>NC_138964.1:63668571-65093571 GCF_055761805.1 Camellia sinensis | reverse complement strand
ATTATTATCAATGTTGTAATTGGTCAAAACATGGTTTTAAATGTTTGGTTTAAATTTCAGTGAAAAAATTCCTTAAGGGGGGAGGTCATAGCATTTCTGGTTTAAGCCCGGCCCATTTGACTTTTGGATTCAGTTTTCTTTTCCTTATATAGTTGTTTTTGCCTTGTTTCCTACTATTTCTCCTTGAGTTGAGCTATTGGGTTGTGTTGATTGCGTTTGAAACAGGTTGATAGCTTGTTTTTCAAACTTTTGTTGCCCAGATTTTCATTCATTCGCTCGAGCGGTCTTTGTGAACATCTAGTATTTTTGCAAGTTTGCAAAACTACTGGGAGTTTGTATTCTTCGCTCGAGCAAAGCTTCTTGCACTCAAGCGAAACAACTTATTGTGTCTAGTCCCTCGAGCGACACATGTTGTGCTTGAGCGAACTATACGTATATCAGTTCGTAAAAACACTTTTCTTAGTCACTTTTTCATCTCTCTCTCTCTCTCTTTAGACATTTCAAAACCATAATATCTCTCACTCTCTCTAAAACTTGTCTCTTTCCCTCAAATACACCTAAATCTGTCGATCTTTTCACTTGTGTGCCTTCGTGAAAAAGGTAGAGTTTGATGAGGGCTTCGTTCTAACCAGAGCAAAGTTGAATTTCGACATCTTTGAATTTCCATCCCTCCTTCAATTATCTTTTAAGCTTGAGGTAGGGATATTTTCGCTCTTTCTATGAGTTAAGTTAGTTATTTATTATTTCTAAGCCATATTGAGATCTTTGGGAGATTTGGAACAATCTAGGGTTTTGAATAAAAATCAAAAGAGAGGTTTTTCAAATGGATCCTTGAAAATGATTTTGTTATGGAAGATGATGTTGAGTTGGGAATGAATCGTTGATTTTGAATGTTATTATTGGTTTTGGGAAGAAAATGGATTTTGCCCTACATGCCTCAAATGTTGATTTTATATAAATTATGGGATTGATATTGGAATTGTGAAATTGGACTGACGTTGATGAGAATGATGGAGTTAGATATGTATTATTACCTACCTTTTGAAAATTTGGAGAGTTCATCTTTATTCGTGATTGTTTGTCTGTTTAGAAATAACTATTTTGGACTATCAGAGTGTTATAGAAATTGCATGTGAATTAAAATAATTGAAACTATTTTTCTCATTTATTTGCATTGAGCATTATCACACACTTATACATTCGAAATGTTACTGTTTGGAGAAAATGGGTAAATCTAGGAAAAGTATTGTTGTTATATCAAATAAGTTGGCTTGTGTGTCCAAGGTGAAAGTTTCGAAAACCACGCGTATACATGGGTGTCGATCCCTCGGATGAAATTTTCATGAAATGGCAATAGTAGTGCTTGTATAGTCTACATTTACATGGGTCCTGGCTTACGATTTCCTCCAGACAAAATTTCTAGGAAAGGTTTTATTGTTTTGAAATTTCAAAGGTGTGATTCACTACCCTGTTTTCTATTGTAAAGGAAATGATGTATGAACCATGATATTGATTTTGTAATACATGGTTTTGGAAAGAGATATAAAATGTTTTAACACATGCATTACATATGCATTCACCTTATAGCTTTGTTAAGATTCATATATTGTGATGGATTATTTTTACTGAACTTTGGCTTACCCTATGTGGGAAAAACATTTCAGATACTGATGATATGTCTCCGCCAAGGCAATAGCTTTGGAGGACTTGGAGTGAGAGCTTATGGTTATCTGTTTAGCCTTCATTTCTTTTCACTATCTTGTAACACATGCTGTAGATTCAGGATATACTGTTTATGAATGTATATCGCATGTGTCATCTTTTGTATATCAAACTCTGATTAATGAAAGCTTATCATTTCATTTATGTTGCTATTTATTAGTTATTATGAGACGGGTATATTGTGTTTATTTCGGGGTGTTACAGTGTTCTAAATTTTTGGGAAAAAACTTACGCATTTTTTTGGTGAACTTACACATTTTTTTGAAATCAGTTACATGATTTATGAGAACTTACACATTTTGTGTTATTTTAAATTTTTGTGAACAAACTTATGCATTTTGTGTTGTTTTAAATTTTTGTGAACAACTTACGCATTTTTGTGTTCAGTTACGCATTTTTGTGAAATAATTTACTTGATTTGTGAAATCTTATGCATATTTGTGTTTTAAATTTTTTAGAACAAATTTACACATTTTTGTGAAATCACTTACGTAATTCGTGAAAACTTACGCATTTTGTGTTGTTCTAAATTGTTTAAAACAAACTTACGCATTTTTGTGTTCACTTGCGTATTTTTGTGAAATCACTTACATGATTTGTGAAAACTTATATATTTTGTGTTAATGTAAATTTTTGGCAACAAACTTACACATTTTTGTGTTCAGTTATGTATTTTTGTGAAATCAGTTACGTGATTTGTGAAAATTTACGCAATTTGTGTTATTCTAAATTTTTTAGAACAAACCTATGCGTTTTTGTGTTTAGTTATGCATTTTTGTGAAATCAATTACGTGATTTGTGAAAACTTATGCCATTTGTGTTGTTCTAAATTTTTGAGAATAAACTTGCCTGTTTTATGTAAACTTACGCATTTTTTTAGATATCATTTATGTGATTTGTAAAAATTTACGCATTTTGTGTTGTTTTAAATTTTTAGAAATAAAATTATGCATTTTTTTTTGTTCAGTTAAGCATATTTGTCTTCTTCTACATTATTTAGAACATACTTACGCATTTTTGTGTTCATTTACGCATTTTTGTCACCTACATGATTTGTAAAATCTTACGTATTTTGTATTGTTCTAAATTTTTTAGAATAAATTTACGCATTTTTGTGAAAATACTTACACGTATATAGTGTAATATATTATTTTTATATGTTTACCTGTAAGTTGACCTACTTAGCAGGCCAACAATATATAAATTTTAGGGGTACTTACGTGTAGGTCCTAATAAGTGGACTTATTATTTAATAGGTCCTATGAGAAAAAGTTGTCATAAAAAAAAGTCACTAATTGTAAATTTTAGTGTCAATTTATAAAAATCATGACAAAAAAAATCAATAATTGTCAATTTTTAGCGACATATATAAAAAATTGTCACCAAAAAAAAAAATTTTTAGTGACAATTTTACCAAGACCTATTTTCAATACGACTTGATAGAAATTAAGTCCAACTATTAGGACATATTGATAGTTTACCCTAAATTTTCTAACACAAAAATGTAGGAGTTTTAACAAAAATGTATGTATCCCAAACAATAAAAATATATGAGGATTCATATATGCCTTGCATATCTAAGAATTATCCAACCGTAAAGCTCAAGTTTATCACAAAATTAGGATTAGGTATGAAGTATTCAAATTTGACAAAAGAAAGTTATCTTGTTTTGAATCAATGCATTACACCTCATAAAAATAAAAAATAAAAATTACCTGTAAAATTTCAAACATGAAATGCAAGAAAAAAATTAATTTGAATTATACATATCAAACAGTAGAATTAATTACATTACAATGACTAAAATTTAACAGTGAGAAAATAAGCTGTATTATATTAAATTCAACAATCTAGCTCAATATATATATATATAGAATATTCAACAATGACTTAAATTCATGTTTGTTATATATTTTATATTTATTAATAACAGAATTTGGGCTGTTCAAATTAGTGTTCATACATAACCAAAATAAAAATTTATATTGCTTATACTTCTAAAAAATTTCAAGTTGGACACGTGATATTCGGTATGGATCTACCAATCTTTTCTTCTTTCTTCTTTCAATTTTTTTTGTGGTAATAGATCTAGGAATTTCAAAATCATTACTCCCCCCAGCACAATCACTCTAATTCACTGCAAATTACTCCAAATTTATGGAGTTAACTAACTTTAGAGACACTAACAATAATAGTCAGCCTCACCTTAAGTGCTGATATAAAACCCATAATGATTATAAGTAATAAATTTTAAAAGATAGAGTAATTTAGCTAATGTGGTATATTGGAATGGCAAACACACAGGGTCACCTCATTAATGTTTTTCAGTTAGAAATGAAGAAGTGCCAAAGCAATAATCTAAACTGGTTCACATACAATTTTTGCAGAAATGGCCGAGCAAGTAAGAGTTGGAGGCAAAACCATAAATATATTTAAAACTTACCAAATGAAGTAGCATACATATAAACTGAATTGATTGTTCATCAACAAGTTAATTTTAAGTTAAATTACAACCATGGTGGTTGAAAAAGAGAAGCTCAAGTTGTTGTTGTCCATGTGTAAACCTGGCCTCCACTTGTGGCTCCTGCAAGCATCCCAATCTGGTAAGGGTGTGTATCAAAGCGGCATGGAATTGCAGACAAATTTGGGCTCTGTATAGGCGCAACACGTACTCTCCTAGCCGTGGAGATAACATGAACTTCTCTTTTCATATTACCAATGAAGAGATATGAATCATCCCAACCCCATATTGCTCTGCTTTTTCAACAAAAAGAAGAAGCTCTATTAGCGATCAATCCCATCTTATATAGATAGATACAAAGTTTTATATACAAATTTCTTGCGTTAAAATGAAGATCCAAAAGGTCGAGATTAATTTATCCTATTAAATCTTTTAATCACCAAAAGAACAACAAATCGTGCACGAGTATTGGTTATTTTCACACTAAATACTCTTAGAATTTGTATTGTGAAGTTTTCACAAAAAGAAGGAAAAAGGGGTACAAAATCTATCCAACTCGACAGTTCAAAAATCATATGAATTGTAGTGTTAATCGAATTGTCACTACTATAAAAACAATTAAAGATCATACTTTGACAAAATATCTCACTTTTATTAAAAGTGTGATAAAAAAAATTAAATTAATATTTTAATCACACTTGATTTGATTAAGTGTGATAATATTTATTTTTTATCTCATTTTTCAATTAAGTGTGATTATATATATATTTTTTAATCACACATTCTAATTAACATGTGATTAAAGATCACATGAAAAAAATTTAAAATATCTTACTTTTATTAAAAGTGATTGAAAAAATTAAAATAATTTTTTAAGCACACATAATTTAATGAGTGAGATAATATTTTTTTTTTAATCACACATGTCTAAACTCTAACCTAACCACCATATCCTTATATATATATACGAGCATATCACCCGTGCTATGCACAGATTGTGTTTACAATTATCTATATATGTGAATTGCGATTTTTAATTTTTTTTAAATGTCTTCCTTTTTTTCCTTTTTTATATTATATTAAAGTTTAATATTTTAATAATAATCATATGTGTTAGACTTTTTAAGGAATTAAATGTCTTTTTTTATTATTATATTATATTAAAGTTTAATATTTTGATAATAATCAGATATGATAGACTTTTCAAGAAATTATTTTTATGCTTGTTCTCAATACATTAAAGTGTTATTATGAGAGATAATAATCATATGTGCTGGGACTTTTCAAAGAATTCATGTGTTGGATTTAAAAAAATTTTTTTTATGCTTGTTCTTAATGCATTAAGTGTTATTATGAGGGTAAGACTTGGGGGTTAGGAGAAGTTAATAAATGTTAAGGTTTTTTTTTTAAAATCAAAAAATCAGGAAATTTAGATTAAGAGATTAGAGCTCCCACAAGGCTTGGGGTTAAAAACCCCCCATTTGCTTAATATATAGTACTAGCATATCACCCGTGCTATGCACGGATTGTGTTTACAATTATCTATATATGTGAATTGTGATTTTTAAATGTTTTTATTTTTATTTTTTAAATGTCTTTTTTTTCCCTTTTTTATATTATATTAAAGTTTATTATTTTGATAATAATTATATGTGTTGGATTTTTTAAGGAATTAAATGTCTTTTTATTATTATTATATTATATTAAAGTTTAATATTTTGATAATAATCATTTGTGTTAGACTTTTCAAGAATTTTTTTATATTTGTTCTTAATACATTAAAGTGTTATTATGAGAGATAATAATCATATGTGTTGGGACTTTTCAAAAAATTCATATATGTTGGATTTCAAAGAATTTTTTGTATGCTTGTTCTTAATGCATTAAAGTGTTATTATGAGGGTAAGACTTGGGAGTTGGGAGAAGTTAATAAATGTTAAGATTTTATTTTTTTTTAAATAAAAAAATCAGGAAATTTAGATTGGGAGATTAGAGCTCTCACAAGGTTTGAAATTAGAATCTCCCGTTTGCTTAATATATAGTATAGATAGATAGATAGATTTTCAAAGAATTCATATGTGTTGGATTTCAAAGAATTTTTTTTATGCTTGTTCTTAATGCATTAAAGTGTTATTATGAGGGTAAGACTTGGGGGTTAGAAGAAGTTAATATATGATAAGTTTTTTGTTTTTTTTAAATAAAAAAATCAAGAAATTTAATTTGAGAGATTAGAACTCCCACAAGATTTGAGTTAAAAATCCCTTTTCCTTAATATATAGTATAGATAGATAGATATATTATACAGAGGATAAATCCTAACCTAACATTCCCTCTCACTCTCCTCTCTCTTTTGCCCTGCTTGGTAGGGTTTATTTCTAACTTATTTCAGTTTTTAACTTAATTTAAGTTATTTTGATGTGTTTAATTTAACTTAACAATACAGTTTATAACTTTTTATAAGTTAAAAATCAACTTATTCTTTAATTAAGGGAAAAAAAACTTAATTTATAAGTCAAAAATTAACTTATATTTACAACTACAAAATATAAACTGTTAAATCTATATAATAAGCTAAGAGGTTTTTTGAAAATGACTTAAAATGTATGTGAGATACATTTTAATCCAATGGCTGAGATAATCCCCAATCAATATCCAACGGTTGTCATTAATTTTTTTACCGCCCAAACAATTTCTGCTCTCTCTCTCACGTCTGCCTAAATCCCTTACCCTTTCCTCTCTCATCCAACGGTTCTTCTTCTTTCCTACCCTCCATCTTCGCTAGCTCCCGACGCTGCTCCCAGTCCTTGATATCTACCTCTCTCCTTCTCTCTCTGTCGGGTTGTGAGGTTTTTGTCTGATAGATTTCTTGCTGGTTCTGTTTGTGCAAATGATAGTGTGGCTTATTCTTCCGATTAAATCGCCGACAACGGGGAGCTCACGATTGTCGGACTGGAAATCGACCTCGAAGATCTCGAGATTCACCGACGAAGGCCATCGTCCTCGCCGCCATGTATGGGGGGGTCCGGTGCGAACGCCATCGACGCCGATCTGTTAACCCTCTTCACACACGCCATAACCACCACGACCAAAACTGATAGGTACAAACACACACACACACATATATATATATATAGAGAGAGAGAGAGAGAGAGAGGGAGAGAGAGAGAAATTGGGGATCTGGGAAATGGATAAATAAGGAATTAGGGTTAGGGTTGAGAGATGTTATTGAAAATTGAGGAAGATTTAGATGCGAGAGATAGACAGATCATGAATGTGAATGTATTTTTCCATTATTTGTTCATTTGTATTTTTTCATTGTTTATTCTAGGTTGATCATTGAAGGATTTTCTGGTAATTGTGGAAAGGGGCTTCATTTCTTCAACATTTGAGCCTTTGGGGGCCTACATTGTGCTCTCTCTCCCCTCTCTCTATTCAAGTGTAAATAATTTCCTTATTGTTTCTTAGTTTTTAGTTTCATATCTCAGGTGATTTCTGCTGGGTTAAAACTCATACATTTGTGACTTTGTGCCTTAAAACTCTGCTGCCTTGAATTCTGACTTTGTGCCTTAAAATTCTGCTGGGTTAGTTTATCACTCCAGAGATGAATTTCAGAATAATAAAATTGACTCAGGTTGACTGATTTCCTGTTTTTTACACCATGCCTTGAGTAAAAATTAAAGAGTAGTCATGTTAATAACTCATGCTAAAATAACCGCAACTGGAGTTAAATGTGTGTTAAATTCTGAAATCACGTGTTAAATGTGTGTTAAATTCTGAAATCATGCTATGCTAAGAGAAAGACAAAGAAAGTGTTGTTGAATGAATTATGTAACGCCCTCAAAATAATAACATTAAACCCATTAAATAAGGCATGCATTTACATATAAACTAACCGCATTCTTTTATTCATTAGAGTTCCATTACATAAGTATTACATGTTAACATCATAACAAAATGCCCTACAGGCTTACAGCTTTCCAAGTTAACACTTGGTTACAACAAAGAGTTCTAACTCGTTTACACATTAAGCCCTTGGCTTGAAATTACGTGTAATACATCAAAAGTAAAACGACAAAACTACGCCCGCCACTAGCCTCCCAGCTATGTCCTTGGAGGTGGCATGCTTCCTGCACCTGAAAATGATATTCCCATATAGGGTGAGCCACAGCCCAGTAGAAATACACTAAACCAACCATGGACAATGACTAAAACATTAGCAATTGATAGTTGGTCAACACTGATACAATCACATAAATTACATATTTATGTCAACGACTTACAAGTCCCAATTACTTTTCATTTTCCCTTTTCAACAGATAAGCATGCTAGCTCTATCATCATTTCCACAGATATGTATAAAAACTATATCTCACATTCTCAACAGATATGTTTAACAACAATATCCACAGATAAGCATACAAGCTGTATCCACATTCTACAACAGATATGTATATCAACAATATCCACAGATAAGCATACAAGCTGTATCCACACTTCACAAAGATAAGCATATAAGCTCTATCTTCACTTCTCTAGACAAGCATATGAGCTCTGTCTACGGAGTTCATCCCCTATCTCCTCCCAATACCTATCCGGTTTAGAGGTACATCCCCTATCTTCCCCTAAACCGCGGAGTACATCCCCTATCTCCTCCTCTACACATAACGTATATAAACACATTGGTTCTATATACAATCACACAATACAAACAATTAATGTATTCTATCAACTGTCAAGTTCCATGACACATTCCTTTGATTAGTTTCAGTTTGCCTAATCAACATGCATTGTCTACAACAATCACGACTATCCTCCACCGATAGCCCAAAGCAGTTATTTCTAAACAGAAAATAAATGCACAATGGATATTAAATCCACATTTCATTTCTTCATTCTTCTCAATTAATCATCCCAATTAATTAAACAATGTAATTAGGTCAATTCCCATAATTAACATTTCAACCCTTAGGTCCCATTTTCATCAATGATTTAACAATCATTCCATTTCTCTATGCCAAACATGCATCTAGGTTTATTATGAATAAAACCCCAACTTTTGTAAAATTACACAAAAGCCCCAAACTTTCACAAAATTACCAAACCAAACCCAACATCTCAAAATACCAAAATTTAAAGACAAAACCCATAGAGAGGAGTAGGATATCCCTACCTTGATGTTTTAGCCCAAAAGGAGATGAAGACTCCAAGATCAACTTGCTCCAAATCCAAACTTTTTCAGATGAAATCAAAGCTCTCAACACCCTCTATCTTTTTAACAAAGGCCCTAGGCTAGATTCACACCCTAGGGAGATCAAACCTTAGAGAGAGTGCAAGTTTAGAGAGAGAGAGAGTGTCGGATTAAGGGTTTGCTCAAAGAAAAGAAATGAAAAAGTGATGTTTAAGACGCTGCTGTCCGCTGATATAAAACACTCTCGCTCGAGCGAAGGATTGGTCGCTCGAGCGACCAGACACAGAAAACGCTCGCTCGAGCCAAGAAGTTCTCGATCGAGCGAAGAAAAACCCAGACCGCTCGAGCCACGAAAAGCTCGCTCGAGCCAGAAACTACAACTCTCAGGTCCAGAACCAGGTGCAACACAACGCTCGCTCGAGCGACAAACTCCTCGCTCGAGCGAAGGACCAAAAATCTGGGCAGCAACACTAGGCTCCCAAACGCAACCAACCTGTAACAAACCTGCCCAACGCATCTTATAACTCAATATACAAAGTAAAGAGGGTACAAACTAGAAAATAAACAACTACCAACATCCACGGACACACGTTCGGATCACTGTGCAACAAGGGTAAACCCGGGATCGCTATAAATTATAACCGCAACTGGAGTTAAATGTGTGGGGAATTGGAACGCATAGTATTATATATAACAATTTGACTTCCTATAGTCATCAAATTCTGAAATCACAAAATCAAATTTGACTTCCTGTAGTCATGAAATTCTGAAATCAAATTTGACTTCCTGTAATCAAATTCTGAATCAAATTCTGAAATCAATTTGAACACAATGGAACACACGGTGTAACTCAGTCAATTTGAACACAATCGAACACAAAATCAATGGAACACACGGTGTAACTCAGTCAAATTTGTGTTAAAATCTGTGTTTCCATTACTAAAAGGCAAAGTTTATTTAAGTGGAAAATCATAACTTCATCACTGATTTGACACAATCATTGAAGTGTGAGCTTTGCTCAAATTCTCTTGGTCCCCTGAACAACCACAAAAGAAGAGAGAGAGAGAGAGAGCTCTTTTTCCATTCTCAATATATTGTTATGTTCTGTCATTTTTTTTGGCTACGGTAATGGCCAAAACATAGATTATGTTTAGTCTGCCTTATTGTATAATCTTTTTTTTCTTTTTTTTTAAGTGTCACTTATTGTATAGTCTGCCTTAAATTGTTCAATTTTCCACTTTGAAGTTGGATGAACATACGTTTATTATATTTGCTAATTATTTTTACAGGTGTTGGAGGCTATTCATATTTGTATGAACCACTTTGGTGGCTGGCATGATAACAAGTGAATTTATTTTGTGCTTTCCTTTCAATAGATAACAAACTAAACTGGTTAATGCTATATTGCTATTGCATTATGTGATCTCAGTTTCCTAAGTTTTTTTAATTCATAATCTTCCCATTCTTAGTTTCTGCAGTCAAGGATTTTATTTTGCACAGAAGTTAATGACTCTAGAATTCAAACGTCACATTTTCCTTTTTACCCCCTGTTTTACCATTTATTGTGTGGAAACTTCCTTATCAATTTTTTCATATTATACATCCTACAAATCACAATGCAAACGCAGAAAAGCACCAATAATAAAATTAGTAATTAAACAATGAATAAAACAAAACACATTGACTTGGTAAGTAATTGTTTTGTAACAAACTAACCATCATCTGTAGATTTTTCTCTTCAAGATAACATGGTCTCATGTTTAAATATTCACTGAAAGATAAATGGCAGTTATAATTAGCGTTACGGGTATAAATACAATTGTTGCTCGATACATGGTGTGCAAGGTGTTGATTTCCTGTTAAATAACTCATGTTAATAACTCATGCTAAAATAAAGGAAACAGAATTTCAATAACTCATGTGTTATCTCATGTTAATTTCATAATTTCAATAACTCATGTGAGTCCTTGGAAGCTATCTCCCTATTCTGTCTGTTTGACTCTTTGTTGATTTCAGAATTTTTTTCCGAATTATCTTGATTACTCTTTGTTGTATTTTTTTTAGTTAGATACAATGTGTTGTCTCCTCTGTTATTGAGTTTTCCTCTATTATTGTGTTCCTTTATTCCTATAGTCAAATTCATTGTGTTTATTATTATTTTTATTTTTAAAATCTTAATTTATTTTGCTTTTATTGTTTGTTGGACAAACTACTAAATTGAAATTCTTAAACAACATAATAATTATTTATTTTGTAACGCCCTCAAAATAACAACATTAAACCCATCAGATAAGACATGCATTTACATATAAACTAACCACATTCTTTTATTCAACAGAGTTCCATTACATGAGTATTACATGTTAACATCAAAACAAAATGCCCTACGGGCTTACAGCTTTCCAAGTTAACACTTGGTTACAACAAAAGAGTACTAACTCGTTTACACATTTAGCCCTTGGCTTGAAGTTACATGTAATACATCAAAAGTTAAGCGACTAAAGTATGTCCGCCTCTAGCCTCCCAGCTATGTCCTTGGAGGTGGCATGCTACCTGTACCTGAAAATGATATTCCCATATAGGGTGAGCCACAGCCCAGTAGAAATATACTAAACCAACCATGAACAATGACTAAAATATTAGCAATTGATAGATGGCCAACACTGATACAATCACATAAATCACATATTTATGTCATACGACTTATGAGTCCAAGTTTCCTTTCATTTTCCCTTTTTCAACGGGTAGGCATATAAGCACTACCCACATTCCCAACAGATATGTATAACAACAATATCCACAGATAAGCATAAAAGCTATATCCCCACATCACAAAGATAAGCATATGAGCTCTATCTTCACTTCTTTAGACAAGCATATGAGCTGTATCTACGGAGTTCATCCCCTATCTTCTCCCAACACTATCCGGTTTAGAGGTACATCCCCTATCTTCCCCTAAACCGCGGAGTACATCCCCCATCTCCTCCTCTACACATAACGTATACAAACACATGGGTTCTATATACAATCACTCAATACATATAGTTAATGTATTCTATCAACCGTCAAGTTCCATGACACACTTCATTGATTAGTTTCAGTTTGCCTAATCATCATGCATTGTCTACAACAATCACGACTATCCTCCACCGATAGCCCAAGCAGTTATTTCTAAACAGAAAATAAATGCACAAATGGATATTCAATCAACATTTCATTTCCTCATTTCTCACCATTAATTATCCCAATTAATCAAACAATGTAATTAGGCCATTTTCCATAATTACCATTTCAACCCTTAGGTCCCATTTTCATCAATGATTTAACATCAATTCCATTTCTCTATGCCAAACATGCATCTAGGTTTATTATGAATAAAACCCCAACTTTTGTAAAATTCACACAAAAGCCCCAAACTTTCACAAAATTACCAAGCCAAGCCCAACATCTCAAAATACCAAAATTTAAAGACAAAATCCATAGAGAGGAGTAGGGTATCCCTACCTCGAAGTTTAAGCCAAAAAGGAGATGAAGACTCGAAGATCAACTTGCTCCAAATCCAAACTTTTTCAGATTAAATCAAAGCTCTCAACGCCCTCTATCTTTTTAACAAAGGCTCTAGGCTAGATTCACACTCTAGGGAGATCGAATCTTAGAGAGGGTGTAAGTTTAGAGAGAGAAAGTCTCAGATTTAGGGTTTGATCAAAAAAAGAAGTGAAAAACTGAAGTTCAAAATCGCTACTGTCCGCTGATATAAAACACGCTCGCTCGAGCGAAGCCTTTGTCGCTCGAGCGACTAGACACAGAAAACTCTCGCTCGAGCCAAGAAGTTCTCGATCGAGCGAAGAAAAACCCAGACCGCTAGAGCGAAGGAAGCTCGCTCGAGCCAAGAAAGGCAACTCTCAGGTCCAGAACCAGACGCAACACTCGCACGAACCTCACTCTCGCTCGAGCGACCAACTCCTCGCTCGAGCGAAGGTCCAAAAATCTGGGCAGCAACACTAGGCTCCCAAACACAACCAACCTGTAACAAACCTGCCCAACACATCTTATAACTCAATATACAAAGTAAAGAGGATGCAAACATGATAATAAACAACTACCAACATCCACGGACACATGTCCGGATCACTGTACAACAAGGGTAAACCCGGGATCGCTATATATTTGGTAGTATTATATATACCAATTATAGCGATCCCGGGTTTACCCTTGTTACACCATGATCCGGACATGTGTCCGTGGATGTTGGTAGTTGTTTATTATTTTGTTTACATCCTTTTACTTCGTATTTGAGTTATAGGATGTGTTGGGCGGATTTGTTTCAGGTTGGTTGAGTTTAGAAACCAAAACTAGTTGCCCAGATTTTTGGCCTGTACGCTCGAGCGGAGGTGTTGGCGCTCGAGCGTAGATTACATCCATCCAATATCTTGTTGTGCAATGTTGTGAGCTCGAGCGTAGGGTTGGGAGCTCGAGCGGAGGCCTGGTTCTGCAAAAGTGCTGGGCGAGTGCATTCTGCGCTCGAGCGGGCGGTTGGCCGCTCGAGCGGAAGTCTGTGAGTGGCCGCTCGAGCGGGGTGTTTTACGCTCGAGCGGAAGACTGGGTTTAAATCCCGAAATTGTGACTTTTCAAATCACTTTTTCACTTTCTCTTCTCTCTCTTACTTTTCCAAAATCACCATTGTTGAGCCTCTCACTCTAGACTCTACCTTCTCTCTAGGTTTTGATCTAGTAGGAGTGATTTACTCACCTTTGGCCTTTACAAAAAAGTTGTTGATCGTCGAGGGCTTCATTTTAATCTGAAAATCTCGGGTTTTGGAGCACGTTGGGTTTTGTCGTCTTCTCCTTTGGGACTCCGAATTTGAGGTAGGGATATCCTACTCCTCTCTATGGGTTTTGTCTTTAAATTTTGGTATTTTGAGATGTTGGGCTTGGTTTGGTAAATTTGTGAAAGTTTGGGGCTTTTGTGTAATTTTACAAAAGTTGGGGTTTTATTCATAATAAACCTAGATGCATGTTTGGCATAGAAAAATAGAATGATTGTTGAATCATTGATGAAAATGGGACCTAAGGGTTGAAATGGTAATTATGGAAAATGGCCTAATTACATTGTTTAATTAATTGGGATAATTAATTGGTGAGAAATGAGGAAATGAAATGTTGATTGAATATCCATTTGTGCATTTATTTTCTGTTTTAGAAATAACTGCTTTGGGCTATCGGTGGAGGATAGTCGAGATTGTTGTAGACAATGCATGATGATTAGGTAAACGGAAACTAATCAATGGAACGTGTCATGGAACTTGACGGTTGATAGAATACATTAATTGTGTGTATTGTGTGATTGTATATAGAACCAATGTGTTTATATACGTTATGTGTAGAGGAGGAGATAGGGGATGTACTCCGCGGTTTAGGGGAAGATAGGGGATGTACCTCTAAACCGGATAGGTATTGGGAGGAGATAGGGGATGAACTCCGTAGACAGAGCTCATATGCTTGTCTAGAGAAGTGAAGATAGAGCTCATATGCTTATCTTTGTGAAGTGTGGATATAGCTTGTATGCTTATCTGTGGATATTGTTGATATACATATCTGTTGTAGAGTGTGGATACAGCTTGTATGCTTATCTGTGGATATTGTTGATATACATATCTGTTGAGAATGTGGGTATAGCTTTTATGCTTATCTGAATGTGAGATATAGTTTTTATACATATCTGTGGAAATGATGATAGAGCTAGCATGCTTATCTGTTGAAAAAGGGAAAATGAAAAGTAATTGGGACTTGTAAGTCGTTGACATAAATATGTAATTTATGTGATTGTATCAGTGTTGACCAACTATCAATTGCTAATGTTTTAGTCATTGTCCATGGTTGGTTTAGTGTATTTCTACTGGGCTGTGGCTCACCCTATATGGGAATATCATTTTCAGGTACAGGAAGCATGCCACCTCCAAGGACATAGCTTGGAAGGCTAGAGGCGGACATAGTGTAGTTGTTTTACTTTTGATGTATTACATGTAACTTGTAACGCCCCCAAAATAATAACAATAAACCCATCAGGTAAGACATGCATTTACATTTAAACTAAATGCATTCCTTTCATTCATTAGAATTCCAAGACATAAGTATTACATGTTAACCTCATAACAAAATGCCCTACGGGCTTACAGCTTTCCAAGTCAGCACTTGGTTACAACAAAGAGTTCTAACTCGTTTACACATTAAGCCCTTGGCTTGAAATTACATGTAATACATCAACAGTAAAACGACAAAACTATGCCCGCCACTAGCCTCCCAGCTATGTCCTTGGAGGTGGCATGCTTCCTGCACCTGAAAATGATATTCCCATATAGGGTGAGCCACAGCCCAGTAGAAATACACTAAACCAACCATGGACAATGACTAAAACATTAGCAATTGATAGTTGGTCAACACTGATACAATCACATAAATTACATATTTATGTCAATGACTTACAAGTCCCAATTACTTTTCATTTTCCCTTTTTCAACAGATAAGCATGCTAGCTCTATTATCATTTCCACAGATATGTATAAAAACTATATCTCACATTCAGATAAGTATAAAAGCTATATCCACATTCTCAACAGATATGTATATCAACAATATCCACAGATAAGCATACAAGCTGTATCCACACTCTACAACAGATATGTATATCAACAATATCCACAGATAAGCATACAAGCTGTATCCACACTTCACTTCACAAAGATAAGCATATGAGCTCTATCTTCACTTCTCTAGACAAGCATATGAGCTCTGTCTACGGAGTACATCCCCTATCTCCTCCAAATACCTATCCGGTTTAGAGGTCCATCCCCTATCTTCCCCTAAACCGCGGAGTACATCCCCTATCTCCTCCTCTACACATAACGTATATAAACACATTGGTTCTATATACAATCACACAATACAAACAATTAATGTATTCTAGCAACTGTCAAGTTCCATAACACATTCCATTGATTAGTTTCAGTTTGCCTAATCAACATACATTGTCTACAACAATCACGACTATCCTCCACCGATAGCCCAAAGCAGTTATTTCTAAAACAGAAAATAAATGCACAAATGGATATTCAATCAACATTTCATTTCCTCATTTCTCACCAATTAATTATCCCAATTAATTAAACAATGTAATTAGGCCATTTTCCATAATTACTATTTCAACCCTTAGGTCCCATTTTCATCAATGATTCAACAATCATTCCATTTTTCTATGCCAAACATGCATCTAGGTTTATTATGAATAAAACCCCAACCTTTGTAAAAATTACACAAAAGCCCCAAACCTTTACAAGATTACCAAACCAAGCCCAACATCTCAAAATACCAAAATTTAAAGACAAAACCCATAGAGAGGAGTAGGATATCCCTACCTCAAATTCGGAGTTCCAAAGGAGAAGACGACAAACCCAACGTGCTCCAAAACCCGAGATTTTCAGATTAAAATGAAGCCCTCGACGATCAACAACTTTTTTGTAAAGGCCAAAGGTGAGTAAATCACTCCTACTAGATCAAAACCTAGAGAGAAGGTAGAGTCTAGAGTGAGAGGCTCAACAATGGTGATTTTGGAAAAGTAAGAGAGAGAAAAGAAAGTGAAAAAGTGATTTGAAAAGTCACAATTTCGGGACTTAAACCCAGTCTTCCGCTCGAGCGTAAAACACCCCGCTCGAGCGGCCACTCACAGACTTCCGCTCGAGCGGTCAATCTCCCGCTCGAGCGCAGAATGCACTCGCCCAGCACTTTTGCAGAACCAGGCCTCCGCTCGAGCTCCCAATCCCTACGCTCGAGCTCACAACACTGCACAACAAGATACTGGATGGATGTATTCCCCGCTCGAGCGCCAACACCTTCGCTCGAGCGGACAGGCCAAAAATCTGGGCAACTAGTTTTGGTTTCTAAACTCAACCAACCTGTAACCAACCCGCCCAACACATCCTATAACTCAAATACAAAGTAGGAAAGGATGTAAACAAGATAATATACAACTACCAACATCCACGGACACATGTCCGGATCACTATATAACAAGGGTAAACCCGGGATCGCTATAACCTCCCCCCCTTAAAGAATTTCGTCCTCGAAATTAAACACAAGTTTTCAAAAACAAGTTTTTCTCCAATTTAAACAATGTTACACTTGAATATTCAACAATTCGACCCATTACCGGTCATCCCATCCCTTTAAATAGAGACATATCACAATATGTAAACAACATATGTATTTTCAACATGCATCAACATTATGCACTATCCTTCCAATTTCAACAATATATTTAACACATATAATGTCACTTTTAACTTCCATATGAGGTAAGTTCCAAAACATACTTCCAATAACCAAAACATTTTCAATGTTTCGCAACTTAAGACATATATCAAAGCTCTTAAGTTCAACAAAATGTAAAATTTAAATATAAGATTACATAACAACAAACAAGTCCGGATATTTCTCTCGGACTTCCAATTCACGTTCCCAAGTGGCTTCCTCCACTCCGTGATGTTTCCACAAGACTTTCACCAAAGGAATGGTCTTGCCACGCAGGACCTGATCCCGCCTATCCAAGACCCGAACCGGTCTCTCCTCATACGAGGCATCCTCATCTACCTCTAAATCAGTCCAATCCAACACATGTGATGGATCTGGCTCATACTTCCGAAGCATACTCACATGAAACACGTCATGCACTCCGGACAACTGCGGCGGTAAGGCTAACCGATAAGCAACCTCACCAATCCTCTCAAGGATCTCAAAAGGACTAATAAACCGAGGGGATAACTTCCCACTCTTCCCAAACCTCATCAGACCTCGCCGAGGTGATATCTTCAGAAAGACATGATCACCTACCTCAAACGCCAAAGGCCTCCTCCTACGGTCGGCATAACTCTTTTGTCGACTCTGGGCTGTAACAAGCCTCCTACGGATAAGCTCAACTTTCTCCGTCGTCTCCCTAACCAACTCCGGACCCAACAAAGGTGCATCACCCACCTCGGCCCAACAAACTGGAGACCTACACGGTCGGCCATACAAGGCCTCAAACGGTGCCATACCGATGCTAGACTGAAAACTGATGTTGTAGGCAAACTCTTCCAATGGCAAGTGCCTCTCCCACGTCCCACTGAAATCCAGGACACAACCCCGAAGCATATCCTCGAGGATCTGAATAGTACGCTCGGACTGCCCGTCAGTCTGAGGATGATAAGCCGTACTAAAGGTCAACTTAGTGCCCAAGGCACTCTGCAAACTCTGCCACAACCTAGCAGTAAAACGAGGATCTCTATCTGAGACAATCGTCTCTGGGACCCCGTGCAATCTCACTACGTCCCGAATATACAAATCGGCAAGATGATCTACCGAATCTCTCACGCGCATAGGAATAAAGTGCGCCGACTTAGTCAACCGGTCTACAACCACCCAAATAGCATCACTACCCCGTTGAGTCCTCGGAAGACCTACAACGAAGTCCATAGTGACATGCTCCCACTTCCACTCGGCAATAGGCAAGGGTTGCAACAAACCCGCTGGCCTCTGATGCTCGGCCTTCACTTGCTGGCAAGTAAGGCATTTCGATACGAAAACAGCCACATCTCTCTTCATACCCCGCCACCAAAACTGGCGACCCAAATCCTGATACATCTTAGTACCTCCCGGATGCACCGCAAGGCGCGAATGGTGAAACTCTCGGAGTACTTCCTCTCGGCAAGACTCCGGTACAAACAAACGGTTTCGGTATCTCACACTCAGGTCGGGATACACCGTCAAACCCTTCTCAACTTTCCCACTGGAGATCTTCTCTCGGAGGGATTCTACCTCAAGGTCACCTCTCTGTGCCTCTAACACTCTAATCATAAGTGTAGGCTGCGCAACAACAGAAAACAAGGCCGCAGCCTCGACAGATTCGCCCAGTAGCAAATCAAACTCGCCAAGTGCTCCCAACATCTCCCATTCCCGGATGGCTATACAAGCTACATCACTAATGGTCTTCCTACTAAGGGCATCGGCCACAACATTGGCCTTTCCCTGATGATAATGCAACTCAAAATCATAATCCTCGATGAATTCCATCCACCTCCTCTGCCTCAGATTCAAGTCTCTCTGTGTAAACAGATACTTCAAACTCTTGTGATCCGAGAATACCCCGAACCTCTCACCATAAAGGTAGTGCCTCCAGATTTTCAAGGCAAAGATCACAGCTGCTAACTCTAGGTCATGTGTGGGGTAATTCTTCTCGTGTATTTTCAACTGACGTGAGCCATAAGCTACCACTTTCCCCTCTTGCATCAACACACAACCCAAACCCTCTCGTGAGGCATCACAATAAACCGCATAACCCAACCCTCTCTCCGGAATAATCAACACCGGAGCGGTGGTCAATCTAACTTTCAGTTCTTGGAACGACTTTTCACAAGCCTCACTCCACACAAACTTGACTCCCTTCCGAGTCAGTCTAGTCAACGGTGACGCTAACCTGGAGAAATCTTTCACAAACCGACGGTAATACCCAGCTAATCCCAGAAAACTGCGGATCTCAAACACACTCTTAGGCTGTGCCCAATCTTGCACTGCCTCAACCTTGGATGTATCAACAGACACCCCTTCCCCGGATACCACGTGGCCTAAGAATTTGACTTCCCTCAGCCAGAACTCACACTTCCCAAACTTGGCATACAGCCTATGGGCTCTAAGCAATTCAAGCACCACTCTTAAGTGTTCCTCGTGCTCTTCCTCAGAAGGCGAATAGATAAGAATGTCGTCCACGAAGACGACCACAAATCGGTCTAAGAACTCCCGGAAAATCCGGTTCATCAAGTCCATAAAGACTGCCGGTGCATTGGTAAGCCCGAATGGCATCACCAGAAACTCGTAATGGCCATACCGCGTACGGAATGCCGTCTTAGGAATATCTTCCTCCCTGACCCTCAATTGATGGTAACCCGATCTCAAGTCTATCTTAGAGAAACAACGGGAACCCTTCAACTGGTCAAACAAATCATCTATACGGGGCATAGGGTACTTATTTTTAACCGTAGCCCGATTCAACTTCCGGTAGTCTATACACAATCTCAAGGCACCATCTTTCTTTTTAACAAAGAGTGCCGGTGCTCCCCACGGTGAAACACTAGGGTGAACAAAGCCCTTATCTAGCAATTCCTGGAGCTGAACTTTCAACTCAACCAACTCTGCTGGAGCAAAACGGTAAGGTGCCATAGACATCGGTGCCGTACCAGGCACTAAATCAATAGAGAACTCTATCTCTCGGTGAGGTGGCAAACTAACAAGATCTTCGGGAAAGACATCCGAATACTCACAAACCACCCTCGGCAATACATGCTGGGTCTCACCACTCTCACCACTCTCAAAGCTAGCAAGTAGACTACTAAGCTCACTTCGCCCTCGCGAATCATACCCCGGTGGCAAAACACTACCAACTCGGTCTCCCAAGAAATGGAACCATTCCCCGCTCAAGGTACATAACGTAACCCTCTGGCGGTAGCAATCAATAACAGCCCGGTATGACGATAACCAGTCCATACCCAAAATAACATCAAAACCCTTCATGGGCATGACAACAAACGGAAAAGGAAGCCTATAGTCGGCGACCTCTATATCACATCCTCTAACACCCTGTTTCAGAATCAACTCACCGCCCAAAGGCGATACCACACAAATAGAAGATGCTAACTGTGCTAACTCCAATTCCAAAACAGATGCAAATGCAGCAGATACAAAAGAATGAGATGCACCCGTGTCTATCAACACATTAGCAAGCGAGTTGCAAAATAAAAAAGTACCTCTCACTACTGATGGAGCTGGTACTAAATCCTGCGCGGTAACAGCATACACGCGCCCCGTAGGCCCCTGGTCTACCTGCTCGCCTCTCGGAGCAAAAGACTGCTGCACAGACTGGGATGACGAAGCTCCCGGATTGGCCCTCGAGGCCTGCACAGACTGAGCTGGCTGAAAACCCTGCGTCTGCCTAGAACCAGACGCTCCCGAAGTGGCACTCAACTGTGGGCAAAACCTCTTCATGTGCCCAGGTTGTCCACACTGATAACAAATCAAAAGCTGCCCCCTGCCCAAACTCTGACTCGGCGGTCTAGCTGAAGAAGAAGCAGCTTTCTGACCCCCACCCTTCTGCGGGCAAACAGAAACCTTGTGACCCAGCTGGCCACACTTGTAACAAGTGAATTCTCCCTGACTGCCTCTCCCCGAGCCTACACTAGGCACTGGAAAGGTCGATCTAGAGACTGCACCCTGAGACTGCTGAGGGTTAGAACCCCTCTGCCTCCTGCCATCACTCTGACTATCCTGGCTCCTCTTGGAGCCTCTCTGACCCTCATCCTCCTCCTGCATCATAAGCTCCATATGAGCTGCAGCATCCACTAGGTGTCTATACTCTCGAATATAAGACCCACCAACTCTCAACTTGAGGCCCCGCCTCAACTTCCGCTCAAACTCATAGCAACGGCGTTCCTCAGACGCCACCAGTTCAGGTGCAAACCTAGACAGACTGGTAAAAGTAGCCTCAAACTCGGCCACTGACAAGCCCTGCTGATTAAGCCGGCTAAACTGATCCCTCAGCTTCTCCCTAGCTGCTGCTGATAAAAACCTCTCCTGAAAAGCATTCACAAACGCCTCCCAAGTACCACCAACACGAGCTTTCTCGTATTTCCACCATTGACCCGCATCTCCCTTCAGTTGGAAGGATGCCAAGGTCACTTTCAGTGCTCCGTCCTCGATGCCAAGCATCTCAAACGTCTTCGTTGTCTGTTCGAGCCATTCATCTGCCTTAAGCGGCTCTTTAGGATCCCCGATAAACTCGTCCGGATTACACTGAAAGAACTCCCTCTTCAAGAAGGAAGGCCCTGCCTCAGCTGCCTGATTCCCAGCTCTAAGAATACCCAGAGCTCCCGCTATCTCTCTGGCCAAGGCACCCATAGCCTGATGACCTACTGGCTCGGCCACATTGGCCTGCCCAACTCCCTCCTGCACTGCCGGAATCTCACCCTGTAACGGTACTTCCTGCCTCGCAGGTCTACCACGCCTAGCACCTCTTCCTCGTCCTGACATCCTAATAAAGGTAACACAGAACGTTAGCACATTCATAAATGTGCCGAAACTAAACACTCACGTCCTAATGCATGGACAACTGTAATTCACTCCACAGAAGCACATAAACACATAAGCACTTACGAATTTCATTTCCGGATAATAATAGTCCCGAGGCGTTACTAGAGTTCCGGTTAGAAACAGCATTGATCAAGTGCTTTTCCAACAAGACTTCCAGAAACTCAAGGATCCAATCAACATCCTAGAAATTAAATCCCATACCCACATAGTCACATAAGCATGTTAGCATTTAAGCACATAGCATATGATACTACATCTAAGTCTCTATCAAGCGAGACAAACCCATTGTGATCCTAATCACTTCCCACGTACCCAAAGTATTCGAACCCGGTACGCTTTGATACCAAGTTGTAACGCCCCCAAAATAATAACAATAAACCCATCAGGTAAGACATGCATTTACATTTAAACTAAATGCATTCCTTTCATTCATTAGAATTCCAAGACATAAGTATTACATGTTAACCTCATAACAAAATGCCCTACGGGCTTACAGCTTTCCAAGTCAACACTTGGTTACAACAAAGAGTTCTAACTCGTTTACACATTAAGCCCTTGGCTTGAAATTACATGTAATACATCAACAGTAAAACGACAAAACTATGCCCGCCACTAGCCTCCCAGCTATGTCCTTGGAGGTGGCATGCTTCCTGCACCTGAAAATGATATTCCCATATAGGGTGAGCCACAGCCCAGTAGAAATACACTAAACCAACCATGGACAATGACTAAAACATTAGCAATTGATAGTTGGTCAACACTGATACAATCACATAAATTACATATTTATGTCAATGACTTACAAGTCCCAATTACTTTTCATTTTCCCTTTTTCAACAGATAAGCATGCTAGCTCTATTATCATTTCCACAGATATGTATAAAAACTATATCTCACATTCAGATAAGTATAAAAGCTATATCCACATTCTCAACAGATATGTATATCAACAATATCCACAGATAAGCATACAAGCTGTATCCACACTCTACAACAGATATGTATATCAACAATATCCACAGATAAGCATACAAGCTGTATCCACACTTCACTTCACAAAGATAAGCATATGAGCTCTATCTTCACTTCTCTAGACAAGCATATGAGCTCTGTCTACGGAGTACATCCCCTATCTCCTCCAAATACCTATCCGGTTTAGAGGTCCATCCCCTATCTTCCCCTAAACCGCGGAGTACATCCCCTATCTCCTCCTCTACACATAACGTATATAAACACATTGGTTCTATATACAATCACACAATACAAACAATTAATGTATTCTAGCAACTGTCAAGTTCCATAACACATTCCATTGATTAGTTTCAGTTTGCCTAATCAACATACATTGTCTACAACAATCACGACTATCCTCCACCGATAGCCCAAAGCAGTTATTTCTAAAACAGAAAATAAATGCACAAATGGATATTCAATCAACATTTCATTTCCTCATTTCTCACCAATTAATTATCCCAATTAATTAAACAATGTAATTAGGCCATTTTCCATAATTACTATTTCAACCCTTAGGTCCCATTTTCATCAATGATTCAACAATCATTCCATTTTTCTATGCCAAACATGCATCTAGGTTTATTATGAATAAAACCCCAACCTTTGTAAAAATTACACAAAAGCCCCAAACCTTTACAAGATTACCAAACCAAGCCCAACATCTCAAAATACCAAAATTTAAAGACAAAACCCATAGAGAGGAGTAGGATATCCCTACCTCAAATTCGGAGTTCCAAAGGAGAAGACGACAAACCCAACGTGCTCCAAAACCCGAGATTTTCAGATTAAAATGAAGCCCTCGACGATCAACAACTTTTTTGTAAAGGCCAAAGGTGAGTAAATCACTCCTACTAGATCAAAACCTAGAGAGAAGGTAGAGTCTAGAGTGAGAGGCTCAACAATGGTGATTTTGGAAAAGTAAGAGAGAGAAAAGAAAGTGAAAAAGTGATTTGAAAAGTCACAATTTCGGGACTTAAACCCAGTCTTCCGCTCGAGCGTAAAACACCCCGCTCGAGCGGCCACTCACAGACTTCCGCTCGAGCGGTCAATCTCCCGCTCGAGCGCAGAATGCACTCGCCCAGCACTTTTGCAGAACCAGGCCTCCGCTCGAGCTCCCAATCCCTACGCTCGAGCTCACAACACTGCACAACAAGATACTGGATGGATGTATTCCCCGCTCGAGCGCCAACACCTTCGCTCGAGCGGACAGGCCAAAAATCTGGGCAACTAGTTTTGGTTTCTAAACTCAACCAACCTGTAACCAACCCGCCCAACACATCCTATAACTCAAATACAAAGTAGGAAAGGATGTAAACAAGATAATATACAACTACCAACATCCACGGACACATGTCCGGATCACTATATAACAAGGGTAAACCCGGGATCGCTATATAACTTCAAGCCAAGGGCTTAATGTGTAAACGAGTTAGTACTCTTTTGTTGAAACCAAGTGTTAACTTGGAAAGCTGTAAGCCCGTAGGGCATTTTGTTTTGATGTTAACATGTAATACTTATGTAATGAAACTCAATGAAATAAAGGAATGTGGTTAGTTTATATGTAAATGCTTGTCTTATTTTGAGGGCGTTACACCAATGGATATAAATAATAGAATAATTATTTGTTTGCCGGCTGTGGGAGTATTTCGGTGCTTCTTTGTGACTTACTTCACCGGAGTTTTGGATTATTTCGTTGTTATTTTATTTGAGTTTTATAAAACTTAAGATACAAGTAAAATTGTTACAATTTTTTAAAAAGAATAGTATTTCTTTATATTTTTTCAATATTTTTGTCAAAAAAATTACAGACTTCATAATAAATTTTAATATGATACGTATGAATTACAACTGTATGTTGATCACAAAATTATTTATATCGTGCCTTCAGGCACGGGCATACGCTAGAACATAAAATTTTATGAATTACAACTCTCTAATTTCTGTTATTTGTAATTTTTATTTTTGTTCAAATTTTATGTTGTAGATAGAACATAAAATAAGATAGAACTATTTTATCAAATCAGTTGAGTAGTGGTTTGTTGAATAATGGATTGTTAGTGTTTGTTGCTGGAGATAGAACTGCTTTGCTGAACAGTGGTTTGTTGCTGGAGATAGAACTGCTCTGAATAGTGGTTGAATAATGGTTTTTTGGTTTTTAGTACACATTTTTTTGAGATTTTAAAAATTATTTATGATGGCCTCTTATAGAGTTTCGTTTTAAAATAAAATGGATTTTATTAATCTTATTTGAAGGTATGAATTTATCATGGTGAGTTTGAGGTATAATGCCTTCAAAATCTGTCACCATTAAAGAATTTGTTACTTTCCCTTTTATCACATCTTCCCCATCTTTTTAGTTTACCCTACTATGGTGGCTTAATTTTCGTCTTCACAGCCTTACCCCACCATCAAATACTAATTCTCAAACACATTGTACAATCAAATATGATGTACCCTACTATGATGTTTACAAGCTTAATAGTCATTTTGGAGGGTTTGAACATTGTGTAGACAGCATAATCAGTTATTTGTTAAAAACTGACATTCTGCTGGAGTTAGTGCAACATGTTATGTGCACATCCTTTTTGATATCTTAATTTTTATGTGATTATCCTAGGTTTGCTTGCTTATGGTTGCATCCATTTGAATGAACAAGTAACTTATTGGAAAATAAAAAGAAAAGAAATAGATTCAAGGCATTTTGTCTTCTGCAGGTTGGTAATAATTTGTTATTTGTCTTCTGCAGGTTAAGATTGCAATGATTGGAATCATGGCTGGTGGTGAAGGACTTGATTTTTCATCAGCTGCCTCAGAACCCATCTCATATGTCTCAGGTGTAATTAATTTGCATATCCTTGAGCATTACTGAATCTTCTCTTTAATCATCAAGAAATTGGTGGATGGTTAAAATTGTCTGTTACTGGTTTAAATTCAGTTATGAACTAATGATTTTCTATTAAGTGGTTTAGGTTAAAGTCTTCTCATTTCTAAATCTTTACCTTACTCTTTATGTATGATGAAGTTATCTTAGCTGGACCATTCAGTGGTCCTGCTTACAAATTTAAGCTGCCAGCCACTTTGTTCTTGATATCGCTGCTATTTTTATTGTTATTCTTTTAATATTCTTTCAATTCGCAACCCTTTGCTTTGAATTGCGATTTCAGATTTTGCCTTCAAAGGCTTGCGAAGAAAGCAGAAAAATATTTTAGGTGAGATTCTCATTTCTATTTATCTCAATCCCTCTTTGTTCCTCTTCTTTATCTCTCCCTTCTCTCCGACTGGCTTCAATTCGCAACCCTTTGATTTGAAATTTTTGAATCATTTTTTTCATGGAAATCTTATAAGCCTCCTCGAGTTCTTGAGTGGTTAACATAGTTGTTTATTCTGAAATCTATGCTTTCCAGATTTATTCTGAAATCTATTCTGAATGAGTTTATGTCGTTCATTCTATTTATTTCTTTTGTGTAGTATAAGTTTGGTTGCTGAGAAATTTGGAAGAAAAAGGGGAAAAAGACTCTATCATTGAGAATTAGAAGTCACACCCATTACGTGTTTGTTTGAATGGGTCTGAGATGTTCTTCCATTTTTTAACTGAATCGACAGTTGGGTTTTCTTGAGCTATCCATTTCATGGGTTTGTGCTGCTGGGTTTTCTGGTTCGGGTTCAAGATGGTATTACCATTGAAAACACTGAATTTATACACACACAAAAAAAAAAAGCTTAACAAAGTGAGATGAGAAAAAATCCCAAACTGTTTAAGAACATTGAATTATTGAAGAACATTGAATTTTTTAAACACACACCAAAAATTTAAGAACACAGTTTTTAAACACACAAAATGAAGACACAGAAAATTTAAGAACATTGATTTTGTTTTTTTTAAACACACCAAAAAATTTTATGAACACTGATTGTATTAACAAATAAATCAAACTAATAAACATTTCAATTTCCTATTTCAGTTCCAAGCTTTGCGAGCTATGGTGCAGGCCAATCCACAAATTTTGCAGGTTCTTATCCGCCACTCTGCAGCCAGTCTTTTTGTTTGTCCATCTAACATTTAAAAATGTGAACATTTTATTTTTCATTTTTCTTCTGAAAAAAAAAGAAGAAAAAAACCCACCCTAAACAGCCTCAGTTACTCTTCTTATTGACAGCCCATGCTTCAGGAGCTAGGGAAGCAAAACCCTCACCTGATGAGGCTTATTCAGGAGCACCAGGCTGATTTTGTTCGCCTGATCAATGAACCTGTTGAAGGTGGAGAGGGGTATGTTCTCTGGTTGGTTATATTCATTTAAATGATAGTTATGAATGTTCACGGTCCTAATTTGCTGTTAATATGTTATCAGTAACGTACTGGGACAGCTTGCTGCAGCAATGCCAGTCTGTAACAGTTACACCTGAGGAGCGTGAAGCCATAGAACGTGTAAGTATTGCCTTTTCCTAATTTTTATTTGAATTTAGATGTGTTTAGTGTGGTGGTCTTGAAGTGATCTTTTGATAGGGGTTTTTTTCCCAGTACCTATGAATTCTATTGGACCCATAACTATACATTGGAAGACTCCTTTGGATCTCCTAGAAATATATCCATACCTGACCCCTCACATCAATTCCATGATCCTCTTAATCCTTTCTCATTCGAGTCCAACATCTGTTGGAATTGATACTTTGGATCCAGTTAGATAATATTTTGTAAATTTTAATTTTTTGTCAATTGTCCTTTATGTAAGCCACTTTATTTATTTGCATTTTTTTTGTCCAACTCATGTTTTTTGTTGTTCAAAAGTTTGACTTTTGTATTAGATGCTTGCTCTATTATTAGAATCTTGCGGTTTGCGATTCAGGTCATGATTCGATTTGCAATTCATGCTTATATTGATACAAATCTATGGGTGAATCTATTATTAGAATCTTAATTGAATGTTTTGGTGGTCATAGGTTATGTTAAAGGAATAGTTTTGGTGGATATAGCAACCATGGTTTAAAGGAATATTATGAAAATATTCAAAGTTTGATTTTTTTATTTTGTATTCAAACAATCTGCCTTATTTTTACAATCTGCTTTATTTTTGTATTCAAACAATCTGCTCTATTTTTATTTTGTATATGGAAAGTATTTTTTCTGAGTTCTGAGGTACGGAGATAAATAAGGATTATAAGATTTACGTGGTGTGAATGCAACTGTTTTTTGTGTTTGGAAAAAACTCTGGGAATCTTGAATTCCCTCTAAATGGGCAGTATTCGTGTGGAAGTGTCTTCATAATATAGTATCTGTGAGATGATAGTTAAAGATAAGAGATATTCCCAATCCAGTGTGATTGATTTGCGAATGCGGCCGAAACCATTGAACATCTCTTTTTTCAATGTCATGTATCACAAAGAATTTGGAGAGGTACTTCTAGGGGCTTGGACTTTACCTGTGGCCACCCAGTTTGCTTTAAACATGGTGGATCAATTGGGTTACAATGATTAAAGAAGAGGACATGATTGTTCAATCTATTGCCTTGCTATGGGCAATTTGGAGGCAGCGAAATAGTGTGGTCTTCCATAATGAAAAGATGACAATAGAGCAGAACTATTTCAATTGCTAATGAGATTCATCAACGTTGGACTAACTGTGCATTCATGTTTTCCAATGATAATATCTTAGAATGTCTTACTGATATCTTTGGAAAAAGATGGAAATACAGAGAATTGTGGTCTTCTTGCTAATAACCTATCTTTAAATTCTGTTTTCCAGTTATATACATGTGTGGTAGATGGAGCATGGAAGTGCAAAAATGGAGAGGCAGGAATATCATGGGTCTGTTTCAATGAAAATCAAGACATTGTCTATCAACAAGCTGATTGTCTATCAATGAAAATCAAGACATTGCAGAATCCATTTTTAAGAAGTAAAACATGCTTTGGGAATTTTGAATTTTTATAATGAGCAGATGTTTTGAAGATGTTTTTATAAAAATGGAGTGCAGTAATTTTGAATTCAAAATTTTTTATAAAAACATCTGTAATTTTGATTTTACAGATGTAATTTTGAGCAGATGTTTTGAACAAAAATGGAGTAATTTTGAAAATGGAGTAATTTTGAACAAAAATGGAGCAGATGTAATTACTACACGTGATGATGTTTTTGTAAAATTACTGCACTCCATCTCATTAATTTTTGATTTCAAAATTTTAATTTTTGAATTCAAAACATCTGTTTTATAAAAATTCAGAATCCATTAATTCAAAATTTTGAAGTAATATTACTTTGGAAATTTTGAATTTTTACAAAACATTTGCTCATTTTTAAAACATCTGATCAAAAATTACTGCACTCCATGTAATATCCATTTTTATAAAACATGTTTTTATAAGAAGTAAAAATTACTTCTGTTCAAAATTACAGCTGTTTATAAAAGTATGTTTAAAGCATCTTTATAATGAGCATCTGTTTATAACATATGTTTTTGAGATGATAAGTAATATCTCAAAGCATCTTTATAAAACATATTTTTGTAATCTGTCAATAAATAAAAATTTATTAGTGACAACATTTTTAAAGTAGAAAAATTGTCAGTAAATCTAATTTGAGGGGTGCATTAAGTATTAGATCCAAGCTTTGGTCTTTGTTGTTTATAAAGACTCGTATGTTTGTTTCTCTTATGTAGTTAGAATTTGATTGGCAGCAGTAATACTAACTGGTGTGTATTTTAATTTTAATTTCTTTTAAATTACAGAGTACTGGTTTGTGTGCATTATTAGATATTTATTATTATTATTTTTTTATATTTGATTTGTTTTGAATTGTAGAGTGTAGTCTATTAAATATATTTTTATAATTACATTTTTATCTTAAATTTAAATAGTGTTGCGATTACAATTATATTATAATCCTAACATTATTTACACCGTGCCTTCCGGCACGGGCATACGCTAGTATATATATATTATACAGAGGGTAGACCCTAACCTAAGACTCCCTTTTATTCTCCTGTCTTTATCTCTTCCGCCTCCTACGTCGTCACCTCTGGTGGCGCAACCGGCGACCACCACTGCCGCCGCCACCACCTCCTCTCTCACCGCCCTCTCTCTCTCCTCCTATTATCTTCACCGATCTTCACTGGTCGTCTACTTCGTCTTCTCCACTCTCGTCATCGGTTCCAAAACCCTAACCCTACATTCGATGTTCTCCAATTCCTCTACAAGCCATATGTTCAAATCCAGACCCTACACTCCTCTCAACTGTTTCAGAACCTTTATCTACAAAGGACTACCACCGGACTCGTCAGAATGGCGATCTCGAACGGGCTGATTACGATGAGAAGGATCAGGCGGCGGGCACATTAATGCCTCAGAAACGAAATTGGAGGATGGACGGTTCATTTTTTCCCTAATTTTCCTCTCCATTTTATGTGGTGCATTTAGGTGAGGAAAAAATTACCTCCGTGAACATTAATTTATTCATGTGCATTTTCAATTTTTAGAGAATCACTTTTGTTCGTGTTCATATTTAAGAAACATTAAAAAAAGAAGAAGAGATAGATAAATAAATAAAATAAAATTTTCATACATTTTCATCTATCATGTATATTTCTATCTTTGGAGAACCATTTGTGGCAGTATTTTTTACATTTAAATCATAAACATGTTAAATTAATTAATATACCCTCATTTGTTTGAAGTTTTAAGTTTAAGAAACATAAGTTTATATTAAATTTAAGAAACATAAGTTTATGTTCATTTAAGAAACATGTTTAAGAAACATAAGTTTTTACATTAAGTTTATATTAAACATATGTTCATATTAAAAAACATATGTTCATGTTTCTTAAACATAAGTTTATATTCAAAAACATAAGTTTATATTAAATTAATTAATATACCCTCATCTGGAACCATTTGTGGCAGTATTTTTTACATTTATATTGAATCATAAACATGTTTATTTATTTATCTATAAACTTATATGAACTTATGTTTATGAACATAAGTTAAATAAACATAAGTTTATAAACTTAAGTTTAATATAAACTTAAGTTTATGTTCATAAACATAACTTAACTTATTAAACATAAGTTAAACATAAGTTATTAAATATAAATAAACATAAGTTTAATAAACATAAGTTTATGTTCATAAACTTAAGTTTATGTTTATGTTTATATTAAACTTAAGTTTAAACATAAGTTTAATAAACTTATGTTTATGTTTATGTTTATCCTTCTCATCGTAACATAAGTTTATATTAAATATGTTTAATAAGTTTTTACATAAGTTAAATATTAAACTTATGTTTATTTATAAACTTATGTTTATGTTTATGTTTATCCTTCTCATCGTAACATAAGTTATAAACATAAGTTTACATAAGTTTATGTTAAATATTAAACTTATGTTTATTTATAAACTTATGTTTATGTTTATAAACTTAATAAACATAAGTTATGAACATAAGCATAAGTTATTAAATATTAAACTTAAATATTTAATATTTATTAAATATTAAACTTATGTTTATATTTAAATAACTTATTTAATAACTTAAGTTTATGTTTCTTAAACTTATGTTTAATATTTAACTTTTGAATATAAACTTAAGTTTATGTTTATTTATTTATTTATCTATAAACTTATGTTTTTTAATATTAAATATGTTTAATAAGTTTTTACATAAGTTTATATTAAACTTATGTTTCTTAAACTTATGTTCATAAATTTAAGAAACATGTTTTGAATATAAACTTATGTTTTTGAATATAAATGTTTATGTTCATTTGTGGAAGTATTTTTTACATTTAAATCATAAACATGTTAAATTAATTAATATACCCTCATTTCAATATAAATGTAACCATTTGTGACGAGATAAGGATGGCTGGGGAGTTGAGGTTTCCTTCTATTATTGTAGAAGTTGATTTGCAGGGTGTGGTGAATATGTTTAATGTGAATAGGGAAATGGACCAGAGTGTGGCTATTATTCTTGATGATATGATTCAGCCTTGGATTTTGTTGATGGATTGCAGGATCTACTTTGTTAGGAAGGCTGGAATAAGGCCTATTTGGTGGCTAGATTTGGGGTTAATGGGGGTGGGGAAGTATTGTATTTGAGTTAATGGTTATTTATCAAAAAAAAAAAAAAATCTTACATTTGTTTTTCCAAAACAAAACCACCTTCAATCAAGTCCTCATCCCAAAACAAACCTTGGGAGGGATGAGGATCTCATAGAAATTCATATCATTTTTACATTTGTTTGATATGGTTAATGGGGACCTTTTGCTGTAAGTCGAGATGCATTTTTGGGAATCTTTTATCATCTAGCATTTGTTTTTCCAAAACAAAACCACCTTCAATCAAGTGGAAAGGTGCATTTTTTAAAACAATCCAAGAATAAATGTAAGATAAAAAGAATGTGTTGAAGTTGAACAATCTAAAAAGTGACATTGAAAAGCAACTTATTGTTTTGCATTTTCAATTTAATCATGCCATTTCTTTCTAATTGTTTTACATATTATGAAAGCCAAATCTGAACTTTTGCATTCATCTTAGGACATGGAATTTAACAGAGATTCTTTATCCCTTCCCTAAAGTAAGAATGTATCTTTCTGGATAATTTAAGCCTTTAACTTGTAAAAAATAGAAATAAATAAATAAAATAATCTTAAAATCAATAAATAAAATAATCTTAAATCACGAAGTATCTAACAATTATACTCAACCATTACCTTGGATCACTCAGGTTTTTGGTTGGGGAAGCATCAAATCCCTAGTTACATCGAATCACAATAGGGAGTAGCTAGAAAGCACACACTAACCTAATCAGAATGCTTCTGGTTGTTAAAGATGCTAATTTTACATCTAACCTATTCTAAATCGATGCAAATTCTGTTAGGCAACACAGACTACTCTTGCAACAAAAGGTATATAATTCTTCCAAAAAACAAAAAAAAAAACAAAAAAAGAAGATAAGATACGACCAATTTTTTCGTATATAATTCTTCAAACTAGGAAAGTGTTTCAAACATGATAAAACCTATCTCTGCAGTAGCCTGGCCTTCCATCAACAGCTTCAGCAGCAGCTGCTGCTAGATCATCATCAGACTTCACCTTCACCGGCAATCTTAGCAACTCATCTTTTCTATATATTTTTACATAGACATATCTGTCCTACAGTTGTTACCTGTTCAACTTTGATTTTTTCTTTTTTTAAACAGAAGTTACCATAGATGCTCTTAGCAAGTTGCGCTTGACTTTAAGACTTGTATATAGAGATTCCAATAATTGACTTGAAGCTTTAACTCCCTCTTAATAAACTACCAATTGTCTCTGCTTTATTGTGAGAATCATGGTAGCAATGATAACACACATACATGGATCTCTTTAATCTGCCCCTGTTTGGCCATTGAAAAAGCATTTGCCAAACGCCACTTAACATAGTACTTTATTATTTATTTTTTCCGTATTATTAATCTATTTTTAGCAAATTACAGCGGCATTTTGCAAAGTGGGTTTGCTATGTTCACACATAATGCTCTATCGGATTATACCCCAATTATCCATTATCCTGATGCCTCAAATTATTTTAACTACATCATGAGTTTCTCTAAACATGATAAGATGAGAGAATTGGTGACTGGGGATTTGATCTATGTTTTATCATTATAAGCTAGTTTACATCATCTTTGATTGAACCACCATAGAATTTGCATATGACCTTCCTCTGATGTTGATTTGTAAGAGCAATCCTTCACAACTTTTTTCTTTGAATTCAAATTTGTAGTTAAAAAAATAAATTTAAAAAAAATCTTTTCTTGAAACTTATGGTAAATTAAAAAATAATTTTTTTATGAAATTAAGAATGAATCAAATCATTAAATTTTAAGAATTATATTTTGTTCAAATTTAGTAAAATTTTAAAAACCATAAAGATTGGATGTGATTGAGATTTGTATAAGTATTTTATAAATTGGTGTTTCCCATTTTGCTGTTATGGATTTTCCATTCAAACTTGGAAGAAATAGAAAATTCCAAGTTGGTGGTATAGTGATGCAGGGCATTTTCATGTAATTGGATCAATTGTAATAATCATCAAAACCCACAAAAAAAGTCTTACTTCTCAGGTGATATTGAAGACAGTGAGTGTTTCTTCAAAAATTCGAACTTCCAAATCATTGTTTGCTTATGAAGATTATTTGCTTGTCTTTCACGGTGAGGTTGAAGATGGGTCACACATGCGAACTTCCAAATCATTGTTTGCATTCTTGCAGAAATAGGGTCAGCTATGGCTTAGAAACATCTTAACAGTTTTCTAACATGGATGCTTACAAATACACCTTCCTATATAAGTATGATGTCATTGACATTGAGAGTTTTTTTAATGATTATTGCGAAATAATATATTCCCAAAAATTCTATTGGTTTTTGTTAAAAAGAAAAAGTAAAGTTGCTTATGATCTTTATCATGTTGGATAGGATGAGGCTTGAAAGATTCCATAATTGTGGGGTTGTCCATTGTCTAGGGCTTAGAATTAGAAAAAAGTTGCAGAGATTATTTAGATGTAATCACTTTTTCTTTCATAATTGCTCCTGTTTTTGCATTTCTGTTCTGTCTGCTTTCTTTTAGTAGACACCGTCTTCTGTCAGATAATTTGTTCTCTTTGCTTCAATCGTAAGTTCTTTAAAGGATGCTCTCATTCCTCTTCCTTCTCCTTTACCTGTTCTAGTTTTAAAGAAATTTTGTATAGAGTGGATTTGTTGAGTATAATGTTCCCCTCTAATGGCTGGTCATATAGCTCAGATCAGAGTTGGCCTTTTGGGCTTTGCTATTCCAAATCTAATTCTTGTACCTATATCAAATTTTAACACTACTAACTACACCATTGTGCTGCAGAATATCAGTGACTTTAGCATGGGGTACTCAGAATTTTTTCTTATAATTTTTTTCTTATTAATATAAAATAGCTCCTATGGGGTCCTCAGAATTTTTTCTTATAATTTTTTTCTTATTAATATAAAATAGCTACTATGGCTGGTCATATAGCTTTCCAAATACCATGAATTAGTTACCACTGACTAGAAAGTGAGCTTTCAACTAATTGACCGTCCATGTGGATCTACTCTGATCAGCTGTTCTCTCTCTATCTCTCTCTCTCTATTAATTTTTCCCTTGGAATTGAATGTACAAATAATTAGAAAACTGTTTCTTGTTTCTTCTGACTCTCTTTTCCAGGTTCACTAGCAAGAAACTCTATGAGGCTATGTCGCAGGAGTATTAACAACTCAAAGGGTTCTAATTGTTTCAGCAGATCTAGATATATTGGCTAGCAGTTCTACAAAATTTGATAAGGAACTTCCTTTAATATCCTTAGATGGAAAACTTATTGCATATTGGCTACTTTTCTAATAGGTACACTTTTTGTTATATGACATGATTAATAGTTATTAAAATTGTTTGGGTCCTTAACTTATGATTACTTTAGATCCCTTCTCTGGGTTGGACCTGCACTTCTATTTTCAACTGCCACTGCAATCAGCATGCTTGGGTGGGATGGAAAAGTGAGGACAATTCTTTCCATTAGTATGCCCAATGCAGGTATCATACATCGTTTCAGTTAGTTAAAATTTTTACTTTCATATTTGAGGTTCCTCAGCATCATGTTATTTTCTCTACTCTTGTTTGATCTATGTATCAACAATTGCAACTTTGTACTATACCACTGCATTTCTGAGCCATCAAGATGAACTTCTGTACAATGCTGTTTGGTGCATTGAATGATCGATTGTTGCTCACAAACCTAACAAAGATAAATCTGAAACAGAAAAGGGGGTTTAGATAAAGAGCTGTCTTGTTGGGCTTCTCGAACCTCTTCTTATTGGATTTGCCACAATGTAACAGAGTTTTGAGCAGAAACTAGACTTGTCAGAATATTGTATCAAATAACATCCAGGTTTTACTTTCCCCTACTAGTAGGCATGTGTTTTGTCACATATACAACTCCTTTGGATATTCAACACTTGTTGGATTCTGTTATCCTTTTCATTTCTATTGTTTGGCTTATAAAGATTATTTAAAAAGCACTATCAATGTAGATTATTTCATTAAGAAGCATCCAGTAAACTAAAAGAAAATTGACATAGGAAAGACAGCTTAGAAGAGAATTCAAAATTGATGTGTTCACTTGGGTTTGTTTCTGGAAATTCTTCTGCCATTTCTGTCTGAAAGTAGTAGTCTTGCTGTATTCTTTATTTATTTGTTTTTCTTTTTGGGTCTTTCTGCATGTGTGCGCGCGTGAGAGAGAGTTTTGCTCTGCCTTTTCTAGCATTTTGTGCTCTGCATGGCTGCACTGTGATCTCTGTGAACATCTCTTGGTCATTTTGGTTGTGTTTTAGCTCTCTTAATGCCCAACTAGCTTTGTTTTGGGTCTGTGACATCTAATGTTGTAGACTCTTGGTGTATTTTTTGTGTAACCTTTTTCTATTTTAGCCTCTGAAACATTACTTCTGGAATTCCTTTTTTCCCTTAATTTGTGCAGTAGCCTAGGATTAGAAACGCTCAGGTTTATGCAAAATCTCAAATACATTATAGGTTTTTCCTTTAATTTGTGCAGTAGCATATGATAGCATGCTCAAAGTACTGATTGATATATTACACATTTTTATGTGCTTGGGAATAAGTCAATGTGAGTGGAGTAGTGGTGCTAGTTAATGAGGTTTAAACTAACTTGTGCAAGTAATTGCAAGTTCACTTCATAGTTACAGAACTATCTGACACATGCTTGAAGTACTAATATATTGCACATTTTTTGTGCTTGAGATTAAGTCAATATAATAGAGTTGTGGCCTGTGAGTGCTATTCATGGATGATAGGGATTTGAATAGCCTGATGATGTATCACTTTCTTTTCTTTTCGCTGGCATACAAACTTAGGTTACCAGCTCATTCATGTCATATTTTGCATAATATGGCTTATTGTAATAATACATGTGTTAATATGATAGGATTAGAAACACTCAGGTTTAAATCATACAGTTCCATGGCCTAGTCAATTCATAAGCTTCAAGAAATATATGATCTTCAAGATGCAATAGGAAGTCCAGTTGCATGACCTAGTTAATTCATTCTTTTGGACTAAATATTAGACTAATTGATTTACGATTTGTAGTTATACTTTTTGGATGTTTAAAGTCGTATTTTAGAGATTAGTGAATCTTATGATTTGGATACTTTTTTTGGTTTGTATGTTTGAGGCTGTTATCAGCTTGATATGATAGAAGTTGAGGATGAAAGTTAATATGCAGGTTGTTTGGTGTATGGATATTAGTTTTTTTTGCTTACTTCATAGTTAGTTTATTCATATACTTTTAGTGGTTTTTGAATTAATTTATGTTTTTATTTTTCAGGTTAGAAATTTTTTGGAGGGATGCAAAATATGGTCAAAGAATTCAAGAACTTAATTTTTCAAGCTTTTTCATTTTTTAATATATGTAAGCACAGTTTAAAACTTTTTATTTAATTCTTTTGTATATACTTTTGAACATATTTAACTTTCATTTATGAAATATATGACGTTATTCTATTCAATATGGTTGTGATTCAAAGTATAGTATATAGCGTGTATTACATTATTGAAATGCGTGTACAAAAATAATATTGATTATTCTGCAAATATGTTGAACTCTTTTTTTATCACACGCGTTAACTGTGATGAGAAATGTATATAACGTGTGATCTTATTTCATTATTAATCATAGGTTTTTTTAGGTATTAATCACACTTAAAATTTGTGATCTAAATATTTATTATCACAGGTTTTATTAGTAATTAATTACACTTAAAAGATGTGATCTAAATATTTATTATTACAACACTTTGTATTCTTGGGTTTAGAATTGAAGTGAGGTGTAATTGAAAGTAGTCAAGGTTTGGTGGTTATGTATGGGTGCTCATGCTTTGTTGTGAACTAGGAGTTGTTAAGAATTGGTGAGCATAAGGTTGTTGCTATTTTTGTTAGAACGGATGCAAATTTCGGGGACGAAATTTCCTAAGGTGGGGAGTTTGTAAAACCCGTGTCCTTTAATCCATTGGAGTGTGTATTTAATTCAATTATTTTCTTTTGGGAGTCTTTGGAATTGTTGCATGTTGATTTCGGAGGAGTATGATCCAATTTAAACTCGTTGGATTTGTTTGTTTGCATTTGTTCTTGTCAAAATGTTCCTTGGAAACTTAAAAATTTTGCCTTGGGGTCTACACTATCCTTCCTAAGGGTCGACCCTTGCATGTTGTAATGTTTCTGGAAGTGTGCTGGAATATAGGGTCGACACCAGCCTTGGTGGTGTCGACACCTGCCTCTTGTTGCTGTCCACAAGGGTAGACACCAGTCTGGGAAAGGGTCGACCCTCTTGTGTTGCCGAATCTGTGTATGTTGGTGGCGGGAAAATAGGGTCGACACCCGCGTGTTTTTTTTTCAGATTTTTGGGCTGGTTTGGGCCTTACCTTTGGGGGGGTTTTGGGCATATTATTTTATTGACCTTGGGGCTACTTGTCTACAGCTGTAAATAGGCTCCAAATACATTTCATTCCACTTCTTCTCTTCTTTCATCTCTCTTAAACCGTGAGTGCTCCTCTCTCTCTCTCTCTAAACTCAAGCTTTTGGCACCAAAACCTCTAGATCTACTCACCTAGAGTGATTGTTCCACCTTGGTCCCTTAAGCAAAGTGTAGATCTCATCAGAAGCTTCCTCTTGGTCCGATTGGTTCGTGGCTTCGTCGCCATTGATGTTTGGGTCGTCATCTCTTGGCTTCAAGAGGTAGGGGTCCTAGTTCTCCTTCAATGCTTACATTGATAGATAGATTTGTAGTATTTTGGAGTATATAAATGCAAAATCTACATTTTGAGCATATAGTGTAAATTATGAAATTTTGGGGTTAGGATTTGAAATGTTGGGGTTCTGTTATTGGGTTTAGATTATGGTTTATGGATTATGGACCTAGGGTGTATGATAAATGGGAAGATTGGAATAAAAAGTAATGGGTTAAGAAATTTGGATATTTTTTGAAATTTCTAGATTTTTCCTGAAACCCTAGGTTGATTTATGATAATAATCAATATTTTGGCCCAAATTGAAAGTAGAATCATGAAATTGGTAGGTTGAATTATATATGTACAAGTTTAATTGGAATTTGGTTATGTTTGAAAATTATGTTTAAAATTTGCGAATGAACTTTGTTATGAGCGTTGTAAATCATGTTATAATGAGAAAGGAAATTGGGGGAAATGATTTATTAATGATATAGATGACATAAACTCGATTATGAAATGTTGAAATGGGATTTAAGAATTTCTCTTGAATTATGTTGAATTATATTTAAGGGGAAATTATCAGAAAGTCCTATTTATCAATCTGTTACTCCATCTGGTCCCACGTTTATTCTCTTGGATGGACAAGTCCTGTTTGATATGTTTTGTGAACAATCAAGTCCCGTTTTAAATTTATGTGATGTGTGTAGACGGATTTAACCCTATTTTGTTTTTTCTCTACAGGTGTATATATGGGATTGAATGCAAATTTTGTGGGATACGTTTCCTAATCTACGTTTGGCAATTCGGATCTGTCATTCAAAATCCCCATTACCATCATCGCTGTCTTCACTCTCAGATTATCATCACACTCCACAAGCTCCTCCATGGCCGATCTCAGCCTCCCGATCACTAATTCCACGTGATTCGCATCTCCGTTCACCGCCGTCCTCGCCGCCTCCACCACCACCAGCGTCGCCATCCTCGCCTGAACCCTAACCACCTCCTCCTCCAATTCCCTCTCTTCTCCTCCTACCTCCGCCGCCAATCTTTCCAATCTCCTCCTCTGCTCCGTCAATAGATCCACCACGTACTTCTCAACGAGTTGAGAAACGAGTCCTGGTTTGAACCCCGCGATCCACAGGAACGAGCGCTCCAGCGAGCTCAACCAAGTCGGGGACAAAACGATGAACACGTTCTGTCGAATTGCTCTCGATTTTTCGGCATAGTACTGTTTGTAGTGAGCAGAGACTCGAGCGATTAGATCTCTAAATCTGAATTCATCTTCTTCTTCTTCGATTCGTTCTATGACGAACTAGCCAGCCATTGAAGAAGACTTGAAAGGCTTCGACATTGTTGAGTTATTAAAATGTGGGACTTCACGGGATGGACTTGCAGTATGAAGTGGGAAACCAAAATGTGGTTCAACAAATTGACGCGGGCCATCAAAAAGTGGTTCAACAAACTGATGTGGTCTACCAATTTGTGGTTATGAAAAATGAAGTCTGCTTTCCAAACGTGGCTTTCCAAAATGTTTTGACCCACCAACGTGTGGGTCACAGGGTCGACTTCCAGTACGATGTGGATTGGATTATGTGTGAACCCAACCAATGATTTGGTTCACGTCGAAACGTCACAAATGGCAATTGAAAAACAAAGTGTCAAACTGTGGAGAAGTTGAAACGTGACACAGTTACACGTATTAAATTGCTTGTTCAAACTGTGTCAAATTACTTGGTTCACAAAAAAAAAAAAAAAAAAAAGTGTCAACTTACTTCTGTTCACGTCACAACCCACGTCTCATGTTGTGAGTGTTACACACTTACTAAATTAAAAAAAGTATTAGTGTACTTTTTCGATCAGCATGACACACAAACACCCATTCATCTTCTCCCACACAAACCCACAGCAAATGTCAATCAGTAATACTAGCAGTGGCAAAATTGTCAACAAACAAATTAAGGGACCATCCAGTCACTAAGAAAACATTCAGGACCTTATGAATTACAAGTCCACAAAATAGGATTTACTAGTCAATTCCCCTATATTTAATGATGTTGAGTTGAATCAAGTTGAATCATGTTGCTTATGTTGAATTGTGATGATTACGTGGAATTGTATTGATTATGTTGATTTTGGTTTTGTGATCTAAGATGTAGAGTTTCCAAAAATGGGCTTAATCTCAAATCATTTTATTAAATTCCTAGTGGGCTTGTTTAGTCATTCAACTCAAGAGGATGATTCAATGGGGCTTCTTTATGGGGATGGGAAATGTTTGGTTTTTTGTGAAAATACTAGAAATTTAGAGATTTTGGGGAACATGGGAATGTTCATAAAACTTCTTTCTTTCTTTGAATAAAAGATGAATGGGTGTAAATTTCATAATGTGTTTTGCAAAGAATGGTAATCTTTTAAATATATTGAGTTAGAGAAATGGTTTTGAAAAATTCATGTGTAGTCCTGGATGAGACCATGTTGCTATGACTTGTGAAATGAGGAAGTTGTTGGTATATGGTTGACTTGAGAAGGAATGTTATGAACCATGGAAATTTTTGCAATCGCATATCATTTCATTTATTATTGTGCATGGTGGTTCTAAATCAAGGAGATTTGCATTCATGACAGAAAATGGTTTGTATGAGAAATATGGAAATGTGTATGGCGTAATACGTTGGTAAGTCCAGATAGGGGGTGTAGATGAATTTGATAAGTTGGCCTGAGTGTCCAAGGTGAAAGACCCGAAAGCCGCGCAGATAGGTATCGAGCCTTCCGGTTAGCACCGGTAAAAATGACAGTTTGGTAGTGCTTGTTGAGCCTACTTGCAGACACCAGCCTAGGGATTACCAGTATCGTATTTACCGCCCCTATTGAATTAATATTGGAAGTTTGAAATTGATGAAATCATATGATAATATTGAGAACATGGCGACTTGAAACAATGTATTGAACTGAATATTTTTCCTCATTGATTTCCCTTGGCATGGCATTGCATTTACATTTACTTTTGTGTTGAGGAAAAAGCATAACTATATATATATCTTGTGAGAATTCTCTACAGAACATGGAAATTAATTACAAAAATGGTTGGTTTTCGAAATGAATTGGGTGCCCGCTATCCCGCCGTTGTAAGTCGGCAAAAGGTGGATTGTGTTGAACTATGTGTTGAGTTGATGATGTTATTGTTGCTTGTGATGAATTTGCGAAATTACATATTGATGGATAATTTGGTTTAAAGAGGAAATGTGCATAGGCATTATTTGTAAATAACGGAAAAAAAAAAAAAAAAGATATGAGGATTATAGACTGATGGTAAACTTAATGAAGTAGTGGTGTTAATAGAAGTAAATTGTAAGCGTTGTTCTATAATTAAATAAAGGATTGAATTGAAAGGGGTTATTAACATTGTGTTATCTTGAAATGAAACTTTGCGGGTGTAATTAACGATGTGAATTGAGTATAGGAGAATTGTTGGTGAGTTAAAAAGGAACCTGAACTTGAAGTTATGGGATTTTAAATTAAAAATGAAGAGTAGAAAAGAAGAATGAAAGGAAAAGAGAAGTATTAAAATGGAAAATTAAATGAGAAATCTTTTGGGAATTGGTTAATAACCTTTAAATGATGTTGTGTCTTAAATATGGTTGTTTTACAAGGATCTATGGTTTTCTAAAGTTAAGGGATGATTTTAATGGCTGAAGGTTTTTCTTAAAAGTGTTTAAATACTTTTTTTTGAGAAAAAGATACCTTACTTATGATATTTTGAGATTATGAAATGTCACTCTACTATATGGTATCGCCCTGCATGCATGATCATTTCTATCTGTGTGTTAGTTATTGATTGAGGACTATGAGATTTCTACTGGGGCATTAGTGCTCACCCCGTTGTTTTATCTTTTTACCGGAAGAATGTTTGGATTATTTGATTGAAGATGTATGAAGTTCTTGAGTCCATTTGTATGACTTCATAGTAGGTGTAAAGGAAGTGGATTTTATATTTGTATTTATTTATTTGTAGCACAATAAGAGTTTGACATGTATGATTGTCATTGTAATGTTCATTGAGAGAGAAAGAGCATGTATCATGGTATTCCTATTACCCAAGTGTAATAGATATTTGTTTATGAAAAAAAAAAAAATGGACCTAATTTTAAGGCTTTGGTAATGTTTCCGAGTAATAAAAATTGGGGCGTGACAATTATCAAGGTTTATTAGTTATTAATCACTTAAAAGATGTGATTTAATGTTATTTATCACACTAAAAAGATGTGATCTAAATGTTAATTATCACAGGTTTTATTAGTTTTTAATCACATTTAAAAGATGTGATCTAAATGTCATTAATCACACTTGAAAGGTGTGATTAAAAACGTTATTAATCATACTTAAAACGTGTAATTAAAAATGACTCTTTTTAATCACACTCTCAAAGATCACTTTGACAAAATTTAAAAAGTGTGATTAAATAGCATAGATCACACAAAAAAAAAAGTGTGATCTTTATTTGTTTTTATGGTAGTGTGTGAATCATAAGATTTATTGTAAATTCTATTCCACAATAGATTCACTTATAGATTCGCATCCATCTATGCATGACCGTTGATTCTAACAACTACATGACAAAAGTGGGAACATGAACACATTAAAAACAAATAGGAGATAATATACATGTAACGCCCTCAAAATAACTACATTAAACCCATCAAATAAATATGCATTGATATATAAAAGTCCCACAACCTTACATTCATCAGAGTTTCATTACAAAAGTACCACATGTTAACAACAAAAGCAAAATGCCCTACGGGCTTACAGCTTTCCAAGTTAACACTTGGTTACAACAAAAGAGTACTAACTCATTTACATATTTAGCCCTTGGCTTGAATTTACATGTAATACATCAAAAATAAAACGACAAAAGTATGTCCGCCTCTAGCCTCCCAAGCTATGTCCTTGGAGGTGGCATGCTACCTGTACCTGAAAATGATATTCCTATATAGGGTGAGCCACAGCCCAGTAGAAATACACTAAACCAACCATGAACAATGACTAAAAGATTAGCAATTGATAGATGGCCAACACTGATACATTCACATAAATCACATATTTATGTCATACGACTTATGAGTCCAAGTTACTTTTCATTTTCCCTTTTTCAACAGATAAGCATGTTAGCTCTATCATCATTTCAACAGATATGTATAAAACTATATCCCACATTCACAGATAAGCATATAAGCTATATCCACATTCCCAACAGATATGTATAACAACAATATCCCACATTCACAGATAAGCATATAAGCTGTATCCACACTTCACAAAGATAAGCATATAAGCTCTATCTTCACTTCTCTAGACAAGCATATGAGCTGTATCTACGGAGTTCATCCCCTATCTTCTCCCAACACTATCCGGTTTAGAGGTACATCCCCCATCTTCCCCTAAACCGCGGAGTACATCCCCCATCTCCTCCTCTACACATAACGTATACAAACACATTGGTTCTATATACAATCACTCAATACATACAGTTAATGTATTCTAACAACCGTCAATTTTCATGACACATTCCATTGATTAGTTTCCGTTTGCCTAATCATCATGCATTGTCTACAACAATCACGACTATCCTCCACCGATAGCCCAAAGCAATTATTTCTAAACAGAAAATAAATGCACAAATGGATATTCAATCAACATTTCAATTCGGTGTGTGATAAACAATTCAACTACACCCTTTAACCCCTTGCACTCCCAATCTCAACAATTCCATTTCATTTCCTCATTTCTCACAATTAATTATCTCAATTAATCAACAATGTAATTAGGTCATTTTCCATAATTACCATTTCAACCCTTAGGTCCCATTTTCATCAATGATTCAACATTTATTTCATTTCTCTATACCAAACATACATCTAGGTTTATTATAAATAAAACCCCAACCTTTGTAAAATAACACAAAAGCCCCAAATCTTCACAAGATTACCAAACCAACCCCAACATCTCAAAATACCAAAATTTAAAGACAAAATCCATAGAGAAGAGTAGGATATCCCTACCTCAAATTCGGAGCTCCAAGGGAGAAGATGACAAAACCCAACGTGCTCCAAATCTCGAAATTTTCAGATTAAAATGTAGCCCTCGACGATCAACAACTTTTTTGTAAAGGCCAAAGATGAGCAAATCACTCTTACTAGATCAAAACCTAGAGAGAAGGTAGAGTTCTAGAGTGAGAGGCTCAACAATGGTGGTTTTGGAAAAGTAGGAGAGAGAAGAGAAAGTGAAAAAGTGATTTGAAAATTCAAAACACGGAACTTAAACCCAGTCGACCCGCTCGAGCGTCAAACACCCCGCTCGAGTGTCACTCACAGACTCCCGCTCGAGCGTCAACAATCCCGCTCGAGCGGAGGATACACACTCCCAGAACTTTTACAGAACCAGGTCTCCGCTCGAGCTTCCAACTCCCCGCTCGAGCGGCACTCACACAACCCCGCTCGAGCGGCCAACCATACGCTCGAGCGTCCAACACTGCACAGGAAATACTGGATGGGTGCAATTCCCGTTCGAGCGCCAACACCCCCGCTCGAGCGGACAGGTCAAAATCTGGGCAACTAGTTTTGGTTTCTAAACTCAACCAACCTGTAACAAACCTGCCCAACACATCCTATAACTTAAGTACGAAGTAAAAGGATGTAAACAAGATAATAATCAACTACCAACATCCACAGACACATGTCCGGATCACTGTTCAACAGGGGTAAACCCGGGATCGCTATAATATACATCTGCATGGGTAGGATGATGATTCATTTTTCATTTTATTCTTTCATTACAAACATGTAAGGCTAAATAGAAATGGTAATGAACAACCAGCATAAAAAAAAATTGTGAATGCTTCGTATCTAATAATCTATACATGGATGTCTATTCTGAGTCTAATCTAAAAGTTCTGAGTCAAGGTAGATTTTGCAAAGTGAATCAGTTACAAAAGCACATAAATCCAGTTTAAGTTTAGATGAGAAAACACCCACAAATCTAAATCAGTTTTACCAAAGAACAGTGAGCTGATTGTTCCAGACCTAATCACAACAGCATGACAACAAACAAAAAACTATACCTGAATGAAGAAATCCATCTGCCTGTCTTATTATTATGGTTGATCATAGTTACCAAACCAAACCAAACCAAGCCTTAAGTCCCATCAAATGGGGTCGGCTACATGAATCCTTCTTCTCTACGCGGCCCTATCAAAGGCCATATCATTAGTCAAATCAAGTAGATTCATATCTCTATTTAAAATGCTAGTCAACGTTAATCTAGGCCTACCCCGTCCCCTAACACTTCCATCTATCGTTACAGTATCGCATCTCTTCACTACTGCCTCTGTTGGTCTCCGTTGAATATGACCAAACCATCTCAAACGATTCTCTCTCAACTTATCTTCTATCGGTGCTACTCCTACCCATTCCCGAATACACCCATTCCTAATCCTGTCTTGTCTAGTCTTACCACACATCCACCTTAGCATCCTCATCTCAACCACACTCATCTTATCTACACGCTGTTTCTTGGTTGCCCAACACTCCGTCCCATACAACATAGCTGGTCTAATAGCCATTCTATAAAACTTACCTTTTAGTCTAGTGGGTATTCGTTTATCGCACAATACCCCAGACGCACTTCTCCACTTACACCATCCCACCTTAATCCTATGGGCCACATCTGCATCAATCTCTCCCCCTGTTGTGATAATCGACCCTAGATAACGAAAATGTTCACTCTTAGGCAATTCTTGATTCTCAATCTTCACTTCTCCTCTGTTTTCATTGTTACTATTACTAAATTTACACTCCATGTATTCTGTCTTAGTTCTGCTTATCCGAAATCCTTTAGATTCAAGAGCTTTTCTCCAAATCTCTAACTTTGTGTTAACTCCTTCTCTAGTCTCATCCACTAGCACAATATCGTCTGCAAAAAGCATGCACCATGGCACGTCATCCTGAATATTTATCATCAACTCAACTATAACTAAAGCAAAAAGATAAGGACTTAAGGTAGATCCTTGGTGTAACCCTACAATGATAGGAAATTCATTTGTCTCTCCAGATGGCAATCTAATGGTGGTCACCACCCCTTCATACATGTCCCTAATCACGTTAATGTAACCTTTTGTCACCCATTTCTTCTCTAACACCCACCATATTATATCCCGGGGCACTCTGTCATATGCTTTCTCAAGGTCGATAAACACCATATGCATGTCTCTTTTCTTTTCTTTATACTTTTCTATTACTCTCCTCAAAAGATAGATCGCTTCCATTGTTGACCTACCAGGCATAAACCCAAATTGATTCTCTGACACCTCTGTAACATCTCGCAATCGGCGTTCCATCACCCTCTCCCACACTTTCATTATATGACACATTAGCTTGATTTCTCTATAGTTGTTATAATTCTGGACATCACCTTTATTCTTATAGATTGGCACTAAAATACTATTCCTCCACTCATCTGGCATGTTCCTAGTCAACAAAATTTTGCTAAACAACCTAGTCAACCAACCAACTCCCTTTTTACCCAAACACTTCCAAGCTTCAATAGGGATATCATCGGGTCCTAAAGCCTTATTTGATTTCATTTTCTTAAGTGCAATTTATACTTCAAAGTTCCTAATCCTGCGATAGAACCTATAGTCTTAGTTTATCGTATTATTGGCTATTTCTTCCCTTATTGTCGTACCTCCATGTTCCTCATTTAATAATTTCTCAAAATAATTCTTCCATCTTTCCTTAATCTCATCATCCTTCACCAATACCTTAGAATCCTCACTCTTGATGCACTTTACTTGATTAAAATCTCTTGTTTTCCTCTCTCGTATCTTAGCAAGTTTGTATACCCTCTTTTCTCCCTCCTTACTATCTAGTCTAGTGTATAGGTCATCATATACTTTCAACTTGGTCTCTCTTACTACTTTCTTGACCTCCTTATTAGCTAATCTATAGCTCTTAAGGTTTTCCTCAGTTCTATCATTCTGTCACTTTTTAAAGCACTCTTTTTTTTCCTTAACTACTGCTTAAACCTCTTTCCTCCACCACCAAGTTTCCTTAGAACTGGGTCCCGTTCCTTTCGACTCTCGAAGCACTTCCCTTGAGATTCTCCTGTAACGCCCTCAAAATAAACTCATAATATATATAACATTAACATGCATTAATAAAAGAAAACCAACCATTATACCATTCATCAGAGTATTCTTATTGAAAAGCATTACACGTAACATCAAGTAAATGCCCTACGGGCTTACATCTTTCCAAGCCAACACTTGGACACAAAATATGAGTACTAACTCAACTACAAGTTAAGCCCTTGGCTTGAGTGTTTACATGTAATAACAAATAAAAGCAAACAACTGAAAATAGTCTTCAAAATCCAAGTCCTTCCAAGCTAAGTCCTTGGAGGTAGCTTATCATCTAAACCTGAAAATGATGTTCCCATAAAGGGTGAGCCACAGCCCAGTAGAAATATACTAAACCAAATATAAGCATTGAATAAAACAATAGCATTCAATAGATGGTTAACCAAGATAATCAATTACATCGTTATCCCATCTCATGACACTATTGTCAACGACACGTTTCACTTTCCAACATTATCAATATGGCTCAGAACCTGGCCAAACTTACAATAGTGAATTATATATATATATATCATATTCACATTCTTCCAATGTCAACAAACAAATGAGACTCAAGCTCAAATCAAAACACTTCATACTTCCAGTTTGATACACATTTTAGTGCTGTATCAATAAAACACTTCTATATAAATAAGCACACATAAAAGTGATGCTAATGGAGTCCATCCCCTATCTCCTCCCAAACAAAATCCGGTTTAGAGGTCCATCCCCTATCTTCCCCTAAACCGTGGAGTACATCCCCTATCTCCTCCCAAACAAAAATGCATATACAATGTATTAAACACTCGTCATATACAACACACAATCAATACATGTATTTTCTGTATTAATTCAACAGTCTATGTAACGCCCTCAAAATAAACCCATTATATGTATATCATTGACATACATTATTTAAAGAAAACAATTTATTCATTCATTCATCAGAGTATTACTAAATAAAAACATTACATGTAACATCAAATTAAATGCCCTATGGGCTTACATCTTTCCAAGCCATCACTTGGACACAAAATATGAGTTCTAACTCAAATACAAATAAAGCCCTAGGCTTGATTATTCATCAAATAAAAGCAAACAACTAAAGCTAGTCTTCAAAATCCAAATCCTTCCAAGCTAAGTCCTGGGAGGTAGCTTATCACCTGGACCTGAAAATGATGTTCCCATAAGGGTGAGCCACAGCCCAGTAGAAATATACTAAACCAAATATAAGCATTGAATAAAGCATTAGTATTTAATAGATGGTTAACCAAGATAATCAATTACATTACTATCCAGTCTCATGACACTAATGTCTAAAACACGTTTTACTTTCCAACATTATCAATCTGGCTCAGAACCTGGCCAAACTTACAACAGTGAACTATATAAATCATATTCACATTCTTCCAATGTCAACAAACAATTGAGACTCAGGCTCAAATCAAAACACTTCATACTTCCAGTTTGATACACATTTTAGTGCTGTATCAATTAAACACTTCAATAAAAATAAGCACACATAAAAGTGATGCTAATGGAGTCCATCCCCTATCTCCTCCCAAACAAAATCCGGTTTAGAGGTCCATCCCCTATCTTCCCCTAAACCGTGGAGTACATCCCCTATCTCCTCCCACACAAAACAATGTATGCATACACATAACATATACAACACACAATCAATACACATAATGTCTGTATTAATTCAGCAGTCAATATTGATGACTTAATCAATGATTAGTTTTAGTTATCCCTAATCCACATGCAGTGTCTACAACAAGCATGACTATCCTCCACCGATAGCCCACAACAGTTATTTCTAGATTTGGAAATAAATATACCATCAATTCAATAGGCGAGTGATTTACATTATCCAACTACACCATTTAACCAATAACTTTCCCAATTTCATGAATTTAACCAAATTCCCCAATTCCCTTAAATTAATTATACAAATTAATTAATTAACACAACTAGGGTTTATCCCAAAATTATCAAAGTAACCCCAACATATCATTATACCAAAACTTAGAACAAAACTTATAAATTGGAGTAGGAAATCCCTACCTCGAAGAAAATAACCCGAATGGAGAAGACGGAAGATGAAGACCAAAGACCCACGTGCTCCAAATCCCAAGTTTCTCAGATTAAAACAAAGCTCTCGCGACGCTCTACCTTTCTTCCAAAGGAACTAGGGTAGAAGACCACCGGAAATAGATCAAATCTTGGAGAGAAGGTAAGAGTAGAGAGAGAAACTCTCAAGGGGCGGTTTTTAAAAGTTAAGAGATGAAAAGTAGGTCAAAAAGTGATCAGAAAAGTGAAATCACGGACTGATGTAGTCGACTCTACGCTCGAGCGTAGAAAGCCCCGCTCGAGCGTAAGACACAGAATCATGCTCGAGCGTGAAGAAAGCCGCTCGAGCGTCGATTGCACCCTTCCAGAAGTTTTGCAGGCGCTGCACCCGCTCGAGCGGAGGAGCAAAAACAAGGGATCACGCTCGAGCGTAAAAACTACCGCTCGAGCGGAAGAACTGCAGAGCAAAATACTGGGAGATGGAAAATCCCGCTCGAGCGGAGGAGCAACAACGAAGGGCCCGCTCGAGCGTTAAAACCTCCGCTCGAGCGTGAAGGCCAAAATCTGGGCATCACCTATTGGCATCAAAATTCAACCAACCTGTACCAGACCCGTCCAACACAACCTTTACTTCAAATACAAAGAGATTAAAGGACAACAACAACCAATAAATAATGACAGGAGCTACGGAGCCTAAGTCCGGATACAATAATCTAAAGAGAAAAGACCGGGGTCGCTATAACCTCCCCCCCTTAAAAGAATTTCGTCCCCGAAATTAAGCACAAGGTTTCGAAAACAAGTTTTTCTCAAATTCCAACAATATGATAACTCACTAATAAACAACTTGACCCAACACCGGCCATTCCATCTCTTAACTAAGAGGCATGCCACAATATGCAAAACAAACATATATTTCAACCTGCATTAACACTATGCAATTTTCTTTCAATTTCAAGGATTTTCAATATATTCAACATATACAATGTTCCATTAAACTTCCATTTCGAGACAAGTTCCAAAATATTTCCATTAACCAAAACATTCACAATGTTTTACAGCTTAAAACATATATATAAAGCTCTAAAGTTCGACAATATTACAAAATCTACATACAAGATTACAAATCGATAAGCATGTCCGGATATTTTTCGCGGACTTCCAACTCACGTTCCCAAGTGGCTTCCTCCACACCATGATGTTTCCACAAAACTTTAACCAAAGGAATGGTCTTGCCTCGCAAGACTTGATCCCGCTTATCCAAAACTCTAACCGGTCTCTCCTCATACGAGACATCCTCGTCAACTACTAAATCGGTCCAATCCAATACATGTGATGGATCCGGTTCATACTTCCGAAGCATACTCACATGAAACACGTCATGTACTCCGGACAACTGCGGTGGTAAAGCTAAACGATAAGCAGCCTCGCCAATCCTCTCAAGGATCTCAAAAGGGCCAATAAATCGAGGGGACAACTTCCCGCTCTTCCCAAACCTCATCAATCCATGCCTTGGTGATATCTTCAGAAAAACATGATCACCCACCTCAAACATCAAAGGTCTCCTCCTACGGTCGGCATAAGATTTCTGACGACTCTGGGCTGTAACAAGTCTCTCACGGATAAGCTCAACTTTCTCCGTCGTTTCCCTCACTAATTCTGGACCCAACAAAGGTGCATCACCCACCTCGGCCCAGCAAACAGGAGATCTACATGGTCGGCCATACAAGGCCTCAAATGGTGCCATACCGATACTAGACTGGAAACTATTGTTATAGGCAAACTCCACCAAAGGCAAGTGCCTCTCCCACGACCCACCAAAGTCAAGAACACAACCCCGAAGCATATCCTCAAGGATCTGAATAGTACGCTCGGACTGCCCGTCAGTCTGAGGATGATAAGCTGTGCTAAAGGTCAACTTAGTGCCTAAGGCACTCTGCAAGCTCTGCCACAACCTGGCAGTAAAACGAGGATCTCTATCTGAAACGATCGTCACTGGAACCCCGTGTAACCTCACTATGTCCCGAATATAAAAATCGGCCAGATGATCAACTGAATCTCTAACACGCATAGGAATAAAGTGCGCCGACTTAGTCAACCGGTCCACAACTACCCAAATAGCATCACTACCCCGTTGAGTCCTCGGAAGACCCACAACGAAGTCCATAGTGACATGTTCCCACTTCCACTCGGCAATAGGCAAGGGTTGCAACAAACCCGCTGGCCTCTGATGTTCGGCCTTCACTTGCTGACAAGTAAGGCACTTAGATACGAAAACTGCCACATCTCTCTTCATACCCCGCCACCAGAATTGGCGACCCAAATCTCGATACATCTTAGTGCCTCCCGGATGCACCGCAAGGCGTGAATGATGGAACTCTCGGAGTACCTCCTCTCGACAAGACTCCGGTACAAACAGACGGTCTCGGTATCTCACACTCAGGTCGGGATACACCGTCAAACCTTTCTCAACCTTCCCACCAGAAATCTTCTCACGGAGGGATTCTACCTCAAGGTCGCCCCTCTGAGCCTCTAACACTCGAGTCACAAGTGTAGGCTGTGCAACAACAGAAAACAAGGCCGCAGCCTCAACAGATTCGCCCAGAAGGAAATTAAACTCTCCAAGTGCACCCAACATCTCCCATTCCCGGATGGCTATACTAGCTATGTCACCAACAGGTTTCCTGCTAAGGGCGTCGGCCACCACATTGGCCTTTCCCGGATGATAATGCAATTCAAAGTCATAATCCTCAATAAATTCCATCCACCTCCTCTGCCTCAAGTTCAAGTCTTTCTGTGTGAACATATATTTCAGACTCTTATGATCCGAGAATACCTCGAACCTCTCACCATAAAGATAATGTCTCCAAATCTTCAAGGCAAATATCACAGCTGCTAACTCTAAATCATGCGTAGGGTAATTCTTCTCGTGAACTTTCAACTGACGTGAGCCATAGGCAACCACTTTCCCCTCTTGCATCAACACACAACCAAGACCCTCTCGTGAGGCGTCACAATAGACTGCATAACCCAACCCTCTCTCCGGAATAATCAAGACTGGAGCAGTGGTCAGTCTAACTTTCAACTCCTGAAACGACTTTTCACAAGTCTCACTCCAAGCAAATTTGACTCCCTTCCGAGTCAATCTAGTCAAAGGCGAAGCTAATCTGGAGAAATCTCTTACAAACCGGCGATAATACCCAGCTAATCCCAGAAAACTGCGGATCTCAAACACACTCTTAGGCTGTACCCAATCTTGCACTGCCTCTGTCTTGGATGTATCAACAGACACCCCTTCCCTAGAAACTACATGGCCTAAGAACTTCACCTCCTCTAGCCAGAACTCACACTTCCCAAACTTAGCATAAAGCTGATGGGCTCTAAGTAAATCAAGCACCACCCTCAAGTGTTCCTCGTGCTCTTCCTCTGAAGGTGAATAGATAAAGATGTCGTCCACGAAAACGACTACAAAACGATCTAAAAATTCCCGGAATATCCGGTTCATCAAATCCATAAATACTGCCGGTGCATTGGTGAGCCCAAATGGCATCACCAAAAACTCATAGTGGCCATACCGCGTACGGAATGCCGTCTTCGGAATATCCTTGTCCCTGACTCTCAACTGATGATAACCCGATCTCAAGTCTATCTTCGAGAAACAACGGGAACCCTTTAATTGATCGAACAGATCATCTATACGAGGCATAGGGTACTTATTCTTAACTGTAGCCCGATTCAATTTCCGATAATCTATACAAAGTCTCAAAGCACCACCTTTCTTTTTAACAAAGAGAGCCGGTGCCCCCCACGGTGAAACACTAGGACGTATAAAGCCCTTATCTAGCAACTCCTGGAGCTGAATCTTCAACTCAACTAACTCGGCTGGGGCAAAACGATAAGGTGACATAGAAATCGGCGCCGTGCCGGGCATTAGGTCAATAGAGAATTCAATCTCTCGATGCGGTGGCAAACCAACAAGATCCTCGGGAAAGACGTCCGAGTACTCACAAACCACCCTTGGCAACACAACCTGGGTCTCATCATCCTCACTAATCGAAAGGTTGGCAAGTAGACCACTAAGCTCACTCCGTCCTCGCGGAACATACCCTGATGGCAACACATTACCAACCCGGTCCCCCAGAAAATGAAAATACTCTCCGCTCACGGTACAACAAGTGACCCTCTGGCGGTAGCAATCAATAACTGCCCGGTATGACGATAGCCAGTCCATACCCAAAATAACATCGAAACCTCTCATAGGCATAACTACAAAGGAAAATGGGATTCTATGGTAATCAACTTCTATATCACAACCCCTAACACCATGTTTCAAAATCAATTCACCCCCAAGAGGCGACACTACACAAATAGGAGATGCTAACTGTGCTAACTCCAACTCCAAAACAGATGCAAATGCAGCAGACACAAAGGAATGAGATGCACCCGTATCAATCAAAACATTAGCAACCGAGTTGCAAAACAAGAAAGTACCTCTCACAACAGATGGAGCCGGTACAAGATCCTGCGCGGTAACAGCATACACGCGCCCAGATGACCTCTGATCAACCTGCTCAGCCCTAGGAGCATAAGATTGTTGCACCGACTGGGACGATGAAGCCCCCTGATTGGCCCTCGAGGCCTGACCCGACTGAGCTGGCTGCTGACCCTGAATCTGCCTCAAACCAGATGCACCAGGTGTGCCACCCAACTGCGGGCAATACCTCTTCATATGCCCTGGCTGACCACACTGATAACACGAGAGTGGCTGGCCTCTCCCCTGACTCTGGCTCTGAGATCGAGCCGAAGATGATGCTGCTCTCTGCACTCCTCCCCTCTGAGGACAAACTGGAGACTTGTGGCCCAGCTGGCCACACTTGAAACAGGTAATGTCTCCCTGACTGCCTTTCCCCGAACTAGCACTCGGCACAGGAAAAGTCGATCTAGAAAAGCTACTCTGAGACTGCTGAAGATTAAAACTCTTCTGTCTCCTACCATCACTCTGACCATCCTGACTCCTCTTGAAGCCCTTCTGTCCTTCCTCCTCCTCCTGCATCATGATCTCCATATGGGCTGCAGCATCAACCATACGCCCATAATCCCGAATCATAGTTCCCCCAACTCGCAGCTTGAGGCCACGCCTCAACTTCCTCTCAAACTCAATACAACGGCGTTCCTCAGACGCCACCAATTCAGGTGCAAACCTGGATAAACTAGTAAATGCAGCCTCAAACTCGGCCACTGAAGAACTCGACTGCTTAAGCTGGCAGAACTGGTCTCTCAGCTTCTCCCTAACTGCTGGAGATAAGAACTTCTCCTGGAAAGCATTCACAAAAGCCTCCCATGTACCTCCTATACGACCTTTAGTGAACTTCCACCACTGACCCGCATCCCCCTTCAACTGGAAAGATGCCAAGGTCACCTTCAACCCCTCGTCTTCGATGCCAAGCATCTCAAACGTCTTCGTTGTCTGTTCGAGCCATTCATCTGCCTTAAGCGGCTCTTTAGGATCACCCACAAATTCATCCGGATTAGACCGGAAGAACTCCCTCTTCAGAAAGGAGGGTCCTGCATCTGTAACGACATCCCGAGCTTGATTCTCAGCTCTGAGAATGCCTACTGACTCCCTGAATGCCCCTGCTATCTCTCGGGCTAGAGCGCCCATAGCCTGCTGGCCTACTGGCTCGGCCACATTGGCCTGGCCAACTCCCTCCTGAACTGCTGGAATCTCCTCTGGCACAGGCACCTCCTGCCTACCCGGCCTAGCACGCCTACCGCGTCCTCGTCCTCGTCCTGACATACTAATAAAGGAAACAAAGACGTTAGCACATTATTAAATGTGCCGAAACTAAACACTCGCGTCCTAATGCATGGGACAGCAATAATTCATTCCACGTAAGCACATAATCACATAAGCACCTACGAATTTCATTCCTGAATAATGATAGTCCCAATGCGTTGCTATAGTTCCGGTTGGAAGCAGCAGTGATCAGGTGCCTTTCCAACAAGACTACTAGAAACTCAAGGGTCAAATCACCATCCTAGAAACTACATTCCATACCCACATAGTCACATAAACATGTTATCACGTAAGCATATAACATTACACTAAGTCTCTATCAAACGAGACGAACCCATTGTGATACTAATCACTTCCCACGTACCCAAAGTATTCAAACCCGGTACGCTCTGATACCAAGTTGTAACGCCCTCAAAATAAACCCATTATATGTATATCATTGACATACATTATTTAAAGAAAACAATTTATTCATTCATTCATCAGAGTATTACTAAATAAAAACATTACATGTAACATCAAATTAAATGCCCTATGGGCTTACATCTTTCCAAGCCATCACTTGGACACAAAATATGAGTTCTAACTCAAATACAAATAAAGCCCTAGGCTTGATTATTCATCAAATAAAAGCAAACAACTAAAGCTAGTCTTCAAAATCCAAATCCTTCCAAGCTAAGTCCTGGGAGGTAGCTTATCACCTGGACCTGAAAATGATGTTCCCATAAGGGTGAGCCACAGCCCAGTAGAAATATACTAAACCAAATATAAGCATTGAATAAAGCATTAGTATTTAATAGATGGTTAACCAAGATAATCAATTACATTACTATCCAGTCTCATGACACTAATGTCTAAAACACGTTTTACTTTCCAACATTATCAATCTGGCTCAGAACCTGGCCAAACTTACAACAGTGAACTATATAAATCATATTCACATTCTTCCAATGTCAACAAACAATTGAGACTCAGGCTCAAATCAAAACACTTCATACTTCCAGTTTGATACACATTTTAGTGCTGTATCAATTAAACACTTCAATAAAAATAAGCACACATAAAAGTGATGCTAATGGAGTCCATCCCCTATCTCCTCCCAAACAAAATCCGGTTTAGAGGTCCATCCCCTATCTTCCCCTAAACCGTGGAGTACATCCCCTATCTCCTCCCACACAAAACAATGTATGCATACACATAACATATACAACACACAATCAATACACATAATGTCTGTATTAATTCAGCAGTCAATATTGATGACTTAATCAATGATTAGTTTTAGTTATCCCTAATCCACATGCAGTGTCTACAACAAGCATGACTATCCTCCACCGATAGCCCACAACAGTTATTTCTAGATTTGGAAATAAATATACCATCAATTCAATAGGCGAGTGATTTACATTATCCAACTACACCATTTAACCAATAACTTTCCCAATTTCATGAATTTAACCAAATTCCCCAATTCCCTTAAATTAATTATACAAATTAATTAATTAACACAACTAGGGTTTATCCCAAAATTATCAAAGTAACCCCAACATATCATTATACCAAAACTTAGAACAAAACTTATAAATTGGAGTAGGAAATCCCTACCTCGAAGAAAATAACCCGAATGGAGAAGACGGAAGATGAAGACCAAAGACCCACGTGCTCCAAATCCCAAGTTTCTCAGATTAAAACAAAGCTCTCGCGACGCTCTACCTTTCTTCCAAAGGAACTAGGGTAGAAGACCACCGGAAATAGATCAAATCTTGGAGAGAAGGTAAGAGTAGAGAGAGAAACTCTCAAGGGGCGGTTTTTAAAAGTTAAGAGATGAAAAGTAGGTCAAAAAGTGATCAGAAAAGTGAAATCACAGACTGATGTAGTCGACTCTACGCTCGAGCGTAGAAAGCCCCGCTCGAGCGTAAGACACAGAATCATGCTCGAGCGTGAAGAAAGCCGCTCGAGCGTCGATTGCACCCTTCCAGAAGTTTTGCAGGCGCTGCACCCGCTCGAGCGTCAAACTCCCTGCTCGAGCGGAGGAGCAAAAACAAGGGATCACGCTCGAGCGTAAAAACTACCGCTCGAGCGGAAGAACTGCAGAGCAAAATACTGGGAGATGGAAAATCCCGCTCGAGCGTCAAAACTCCCGATCGAGCGGAGGAGCAACAACGAAGGGCCCGCTCGAGCGTTAAAACCTCCGCTCGAGCGTGAAGGCCAAAATCTGGGCATCACCTATTGGCATCAAAATTCAACCAACCTGTACCAGACCCGTCCAACACAACCTTTACTTCAAATACAAAGAGATTAAAGGACAACAACAACCAATAAATAATGACAGGAGCTACGGAGCCTAAGTCCGGATACAATAATCTAAAGAGAAAAGACCGGGGTCGCTATAGTCTAAATCAATGACTTAACCAATGTGATTAGTTTCGGTTTTTCCTAATCCACATGCAATGTCTACAACAATCACGACTATCCTCCACCGATAGCCCAAAACAGTTATTTCTAAACAGGAAATAAATGTATCAACTAACATAATTCCAACATTTTCCATAGGTGAGTGATTAAACTAACCTACTACTCCATTTAATCAATAAATTCATTAATTCCATGAATTCAACTAAATTCCCCAATTTTTCCTAAATTAATTATATAAATTAATTTATTATAACAACTAGGGGTTTTTCCAAAATTACCAAAGTATCCCCAACATATCAAAATACCAAAACTTAGAACAAAACTTATAGAATGGAGTAGGAAATCCCTACCTCAAGTTTAGAAGGGGAAGAAGGAAGAAAAACCCAAAAGTCGACGGAAGAGAAACCAAGCTTTGCTCTGATCAAAATGAAGCCCTCAACAAGCTCTACACTTTATCTCAAAGGAGCAAGATGAGTAGAGGTCTTCAACCAAGTAGATCTAAGGATCTTTGAGTAAAAAGTGCTTTTTGAGAGAGAGAGAGAAGGTGTTTCACGGTTTAGAGAGAGGAAATGGAAGAAAAAGTGAAAGAAAAGGTTAAGTGAGGGCCTTTATATAGTACTAGGTCAAAAATAGATATAAGCCCCAAAGTCAACTCAAAATATCTAGTCAAAATATCCCCAAAAAGTAGGTCCAAACCGTGAGAAAAATCTGGAAAAAAGTCGCAGGTGTCGACCCCGGCAACAGTGGTGTCGACACCAAAGAGGAAAACAAAATCTGGGAAAGCTGACTGCACTTCAGGTGTCGACACCACCCCAGACTGGTGTCTACCCTATCTCCCAGCAACCAACACACAGACAGAAGAGGGTCGACACCATCCCAGACTGGTGTCTACCCTATCTTCCAGCAACCAACACACAGGCAGAAGAGGGTCGACACCATCCCAGACTAGTGTCTACCCTATGTTCCAGCAACACCTCCAAAACTTCATCAACAGGTAAGGGTCGACCCTAGGAAGGCTGGTGTCGACCCTAGAATGGAATTTCTAAGTCTCCAAAGAACTTTTGACAAGAATAAGTGCGAACAACCAAACCCAACAAGTTTAAATCAATTTGTACACCTCCAAAACTGAGGTACAACAACACCAAAGATTCCCAAAATAAAGTAAAGGGTTCAAATACATTTACCAAAAGCTTTAAAGGGCTGAAGTGCTACACTCCTCATACAATTGGCCATCGAGTTCCACATAGTGTTAGCATCACTTTCTAAGTCCCAAGTACCTTCCTTATCCATTCGATTCTTAAATATTTCTAGTTTATCCCCTTTTAGGTCCCACCATCTCGTCCTACGACGCCCACCAGCCTTCTTAGCTTGGTATTGTCCTCTAAACACATAAATCTAGTACCAAAATCCTATGTTGAGAGACCAGACTCTCTCTAGGAATCACCTTACAATTATTGCATTTTGGGGGGTCCACTTTTCTCACTAAGAAGTAATCTATTTGACTCTTAACTAATCCACTCTTAAAGGTTATCAAATGCTCCTCCCTCTTCTTATACATAGTATTGGCCACCACCAGGTCAGAAGCCAACGCAAAATCTAAGATACTCTCTCCAGCCTCATTTCTGTCACCAAAACCATATCCACCATGCACCCTTTCATAACCTAGTTTATCTATGCCCACATGGCAATTAAAATCTCCACCTATAACCAGGTTCTCTCCTACGTGTATCTCCTGTAAGATCTCATCCATTTGCTCTCAAAAATCCCTCTTAGTCTGATCATCTAACCCTACTTGAGGGGCGTATGCGCTAATAATGTTCACTATATTCCCTCTAATAACTAGTTTAACTAGCATAATCATATCTCCTTTCCTAGTGACCGCCACTATACTTTCCACAAGACCCTTGGCAATTATGATTCCTACCCCATTCCTGCGTCTATCCTTACCACTATGGTTGATCATAGTTATGTCTTCAAAATTAGCTCCAGTCAGTAAGCCAACATTGTCATCAATACTGTGAAGAGATTGAAATTTCAAAGATCAGTAAGCCACCAAACTGATTATCAAAGTAACAGATTCCTATGACCACTTCCAGAGTGATATGCAAGTTATTTTTGACAAAAATAAGATTTGATCATATAACATAATTTATATATACTAAAAAAGAATTGGTAACTCAAATACTTTATGACTAAAGTGGAAGGGTTGACTAGTAACTAGTAACCATACCTTCTTAACAATTAATTAGTACCTCCATTAAAATGGTGGTAAATTGAAAGAGAAAACCTACCTAGAACCCAGAGCAAATAAGCCGAAGTGCAATTAGAAGTTGAGCATCAACGCATTTTTAACTCATGTTGTGACGATGACTAATATAAATTTTCTTTTCTTTTCCTTTTTTTTTTTTGGTTTTTAGTAAAGTTTAATAATAAATTATGAACATCTTAACTTAAATTCAGAGTATACATACTAGAAATAGAAAAATATTTAAGCTGAAGCCCCTTCAAAATTTATACACCATCTTAAAAGTATCATCACCAGCTTTCTCTTGAGTGTTAATTTGTGATCTCAAAAGAAATGGTAGACTTAAAACCTAATGTAATACCCAAGACATGCATGTAACTAATATATGAAGAGGGTAACTTTGTAATTTTAAAAAAATTAGGTTAATAACCTCGCTAGGTTTTATAGTTATTCTCAAAAAGTCCAAAGAAGGGGATCTCTTGAGGGTTCCAACAAAAAAAGGTTGAAGAATCAATTCTTGGTACTAGGTCAATCTATTTGTTCTTAAAGGTAAGAACTCTAGTACAACCTCTCCTCCTTTCTATTATTTATTGTATTTCAATTTCGGGTTAAATTTCTTTAGGGTTTGGCTAGAGCCCACAAATTATGTATGATGTTTGGGTAGTTTTTGGCAATTAACCCGTGAGAAGTGCCTGAGGTAGCAGAGCATGGCAACATTTGTACCTTGCTTGGGTCGGTGCAAGAAGCAAGGAGCCAAGGTGTGTTGTGTGGGATTCATATCACTTGCTTCTATATATATATGGCTGGTTGGATATCATAGAAACCATAGTTGAAAAAAAAAAGAAAAAAATAGAAAAACTGAAAAAGGAACTTACGAATGAAATTGCTTAATCAAACTGGTGAGTGTATGGGCATTAATATTAATCGGCAAAGGTGATTGGATTATTATAAGTGGGTATGGGTTAAGGGCGTTTGCAAGACCTGAAGTAGATAGAATAGATGACTGTTGTGGACAATGAACAATCCTAGACTTTGCATGAACACACATTAGGCAATGTTTTCTTTGATAATTATTGGGGAAATTATATATCAGTGTAAATTTAGAAAAATAATTACATATTAGTAGTCAAAGTTTATGAATATTAATAATTAAAATTATAGATTTTAATGTATTTATAATTTTTTTATTTATTTATAAATACACTGGAGTGTAATCCTTCTATAATTATTTATGTGGTGTTATATTTATTAGGACTATGAGATTGAAGTGGATCGTGGTATTTTGAAGTTAGTTTTGGGATTCTTTTAGCACTTGAGGTAAGTGACCCTCTACCACTGTCAGTGTTTCAGCCTCAATGTTCTACCTGCAAAATGCTTCTTTGAGTGAGATCGAGGCCAATTACTTGACTTTGTTTTTTTGTTGATAATAAAAAATATTTTTCATTGATTTTCGTTTTCCATTATTCCAAACATGAGAAAATACAAACCATGCAAAAAGTTCCAATCCTAGATCTTCAGTATGGGAAACAATATCTTTACTACTTAATAATAGCACACAACATACTCATTTTTAAATCAAAATTAAAATTTATATTTTACAAATTTAACAGCACACTTATCAAGTAGACACACGCTCACTAACATACATATACATTCTAATCTTTGATATTGTATCTGCAACTTCCCAACATTGTGTAATGCATCAGCTTGACCAAAATTTGCCATGGCTCCAAAAAGCTATGCCACTTGGATCAAATTGAAATGCAACGCAACTACATGACACAAATCAAAGATTGTTACAGTTACTGAATTCCCTGAGCATATTGGATTTGACATGCATGTCACCCAAATATATTTTGAAAACCATGTATATGCTGATTAGATAGCTTCAATTAATGTATGATAACAATGAAAAAAAAATGAAAACAATGAAAACACTTTCGGTGTTGCTCAATTTTAATGGGAAAGGATTCTCTCCCATCCACAATTTTACTAGAGGGGTGTTGTTGGGATTTATAGAGCCACCGCATATCCTATTTTGATAATTTAAAAAAAAAAAATAGATTCATTATATTCATAACTATATGATTTCATTATATTTGTTTAAAAAAATGAATGACAAGTATAATTTTGAAATTGTCCATTCATTTTTTTAAAGACCAATATGAAAAAAATTGTATGGATATAAATATGGCATTAATCTAAATTTTATCCTAAATGGTCTACACAATTTTATTTTATTTTTACAAATTGTACGATTCAGATCATCAAAATAAGATCTATAATGTATCTTACGAACCGATTATCACACTCGTAATTCAATAGCAAATTAGACAAAACTCTTTCCCATATTAATAATAGAAAGCAAAACATAAAAGAGGGCTTGTTTTCTTCAAATATTAAGGGAGACCTATGTAATTTACTCTAAACTGTACAACCAAAAACATATTTGTTTTATTCATTATTTGAGATCAGAGGTAGAGAGGAATATAAGTGTTTAGTTGTAAAGGGTGAGCTGTCTAGTAAGTGTGAATAAGAAAAAAAATAGGGGTTAGTTGTACCATTTAAATTTTCTAAATTCTTAAATTATTTTTTTTACCCATTAGATTAAATTTTCACTATTGCTGATTTGCGGATATTGTATCCAATTAAACCATATGAACTGAAATAAGAAACAATAAATGGATGCAACTAATAAATTAGGAATGAAGTAAAAAAAATGCGACTATAGTTTACTGTATAATAAAATATAAAAATGTATTGAATTTTAATATATATATATATATATATATTTGTATTTTTTTTTTGGTGAATTTTTTATTTTATAAATATTATACTTTTTAAGTGTATCTAAATTAGATATATTTAATAAATAAAAAAATTGCCTAAAATATTTTTAAAAAAATTCACTAAAAAGGAAAAAAAAAAAACCTCAATTTTTTGAAAAGTGAATTAAACCAAACAAGGTAAACATATTATTTTTTTATTCATATAACTAATGAATTACTAATAAAAATAAGCTAAGTGTTAACCCACTATAATTAGGAGGGCAGTCATTTTCTTATTCATTATTTGAAGCAGAGAGAAATCTGGGTTTTTGGTTGTCTAAATTGTAAAATTATTTTTTTAACCATTAGATTAGATATTTAGCATTAATGATTTGGACAAATTGTCTCCCATATGAACTGAAATCATGAACAATAAAGACTAAATAGATGCAATTAATAATATAAAAATGAAGTAGAAAAAGTGACTATAGTTTAGGGTATAAAAGTAAATTTAAAAAGAAAATGAAAAACTATTAAAAAAGTGTCCAAGTCTTGTACCTTTTGTCAATTGCAGCTATTAGAGTCAATAACAAACCTTTATTTTCACTATTCATTTATTACGTCCATGATTTTATTTTTTAATTTTTCGCATGATGATTTCCAATCAAGTGCTTTGTATAAACATCAAAGGAAATAAACTAGCTTTATTATGTATGATACAAATAAACTGCTAAGAAACTAAAAATAGACTAGATAACAACCATAACCAAGCCATAATTTTTCATGATCAAGCAAAAGGATGCAGAAATTCATTGTAATACTTACCAAAGGACACCATTTGCATTGGCTAATTTCACCTTCCTCTGTTCTTGTGAGCATGCTTTTTAAATCTCTTTCTGCTTTCGTTTCGTTCACCTTCAATGATCCTCACAAGCCATTGAGGTTTTCCTCTAGAGAACATAAGATATCCCATAACAAGTCCCCACACAAGCCCACATATATAACCCGGTAATATGACTTCCCAATTGAATCCACTTGAAGTATTGTCTTCTTGTTGAAACATCAAGGGTGGTGGTTGTGGTGTCCTTGGATTGCATGTATTAAGCAATGGAGGTCCACATAATGCCAAGTTGCCAATGTAGGAATCATTTAAAAATGTACCAAATTGGTTGTCTTGTGGTATTGGTCCTATTAGTTGATTCTGCGAAAGGTTAAAGACTTCAAGGAATTTCAAATTTCTTAGTTGTTGAGGGATCTCTCCAGTGAGTTTGTTGGAAGAGAGATCTAACCATTCGAGCATTGTCAAATTAACAAGAGCTGCTGGTATATGACCTGTAAGGTGGTTGTGAGATAAGTTGAGCCCTCGGATTGAATTTAGCCTTCCAATGATCTTTGGAATCTCACCTTCAAAATTTTTTCTCGATAAATCAATTGCAGTGAAAATGGTTAGGACTTTTACCATTTCTATGGTTGATCCTTTGATTACTATAGTCAAACAATCATTATAGTAATACATTGAACTACCAGGCATCCCTAAGTATTTCAATTCAAAACTAGCTTCATCGACATTCATCATAGCATTGAGATTCTTGAAATATTTTCTTGGCAATGGACCAGTAAAATAATTGTTTGATAAATCCATAACTCGCAAGTTGGGGAAGGGAAATTTGCACTCTGAGTTCGGAATAGGTCCATGGAATTTGTTAAATCTCAAAATTAGAACTTGTAGCGAAGTTAAATTTTCCAACCAATATGGAAATTTATCGGAGAACTTGTTATGTCCAAGGTCTAGCACTTGTAGCATTTTGCAATTGACTAGAGACTTTGGTACTGGGCCCTCAAATCCATTTCCATCAAGGTTGATTGTTTCGAAGGAATTTCCCTTTACAAATGCATCAGGAATGGTGCCAAAAAAATTATTCTTCCGCAGATCAAGCACAGAGAAACCTATGCTGAAATTTCCTAAACATTGTGGAATAGAACCATTAAAGTTATTACTAGACAGGACAAGAATTTCAAGGGAAATTGCATGACAGAGCATGTCTAATTCACCACTGAAATTATTTGATGAAAGAATGAGAGTAGTAAGATTCACGAGTTTGAAGGTTGAACTTGGAAACCTACCATGTAGGTTGTTATTGCTCAAATCAACAACAATTAAATGAGTGGATTTGAACTCTTGGAAACCTACCATGTAGGTTGAAGTAATTCAATGCTGGTAAGCTGAAGACCCAAGATGGAAGGGGTCCTGTTAGCTGAGTATTTGACAACTCTAAGCCAACAAGTGTTGTTAGGTTTGCAACCAAAGATGGGAATGGACCGCTGAAGTTATTTGAACTAATATATAAATAAAGAAGACTTTTTACATTACGTAAAAAATCTGCGATTTTACCTTCAAAATTATTACACCGAACTCCCAAGCAGACGAGATTTCCAAGGTTTGAAAGTGAAGATGGGAGCATGCCAGTGAAATTGTTACATCTGATGACTAAGTCAGTCATTTCCGTAAGGTTTCCGAGTGACGTAGGGATGGATCCATAAAGTCTACAACCACGGGCATTCAACACTTTCAAGGACTTCAAATTCCCAATTGAGTCAGGTAGTTCTCCAGAGAAATTAGTGTGTGAAAGGTCCAAGTGCTGGAGAGGACTGCTCGAGTTTATAAACTCGGGAAAATAACCAGTGAGAGCAAGATTATACAATATACTCAGCTTATTCAGATGTGGTAATTGGAATATTCCGTCAGGAAATTTTCCAAGCAATCCACACCGACTAAGATCGAGATGTGTTAAAGAAGTGAGATTGAGCAAGGAATTCGAGACCATTGAAGATATGTTTACATCTCCAAGATTAAGTTCTCTTACCTTGGTTAAGTTTTGAACAAGTAATTCAAATCCAGGTTCTTCCAACCTCAAACCATCATTGTAAGAGAGATCAAGCGAGACCAATTTGCTCAGAGAGGAGACTTCTATAGGGACTTTGCCAGAAAAACTAGACCATGAGAGGTTGAGGTGTGTCAATCTGGTGAATCGACTAAATTCAGATGAGATTGGAGACATACCAAAGTCATTGAAAGCAAGGTTGAGGCTTTGGAGGTGAGGAAAGTAGTAGAAGATGGTGGTATTGGGGTGGATGGTGCCTAGGAGCCAGCTGCAACTGAGGTCGAGGCCAATTACTTGACTTGTGTTGTTGTCACACTCGACCCCATCCCATGAGCAACAATCAGAACCCTCCTTCCACGACTCCATCTTCGGGTAAGAATCGATTCCGTAATAAGCACAGTTACCGTAGGAAGCATCATTATTGAAGGAAAATTGTTTCTTAAATTGGAGCAATGCAGAGGTCTGTTCTTGACTGCAGAGTTGGGCATGCAAACATGTAATCTGGAAAAAACAAAGAAACAAAAAGAGGTGAAAGAGTTGATTGTTAGAGACCATCTTTGCTCCTAGATTCAAAAACAAAGGTTGTAATGCTTGCTGACTGTTAACAGGGGAGAGGCCAAATGCTTTTATAGGCAAATGTAGGTGCAATGTATAGCGACCCCGGTCTTTTCTCTTTAAATTATTGTATCCGGACTTAGGTTCTGTGGATCCTGTCATTACTTATTGGTTGTTGTTGTCCTTTAATCTCTTTGTATTTGAAGTATAGGTTGTGTTGGGCGGGTCTGTTACAGGTTGGTTGATTTTGGATGCCAATAGGTGATGCCCAGATTTTGGCCTTCACGCTCGAGCGGAAGTTTTAACGCTCGAGCGGTCCCTTCGTTGTTGCTTCTCCGCTCGAGCAGGAATCTTGACGCTCGAGCGTGATTTTCCATCCCCCAGTATTTTGCTCTGCAGTTCTTCCGCTCGAGCGGTAGTTTTTACGCTCGAGCGTGATCCCTTGTTTTTGCTCCTCCGCTCGAGCGGGGAGTTTGACGCTCGAGCGGGTACCAGCGCCTGCAAAACTTCTGGAAGGGTGCAAATGACGCTCGAGCGGCTTTCTTCACGCTCGAGCATGATTCTGTGTCTTACGCTCGAGCGGGGCTTTCTACGCTCGAGCGTAGAGTCGATTATATCAGTCCGTGATTTCACTTTTTGGATCACTTTTTGACCTACCCTTTCTTTCTTAACCTTTAAAAACCGCCATTTGAGAGTTTCTCTCTCTACTCTCACCTTCTCTCTAAGATTTGATCTATTCCTTGTGGTCTTCTACCCTAGTTCCTTTGGAAGAAAGGTAGAGCTTCGCGAGATCTTTCTTTTAATCTGAAAAAGAGAGGATTTGGAGCACTTTGGATTTTGGGTCATCATCTTCATCTTCTCTATTTTAGTTGTGATCTTCAAGGTAGGGATTTCCTACTCTATTTTATAGGCTTTGTTCTAAGTTTTGGTATTTTAAGATGTTGGGGTTACTTAGATAATTTTGGGAAAAACCCTAGTTGTATTTATTAATAAATTTGTAAAATTAATTTAAGGGAATTGGGGGAATTTGGTTAAATTCATGAAATTGATGAATTCATTGATTAAATGGTGTAGTTGGATGATTTAAATCACTCACCTATTGAATTGTTGATATATTTATTTCCAGTCTAGAAATAACTGTTTTGGGCTATCGGTGGAGGATAGTCGTGATTGTTGTAGACATTGCATGTGGATTAGGAATAACTGAAACTAATCACATTGGTTAAGTCATTAATTTTGACTATTGAATTAATACTGAAAATACGTGTATTGGTTGAGCATTGCATTTGCATATTGTGTGGGAGGAGATAGGGGATGTACTCCACGGTTTAGGGGAAGATAGGGGATGGACCTCTAAACCGGATTTTTGTTTGGGAGGAGATAGGGGATGGACTCCATTAGCACCATTTTTATGTGTGCTTATTATATTGAAGTGTTTTTACATGATTATTGATACAGCACTAAAATGTGTATCAAATGGGAAGTATGAAGTGTTTTGATATGAGCATGAGTCTCATTTGTTTTGTTGATATTGGAAGTAATGTGAATATGATATATAATTCACTGTTGTGAGTTTGGCCAGGTTCTGAGCCATGTTGATAATAATGGAAAGTGAAATGTGTCTTAGACATGTTTAATGATAAAATTGATTATCTTGGTTAACCATCTATTGAATGCTATGGCTTTATTCAATGCTTATATTTGGTTTAGTATTTTTCTACTGGGCTGTGGCTCACCCTTTATGGGAACATCATTTTCAGGTTCAGGTGATAAGCTACCTCCACGGACTTAGCCTGGAAGGATTTGATGTTTGGGATTTTGAAGACTTGTCTTTAGTTATAGGTTTTATTTTGCTATTTTGAGATTTCATGTAAACATTCAAGCCTAGGGCTTAACTTGTAAATGAGTTAGTACTCATCCTTTTTTGTGTCCAAGTGTTAGCTTGGAAAGATGTAAGCCCTTAGGGCATTTATTTTTGATGTTGCAGGATGTTACATGTGATGTCTTTCAATAAGAATACTCTGATGACTAACTGAAATGATTCGTTTTCTTTTATAAATGCATGTTAATGTTATGGTTATTATGGGTTTATTTGAGGGCGTTACAACTTGGTATCAGAGCGTACCGGGTTTGAATACTTTGGGTACGTGGGACGTGATTAGTATCACATTGGGTTCGTCTCGTTGGATAGAGACTTAGTGTAATGTTATATGCTTATGTGTTAACATGTTTATGTGATTATATGGGTATGGAATGTAGTTTCTAGGATGTTGATTGGACCCTTGAGTTTCTAGTAGTCTTGTTGGAAAGGCACTTGATCACTGCTGCTTCCAACCGGAACTATAGTAACGCCTCGGGACTATTATTATCCAGGAATGAAATTCGTAGGTGCTTATGTGATTATGTGCTTACGTGGAATGAATTATTTTTGTCTAATGCATTAGGACGCGAGTGTTTAGTTTCGGCACATTTATTAATGTGCTAACGTCTTTGTTTGTTTCCTTTATTAGGATGTCAGGACGAGGACGAGGGCGAGGACGCGGTAGGCGTGGTAGGCCGGGTAGGCAGGAGGTACCGGTACCAGAGGAAATTCCGGCAGTTCATGAGGGAATTGGCCAGGCCAATGTGGCCGAGCCAGTAGGCCAGCAGGCTATGGGCGCTTTAGCCCGAGAGATAGCAGGGGCATTCAGGGAGTCAGTAGGCATTCTTAGGGCTGAGAATCAAGCCCAGGTTGTTGTTGCGGATGCAGGACCTTCCTTTCTGAAGAGGGAGTTCTTCCGGTCTAATCCGGATGAATTTGTGGGTGATCCTAAAGAGCCGCTTAAGGCAGATGAATGGCTCGAACAGACAACGAAGACGTTTGAGATGCTTGGCATCGAAGACGAGGGGTTGAAGGTGACCTTGGCATCATTCCAGTTGAAGGGGGATGCGGGTCAGTGGTGGAAGTTCACTAAGGGGCGTATAGGAGGTACATGGGAGGCTTTTGTGAATGCTTTCCAGGAGAAGTTCTTATCTCCAACAGTTAGGGAGAAGCTGAGAGACCAGTTCTGCCAGCTTAAGCAGTCGAGTTCTTCAGTGGCCGAGTTTGAGGCTGCATTTACTAGTTTGTCCAGGTTTGCACCTGAATTGGTGGCGTCTGAGGAACACCGTTGTATTGAGTTTGAGAGGAAGTTGAGGCGTAGCCTCAAGCTGAGAGTTGGGGGAACTATGATTCGGGATTATGGGCGTTTGGTTGATGCTGCAGCACACATGGAAATCATGATGCAGGAGGAGGATGAAGGACAGAAGGGCTCCAAGAGGAGTCAGGATGGTCAGAGTGATGGTAGGAGACAGAAGGGCTTTAATCCCCAACAGTCTCAGAGTAGCTTTTCTAGATCGACTTTTCCTGTGCCGAGTGCTAGTTCGGGGAAAGGCAGTCAAGGAGACATTACCTGCTTCAAGTGTGGCCAGCTGGGCCACAAGTCTCCAGTTTGTCCTCAGAGGGGAGGAGTGCAGAGAGCAGCATCATCTGCGGCTCGATCTCAGAGCCAGAGTCAGGGTAGAGGCCAGCCACTCTCGTGTTATCAGTGTGGTCAGCCAGGGCATATGAAGAGGTATTGCCCACAGTTGGGTGGCACACCTGGTGCATCTGGTTTGAGGCAGATTCAGGGTCAACAGCCAGCTCAGTCGGGTCAGGCCTCGAGGGCCAATCAGGGGGCTTCATCGTCTCAGTCGGTGCAGCAATCTTATGCTCCTAGGGGTGAGCAGGTTGATCAGAGGTCATCTGGGCGCGTGTATGCTGTTACCGCGCAGGATCTTGTACCGGCTCCATCTGTTGTGAGAGGTACTTTCTTGTTTTGCAACTCGGTTGCTAATGTTTTGATTGATACGGGTGCATCTCATTCCTTTGTGTCTGCTGCATTTGCATCTGTTTTGGAGTTGGAGTTAGCACAGTTAGCATCTCCTATTTGTGTGGTGTCGCCTCTTGGGAGTGAATTGATTTTGAAACACGGTGTTAGGGGTTGTGATATAGAGGTTGATTACCATAGAATCCCATTTTCCTTTGTAGTTATGCCTATGAGAGGTTTCGATGTTATTTTGGGTATGGACTGGTTATCGTCATACCGGGCAGTTATTGATTGCTACCGCCAGAGAGTCACTTGTTGTACCGTGAATGGTGAGTGTTTTCATTTTCTGGGGGACCGTGTTGGTAATGTTTTGCCACCGGGGTATGTTCCACGAGGACGGAGTGAGCTTAGTGGTCTACTTGCTAACCTCTCGATTAGTGAGGACGGTGAGACTCAGATTGTGTTGCCAATGGTGGTGTGTGAGTACTCGGACGTTTTTCCCGAGGATCTTGTTGGTTTGCCACCGCATCGAGAGATTGAATTCTCTATTGACTTAGTGCCCGGCACGGCGCCGATTTCTATGGCACCTTATCGTTTTGCCCCAGCTGAGTTAGTTGAGTTGAAGATCCAACTCCAGGAGTTGCTAGATAAAGGCTTTATACGTCCTAGTGTTTCGCCTTGGGGAGCACCGGCCCTCTTTGTTAAAAAGAAAGGTGGTGCTTTGAGACTTTGTATAGATTACCGGAAATTGAATCGGGCTACGGTTAAGAATAAGTATCCTATGCCTCGTATAGATGATCTGTTTGACCAGTTGAAGGGTTCCCGTTGTTTCTCTAAGATAGACTTGAGATCGGGTTACCACCAGTTGAGGGTCAGAGAAGAGGATATTCCGAAGACGGCATTCCGTACGCGGTATGGCCATTATGAGTTTTTGGTGATGCTATTCGGGCTCACCAATGCACCGGCAGTTTTTATGGATTTGATGAACCGGATATTCCGGGAATTTCTAGATCGTTTTGTAGTCGTCTTCGTGGACGACATCCTTATCTATTCACCTTCAGAGGAAGAGCACGAGGAACACTTGAGGGTGGTGCTTGATTTACTTAGTGCCCATCAGCTTTATGCTAAGTTTGGGAAGTGTGAGTTCTGGCTAGAGGAGGTAAAGTTCTTAGGCCATGTAGTTTCTAGGGAAGGGGTGTCTGTTGATACATCCAAGACAGAGACAGTGCAAGATTGGGTACAGCCTAAGAGTGTGTTTGAGATCCGCAGTTTTCTGGGATTAGCTGGGTATTATCGCCGGTTTGTAAGAGATTTCTCCAGATTAGCTTCGCCTTTGACTAGTTTGACTCGGAAGGGAGTCAAATTTGTTTGGAGTGAGACTTGTGAAAAGTCGTTCCAGGAGTTGAAAGTTAGACTGACCACTGCTCCAGTCTTGATTATTCCGGAGAGAGGGTTGGGTTATGCAGTTTATTGTGACGCCTCACGAGAGGGTCTTGGTTGTGTGTTGATGCAAGAGGGGAAAGTGGTTGCCTATGGCTCACGTCAGTTAAAAGTTCACGAGAAGAATTACCCTACGCATGATTTAGAGTTAGCAGCTGTGATATTTGCCATGAAGATTTGGAGACATTATCTTTACGGTGAGAGGTTCGAGGTATTCTCGGATCATAAGAGTCTGAAATATCTGTTCACACAGAAAGACTTGAACTTGAGGCAGAGGAGGTGGATGGAATTTATTGAGGATTATGACTTTGAATTGCATTATCATCCGGGAAAGGCCAATGTGGTGGCCGACGCCCTTAGCAGGAAACCTGTTGGTGACATAGCTAGTATAGCCATCCGAGAGTGGGAGATGTTAGGTGCACTTGGAGAGTTTGATTTGCTTCTGGGCGAATCCGTCGAGGCTGCGGCCTTGTTTTCTGTTGTTGCGCAACCTACACTTGTGATTCGAGTGTTAGAGGCTCAGAGGGGCGACCTTGAGGTAGAATCCCTCCGTGAGAAGATTTCTGGTGGGAAGGTTGAGAAAGGTTTGACGGTGTATCCCGACCTGAGTGTGAGATACCGAGACCGTCTGTTTGTGCCGGAGTCTCATCGAGAGGAGGTACTCCGAGAGTTTCATCATTCACGCCTTGCGGTGCATCCGGGAGGTACTAAGATGTATCGGGATTTGGGTCGCCAGTTTTGGTGGCGGGGTATGAAGAGAGATGTGGCAGCTTTCGTGTCTAAGTGCCTTACTTGTCAGCAAGTGAAGGCCGAACATCAGAGGCCAGCGGGTTTGTTGCAACCCTTGCCTATTGCCAAGTGGAAGTGGGAGCATGTCACTATGGACTTCGTTGTAGGTCTTCCGAGGACTCAGCGGGGCAGTGATGCTATTTGGGTGGTTGTAGACCGGTTGACTAAGTCGGCGCACTTCATTCCTATGCGTGTTAGAGATTCAGTAGATCATCTTGCCGACTTGTATATTCGGGACATAGTGAGGTTGCACGGGGTTCCAGTGACGATCGTCTCCGATAGGGACTCTCGTTTTACTGCCAGATTATGGCAGAGCTTGCAGAGCGCCTTAGGTACTAAGTTGACCTTTAGCACAGCTTATCATCCTCAGACTGATGGGCAGTCCGAGCGTACTATTCAGATCCTTGAAGATATGCTTCGGGGTTGTGTTCTTGACTTTAGCGGGTCATGGGAGAGGCACTTGCCATTAGTGGAGTTTGCCTACAACAACAGCTTCCAGTCTAGTATCGGTATGGCACCGTTTGAGGCCTTATACGGCCGACCGTGTAGGTCTCCTGTTTGTTGGGCCGAGGTGGGTGATGCACCTCTGTTGGGTCCGGAGTTAGTGAGGGAAACGACGGAGAAGGTTGAGCTTATCCGTAAGAGGCTTGTTACAGCCCAGAGTCGTCAGAAATCTTATGCCGACCGTAGGAGGAGACCTTTGGTGTTTGAGGTGAGTGATCATGTCTTTTTGAAGATATCACCAAGACGGGGATTGATGAGGTTTGGGAAGAGCGGGAAGTTGTCCCCTCGATTCATTGGTCCTTTTGAGATCCTTGAGAGGATTGGCGAGACTGCTTATCGTTTAGCTTTACCGCCGCAGTTGTCCGGAGTACATGACGTGTTTCATGTGAGTATGCTTCGGAAGTATGAGCCGGATCCATCACATGTATTGGATTGGACCGATTTAGTAGTTGATGAGGATGTCTCGTATGAGGAGAGACCGGTTAGGGTCTTGGATAAGCGGGATCAAGTCTTGCGAGGCAAGACCATTCCTTTAGTGAAAGTTTTGTGGAAACATCACGGGGTGGAGGAAGCCACATGGGAACGTGAGCTGGAAGTCCGCGAGAAATATCCGGACATGTTTATTGATTTGTAATCTTGTAGTTAGATTTTGTAATATTGTCGAACTTTAAAGCTTTTTATATATGTCTTAAGCTGTAAAACATTTAGAATGTTTTGGTTAACGGAAATATTTTGGAACTTGCCTCGAAATGGAAGTTTAATGGAACATTGTATATATTGAATATATTGAAAATTGTTGAAATTGAAAGAAAATTGCATAGTGTTAATGCAGGTTGAAATATATTTGTTAAGAGATGGAATGGCCGGTATTGGGTCAAGTTGTTTATTAGTGAGTTATCATATGGTTGGAATTTGAGAAAAACTTGTTTTCGAAACCTTGTGCTTAATTTCGGGGACGAAATTCTTTTAAGGAGGGGAGGTTATAGCGACCCCGGTCTTTTCTCTTTAAATTATTGTATCCGAACTTAGGTTCTGTGGATCCTGTCATTACTTATTGGTTGTTGTTGTCCTTTAATCTCTTTGTATTTGAAGTATAGGTTGTGTTGGGCGGGTCTGTTACAGGTTGGTTGATTTTGGATGCCAATAGGTGATGCCCAGATTTTGGCCTTCACGCTCGAGCGGAAGTTTTAACGCTCGAGCGGTCCCTTCGTTGTTGCTTCTCCGCTCGAGCGGGAATCTTGACGCTCGAGCGTGATTTTCCATCCCCCAGTATTTTGCTCTGCAGTTCTTCCGCTCGAGCGGTAGTTTTTACGCTCGAGCGTGATCCCTTGTTTTTGCTCCTCCGCTCGAGCGGGGAGTTTGACGCTCGAGCGGGTACCAGCGCCTGCAAAACTTCTGGAAGGGTGCAAATGACGCTCGAGCGGCTTTCTTCACGCTCGAGCATGATTCTGTGTCTTACGCTCGAGCGGGGCTTTCTACGCTCGAGCGTAGAGTCGATTATATCAGTCCGTGATTTCACTTTTTGGATCACTTTTTGACCTACCCTTTCTTTCTTAACCTTTAAAAACCGCCATTTGAGAGTTTCTCTCTCTACTCTCACCTTCTCTCTAAGATTTGATCTATTCCTTGTGGTCTTCTACCCTAGTTCCTTTGGAAGAAAGGTAGAGCTTCGCGAGATCTTTCTTTTAATCTGAAAAAGAGAGGATTTGGAGCACTTTGGATTTTGGGTCATCATCTTCATCTTCTCTATTTTAGTTGTGATCTTCAAGGTAGGGATTTCCTACTCTATTTTATAGGCTTTGTTCTAAGTTTTGGTATTTTAAGATGTTGGGGTTACTTAGATAATTTTGGGAAAAACCCTAGTTGTATTTATTAATAAATTTGTAAAATTAATTTAAGGGAATTGGGGGAATTTGGTTAAATTCATGAAATTGATGAATTCATTGATTAAATGGTGTAGTTGGATGATTTAAATCACTCACCTATTGAATTGTTGATATATTTATTTCCAGTCTAGAAATAACTGTTTTGGGCTATCGGTGGAGGATAGTCGTGATTGTTGTAGACATTGCATGTGGATTAGGAATAACTGAAACTAATCACATTGGTTAAGTCATTAATTTTGACTATTGAATTAATACTGAAAATACGTGTATTGGTTGAGCATTGCATTTGCATATTGTGTGGGAGGAGATAGGGGATGTACTCCACGGTTTAGGGGAAGATAGGGGATGGACCTCTAAACCGGATTTTTGTTTGGGAGGAGATAGGGGATGGACTCCATTAGCACCATTTTTATGTGTGCTTATTATATTGAAGTGTTTTTACATGATTATTGATACAGCACTAAAATGTGTATCAAATGGGAAGTATGAAGTGTTTTGATATGAGCATGAGTCTCATTTGTTTTGTTGATATTGGAAGTAATGTGAATATGATATATAATTCACTGTTGTGAGTTTGGCCAGGTTCTGAGCCATGTTGATAATAATGGAAAGTGAAATGTGTCTTAGACATGTTTAATGATAAAATTGATTATCTTGGTTAACCATCTATTGAATGCTATGGCTTTATTCAATGCTTATATTTGGTTTAGTATTTTTCTACTGGGCTGTGGCTCACCCTTTATGGGAACATCATTTTCAGGTTCAGGTGATAAGCTACCTCCACGGACTTAGCCTGGAAGGATTTGATGTTTGGGATTTTGAAGACTTGTCTTTAGTTATAGGTTTTATTTTGCTATTTTGAGATTTCATGTAAACATTCAAGCCTAGGGCTTAACTTGTAAATGAGTTAGTACTCATCCTTTTTTGTGTCCAAGTGTTAGCTTGGAAAGATGTAAGCCCTTAGGGCATTTATTTTTGATGTTGCAGGATGTTACATGTGATGTCTTTCAATAAGAATACTCTGATGACTAACTCAAATGATTCATTTTCTTTTATAAATGCATGTTAATGTTATGGTTATTATGGGTTTATTTGAGGGCGTTACACAATGCAAAGCCTGCAAACAAGTAAAGTGAGTTTGACTAGTCAGTCTTCATTGATGTTTACACAGCTGGACTCCATAACTTTTCACTCGTCAAGGAAGACTTGGCTTTATAAAGGTTGAGCATAGGTGGTGTTTATTTTAGTACAGCTTTTGTTACGATATAAAGGTGGTACATACTAGAATTTTCTTAAAAACAATGTGAATTCAAGTAACATTCTTAAATAAAGACTGGCGTCTGTCACTTATTTTTTTTTCATATTTTTATATCACCGGCCTACCTGCCTGACAATGTATATCATTTGTTTATATTAATTTCTAATTAATAATTATCTTCAACTAAAGTAATTATTCGTAAGTATTTGACAATACAAAGCCTACTTTATTATAAAAGTGTGACAAATTGTTCTTTCTCATCTCTACCTCAAACCCTCCTCTTTCTGGTTTTTTTATTATTATTATTTATTTATTTATACATCGTTTGGTTTTGATCATACAAAGATATATATATATATATATATATATATATATAATGTACTTGTAAAACAATTGATTTTATCTGATTTACCATAAAAATGCAAGTAAATTTTATATTATTACTAGCAGTGGGTGCAAACACGATGAGTTTGCAATTGTAGGTCTAAACTTTTCGATGGTTTGATTAATGAGGAAGATGTTTTAATAATTTCACTACCATGGCCTGTTCAATATTTGTCTCATCCACTACCTTCTCATTTTTTTTTTTTTTTTGATCAACCAAAAAAGAATTTTATTGATGAATATTCAAGCAACCAGAGAAGATATATCAATAAAGAGGGAAAAAGCAAAAAGCGTCACAGCAGACCCACGCCATCCCAACAAGGTTGGCACCGCGTGTAACGCCCTCAAAATTAACCCATTAAATATCATTGACATGCATTAATTAAAGAAGACAATTTATTAATTCATTCATCAGAGTATTACTAAATAAAGCATTACATGTAACATCGAATAAAATGACCTACAGGCTTACATCTTTCCAAGCCAACACTTGGATACAAAAATATGAGTTCTAACTCAATACAAGAAAAGCCCTAGGCTTGAATGTTTACATGTACTAACAACCAAAAACAAACAACTAAAAATAGTCTTCAGAATCCAAGTCCTTCAAAGCTAAGTCCTTGGAGGTAGCTTATCACCTGAACCTGAAAATGATGTTCCCATAAAGGGTGAGCCACAGCCCAGCAGAAATATACTAAACCACATATAAGAAATGAATAAAGCAATAGTATTTGACAGATGGTTAACCAAGATAATCAACCACGTCATTTTACAGTCTCATGACACTATTGTCTAAGATACAATTTACTTTCCAATTTTATCAACATGGCTCAGAACCTGGCCAAACTTACAACAGTGAATTACATATACCATATTCACATCCTTCCAATATCAACAAACAAATGAGACTCAAGCTCAATTCACAACACTTCATACTTCCAGATTGATACACATTTTAGTGCTGTATCAATAAAAACACTTCTATATAATAAGCACACATAAAAGTGATGCTAATGGAGTCCATCCCCTATCTCCTCCCAAACAAAATCCGGTTTAGAGGTCCATCCCCTATCTTCCCCTAAACCGTGGAGTACATCCCCTATCTCCTCCCACACAAAACAATATAAATGCAAATGCACATGCAATGCTCAATCAATACACGTATTTTCTGTATCAGTGCAATAATCAAAATTAACGACTTAACCAATATGATTAGTTTCAGTTATTCCTAATCCACATGCAATGTCTACAACAATCACGACTATCCTCCACCGATAGCCCAAAACAGTTATTTCTAAACAGGAAATAATTGTATCAACTAACATAATTCCAACATTTTCATAGGTGAGTGATTAAACTAACCAACTACACCATTTACTCAATAATTTCCCCAATACCATGAATTTAGCCATATTTCCCCAAATCCCTTAAATTAATTATACAAATTAATTCAATATTACAACCAGGGTTTTCCCGAAAATTACCAAAGTAAACCCAACATATCAACATACCAAAACTTAGAGCAAAACCTATAAAATGGAGTAGGAAATCCCTACCTCGAAGAGAACAACCCAAATGGAGAAGACAGAGATGATACCCCAAATACCAAAGTGCTCCAAATCGCCAACTATTCAGATTAAATGGAAGCCCTCAACTCACTCTATCTTTTTAATGAAGGATCTAGGGTAGAAACACTCCTTAAATGGATCAAATCTAAGAGAGAAGGTGAGTAGAGAGAAAGAGGAGTCGGACCTAGGGTTTGGAATCAAAATAAGATGAAAAAGACTGATCAAATCCCGCTGCTGTGTATATAAACTGGACAGGCTCGCTCGAGCGAAGACTTTGTCGCTCGAGCGACCAGACACAGAGAAACCACGCTCGAGCCAAGGAAGCCTTGCTCGAGCCAACAACCCAAAAGCTCGCTCGAGCGAAAGAAAGCTCGATCGAGCGAAGAACTCAAACCCTCAGGTCTGTAACCAGACACACGCTCGAGCGAAGGAATTATAGCTCGAGCGAAGGATGAACTAACTCGCTCGAGCGAATAAAATCTCGCTCGAGCCAAGAACGCAAAGCTACAGGTCCATACTGGACGCCAACTCTCGCTCGAGCGACCAAACCCCAGCTCGAGCGAAGAACCAAAAAGACATCTCGCTCGAGCGACAAACTCCTCGCTCGAGCGAACAACCAAAAACCTGGACAACAAGACTTGGTTTCTAAACCCAACCAACCTGAAACAAACCTGCCCAACACATCCCATAATTCCAAATGAGAAAAAATAAAGGACAACAACAACAATATACAATGACAGAATCTACGGAACCTAAGTCCGGATACAATAATCAGATTGGAAAAGACCGGGGTCGCTATAACCTCCCCCCCTTCAAAGAATTTCGTCCCCGAAATTAAGCTTAAGTTTTTGAAAACAGATTTTTCTCAACTCCCAATGATATTATAAAACAATAATAGACAGCTTGACCCAATGCTGGTCACTTCATCTCTTTATCAAGAGGCATCTCATAACATATACAAAATAACATATATTTCAACCTGTATCAATATTATGCATTATTCCTTTCAACGTTAACAATTCTCATATCATATTAAATCGCATGATATATACAACACACTCAGCAATGTAATCAACATATGCAATGCTATACCAAACTTCTATAATGAAGTAAGTTTCAAGATACACCCATTTACCAAAACATACTCAACATTTTACAACTTAAGACTTATGTAAAGCTCTTAAGTTCAACAACATTACAAATCTAAATACAGGATTACAAATGAATAAACATGTCCGGGTATTTTTCACGGACTTCCAATTCACGCTCCCAAGTGGCTTCCTCCACTCCATGATGTTTCCACAAAACTTTTACCAAAGGGATGGTCTTGCCTCGCAAAACTTGATCCCGCCTATCCAATACCCGAACCGGTCTCTCCTCATACGAGACATCCTCATCAACCACTAAATCGGTCCAATCCAACACATGTGATGGATCCGGCTCATACTTCCGAAGCATACTCACATGAAACACGTCATGTACTCCGGACAACTGCGGCGGCAAAGCTAAACGATAAGCAGCCTCGCCAATCCTCTCAAGGATCTCAAACGGACCAATGAACCGAGGGGACAACTTCCCGCTCTTCCCAAACCTCATCAAACCCCGTCTAGGTGATATCTTTAGAAAAACATGATCACCCACCTCAAACACCAAAGGTCTCCTCCTACGGTCAGCATAAGATTTCTGACGACTCTGTGCTGTAACAAGCCTCTTACGGATAAGCTCAACTTTCTCCGTCGTTTCCCTCACCAACTCCGGACCCAACAGAGGTGCATCCCCCACCTCGGCCCAACAAACAGGAGACCTACACGGTCGGCCATACAAGGCCTCAAATGGTGCCATACCGATACTAGACTGGAAACTGTTGTTGTAGGCAAACTCTACCAACGGCAAGTGCCTCTCCCACGACCCACTAAAGTCTAGAACACAACCCCGAAGCATATCCTCAAGGATCTGAATAGTACGCTCGGACTGCCCGTCAGTCTGAGGATGATAAGCCGTGCTAAAGGTCAACTTAGTGCCTAAGGCACTCTGCAAACTCTGCCACAACCTGGCAGTAAAACGAGGATCTCTATCTGAGACGATCGTCACTGGGACCCCATGCAATCTCACTATGTCCCGAATATACAAGTCAGCAAGATGATCTACCGAATCTCTCACACGCATAGGAATAAAGTGCGCCGACTTAGTCAACCGGTCTACAACCACCCAAATAGCATCACTACCCCGCTGAGTCCTCGGAAGACCCACAACGAAGTCCATAGTGACGTGTTCCCACTTCCACTCAGCAATAGGCAAAGGTTGCAACAAACCCGCTGGCCTCTGATGTTCAGCCTTCACTTGCTGACAAGTAAGGCACTTAGATACAAAAACTGCCACATCTCTCTTCATACCCCGCCACCAGAACTGACGACCCAAATCCCGGTACATCTTAGTGCCTCCCGGATGCACCGCAAGGCGTGAATGATGAAACTCTCGGAGTACCTCCTCTCGGCAAGACTCCGGCACAAACGGACGGTCTCGGTATCTCACACTCAGGTCGGAATACACCGTCAAACCCTTCTCAACTTTCCCACCGGAAATCTTCTCACGGAGAGATTCTACCTCAAGGTCACCTCTCTGAGCCTCTAACACTCGTGTCACAAGTGTAGGCCGTGCAACAACAGAAAACAAGGCCGCAGCCTCAACGGATTCGCCCAAAAGTAAATCAAACTCCCCAAGTGCCCCCAACATCTCCCATTCTCGGATAGCTATACTAGCTATGACACCAACAGGTTTCCTGCTAAGGGCATCGGCCACCACATTGGCTTTTCCTGGATGATAATGCAACTCAAAATCATAATCCTCTATAAATTCCATCCACCACCTCTGCCTCAAGTTCAAGTCTTTCTGTGTAAACAAATATTTCAGACTCTTATGATCCGAGAATACCTCAAATCTCTCACCATAAAGATAATGCCTCCAAATCTTCAAGGCAAATATCACAGCTGCTAACTCTAGATCATGTGTAGGGTAATTTTGCTCGTGAATTTTCAACTGACGTGAACCATAGGCAACTACTTTCCCTTCTTGCATTAATACACAACCCAGACCCTCTCGTGAGGCGTCACAATAGACTGCATAACCCAACCCTCTCTCTGGAATAATCAACACTGGAGCGGTAGTCAGTCTAACTTTCAACTCCTGAAACGACTTTTCACAAGTCTCACTCCATACAAATTTGACTCCTTTCCGAGTCAATCTAGTCAACGGTGATGCTAACCTGGAGAAATCTTTCACAAATCGACGGTAATACCCAGCTAATCCCAGAAAACTGCGAATCTCAAATACACTCTTAGGCTGTGCCCAATCCTGCACTGCCTCTACCTTGGATGTATCAACAGACACTCCTTCCCCGGATACCACATGGCCTAAGAATTTGACTTCTCTCAGCCAGAACTCACACTTCCCAAACTTGGCATACAGCCTATGGGCTCTAAGTAACTCAAGCACCACCCTCAAGTGTGCCTCGTGCTCCTCCTCAGAAGGCGAATAGATAAGGATGTCGTCCACAAAAACGACTACAAAACGATCCAAAAATTCCCGGAATATCCGGTTCATCAAATCCATAAAAACTGCCGGTGCATTAGTGAGCCCAAATGGCATCACCAGAAACTCATAGTGGCCATACCGCGTACGGAATGCCGTTTTCGGAATATCCTCCTCCCTGACCCTTAACTGATGATAACCTGATCTCAAGTCTATCTTTGAGAAACAACGGGAACCCTTCAACTGGTCAAACAGATCATCTATACGAGGCATAGGGTGCTTATTCTTAACCGTAGCCCGATTCAATTTTCGGTAATCTATACACAGTCTCAAAGCACCACCTTTCTTTTTAACGAAGAGGGCTGGTGCTCCCCACGGCGAAACACTAGGACGTATAAAACCCTTGTCTAGCAACTCCTGGAGCTGAGTCTTCAACTCAACTAACTCGGCTGGGGCAAAACGATAGGGTGACATAGAAATCGGCGCCGTGCCGGGTACTAGGTCAATAGAAAACTCAATCTCCCGATGCGGTGGCAAACCAGCAAGATCCTCGGGAAAGACATCCGAGTACTCACAAACCACCCTTGGTAACACAATCTGAGTCTCATCACCCTCACTAATCGAAAGGTTAGCAAGTAGACCACTAAGTTCACTCCGACCTCGCGGAACATACCCCGGTGGCAACACATCACCAACCCGGTCCCCCAGAAAATGAAAATACTCTCCGCTCACGGTACAACAAGTGACCCTCTGGCGGTAGCAATCAATAACTGCCCGGTATGACGATAACCAGTCCATACCCAAAATAACATCAAAACCCCTCATAGGCATAACTACAAAGGAAAATGGGATTTTATGATAATCAACCTCTATATCACAACCCCTAACACCTTGTTTCAAAATCATTTCACCCCCAAGAGGTGACACTACACATATAGGAGATGCTAACTGTGCTAACTCCAATTCCAAAACAGATGCAAATGCAGCAGACACAAAGGAATGAGATGCACCCGTATCAATCAAAACATTAGCAACCGAGTTGCAAAACAAGAAGGTACCTCTCACAACTGATGGAGTCGGTACAAGATCCTGCGCGGTAACAGCGTACACGCGCCCAGACGACCTCTGATCAACCTGCTCACCCCTAGGAGCATAAGATTGCTGCACTGTCTGGGACGATGAAGCCCCCTGATTAGCCTTCGAGGCCTGACCCGACTGAGCTGACTACTGACCCTGAATCGGCCTCAAACCAGATGCACTAGGTGTGCCACCCAACTGTGGGCAATACCTCTTCATATGCCCTGGCTGACCACACTGATAACACGAGAGTGGTTGACCTCTACTCTGACTCTGGCTCTGTGATCGAGCCGAAGAAGATGCTGCTCTCTGAACTCCTCCCCTCTGAGGACAAACTGGAGACTTGTGGCCCAGCTGGCCACACTTGAAACAGGTAATGTCTCCCTGACTGCCTTTTCCCGAACTAGCACTCGGTACAGGAAAAGTCGATCTAGCAAAGCTACCCTGAGACTGCTGGGGATTAAAACCCTTCTGTCTCCTACCATCATTCTGACTATCCTGACTCCTCTTGGAGCCCTTCTGTCCTTCCTCCTCTTCCTGCATCATAATCTCCATATGGGCTGCAGCATCAACCATACGCCCATAATCCCGAATCATAGTTCCCCCAACTCTCAGCTTGAGGCCACGCCTCAACTTTTTCTCAAACTCAATACAACGGCGTTCCTCAGACGCCACCAATTCAGGTGTAAACCTGGACAAACTAGTAAATGCAGCCTCAAACTCGGCCACTGAAGAACTCGCCTGCTTAAGCTGACAAAACTGGTCTCGTAGCTTCTCCCTAACTGCTGGAGATAAGTACTTCTCCTGGAAAGCATTCACAAAAGCCTCCCACGTACCTCCTATACGCCCCTTAGTAAACTTCCACCACTGACCCGCATCCCCCTTCAACTGGAAAGATGCCAAGGTCACTTTCAACCCCTCGTCTTCGATGCCAAGCATCTCAAACGTCTTCGTTGTCTGTTCGAGCCATTCATCTGCCTTAAGCGGCTCTTTAGGATCACCCACAAATTCATCCGGATTAGACCGGAAGAACTCCCTCTTCAGAAAGGAAGGTCCTGCATCTGCAACAACAACCTGAGCTTGATTCTCAGCTCTGAGAATACCTACTGACTCCCTGAATGCCCCTGCTATCTCTCGGGCTAGAGCACCCATAGCCTGCTGGCCTACTGGCTCGGCCACATTGCCCTGGCCAATTCCCTCTTGAACAGCCGGAATCTCTTCTGGCACAGGCACCTCCTGCCTGCCCGGCCTACCACGCCTACCGCGTCCTCGTCCTCGTCCTGACATCCTAATAAAGGAAACAAAGACATTAGCACATTAATAAATGTGCCGAAGCTAAACACTCGCATCCTAATGCAATGGACAACAATAATTCATTCCACGTAAGCACATAATCACATAAGCACCTACGAATTTCATTCCCGGATAATGATAGTCCCAATGCGTTACTATAGTTCCGATTGGAAGCAGCAGTGATCAAGTGCCTTTCCAACAAGACTACTAGAAACTCAAGGGTCCAATCAACATCCTAGAAACTACATTCCATACCCACATAATCACATAAACATGTTATCACATAAGCATATAACATTACACTATGTCTCTATCAAACGAGACGAACCCAATGTGATACTAATCACTTCCCACGTACCCAAAGTATTCAAACCCGGTACGCTCTGATACCAAGTTGTAACGCCCTCAAAATTAACCCATTAAATATCATTGACATGCATTAATTAAAGAAGACAATTTATTAATTCATTCATCAGAGTATTACTAAATAAAGCATTACATGTAACATCGAATAAAATGACCTACAGGCTTACATCTTTCCAAGCCAACACTTGGATACAAAAATATGAGTTCTAACTCAATACAAGAAAAGCCCTAGGCTTGAATGTTTACATGTACTAACAACCAAAAACAAACAACTAAAAATAGTCTTCAGAATCCAAGTCCTTCAAAGCTAAGTCCTTGGAGGTAGCTTATCACCTGAACCTGAAAATGATGTTCCCATAAAGGGTGAGCCACAGCCCAGCAGAAATATACTAAACCACATATAAGAAATGAATAAAGCAATAGTATTTGACAGATGGTTAACCAAGATAATCAACCACGTCATTTTACAGTCTCATGACACTATTGTCTAAGATACAATTTACTTTCCAATTTTATCAACATGGCTCAGAACCTGGCCAAACTTACAACAGTGAATTACATATACCATATTCACATCCTTCCAATATCAACAAACAAATGAGACTCAAGCTCAATTCACAACACTTCATACTTCCAGATTGATACACATTTTAGTGTTGTATCAATAAAAACACTTCTATATAATAAGCACACATAAAAGTGATGCTAATGGAGTCCATCCCCTATCTCCTCCCAAACAAAATCCGGTTTAGAGGTCCATCCCCTATCTTCCCCTAAACCGTGGAGTACATCCCCTATCTCCTCCCACACAAAACAATATAAATGCAAATGCACATGCAATGCTCAATCAATACACGTATTTTCTGTATCAGTGCAATAATCAAAATTAACGACTTAACCAATATGATTAGTTTCAGTTATTCCTAATCCACATGCAATGTCTACAACAATCACGACTATCCTCCACCGATAGCCCAAAACAGTTATTTCTAAACAGGAAATAATTGTATCAACTAACATAATTCCAACATTTTCATAGGTGAGTGATTAAACTAACCAACTACACCATTTACTCAATAATTTCCCCAATACCATGAATTTAGCCATATTTCCCCAAATCCCTTAAATTAATTATACAAATTAATTCAATATTACAACCAGGGTTTTCCCGAAAATTACCAAAGTAAACCCAACATATCAACATACCAAAACTTAGAGCAAAACCTATAAAATGGAGTAGGAAATCCCTACCTCGAAGAGAACAACCCAAATGGAGAAGACAGAGATGATACCCCAAATACCAAAGTGCTCCAAATCGCCAACTATTCAGATTAAATGGAAGCCCTCAACTCACTCTATCTTTTTAATGAAGGATCTAGGGTAGAAACACTCCTTAAATGGATCAAATCTAAGAGAGAAGGTGAGTAGAGAGAAAGAGGAGTCGGACCTAGGGTTTGGAATCAAAATAAGATGAAAAAGACTGATCAAATCCCGCTACTGTGTATATAAACTGGACAGGCTCGCTCGAGCGAAGACTTTGTCGCTCGAGCGACCAGACACAGAGAAACCACGCTCGAGCCAAGGAAGCCTTGCTCGAGCCAACAACCCAAAAGCTCGCTCGAGCGAAAGAAAGCTCGATCGAGCGAAGAACTCAAACCCTCAGGTCTGTAACCAGACACACGCTCGAGCGAAGGAATTATAGCTCGAGCGAAGGATGAACTAACTCGCTCGAGCGAATAAAATCTCGCTCGAGCCAAGAACGCAAAGCTACAGGTCCATACTGGACGCCAACTCTCGCTCGAGCGACCAAACCCCAGCTCGAGCGAAGAACCAAAAAGACATCTCGCTCGAGCGACAAACTCCTCGCTCGAGCGAACAACCAAAAACCTGGACAGCAAGACTTGGTTTCTAAACCCAACCAACCTGAAACAAACCTGCCCAACACATCCCATAATTCCAAATGAGAAAAAATAAAGGACAACAACAACAATATACAATGACAGAATCTACGGAACCTAAGTCCGGATACAATAATCAGATGGGAAAAGACCGGGGTCGCTATACCGCGAGGGCTACCCGATCATATGCTAGCACCCCTTAAATGTTGGTGAGAAACCAACAAAGACAGAAAACGAAGAAACAGATTGAACACACATTCAGATCAAAACTCTACTGTGACCACCCCAACTTCAGATTAAAACTCTACTCCCCAAACACATCTTGATCTGCCTCAGATTGAAAATAAAGTTCTGGACTGAAAAGTTGAACAGCTTTAATAATGGTTTCATCCACAAAGCAGTCCTAATCTTGATCAACTCACATAGCTCTGTCATATTCAAATCAAGAAAAATCATGAAAATATATCATGAAAATAAATATTTTTGCAATGATATACTCATCAGTAAGAATTTCAATTTTTAATGTTAAAAACACTTAAAGTTCTCATCATTACTACTCTTTGTTTAATTTTTTAATTTAACTTTAAAAAAAAAAATCTAACTACTCTCCTATGCAACAATAAAATTATCAAAATTATTCATCAAAAAATATTTCTCATATCGTTAAAAATCATTAATTCACTTAATAATTTATTTACAAAAAAATTTAATTATTAATATTGTATAAAAAATTTAATTATTAATATTGCTTACAAATAAGAAAATAAATTTTAAATTAAAATATTAAGATGTATAAAATTTATAAACATCCTTCATTTAAATATTAAGATGTACAAAGTGATAGTTTGAAAGAAGTTTTGTATTACAATTTTGGAACCAGGCGAAATAGAATTTTGGGATTTCTATAAAAATAATAGTTTAAAAGAATTTTCAAATATTCCAATTTTGGAACCACACAAAAGCAAATTTTTGGGGCTAGCGAATGATCACATCACTATGATGTAATGGAAGTTGCGTATAAATCAATCCAAAAAATTGAAAGGATTACATTATTTATTTATTTTTTAATAGAGAGGACATAATTTATAAATAAAGAAAAAAAAATATACAACGGTAGTAAAATTTATAAGATTAAATTAAATTTTGATTAGATTTATAAGATGCAATTTGTTAGATTAAATTATTATTTTAAGTGTAACAACCCTCCCTTCAACTTAGTCATACTTGCATACACTTATGTATGATCTTGTTTTGTTATGTGCATTTGCAAATCCTATCTTGTTTTGCTTGAGTGTTGCTTGCATGCTGTGTTCTTACCTGGTGTGTTGCCGAGGTCATCTTAAGCCTAGACACCTTGGAACCTTTCCACACTTAGAACTATCTTGGAACCACTTCGGTTGACCTCCACCTTCACCCTGGCATATTGGCCGAGATGTCATCATCTAGGCCGAGGTGTGCATCACCTAGGCCGAGATGTGCGTCATCTAGGCCGAGATGCTGTTATCTAGGCGTTCTAGATCCCTGATCCTTGCACTTAGTGATTTTGTTCCTGGAATGGTATGACCTAGACCAAGGTGTGGCACATCTAGGCCAAGGTGTGGCACAACTTAGTCAAGTGTTGTCCTTCCAAGCCGATGTCGTTGTCACCCTACTTGCCGAGGCTTTGCCCTTAGCCGAGGTCATCACTTGCCGGAGTGCTCTTGTCGTCTAGCTTGTTGAATACACTTTGTCATAGTCTTGTCTTGTCAGCCAGTCACCTTTTTGAGTAGAGCCAATCAGCCGATGTCACGTGTCCCAGCAGGGGGTTAAGTCAGTGACTGTCGAGAGAAACATATCATTTTGTATCAAATCTTGCCTTTTAGAGAGAGACTCTAGGAAGAAGAAGGTGAAGCCTTTGAGTAAGAGAGTGAACTTCCAAGCTTGATCGTTGGAGTTTGAACCGTTAAATTCGGGTTTTGAGGTTAGAATTTTAATCTACTCTTGTTATTCTTATTGGTCATCTAGCTGCATTGCATGATCGAACCTGTTCTACACGCCTTGCCTTGATTTAAAGTCGGTTTTAGTAAGAGAAAATAGTGTTCTTGTGTTCTTGAAGAAAAGTCTTGTTTTGATCCCAAAGTTTGCATCTAGAACCATGTTTTTGTGTTTGTTCTCACAAGACCTTTGAATATGGGTGCCCAGGTCCATGTTTTCGAACTCATAGCACGAAATCTCAGACTTTGTAATAACAAGTTATGATTTTAGCATGCATGTTCTTCATCTTCCCCATCTTCATGTTCTTCATATTCCTCAAAGGGAAACCCAGATTTTCCCGACTTCGCTTTTGAATGTGGCCGTCGGAACCACACCTCGGCGAGAAGGTATGGGACCTCGGCCAAGACCTGGTTGATGCCCAGCATATTTCCCCGAGATGAAAAACAGTGTTTTGTTTTGATTTAACTTAGTTTTTGATGAACGCCGAGATCATCCGTTTGCATGAGAATCTTGTTTGAAAGTACGTTTAATAGACTTTGCCATGTGTTTGTAGGACTCGGACTTTTGCCTTGACCCCGACGTTTGAAGAACTATGTGAGTGGTATTTTTAATAAAGTTATGTTATTAAGTTTTGATAAAGTTTTGCCTTGCTCGTTTTGGAAAAGTATTTGTTAAGCATGAATGATTGTCCCTATTTTGTATATCAAGCACTATCTTGTTTTGATGATATTCTCGGAAAGTCCTTAGTGCCAGGGGACTATAATGCAACTGCATATCTTGTTTTGAAAGTCCCTCGTGCTGGAGGACTCTAAACTTTCGCGGTACTCTCGTGTTAGGGGGCTACGGGCTTTTGTAACATAGGTCCTTTGTGGTAGAGGACTCTAAACTTTTGTAGCACCCTTGTTGAGATATCTCCTTTGCTTTGTCTTGTTTTGCCACTGACGGTTTATCGTGTGGGTTGTTTGTCCGGAATGTTATCATTTGTAATATGTTGATGCTAGTAAGCATCCCTTGAAGCTTTAAAGATTTGCTAGATGGACGAGGTTCATCCCTTGTTATATAAAGTTTTGATATGTATCGTTTTGAAAAGACTTCGGCTATTATTCATGCAAACCCCTTTATTACTTGTACCATTCACTGAGTATCCAAGCTCACCCTCTCTATATATATGTAGGTGATGAACAAGAAGGCGGTGACGCCTAGATGTGATTCGCGAGCTTGTTTTGGATTTTTGGTTATGTCGGCTTGACTTGTAATCACGTCGGCAGTCTTGAAAATTATGCTTCTCGACTTGTAATACTTGTAATTTGCACACGTCGGCTTGAGAAGCCTTTTGATCAAGATGTATTAAGTACTTTACTTCATTTGTACTGAGTTGTAACCCATGTGAAGATGTTTGCCATTTCATTTGACTTACGCACAACTCTCATGGACTAATCTGATTTGTATGTATTGCTTCCGTACTTGTGAGCCCCGTATATTTATACTCTGTTGTGTGTGGATTTTGAAAATTGGCCTTCGGTAATCTCGGATTACTGGCCATCACGGCACCATCCTACTAGGGGCAGTTTAGGGTCGTGACATTAAGTGAATTTAAATAAAATTGAAATGAATTTATAATTTTGAGTTGAGTCTATCACATTTAATAATTGGTCAGGTTATTGCCATGCCGAAGGGCAAGAAGTTTCACATGGTGATTCCATGAAGTTTCTTGTCTAACTAATCCACATATTAATAACTTAAAATTTAACATTGCTTCCTATTCAATTGATTCAAATAAAAATGAAAACTTCTAGCTATATAGAATTAGTTATAGAATCAAATACAATATTATGGGGGAAAAAAATTAGTTTAAATTTTATTCACATTATTTTTACATTTTTCCTTCTCTTTTTCAAATTCTTATCCAAATTTATAATTTAAACCCAAAATATATAAATATCACCTAATGTAAAAGAGTTGTGTCCAATCCTATAATCATGTAACAAAGTTTAAAAAAAAAACATATACAATTCAACAACTTTATTGAATGTTGTATTGGTTGCATAGATAAGAGGTGCCAAGTGTAATTTTTTTTTTCTTCTAATACGTTGTCAACTGCAGTTTGGAAGAGAATGAATTGAACACTTAACTCGAGTGCAATTTTAAGCCTTATAAAAAGAAGATTTGACATTAGTTTTCTATATATATATTTAGAGAAAATTGGTGAAAGTCCATCCCAAAGGGGTATAAATCAATAAATTCAAAGTCAAATCTTCATCATTATCATCATCATCATTTCAATTCCATAAAACCCAACATCATTTTCATTTCCTCTTTACTAAATCAAAATATTTACATTTTAGAGAAAAATCCCCTTTATTTATAAATCAACGAATTTGTTAGATTATATTTTAGTGATTGTCCAAATTATTATGGGGTGTGCAGCTAAGTAGTTTGTAATGTTTTAGAGGTGGGATAGTTTTGGTATTACGTTGGGTCCTAGAAATTTTGTCAATGTTTAAATTTTATTAATGCGGATTCAAACAAATGGAATTCCATAAAATAAAAAATTAAAAATTAAAAAAAATTAAAAAAAAATGTAGGGACTGTAAGCGCCACCCTAATCAATATAATACTACTATACTAGTTTTCTCCATTATTCACATTATGGAGTGTCAAATGCTCTATCAAAAAAAAAAAAAAATCCAATAATCATATTTAAATAATTTTTTCATATTTATTTATTTATTAAAAATGAATGACAGTTGTTTTTTAAGATAAATATAAAGAAATTATATGATTATAATTATCAAATCAATTTAAAATTTAAAAAATGTTATGGTGCGAGACATTCACCCATAATTTTTTGGGTGGGTGATTATATGGTGAAAATTAAATTTGTGTAGTATGGGATTTATGTGTAGAATGAATATGAACTACAAGATAAAAATTTTAACTAATTTTTGAGTAATTAAGTTTAAATTTATAATATTACCGTTAAAATTTTAACTAAATATAACTTAATAGATAAACCATCCAAATAATTAAAATTAGATCCGTAACAGACATCACATATTCAAATAACATTCTCCAATATAAAAAGAAGACTAAAGAGGATCTTTCCACCTAGAGCTTTTCATAAAGTATGAAGAGGATCTTTCCAAATGTGTTTTACATGTCATATCTCGCTCAATGCCGGCCTTATTGGTGAAGTGCTCCTTGATTATTGAAGCACGTTGTGGTTAATAACAAAACTATATATATCAATTGATATATTAATTAGTATATTAATAGATAATTTGATATAATTTTAGAGATTTTAAGTCTTAATGGTTTGAATAATGGATAAAATCTATAATTTTAAAATGACAATGTCTTAGTATACGTTGATACACTAATTGATATATTAATTGGTGTATGTAACACCATTGGTTAGTTAACTCGGTAGACCAACGCTGTTAAAATCGAATCATTGTGAGAGGCCCTTGGATTGAATCATAAAAATTATGTTGAGAATTGTAAGATTTTATTTTTAATGTAAAATAAAACAAAAATTCATCAATAATAATAATATATGTTAAATAATTGAAAATTTTACCCATAAATCACATATGGGAGAATGTTAATCCATGTAATACTAAGAGTTTTCTTATGAACCAATTAGTCCTTTTTGATTTAGAAAGTAATATTTATTTGATTTAGTGCCATTTGAGTTTAAGGAAATGTCCTTTTGTGATTCATTTATCAAATTATTTGATTCGTTTTTGGGATGAGAATGGAAAGATGGGGTGTACAAAATTCTTTTTGGAGAGATTGGTGACTAAAGTATTAACTGTGGAGTGTTGAAATCTACATTTCTATTAGTGTGATTTTCTGATGTTACATTGAAGTGTTATATTAGAGTGTAATGTTTGGAAAAAAGTATATTAATGAGTTTTTTGTGTGTTATATTGATTGAAGTGTTATGTTTGGAAAAAAAATACATTAAGGAGATTTTTAATGCTGTAGGAGTTTGATTTATGGGAAACGAGTAAATAGGTTGTGATTTTTGTTCTAGATTTAGGATTTTTTTTGGTTGATATAGAGGCTTGATCTCTCCTGCTGAATAATAAATATATTGATGGAGATTTGAAGTATTTTACCTTCAACGTATAAACAGAGTTAATTCCACAAGGTATTCCACTAGCGAACATTCAACCAGTGTGGAAGCAACGAAGAACAACAAGCTTGTTTTATTGAGAGATTCTCTTAGAGCAGTGGATTTGGGCCAAGGTTTTCCCCTTCTCTCTTTCATTCTTCTTCCGATTTGGGTATAATTTGCAAAGAATCAATTATATAGTTTTCGTTCTGCTCAACTTTCTAATTTCAATACAGCATACATTGTGAATGTATGTTTTGATTTCATTATAATTTGTATATATTGATTACAATTTCAATCTGTATAGTGTTTTTCATTACAAGTTAGATTTGAATTTGATTTTCACTATGATTAAACATTTTCAAAGTTCCCTGTGTGTTTCATAATCTTTGTGATGTTGATTGATTGTGATTTGAATGGTAAGGTTAGCCTTTGAAGAAGCAACAAAAGTAGTCCAGTATATTTATGAATTTGATATTGACAAGTCTGATGGTTGTGCTATGCTTTAGTTTATTTAAAATTTTGCTCTAAAGCACTTTGAACTACTAGTATTAACAATCTAGTTCCTAAAAGTTATTAAAATCTACTATATATAAGCTTGGATATGGTCAAACTACCTGTCTCACAAAATAGAAAATTTATTTACTATTTTTTTAAACTATAGGATCCTGATTCATTATTGTCCTGCTATTTACTTTTATCACATCTTAAATTTTATTTGTGGATTTTGTTTTTATGAAAGCAAAACCAATTGAAATATTGTTTGGCAATATGTATAAAGAATCACAAGATAACTGTCAGTCTTTGCAAGTAAAGCTTTGTAGATATTTGATTTACCTTTAATTTTACCTAGTTTCTCTCATATACAACATTTATATAAAAAAGGGCCTAAAGAATTGAAAAAAAGGCTTTTGGAGCAGGTTTCCTCTATTTTTGGTTAAGTAGTAGACATTATAGTAGGGACATGGGATTCCTTACCTAGCTAAAAAGTAGAGGGAGTGTGGTATAGGAGCTTTTTGTGGGTTACAAAGCAAAAAGGTCCTAAGTTTGCTTCTCTCATGAATTCCAAAAGCAATTTATTTTTTGTTTTGTTTTGTTTTATATTGAAGCGTGAACCATACCAGTCCCACATGTAACGCACTCAAAATAAACCCATCAATCATATATTTTTGACATAAGAGAATAAAGCATAATTACATTTCATCAGAGTATTCATTACAAAATGTATTACATGTTAACAACAAAAGTAAATGCCCTACGAGCTTACAACTTTTCAAGCCAACACTTGGTTACAAAAAGAGTGAGTGCTAACTCAAAACAGATAATAAGCCCTTGGCTTGATACATATGTAATACAAAAATGTAATCACAAAAGATGTCCCAGCCACTAAGCCTCTCAAGCTACGTCCTTGGAGGTGGCATGCTACCTATACTTGAAAATGATGTCCCATATAGGGTGAGCCAACGCTCAGTAGAGATATGCTAAACATAATATGAGCAATAACTAAAACATTAATATTTGATAAATGTTTAACTCACATAAATCAATTCATATCCCATTTCAGTTACATGACAAATGTGTCTATGTTTCATTTCACTTTCCATTTCTTATCCAATTTCTCAATTCATAACTATGGCTCAGAACTTGGCCAAATAATTTGAATGAGATTACATCTCATATCAACAGTACTTCCATTTCAATTGAGATAACAACTCAAATTAAACATTCCTACTTCACAATAGATACACATAATTGCTGTATCAATCTCAAACAAAATACTTCCGTACTTCATATATGATACACAGATTTGTTGTATCAATACTTCAATAGATACACATATTTGCTGTATCGATGGAGTCCATCCCCTATCTCCTCCCAAACAATATTTGGTTTAGGAATCCATCCCCTATCTTCCCCTAAACCGTGGGGTACATCCCCTATCTCCTCCCACACAATACAATGTATATAAACACATATCATATACATAATCAATCAATACATAAATTTGATGTATTATTCCAACCGTCATAATCGATGACATATTCAATTGATTAGTTTTAGTTTGCCTAATCATCATGCATTGTCTATAACAATCAAGACTATCCTCCACCGATAGCCCAAAGCAATTATTTCTAAACAGAAAATAATTACATCAACAGATAATTTATCAACAATTTTCAAAGGTGAGTGATTAATAAATCCAACTCCACTATTCCATCTCATATTATGCCAATTTCATGGATTCTAACTTAATTTCATGTTTCCATAATTTCCCAAATTAATTACACGGATTAATTTGTCATAACAATTTAGGCCTTTTTCTCCCTTTTCTCAATATTGATCCAAAGGCCCAAAATAACTTCAATAACATCAATACTATCATTTTAAGACCCAAAATACAAATATATGAGTCAAAAAGACAAAACCCCTCTTTTCAATATAACACATCTCAAACCCTAACTTCCCAAATCAAACCATCTATACAAATAGCTCAACATCTATGTTAAAGCACATAAGAATGAGTAGTTATCTCTACCTCAAAAGATGAAACCCAAAGGAGATGATGAAGAAATCCCAAAGTGTTCCAAATCAAGAAATTTTCGGATTGATAGGAAGCCCACACCAAGCTCTACACTTTTTGCAAAGGCTCAAGGGTAAGAGATCACTCTAACTAGATCAAATCCTAGAGAGAAGTTAAGGTTTTAGAGTGAGGTGCTCTCAAATGGTGGTTTTCGAAAAGTAAGAGAGAGAAAATATGTTGAAAAGTGATCCAAAAAGTGAAATCCCGAAGTGATATAAAAGTCGCCCCGCTCAAGCGTGGAAACCCCCGCTCGAGCGTTAGACACAGACTCACGCTCGAGCGTCAAAATGCCCGTTCGAGTGTCGGATGCACACTCACAGAAGTTTTGCAGGCGATGGTCCTCGGTCTAGCATCAAACTCCCCGCTCGAGCAGAGAAACAAAATCAAAGGGTCACGCTCGAGCGTCAAAACTCCCGCTCGAGCGTACGAAGACCTGCAGAGAAAAATACTGGGAGATGGAGATTCACGCTCGAGCGTCAAAACTCCCGCTCGAGCGAAGAAGCAACAACAAAGGGCCCGCTCGAGCGTCAAAAGCCCCGCTCGAGCGTGAAGGCCAAATTCTGGGCATCAACTTGTGGTTTCAAAGCACAACCAACCTATTTCAAACCTGCCCAACACAACCCAAGACTCAAATACAATGAGTAAAGGATGGAAATGAGAATGAGACAACAACACCTCCATGGAATTGAGTCCGGAATACAATAAATAAAGAGAGGAAAAACCAAGATCGCTATACCACACAACTTGATGACTTCATGATCATTTAATAGTTCAAGTCTCTTATGGGGAGTATAATGAACTTATCATTTTTTGCCACACAAATGAGTACAGTTTTGCCTCATTTTAAGACAAGGTGAAACACCAATGTGGGAGGATAAGTGTGATGACCGGGGCGTATTTTGCTTTGCACTCTTGAGATTATGTTAGATTTACCATTGTTAAGATGCCGAGTATGTTGTCGTTGAAAATTTTTTCTTTCCTAAATTATTTTTTGTTGTGGTTGTCCCAAGTCAGAGTTTTCACTCGTTTCAGAGGGTGCGGGGTCGGCACCAGAGGGTCGAGGGAGAAGCCAGAGTTTTTCGGGACTGGAGGGCTAGGGCCGCATGTGCGGGAGGTCAAGCCGCATGTGCGGGAGGTCAAGCCGCACGTGCGGGAAGGAGAGGTTTGTGTTGTGTGCACACTGCCTAAAAGGCAGGTGCATGTATGGAAGTGCGGGGGAGACCGCATGTGCGGAGGTGGTGGCCGCATATGTGGGAGGCTGCTCCGCACGTGCGAGAGTGGGCGCTGCACGTGCGGCCAGGCGCGTTTTCTGCTCCGTTTTTCGTACTTATCAGCTATATTTTGCACTTTTTGGCCCTTTTTCCTCCATACCTGATTATATTACTCTCTCTCTACAATATTTCTCTCTTTTTTCTCTCATCTCTCTCTACCCAAACTTTCCAAAACCTTGCATTTCCTTTTGATCCCAAAAATCCATTGGGATTTTGATGCTAGTCCCTTATATCAAAATGATGAGCATGTCGAGGGCTTCGTCTTGACCGGTGGAGATCGTTTTCTGGCGAAGTTGATTTTTGAGCTCCTTCTCCTCTTCTCTCTTAAGGTAGGGATTTTTTTATTTTCTTCAATACTTCACCTATAGATAGACATGTGGTAAGTTTGTATTGCATAAAAACCATGTGGTGATGGATATTTTTTTTTAAAATCATGAATGGGGATCTAAGATGGGTTGTGTGAGGTTGAGATTTGGGAGATTCATTGTTGTAGGATTAATTTTGGGTAATGGTTTAATTTGTTTATGTAGAGGGAGAGGTGAAGCCCTAACTTCTAACAACGATGCTCATTTGACAAAAAGAATTTTAATTGTGGAAATAACATGATATCAATTTAGGTATTTAAATAATGAATTGTTGAATTATTAGAGATTAATTGAGCCTCATAAATTCTTAACATTGACTTAGTGTTGTGTTGTTCAAATTGATTGTAATGAGTTGATAATGTGTACATTGAAGAGAATGGAATTAACCATGAAACTAGAACATCATTGGGTTACATTGCCGTTAAGTAGAAATTGAGTAAAGTATCACTTTGTTAGCAATGATTGGAAATACCTTATTTAAAATGAAGGAAAAATTAAGTTGGTCATATCCTTTTTGTGAAATGAAATAAATGGATGGAGGCAAGGGTGGAGAAATATTAATGTGGAAGAGTAATATAATTGATCTAGAAATGGAAGAATGAAACGCCAACACTATGAGAATTTCGGAAATCAACTTGAGATTGAATCAAAAATGTATTTTATTCTACTATTGTTGTAATTGGGTCTAAGTTTCATGAGAATTGGTTAATGGCAATATAGGTTTAATACATCGTTAAAGGTTTTGTCCTTGGTGGAGGATGACATTGTGAATGATAAAATGATTATGTGTCTGTAGTACACTTGTCTTATCTATGAATGTTGTGTGAAGTAACGACTGAAAAAAATGTGTAACGCGCTGAGAATCAGAGGTACCATTACCTTCCAGTTAGCGCCGGGAGAATTGGCTATGTGTGTTGCGCTAAGAATCAGAGGTACCATTCCCTTCCAATTAATGCCTGGAGAATTGGCAGAGGTACCATTCCCTTCCAACTGGTGTCTGGTAAATTGGCATGTTATTGTGGAGAGATGTACTATTGGCTTACCATGCTTCAGGCAGGTAGAGCAGAGATTATGTATCATTGTTGTTTCAGTTTGATTGTGTGCGTCATGTGTCATGACGATTATGATTTTTGTAAGGTTGAATTGTCTAATATGTTGAGTAGAGGTGTTCATGAGTAATTGGATGTGCTAGGGAGTGGTTGAGGGAGTTCCCACCATGAATTATTTTGTTAAAGGTATCTCGTTGAATTTCGAGTTTAATGATTGAAAAATGTGAGGAACGGGTGGAGACAGATTTTGTTGTGTATTGGGTATTACTAATGTGAAGGAAATCGGATTGGGTGAATGTGTCTTTTCTTTTAAAGAAATGAATCGGTTATTGGGAGGTGTTTTGTCATAAGTGGAAAATATGGTTCTCATGTAATAATTGTTTAGATGGGAAATGGGTGGTAAAAGTTAACCTTGGTGTTGTTGGATAAATTGAACGTTTTCGAGAAAAGTAATTATGTATGTATGCTTTGGCTATAAAATGTCACATTAATTGTATGGTATGAGATTAGCATTTCATGATCATAACTATCTGTAAGTTGTTATTGTTTAGGATCATGTTGAGATCCCTACTAGACTATATCTTCATCCCACATTGCTAATCTTTTTCAGGTGAATAGCGAGATGTGTTACAAGGTCATGGATCTTTCTTATTTGTTGCCCACAAGGCCTTTCTATGTGTAGGTGGAGTGCCATTGATGTAAAAGGGTTAAATCCTTTCCTCTTGATTTAAATGATGTAAGCCAACGGGTAACTTAATTAATTGTACTTTCATGATGCATTCATTTTGTAACCGAATGAGAGAACTCTTATTGATGTATTTCTAGTAAATATATTGGGCTTCTGCGTGTTATCTCTGAAATGGAATTTATGATCATGGTTTTTGGTAATGAGTTCCGAGCAATAAAAAGTGGGGCGTGACAATAAGACAAGCTGAAAAATTGGTAACAAATGAAAACAAACCCTAAAACTGACATCATTTTATAAAAGATTCTACAACTACGTAATATAATGATAATATTTCTGAAATTTCACTTGGATCACTACAACAAATTACACTTTTGGCGACTAAATTTTTAGTCGACAAAAGTCATTTTTTTAGTTGCCAAAGATTTTTGCTGACTAAAATTTTTGGTCACTTGTTTGGTCGTTGACAAATTGTCGGCAAAAGAATTGGCGACTAATTTTTTTTAATCGCCAAAGTCATCAATTGGCAACTAAAAATTTAGTCACTCAAAAGAAAATATTTAGTCACCAAAAAGAAAAAAAAAAATTCAACTTTTTAGCTACCAATTTTTTAATCACTAAAATTATGGTGCTCCTTTTTAGCTACTAATTTGTCACAAGAAATTTTCATTTTTTTTGTCTACTAACTATTTAGTCACCAATAAGTTCTTTTATTTTTTAGCTACTAAATGTTTAGTCGCCAAAAACTCTATTTATTAATTTTTTTTAAAACGCACAAATTGAATATTTTTATTAATTTTTAAATTACATGCATTCTATTATCAATTATCAATGCAGCCTGTAATTTTTACATATACAAAATAATACATCTATCAATTATAATCTAAATCTATTATCAATAACACCTATTTCATTATCAACTACCCAAAAACTTTAACTTGTATCATATTCCAAATATCGTTTAAATCCATACCAACTACGTATAATCCATCTAAATTAAATATTACATCCAAAAACACTGGATTTCCACAACAAAAGATTGCACAAAAATAAATGTCGTCCATATATTGAACAAATGCTCTTCGTACAATAAAAATAAATATCCACAATAGCCCATGCAAAAGCAATCTGTAAAAAAAATTATAAAAAAAAAATAACCATTAGCACTTATTCAATAAAATTGACATTTCAAATTATAACAATTATAAAATTAATAATTCTAACTTTCTAACAAAACTATAGGGCTTATGATATCTTCTTCAAACCATATGGAGGTCAATGTAATTTACCCTAAAATGTATATCATTCATTTTTTAATCTCCTAATAACATAGTATTAATATGGCCCCTTAACATAAAAATCATGGCTCCACCCCTAACCACAATAATTTGTCTCAATGACGATTGTTCTTCTGATGCCATTACATTAGCCAAAAACATTTTCTTGAGTCTGAATCAATTTCTTCATTTTCTGGATTTGATGTATTGAAATAACAAAATATGTCCAATACAACTCTACACTGTTGCATTTCTCAACAAGTACTGTATCTTTCTAGGAACTATTGATAATTTGTTCATAAAAGAAAGTAACAATTACATGTGCCATGATCAAGGGAAAACCAAATCAGATTAATCAAGTGTCTGTGTGTCTGTGAGCTTCAAATACCAAAATTAATGCAAACCAAATGTGAGTCACATTGCCCCATGTTTGGTTATAGGTAAACAAAAGGAAAATACTAGTAAGAAACGTTGTAATAAAAATTGAGGAATAAGATTTAGATAAGAGACATTTTAATTTACCTGCAAAAGAAAAATCTTCATGTTTAACTTGTTACTGTCACGCCCCCAAAATAAGAACATTAAACCCAACAATAAAGACATGTATTGATAAGTAAAAGTACTCACATCCTTCTATTAATCAGAAATAATCCTTACAAAGTATTACATGTTAACAACAAAAGCAAATGCCCTACGGGCTTACAGCTTTCCAAGTTAACACTTGGTTACAACAAAAGAGTTCTAACTCATTTACAATTTAAGCCCTTGGCTTGAAATTACATGTAATACATCAAAAGTAAAGACAACACAAAAAGTCCGCCTCTGGCCTCCCAAGCTATGTCCTTGGAGGTGGCATGCTATCTGCACCTGAAAATGATATTCCCATATAGGGTGAGCCACAGCCCAGTAGAAATACACTAAACCAACCATGAACAATGACTAAAAGATTAGCAATTGATAGATGGCCAACACAGATACATCCATATAAATTACATTATATGATAAACGACTTATGAGTCCAAGTTACTTTTCATTTTCCCTTTTCAACAGATAAGCATGTTAGCTCTATCGTCATTTCAACAGATATGTATAACAACAATATCCCACATTCACAGACAAGCATATAAGCTACATCCACATGTCACAAAGATAAGCATGTTAACCCTATCTTCCACTTCTCTAGACAAGCATACGAGCTATATCTACACTTCTCAAAGATAAGCATATGAGCTATATCTACACTTCTTTAGACAAGCATATGAGCTCTGTCTACGGAGTTCATCCCCCATCTCCTCCCAACACTATCCGGTTTAGAGGTACATCCCCCATCTTCCCCTAAACCGCGGAGTACATCCCCTATCTCCTCCTCTATCACACAACACATATAAACACAATGGTTCTATATGCAATCAACCAATACATAAATTTAATGTATTCAATTCACCGTCATACACTATGACTCATTCAATCGATTAGTTTTAGTTTGCCTAATCATCATGCATTGACTACAACAATCACGACTATCCTCCACCGATAGCCCAAAACAGTTATCTCTAAACAGAAAATAAATGCACAATGGACATTTAATCAACATTACAATTCGGTGAGTGACGAGTAATTCAACTACACCCTTTAACTCCGTATATTCCCATATCATCATTTCCATTTCATTTCCTCTTCTCTAACGATTAATCATCCCAATTAACCAAATGATGTAAATAGGTCAAATTCCATAATTTACATTTCAACCCTTAGGGTCCCATTTTCATCAATGATTCAACAATTATTCCATTTCTCTATGCCAAACATGCATCTAGGTTTATTATAAATAAAACCCCAACTTTTTGTAAAATTATACAAAAGCCCCAAACTCTCGTAAAATTACCCAACCAAACCCAACATCTCAAAATACTAAAATTTAGAGACAAAGACCATAGAAAGGAGTAGGTTATCCCTACCTCAAATTCGGAGCCCCAAAGAAGATGAAGACCAAAATCAAAATGCTCCAAATCTCGAAATTTTCAGATCAAAAGGAAGCCCTCGACGATCAACACAACTTTCGTGAAGACAAAAGGTGAGCAAACGATCTTTACTAGATCAAATCTAAGAGAGAAGGGCCGGTTTAGAGTGAGAAGCTCTGAAAATGGCTTTTTGGAAAGTAAGAGAGGGAAAAGATCTTGAAAAAGTGATCCAAAAGTCGGATCTCGGACTTATATAAAAGTCACCCCGCTCGAGCGTCCAAACTCCCGCTCGAGCGTCACTCACAGACCCCAGCTCGAGCGTCCAAACTCCCGCTCGAGCGCCGGATACATACTCCCAGCACTTTTACAGAACCAGGCCTTCGCTCGAGCGCCAACTTCCCTTGCTTGAGCGTCACACACAACACTCCCGCTCGAGCGTCCAATCTCACGCTCGAGCGTCCAACACTGCACAGGAAATACTGGACGGTTGTTTTCCCCGCTCGAGCGCCAAAATCCCCGCTCGAGCGGACAGGCCAAAATCTGGGCAACAAGTTTTGGTTTCTAGACTCAACCAACTTGCAACACACCTGCCCAACACATCCTATAACTCAAATACAAATTAAGAACGGATGTAAACAAGATAAAAATCAACTACCAACATCCACGGACATAAGTCCGGACCACGGTACAACAAGGGTAAACCCGGGATCGCTATAACCTCCCCCCCTTAAAGAATTTCGTCCCCGAAATTAAGCACAAGTTTTCAAAAACAAGTTTTTCTTCATTTTAAACAATGTTACCCTTTAACATTCAACACTTCGACCCATTACCGGTCATCCCCTCCATTTAACAAGAGGCATCTCACAATATGTAAACAACATACGTACTTTCAACATGCATTAACATTACGCATTATCTTTCCAATTTCAACAATACATTCACACATATAGTGTCACATTCAACTTCCATATGAGGCAAGTTCCAAAACATACTTCCAATAAACCAAACATTTTCAATGTTTCACAACTTAAGACATATATAAAAGCTCTTAAGTTTAACAACAGATCACAATGTAAATACAAGATTACATATCAACAAACAAGTCCGGATGTTTCTCGCGGACTTCCAACTCGCGTTCCCAAGTGGCCTCCTCCACTCCGTGATGTTTCCACAAGACTTTCACCAAGGAAATGGTCTTGCCACGCAGGACCTGATCCCGCCTATCCAACACCCGAACCGGTCTCTCCTCATACGAGGCATCCTCATCTACTTCTAAATCGGTCCAATCCAACACATGTGATGGATTTGGCTCATACCTCCGAAGCATACTCACATGAAACACGTCATGCACTCCGGACAACTGCGGCGGTAAGGCTAACCGATAAGCAACCTCGCCAATCCTCTCAAGGATCTCAAAAGGACCAATAAACCGAGGGGATAACTTCCCACTCTTCCCAAACCTCATCAAGCCTCGCCTAGGCGATATCTTCAGAAAGACATGATCACCTACCTCAAACGCCAAAGGCCTCCTCCTACGATCAGCATAAGATTTCTGCCGACTCTGCGCTATAACAAGCCTCCTACGGATAAGCGCAACTTTCTCCGTCGTCTCCCTAACCAACTCCGGACCCAACAAAGGTGCATCACCCACCTCGGCCCAACAAACTGGAGACCTACACGGTCGGCCATACAAGGCCTCAAACGGTGCCATACCGATGCTAGACTGAAAACTGTTGTTGTAGGCAAACTCTACCAATGGCAAATGCCTCTCCCACGTCCCACTGAAATCCAGGACACAACCCCGAAGCATATCCTCGAGGATCTGAATAGTACGCTCGGACTGCCCGTCAGTCTGCGGATGATAGGCCGTACTAAAGGTCAACTTAGTGCCCAAGGCACTCTGCAAACTCTGCCACAACCTGGCAGTAAAACGAGGATCTCTATCTGAGACGATCGTCACTGGGACCCCGTGCAACCTCACTATGTCCCGAACATACAAGTCGGCAAGATGATCTACTGAATCTCTCACGCGCATAGGAATGAAGTGCGCCGACTTAGTCAACCGGTCTACAACCACCCAAATAGCATCACTACCCCGCTGAGTCCTCGGAAGACCTACAACGAAGTCCATAGTGACATGCTCCCACTTCCACTCGGCAATAGGCAAGGGTTGCAACAAACCCGCTGGCCTCTGATGCTCGGCCTTCACTTGCTGGCAAGTAAGGCACTTCGATACGAAAACAGCCACATCTCTCTTCATACCCCGCCACCAAAACTGGCGACCCAAATCCTGATACATCTTAGTACCTCCCGGATGTACCGCAAGGCGCGAATGATGAAACTCTCGGAGTACTTCCTCTCGACAGGACTCCGGTATGAACAAACGGTCTCGGTATCTCACACTCTGGTCGGGATATACCGTCAAACCTTTCTCAACTTTCCCACTGGAGATTTTCTCTCGGAGGGATTCTACCTCAAGGTCACCTCTCTGTGCCTTTAACACTCTAGTCACAAGTGTAGGCTGTGCAACAACAGAAAACAAGGCCGCAGCCTCAACAGATTCGCCCAGTAGCAAATCAAACTCACCAAGTGCTCCCAACATCTCCCATTCCCGGATGGCTATACTAGCTACATCACTAATGGATTTCCTACTAAGGGCATCGGCCACAACATTGGCCTTTCCCGGATGATAATGCAACTCAAAATCATAATCCTCGATGAACTCCATCCACCTCCTCTGCCTCAAATTCAAGTCTCTCTGTGTAAACAGATACTTCAAACTCTTGTGGTCCGAGAACACCTCGAACCTCTCACCATAAAGGTAGTGCCTCCAGATTTTTAAGGCAAAGATCACAGCCGCTAACTCTAGGTCGTGTGTAGGGTAATTCTTCTCGTGTATTTTCAACTGACGTGAGCCATAAGCTACCACTTTCCCCTCTTGCATCAACACACAACCCAAACCCTCTCGTGAGGCATCACAATAAACCGCATAACCTAACCCCCTCTCTGGAATAATCAACACCGGAGCGGTGGTCAATCTAACTTTCAGCTCTTGAAACGACTTTTCACAAGTCTCACTCCACACAAACTTGACTCCCTTCTGAGTCAGTCTAGTCAATGGTGACGCTAACCTGGAGAAATCCTTCACAAACCGACGGTAATACCCTGCCAATCCCAGAAAACTGCGGATCTCAAACACACTCTTAGGCTGTGCCCAATCTTGCACTGCCTCAACCTTGGATGCATCAACAGACACCCCTTCCCCGGATACCACGTGGCCTAGGAATTTCACCTCTCCTAGCCAGAACTCACACTTCCCAAACTTGGCATACAGCCTATGGGCTCTAAGTAACTCGAGCACCACTCTCAAGTGTTCTTCGTGCTCCTCCTCCGAAGGCGAATAGATAAGAATGTCGTCTACGAAGACAACCACAAATCGGTCTAAGAACTCCCGAAAAATCCGGTTCATCAAGTCCATAAAGACTGCCGGTGCATTGGTAAGCCCAAATGGCATCACCAGAAACTCATAATGGCCATACCGCGTACGGAATGCGGTCTTCGGAATATCCTCTTCCCTGACCCTCAACTGGTGGTAACCCGATCTCAAGTCTATCTTAGAGAAACAACGGGAACCCTTTAACTGGTCAAACAAATCATCTATACGGGGCATAGGGTACTTATTCTTAACCGTAGCCCGATTCAACTTCCGGTAGTCGATACACAATCTCAAGGCCCCATCTTTCTTTTTAGCAAAGAGGGCCGGTGCTCCCCACGGTGAAACACTAGGGCGAACAAAGCCCTTATCTAACAACTCCTGGAGCTGAACTTTCAACTCAACCAACTCTGCTGGAGCAAAACGATAAGGTGCCATAGAAATCGGCGCCGTGCCGGGCACTAAATCAATGGAGAACTCGATCTCCCGATGAGGTGGCAAACTAACAAGATCCTCGGGAAAGACGTCCGAGTACTCACAAACTACCCTCGGCAACACAACCTGGGTCTCATCACACTCACTACTCTCAAAGCTAGCAAGTAAACCACTAAGCTCTCCCCGCCCTCGCGGATCATACCCCGGTGGCAAAACACTACCAACCCGGTCTCCCAAGAAATGGAAACACTCCCCGCTCGGAGTACACACAGTTACCCTCTGACGGTAACAATCTATAACAGCTCGGTATGACGATAGCCAGTCCATACCCAAAATAACATCAAAACCCCTCATGGGCATGACAACAAAAGCAAAAGGAAGCCTACGGTCGGCGACCTCTATATCACAACCTCTACATCCGTGTTCCAAAACCAACTCACCCCCAACAGGTGACATAACACAAATAGGAGATGCTAATGGTGCTAACTCCAATTCCAACACAGATGCAAATGCAGCAGATACAAAAGAATGAGATGCACCCGTGTCTATCAACACACTAGCAACCGAGTTGCAAAACAGAAAAGTACCTCTCACCACTGATGGAGCCGGTACTAAATCCTGCGCGGTAACAGCGTATACGCGCCCTGTAGGCCCCTGGTCTACCTGCTCACCCCTCGGAGCAAACGACTGCTGAACAGACTGGGATGACGAAGCTCCCGGATTGGCCCTCGAGGTTTGCACAGACTGAGCGGGCTGAAAACTCTGCGTCTGCCTAGAACCAGACGCCCCTGAAGTGGCACTCAACTGCGGGCAAAACCTCTTCAGGTGCCCGGGCTGACCACACTGATAACAAGACAAGGGCTGCCCCCTGCCCAAACTCTGACTCTGCGGTCTAGCTGACGTAGAAGCAGCTCTTTGACCCCCACCCTTCTGCGGGCAAACTGTAACGCCCTCAAAATAATAACAATAAACCCATCAGATAAGGCATGCATTTACATATAAACTGACCACATTCTTTCATTCATTAGAGTTCCATTACATAAGTATTACATGTTAACCTCATAACAAAATGCCCTACGGGCTTACAGCTTTCCAAGTTAACACTTGGTTACAACAAAGAGTTCTAACTCGTTTACACATTAAGCCCTTGGCTTGAAATTACATGTAATACATCAAAAGTAAAACGACAAAACTATGCCCGCCACTAGCCTCCCAGCTATGTCCTTGGAGGTGGCATGCTTCCTGTACCTGAAAATGATATTCCCATATAGGGTGAGCCACAGCCCAGTAGAAATACACTAAACCAACCATGGACAATGGCTAAAACATTAGCAATTGATAGTTGGTCAACACTGATACAATCACATAAATTACATATTTATGTCAACGACTTACAAGTCCCAATTACTTTTCATTTTCCCTTTTCAATAGATAAGCATACTAGCTCTATTATCATTTCCACAGATAAGCATACAAGCTGTATCCACATTCTACAACAGATATGTATATCAACAATATCCACAGATAAGCATACAAGCTGTATCCACACTTCACTTCACAAAGATAAGCATATGAGCTCTATCTTCACTTCTCTAGACAAGCATATGAGCTCTGTCTACGGAGTTCATCCCCTATCTCCTCCCAATACCTATCCGGTTTAGAGGTACATCCCCTATCTTCCCCTAAACCGCGGAGTACATCCCCTATCTCCTCCTCTACACATAACGTATATAAACACATTGGTTCTATATACAATCACACAATACATACAATTAATGTATTCTATCAACTGTCAAGTTCCATGACACATTCCATTGATTCGTTTCCGTTTACTTAATCATCATGCATTGTCTACAACAATCTCGACTATCCTCCACCGATAGCCCAAAGCAGTTATTTCTAAAACAGAAAATAAATGCACAAATGGATATTCAATCAACATTTCATTTCCTCATTTCTCACCAATTAATTATCCCAATTAATTAAACAATGTAATTAGGCCATTTTCCATAATTACCATTTCAACCCTTAGGTCCCATTTTCATCAATGATTCAACAATCATTCTATTTTTCTATGCCAAACATGCATCTAGGTTTATTATGAATAAAACCCCAACTTTTGTAAAATTACACAAAAGCCCCAAACTTTCACAAAATTACCAAACCAAGCCCAACATCTCAAAATACCAAAATTTAAAGACAAAACCCATAGAGAGGAGTAGGATATCCCTACCTCGAAGTTTTAGCCCAAAAGGAGATGAAGACTCCAAGATCAACTTGCTCCAAATCCAAACTTTTTCAGATTAAATCGAAGCTCTCAACGCCCTCTATCTTTTTAACAAAGGCCCTAGGCTAGATTCACACCCTAGGGAGATCAAATCTTAGAGAGAGTGCAAGTTTAGAGAGAGAGGGTGTCGGATTTAGGGTTTAATCAAAGAAAAGGACTGAAAAAGTGATGTTTTAGACGCTGCTGTCCGCTGATATAAAACACGCTCGCTCGAGCGAAGGATTGGTCGCTCGAGCGACCAGACACAGAAAACTCTCGCTCGAGCCAAGAAGTTCTCGATCGAGCGAAGAAAAACCCAGACCGCTCGAGCCACGAAAAGCTCGCTCGAGCCAGAAACTACAACTCTCAGGTCCAGAACCGGGGCAACACTACTCTCGCTCGAGCGACAGACTCCTCGCTCGAGCGAAGGACCAAAAATCTGGGCAGCAACACTAGCCTCCCAAACACAACCAACCTGTAACAAACCTGCCCAACACATCCCATACTCAATATACAAAGTAAAAAGGATGCAAACAAGATAATAAACAACATCCAACATCCACGGACACATGTCCGGATCACTGTACAACAAGGGTAAACCCGGGATCGCTATAACCTCCCCCCCTTAAAGAATTTCGCCCCCGAAATTAAGCACAAGTTTTCAAAAACAGGTTTTCCTCCATTTTAAACAATGTTACAATTTAACATTCAACAATTCGACCCATTACCAGTCATCCCATCCCTTTAACAAGAGACATATCACAATATGTAAACAACATATGTATTATCAACATGCATCAACATTATGCACCAACTTTCCAATGTCAACAATATACTTAACACCTATAATGTTACATTCAACTTCCATATGAGGCAAGTTCCAAAACATACTTCCAATAACTAAAACATTTTCAATGTTTCACAACTTAAGACATATATAAAAGCTCTTAAGTTCAACAAAATGTAAAATTTAAATACAAGATTACATATCAACAAACAAGTCCGGATATTTCTCTCGGACTTCCAACTCACGTTCCCAAGTGGCTTCTTCCACTCCGTGATGTTTCCACAAGACTTTCACCAAAGGAATGGTCTTGCCACGCAGGACCTGATCCCGCCTATCCAAGACCCGAACCGGTCTCTCCTCATACGAGGCATCCTCATCTACCTCTAAATCAGTCCAATCCAGCACATGTGATGGATCTGGCTCATACTTCCGAAGCATACTCACATGAAACACGTCGTGTACTCCGGACAACTGCGGCGGTAAGGCTAACCGATAAGCAACCTCACCTATCCTCTCAAGGATCTCAAAAGGACCAATAAACCGAGGGGATAACTTTCCACTCTTCCCAAACCTCATCAAGCCTCGCCTAGGTGATATCTTCAGAAAGACATGATCACCTACCTCAAACGCCAAAGGCCTCCTCCTACGGTCGGCATAACTCTTTTGTCGACTCTGGGCTGTAACAAGCCTCCTACGGATAAGCTCAACTTTCTCCGTCGTCTCCCTAACCAACTCCGGACCCAACAAAGGTGCATCACCCACCTCGGCCCAACAAACTGGAGACCTACACGGTCGGCCATACAAGGCCTCAAACGGTGCCATACCGATGCTAGACTGAAAACTGTTGTTGTAGGCAAACTCTACCAATGGCAAGTGCCTCTCCCACGTCCCACTGAAGTCCAGGACACAACCCCGAAGCATATCCTCGAGGATCTGAATAGTACGCTCGGACTGCCCGTCAGTCTGAGGATGATAAGCCGTACTAAAGGTCAACTTAGTGCCCAGTGCACTCTGCAAACTCTGCCACAACCTAGCAGTAAAACGAGGATCTCTATCTGAGACAATCGTCACTGGGACCCCGTGCAATCTCACTACGTCCCGAATATACAAGTCGGCAAGATGATCTACCGAATCTCTCACGCGCATAGGAATAAAGTGCGCCGACTTAGTCAACCGGTCTACAACCACCCAAATAGCATCACTACCCCGTTGAGTCCTCGGAAGACCTACAACGAAGTCCATAGTGACATGCTCCCACTTCCACTCGGCAATAGGCAAGGGTTGCAACAAACCCGCTGGCCTCTGATGCTCGGCCTTCACTTGCTGGCAAGTAAGGCATTTCGATACGAAAACAGCCACATCTCTCTTCATACCCCGCCACCAAAACTGGCGACCCAAATCCTGATACATCTTAGTACCTCCCGGATGCACCGCAAGGCGCGAATGGTGAAACTCTCGGAGTACTTCCTCTCGGCAAGCCTCCGGTACAAACAAACGGTCTCGGTATCTCACACTCAGGTCGGGATACACCGTCAAACCCTTCTCAACTTTCCCACTAGAGATCTTCTCTCGGAGGGATTCTACCTCAAGGTCACCTCTCTGTGCCTCTAACACTCTAATCACAAGTGTAGGCTGCGCAACAACAGAAAACAAGGCCGCAGCCTCAACAGATTCGCCCAGTAGCAAATCAAACTCGCCAAGTGCTCCCAACATCTCCCATTCCCGGATGGCTATACAAGCTACATCACTAATGGTTTTCCTACTAAGGGCATCGGCCACAACATTGGCCTTTCCCGGATGATAATGTAACTCAAAATCATAATCCTCGATGAACTCCATCCATCTCCTCTGCCTCAGATTCAAGTCTCTCTGTGTAAACAGATACTTCAAACTCTTATGATCCGAGAATACCTCGAACCTCTCACCATAAAGGTAGTGCCTCCAGATTTTCAAGGCAAAGATCACAGCTGCTAACTCTAGGTCATGTGTGGGGTAATTCTTCTCGTGTATTTTCAACTGACGTGAGCCGTAAGCTACCACTTTCCCCTCTTGCATCAACACACAACCCAAACCCTCTCGTGAGGCATCACAATAAACCGCATAACCCAACCCTCTCTCCGGAATAATCAATACCGGAGCGGTGGTCAATCTAACTTTCAACTCTTGGAACGACTTTTCACAAGTCTCACTCCACACAAACTTGACTCCCTTCCGAGTCAGTCTAGTCAACGGTGACGCTAACCTGGAGAAATCTTTCACAAACCGACGATAATACCCAGCTAATCCCAGAAAACTGCGGATCTCAAACACACTCTTAGGCTGTGCCCAACCTTGCACTGCCTCAACCTTGGACGTATCAACAGACACCCCTTCCCCGGATACCACGTGGCCTAAGAATTTGACTTCCCTCAGCCAGAACTCACACTTCCCAAACTTGGCATACAGCCTATGGACTCTAAGCAACTCAAGCACCACTCTCAAGTGTGCCTCGTGCTCCTCCTCAGAAGGCGAATAAATAAGAATGTCGTCCACGAAGACGACCACAAATCGGTCTAAGAACTCCCGGAAAATCCGGTTCATCAAGTCCATAAAGACTGCCGGTGCATTGGTAAGCCCAAATGGCATCACCAGAAACTCATAATGGCCATACCGCGTACGGAATGCCGTTTTCGGAATATCCTCATCCCTGACCCTCAACTGGTGGTAACCCGATCTCAAGTCTATCTTAGAGAAACAACGGGAACCCTTCAACTGGTCAAACAAATCATCTATACGGGGCATAGGATACTTATTCTTAACCGTAGCCCGATTCAACTTCCGGTAGTCAATACACAATCTCAAGGTGCCATCTTTCTTTTTAACAAAGAGGGCCGGCGCTCCCCACGGTGAAACACTAGGGCGAACAAAACCCTTATCTAGCAATTCCTGGAGCTGAACTTTCAACTCAACCAACTCTGCTGGAGCAAAACGGTAAGGTGCCATAGAAATCGGCGCCGTACCAGGCACTAAATCAATAGAGAACTCTATCTCTCGGTGAGGTGGCAAACTAACAAGATCTTCGGGAAAGACATCCGAATATTCACAAACCACCTTCGGTAATACATGCTGGGTCTCACCACGCTCACCACTCTCAAAGCTAGCAAGTAGACTACTAAGCTCACTTCGCCCTCGCGAATCATACCCCGGTGGTAAAACACTACCAACCCGGTCTCCCAAGAAATGGAACCACTCCCCGCTCAAGGTACACAATGTAACCCTCTGGCGGTAGCAATCAATAACAGCCCGATATGATGATAACCAGTCCATACCCAATATAACATCAAAACCCTTCATGGGCATGACAACAAACGGAAAAGGAAGCCTATAGTCGGCGACCTCTATATCACATCCTCTAACACCCTGTTTCAGGATCAACTCACCACCCAAAGGCGATACCACACAAATAGGAGATGCTAGCTGTGCTAACTCCAATTCCAAAACAGATGCAAATGCAGCAGATACAAAAGAATGAGATGCACCCGTGTCTATCAACACATTAGCAACTGAGTTGCAAAACAGAAAAGTACCTCTCACTACTGATGGAGCTGGTACTAAATCCTGCGCGGTAACAGCATACACGCGCCCCGTAGGCCCCTGGTCTACCTGCTCACCTCTCGGAGCAAAAGACTGCTGCACAGACTGGGATGACGAAGCTCCCGGATTGGCCCTCGAGGCCTGCACAGACTGAGCTGGCTGAAAACCCTGCGTCTGCCTAGAACCAGACGCTCCCGAAGTGGCACCCAACTGTGGGCAAAACCTCTTCATGTGCCCAGGTTGTCCACACTGATAACAAGTCAAGAGCTGCCCCCTGCCCAAACTCTGACTCTGCGGTCTAGCTGAAGAAGAAGCAGCTTTCTGACCCCCACCCTTCTGCGGGCAAACCGAAACCTTGTGACCCAGCTGGCCACACTTGTAACAAGTGAATTCTCCCTGACTGCCTCTCCCCGAGCCTACACTAGGCACTGGAAAGGTCGATCTAGAGACTGCACCCTGAGACTGCTGAGGGTTATTACCCTTCTGTCTCCTGCCATCACTCTGACTATCCTGGCTCCTCTTGGAGCCTCTCTGACCCTCATCCTCCTCCTGCATCATAAGCTCCATATGAGCTGCAGCATCCACTAGGTGTCTATAGTCTCGAATATAAGACCCACCAACTCTCAACTTGAGGCCCCGCCTCAACTTCCGCTCAAACTCATAGCAACGGCGTTCCTCAGACGCCACCAGTTCAGGTGCAAACCTAGACAGACTGGTAAAAGTAGCCTCAAACTCGGCCACTGACAAGCCCTGCTGATTAAGCCGGCTAAACTGATCCCTCAGCTTCTCCCTAGCTGCTGCTGATAAAAACCTCTCCTGAAAAGCATTCACAAACGCCACCCAAGTACCACCAACACGAGCTTTCTCGTACTTCCACCATTGACCCGCATCTCCCTTCAGCTGGAAGGATGCCAAGGTCACTTTCAGTGCTCCGTCCTCGATGCCAAGCATCTCAAACGTCTTCGTTGTCTGTTCGAGCCATTCATCTGCCTTAAGCGGCTCTTTAGGATCCCCGATAAACTCGTCCGGATTACACCGAAAGAACTCCCTCTTCAAGAAGGAAGGCCCTGTCTCAGCTGCCTGATTCCCAGCTCTAAGAATACCCAAAGCTCCCGCTATCTCTCTGGCCAAGGCACCCATAGCCTGCTGACCCACTGGCTCGGCCACATTGGCCTGCCCAACTCCCTCCTGCACTGCCGGAATCTCACCCTGTGACGGTACTTCCTGCCTTGCAGGTCTACCACGCCTAGCACCTCTTCCTCGTCCTGACATCCTAATAAAGGTAACACAGAACGTTAGCACATTCATAGGTGTGCCGAAACTAAACACTCACGTCCTAATGCGTGGACAACTGTAATTCACTCCACATAAGCACATAAACACATAAGCACTCACGAATTTCATTTCCGGATAATGATAGTCCCGAGGCGTTACTAGAGTTCCGGTTAGAAATAGCATTGATCAAGTGCTTTTCCAACAAGACTCCCAGAAACTCAAGGATCCAATCAACATCCTAGAAATTAAATCCCATACCCACATAGTCACATAAGCATGTTAGCATTTAAGCACATAGCATATGATACTACATCTAAGTCTCTATCAAGCGAGACAAACCCATTGTGATCCTAATCACTTCCCACGTACCCAAAGTATTCGAACCCGGTACGCTCTGATACCAAGTTGTAACGCCCTCAAAATAATAACAATAAACCCATCAGATAAGGCATGCATTTACATATAAACTAACCACATTCTTTCATTCATTAGAGTTCCATTACATAAGTATTACATGTTAACCTCATAACAAAATGCCCTACGGGCTTACAGCTTTCCAAGTTAACACTTGGTTACAACAAAGAGTTCTAACTCGTTTACACATTAAGCCCTTGGCTTGAAATTACATGTAATACATCAAAAGTAAAACGACAAAACTATGCCCGCCACTAGCCTCCCAGCTATGTCCTTGGAGGTGGCATGCTTCCTGTACCTGAAAATGATATTCCCATATAGGGTGAGCCACAGCCCAGTAGAAATACACTAAACCAACCATGGACAATGGCTAAAACATTAGCAATTGATAGTTGGTCAACACTGATACAATCACATAAATTACATATTTATGTCAACGACTTACAAGTCCCAATTACTTTTCATTTTCCCTTTTCAATAGATAAGCATACTAGCTCTATTATCATATCCACAGATAAGCATACAAGCTGTATCCACATTCTACAACAGATATGTATATCAACAATATCCACAGATAAGCATACAAGCTGTATCCACACTTCACTTCACAAAGATAAGCATATGAGCTCTATCTTCACTTCTCTAGACAAGCATATGAGCTCTGTCTACGGAGTTCATCCCCTATCTCCTCCCAATACCTATCCGGTTTAGAGGTACATCCCCTATCTTCCCCTAAACCGCGGAGTACATCCCCTATCTCCTCCTCTACACATAACGTATATAAACACATTGGTTCTATATACAATCACACAATACATACAATTAATGTATTCTATCAACTGTCAAGTTCCATGACACATTCCATTGATTCGTTTCCGTTTACTTAATCATCATGCATTGTCTACAACAATCTCGACTATCCTCCACCGATAGCCCAAAGCAGTTATTTCTAAAACAGAAAATAAATGCACAAATGGATATTCAATCAACATTTCATTTCCTCATTTCTCACCAATTAATTATCCTAATTAATTAAACAATGTAATTAGGCCATTTTCCATAATTACCATTTCAACCCTTAGGTCCCATTTTCATCAATGATTCAACAATCATTCTATTTTTCTATGCCAAACATGCATCTAGGTTTATTATGAATAAAACCCCAACTTTTGTAAAATTACACAAAAGCCCCAAACTTTCACAAAATTACCAAACCAAGCCCAACATCTCAAAATACCAAAATTTAAAGACAAAACCCATAGAGAGGAGTAGGATATCCCTACCTCGAAGTTTTAGCCCAAAAGGAGATGAAGACTCCAAGATCAACTTGCTCCAAATCCAAACTTTTTCAGATTAAATCGAAGCTCTCAACGCCCTCTATCTTTTTAACAAAGGCCCTAGGCTAGATTCACACCCTAGGGAGATCAAATCTTAGAGAGAGTGCAAGTTTAGAGAGAGAGGGTGTCGGATTTAGGGTTTAATCAAAGAAAAGGACTGAAAAAGTGATGTTTTAGACGCTGCTGTCCGCTGATATAAAACACGCTCGCTCGAGCGAAGGATTGGTCGCTCGAGCGACCAGACACAGAAAACTCTCGCTCGAGCCAAGAAGTTCTCGATCGAGCGAAGAAAAACCCAGACCGCTCGAGCCACGAAAAGCTCGCTCGAGCCAGAAACTACAACTCTCAGGTCCAGAACCGGGGCAACACTACTCTCGCTCGAGCGACAGACTCCTCGCTCGAGCGAAGGACCAAAAATCTGGGCAGCAACACTAGGCTCCCAAACACAACCAACCTGTAACAAACCTGCCCAACACATCCCATACTCAATATACAAAGTAAAAAGGATGCAAACAAGATAATAAACAACATCCAACATCCACGGACACATGTCCGGATCACTGTACAACAAGGGTAAACCCGGGATCGCTATACAAACCGAAACCTTGTGACCCAGCTGGCCACACTTGTAACAGGTGAAATCCACCTGACTACCTCTCCCGGAGCCTGCACTCGGCACTGGAAAGGTCGATCTAGCCACACCACCCTGCGACTGCTGAGGGTTAGAACCCCTCTGCCTCCTGCCATCACCCTGGCCATCTTGGCTCCTCTTGGAGCCTTTCTGCCCCTCATCCTCCTCCTGCATCAAAAGCTCCATATGAGCTGCAGCATCTACAAGGTGTCTATACTCCCTGATGAAAGACCCACCAACTCTCAACTTGAGGCCCCGCCTCAACTTTCTCTCGAACTCATAACAACGGCGTTCCTCAGACGCCACCAGTTCAGGTGCAAACCTGGACAGACTGGTAAAAGTAGCCTCAAACTCGGCCACTGACAAACCCTGCTGATTAAGCCGGCTGAACTGGTCCCTCAGCTTCTCCCTAGCTGCCGCAGACAAAAACCTCTCCTGAAAAGCATTCACAAATGCCTCCCAAGTACCACCAACACGAGCCTTCTCGTATTTCCACCATTGACCCGCATCTCCCTTCAGCTGGAAGGATGCCAAGGTCACCTTCAGTGCTCCGTCCTCGATGCCAAGCATCTCGAACGTCTTACTCATCTGCTCAAGCCACTCATCTGCCTTCAGTGGCTCCTTAGGATCCCCAACAAACTCATCCGGATTCGACCGGAAGAACTCCCTCTTCAAGAAGGAAGGCCCTGCCTCAGCTGCCTGATTCCCTGCTCTGAGAATACCCAAAGCTCCTGCTATCTCCCGGGCCAAGGCACTCATCGCCTGCTGACCCACTGGCTTGGCCACATTGGCCTGACCAACCCCTTCCTGCACTGCCGGAACGTCATCCGGTACAGGTACCTCCTGCCTCGCAGGTCTACCACGCCTAGCGCCTCTTCCTCGTCCTGACATCCTAATAAAGGTAACCAAGACCATTAGCACATTCACAAATGTGCCGAAGCTATAACACTCGCGTCCTAATGCATGGACAACTGTAATTCACTCCACGTAAGCACATAAACACATAAGCACTTACGAATTTCATTTCCGGATAATGATAGTCCCAAGGCGTTACTAGAGTTCCGGTTAGAAACAGCATTGATCAAGTGCCTTTCCAACAGGACTCACAGAAGCCCAAGGATCCAATCAACATCCTAGAAACTAAATCCCATACCCAAATAAACACATAAGCATGTTATCAATTAAACACATAGCATGTGATACTACATCTAAGTTTCTACCAAGCGAGACAAACCCATTGTGATACTAATCACTTCCCATGTACCCAAAGTATTCGAACCCGGTACGCTCTGATACCAAGTTGTCACGCCCCCAAAATAAGAACATTAAACCCAACAATAAAGACATGTATTGATAAGTAAAAGTACTCACATCCTTCTATTAATCAGAAATAATCCTTACAAAGTATTACATGTTAACAACAAAAGCAAATGCCCTACGGGCTTACAGCTTTCCAAGTTAACACTTGGTTACAACAAAAGAGTTCTAACTCATTTACAATTTAAGCCCTTGGCTTGAAATTACATGTAATACATCAAAAGTAAAGACAACACAAAAAGTCCGCCTCTGGCCTCCCAAGCTATGTCCTTGGAGGTGGCATGCTATCTGCACCTGAAAATGATATTCCCATATAGGGTGAGCCACAGCCCAGTAGAAATACACTAAACCAACCATGAACAATGACTAAAAGATTAGCAATTGATAGATGGCCAACACAGATACATCCATATAAATTACATTATATGATAAACGACTTATGAGTCCAAGTTACTTTTCATTTTCCCTTTTCAACAGATAAGCATGTTAGCTCTATCGTCATTTCAACAGATATGTATAACAACAATATCCCACATTCACAGACAAGCATATAAGCTACATCCACATGTCACAAAGATAAGCATGTTAACCCTATCTTCCACTTCTCTAGACAAGCATACGAGCTATATCTACACTTCTCAAAGATAAGCATATGAGCTATATCTACACTTCTTTAGACAAGCATATGAGCTCTGTCTACGGAGTTCATCCCCCATCTCCTCCCAACACTATCCGGTTTAGAGGTACATCCCCCATCTTCCCCTAAACCGCGGAGTACATCCCCTATCTCCTCCTCTATCACACAACACATATAAACACAATGGTTCTATATGCAATCAACCAATACATAAATTTAATGTATTCAATTCACCGTCATACACTATGACTCATTCAATCGATTAGTTTTAGTTTGCCTAATCATCATGCATTGACTACAACAATCACGACTATCCTCCACCGATAGCCCAAAACAGTTATCTCTAAACAGAAAATAAATGCACAATGGACATTTAATCAACATTACAATTCGGTGAGTGACGAGTAATTCAACTACACCCTTTAACTCCGTATATTCCCATATCATCATTTCCATTTCATTTCCTCTTCTCTAACGATTAATCATCCCAATTAACCAAATGATGTAAATAGGTCAAATTCCATAATTTACATTTCAACCCTTAGGGTCCCATTTTCATCAATGATTCAACAATTATTCCATTTCTCTATGCCAAACATGCATCTAGGTTTATTATAAATAAAACCCCAACTTTTTGTAAAATTATACAAAAGCCCCAAACTCTCGTAAAATTACCCAACCAAACCCAACATCTCAAAATACTAAAATTTAGAGACAAAGACCATAGAAAGGAGTAGGTTATCCCTACCTCAAATTCGGAGCCCCAAAGAAGATGAAGACCAAAATCAAAATGCTCCAAATCTCGAAATTTTCAGATCAAAAGGAAGCCCTCGACGATCAACACAACTTTCGTGAAGACAAAAGGTGAGCAAACGATCTTTACTAGATCAAATCTAAGAGAGAAGGGCCGGTTTAGAGTGAGAAGCTCTGAAAATGGCTTTTTGGAAAGTAAGAGAGGGAAAAGATCTTGAAAAAGTGATCCAAAAGTCGGATCTCGGACTTATATAAAAGTCACCCCGCTCGAGCGTCCAAACTCCCGCTCGAGCGTCACTCACAGACCCCAGCTCGAGCGTCCAAACTCCCGCTCGAGCGCCGGATACATACTCCCAGCACTTTTACAGAACCAGGCCTTCGCTCGAGCGCCAACTTCCCTTGCTTGAGCGTCACACACAACACTCCCGCTCGAGCGTCCAATCTCACACTCGAGCGTCCAACACTGCACAGGAAATACTGGACGGTTGTTTTCCCCGCTCGAGCGCCAAAATCCCCGCTCGAGCGGACAGGCCAAAATCTGGGCAACAAGTTTTGGTTTCTAGACTCAACCAACTTGCAACACACCTGCCCAACACATCCTATAACTCAAATACAAATTAAGAACGGATGTAAACAAGATAAAAATCAACTACCAACATCCACGGACATAAGTCCGGACCACGGTACAACAAGGGTAAACCCGGGATCGCTATAGTTACTCAGCATCTACATGGAATACATCAGAATGAATACTCCATATCAATTTATGAAGTTCATAAAGAAAGATAATTGATTTTCTATCAACTTCTGTTTGGCTTAATTCTATTGGTAATTATAGAACTCTATGTATAACAACTACATAGTATTGAATAGTGATGCAATTCTATATATATGTTTCAAGGTTATTTGTTCTGGAAATAAAACAATATATAATTAAAATTCACATAAAAATGATGAAGTAAACAAAAATTAAACAGAATGAGTTAAATTAATTTTATTAATTTAACATTAAAACTATTTTTTGGCTACAATTTGTATTCAAAACTCAATACTACTTGAAGGATTGAGAAATACCTTGATAGAGAGTGAATTAACCAATCGATATCTGCCCCTTCGTGATAAAGTGCACAAAGAGCTGATGAGGATAAATTGAAGATAAATTGGATGAGATAAAGTGCACAAAGGCATTGGATGAAGATAAATTGAAGATTAGAATTAGAATGTATTGGGGTTTTCCAAGGATGCCTATAAATAGGCCTTTATGTGATGAACTTATCAGACTTGGCTTGGATTTTGAAGAATTTGAATATTGATTAGGATTATCCCTGTTTTTCTCCTTCCTCCTAGTTCTTTCCCTTCCTCTTCTATACCTCATCTTCTTTATAGTTCTTTGGTGCTGTAACATCACTTACATTGGAAAACATAAGGATTGGATGAATCAAATTAGAGTAAATTCTAAAAAGAGACCAATTGAAAGAGATGCATACAAAAAGTTACACTTATTGCACTGACCCACGAAGCCCAAACATAGTCTAAGTAAACATATAATCACAAAGGCTAGCAGTAAATATAACATTTGAAAGAACAATCCCATCAAATTATCATGGATAATAATTTCTCCATCGCAATTGGATATGGATTATAAAAGGCAAAACATTGCCTTCACCGAGATTGTTAATTTTGGGCTAGCAGACGGCAGGTTTAAGGCAATTTAAACAAAGCACACACTGTTATGACAATGGAAGCATCATTTGTTAAGCCTTACATGCATGGAGTTCAGATCTCTATGAACTACGGCGCCAAAATTTTGAAATGCAACATCAGTTCTTTTAGGGCAAGTAATAGTTGCAAAAATCCCAATATTATTTAATCATTAAAATTCTTAATTCTAACAAAAGGCTCTCTAAGACTCCCTTAAACAAGGCCCAACTGAGAATTATACAAGAGACCAACGATGAAGCACCAAAGCCCTTCACTGGCAAATGCATCTCTCAGGCCCATACAGAATCAGATTTCCACTCTCTGAATTAGTGAATTCCATACCATGGCCAACTATTGCATTTGAATAACACACAGGTCGCTAGAGTTTACTAGCTAATTACCAATTCCGTATTGATATAGAATCATCATCAATGTCTCTATATCTGTAAATGAAACGAAATTTAACAGGTTACACATACCATATATCACATGAGTCACAAGCAATTGATGTATCAAGATATGAATCTTCCTCAATTATCAATGTTCCAGTTCGGATTTTGCAGCCATCTCCATCCAAACAGACAACTGCCTACAACATGGTAAAGTGTATAAGAACTGCATGCTAACAAAATACAGAATTGTGAACGTAAACACGTGAAAACAGATAATAAAACATGAGAAAATAAGAAGCTAATAATGACCCCTACAATGTGCACAAGAGACATCTTGCATTCAGCAACTCAGTAGTAGAATGAAAAATAGAGGATAGACAAAACGCATTTTTTCCTTCTCCTTGGCAGCCACAGCCGCCGCTGTGGTCTTTCCGGCCGAAAAGCCCATTTCCACCTTTTCCTGCCATTTTTTCCACCTGCATCTCACAACCAAATCCACAAGATTCACATCCTTAACAAATTCAGTAATGAAAAACAAAATACGAAATCATTGTTGTTTTGTTTTTTGGAAATCAGAAAATGAGAAAGAAATTAACGGTACACAATGAATGTATTGTATTATGTCGGAGGAGAGACAGAGAGACCTGAGAAGTTCGGAGAACGAAGAGTGAAAGTGGAGAGACGATGAATTCAACTGGTGGAAAATGATTTGTTTTACTCTCTCCCTCCCTCTCTCCCTCTCTCAGCTCCGTGGTTTTCCAATATTTTTACTTGGTTGTTTGAATTGAATGTGGAAAAGCAAATTGGCGGGTACTTTGGGTGGGAAAATTAAGAACAAAAACACTTTCTTGCGATTTCAAAATTTTACCACTTTACTAAACTGTCCCGGTTATTTTCCACAAATACCAGTCTGGTCCCTGTTTCAAAAGTCATGTTTGGGAACTTGGCGACCAAAAAACTAAGGAATTGTTTGGGATGATCTAAATAAGTGCACTTTTTAACTTTTTACGAAAAAACGTGAAATATGGGTTGGGTTTGAAGTGATGTTGTAGATAAATGAAGTGATTTAAATAAGATGATGTAAATTAAATAGAATAGTGACTTTTTGACTTTTTAATTTTTTTGTATTATGCCAAACTAGGCCTAATTTTTGTCAGCAAATGTTAATTAATTCATGCATCCCTCCAAAATTTGAAATATTTCCCTCTAAATATTTTAGTCTTTTGGCGACAAAAAAAAATTTTAGTCGCTGAAAATACATTTTTGACGACCAAATATTTAGTCACCAAAGATAAAAAGTAATTTTTTATTTTTCATTCGACAACTAAATAATTTTAGTAGCGAAAACTAACTATTTGGCGACAAAAAAAAATTTTAGTCACTGAAAATACATTTTTGGCGACCAAATTTTTAGTCACCAAAGATAAAAAGTAATTTTTATTTTTCATTCGGCGACTAAATAATTTTAGTAGCCAAAGATAACTATTTGGTGACAAAAAAAAAATTTAGTCGTTGAAAATACATTTTTGGCGACCAAATTTTTAGTCGCCAAAGATAAAAAGTAATTTTTTATTTTACATTTGGTGACTAAATAGTTTTAGTAGCAAAAACTCAATATACGGCGACTAAAATAATTTTTTTGTCGCCAATTCTGGTATTTTTAACAACTAAATTTGTTTTTTAGGGGCCAATAATCAATATATGTAACACCCTCAAAATAATAACATTAAACCCATCAAATAAGACATGCATTTACATATAAACTAACCACTTTCCTTTATTCCTTAGAGTTCCATTACATAAGTATTACATGTTAACATCAAAACAAAATGCCCTACGGGCTTACAGCTTTCCAAGTTAACACTTGGTTACACAACAAAAGAGTACTAACTCATACACATTAAGCCCTTGGCTTGAAGTTACATGTAATACATCAAAAGTAAAACAACTACACTATGTCCGCCTCTAGCCTCCCAAGCTATGTCCTTGGAGGTGGCATGCATCCTGTACCTGAAAATGATATTCCCATATAGGGTGAGCCACAGCCCAGTAGAAATGCACTAAACCAACCATGGACAATGACTAAAACATTAGCAATTGATAGTTGGTCAACACTGATACAATCACATAAATAACATATTTATGTCAACGACTTACAAGTCCCAATTACTTTTCATTTTCCCTTTAACAACAGATAAGCATACTAGCTCTATCATCATTTCCACAGATATGTATAAAAACTATATCTCACATTCAGATAAGCATAAAAACTATATCCACATTCTCAACAGATATGTATAACAACAATATCCACAGATAAGCATACAAGCTGTATCCACACTTCACAAAGATAAGCATATGAGCTCTATCTTCACTTCTCTAGGCAAGCATATGAGCTGTGTCTACGGAGTTCATCCCCTATCTCCTCCCAATACCTATCCGGTTTAGAGGTACATCCCCTATCTTCCCCTAAACCGCGGAGTACATCCCCTATCTCCTCCTCTACACATAACGTATACAAACACAATGGTTCTATATACAATCACCCAATACATACAGTTAATGTATTCTATCAACCGTCAAGTTCCATGACACATTTCATTGATTAGTTTCAGTTTACCTAATCATCATGCATTGTCTACAACAATCACGACTATCCTCCACCGATAGCCCAAAGCAGTTATTTCTAAACAAAAAATAAATGCACAATGGATATTCAATCAACATTTCATTTCCTCATTTCTCTCCATTAATTATCCCAATTAATTAAACAATGTAATTAGGCCATTTTTCCATAATTACCATTTCAACCCTTAGGTCCCATTTTCATCAATGATTCAACAATCATTCCATTTTTCTATGCCAAACATGCATCTAGGTTTATTATGAATTAAACCCCAACTTTTGTAAAATTACACAAAAGCCCCAAACTTTCACAAAAATTACCAAACCAAGACCAATATCTCAAAATACCAAAATTTAAAGACAAAACCCATAGAGAGGAGTAGGATATCCCTACCTCAAAGTTTAAGCCACAAAGGAGATGAAGACTTGAAGATCAACTTGCTCCAAATCCAAACTTTTTCAGATTAAATCGAAGCTCTCAACGCCCTCTATCTTTTTAACAAAGGCCCTAGGCTAGATTTACACTCTAGGGAGATCAAATCTTAGAGAGAGTGCAAGTTTAGAGAGAGAGGGTGTCGGATTTAGGGTTTAATCAAAGAAAGGGACTGAAAAAGTGATGTTTTAGACGCTGCTGTCCGCTGATATAAAACACGCTCGCTCGAGCGAAGGATTGGTCGCTCGAGCGACCAGACACAGAAAACTCTCGCTCGAGCCAAGAAGTTCTCGATCGAGCGAAGAAAAACCCAGACCGCTCGAGCCACGAAAAGCTTGCTCGAGCCAAGAAAGACAGCTCTCAGGTCCAGAACCAGGTGCAACACCTCTCTCGCTCGAGCGACAAACTCCTCGCTCGAGCGAAGGACCAAAAATCTGGGCAGCAACACTAGGCTCCCAAACGCAACCAACCTGTAACAAACCTGCCCAACACATCCCATAACTCAATATACAAAGTACAAAGGATGCAAACACGATAATAAACAACAACCAAAATTCACGGACACATGTCCGGATCACTGTACAACAAGGGTAAACCCGGGATCGCTATAATATATCACAACTAAAAAAAAAATTAGTAGCTAAATACTGTACTTTTGCCGATTAAAAAAAAAAATTGGTCAAAAATTCCACAACTTTTGGCGACTAAAGTTTTTTTAGTCGCCAATTTTAGTCGCCAAAGGTGCATTTTGTTTTAGTGGATAGACAATTATGATTTTGTTTCTGAACTCATAAGCTAGTAATTGCATTTAAAAAGTAGTGATGTGTTTCATATTTGATTATTGTTGAAAGTTTGAAACCTTTTGTAGCAAATACAGGAGAGAAATGAAATGCCTATTTATTTATATTCTTTTTCAATATTTTTGTTGAGCCTACTGGGCCTACTGCATATTGAGAAAAACATATTTCCTATGTACAATTAGTAATGGTAGTTAGTTGGACTTTTATGTTGCTTCAGGTATTGAGAGGGAAATCACCACCTTGCAATTGGAAGTATGTTAAAGAGTTTATAGGTAATGTTTCTATTGTAAGTTTTTAGTGTTTGATCTAATTATAAATTATTTGTTCAAACATAACAAACAATAGATCAAACAGAACATCAATATGCAATATATCTTCTTAAGTTAAATTTCAAGAGTAAATATAAGGATCCACACAAATAGAAGTAATCAGCCTTAAGTTTTTACTGTCCAAACAAAAGAGCCTTTGCTCTACTGCTGCTGCTGTTATGGTCTCATACTTTGGGGCAGGTGATCATTTGCTCTGCTGCTGCTAAGGGTCCTCTCTCTATTTTGGTTTGGTCACTTCGATTTTGGTTTGTTTTTTATTTTGAAGGATGGCATTTTGGGGTGAAAATTGAAAACAGCCCCCAAACAGCCCCGAGATCATCACATTCATCTCAGACTAGATTAAACAAACTTGTGAGAGGAAGTGGCGCATCGATAGGACACACGGTTAGAGATTTAGACAAGAAAATGTGAGAAAAAAAAGGCGAAACCGGGCTGTTTGGGGGCAAAAATTGGAAACAAGCCCAAACAGCCACTAGATCATAGCAATCACCTCAGCCTAGATTAAACAAACTTGTAAGAGCAAGCAGCGCATCTATAGGACACACGGTTAGAGATTTAGAAAATAAAATGCGAGAGAAAAAAGGCGAAGACAGGCCGTTTGGGGGCAAAAATTGGAAACAGCCCCGAGATCATCACGGTCACCTCGACCTAGATTAAACAAAATTGTGAGAGCAAGCGGCCCATTGCTAGGAAGCACGGTTAGAGAATTAGAGACAAAAATGTGAGGAAAAAAGGCAAAAAATATCATTTTAATTGCTACCTTTACTTTCTTGTTCACATTACCTTTACTTTCCATGGAACTTTTTATTTTTTTGTCCAATTTTACAATCATTTGATGTGCAAATATTTTCATAAAAACATTACTTGACATTTTTTATCTTTTTCTTTTGTACAAATGGATGAACTCGTGCAACAAACTAAATTGTACAAGACTAATTGGCACTTGTTATATTTTTTAAAGGATTATATGTTTTTGGATAGATGTGTATGGAGAATATTTGGGTAGACTACTAGTAATATTTTCGGATAGATGTGCATGGATAAAAATTTAAAACATAATATATAGAGTACTAGTAATGTTTTAAATTTTTATACTAGATGGATGTGATTTTGGATGATTATATAGATTACACGATATTTTTAATTGGACAATTATGTAGTATGGAATTACTTGTGGATGAAAACTTATTATAGTTTATGACTTTAATTAAACAAGTTAAGGATTGGATGATTTATGTATTTTATTAGATGTTCATGATTTAGTTAATTTTGTTGGTTTGAATGATTCTTGCAAATTACAGATTATATTGAATGGATTTGATGGATTATTATGTTTTGATAAACAAAAAGAATTGAATTGGCGACCAAGTGATTAGTCAGGAAAGATAAGTAATACTTTTGCCGACTAAAGTTGTTAGTCAGTGTATCACCACTCACATTTGACGACCAAAATGTTGGTAGGCGAAAGGGTACATTTGGCGACCAAATAATTAGTCGGTAAAATTATTAATTTTGGCAACCAAAGAGTTTGGTCACGAATAGGTCTATTGTCGACTAAAGTTTTAGTCGGGCAAACTTTGTGTTTTGGACACTAATAGGTTTGGTGTGGGAATGTTACTTTTGGCGACTAACATGTTTGGTCGGGGGATGGAACAATTAGCGACTAACATATTTAGTCGGGAAAATATCACTTTTGGCGACTAAAGTGTTTTAGCTACAAAATAGTTTAGTTGCGGTAAATATATATTTAGCGACCTAAAATTTAGTCTGCAAATAGAACCTTTTCCCGACCCTCCATTGGCGACCAAAGTGGCGACTAAAAAATTTAGTTGCGGAAAATTTTTGCTAACTAAAATGGACTTTTGCTGACTAATTTTTTGGTCGGCAAAAGTGTAATTTCTTGTAGTGCCCACAGTTAGGGGTGTGCGCGGTGCGGGTCGGTGCGGTTTGAGAGAAAAATAGAAACCATATGGCGGGTGGCGGATTGATAAAAGTGTCACTAGAATTTGCCATTTTCCTTATCAAAAACCGGCGGTTCGGTTGGCAAATAATGGCGGATTTGCCTTAGCGGTTCAGGCGGATTGGCGGTTTATAAAAAATATAATTCAAATTACAAAACTTAAATCAAAGAGTAAAAAAAGGACGAGAGATACCGTGATGTTAAGCATCTTGCGAAGCTTTCTTCTGATGCAGCAAGTGTAGCAACAACATGATAATATCAACGACTATGCCATCAGTTCATTACAAGCATCTGTGGAAGTTACAATGATCAAATACAATACATAAAATTAATATAATTCAGGGTTTACAATATATTGAAAATGTTTACTGTTGAAAAGTATTTAGATTGAAAAGTGAATTGGAATCCAATTTTATTTTGGATTACTGACATCTTGAATTCTCCTCGAACAGTAATGTAATTCCATATTCTAAGGTATAGAACAACAAGAAAACTTAAGTAAAAAAGAATTTTTAGAATCTTATAAAACATGATTTAATAGCGGTGCGGGTCGGTGCGGTTTGGAAGAAAAATAGAAACCGGCGGATTGATAAAAGTGTCACTAGAATTTGCCATTTTTCTTATCAAAAACCGGCGGTTCGATTGGCAAATAATAGCGAATTTGCCTTGACGGTGCGGTTCGGTGCGGTTTTGGCGGTTTCGGCGGTATTATGCACACCCCTACCCACAGTTCACAAATCAGGCAATAACCAAACGAGTGTGAAGAGAGGCATCTTTTACTAGTAATATGTTGGTTATAGAGAGTTTACCAAAACAGTTGGTTTACGAAATAGGCGTTTGAAAGAAGATAACCAAGGACATACTGACCATAGCTCGCTTCACACAGTTTCCCACTGCATGGGTTACCGATGACACCATTTGTAAGAATCCAAAAGGATTAACAACATGATACTTTCAAGTAAAGTTGATCAAATATATATGTATACATATATATTTTTTTTTTTTGAATTCCAATTATTGTTTTCGCTAGAGAATGGACTCAAAAAAAAAAATGAAAAAAGAGAGTGATTATCATGTCGACAAAATGAGTGTTAGAACTGAATATCCATTGGTAAAACTGAAGCTTATTGTTCGATTATTTAATTTCTTAATCTTTTCCATCAATTTCGTTCAGCCTAGTGGTTCTAAGAATGATAGATCATGTACTTGTTTTTTCAATTTGATTGGATAGGGGTAGGTGTTCAATTTGATTTACTAGGGTTGAGTGTTTAATTTTGAATATTATTTTTGTGAGGGTTTGTGTTTTATTTTAATTTGTGTCTCTTATAATAATTTTAATTGAAGTTATAATTGTCATTAAAAAAACTATCAATAGGCCGGGTGTAGCGATCCCGGTTTCGACCCTTCTTTCATGTTTTGCCACTTCGATTGGGCAGGTCGGGGATCGAGCTGCCCGGTCAACTCGCTGGGGTCGAGGGGCAGCGCCCCAAAAGCAAAAATAAAAAATGCATTCGAAGTTGCTTGTCCACTCGAGCCGCCGTTTATGTGCTCGAGCGGAGAATGTTTGGTTCCAGAAGTTTGACCTGTCCGCAAAAGTACTGGCAAGGTGTATTCGACGCTCGAGCGGGGCTTTCCACGCTCAAACAGACCATGTTATATCAGTTCGTGAATCTGATATTTCAAATCACTTTTGTATATCTCTCTTTCTCTGAAAAACATTTCCTCTCCCTTCTCTCTACATTTTCCTACGCCAAATTGGATCAAAACCTTGATTTCTCAAGATTCATTAGAGTTCTGCCATAGGTTCTTCATCAAAGTTGGTCAACTTCTCGAGGGCTTCGTTGTGTGCGGTGAAGATTGAGTTTCGACATCGTTGATTTTGGGGGTTTCATCTCATTTCTTTTTCAAAACTTGAGGTAGGGATTTTCTTAGAGTTATATATATATATATATATATTTGCAAGATCTAGATGATTTTTAAAATCATCCTTCGATAGCTTTGAAAATTGATTGTTAATTTAAAAAGTTGAGCGATTTTGAAAGTGGGTTTGTCTCTCGTTCTTTTAAAATGATCTTATGGGTTTTGATCTTCGTTGATTGAAGAAAAGATGATTTTGGAAAGTTTTCTTTCAAAAGATTTGAGTTGTATAGTTTTGGTGAGAAAACCTAGAATTTGGGGATTTTTTTTAAAGAGACTGAAAATCTACGAATGATATTGTTATATTTATTTTGTGTGTCAAAATAAATGGATGTTTGGAAAATTTCTTATTTATATTTATATAAATGATGAATTTTAGGGAATATGAGAATTGTTGTTCATCTTGGAAATTATTGCTCAAAACGTTGAAATAGTCTTGAAATGACTAATTGTTGAGGATACTTGAGAAGAGAGAATTGTGTTATTCCTTGGATGATGAATTGAAATAAAAGCATTTATATTCATCTTGTGTTATTGGCATATCAATTCATTTGATTACATTAAACTTTGAAAGTTGATTTGAAAACTTGCATTGAGAAAAGAATGTTGAGAAACAAGTTTCCATGAATTGGTTTTGGGGTAAATACGATGGTAAGTCTTGACAGGTGGTGTAGATGAAACTGAATAGGTGTTGAGCCTTCTAGTTAATACTGGTAGAAATGACAGATTATAAGTGTCGAGCCTTCCAGTCAATGCTGGTAAAAATGATAAATTGGTAGTACTTGTATAGTCTACTTGCAGACACTAACCTAGGGATTACCAGAGTCGTATTTATCGCTCTTGAAATGAATTGTTAAGTTTTGAAGAATTGAAATTGCATGACATCATTTAGCATGATGGTTTTCAAAGATGAAGATGTGATTTTGTTTCAAAAGGGGATAGCATGGCATGTGCATTTCATCTTTTGAGACTTGTATAAAATGTATATACTTTGTTAAGGATTTCTTACTGGGCTTTATGCTCACCTTACGGGATTTTTGTGCAGTAAAAAATGTGGTGATGCCGCCTAACTAGAGGCGAGGAAATGTGTGTTGAGAGTACGAGACTCTCATTTTGCTGTGACTCAGTGTGTAAGCCAAGGGTTGTATGTGTGTGGTTTGAATAACCGTTTTGTGTAGCCAGGCTCAAGCCTTGGAAACTTGTAAAACCCTTGGGGGTATTTATTTGTTTATTTACTTATTGTTGGATTAATGTATTGTTGCATGAAGAACTATTGTATCATGTAATGTAAGTTTGGAGATTTATATTCGGTTTTCCTTGAAAAAGCCATGATTGTTGTATTATCATTTGGGCTAGAAATTTGAGGCGTTACAACTTGGTATCAGAGCTACTGGGTTTGAATACTTAGAGCTCGTGGGAAGTGGTTGTTTAACCACAATGGGTTCATTTAGCATGCTTAGGAAGTGTTATGTATTTTGTGACTATGTGATAACATGCTTATGTGACTAAATGGGTATGGGACTAGACTTTTGGGATGTTGTTTGCGCCAGTTAACTTCCTTGAGGTCTCATTAGAAGGGTACTTGATCAATACTCATTATACTAAGAATTCTTGATTTTTCGTGGGATGGATTTCATCGTAAAAGAATAGTCCGTATGTGTTTACATGACTAAGTGCTTATGTGAAGTGAAATTGAATTGTGTATATGGTAAACAAATATATGGAATTGTTGTAGTCAAACGTGTGAGTCAAGTTACGAGCACATATGAGTTAATGTGCTAAATTATTTCTCTTGTGTCTTTCATTAGGATGTCAAGAAGGGGTCAAGTACGTGGTGGTAAAGGCGAGAGGCGTGGTAAGGCTCGCCGAGGTGTGAATGAGGTACCGGTCCATAAGGTTCCGGTGCAAGAAGAAGGGTTCGGCCAAGCTAATGTGGCCAAGCAAGCAGGCCAAGCTAATGTGGCCGAGCAGGTGGGACAAGTGAGTCAAACCGCAATGGGGGCCCTAGCTCGAGAAATGGCAGAGGCTTTAAGAGAGTCTATGAAATTGTTGAGGGTGGAGAATCAAGCCCAAGAGAACACTGCGGAGTCAAGGGAGAGTTTCTTTACTAGAGAGTTATTGCGGGCCAAACCGAATGAGTTCCATGGTGGCCCCGAGCCCAAGAAAGCAGATGAGTTGCTCGAACAAACTGTAAAGACATTTGAGATGCTTCACATCAAAGATAGTGAACTAAGAGTGACTCTAGCGAGTTACTACCTTAAGGGAGACGCGGGTCAACGGTGGAAATATGCCAAGGGTAGAGAGGAACCGACATGGGAAGCCTTTACGGTTGCTTTCCGAGATAAGTACATACCTCCCACTACTAAGGAGAGATTGAGGCAAGAGTTTAAAGACCTTAAACAACTTAACATGCCCGTGGCCGAGTTTAAGGCAGTCTTCTCTAGTTTGTCCAGATTTGCACCAGAGTTGGTGGCAACGGAAGAGCGCCGTTGCATTGAATTTGAAAAGAAATTGAAAATAAAAATTATGTTCAAGCTTGTCGGAAATATGATTCAGGAATATAACCGTCTTGTGGAGACGGCGACACACGTAGAAATTTCCGTACAAGCTGAGGAGGAGAGGCTTCGGAGTTCGAGATCTAGGGGCCAAGAGTCTCAAGAAGACTATAGGCAGAACAAGAAGAGTAGGAACACCTATCCATCCCAGTCCCAACCACAGCAGTCTAAATCCACTTTTCGTTTACCTAGTATGGGTCCGGGAAAAAGTGCATCGAGTGGCTTCTCGTGTTTCAAGTGTGGCCAACCAAGTCACAAAGCCTTTTCATGCCCATAGAAGGGAGGAGGGCAGTTAATGTTACCACTCAAAGTCAGTCTTAGTCTTAGAATAAAGGTCAAGGGTTTAATTGTTATCAGTGTGGTCAGCCGGGGCATATGAAGAGAACTTGCCCACAGTTAGGAGGCGCATCTGGCGCATCAGGGTCGAGGTAGACTCAGAGCCACTAGCAGGCTCAATCAGTCCAAGCTTTGCAAGTTAATTAGGGAGCCACTTCGGCTCAGTCAGTATAATAGGCCTATGCTCCGAGAGTAGAGCAAGTTAATCAAGGGCCACAGGGGCGTGTGTATGCTATTATCGTGACAGAGCAGTTGCCAGAATCCTCAATTGTGAGAGGTATTTTTATTGTGTGTAATTCTTTGGCTAATGTATTGATAGACACGGGTGCGTCTCATTCATTTATATCTACTGCATTTTCTTCTGCATTGGGGTTAGAGGTAGCATGGTTAGTGCCTCCGCTCAGAGTAGAATCACCTGTTAGGGGTACAATTGATTTAGACTGGGGTTGTCGTGATGGTGAAATAGAAGTTGCCGGGCGTCGACTTCCGTTTGCTTTTGTGTTGCTAGATATGTCGAGTTTTGATGTCATTTTAGGCATGGACTAGTTGTGCTCTTATCAAGTTGTGATAGAGAGTTACGGTGTGCACTTCGAGTGGTGATTGTTTCTATTTTCTGGGGAACCGAGTTGATAGAGCCATGTCGCCAGTTGTTGACCCTCGTAGTAGGAGAAAACTTAGTGGCCTTCTTGCAACTCTCTTGGATAGTGAGAGTGACGGGGCTCATGTTGAGTTACCAAGGATAGTTTGTGAATACCCGGATGTCTTTCCAGAAGATCTTACTAGTTTACCACCTCACTGGGAGATCGAGTTCTCCATTGAATGAGTGTCTGGCATGGCACCGATTTCCATGTCACCGTATAGATTTGCACCCGCCAAATTGCATGTATAGCGACCCCGGTCTTTTCCCATTTGATTATTGTATCCGGACTTAGGTTCCGTAGCTCCTGCCATTGTATTATGATTGCTACCGTCCTTTATTTTCCTATTTCTGAGTTGGGGGATGCAATGGGCAGGTTTGTAGCAGGTTGGTTGAGCTTGGGAGCAAAGGGTTGCTGCCCAGAATTTTGACCCTTCGCTCGAGCGAGCAGTAATTCGCTCGAGCAAGCTCTTTGTTTTGGCCCGTCGCTCGAGCCAGGGTTTCTTCGATCGAGCGAGGATCGCGTTTTGTAGTAATATCTGAGAGCGGAGGTTTTTGGCTCGAGCGAGCTTTTCTTCGCTCGAGCGAGTTAGTTCGTTCTTCGCTCGAGCGAGAGTTTCTTCGCTCGAGCGTGTGTCTGGTTACAGACCTGAGGGTTTGAGTCCTTCGCTCGAGCTAGATTTCTTTCGCTCGAGCGAGATTTTGGATTGTTGGCTCGAGCAAGGCTTCCTTGGCTCGAGCGTAGTTTTTCTGTGTCTGGTCGCTCGAGCGACCAAGTCTTCGCTCGAGCGAGCCTGTCAGGTTTAAATAGGCAGCAGCGTGTTTCAGATCTGTTTTTCTTGCACTTTCATATTCCAAAACCCTAGTTACGAGTTCTCTCTCCCTCTTCACACCTTCTCTCTTAGGATTGATCTACTTAGAGTAAGTTTCTACCTTAGATCCTTTATTAAAAAGATAGAGTGGGTCGAGGGCTTTCATTTAATCTGAATTGTTGGTAGTTCGGAGCACTTTGGAGTTTGGGTCTTCATCTCCATCTTCTCTTTTGGGGCTATTTCTTCGAGGTAGGGATTTCTTACTCCATTTTATAGGTTTTGTTCTAAGTTTTGGCATTTTGATATGTTGGGGATACTTTGGTGATTTTGGGAAAAACCTAGTTGTATTAATAAATTAATTTGTATAATTAATTCATGGAATTGGGAAAATATGGTTAAACTCATGGAATTGGGGAATTCATTGATTAAATGGCGTAGTTGGTTAATTTAAATCACTCGTCTATTGAATTGTTGGTATATTTATTTCCAAGTCTAGAAATAATTGTTTTGGGCTATCGGTGGAGGATAGTCGTGCTTGTTGTAGACACTGCATGTGGATTAGGGATAACTGAAACTAACCATTGATTAAGTCATCAATTTTGACTGCTGAATTAATACAGACATTATGTGTATTGATTGTGTGTTGTATATGTTATGTGTTTGCATACATTGTTTTGTGTGGGAGGAGATAGGGGATGTACTCCACGGTTTAGGGGAAGATAGGGGATGGACCTCTAAACCGGATCTTGTTTGGGAGGAGATAGGGGATGGACTCCATTAGCATCACTTTTATGTGTGCTTATATATATAGAAGTGTTTTATTGATACAGCACTAAAATGTGTATCAATCTGGAAGTTTGAAGTGTTTGATTTGAGCTTGAGTCTCATTTGTTTGTTGATATTCGAAGGACGTGAATATGATATATGTAATTCACTGTTGTAAGTTTGGCCAGGTTCTGAGCCATGTTGATAAAATTGGAAAGTAAAACGTATGTTAGACAATAGTGTCATGAGACTGTAAAATGAAGTAATTGATTATCTTGGTTAACCATCTGTTGAATGCTATTGCTTTATTCATTGCTTATATGTGGTTTAGTATATTTCTACTGGGCTGTGGCTCACCCTTTATGGGAACATCATTTTCAGGTTCAGGTGATAAGCTACCTCCAAGGACTTAGCTTGGAAGGACTTGGATTTTGAAGACTGTTTTTAGTTATTTGTTTTTCGTTGTTAGTACATGTAAACACTCAAGCCTAGGGCTTTATTTATATTTGAGTTAGAACTCATACTTTGTGTCCAAGTGTTGGCTTGGAAAGATGTAAGCCGGTAGGGCATTTACTTTGATGTTACATGTAATGCTTTTGTTTAATAAGACTCTGATGGATATTATAATGAATTATTAAAGTGTTTTCCTTAAATAATGCATGTCAATGATATATATAATGGGTATATTTTTGAGGTCGTGACAGCATGAGTTGAAGATTCAACTCCAAGAACTTTTAGACAAGGGCTTCATTTGCCCTAGTACATCGCCTTGGGGAGTGCCGGCTCTCTTTGCGAAGAAGAAGGATGGTCATTGCGGTTGTGTATTGATTACCGCAAGTTGAATAGAGTTACAGTTAAGAACAAGTATCCTCTACCCATAATAGATGATTTGTTTGACCAACTTAGAGGGTCTCGTTGCTTCTCAAAAATAGATTTGAGATCGGGGTACCATCAGTTGAGAGTCCAGGAGGAGGACATTCAGAAGATAGCGTTTCGTACTCGTTATGGCCACTATGAATTCCTTGTAATGCCTTTTCGGTTGACCAATGCACCGGCTTCCTTTATGGATTTGATTAATAGAATTTTTTGGGAATACTTGGACCATTTTGTGGCCGTCTTCGTGGACGATATCTTAATTTATTCAACCTCTGAAGAGGAACACGAGACTTACTTGCGGGTAGTGCTGGATTTACTCAGTGAGCACCAATTGTATGCCAAATTTTAAATATGCGAGTTTTGGTTAACAGAGGTGAAGTTTTTGGGGCATGTAGTGTCTAAAGAGGGAGTGACTGTGGACTCCTCAAAGATAGATGCCGTACAGGATTGGGAACAACCAAAGAATGTTTTTGAAATCCATAGTTTCTTGGGATTAGCGGGGTATTATCGACGTTTTGTAAGGGACTTCTCTAGACTAGCTACACCTTTGACTAGGTTGACTAGAAAGGGTATCAAATTTGTGTGAAGTGAGGCTTGTGAAAAGTCATTCCAAGAGCTTAAGACTAGATTGACTACCGCACCAATTTGGATAATTCCGGAAAGGGGTTTGAATTACACTGTCTATTGTGATGCGTCCGGAAATGGACTTGGTTGTGTCTTGATGCAAGAGGGAAAAGTTGTGGCCTACGGTTCATGACAACTGAAAACTCATGAGAAAAATTACCCCAACCATGATCTAGAATTAGCAACGGTGATTTTTGCTTTGAAAATTTGGAGGCATTACTTGTACGGTGAGAAGTTTGAAGTCTTCTCTGATCATAAGAGTCTCAAGTATTTGTTTTCTCAAAAAGACTTGAATTTACGACAACGAATGTGGATGGAATTTATGGAGGATTATGACTTTGAGTTACATTATCATCTAGGGAAGGCCAATGTGGTGGCTGATGTTTTGTGTCGAAAATCTGTGAGTAGTTTGGCAAGTGTGGCCATTCGGGAATGAGATATGCTAGATGTTATTGGCAAGTTTGATTTGCACTTGGGTGAATCTGGAGAGAGTGCTACCTTGTTTACTTTGAATGCTCAACCTACCTTGGTTAGTAAGGTCATAGAGGCACAACGAGGAGACCATGATGTGGACTCAATCCGTGTTAAGATTTCTAATGGGAAGGAAGAGAAAGGTTTGAACGTTCACTCAGATCTGAGTGTACATTACCTAGACTGTTTGTTTGTTCCAGAATCTTGTAGAGAGGAAGTACTTCGAGAGTTCCATCACTCACGCCTTGCAGTACACCTGGGAGGCACTAAAATGTATCATGATCTTAGTCGTCAATTTTGGTGGAGGGGTATGAAACGGGATGTCGCTTTATTTGTATCGAAGTGCCTTAATTTTCAACAAGTGAAGGCCGAACACCAAAGACCAGCGAGTTTGTTACAACCCTTACCGATAACCGAGTCGAAATGAGAGCGTGTTACCATAGATTTTGTAGTTGGGCTTCCTAGAACACAATGAGGCAATGACGCGGTTTAGGTGATTGTTGATAGGTTGACTAAGTCTACCCATTTCATTCCAATGTGCACCAGCGACTCTTTTGAACGCTTGGCAGAGTGGTACATTAGAGAGATAGTTCAACTTCATGGAGTCCCTGTGACTATTGTGTCGGATAGGGATCCTCGTTTTACTACCTGGTTATGGCAAAGCCTTCAAGAGGTGTTGGGAATTAAGTTGACTCTTAGCACTGCTTATCATCCTCAAACCGATGGATAGTCAGAACGTACCATTCAGATTTTGAAGGACATGCTTAGAGCTTATGTCCTTGATTTTAAGGGGCCTTGGGAAAGGCACTTACCATTGATTGAGTTTGCTTACAACAATAGTTAACCAAGCTAGTATTGGGATGGCACCATTTGAGGCCATGTATGACTGACCTTATAGATCACCAGTTTGTTGGGCCGAAGTGGGTGATGCACCATTACTGGGTCTGGAAATTGTTAGAGAGACAACCGAGAAAGTTGTTCTCATTCGGAAGAGGTTAGCTACGGCCCAAAGCCGACAAAAGAGTTATGCCGATAAAAGGAGACGATCTTTATCATTTGAAGTTGGCGACCATGTGTTTCTAAAAATCTCACCAAGGTGGGGTTTGATGAGATTTGGTAAGAGTGTCAAATTATCTCCAAGGTTCATTGGGCCTTTTGAGATCTTAGAGTGAATTAGGGAAGTGGCATACCAGTTAGTTTTACCGTCACAACTTTCGGGAGTTCACAACGTATTTCATGTATCTATGCTTAGGAAGTATGAACCCGACCCTTCTCATGTTCTTGATTGGGTTGACTTGGAGGTAGATAAGGATGCCTCTTACGAAGAATGACCGGTTCAAATATTAGATACCCAGGAGCAAATGCTACGGGGCAAAACTATACCATTGGTAAAAGTGTTGTGGAGACACCATGGGGTTGAAGAAGCGACGTGGGAACGGAAGGCGGAAGTCCGCTCCAAATATCCGGATTTGTTTGAAAATACTTAAGTTACTTTTCTTTGTAATATTCCCTAGTATTGAGGGAAACGTATTTAAAATTGTTAACCACATGTTGATATGTGCGTTGTTGTTTTAAGCATAAAGTTGTTGAGAGTTGCCATTACTTTTAGGAAATTTCATGTTTATGCGTATTTGGGAGGTTGTTGTTAATGAGATAACCATGGTGGAAATGGTGGAATTTGGTTGAGAGTTAGTATTGTGATTTGAAAATGAAATAGCATGGTTTTGATCGCTAGAAACCTCTTTGTTTGGGTAGTTTGATTCGAAATTTCGGGGACGAAATTCTTTAAGGGGGGAAGGTTGTAGTGATCCCGGTTTTGACCATTCTTATAGCGACCCCGGTCTTTTTCCTTTTGGTTGTTGTATCCGGGCTTAGGTTCCTTGGGTTCTCTCAATGTATAATTGTGGTTGTCATCCTTTATTTTCTCTTTTGAGTTATCGGATGTGTTGGGCAGGTTTGTTTTGTTTTGGTTGGGTTTAGAAACCAGGTGTTACTGTCCAGAAATTGGGTTGGTCGCTCGAGCGAGAGTTTGTTCGCTCGAGAGAGGGTTGTGTTTTGTGTCTAGTGGCTCGAGCCAGGGTTTCTTCGCTCGAGCGAGCGTTTGCGTCTAGTATAGACCTGAGAGTTGTGTTTCTTCGCTCGAGCGAGCGTTTCTTCGATCGAGCGAGCTTTTCCTGTGTCTGGTCGCTCGAGCGACCAAGTCTTCGCTCGAGCGAGCCTGTCCAGTTTAAATAGGCAGCAGCGGGTTTTGATCAGTCTTTTCATCCTCTTCTAGTTTCCAAACCCTAGGTCCGACTTCTCTCTCTCTAAACTCATCTTCTTTCTAGGTTTTCATCTACTTCTAGTGTGAATCCATCCTAGGTCCTTTGTTAATAAGATAGAGGGCGGCTTGGGCTTCATTCTAATCTGAAAAATAGTGGATTTGGAGCACTTGGATTTTGGGTCATCTTCTCCATTTGTGTTCTTTGTTCGAGGTAGGGATTCTCCTTGTTTCTTTTCTATACTTCGTCTATAGATAGACATGTGGTAGTTTTTGTATTGCATAAGAATTGTATCATGTTGGATTTGTGAAAATCATGGGACTGAACCTTGGGTTGGTTATTGAATTTGGGTTTATTATCATTAGTTATGATTTGGGCTAATTGGGGTGTTAATTAGCATGTGGTTGTTGAAAGGAGAGGAAACCCTAAATTTTCTTCTTTGATTTAATAGATTAATTGAGGGGTTTAGATCTTTGGGCAAATACTTAGGTATTTTGAGTCTTAATTGTGGTTATTGTTGTTTGTTGATGTTAATTAGGCCTTTTTGGTCAATATTGAGAAAGATGAAGAAAAGACCCTAATTTATTGTTTATGACTTAATGTGCATAATTAGTTTGAAATGGCTTTGAAAAGAATGTAGTGAATTTAAATGAAGTATGGCTTTTGTCCATAGGAATGATTTTTTTGTGAAAACAAAGGAAGTGGAATTCATTTTGTGAAATGGGAAAGGTATTTTGAAACAAGTATAAGAGAATTGTAATGTTGTATCTTGAGTGTTGAACACACTTGTGTGGGGTATAGCTTTAACTACCATGTTCATGTTGTTGCTGAGTTTTGTACTCTCATGTTAGTTGGGTCTGTTAATAGATGTATAATATGCATGCATCTGGATATTTTGGTCATCGGTGGAGGATGATAAGGTTGTGTTGAATTGTTGTGTATGTATTACACCATTGTTGATTGAACATCATATGTAATGAAATGCTGAACTACATTATATTTGTATACTGGTTGAGGAGAAGAGAGGGGTTGTACTCCAGTGTGTGTGAGAAGATAGGTGATGAACTCCACACACTTATGTGTTCAGCGCTTATAATCAGAGGTATCATACCCTTCCAGCTAGCGCCTGGAGAACTGACGCGCTGATAATCTAAGGTACCATACCCTTCCAGCTAGCGCCTGGTAAACTGGTAGATTGTTGTGAGAAGTGTATCTTTGGCTTACTACGCATATAGCTAGTAGTGCATTGTTGTTTTGTTATTGTTTCAGTGTATCTGGAAACATTGTGGATTGTATTTGTTACAGTGTTGGAGGGACGAGTTGACTCATTGATTGATTTTATGTATGTAGTTGAGTTGTTATCCTTTTTATAGAGGTGTGTATGGATAATTATGATATAATGGGAATTGCATTGAAATGCCAAATATGTTTTGAAAAGGCACATCTGTTGTATGTGTGGCAAATGGAAGAGTAATGGGCTTAGTGAATCTATTTTTCTAAATAGTTGTTTATGTTATAAAAGATTGGGAACGGGGGTTAATGAAAGGAAAAAGGAAAGATAAATCGCTTATAGCGGTGAATTAAATGATTGTTTTCAAGAAAAGTTCATATGTATATTCATATATATATTTTGTATAAACTGTCACATTATTATTCTAGTATGAGAATGGGTGTTCATGATCATAGCTATCTGTAATGTTGTTATTGTTAAGGAGCATGTTGAGTTCCCTACTGGACTATATGTTCATCCCACGTTGTTGAATCTTTTCAGGTGTTTAGCAGGGTGTGCTACAAGATTTGGATCTTCTTATTTGTTGGCCACGGGGCCTCAGTTATGTTGGCGGAATGCCATTGTTGTATAGGGTTACACCCTTCTTCTTGTACTTTTAATGATGTAAGCCCAAGGGCAATTTATTAAGTTAGTTCATGTAATATTTACTTTGCATACGAATGAGAGTATTGTTAATCACTTCTACGGATTGAATGTATGAGTTTATTTCCGCATGTTATCTCTGAAATTGAATTAAGTTAAAGAATTTGGTAATGACTCCGAGTAATAAAAGGTGGGGCGTGACAACTTGGTATCAGAGCGAGCCGGGTTTGAATACTTGGGCTCGTGGGAAATGGTTTTTACCACAGTGGGTTTACTACGTATTGTGAGGACGTTGCATATAGATATCATGAAAGTTAGGACTTATGTGTTGCATTTATGTGAGCATGGGATTCAGTCTCCTGGATAGTATTCATAGCCGGTGAACTTGCTTTGAGGTCCTTTTGGAAACACGCCTGATCAACGTGGTTTCTGATAGGAATTCCTTGAGAGTTTCGGGATGAGTGGCTATCTTTGTGGACTTGATTCGATTATGTGTTTACATGTTTAGCTGATAATATGCAGTAGAGATGTAAATTTTGAGACTAAGTGTGTCTTGTGACTTAACAGTAGTGGAGTGTGCCTCGGAGAAGGCTATAGCGTTTTGCGCTAAGTGTAATTTACTTTGTGCTTTATAGGATGTCTACACGAGGGAGTAGAGGACGGTTGAGTAGTAGGAACGTCGGGAGAGGCATAGCAGTTCCTTTAGTATCCGCCGTTGCAGCATCGGCTGTCGGCGAGGATGTCGCACGTGAGATTGCAAGAGCAGTGCAAGATGCCCTAGCTCGTACTGAGGGCGGCAACGGGCATGCTCTCAAACTTACTAAGGAGTTTTTTCGTTCCGGCCCACCAGAGTTTGTGGGGGAGGCTAAACCGTTGGAGGCAGAGTATAGCGATCCCGGGTTTACCCTTGTTGTACAGTGATCCGGACATGTGTCCGTGGATGTTGGTTGTTGTTTATTATCATGTTTGCATCCTTTGTACCTTGTATAGTGAGTTATGGGATGTGTTGGGCAGGTTTGTTACAGGTTGGTTGTGCTTGGGAGCCTAGTGTTGCTGCCCAGATTTTTGGTCCTTCGCTCGAGCGAGGAGTTTGTCGCTCGAGCGAGAGTAGTGTTGCCCCGGTTCTGGACCTGAGAGTTGTAGTTTCTGGCTCGAGCGAGATTTTCGTGGCTCGAGCGGTCTGGGTTTTTCTTCGCTCGATCGAGAACTTCTTGGCTCGAGCGAGAGTTTTCTGTGTCTGGTCGCTCGAGCGACCAATCCTTCGCTCGAGCGAGCGTGTTTTATATCAGCGGACAGCAGCGTCTAAAACATCACTTTTTCACTTCTTTTCTTTGAGCAAACCCTTAATCCGACACTCTCTCTCTCTAAACTTGCACTCTCTCTAAGATTTGATCTCCCTAAGGTGTGAATCTAGCCTAGGGCCTTTGTTAAAAAGATAGAGGGCGTTGAGAGCTTCGATTTAATCTGAAAAAGTTTGGATTTGGAGCAAGTTGATCTTGGAGTCTTCATCTCCTTTTGGGCTAAAACTTCGAGGTAGGGATATCCTACTCCTCTCTATGGGTTTTGTCTTTAAATTTTGGTATTTTGAGATGTTGGGCTTGGTTTGGTAATTTTGTGAAAGTTTGGGGCTTTTGTGTAATTTTACAAAAGTTGGGGTTTTATTCATAATAAACCTAGATGCATGTTTGGCATAGAAAAATAGAATGATTGTTGAATCATTGATGAAAATGGGACCTAAGGGTTGAAATGGTAATTATGGAAAATGGCCTAATTACATTGTTTAATTAATTGGGATAATTAATTGGTGAGAAATGAGGAAATGAAATGTTGATTGAATATCCATTTGTGCATTTATTTTCTGTTTTAGAAATAACTGCTTTGGGCTATCGGTGGAGGATAGTCGAGATTGTTGTAGACAATGCATGATGATTAGGTAAACGGAAACTAATCAATGGAATGTGTCATGGAACTTGACGGTTGATAGAATACATTAATTGTGTGTATTGTGTGATTGTATGTAGAACCAATGTGTTTATATACGTTATGTGTAGAGGAGGAGATAGGGGATGTACTCCGCGGTTTAGGGGAAGATAGGGGATGTACCTCTAAACCGGATAGGTATTGGGAGGAGATAGGGGATGAACTCCGTAGACAGAGCTCATATGCTTGTCTAGAGAAGTGAAGATAGAGCTCATATGCTTATCTTTGTGAAGTGAAGTGTGGATACAGCTTGTATGCTTATCTGTGGATATTGTTGATATACATATCTGTTGTAGAGTGTGGATACAGCTTGTATGCTTATCTGTGGATATTGTTGATATACATATCTGTTGAGAATGTGGATATAGCTTTTATGCTTATCTGAATGTGAGATATAGTTTTTATACATATCTGTGGAAATGATGATAGAGCTAGCATGCTTATCTGTTGAAAAAGGGAAAATGAAAAGTAATTGGGACTTGTAAGTCATTGACATAAATATGTAATTTATGTGATTGTATCAGTGTTGACCAACTATCAATTGCTAATGTTTTAGTCATTGTCCATGGTTGGTTTAGTGTATTTCTACTGGGCTGTGGCTCACCCTATATGGGAATATCATTTTCAGGTGCTGGAAGCATGCCACCTCCAAGGACATAGCTGGGAGGCTAGTGGCGGGCATAGTTTTGTCGTTTTACTTTTGATGTATTACATGTAATTTCAAGCCAAGGGCTTAATGTGTAAACGAGTTAGAACTCTTTGTTGTAACCAAGTGTTAACTTGGAAAGCTGTAAGCCCGTAGGGCATTTTGTTATGAGGTTAACATGTAATACCTATGTCTTGGAATTCTAATGAATGAAAGGAATGCGGTTAGTTTATATGTAAATGCATGTCTTATATGTAAATTACACAAAAGCCCCAAACCTTTACAAGATTACCAAACCAAGCCCAACATCTCAAAATACCAAAATTTAAAGACAAAACCCATAGAGAGGAGTAGGATATCCCTACCTCAAATTCGGAGTCCCAAAGGAGAAGACGACAAAACCCAACGTGCTCCAAAACCCGAGATTTTCAGATTAAAATGAAGCCCTCGACGATCAACAACCTTTTTGTAAAGGCCAAAGGTGAGTAAATCACTCCTACTAGATCAAAACCTAGAGAGAAGGTAGAGTCTAGAGTGAGAGGCTCAACAATGGTGATTTTGAAAAAGTAAGAGAGAGAAGAGAAAGTGAAAAAGTGATTTGAAAAGTCACAATTTCGGGACTTTAACCCAGTCTTCCGCTCGAGCGTAAAACACCCCGCTCGAGCGGCCACTCACAGACTTCCGCTCGAGCGGCCAACCTCCCGCTCGAGCGCAGAATGCACTCGCCCAGCACTTTTGCAGAACCAGGCCTCCGCTCGAGCTCCCAACCCTACGCTCGAGCTCACAACACTGCACAACAAGATACTGGATGGATGTAATCTACGCTCGAGCGCCAACACCTCCGCTCGAGCGTACAGGCCAAAAATCTGGGCAACTAGTTTTGGTTTCTAACTCAACCAACCTGTAACCAACCCGCCCAACACATCCTATAACTCAAATACAAAGTAAGAAAGGATGTAAACAAGATAATAAACAAATACCAACATCCACGGACACATGTCCGGATCACGGTATAACAAGGGTAAACCCGGGATCGCTATAACCTCCCCCCCTTAAAGAATTTCGCCCCCGAAATTAAGCACAAGTTTTCAAAACAAGTTTTCCTCCATTTTAAACAATGTTACATTTTAACATTCAACAATTCGACCCATTACCGGTCATTCCATCCCTTTAACAAGAGACATATCACAATATGTAAACAACATATGTACTTTCAACATGCATCAACATTATGCACTATCCTTCCAATTTCAACAATATATTTAACACATATAATGTCACTTTCAACTTCCATATTAGGCAAGTTCCAAAACATACTTCCAATAACCAAAACATTTTCAATGTTTCACAACTTAAGACATGTATCAAAGCTCTTAAGTTCAACAAGATGTAAAATTTAAATATAAGATTACATAACAACAAACAAGTCCGGATATTTCTCTCGGACTTCCAATTCACGTTCCCAAGTGGCTTCCTCCACTCCGTGATGTTTCCACAAGACTTTCACCAAAGGAATGGTCTTGCCACGCAGGACCCGATCCCGCCTATCCAAGACCCGAACCGGTCTCTCCTCATACGAGGCATCCTCATCTACCTCTAAATCAGTCCAATCCAACACATGTGATGGATCTGGCTCATACTTCCGAAGCATACTCACATGAAACACGTCATGCACTCCGGACAACTGCGGCGGTAAGGCTAACCGATAAGCAACCTCACCAATCCTCTCAAGGATCTCAAAAGGACCAATAAACCGAGGGGATAACTTCCCACTCTTCCCAAACCTCATCAGACCTCGCCGAGGTGATATCTTCAGAAAGACATGATCACCTACCTCAAACGCCAAAGGCCTCCTCCTACGGTCGGCATAACTCTTTTGTCGACTCTGGGCTGTAACAAGCCTCCTACGGATAAGCTCAACTTTCTCCGTCGTCTCCCTAACCAACTCCGGACCCAACAAAGGTGCATCACCCACCTCGGCCCAACAAACTGGAGACCTACACGGTCGGCCATACAAGGCCTCAAACGGTGCCATACCGATGCTAGACTGAAAACTGATGTTGTAGGCAAACTCTACCAATGGCAAGTGCCTCTCCCACGTCCCACTGAAATCCAGGACACAACCCCGAAGCATATCCTCGAGGATCTGAATAGTACGCTCGGACTGCCCGTCAGTCTGAGGATGATAAGCCGTACTAAAGGTCAACTTAGTGCCCAAGGCACTCTGCAAACTCTGCCACAACCTAGCAGTAAAACGAGGATCTCTATCTGAGACAATCGTCACTGGGACCCCGTGCAATCTCACTACGTCCCGAATATACAAATCGGCAAGATGATCTACCGAATCTCTCACGCGCATAGGAATAAAGTGCGCCGACTTAGTCAACCGGTCTACAACCACCCAAATAGCATCACTACCCCGTTGAGTCCTCGGAAGACCTACAACGAAGTCCATAGTGACATGCTCCCACTTCCACTCGGCAATAGGCAAGGGTTGCAACAAACCCGCTGGCCTCTGATGCTCGGCCTTCACTTGCTGGCAAGTAAGGCACTTCGATACGAAAACAGCCACATCTCTTTTCATACCCCGCCACCAAAACTGGCGACCCAAATCCTGATACATCTTAGTACCTCCCGGATGCACCGCAAGGCGCGAATGGTGAAACTCTCGGAGTATTTCCTCTCGGCAAGCCTCCGGTACAAACAAACGGTCTCGGTATCTCACACTCAGGTCGGGATATACCGTCAAACCCTTCTCAATTTTCCCACTGGAGATCTTCTCTCGGAGGGATTCTACCTCAAGGTCACCTCTCTGTGCCTCTAACACTCTAATCACAAGTGTAGGCTGTGCAACAACAGAAAACAAGGCCGCAGCCTCGACAGATTCGCCCAGTAGCAAATCAAACTCGCCAAGTGCTCCCAACATCTCCCATTCCCGGATGGCTATACAAGCTACATCACTAATGGTCTTCCTACTAAGGGCATCGGCCACAACATTGGCCTTTCCCTGATGATAATGCAACTCAAAATCATAATCCTCGATGAATTCCATCCACCTCCTCTGCCTCAGATTCAAGTCTCTCTGTGTAAACAGATACTTCAAACTCTTGTGATCCGAGAATACCCCGAACCTCTCACCATAAAGGTAGTGCCTCCAGATTTTCAAGGCAAAGATCACAGCTGCTAACTCTAGGTCATGTGTGGGGTAATTCTCCTCGTGTATTTTCAACTGACGTGAGCCATAAGCTACCACTTTCCCCTCTTGCATCAACACACAACCCAAACCCTCTCGTGAGGCATCACAATAAACCGCATAACCCAACCCTCTCTCTGGAATAATCAACACCGGAGCGGTGGTCAATCTAACTTTCAGTTCTTGGAACGACTTTTCACAAGCCTCACTCCACACAAACTTGACTCCCTTCCGAGTCAGTCTAGTCAACGGTGACGCTAACCTGGAGAAATCTTTCACAAACCGACGGTAATACCCAGCTAATCCCAGAAAACTGCGGATCTCAAACACACTCTTAGGCTGTGCCCAATCTTGCACTGCCTCAACCTTGGATGTATCAATAGACACCCCTTCCCCGGATACCACGTGGCCTAAGAATTTGACTTCCCTCAGCCAGAACTCACACTTCCCAAACTTGGCATACAGCCTATGGGCTCTAAGCAATTCAAGCACCACTCTTAAGTGTTCCTCGTGCTCTTCCTCAGAAGGCGAATAGATAAGAATGTCGTCCACGAAGACGACCACAAATCGGTCTAAGAACTCCCGGAAAATCCGGTTCATCAAGTCCATAAAGACTGCCGGTGCATTGGTAAGCCCGAATGGCATCACCAGAAACTCGTAATGGCCATACCGCGTACGGAATGCCGTCTTAGGAATATCTTCCTCCCTGACCCTCAATTGATGGTAACCCGATCTCAAGTCTATCTTAGAGAAACAACGGGAACCCTTCAACTGGTCAAACAAATCATCTATACGGGGCATAGGGTACTTATTTTTAACCGTAGCCCGATTCAACTTCCGGTAGTCTATACACAATCTCAAGGCACCATCTTTCTTTTTAACAAAGAGTGCCGGTGCTCCCCACGGTGAAACACTAGGGCGAACAAAGCCCTTATCTAGCAATTCGTGGAGCTGAACTTTCAACTCAACCAACTCTGCTGGAGCAAAACGGTAAGGTGCCATAGACATCGGCGCCGTACCAGGCACTAAATCAATAGAGAACTCTATCTCTCGGTGAGGTGGCAAACTAACAAGATCTTCGGGAAAAACATCCGAATACTCACAAACCACCCTCGGCAATGCATGCTGGGTCTCACCACTCCCACCACTCTCAAAGCTAGCAAGTAGACTACTAAGCTCACTTCGCCCTCGCGAATCATACCCCGGTGGCAAAACACTACCAACCCGGTCTCCCAAGAAATGGAACCACTCCCCGCTCAAGGTACACAATGTAACCCTCTGGCGGTAGCAATCAATAACAGCCCGGTATGACGATAACCAGTCCATACCCAAAATAACATCAAAACCCTTCATGGGCATGACAACAAATGGAAAAGGAAGCCTATAGTCGGCGACCTCTATATCACATCCTCTAACACCCTGTTTCAGAATCAACTCACCACCCAAAGGCGATACCACACAAATAGGAGATGCTAACTGTGCTAACTCCAATTCCAAAACAGATGCAAATGCAGCAGATACAAAAGAATGAGATGCACCCGTGTCTATCAACACATTAGCAACTGAGTTGCAAAACAGAAAAGTACCTCTCACTACTGATGGAGCCGGTACTAAGTCCTGCGCGGTAACAGCATACACGCGCCCCGTAGGCCCCTGGTCTACCTGCTCACCTCTCGGAGCAAAAGACTGCTGCACAGACTGGGATGACGAAGCTCCCGGATTGGCCCTCGAGGCCTGCACAGACTGAGCTGGCTGAAAACCCTGCGTCTGCCTAGAACCAGACGCTCCCGAAGTGGCACTCAACTGTGGGCAAAACCTCTTCATGTGCCCAGGTTGTCCACACTGATAACAAGTCAGGAGCTGCCCCCTGCCCAAACTCTGACTCGGCGGTCTAGCTGAAGAAGAAGCAGCTTTCTGACCCCCACCCTTCTGCGGGCAAACCGAAACCTTGTGACCCAACTGGCCACACTTGTAACAGGTGAAATCCCCCTGACCACCTCTCCCGGAGCCTGCACTCGGCACTGGAAAGGTCGATCTAGCAACACCACCCTGCGACTGCTGAGGGTTAGAACCCCTCTGCCTCCTGCTATCACCCTGACTATCCTGGCTCCTCTTGGAGCCTCTCTGGCCCTCATCCTCCTCCTGCATCATAAGCTCCATATGAGCTGCAGCATCCACTAGGTGTCTATACTCTCGAATATAAGACCCACCAACTCTCAACTTGAGGCCCCGCCTCAACTTCCGCTCAAACTCATAGCAACGGCGTTCCTCAGACGCCACCAGTTCAGGTGCAAACCTAGACAGACTGGTAAAAGTAGCCTCAAACTCGGCCACTGACAAGCCCTGCTGATTAAGCCGGCTAAACTGATCCCTCAGCTTCTCCCTAGCTGCTGCTGATAAAAACCTCTCCTGAAAAGCATTCACAAACGCCTCCCAAGTACCACCAACACGAGCTTTCTCGTATTTCCACCATTGACCCGCATCTCCCTTCAGTTGGAAGGATGCCAAGGTCACTTTCAGTGCTCCGTCCTCGATGCCAAGCATCTCAAACGTCTTCGTTGTCTGTTCGAGCCATTCATCTGCCTTAAGCGGCTCTTTAGGATCCCCGATAAACTCGTTCGGATTACACCGAAAGAACTCCCTCTTCAAGAAGGAAGGCCCTGCCTCAGCTGCCTGATTCCCAGCTCTAAGAATACCCAGAGCTCCCGCTATCTCTCTGGCCAAGGCACCCATAGCCTGATGACCTACTGGCTCGGCCACATTGGCCTGCCCAACTCCCTCCTGCACTGCCGGAATCTCACCCTGTAACGGTACTTCCTGCCTCGCAGGTCTACCACGCCTAGCACCTCTTCCTCGTCCTGACATCCTAATAAAGGTAACACAGAACGTTAGCACATTCATAAATGTGCCGAAACTAAACACTCACGTCCTAATGCATGGACAACTGTAATTCACTCCACAGAAGCACATAAACACATAAGCACTTACGAATTTCATTTCCGGATAATAATAGTCCCGAGGCGTTACTAGAGTTCCGGTTAGAAACAGCGTTGATCAAGTGCTTTTCCAACAAGACTCCCAGAAACTCAAGGATCCAATCAACATCCAAGAAATTAAATCCCATACCCACATAGTCACATAAGCATGTTATCAAATAACTACATAGCATATGGTACTACATCTACGTCTCTATCAAGCGAGACAAACCCATTGTGATCCTAATCACTTCCCACGTACCCAAAGTATTCGAACCCGGTACGCTCTGATACCAAGTTGTAACGCCCCCAAAATAATAACAATAAACCCATCAGGTAAGACATGCATTTACATTTAAACTAAATGCATTCCTTTCATTCATTAAAATTCCAAGACATAAGTATTACATGTTAACCTCATAACAAAATGCCCTACGGGCTTACAGCTTTCCAAGTCAACACTTGGTTACAACAAAGAGTTCTAACTCGTTTACACATTAATCCCTTGGCTTGAAATTACATGTAATACATCAACAGTAAAACGACAAAACTATGCCCGCCACTAGCCTCCCAGCTATGTCCTTGGAGGTGGCATGCTTCCTGCACCTGAAAATGATATTCCCATATAGGGTGAGCCACAGCCCAGTAGAAATACACTAAACCAACCATGGACAATGACTAAAACATTAGCAATTGATAGTTGGTCAACACTGATACAATCACATAAATTACATATTTATGTCAATGACTTACAAGTCCCAATTACTTTTCATTTTCCCTTTTTCAACAGATAAGCATGCTAGCTCTATTATCATTTCCACAGATATGTATAAAAACTATATCTCACATTCAGATAAGTATAAAAGCTATATCCACATTCTCAACAGATATGTATATCAACAATATCCACAGATAAGCATACAAGCCGTATCCACACTCTACAACAGATATGTATATCAACAATATCCACAGATAAGCATACAAGCTGTATCCACACTTCACTTCACAAAGATAAGCATATGAGCTCTATCTTCACTTCTCTAGACAAGCATATGAGCTCTGTCTACGGAGTACATCCCCTATCTCCTCCAAATACCTATCCGGTTTAGAGGTCCATCCCCTATCTTCCCCTAAACCGCGGAGTACATCCCCTATCTCCTCCTCTACACATAACGTATATAAACACATTGGTTCTATATACAATCACACAATACAAACAATTAATGTATTCTAGCAACTGTCAAGTTCCATAACACATTCCATTGATTAGTTTCAGTTTGCCTAATCAACATACATTGTCTACAACAATCACGACTATCCTCCACCGATAGCCCAAAGCAGTTATTTCTAAAACAGAAAATAAATGCACAAATGGATATTCAATCAACATTTCATTTCCTCATTTCTCACCAATTAATTATCCCAATTAATTAAACAATGTAATTAGGCCATTTTCCATAATTACTATTTCAACCCTTAGGTCCCATTTTCATCAATGATTCAACAATCATTCCATTTTTCTATGCCAAACATGCATCTAGGTTTATTATGAATAAAACCCCAACCTTTGTAAAAATTACACAAAAGCCCCAAACCTTTACAAGATTACCAAACCAAGCCCAACATCTCAAAATACCAAAATTTAAAGACAAAACCCATAGAGAGGAGTAGGATATCCCTACCTCAAATTCGGAGTCCCAAAGGAGAAGACGACAAAACCCAACGTGCTCCAAAACCCGAGATTTTCAGATTAAAATGAAGCCCTCGACGATCAACAACCTTTTTGTAAAGGCCAAAGGTGAGTAAATCACTCCTACTAGATCAAAACCTAGAGAGAAGGTAGAGTCTAGAGTGAGAGGCTCAACAATGGTGATTTTGAAAAAGTAAGAGAGAGAAGAGAAAGTGAAAAAGTGATTTGAAAAGTCACAATTTCGGGACTTTAACCCAGTCTTCCGCTCGAGCGTAAAACACCCCGCTCGAGCGGCCACTCACAGACTTCCGCTCGAGCGGCCAACCTCCCGCTCGAGCGCAGAATGCACTCGCCCAGCACTTTTGCAGAACCAGGCCTCCGCTCGAGCTCCCAACCCTACGCTCGAGCTCACAACACTGCACAACAAGATACTGGATGGATGTAATCTACGCTCGAGCGCCAACACCTCCGCTCGAGCGTACAGGCCAAAAATCTGGGCAACTAGTTTTGGTTTCTAACTCAACCAACCTGTAACCAACCCGCCCAACACATCCTATAACTCAAATACAAAGTAAGAAAGGATGTAAACAAGATAATAAACAACTACCAACATCCACGGACACATGTCCGGATCACGGTATAACAAGGGTAAACCCGGGATCGCTATAGCGTTACACAGAGAGTTGGTTAGAACAGATTACCAAGACTCTTGATATGCTCAGAGTCGAAGATGAGGAGTTGAGGGTCTCTTTGGCGACTTTTCAGTTGAAGGGTGATGCGAGTTATTGGTGGAAGTATGCTAAGAATAATGTAGGTAGCACGTGGGTTGCTTTTACCGAGGCCTTTTGGGCCAAGTATTTCCCTCCTTCTGCTCGGGAAAGGTTGAGGGATCAGTTTTTGGAGTTGCGTCAGGATGATACTCCTGTGGCGCAATTTGAGATGCGGTTTGCTAGCTTGTCGAGGTTTGCTCCAGAGTTGGTGGCAACAGAGGAGCGTCGTTGTTTTGAGTTTGAACGGCGGTTGTGTTTCGATATTCGGGAAAAGGTAGCTGGATCCTTATGGAAGGATTACTATAATCTAGTCGAGGCAGCGGCCCATGTGGAGGCCATGGTTGCTAGTGATGATGGGGTTAAGGAGGAGACCATCTCGGTCAGTCATGTGGTTCCTAAGCGCTCTAGGCTCAGTAAGGGGTGGAGGCGGAAACATGCTCAGTCGGGAGCTGGTTCCTTTTCTTCGCCAGGGGTTTTGGATCCTTCGGTTGGGGTTTCTGGGGAGGTGCAAGTTTCATATCAGTCTCTGAGTAGGGGGTCTGGTGGTTGTTTCGTTTGTGGCCAGCAGGGCCATGGTAGACGTTTTTGCCCTGTGCGTGTGAACTCTGCAAGTGTTTCAAAATCTAGTTAGACTCAGTCATACCCGTCTAGTCGGGGGCGGTTTCGGTACCAGAAACGGGCAGGCCAGGCTTCGGGAGCCTCGCGAGGGGCGACTTATTAGTTAGCCCTACAGTGTTACCCTGGAGAGGGACTTTTTGTATGTTGGCTGGTGATGTATCTTGGTTATTGATTTTGTTGTGGACCAGTGTACTGTTGGATGCTTAGGCATCATGATTATGTATCGCATTTGTATGCATAGTATTGTTTGTTTAATCCTCGTGTATTGGGGAGTATGTATGGAATTTCGAACCCTCTAGTATTTATATTGAGAAGTTGTTGATGGGATCAGTGATCCTAGTATTGTTGCTTGCTTGGTACTGTATATTGAGTTAGCCTTGTGACGGCCTGTGGGCCTTGTTCACTTTTGGAGTTTATTGGTTGAGAATGGGAATCTGTGAGTGGATGAGATTGATGAGATGGTTTAGAGAATTGCGTGGTATTGACAAGGTTATGTGGGATTTGTGTCTCAAGTTAGAAGAAATGGTACTTGTATGTTGGTTCGTGTTTTGGGCCTTGCTATTCAGTGAGTCCGTGGTGACCCCATCGGTTGTGTAGGGGTAGTGTTTGTATTGTGATTGGTTATCAATTATTGGGTATGGTTTGAGTGGCACATCATTGTATGGATTACTGAGTGTGGAGTTTATTGAGTTGATTAGTTAGCTCGTTGGTATCGGGTTTTGGGTTGACATTGGTCACCATGAGATTAGCCTCGTTTGTTGTAGACTTTGTGTGTTGATTAGGGGAAAACTGAAATTAATCATCCGGTTGAGTCATTGAATATGACGGTTATTATAATACAGCAATTATGTGTATTGAATTATCATTGTGAATGATTGGATTTTTTTTTTATATACATTATATGTATGTATATTGTTTGGGAGGAGATAGGGGATGGACTCCGATGATACAACACCAAAATGTGTATCTATTGAAAGATTGATATAGCTCATATGCTTATCTATTGTGAAGTGAAAAATGTTTTAAATGAGTTACTATTTCATTTAATTGTTTGGCCAGGTTCTGAGCCGGGTGTATGTTATTTAATTGGATAAGTAAAAGAGGCGGAATAGAATTACAAAACCATGAATTTCTTATGCCTTATGTGTTGATAGTATTGTTGTAATTTCTATTAACTATCATTATAGAAATGTTATGTTCGGTGTTGGCTGTGGCATCACTGTGTGTGTGATGGTTGTTGATAATGTTATTTTGGAAAGAATAGGAAAACAAAACTTTTTTCTAGTGTTTGGGCCATCTAAGGGCGTTGTTGAGAAATTGATTTAATTCAAAGGTTTTGAGGAATTCCAAATGAATCTTTTGGCAGATAAAATGTGGATGATTATGTGTTTTGGATAACACCGTGGTTGAAAAAAAAAAATTTATATATATATATATTTACAAAACTATTGAGTTTCGCATGGAAAATGAAAGATTTATTTTGGAATGTCTACATTGAGAAATGTCTCTTGAACAAGAAAGTGTTTTCCTATAATTTGCTCAAAAGATTTGCTTTGGTCGTATGGTTGAGAATTATGTTGTTGAATAGTGACTTAGCTTGTTGTGCTAGTCTGTTGTTGGTCTTTGTTTCGGGAAAGGTTTGGGTTGTTGAGGTTTTCGTACCTAAGTGTTGTCGTTTGGAATGTTTCCCTTGGTTAGTCTTTTCTCTGGTAAGAGTGGATTAAAGGTGTGTTGTGAGATCAGTCGGCTTTGTGTTTTGGCGTACCTTAATTTCGGGGACGAAATTCTTTAAGCGGGGGAGGTTATAGCGACCCCGGTCTTTTTCCTTTTGGTTGTTGTATCCAGGCTTAGGTTCCTTGGGTTCTCTCAATGTATAATTGTGGTTGTCATCCTTTATTTTCTCTTTTGAGTTATCGGATGTGTTGGGCAGGTTTGTTTTGTTTTGGTTGGGTTTAGAAACCAGGTGTTACTGTCCAGAAATTGGGTTGGTCGCTCGAGCGAGAGTTTGTTCGCTCGAGCGAGGGTTGTGTTTTGTGTCTAGTGGCTCGAGCCAGGGTTTCTTCGCTCGAGCGAGCGTTTGCGTCTAGTATAGACCTGAGAGCTGTGTTTCTTCGCTCGAGCGAGCGTTTCTTCGATCGAGCGAGCTTTTCCTGTGTCTGGTCGCTCGAGCGACCAAGTCTTCGCTCGAGCGAGCCTGTCCAGTTTAAATAGGCAGCAGCGGGTTTTGATCAGTCTTTTCATCCTCTTCTAGTTTCCAAACCCTAGGTCCGACTTCTCTCTCTCTAAACTCATCTTCTTTCTAGGTTTTCATCTACTTCTAGTGTGAATCCATCCTAGGTCCTTTGTTAATAAGATAGAGGGCGGCTTGGGCTTCATTCTAATCTGAAAAATAGTGGATTTGGAGCACTTGGATTTTGGGTCATCTTCTCCATTTGTGTTCTTTGTTCGAGGTAGGGATTCTCCTTGTTTCTTTTCAATACTTCGTCTATAGATAGACATGTGGTAGTTTTTGTATTGCATAAGAATTGTATCATGTTGGATTTGTGAAAATCATGGGACTGAACCTTGGGTTGGTTATTGAATTTGGGTTTATTATCATTAGTTATGATTTGGGCTAATTGGGGTGTTAATTAGCATGTGGTTGTTGAAAGGAGAGGAAACCCTAAATTTTCTTCTTTGATTTAATAGATTAATTGAGGGGTTTAGATCTTTGGGCAAATACTTAGGTATTTTGAGTCTTAATTGTGGTTATTGTTGTTTGTTGATGTTAATTAGGCCTTTTTGGTCAATATTGAGAAAGATGAAGAAAAGACCCTAATTTATTGTTTATGACTTAATGTGCATAATTAGTTTGAAATGGCTTTGAAAAGAATGTAGTGAATTTAAATGAAGTATGGCTTTTGTCCATAGGAATGATTTTTTTGTGAAAACAAAGGAAGTGGAATTCATTTTGTGAAATGGGAAAGGTATTTTGAAACAAGTATAAGAGAATTGTAATGTTGTATCTTGAGTGTTGAACACACTTGTGTGGGGTATAGCTTTAACTACCATGTTCATGTTGTTGCTGAGTTTTGTACTCTCATGTTAGTTGGGTCTGTTAATAGATGTATAATATGCATGCATCTGGATATTTTGGTCATCGGTGGAGGATGATAAGGTTGTGTTGAATTGTTGTGTATGTATTACACCATTGTTGATTGAACATCATATGTAATGAAATGCTGAACTACATTATATTTGTATACTGGTTGAGGAGAAGAGAGGGGTTGTACTCCAGTGTGTGTGAGAAGATAGGTGATGAACTCCACACACTTATGTGTTCAGCGCTTATAATCAGAGGTATCATACCCTTCCAGCTAGCGCCTGGAGAACTGACGCGCTGATAATCTAAGGTACCATACCCTTCCAGCTAGCGCCTGGTAAACTGGTAGATTGTTGTGAGAAGTGTATCTTTGGCTTACTACGCATATAGCTAGTAGTGCATTGTTGTTTTGTTATTGTTTCAGTATATCTGGAAACATTGTGGATTGTATTTGTTACAGTGTTGGAGGGACGAGTTGACTCATTGATTGATTTTATGTATGTAGTTGAGTTGTTATCCTTTTTATAGAGGTGTGTATGGATAATTATGATATAATGGGAATTGCATTGAAATGCCAAATACGTTTTGAAAAGGCACATCTGTTGTATGTGTGGCAAATGGAAGAGTAATGGGCTTAGTGAATCTATTTTTCTAAATAGTTGTTTATGTTATAAAAGATTGGGAACGGGGGTTAATGAAAGGAAAAAGGAAAGATAAATCGCTTATAGCGGTGAATTAAATGATTGTTTTCAAGAAAAGTTCATATGTATATTCATATATATATTTTGTATAAACTGTCACATTATTATTCTAGTATGAGAATGGGTGTTCATGATCATAGCTATCTGTAATGTTGTTATTGTTAAGGAGCATGTTGAGTTCCCTACTGGACTATATGTTCATCCCACGTTGTTGAATCTTTTCAGGTGTTTAGCAGGGTGTGCTACAAGATTTGGATCTTCTTATTTGTTGGCCACGGGGCCTCAGTTATGTTGGCGGAATGCCATTGTTGTATAGGGTTACACCCTTCTTCTTGTACTTTTAATGATGTAAGCCCAAGGGCAATTTATTAAGTTAGTTCATGTAATATTTACTTTGCATACGAATGAGAGTATTGTTAATCACTTCTACGGGTTGAATGTATGAGTTTATTTCCGCATGTTATCTCTGAAATTGAATTAAGTTAAAGAATTTGGTAATGACTCCGAGTAATAAAAGGTGGGGCGTGACAATTCTTTCATGTTTTGCCACTTTGACTAGGCAGGTCGGGGATCGAGCTACCTAATCAGCTCGCAAGGGTCCAAGGGGCAGTGCCCTGGTGGGGTCGAGGGGCAGCAGCCCCGAAGCAAAAATGAAAAATGCATTCAAAGTTGCTTGTCCGCTCGAGCCGCCGTTTATGCGCTCGAGCGGAGAATGTTTGGTTCCGAAAGTTTGACCTATCAGCAAAAGTACTGGTAAGGTGTATTCGACGCTGGAGCGGGGCTTTCCACGCTTGAGCAGACCATGTTATATCAGTTCATGAATCTGATATTTCAAATCACTTTTATATATCTCTCTTTCTCTGAAAAACATTTCCTCTCCCTTCTCTCTACATTTTCCTACGCCAAATTGGATCAAAACCTTGATTTCTCAAGATTCATTAGAGTTCTACCATAGGTTCTTCATCAAAGTTGGTTAACTTCTCGAGGGCTTCGTTGTGTGCGGTGAAAATCGAGTTTCGACATCATTGATTTTGGGGGTTTCATCTCATTTCTCTTTCAAAACTTGAGGTAGGGATTTTCTTAGAGTTATATATATATTTTTGCAAGATTTAGATGATTTTCAAAATCATCCTTCGATAGCTTTAAAAATTGATTGTTAATTTAAGAAGTTGAGTGATTTTGAAAGTGGATTTGTCTCTCGTTCTTTTAAAATGATCTTATGGGTTTTGATCTTCGTTGATTGAAGAAAAGATGATTTTGGAAATTTTTCTTTCAAAAGATTTGAGTTGTATAGTTTTGGTGAGAAAACCTAGAATTTGGAAATTTTTTTTAAAGAGACTGAAAATCCATGAATGATATTGTTATATTTATTTTGTGTGTCAAAATAAATGGATGTTTGGAAAATTTCTTATTTATATTTACATAAATGATGAATTTTAGGGAATATGAGAATTGTTGTTCATCTTGGAAATTATTGTTCAAAACGTTGAAATAGTCTTGAAATGACTAATTGTTGAGGATACTTGAGAAGAGAGAATTGTGTTATTCCTTGGATGATGAATTGGAATAAAAGCATTTATATTCATCTTGTGTTATTGGCATATCAATTCATTTGATTACATTAAACTTTGAAAGTTGATTTGAAAACTTGCATTGAGAAAAGAATGTTGAGAAACAAGTTTCCATGAATTGGTTTTGGGGTAAATACGGTGGTAAGTCTTGACAGGTGATGTAGATGAAATTGAATAGGTGTCGAGCCTTCCAGTTAATACTAGTAAAAATGACAGATTATAGGTGTCGAGCCTTCCAGTCCATGCTGGTAAAAATGACAAATTGGTAGTACTTGTATAGTCTACTTGCAGACACCAAACTAGGGATTACCAGAGTTGTATTTACCGCTCTTGAAATGAATTGTTAAGTTTTGAAAAATTGAAATTGCATGACATCATTGAGCATAATGGTTTTCAAAGATGAAGATGTGATTTTGTTTCAAAAGGGGATAGCATGGCATGTGCATTTCATCTTTTGAGACTTGTATAAAATGTATATACTTTGTTAAAGATTTCTTACTGGGCTTTATGCTTACCTTACGGGATTTTTGTAGAGGAAAAGATGTGGTAATGCCGTCTAACTAGAGGCGAGGAAATGTGTGTTGAGAGTACGAGACTCTCATTTTGCTGTGATTCTGTGTGTAAGCCAAGGGTTGTATGTGTGTGGTTTGAATAACCGTTTTGTGTAACCAGGCTCAAGCCTTGGAAACTTGTAAAACACTTGGGGATATTTATTTGTTGTTGGATTAATCACTGCAGGAAATGATAGTTTTGGCGACCAAAATATTGGTCACCAAAAGTCCCATTTTTGGTCGCTGAATCTAATTAGCGACTAAATTTTTTTGTCACCAAGTTCGTTACCTATACCTTGTCGGCGATAGTATTGGTGACTAAACTATTTTTGGTCGCCGAAAGTTAAACATTTGGCTACTAAACTTTGGTTAGTTGGGAAAGGTGATCTTTTGGTGACTAAATTATTGGTCGTTGAAATTGAAGTTTTGGCTACTAAACTTTGGTTAGTTGGCAAAGGTATCTTTTGGCGACTAAAATATTAGTCGCCGAAAGTTCTTGCAGAAAACTAAATTAAACTATTAGAGACTAAAATTTTAGTCGCTAATAGAATGCGTACATTTAGCAACCAAACACTTTAGTCGCCAAAGGATGTCATGTTTTTAGTGACTAAAATATTTAGTCAGTAATTAAACTTCCCTCATTCTGATTTGTTTTAGCTACTATGTGGTTTGGTCACAAAAAGCCATTTGGTTATTTTTTGCTACTAAATTATTGGTCGCCAAAACATTTGCTTACATTTTTGGCTACCAACATATTTAGTCACCAAATACTATATTATTTTTTTTTTAAATTTCTGAACCTCCTGTATCCATTATTAGTGCAACCTGTACCCTGTATAAATAATATAATCCGTCAATACTGAATATATTATCAACCATTCAACAACGTGCACACATTTCACTTCCAACCATCTAAAAAATTTATATTCAACGTCCAATTCTATATGTAATACAAATTCCATACGAACCAAGTATAATTCAACCCCAATTATTTAATTCCATACATAATAGAGGATTAACCAAATTTAATATCCAAAAGGAAATCTATACCACACCAAAAATTTATTCTGTACCGCCCCAAAAACTAATTTGTACCACGTCCAATGCTAATTTCTATCAAGCCAAATTTTGGATATTTACCACACCAAAAAACTAATTTGTATGAACCACTATATATACGGACGGAGATATAAAAACAATACCCTTCCGTACTTGTCAAAAAAAGTCATATCCACATTTGTACGTCAAAAACCATCTGCAAAAAAAAATTAAATAAATAAAAAAATAAATAAATAAAATAAAAATTAATCATTAGTATTGACTAAATATTGGCCAATTTAAAATTATAAAAAAAACATATAAAACTAGAAATTAAGTAATCTTTTCAAATTAATCATTAGTTTTGCATACTCGAATATATATGAAATAAAATTTTTCATGTTCAATCTGAGTACATACAACATATGAATCTAGTTGCTTTATTTGATGTTGCTAATAAATTGATGTTGCTATAAAAGTAATCTTAATAATAACTGGAAATTCAAACACTTGAATCTAGTTGCTCTATTTGATGTTCAATCTGAGTACATACAACATAGATTAATATATACCTATTAGTCCTTCAAGAACCCATAATAACTAAAACATCAGTTCAAAAAAAACATACCACAAACCCATATGTGCTACTCTCTATTGGCATTCCATAAATCATGAACCAAGCAGCATTACAAATGCATCCCAAAACTTTGAATAAATGGATTTTTAGGTTTAATAGCAACACAAGGATATGAAACTATAGTCAAGTGTATGCCATAGATATAAGGAGAAGGAGCCTAAAACAGAGACACAAAACAGCAATCATCATATTGATAACATCTGGGGCTATGCTTATTGCAATGAAATACAAGTGGTCAGATATGACAGTAAATCCCCCCCCCCACCCCTACCCAACCTCAACTCTGTGGGTGTACGGTACATGTGTTCATGGTGGTGTTGGTGGCATGGGGTGGGGCAAAGCCAATTATTCAAATACATGAAAATTTACAGATCGCGAAGCAAAAACTTACCCATTACATTAGTTTTTACAGGATTACTTTCCTCATTGCTGCAACGATCAATGCCTGATTTTTTACTAGATATTTCTGGTTTGGTACGGGAGTCCTTGATTTCACCATCCACCACTCTAGAATTATCCCTAGAAGTTCCATCACCATTCTCCTGCACAAAAATCAAAACTTCCTTCTTCTCAAATAGAAAATATTAAAAAATGCTGAGTGCAAGCACTTCTGAATGCTACTAAGGTACATAACGAGTAAAAAATAATCAAAAGATAAAATAGATATAAGAAGAATATGGTCCAATCCAAGTAAACTCAAATCTCCAAACTTTTAAGAACTGTAAAATGTATTAAATTCTCTAAACTTAAAGAATTGTAAAATATTCCATTTTAGTTCAGACATAAAAGCGTGAGTAACGTCTACCTATCAATTCCAGAATTTTCTAGCCCACTATTCTATAAAGCATGAGCAGTGTCTACCTATCATATGAAATTTCCATGCAATTCAGAACATATTTATCATTCACACATTGCAGTAAACGAATTTCTCCACTTCATCGACTTTGCTTTAACTATATTAGCAATGTTCATAAATGGTCAATTCATGATAACAATGGCCACTTTAGCTGTTACCTAGGCATAATTTTCCACAATGTGATTCAAGAATACCACATCATCCTTGTTCATCTTGTACCTCTATTCTCCTCTTCTTCAATGTGCAAGCAACCATGTGACTATGTGAGGCAGGCTTCACTACAAATACCATTGATGTGAAATCAAGCAATGAGTAACCATTCATTTAATTTATTTCACATCTAAATCTTATCACAAAGAAGAGGAGAGCAAAGATTAGAGAAAGGGTCAATCTACACAGAAAGGGCTGTTTATGCAAGTAACACTAACTTGGCTCAAAGATTAGTTGTTCAACACATTTGAAAAACTTGGCTCAAATTCTTACGCTGTTACATTATTCCCCTGCACATTTTTCATTTAACTGATGTGTGTGCTTGTGTTTTTTTGTTTGTAGTTTAATAGTTATAATGTTATCATGTTATCATTTTAATTCTTCTATTTTATTTATTTATTTTTCTAATTAAAAGTCATCACATATGCATCCCTCTTTTTTGAATTATTAGGCTCCAGTTTTGGTTGTGGCTTGTAACCGTGCTAATTATCTTGAAAGGGCTCTCAAATGTATTCTAAAGTATGCTTAATATTTTTGAGCATTTTCTAGTGCTCCTGATTAATTTGCTCATATTTCAATAAATAAATTTAAGGTTAAATTAACAATATCTCCTTATAATTTGCCTAATTGCATATTAGCCTCTGTTTTTAATTTAATAATTACATCTTTTACTATTAGTGAATGAGGGCTATTTCACAAGTACTTCCTACAAATTATCCCTTTCTTTCATTCCAGATCTGGTAAATTTCTAATTTCACAAGTACTTCATACAAATTATCCCTTTCTCAACATCCAAATCAAATATAATGAGACACCAACACTGAAGTTGTTCAACAACTATAAAGAATCAACATTTGAACAGCCAGTAATAAAGCTAAAGTTACATTAACAAGTAATTCACATACCTTGATCTGAATAAGCTGGGCTTCAATTGTTTCAACACCAGTAAGCTCACTTGAACAGCCAGGCTTCCTCAATTAATTTTTAATTAGAATGCTCACAGGATATTTAGATATAAATTTATAAAATAAAGATAAAATGATTTTAATCTCTTCGTACACTTGCTAAGTTATTTTTAACTAAAAGTGAAAGTTTTCCATATATAAAAAAAATGAAGCGTTAATTAAGTACATACGGAAAAGCACTCAGTACGAAGACTAACCAGTTTTCCATATATAAAAAGCATTAATTAAGTCCAAATACTAACCAAGATCACATGAATGCACCATACATATGCTACTATTGTTTTCCATATATAAAAAGCACTCAGTACCCAATTTACTAAGTGTGTGTGTATGTGTGTGTTTCAAGGGATGCAGAAGACCACTAACCTCTTTTCTATTTTTTTATTCACTTAGTTGATGAGTAGAACTCATACATTACTTAATTATAATTAATTCTTTATTTTCTTTTTAATTCTTTTTTATATCTCATAATCTCAATTACACTATATTAAATTATACTAATGTGAATTAGGCTCTAATTCCTATCCAATTATTTAATTCTAACTTGTTAAAATTAGCGAATCAGCCAGGTTTAATTTTCATTCTAACCTATCTGTTCAAACAATACAAGTCAATAAATCTCATAACAAATAAGTGAAGCATCTTAGCATCACCTCAAGTAAGGCTTTTAACAGAGTTAACTAGAGGAAGTTGCATATCACTTGAAAGCATTTCCATAACTTAGTTTTAGTAGTGATATCTTTCTGTCTTTTTACACAGTGAAAAGCATATGGTGGTCATCGAGGTCCAAACAGTAGCTCACATGCTAGCCATTCAACCTGATGATTGGAGCATACATGATTAAAACAACCATCATAACAATTAATCGACGGGTATTACCTAGAAAATTTATAACTAAAACCCCAAACAGTATGTTATGCATGTGCGTCTATGCTATGGATCAGAGAAAGAGAAAATTAAAACTAAACAAATATATTGTCTTCTTAAGGATGAACATATTTATCATAGTTATGCAGACCTTCTGTCATGACCCGAACCCGCCCCCATGGGTTAAGGACATAACCGGCCAGTAATCGAGGGATTACTTACGGCCTCAAACTAAGTCAGACATAACTCAATAAAGTAGAGGGGCCAAACGGAAGCAGAATTTAAAACTTTGTCCATAGAGCTGTGCTTACATGGCACATCATAACGGACTATACATGTACATATTAATAACTCACATCAAAATACAGTGACATAAAGTTCTGTACGACAGGATCATTCAAATCTAGGTCAGCCAATCAAAACTATATACAACGTATCCAAAGTCCTCGCCAACATGACAAAATGACGCAAGATAGCAAAAGGGCGAAGACGTGTCTCGTGCGTGAGACGCAAGGGCTGACTACTCAAAACCTTGGTTGTTCCACACAGACTTCACTGAGGCTGGGTTTGGACCACTCTTGGCTCATCTACATATACATGAATGAGCGTGAGGGAAAGCTCAGTGAACAATATCGAATAAAGAAGATACATTAGAACAACATACGACCCAATTCATATTCTATCTAATATATATATAGGTATACATAGGGCAGGTGACTGCAATTCCAAACATATCAGACGGCCTCGGGCCCAATCCATTCATGTCAAATTGGCCTTTGGCCCATTCAAACTTTCATTGGTGTCAAACTGGCCTTTGGCCCCTCCATACTTTCATTAGTGTTCATTAGTGTCAAACTGGCCCTTGGCCCATTCATTCTATCTTTCAGATCATACTGGCCTCTGGCCCATTCATTCTATCATTCAGATCATATCAGCCTCTGGCCCATTCATTCTATCATTCAGATCATACCGGCCTCTGGCCCATTCACTCTTTAGGCATAGCAAACGTTTGTCCACCATGAAAATTAACAGACTTATAGGAAGCTTAGAAATTGGACAATTAGCATATTCCATATATCTTTATTAAGATACTACTCACAGTGATCGGTTGGTTGGTTTGCCCTGGAGCTTGACCCTACACATCACATAACACATACAGGTCACAAATGATTCAATCCGTTCTTTAATTCACATATTCCTCTTTAGGCTTTATTCTTATCCCTTTAATTCATTTACTATGCTTAATGCATTCCTAAGAGTACTTAGAAGTGAAAGAGAATGGAAAACGAAACACTGAATGCACTTTCAAAATTTCCAGAAACAGGGTCCCTGCTCGAGCGTGGACTTCCCTGCTCGAGCGGGCCATTGAGGCCTACAAAAGTACTAGTTATGCCATATTTACGCTCGATCGCGAATTCTGGCGCTCGAGCGGAAGGCCTCACTACATGGCTCCCCGCTCAAGCGTGAACTTCCTCGCTTGAGCGGACGTCCATGTCTGCAAAAATGCTGGGAGCTCGTTTTTCCCGCTCGAGCGGCGGTTCCCTCGCTCGAGCGTACATCAAAAATTCTGGGTTTTCCAGAATAGTTCTTGAGCTCAAATTCAACATTCCAACCCACATTTCTTGCATATAATGGCTCAAACTTCATATAAACATGTACTAACATGGTACAAACACCAAATTACAACACAATGAAGCTCAATTCCTTGAATTACTTACATGCATGCCTCAAATTGACCCAAACTCATCACCCACACATTAAATTCAAACATTCAAACTCACACCCCCATGATTTGCATATGCATGTGGGAGATACTCACTATTCTCAACTTAATTGGTGAAGAGATGATCAAATACATGGACTTAAACCAAAAAATCAACATGGATCATACACATTGTGCTCAAATATGGAAATTTGAAGCAATTTCTTACATGCATGTACATATTGGCTTCCAATTCAACAAAACCAACTTAACTCATGTTCCTTATCATTATTCAACTTGGAATCTACAATTTACAAACTAAAATTCATGAGTCAAGAGTTGATTACTCACCTAGGAGCCTTAATCTTCCCAATTTATGATCAAATCTTGAGTTAGTCTTCAATTTATTCAAGCTTCTTGAGCAAACCTTCAATTTCCCACACACTCTCTCTCAAATTCGGATTCTCTCCCATTCTAGAGAGCCAAAATCAGCCAAAATGTAACAAAGGAGAGGAATTGAGTGTGTAGCGCCTATTTAATATAAGTCCCACTAATCACACTTATAAATATTAAATAATTGGGCACTATATCATTAATTTAATCTATTTAATTCGATCCGAATCAATTTTCAATTAAATTTCACCGTAGGCTCTAAAAATTATGCTAATCACAATGGCGTAATCAATTTCGGGTTTTGTGGCCGATAAGGCCTTCAATTTAAATTCCAAAGCAGATAATCAAACAGATATTCCTACGGTGAACAGATAGAAATTAAAAATCACATATTTTCACATAAATGGCACACATAAACATACCAAACACATAATCATATTCATAATAAGGACCAATTAGCATAATACGGAACAGGGTTATCACACCTTCCAATATAAATAAACAAATTATCTATGTGAAGAGAACAATCCTAGCAAAAAAAAAAAAAAAAAATCATTCTACAACCAACAATAAAGCATGCAGTCAACTTAATTACTGAACCAACAAACTAGTCCTCAAAACCTCTCTATGACATTTTTACATACACTTGGTGAGCATAAATCAAAAAGATCGGAGAAGTACACTGTTCACATGTAGAGCAGGGAATTGCAACAACACCAATTTTTAATTCCATTGAATTACATATGAAAGAGATCGAAGAAGATGTGAAGATTTATTTCCCGTTGAGAAGGAGATCGTCATAGGAGCATGCGAGCGTTAGGATGGAGAGGGTCGAATCCCTGAATCTGGCGGCGGACGGAGGGAGAGGAGTTGCCGGAAGAGCTGCTAGGAGGAGGAGAGAGAAAGAGGGGGAGGAACATGGTGTGGCGATTGCTGCCGTCGTGGGGTGGTCAGAGGATGATGGTGGTTGCTTCGCCAGAGGAAACGACCTCGGCCACGAGAAATAGGATCAAGACGGCAGTGGTGGTGGCGACCTGTGGCCACGGCCGCGCCATTGATGGGTGGAATTGGAGGTCAATAAGAGAAGTGAGAAGACGGTAGGTCTCTCTTCTCGCTAGAGAGAGAGGAGATGAGGGAATTGATTTACCTACGGTTTGGGTTGAAAACAAAATACATATATAATTAATAGTAATTCGCGACTAAATATTTTAGTCGCTAATTATTTTTTTAATCCGTCTGAAATTTGAAATCTCCCTCCAAATATTTTAGTTTTTTGGCGACTAAAATATTCTTTTGTCACTATAAATATACTTTTGGCGACCAAACTTTTGGTCACCAAAGATAAAAACTCTTCTTTTTTTTTTTTCTTTTCATTCGGCTACTAAACAATTTTAGTAGCTAAAACTAACTATACGGCGACAAAAACATTCTTTTGTCGCTGAAAATATACAATAATTTTTTTTCTTTTCATTCGGCTACTAAACAATTTTAGTAGCTAAAACTAGCTCTACGGCTACTAAAATTTCTTTTAGTTGCCAATTGTGGTATTTTTAGCTACTAAAATATTTTTTAGTCATCAATTGTAATATTTTTAGCTACTAAATTTTTTTTAGTCACCAATAATCAATATTCCCCGACTAAAAAAAATTAGTAGCTAAATATTTGACTTTTGCCGACTAATATTATTTTTGGTAGCCAATTCCGTAACTTTTGGTGATGAAATTTTTTTTAGTCGCCAAAAATGGTCGCCAAAAATGTATTTTCTTGTAGTGAATGTATTGTTGCATGAAGAACTATTGTATCATGTAATGTAAGTTTGGAGATTTATATTCGGTTTTCCTTGAAAGAGCCATGATTGTTGTATTATCATTTGAGTTAGAAATTTGAGGCGTTACACCGAGGTCCTTAAAAAAATGGTGAGGGTTATTAGTGCCATCCTATTGATTATCAATAACATTTTATTATTAAAACTAGTGATTGACATCTACGATGCGTGTTAAAATTAAATAAGTAAAAATAAAATAAAATATTTACTATATATTGTATGCCAATCAAGTGGTAAAATTTTTCTTGAGCAAATCTAAGATCCAAGGTTTAAGTCTCATTTATTTTTTGTTTTAATATGTGGCATAAGTATTATTAGTTAGCACACCTAATGTGTGTACAATTCAAAGAAATAAAAGAAAAATAAATTATTTACTATATCATATGTTGTGTGTTAGGTGAGTCGTAACTTTTATCTTTTTTTTTTTAATTATATATATATAGTAAGTATAAATATAGATAGGTAGAAGACAGAATGAGGAAAAAAAATCAATTAATTGGAGAAAAAGCTATCACTTGGGAAAGTTTTCATGACAACGTGTTTGAAGCGTCAATTAGGAATTATTGACACCACAAAATGTGAACATATGGAAAAAGACCACATGGAAAGTATGAGCAGTGAAAAAAAAAAAAAACAAACAAACAAATTAACCTCCAACGTAGACGACTTAAGCCTATTTAAAACCCAAAGTGAAAATTTTAAATGTCTTAATAATTTTTTACATTGTAATTTTAATTTTTTTTTGATATTATAATTTTTATTTAAAATTCATAACATTCACAATCAAAATAATTTTATTTATTTATATAGATACTAGCATAAAACCCGTGTTACGCACGACCTTAAACAAACAATTAAAATTTTATTTTTGAATTTAAATAGTAACAATTTTAAAAGTTAAAAGTAAAATAGTTAAAATAATGTAAATCAAGTTGTTTTTGAACTACACTCAAAATAAGTTTTAATTGTGTTACCATTAATGTTATATTTAAGTATTATTCCAACAATCCGAAGGGGCTGGCTTAGTGGGTGTAACTTGGGGTATGTGAGTGTACTCTCCAGTTGTCAGATTCAACTTTCAGTAGGTGCTATCAACTCCTTGAGCCACTCCTACAGGTTTTACCTAAGATATACTCAATTCACGTGATGGGGGACACTTAGCGTGTGTTTCAGAATTAATCGAGGTGCACATAAATATTAAAGCAACAAAAAAATTTCACTTAGAATCAAAAAGTAAATTTATTGTTTCAAGTCAATTTCTTGTCCCATAGCAACGTACAATTTTTAATTTACAATTACATATTGAAACTCAAATTAGAGAATCAAATCAAAGAAAATTAAGTAGTATTGGCCCATTTTCCTCCACTACTTATAAATTATTTCACTAATTTCTCACCACTTTCAATTGCCTTTTTTAGTCTCTTTAATCAGCCACCCTTTTTTCTAATGCCTTTCTCCAGCCACCTTTACGACTTTCCACCCAACTCAACAATTTGCTAGAGCTCCTGCATATACTCTCCAATCTATACCCTAGTAACTAACTTGCTCTTTGTGAATAACATCATCAAATGTAGTTTCAAAATTTAAAAAAAATAAAAAATTAAAAAAATCATCAAATGGTTATTTTTAAAGTTAAAGGAAATTTTTGTAATTTACAAAATATCATGGAATGGTTGGGCTTCAGAGGGCATGTGGAGTAAGATTAAAATTAAATCAATAAAAATATATATATAAACCAAATGTCAAAATTAACTTTAAGATTGGTTTGGAAATATACTATGTTAATAATTTTTTGATTAAAATATGAAGTAAAAAAAGTAGAAAGTTTGGAATATTTTTTGGCTTTTATTAAAAAAAACGTATAAAAAGTAGAGAGAAAAGGAAATATTTGACTTTTTTGATATAATTTTTGACTTTTTTTAGTGTTTTTGTAAATTTTTTGACTATTATAGTAATTTAATTTTCCAAACTTGCCTTTAGTTTGGCACATTTGAGCCGATTTCTTTTTGGCCTAAGTTCAACTATTTTAAGCTATATGTATTTAAGAAATTTAGTCAAAATTCTTCCATTGGACCCCTATTTAGTGAAAATGATAACCTAATTTATTTTGCTTCATAAACTCCCAAAGGAGAAAACATATAATTGAGTAAGAACAAAATAAATATTTTTTTTCGTAGACAATATTGTCAGAGTAACATATTACTGTGAAACAAAGTAACATGTTACTATAGCGATCCCGGGTTTACCCTTGTTGTACAGTGATCCGGACATGTGTCCGTGGATGTTGGTAGTTGTTTATTATCTTGTTTGCATCCTCTTTACTGGTATATTGAGTTATAGGATGTGTTCGGCAGGTTTGTTTCAGGTTGGTTGTGTTTGGGAGCCTAGTGTTGCTGCCCAGATTTTTGGACCTTCGCTCGAGCGAGGAGTTGGTCGCTCGAGCGAGAGTTGAGTTCGTGTCTGGTGGGTCGAGCCAGAGTGGCTTCGCTCGAGCGAGCGATTGCGTCTGGTTCTGGACCTGAGAGTTGCATTTCTTGGCTCGAGCGAGCTTTTCTTGGCTCGAGCGGTCTGGTTTGTTCTTCGCTCGAGCGAGAGGTCTGTCGCTCGAGCGTGCTTCTGGTTGCAGACCTGAGGGTTTGAGTTGTTGGCTCGAGCGAGCATTCTTTCGCTCGAGCGCACTTTTGAGTTTTTGGCTCGAGCGAGAACTTCTTGGCTCGAGCGAGAGTTTTCTGTGTCTGGTCGCTCGAGCGACAAAGGCTTCGCTCGAGCGAGCGTGTTTTATATCAGCGGGCAGTAGCGTTTTTGAACATCACTTTTCACTTTCTTTTTCTTTCAAACCCTAGATCCGAGACTCTCTCTCTCTAAACTTACACTCTCTCTAAACTTACACTCTCTCTAAGATTTGATCTCCCTAGAGTGTGAATCTAGCCTAGGGTCTTTGTTAAAAAGATAGAGGGCGTTGAGAGCTTTGATTTAATCTGAAAAAGTTTGGATTTGGAGCACGTTGATCTTCAAGTCTTCATCTCCTTTTTGGCTTAAACTTCGAGGTAGGGATATCCTACTCCTCTCTATGAGTTTTGTCTTTAAATTTTAGTATTTTGAGATGTTGGGGTTGGTTTGGTAATTTGGTGAAAGTTTGGGGGCTTTTGTGTTATTTTACAAAAGTTGGGGTTTTATTCATAATAAACCTAGATGCATGTTTGGCATAGAGAAATGGAATAAATGTTAAATCATAGATGAAAAAGGGACCTAAGGGTTGTAATGTTAATTATGGGAATTGACCTAATTACATGATTGATTAATTGGGATAATTAATTATGAGAAATGAGACAAATGAAATGTTGATTGAATATCCATTGTGCATTTATTTTCTGTTTAGAAATAACTGCTTTGGGCTATCGGTGGAGGATAGTCGTGATTGTTGTAGACAATGCATGATGATTAGGCAAACGAAAACTAATCAATGGAATGTGTCATGGAATTTGACGGTTGATAGAATACATTAACTGTATGTATTGAATGATTGTATATAGAACCAATGTGTTTGTATACGTTATGTGTAGAGGAGGAGATGGGGGATGTACTCCGCGGTTTAGGGGAAGATAGGGGATGTACCTCTAAACCGGATAGTGTTGGGAGAAGATAGGGGATGAACTCCGTAGATACAGCTCATATGCTTGTCTAAAGAAGTGAAGATAGAGCTTATATGCTTATCTTTGTGAAATGTGGATATAGCTTATATGCTTATCTGTGGATATTGTGGTTATACATATCTGTTGTAGAATGTGGATATAGCTTATTTGCTTATCTGAGAATGTGGATATTGTTGTTATACATATCTGTTGAGAATGTGGTTAGTGCTTATATGCCAATCCGTTGAAAAAGGGAAAATGAAAGGTAACTTGGACTCATAAGTCGTATGACATAAATTTATGATTTATGTGAATGTATCAGTGTTGGCCATCTATCAATTGCTAATCTTTTAGTCATTGTTCATGGTTGGTTTAGTATATTTCTACTGGGCTGTGGCTCACCCTATATGGGATTATCATTTTCAGGTATAGGTAGCATGCCACCTCCAATGACATAGCTTGGGAGGCTAGAGGCGGACATACTTTTGTCGTTTTCTTTTTGATGTATTACATGTAATTTCAAGCCAAGGGCTTAATGTGTAATGAGTTAGTACTCTTTTGTTGTAACCAAGTGTTAACTTGGAAAGCTGTAAGCCCATAGGGCATTTGCTTTTGTTGTTAACATGTAATACTTATGTAATGGAATTCTGATAAATGGAAGAATGTGGAACTTTTACATATCAATGCATGTCTTATTTGTTGGATTTAATGTTATTTTTTTGAGGGCGTTACAGTTACTGTCAGACAGAGTAACATGTTACTGTTACTGTTTACATCAATTTCGATGGTAAATTTTATTTATTTATTTTTATTTTAAGAATTTCATAGTTCACATGGATCTTATTTGATAGATCTTAATGAGAAAAATCTAAAAATACTAATTTTATTAAAAATTGACATTTACATCAACAGTTATATTATTTTAAAGTTTAATATTTTGATAATAATAGTATATGTTGCACTCTTTCAGAATTTTTTTTGTACTTGTCCTTAATACATTAAAGTTTTATTATGAGAGATTTTGACTAAATTCCCCTATATATTTTTGGGAAGGTTCCATCTACACACCATGAATCTTCTCAATACATACAATTTGACTATTAAATTTATATGACAATAATAGTTTTAAGTAAAATGACTAGTAAAACAATATGGGTGTATATGTACTCATTTTGTAACACCCTCAAAATAATAACATTAAACCCATCAAATAAGACATGCATTTACATATAAACTAACCACTTTCCTTTATTCCTTAGAGTTCCATTACATAAGTATTACATGTTAACATCATAACAAAATGCTCTACGGGCTTACAGCTTTCCAAGTTAACACTTGGTTACACAACAAAAGAGTACTAACTCATACACATTAAGCCCTTGACTTGAAGTTACATGTAATACATCAAAAGTAAAACAACTACACTATGTCCGCCTCTAGCCTCCCAAGCTATGTCCTTGGAGGTGGCATGCTTCCTGTACCTGAAAATGATATTCCCATATAGGGTGAGCCACAGCCCAGTAGAAATACACTAAACCAACCATGGACAATGACTAAAATATTAGCAATTGATAGATGGTCAACACTGATTCAATCACATAAATAACATATTTATGTCAACGACTTACAAGTCCCAATTACTTTTCATTTTCCCTTTAACAACAGATAAGCATACTAGCTCTATCATCATTTCCACAGATATGTATAAAAACTATATCTCACATTCAGATAAGCATAAAAACTATATCCACATTCTCAACAGATATGTATAACAACAATATCCACAGATAAGCATACAAGCTGTATCCACACTTCACAAAGATAAGCATATGAGCTCTATCGTCACTTCTCTAGACAAGCATATGAGCTGTGTCTACGGAGTTCATCCCCTATCTCCTCCCAATACCTATCCAGTTTAGAGGTACATCCCCTATCTTCCCCTAAACCGCGGAGTACATCCCCTATCTCCTCCTCTACACATAACGTATACAAACACAATGGTTCTATATACAATCACCCAATACATACAAATAATGTATTCTATCAACCGTCAAGTTCCATGACACATTTCATTGATTAGTTTCAGTTTACCTAATCATCATGCATTGTCTACAACAATCACGACTATCCTCCACCGATAGCCCAAAGCAGTTATTTCTAAACAGAAAATAAATGCACAATGGATATTCAATCAACATTTCATTTCCTCATTTCTCTCCATTAATTATCCCAATTAATTAAACAATGTAATTAGGCCATTTTTCCATAATTACCATTTCAACCCTTAGGTCCCATTTTCATCAATGATTCAACAATCATTCCATTTTTCTATGCCAAACATGCATCTAGGTTTATTATGAATAAAACCCTAACTTTTGTAAAATTACACAAAAGCCCCAAACTTTCACAAAATTACCAAACCAAGCCCAACATCTCAAAATACCAAAATTTAAAGAAAAAACCCATAGAGAGGAGTAGGATATCCTTACCTCGAAGTTTAAGCCACAAAAGAGATGAAGACTCGAAGATCAACTTGCTCCAAATCCAAACTTTTTCAGATTAAATCGAAGCTCTCAACGCCCTCTATCTTTTTAACAAAGGCCCTAGGCTAGATTCACACCCTAGGGAGATCAAATCTTAGAGAGAGTGCAAGTTTAGAGAGAGAGGGTGTCGGATTTAGGGTTTAATCAAAGAAAGGGACTGAAAAAGTGATGTTTTAGACGCTGCTGTCCGCTGATATAAAACACGCTCGCTCGAGCGAAGGATTGGTCGCTCGAGCGACCAGACACAGAAAACTCTCGCTTGAGCCAAGAAGTTCTCGATCGAGCGAAGAAAAACCCAGACCGCTCGAGCCACGAAAAGCTCGCTCGAGCCAAGAAAGACAGCTCTCAGGTCCAGAACCGGTGCAACACAACTCTCGCTCGAGCGACAAACTCCTCGCTCGAGCGAAGGACCAAAAATCTGGGCAGCAACACTAGGCTCCCAAACGCAACCAACCTGTAACAAACCTGCCCAACGCATCTTATAACTCAATATACAAAGTAGAGAGGATGCAAACTAGAAAATAAACAACTACCAACATTCACGGACACATGTCCGGATCACTGCACAACAAGGGTAAGCCTGGGATCACTATAACCTCCCCCCCTTAAAGAATTTCGTCCCCGAAATTAAGCACAAGTTTTCAAAAACAAGTTTTTCTTCATTTTAAACAATGTTACACTTGAACATTCAACAATTCGACCCATTACCGGTCATCCCATCCCTTTAACAAGAGACATATCACAATATGTAAACAACATATGTATTATCAACATGCATCAACATTATGCACTAACTTTCCAATGTCAACAATATACTTAACACATATAATGTTACATTCAACTTCCATATGAGGCAAGTTCCAAAATATACATCCAATGATCAAAACATTTTCAATGTTTCACAACTTAAGACATATATAAAAGCTCTTAAGTTCAACAAAATGTAAAATTTAAATACAAGATTACATATCAACAAACAAGTCCGGATATTTCTCTCGGACTTCCAACTCACGTTCCCAAGTGGCTTCCTCCACTCCGTGATGTTTCCACAAGACTTTTACCAAAGGAATGGTCTTGCCACGCAGGACCTGATCCCGCCTATCCAAGACCCGAACCGGTCTCTCCTCATATGAGGCATCCTTATCTACCTCTAAATTGCTCCAATCCAGCACATGTGATGGATCTGGTTCATACTTCCGAAGCATACTCACATGAAACACGTCATGCACTCCGGACAACTGCGGCGGTAAGGCTAACTGATAAGCAACCTCACCTATCCTCTCAAGGATCTCAAAAGGACCAATAAACCGAGGGGATAACTTCCCACTCTTCCCAAACCTCATCAGGCCTCGTCTAGGTGATTTCTTCAGAAAGACATGATCACCTACCTCAAACGCCAAAGGCCTCCTCCTACGGTCGGCATAACTCTTTTGTCGACTCTGGGCTGTAACAAGCCTCCTACGGATAAGCTCAACTTTCTCCGTCGTCTCCCTAACCAACTCCGGACCCAACAAAGGTGCATCACCCACCTCGGCCCAACAAACTGGAGACCTACACGGTCGGCCATACAAGGCCTCAAACGGTGCCATACCGATGCTAGACTGAAAACTGTTGTTGTAGGCAAACTCTACCAATGGCAAGTGCCTCTCCCACGTCCCACTGAAATCCAGGACACAACCCCGAAGCATATCCTCGAGGATCTGAATAGTACGCTCGGACTGCCCGTCAGTCTGAGGATGATAAGCCGTACTAAAGGTCAACTTAGTGCCCAAGGCACTCTGCAAACTCTACCACAACCTAGCAGTAAAACGAGGATCTCTATCTGAGACGATCATCACTGAGACCCCGTGCAATCTCACTACGTCCCGAATATACAGGTCGGCAAGATGATCTACCGAATCTCTCACGCGCATAGGAATAAAGTGCGCCGATTTAGTCAACCGGTCTACAACCACCCAAATAGCATCACTACCCCGCTGAGTCCTCGGAAGACCTACAACGAAGTCCATAGTGACATGCTCCCACTTCCACTCGGCAATAGGCAAGGGTTGCAACAAACCCGCTGGCCTCTGATGCTCGGCCTTCACTTGCTGGCAAGTAAGGCACTTCGATACGAAAACAGCCACATCTCTCTTCATACCCCGCCACCAAAACTGGCGACCCAAATCCTGATACATCTTAGTACCTCCTGGATGCACCGCAAGGCGCGAATGGTGAAACTCTCGGAGTACTTCCTCTCGGCAAGACTCCGGTACAAACAAACGGTTTCGGTATCTCACACTCAGGTCGGGATACACCGTCAAACCCTTCTCAACTTTCCCACTGGAGATCTTCTCTCGGAGGGATTCTACCTCAAGGCCACCTCTCTGTGCCTCTAACACTCTAATCACAAGTGTAGGCTGCGCAACAACAGAAAACAAGGCCGCAGCCTCGACAGATTCGCCCAGTAGCAAATCAAACTCACCAAGTGCTCCCAACATCTCCCATTCCCGGATGGCTATACAAGCTACATCACTAATGGTTTTCCTACTAAGGGCATCGGCCACAACATTGGCCTTTCCCGGATGATAATGCAACTCAAAATCATAATCCTCGATGAACTCCATCCATCTCCTCTGCCTCAAATTCAAGTCTCTCTGTGTAAACAGATACTTCAAACTCTTATGATCCGAGAATACCTCGAACCTCTCACCATAAAGGTAGTGCCTCCAGATTTTCAAGGCAAAGATCACAGCTGCTAACTCTAGGTCGTGTGTGGGGTAATTCTTCTCGTGTATTTTCAACTGACGTGAGCCATAAGCTACCACTTTCCCCTCTTGCATCAACACACAACCCAAACCCTCTCGTGAGGCATCACAATAAACCGCATAACCCAACCCTCTCTCCGGAATAATCAACACCGGAGCGGTGGTCAATCTAACTTTCAACTCTTGGAACGACTTTTCACAAGTCTCACTCCACACAAACTTGACTCCCTTCCGAGTCAGCCTAGTCAACGGTGACGCTAACCTGGAGAAATCTTTCACAAACCGACGGTAATACCCAGCTAATCCCAGAAAACTGCGGATCTCAAATACACTCTTAGGCTGTGCCCAATCTTGCACTGCCTCAACCTTGGATGTATCAACTGACACCCCTTCCCCGGATACCACGTAGCCTAAGAATTTGACTTCCCTCAGCCAGAACTCACACTTCCCAAACTTGGCATACAGCCTATGGGCTCTAAGTAACTCAAGCACCACTCTCAAGTGTGCCTCGTGCTCCTCCTCAGAAGGCGAATAGATAAGAATGTCGTCCACGAAGACAACCACAAATCGGTCTAAGAACTCCCGGAAAATCCGGTTCATCAAGTCCATAAAGACTGCCGGTGCATTGGTAAGCCCGAATGGCATCACCAAAAACTCATAATGGCCATACCGCGTACGGAATGCCGTCTTAGGGATATCTTCCTCCCTGACCCTCAACTGATGGTAACCCGATCTCAAGTCTATCTTAGAGAAACAACGGGAACCCTTCAACTGGTCAAACAAATCATCTATACGGGGCATAGGGTACTTATTCTTAACCGTAGCCCGATTCAACTTCCGGTAGTCAATACACAATCTCAAGGCACCATCTTTCTTTTTAACAAAGAGGGCCGGCGCTCCCCACGGCGAAACACTAGGGCGAACAAAGCCCTTATCGAGCAATTCCTGGAGCTGAACTTTCAACTCAACCAACTCTGCTGGAGCAAAACGGTAAGGTGCCATAGAAATCGGCGTCGTACCAGGCACTAAATCAATAGAGAACTCTATCTCTCGGTGAGGTGGCAAACTAACAAGATCTTCGGGAAAGGCATCCGAATACTCACAAACCACCCTCGGCAATATATGCTGGGTCTTACCACTCTCACCACTCTCAAAGCTGGCAAGTAGACTACTAAGCTCACTTCGCCCTCGCGAATCATACCCCGGTGGCAAAACACTACCAACCCGGTCTCCCAAGAAATGGAACCACTCCCCGCTCAAGGTACATAACGTAACCCTCTGGCGGTAGCAATCAATAACAGCCCGGTATGACGATAACCAGTCCATACCCAAAATAACATCAAAACCCTTCATGGGCATGACAACAAACGGAAAAGGAAGCCTATAGTCGGCGACCTCTATATCACATCCTCTAACACCCTGTTTCAGGATCAACTCACCACCCAAAGGCGATACCACACAAATAGGAGATGCTAACTGTGCTAACTCCAATTCCAAAACCGATGCAAATGCAGCAGATACAAAAGAATGAGATGCACCCGTGTCTATCAACACACTAGCAACTGAGTTGCAAAACAGAAAAGTACCTCTCACTACTGATGGAGCCGGTACCAAATCCTGCGCGGTAACAGCATACACGCGCCCCGTAGGCCCCTGGTCTACCTGCTCTCCTCTCGGAGCAAAAGACTGCTGCACAGACTGGGATGACGAAACTCCCGGATTGGCCCTCGAGGCCTGCACAGACTGAGCTGGCTGAAAACCCTGGGTCTGCCTAGAACCAGACGCTCCCGAAGTGGCACTCAACTGTGGGCAAAACCTCTTCATGTGCCCAGGTTGTTCACACTGATAACAAGTCAAGAGCTGCCCCCTGCCCAAACTCTGACTCTGCGGTCTAGCTGAAGAAGAAGCAGCTTTCTGACCCCCACCCTTCTGCGGGCAAACTGAAACCTTGTGACCCAGCTGGCCACACTTGTAACAAGTGAATTCCCCCTGACTGCCTCTCCCCGAGCCTACACTCGGCACTGGAAAGGTCGATCTAGAGACTGCACCTTGAGACTGCTGAGGGTTATAACCCTTCTGTCTCCTGCCATCACTCTGACTATCCTGGCTCCTCTTGGAGCCCCTCTGTTCTTCCTCCTCCTCCTGCATCATAATCTCCATATGAGCAGCAGCATCAACTAGGTGTCTATACTCTCGAATGTAAGACCCACCAACTCTCAACTTGAGGCCCCGCCTCAACTTCCGCTCAAACTCATAGCAACGGCGTTCCTCAGACGCCACCAGTTCCGGTGCAAACCTGGACAGACTGATAAAAGTAGCCTCAAACTCGGCCACCGACAAGCCCTGCTGATTAAGCCGGCTAAACTGATCCCTCAGCTTCTCCCTAGCTGCTGCTGATAAAAACCTCTCCTGAAAAGCATTTATAAACGCCTCCCAAGTACCGCCCACACGAGCTTTCTCGTACTTCCACCATTGACCCGCATCTCCCTTCAGTTGGAAGGATGCCAAGGTCACTTTCAGTGCTCCGTCCTCGATGCCAAGCATCTCAAACGTCTTCGTTGTCTGTTCGAGCCATTCATCTGCCTTAAGCGGCTCTTTAGGATCCCCGATAAACTCGTCCGGATTACACCGAAAGAACTCCCTCTTCAAGAAGGAAGGCCCTGTCTCAGCTGCCTGATTCCCAGCTCTAAGAATACCCAAAGCTCCTGCTATCTCTCTGGCCAAGGCACCCATAGCCTGCTGACCTACTGGCTCGGCCACAGTGGCCTGCCCAACCCCCTCCTGTACTGCCGGAATCTCACCAGGTAACGGTACTTCCTGCCTCGCAGGTCTACCACGCCTAGCACCTCTTCCTCGTCCTGACATCCTAATAAAGGCAACACAGAACATTAGCACATTCATAAATGTGCCGAAACTAAACACTCACGTCCTAATACATGGACCACTGTAATTCACTCCACATAAGCACATAAACACATAAGCACTTACGAATTTCATTTCCGGATAATGATAGTCCCGAGACGTTACTAGAGTTCCGGTTAGAAACAGCATTGATCAAGTGCTTTTCCAACAAGACTCCCAGAAACTCAAGGATCCAATCAACATCCCAGAAATTAAATCCCATACCCACATAGTCACATAAGCATGTTATCACTTAAGCACATAGCATATGATACTACATCTAAGTCTCTATCAAGCGAGACAAACCCATTGTGATACTAATCACTTCCCACGTACCCAAAGTATTCGAACCCGGTACGCTCTGATACCAAGTTGTAACACCCTCAAAATAATAACATTAAACCCATCAAATAAGACATGCATTTACATATAAACTAACCACTTTCCTTTATTCCTTAGAGTTCCATTACATAAGTATTACATGTTAACATCATAACAAAATGCCCTACGGGCTTACAGCTTTCCAAGTTAACACTTGGTTACACAACAAAAGAGTACTAACTCATACACATTAAGCCCTTGGCTTGAAGTTACATGTAATACATCAAAAGTAAAACAACTACACTATGTCCGCCTCTAGCCTCCCAAGCTATGTCCTTGGAGGTGGCATGCTTCCTGTACCTGAAAATGATATTCCCATATAGAGTGAGCCACAGCCCAGTAGAAATACACTAAACCAACCATGGACAATGACTAAAATATTAGCAATTGATAGATGGTCAACACTGATTCAATCACATAAATAACATATTTATGTCAACGACTTACAAGTCCCAATTACTTTTCATTTTCCCCTTAACAACAGATAAGCATACTAACTCTATCATCATTTCCACAGATATGTATAAAAACTATATCTCACATTCAGATAAGCATAAAAACTATATCCACATTCTCAACAGATATGTATAACAACAATATCCACAGATAAGCATACAAGCTGTATCCACACTTCACAAAGATAAGCATATGAGCTCTATCTTCACTTCTCTAGACAAGCATATGAGTTGTGTCTACGGAGTTCATCCCCTATCTCCTCCCAATACCTATCCGGTTTAGAGGTACATCCCCTATCTTCCCCTAAACCGCGGAGTACATCCCCTATCTCCTCCTCTACACATAACGTATACAAACACAATGGTTCTATATACAATCACCCAATACATACAAATAATGTATTCTATCAACCGTCAAGTTCCATGACACATTTCATTGATTAGTTTCAGTTTACCTAATCATCATGCATTGTCTACAACAATCACGACTATCCTCCACCGATAGCCCAAAGCAGTTATTTCTAAACAGAAAATAAATGCACAATGGATATTCAATCAACATTTCATTTCCTCATTTCTCTCCATTAATTATCCCAATTAATTAAACAATGTAATTAGGCCATTTTTCCATAATTACCATTTCAACCCTTAGGTCCCATTTTCATCAATGATTCAACAATCATTCCATTTTTCTATGCCAAACATGCATCTAGGTTTATTATGAATAAAACCCTAACTTTTGTAAAATTACACAAAAGCCCCAAACTTTCACAAAATTACCAAACCAAGCCCAACATCTCAAAATACCAAAATTTAAAGACAAAACCCATAGAGAGGAGTAGGATATCCCTACCTCGAAGTTTAAGCCACAAAAGAGATGAAGACTCGAAGATCAACTTGCTCCAAATCCAAACTTTTTCAGATTAAATCGAAGCTCTCAACGCCTTCTATCTTTTTAACAAAGGCCCTAGGCTAGATTCACACCCTAGGGAGATCAAATCTTAGAGAGAGTGCAAGTTTAGAGAGACAGGGTGTCGGATTTAGGGTTTAATCAAAGAAAGGGACTGAAAAAGTGATGTTTTAGACGCTGCTGTCTGCTGATATAAAACACGCTCGCTCGAGCGAAGGATTGGTCGCTCGAGCGACCAGACACAGAAAACTCTCGCTCGAGCCAAGAAGTTCTCGATCGAGCGAAGAAAAACCCAGACCGCTCGAGCCACGAAAAGCTCGCTCGAGCCAAGAAAGACAGCTCTCAGGTTCAGAACCGGTGCAACACAACTCTCGCTCGAGCGACAAACTCCTCGCTCGAGCGAAGGACCAAAAATCTGGGCAGCAACACTAGGCTCCCAAACGCAACCAACCTGTAACAAACCTGCCCAACGCATCTTATAACTCAATATACAAAGTAAAGAGGATGCAAACTAGAAAATAAACAACTACCAACATTCACGGACACATGTCCGGATCACTGCACAACAAGGGTAAGCCTGGGATCACTATACATTTAAGTAATTTACATATGAAAATGCAAATCTCTTTTTACACACCATCATATATATACTATATTTGGAACAAATCTCCCTTCCAACACTCGTCCAACATTGTTCATCTTCGGATATGGGGACGCTGCTGCGCAGCACGCGCAGCAGCGTCTGCTGTGCGGCAATTTGAGCTCATTTCGAGACTCATTTTGATAATCCAAGCCGTTCATATTTTAGAATACGTCAAGTAGAATATGCCTGCAAAAACTCAAGTTAATCGGATATCGTTTACTCATTCATCCACTCACATTTATATCTACAAAATTAAATACAAATGTATTTTAGCTTGATTAAAATGAATACAAATGTGAGTGGATGAACAGGTAAACAATATCCGATTAACTTGATTTTTTTGCAGGCATGTTTCACTTGACGTATTCTAAAATGTTAACGGTTCGGATTATCAAAATGGGCCCAGAAATGGGCCCAAATCGCCGCACAGCAGACGCTACTGCGCATGCTGCGCAGCAGCATCCCCACTTCCTACATCTTCACCATTATAATCTAACACAGTACACTCATCATCTTCACCATTATAATCTAACATTACACTCATCATCTTTGCCATTATAATTTTTATCATTATTTTCTCAACTCAAAACATTATTGCCTTTGAAGATATGGGGTTGTTTGGGATGACCTAAATAAGTGCACTTTTTGTCTTTTTACGTAAAGATGTGCAGAAAAGTAAAGAGGTGATGTGATGGAAAAAAGATAAAAAGATGGAATATTTTTGGATTGCCAAACTTGACCTTAGGATTTTAAGAATATTGAAATCAATCGATTTTGATTTCAAGATTTGCACACCATGGATGATATCGCTGATTTGGAACAATATAACAATGAAAATGTCAGTTTCCTTTTTTTATTTATCTCGTACATATAGAAGATGGCTTTCCGTTCATCATGTATTCGGAGAACCATAAATGAACATTTATAAAATGTTCAATTATTTATATTTGAACAAAATTATTTTGTTCATTTATTAAGGATGATCAAATATTAAATGTTCATAGATAAAAAATTAAACATTTTGATTGTGGTGTATACCAATTTATTAGCATAGGGTTAAAAAGTAAAAGTTTTGGTGTGAACTAAGATATTTTCACAATCTAAAAATTATTATGTATGTGTATTAAGTAGTGGTGTGTACTAAAAAAATCGTGGGTGTGTAAATAGAATTACCCATATTTTTGAAATGTATAATTACATATTACCCATGACATTCTTTTATGTGACATTTATGTTTTGTTTGAATAATGAATTTAGGGGAAACAAAATGAAATAACTAAACAAAAAATAGATTGCACTTTTTTTATAGCAACTATCTACTTCTTTTTCTGTTTCTTTTTTTTTTATTTTTTTATTTTTTTATTTTTTTTATTACATTTCATTAACCTAACCAAAAAAGTGGAGAGGGAAAAAAAAAAAAAAAAACCTTCCTTCACTTCATTTTATTTTCTTCTGATCTTTTTGTTTTTCATGGTTCTTTCATTATATAAATATAAGATCCAAACAAAATTTTAAATCTATCATAATAAATTTATAATACTATGATAATTCAAATTATCTTATCTTAAAATGAAACATAAAAGTGACAAATTATCCTCACTCGAATAATAACTTTGCATCTACTTAATAAATTATTAGCTATATGCATATTTGTTTCTTCTTTTTTTTTTCTTTTCTTTCTCTCCTTTTTTTTTTTTTCCCTTTTGAGAAGCATATTAATTTGCTTGTTGTAGTAAAAAAAAAAAAATCATATTTGCTTGAATTAATTTATCTAATAATATTTAGTTTGTCTTATACTTATAATTGGGTATTATTAGATTAATAGGTAATTTTCAATTTCGGATGGACCATTTTGATCAAGTGACTCATTTGGCTCATACTCATACCTAACTAATTTTTTTTAAACTAATAATTTGTAAAAATAGCTTGTTAATATTGAAAAATAAATAACATATAAATAATAAGCTTATCCACGTTCTATTACTTAAAAAATTAATTTCAAGCATAATAGAGTTACGTTATAATTTTAACTCAATGTTTACTTGACTCATATTCTTACATAACAAAATAAAAATTACGATTATTGGATCGGGTTAATTTTTTTTATAAATAATATATATTATATATGAATGGCTTATAAAACAAATTATTTGGATTATCAAAACTGATCCGTGGTAGGTCTCACGGACCCTTAAATTTTGTAAAGTGGAGATTTAAACTCGAGAGAAACCCAACCCAATAAAAATTAGATAATAGCAAGCTAAACTAATTTTTTATACTAAAATTTGAAGGAAATTAAGTATTTTAGATTGTATACTACCAAGAATTTAAAGAAGTAAAATATTATGGTAAAATTAGCATTATCCATAAATCCAATTTTTTTTTTTTTTTTCAAAGGTCTACACTCTAAAATACTTTATATATAAGGACAAATTTCTGTAAAATTACCAAACTATCATATATATATATATATATATAGATATACTGGTATTCAAAGTGAACACCTCACTTGTTTCTATGAATTTCTTTCTCTCCTTTTACCAAGTGGTCTTCTCTTCTTGCGCCAAGTGTCAATTTCTCCATTTAAAAAGAAAAAATTAAAAATTAAAAGAGGCGCACAAGATTTGAACATAAGATTATTCACTTAACTTACTAAAAAACATTTTCATCACTAAACAATATAGAAAGTATGTAATGAATTCAAAATTAAAATTTATATTTTAAGCACACCCATCGAGTCGGCTCACACCCTAATATATATATATATATATATTATAACTAGTGGAAAGTTGAAACTGTTGGAACAATCTTCTGTGTAAATAAAATAACTACAAATAAACAAACAAAAATAAATAAATCTTACAGAATTTATTTCGTTGAACTGAATAAATAATTCAAGACCAAATCGAGTGTGTGACACTCTGTCCTTAAGACAGATTCGTCCCGCTACGGTACTTACGGTTGAGCGGCGTCTATCTCCCAGGATACAATGATCTTCACAAATTGTTGTAGTACTCCAAACAATTTGTTCGGCGAACCAAACCTATGTTCTAACTCTCTGAAATTTATTCCTAAAAAATGAAGATTAATGCACTAATGCACCAAAGATAACAAACTGGACAGCAAATAATATTTCAGACTGATTTTTGGGATCCTCTCAACTGCTGGAAAAGTATCTATATTTATAGGCAAAAAAATAGACCCGAAAAGGTGCTTCCTTGAAGTGAACAGGTACATAAAAAAATTGAACAGGTTTAGTTCAAATTTATTTTTTTAAACAAAATTGCAACCTGTTAAAATACAAACAAATCCGGACCGTTTGCACAACCAACACCAATAATTCATGTTGACTTAGTCCACTACGGTTCTAAGTTTGAATTATTGGTGTTGGTTGTGCAAATGGTCCGGATTTGTTTGTATTTTAACAGGTTGCAATTTTGTTTAAAAAAATAAATTTGAACTAAACCTGTTCAATTTTGTTATGTACCTGTTCACTTCAAGGAAGCACCTTTTCGGGTCTAATTTTTTGCCTATAAATATAGATACTTTTCCAGCAGTTGAGAGGATCCCAAAAATCAATCTGAAATATTATTTGCTGTCCAGTTTGTTATCTTTGGTGCATTAGTGCATTAATCTTCATTTTTTAGGAATAAATTTCAGAGAGTTAGAACATAGGTTTGGTTCGCGGAACAAATTGTTTGGAGTACTACTACAATTTGTGAAGATCATTGTATCCTGGGAGATAGACGCCGCTCAACCGTAAGTACCGTAGCGGGGCGAATCTGTCTTAAGGACAGAGTGTCACACACTCGATTTGGTCTTGAATTATTTATTCGGTTCAACGAAATAAATTCTGTAAGATTTATTTATTTTTGTTTGTTTATTTGTAGTTATTTTATTTACATAGAAGATTGTTCCAACAATCTTAAGACAGGTTCGAATTATTCTGTTTACAGAATTTTTCGTTTGTTTCTTTTTTTTTTTCATTCTTCGTAAATAATTTCGGAAGAAAATTATTTTCTGTGGATTTACAAAATAATATTCTGGTTGGAAAAACAAATAGTGATTATATGCTATTTGACAGATAGTAGTAATATACTGTCTCTTTTCTTTGACAACAACTAGTAGGACGATACTGGTGTCATTAACAATTCAGAATATATTTTTGTGGAGTTTTTCAGAAATTAATTTTGGGTTTTAGAAATTATTTTCTGAGTTTTCATTACTTAAAATTCTGTTTTAGTATTTTAATTATTGAAGTGCTATAGAAATTAATTTTCTGTGTGGAATTAATTTGCTTGAATAAAAATTTATTTTATTTCCAAATTAATTGAAAAATAAAAGTTATTTTCTTATTTCTTTTATTTTACAGAATTTAATTTCTTGTGTGGAATTAATTTGGTTAAATAAAATTTTATTTTATTTCCAAATTAATTGAAAAATAAAAGTTATAGTTTTTATTTCTTTTATTTTACAGAATTTGTTTTTCTGTGTGGAATTAATTTGTTTAAATAAAATTTTATTTTATTTTCAAATTAATTGGAAAATAAAAGTTACATTCTTGTTTCTTTTATTTTTACAGAATTTAATTCTGTGAATTTGGTTTAATATTCTGTGTAGTGAAAATTTTAATTATAAATTTGTTTTATAAATTAGAATTGATGGCTACTGAAACAAATGCCCAAACAAGTACTACTGTGGTGGCTGCAATTGCACCAACCCCCTATCTTATGATGACAGTACCAATAAATCATGGAGAGAAGCCAGAGAAGTTCTCAGGAACTGACTTTAAAAGATGGCAACATAAAATGTTGTTCTATCTTACAACTCTGAACCTGGCTCGTTTTCTCCGTGAAGATGCTCCTATCCTGAAAGAGGATGAAACCAACCGGCAAGTAGTTGCTGCGGTTGATGCTTGGAAACATGCCGATTTCCTTTGCTGGAACTATGTCCTAAACAGACTTGACAACACATTATACAATGTCTACAGTCCAATCAAGACAGCAAAGGAACTTTGGGAATCGTCGGAGAAAAAGTACAAAACGGAAGATACCGGCTCAAAGAAATTTGTGGTTGGCAGATTCTTGGATTTTGTAATGGTTGATTCAAAAACTGTGATCAGCCAAGCTCAAGATTTCCAACTCATTCTGCATGACATTCACGCAGAAGACATGTCTCTCAGTGAATCCTTCCAAGTTGCAGCCTTAATTGAAAAATTACCAAAAGGCTGGAAGGAATTCAAGAACTACCTCAAACACAAGCGCAAAGAAATTTCTATGGACGAATTAAATGCGCGTTTGAGGATTGAAGAGGACAACCGCAATTCTGAAAAGCGGGCTGGTAAGCATCCTATGGAGTCTAAGGCAAATGTGGTGGAACATGCTTCAAAAACCAAGAAACAAAAGTCTTTTGGAGAAAGTTCTTCACAAGGCTCTAAAGGAGGGGAAAATAAAAAGTACAAGTTTAATGGCAAATGTTACATCTGTGACAAAGAGAGACATCGGGCCAAAGATTACCGTAGCAAAGGCAAAAGCAAAAGAAGAACAAGCAAGAAGCCTGCTCAAGCTCATATGACTGAAGTTGACAATATTTCCAATGGTATCGATGACATCAATCTTTCTGCAGTTGTTTCCGAGGCTAATCTTGTCGGAAATCCTAAAAAATGGTGGGTGGACACTAGTGCTACTCGCCATATTTGTGCCAACAAAAAGATGTTCACATCTTATTCTACAGTGGATAATGGTGAACAACTTTTTATGGGCAACTCCTCAACTTCCAAAGTTGAAGGACAAGGAAAGATTGTTCTCAAGATGACATCAGGAAAGGAACTCACTCTCAACAATGTGCTGCATGTACCGGACATTCGCAAGAATCTTGTTTCTGGATCTTTGTTGAGTAAGAATGGGTTTAGGTTAGTATTTGAGAGTGATAAATTTGTACTTACAAAGAATGGGATGTATGTAGGAAAAGGTTACATGTCTGATGGCCTTTTCAAGTTAAATGTAATGACCGTTATACCCTCAGTTATTAATAATACTACATCTTCTTCTTACTTGCTTGAGTCTTCAAATTTATGGCATGGTAGACTAGGACATGTTAATTATGGATCTTTGCGTAGATTAATTAATATGGAATGTTTACCTAAATTTAACATTGATTCAAATCATAAATGTGAAATTTGCGTTGAGGGAAAATTATCTAAAACTCCTTTTCATTCAATTGAAAGAAGTACGGAACTACTTGAATTAATTCATAGTGACATTTGTGATTTTAAATCAATTCAAATTAGAGGTGGTAAAAAGTATTTTATCACTTTTATAGATGACTATACTAGATGTAGTTATGTTTATTTAATTCGAACTAAGGATGAAGCTTTGGAAACTTTCATTCAATATAAGAATGAAGTTGAAAATCAACTTGGTAAGAAAATCAAGAAACTTAGAAGTGATAGAGGTGGTGAATATGAATCCCCTTTTGGTGAATTTTGTAAAGAACATGGAATAATTCATCAAACCACCGCTCCTTACTCACCTTAACAAAATGAAATTGCTGAAAGGAAAAATAGGACTTCAAAAGAAATGATGAATTCCATGTTAATCAGTTCTGGATTACCTCAGAACTTGTGGAGGGAAGCAATACTTTCTACTAATTATATTTTAAATAAAGTATCCCGAAAGAAAGTGAATCAAACACCTTATGAAATGTGGCATGGTAGAGTACCATCTTGCAAATACTTAAAAGTGTGGGGGTGTTTGGCTAAAGTGGCTATTCCTAGTCCTAAAAAGACTAAGATAGGTCCTAAGACTATTGATTGCATTTTCATTGGTTATGCCAAGAATAGTAGTGCATATTGGTTTTTGATTCATAAATCAGAACATTCTGAAATGCATGAAAACACTATTATTGAGTCTCGGAATGCATCATTCTTTGAATATGTATTTCCAAATAAGACTGGACAAGAGACTAGTAATAATAAGAGATCTTTTGATGCTATTACTAGTAATGATCAAGAACATGATCAAGAGCAAGAGTTAGACCAAAATGAGGAAGAAGAACCTAGGCGTAGTAATCATGCTAGAACCTCAAAATCTTTTGGTCTAGATTTTCTAACATTTTTGTTAGAAAATGAGCCTTTAACTTTTAAAGAGGCTATGTCCAGTCCTGAAGCTCCTTTATGGAAAGAAGCTGTCAACAGTGAAGTTGAATCCATCTTGCAAAATCACACTTGGGAATTGGTGGATTTGCCACCAGGTTGTAAACCTCTTGGGTACAAGTAGATTTTCAAAAGAAATTTGAAAGCGGATGGATCAATAGACAAATACAAGGCAAGAATTGTAGTCAAAGGTTTTAGACAAAAAGAAGGTCTAGATTACTTTGACACATACTCACCGGTTACTAGAATAACATCCATTAAAATGCTAATTGCCATTGCATCTCTATACAATCTAGAAATTCATCAAATGGATGTTAAAACCGCTTTCTTAAATAGTGAGTTAAATGAACAGATTTACATGGAACAACCAAAAGGGTTTTCTGTTCCAGGGAAAGAAAAGAAAGTGTGTAAATTGGTTAAATCATTATATGGTTTAAAACAAGCGCCAAAGCAATGGCATGAGAAATTTGACAAGGCAATGAAGTCAAATGGATTTAAAATTAATGAGTGTGACAAATGTGTTTATATTAAAAACACAGATAAAGGTTATGTCATTGTATGTCTTTATGTAGATGATATGCTCATCATTGGTAGTAATAATGACATGATTAAAACTACCAAGAAAATGTTGAATAAACATTTTGACATGAAGGACATGGGCATTGCTGATGTAATACTTGGTATGAAAATTTCCAAAACATTAGAAGGATATGCTTTGTCACAATCTCATTACATTGAGAAAATACTTGACAAATTCAGCAAAGATGATGATCATCTTGCTAGAACTCCTGTAGATGTTAATTTGTATCTTTCTAAGAATGTACAGGAAAGTATTTCTCAATTAGAGTATGCCCAAATTATTGGAAGCTTAATGTACTTGATGAACTGCACTCGCCCAGATATAGCTTATGCAGTAAGTAAATTAAGTAGATATACAAGTAATCCGGGAGTAGAACACTGGAAAGCAATTATAAGGGTTCTAAGGTATCTCCGATTTACTCGTAATATTGGGCTGAATTATACTAGATATCCAACAGTACTTGAAGGATACTGTGATGTAAATTGGATATCGGATACTAGAGACTCGAAGTCCACCAGTGGGTATGTCTTTACTCTTGGTGGGGCGGCTGTATCTTGGAAATCTTCTAAACAGACTTGTATTGCTAGGTCTACTATGGAATCTGAATTCATAGCTCTAGACAAAGCAGGGGAAGAGGCAGAATGGCTTCGCCACTTCCTTGAAGATATTCTAATATGGCCAAAACCGGTGCCTGCTATATGCATACATTGTGATAGTCAATCTACAATAGGTAGAGCACAGAGTCATAGGTATAACGGTAAGTCACGACACATTCGTCGTCGACATAACACCGTAAGACAACTACTCTCTAATGGAATTATTTCTATAGAATATGTTAAGTCTAAAGACAACATAGCAGATCCACTAACCAAAGGGTTAGTAAGAGAGCTAGTTGAGAATTCATCGAGGGGAATGGGACTAAAGCCTATGAAATAAGAGTTACCACAACGGCAACCCAACCTAGTTGACTGGAGATCCCAAGAATTAGGTTCAAAGGGACAACCAAGTTGTGAATGACTCAGAAGGATCACTGGGGAGTCCAACTCCTACCCATTTCTTTGATGAAATAGTGATGTCTGCAGCAGTTTAGGTTAAGTAATACTTTTAATGATTCTTATATCTAGGTAAACCTAGTGGAGTATGACAGGATACTTTTCATAAGAATCACCTATATGAGTGTGAACTGGGCCGGTTCTATAAGATTTGTGAAAGGCTACAAGTCTTTAGAGCACTCATGAAAGACCAGGATGTTCAAGGCCAAAATGAACACAATAGTGAGAACTAAACTGTGTCTGGGGATATACTGTGTGAGTTCTATTGTCTTGGTTTACACAAACGGCTGAACAGTTCAAGACATCGTGTTCACTGTTTAGCTAGTAAATCTGATAGTGTCTCATAAGGGAAGGTTCAAAGCCAAAAGCTACCTATCCTTTGCAGAATATTACCAATTTCTGTACTCTCTGTAATTAGATCATGTTGTTGCATTTTCTCTCCGTCAAATTCCATTCATGTGGGGGATTGTTGGAAAAATGGTTTAATATAGGCATATTTTTTTTAGCTCATTTTTGAGTGGGCCCCGAACGTATTTTGGGGCGGGTCCGAAGAGGTTATAGCGACCCCGGTCTTTTCCCATTTGATTATTGTATCCGGACTTAGGTTCCGTAGATTCTGTCATTGTATAATTGTTGTTGTTGTCCTTTATTTTCTCATTTGGAATTATAGGATGTGTTGGGCAGGTTTGTTTCAGGTTGGTTGGGTTTAGAAACCAAGTGTTGCTGTCCAGGTTTTTGGTTTTTCGCTCGAGCGAGGAGTTGGTCGCTCGAGCGAGATGTCGTTTTGGTTCTTCGCTCGAGCTGGGGTTTGGTCGCTCGAGCGAGAGATGGCGTCCAGTATGGACCTGTAGCTTTGCATTCTTGGCTCGAGCGAGCTTTACTTCGCTTGAGCGAGTTAGTTCATCCTTCGCTCGAGCTATAGTTCCTTCGCTCGAGCGTGTGTCTGGTTTCAGACCTGAGGGTTTGAGTTCTTCGCTCGATCGAGTTTTCTTTCGCTCGAGCGAGCTTTTGGGTTGTTGGCTCGAGCAAGGCTTCCTTGGCTCGAGCGTAGCTTCTTGTGTCTGGTCGCTCGAGCGACCAAGTCTTCGCTCGAGCGAGCCTGTCCAGTTTATATACACAGCAGCGGGTTTTGATCAGTCTTTTTCATCTTCTTTTGATTCCAAACCCTAGGTCCGACTTCTCTCTCTCCCTACTCACCTTCTTTCTTAGATTTGATCCACTTAGGGTATGTTTCTACCCTAGATCCTTCATTAAAAAGATAGAGGGAGTCGAGGGCTTTCATTTAATCTGAACATTTGGCGATTTGGAGCACTTTGGTATTTGGGCACTCATCTTTGTCTTCACCATTTGTGTTGTTTTCTTCGAGGTAGGGATTTCCTACTCCATTTTATAGGTTTTGTTCTAGGTTTTGGTATTTTGATATGTTGGGGATACTTTGGTAAATTTTGGGAAAAACCCTAGTTGTATTATTGAATTAATTTGTATAAGTAATTCATGGAATTGGGAAAAGAGGGTTAAATTCATGGAATTGGGGAATTCATTGGTTAAATGGCGTAATTGGGTAATTGGAATCATTTGTCTATTAAATTGTTGACATAGTTATTTTCAGTTTAGAAATAACTGTTTTGGGCTATCGGTGGAGGATAGTCGTGATTGTTGTAGACATTGCATGTGGATTAGGAATAACTGAAACTAATCACATTGGTTAAGTCATTAATTTTGACTATGGCATTGATACAGAATTACGTGTATTGATTGAGCATTGCATTTGCATACATTGTTTTGTGTGTGGGAGGAGATAGGGGATGTACTCCACGGTTTAAGGGAAGATAGGGGATGGACCTCTAAATCGGATTTTGTTTGGGAGGAGATAGGGGATGGACTCCATTAGCATCACTTTTATGTGTGCTTATTTATATAGAAGTGTTTTATTGATACAGCACTAAAATGTGTATCAAACTGGAAGTATGAAGTGTTTGATTTGAGCTTGAGTCTCATTTGTTTGTTGATATTGGAAGGATGTGAATATGATATATGTGATTCACTGTTGTAAGTTTGGCCAGGTTCTGAGCCATGTTGATAAAATTGGAAAGTAAAACGTATCTTAGACAATAGTGTCATGAGACTGTAAAATGAAGTAATTGATTATCTTGGTTAACCATCTGTTGAATGCTATTGCTTTATTCATTGCTTATATGTGGTTTAGTATATTTCTACTGGGCTGTGGCTCACCCTTTATGGGAACATCATTTTCAGGTTCAGGTGATAAACTACCTCCAAGGACTTAGCTTGGGAGGGTTTGGCTTATGGATTGAAGAAGACTACCTTTAGTTAATTGTCTTTAATTATTAGTACATGTAAACATTCAAGCCTAGGGCTTTTCTTGTATTGAGTTAGAACTCATATTTTTGTATCCAAGTGTTGGCTTGGAAAGATGTAAGCCTGTAGGGCATTTTATTCGATGTTACATGTAATGCTTTATTTAGTAATACTCTGATGAATGAATTAATAAATTGTCTTCTTTAAATAATGCATGTCAATGATATATAATGGGTTAATTTTGAGGGCGTTACAGAGGTGAAGTGTTCCTTGCCACGTGGCAAGTCACACGGTGAAGATGGAACGTCAAAACCATTTATGAGTGAATGGGAAGTTGACGTCGTTTTCGAGTCTAACATTATTTTTTTTAGATAAAATTCATTTGAATTTTTTCAATAAAAAAATATTGTGGGAATTTAATTTGATTCTAAATTTATTTTTTGGTTTCCTTAAGTGGTTTCCTAAAAATGATTGAACTATTCAAATTCCCACAATATTTTTTTATTGAAAAAATTCAAATGAATTTTATCTAAAAAAAATAATGTTAGACTCGAAAACGACGTCAACGTCCCATTCACTCATAAATGGTTTTGACGTTCCATCTTCACCGTGTGACTTGCCACGTGGCAAGGAACACTTCACCTCTTCGGACCCGCCCCAAAATACGTTCGGGGCCCACTCAAAAATGAGCTAAAAAAAATATGCCTATATTAAACCATTTTTCCAACAGAAACAAAACCAAACTTTTGTCTCTCATCCTCTCTCTCTCTCTTCGTCTCTCTCCCAACAACACATTGTCGTCTTCTCGTCTCGCTTCTCCGCCATTGTCACCGTGACTGCCACGACCACCATTGTAGTGGTAGCGATGGTGGTAATGGAAGTGGTGGTGGTGGCGGTGGTGGTGGTGGCGGTGGTAGTGGGAATAATGGTGGTGGTGGTGGCATGAAAGTGGTTGTGGTGGTGTGGTAGTGCTAGCAGTGATAGTGGTGGTGATAATGGTGATAATGATAGTGAGTTTATAATAATATATATTGATACTTATATTCAATATTTTTAAATTCAATCAGAATTAAGTAATTTTATATAACTTAAAGTTTTCAAGTGATATTAATTGTGGTTATTAAACGGATTTAATTGGTTATTACTTATAATACATTCAGTCTTTAAGTGTTATCAAACATCCCTCAATAAGAAATGACAGGTAAAAAACACTTTATGAAAAGCTCCAGCCAATAAATCATCTCCAGTCCACTTTTTACGTTGGTGGATGTTGTTTGGATCACCAGTCCACTTTTTATAGTCAAACTTTGCTGATCCAAAAATCTTGTCAATTTTTTTTTTTCTTATTATTGATTATATGTGTATATATATATATATATATAAAATTGACTATAAATTATTTCTTCAAATGTCTCCTCTAATTTGTATTATCATTAAAGATATATTATATCAAATTAATCATATATTTTTCTTTAACAATTTTAAAATTATTTAGGGTGAAATACCAATAAATCTCAAATAGTAATCTTAAGAGTTGTTTGACTTTTTTTTATTTTATTTTATTTTATGGGCCAAAAAGTCTTATTCTAATGTGAATTACATAAATAGTCAAATATAAACATGTGTGTTATGTATTGAAATTACTAAACGTAACACTTAAAAAAAAACTCTTTGGTGTACTTTTCTAAACGTAACACTCCAATGTAATACATTAAAAAACTATTTCGTGTAATTTTCTCAAACGTAATAATGCAACATTCTAAAAAAACTTCTTAATGTATTTTTTCCAAATATAACACTTCAATCAATGTAACACATAAAAACTCATTAATGTACCTCTTCCAAATGTAGCACTCTACTATAACACTCCAATGTAACACCAGAAAATCACACTAATAGAAATGTAGATTTAAACACTCGACAGTCAACACTTCAACCACTAATCCCTTCAAGAAAAATCTTTTACACCTCATCTTTCCATTCTTATCCCAAAAACAAAACAAAAAAATTGAAAATGAATCACAAAAGGGCATTTACTTAAACTCAAATGGCACTAAATTAAAAAATATTTAACTTTCCAAAACAAAGAGGATTAATTGGTTCATAAGAAAACTATGGATTAACATTCTCCCATATGGGATTTATGGGTAAAATTTTCAATTATTTAAGGTTAAATTACAAATACACCTCTGAGGCTTGCTTAAAGTACAGATTGTCCTATGTGGTTTAAAAAATTACAAATACCTCCATGTTAGAATTTTTTATTTAACAAAATTAACTAAAAAAATAAAATTTATAATTGCCCTCCTATGCAATAATACAATTACTTAAATTATTGATTGAAATATATTTATAACATCATTGAAAACTGTTAATTAAGTTGATGATTTATTAATAAAAGGAATGATTTGTTATGAAATTAGAAAACTGAGGGGGTGAAATGTAATTTCTAGAACTATTGGGATTTTTTTGTATTTAAATCAGATCTCATGAGGTGTATTGGTAATTTATCCATTATTTAACATATATTATTATTATTATTGACAAATTTTTATTTTATTTTACGCTGAAAATAAAATCTTTCAATTCTCAACATAATTTTATGATCCAATCCAAGAGCCTCCCACAATGATTCGATTTTAACAACGTTGGTCTACCGAGTTTAACCAACCAGTGATGTTAAATACACCAATTAATATATCAAGTAGTATACCGACGTATGCTAAGACATTATCACTTCAAAATTATGAATTTCATCCATTATACGAATTACAAAGATTTAAAATTTCTAAAATTGTATCAAATCATTTATTAATATACTAATTAATATATTAATTAATTGATACATATAATTTTATTATTAACCGAAACGTGCTTCACTCGTAAAGGAGCACTTCACCAATATGGCCGGCATTGAGCGAGATATGACATGTAAAACACATTTTATGGAAAACTGGAGCAGGAAAGATCCTCTTCACACTTTATGAAAAGCTCTAGGGTGGAAAGATCCTCTTTAGTCTTCATTTTATATTGGGCAATGTTGTTTGAATATGTGATGCTTATTACAGATCTCATTTGAATTGTTTATATATTAAGGCCTGGTTTGGCAACAGGTCGGTTTAGTTAAAAAGTCAAAAAGTTATTAAAAAAGTCAAAAAGCCAACAACCCATACCAAAAAGTCAAAGATTATATTTTCTCTTTACTTTTTGCACATCTTTTCGCAAAAAGTCAAAAAATCATCCCAAACATATTAATTTTTTTTAGCTCATATTTTAGCCAAATAGCCAAAAAGTTACTAAATTAGTCTGTTTCCAAACGAGGCCTAAGTTATATTTAGTTAAAATTTTAATAGTAATATTATAAATTTAAACTTAATTACTCAAACATTATTTAAATTATCATCTTGTTATTCATATTCATTCTACACATAAATCCTACTCTACATAAATTTAATCTCCACCATATAACCACCCACCCAGAAATTTTTGGGTGAATATGTCTGGCACCATAGCATTTTTCAAATTTTAAATTGATTTGATAATTATGATCATATAATTTCTTTATATTTATCTTAAAAAGCAGTTGTCATTCATTTAAAAAAATAAATAAATATGAAATTATTTAAATATAGTTATTGGATTTTTTTTCATGGAGCATTTCATGCCCCATAATGTGAATAATGGAGAAAACTAGGATGGTAGTATTATATTGATTAGTGCCATCCTATTGATTATCATTAACATTTTATTATTAAAACTAGCGATTGACACATACGATGTGTTTTAAATTTAAATAAGTAAAAATAAAATAAAATATTTATTATATATTATATGCCAATCAAGTGGTAAAACTTTTCTTGAACAAATCTAAGATCTAATTTTTAAGTCTCATTTATTTTTTGTTTTAATATGTAACATAAGTGCTATCGGTTAGCACACACGATGTATGCACAATTCAAAGAAATAAAAGAAAATTAAATTATTTACTATATCATATGTTGTGTGTTAGTTGAGTGGTAACTTTTATCTAATTTTTTGTTTTATATATAGTAAGTATAAATATAGATAGATAGAAGACAGAATGACGAAAAGAAAAAAAAATTCAAGTAATTGGAGAAAAAGCTATCACTTGGGAAAGTTTTCATGACAACGTGTTTGAAGCGTCAATTAGGAATTATTGACACCACAAAATGTGAACATATGAAAAAAGACTACATGGAAAGTATGAGCAGTGACAAAAAAAAAAAAAAACAAACAAACAAACAAATTAACCACCTACAACAAACACTTCAACATGCAAAATATAATTTTATAATGATAGGTAACAAACACTATAATATATTTAATTTTTTTCATCAAAATGATTCATAGTATTATTTGTCACAAATAATTTGCAACATTTATAGCACAAAACCCAAAGTGAAAATTTTAATTATGGCCCTTAATGATTTTTTACTTTGTAATTTTTTTTTGTTGATATTATAATTTTAAAATTCATAACATTTTCAATCAAAATAATTTTATTTTTTTTATATTGATACTAATGCGAAACCCATATTATGCACGGTCTTAAACAAATAATTAAAATTTTATTTTTGAATTTAAATAGTAACAACTTTAAAAGTTAAAGGTAAAATGGTTAAAATCATTTAAATTAAGTTGTTTTTGAACTACACTCAAATGAAATTTTAAGGTGCCGTTTGGTAACACTTACGTTTTCAGTTTTCTGTTTATATTTACAAAAATTTTAAAAATTCAAATAAAAACTTGTTTGGTAAAATTTTTGATTTATAAATCAGTGGTCTCAGTTTATAAATTTGGCCAAAAAATGAAAACACAAAAAATGTGTTTCCATTTTGGGTTTTCAGTTTTTTTTTTTTTTTAATCACCCAACACTAGCCACCACCCGCCACCATTTTCCACTACCGTCTTCCGCCACCACCACCCACCACCCACCCCCACCCCCCACCACCACCTGCCACCACCTGCCACCACCACTCACCACCCACCTGCCACCCACTCGCCACCACCACCCACCCCTTGCCACCACCACCACCACCACCACTACCACCCACCACCCACCTGCCATCCACCACCCGCTACTACCATCCACCGCCCGCTACCACCACCCGCCACCTACTTGCCATCACCACTCACTACCCACCTGCCACCACCATCCACCACCTACCACCACCAGCCACCTGTCACCCACCCACCCACCCACCCCCACCACCACCACCACCACCACCATCACCCACTACTCACCCGCCACCTACTTGCAACCACCACCACTCGCTACCACTTACCACCCGCCACCGTCACCCACTCACCCACCCACCACCACCACCACCACCACCACCCACCACTCACCCGCCACCTACTTGCAACCACCACCCACTCGCTACCACTTACCACCCGCCACCGTCACCCACTCACCCACCCACCACCACCACCACCCGCCACCATCCACCTCCACCCGCCATCCGCCACCCACTTGCCACCACCATCAACCACCCGCCGCCACCACCGCCACCACCACCACCACTACCCACTCGCTACCACCACTACCCACTCGCTACCACCCACCACCCGCCACCGTCACCCACCCAACCACCATCACCACCCACCACCACCCACCATCACCTGCCATCCGCCACTCATCTGCAACCACCACCCGCCACCGCCACCGCCACCACCACCACCACCCACTCGCCACCACCCACCACCCGCCATTGTCATCCACCCACCCACTACCAACACCCGCCACCTACCCGCCATCCGCCACCCACCTGCCACCACCACCCGCCACCGCCACCGCCACCGCCACCACCACCACCGCCACCACCACCCACTCACTGCCACCCACTACCCGCCACCGTCACCCACCCACCCACCCACCCGCCACCACCCACCACCACCAGGTACCCACCATCCACTGTCACCACTTTCCACCACCCGCCACCGCCACCACCACCACCCACTCGCTACCACCCGCCACCATCACCCACCCACCCGCCACCACCCACCACCACCAGCTACCCACCACCCACCGTCTTTCGCCGCCACTTGACACCACCGTCTTTCGCCGCCACTTGCCACTACTTGCCATTTTTCACTCTTTTTTATATTTTTTAAATTTTGTAAACATTTTGTCAATTACCAAACGCGTTTGTAGTTTATATTTTTTTAAAAATAAACAAAAACCAGTTTATAAAATTTTTGTAAATATAAACTGAAAACGTAAACGTTACCAAACATATTGTGTTACAATTAATGTTATATTTTAAGTATTATCTAACAACCCCAAGGAGTTGGCCTACTGGGTGTAACTTGGGGTCTGTGAGTTGTCAGATTCAACTCTCATTAGGTGCAATTAAATCCTTGGAGGAACCCTTACGGGTTTTGCCTGAGATTTGCCCAATTCACGTGATGGAGGCACTTTACATATGTTCCAGAATTAATTGAGGTACACATAAATATTAAAGCAACAAAAAAATTTCATTCAAAATTAAAAGTAAATATATTGTTTTAAGTCAATTTCTTATCCATAGCAACGTACAACTTTTAATTTACAATAACATATTGAAACTCAAATTAGAGAATCAAATGAAAGAAAGTTAAGTAGTACTGACCCATTTTCCTCCACTACCTATAAATTATTTTACTAATTTCTCATCGTTTTCAATTGCCTTTTTAGTCTCTTTAGTTAGCCGCCTTTTTTTCTAATGCCTTTCTCCGGCCACCTTTGCGAGTTTCAACCCAACTCAACAATTTGCTACAGCTCCTGCCTATATTCTCCGATCTATAACCTATTAACTAACTCACTCTTTGTGAATAACATCATCAAATGGTTAATTTTTAAGTTAAAGGAGATTTTTGTAATTTATAAAATATCATGGAATGGTGGGGCTACGAAGAGTGTGTGGAGTAAGACTAAAATTAAGTCAATAAAAAATATATATATAAATCAAATGTCAAAATTAACTTTAAGATTGGTTTGGAAATATACTATATGCCTGTAAAATATCATATTGATCGGATATCGATAGCTATCTCATCAAATCAATTTTCTGTCAACCGTTTATTTTTTCACCGTTTATTTTTTTTATACAAAACTGATTTGATCACGTAACTATCGATGTCTGATCAACATAATATTTTACAGGCATATAGTACTCAACAAGTTCTACATATTAACGAATAGGATTATCGAAATGAGATCTGTGGTGGGCCCCCGCAGGCGCAACAACACCCTCCTCTGGGATTGGAGGAAAGCCAGGCCCTTAAAACAATATGGATGTATATGTACTCATTTAAGTAATTCACATATAAAAGTACAAATCTCTCTTTACACACCATCATCTATACACTATATTTGGAACAAATCTCTCTTCTAACACTTATTCAACATTGTTTATCTTCACCATTATAATCTAACACAGTACACTTATCATCTTCACCATTATAATCTAACATTACACTCATCATCTCTGCCACTATAATTTTCATCATTATTTTCCCAATTCAAAATATTATTGCCTTTGAAGATTTAGGATTTTAAGAATATTGAAATCAATCGATTTTGATTTCAAGATTTGCACACCATGGATGATATTGTTGATTTGGAACAATATAACAATGAAAATGTCAGTTTACTCTTTTATTTATCTCGTACATATAGAAGATGACTTTTCGTTCGTCATGTACTCGGAGAACCATAAATGAACATTTATAAAATGTTCAATTATTCATATTTGAACAAAGTTATTTTGTTCATCCAATTTTATACATTCTTAGATACAACATCTAAGTTGAATGGATACTCTGTAACTAAAACGTACAAAGATGTTATAATCAAATTAAGATGCCCAAAGGCATACATCATATACAAAATGTGTAACCCTTACAAGAATAGCACACGGCCAACAAATACATAAATGGCCCTTGGCCGACAAATAAAGGAACCACCCTACACGGTTCCAAACACAATTTCAACGTCTCAGTCCATATCCACATAAGCATACCTGAAAGATATTTTCAGCCATGTAGGGTGAGCATAAAGCTCAGTAGGAAATATTTCAAAAACTAAATATGCTCCACCAGTGTAAATGATCATGAATGCAATACATACAAATATAATATGCTCAATGCATTCTCAAATCCACTAGCTTTCTCAATAAAAACCCTTGCTTCCCAGTTTTCAAAACCTTTCGTTTATTCAAAATGTTTTTTGAATTCAATATATTAGTTTGATATAAAATCCATTTTCACAAGTCAATCCAGATATCTCAATACCAACTAGCAATTTCATTGCCAATTTCAATATGAATATGTAGACTCGACTTTCTTCGCGCGCCCCGCTTTCGGAGAAGGCGCGAATTGGTTGTCCTACAGTTTGGACTCCCGTCACGGTTCTGAATCTAATCTCACAAAGTGCAATGTAAGACTGATAAATCACCAAAGAGCCCAAATCTGGCAATCAATTTTGGAAAATCGATTTTGAATAAAAAAGCAGCAAATATGGACTGCTTTGCCAGATTACAGAGTCGCTATCTAAATATTTTATTTTTGGGAAATTTAGGAAACCCTGACTCGTGCCAAAGGCCACGTGTCCGTCATCATCGAAGTTGCCTCGGCTCGGGAACTTGGGCACGAGAGGGGAAGGTCATAACATGAGCACCCCTGCTCGCCCGATCAAAGATCGGCCTCTACTAACATGATATGTTATTTGACAAACACAAGTGTTCTTATTCTGATTATTAGCTAACTTACTATGTGATGCGCACAGCATACATTTATAGACTCAATCACGATAATTGGAACAAAACAACTCATATTTATTTTTGAAAACGGTTTGAAAACGTTACTCGCAAGTAGGCTAAAGCGCGGATTTGCCACCCTCAGGTGGGCTTTAAAACATGATTTTGCCACTTCGCAAAGTGGGCTTCAAACTCACAATCATCGAGTTGTTCCAATTCAGGCAATCAAGCCTCCACCCACAGGCATTTATACAGTTAATCACTTAAGCAAATAGTCTCATTGCAAGCATGCTATCATGGCAACACTTACACTCATGCAAGGATGCTAAAGCGTAAAACTTACAGTGTACTCCAAGCCAAAACAGAAAACTAGTTAGAAATCATGCATGATCCTAGCTATACAAGATGCCTAATGCAACACATGCAAAATGCAACTAAGTAGGCTCGGCTATCTAAAATGCATATGAATGCAACACTTGATAAAATGCTTTGAAACATGTATTCAAGTAAGTGTATTGAAAGACAATGCAGTTTGAATGATTCGCCGAGCTAGGTGCATGCAAGACGAATGAATGGATGCAAACATGCAAGCATAAGGTATGCTAATTGAAAATGCCCTAAAACTAACCATCGAAAGCAGTTAAGTAAAATGGAGAAAGAAGTGGGGTTGGAAGACATGCACACACACACGCACCCTTATTACAACGTTGTGCCCTCTCGAAGGAGGGTCCGAATAAATAAGCTAATTAACTACGCTAATTAAACTAATTATTACAAACCAACTAATTAACTATGCTAAGCTAATTAATTATTACAAAACCGAATTGAATAACTAGCTAACATTAAGCTAATTAAATAGTACAGGCCAAATTGAGTAATCAACGATGCTAAGCTAATTAAAACAATAAAATGGCCTCGAGAGACGAGGGAGACATGCATGCTCAGTTGGCGTCCGTTCGGAAATCCATCGCTTTGCCAAAGGTTTCCTCTGTTTACACTTGCCTTGACCTCCGAACATTGAACCAATCCTCCAGACTGCCTTTGCCTCAAAACAGAATCATTTTGCACAAAATTGGGCAGGTGGCCAATCAGCCACAAAAAGTGGCTGCCAGCCACTTTAACTGGCCGGTCGGCTAGTTGGAGTGGCCAGTCAACTACTTCAAGTGGTCGGTCGGCCACTTATTTTCCAGGCTGCTGGTTTTGCTACAACAGACAACAACAGAGGCATAACAATGTATTTACAAGGAAATGTGTGTACTGCCGCCCTCCTTATCATGTCTCAAGCTCAAAGGAGTGCGGCACTTGGCTTTTGAGCCACCAACCAAGCATCTCAATGCATGATGGCCCAAAAACCAAGCTTGTACAAGCTTAGTGAATGTACAAACAACACACAAAATGCCTCCACCCTATCATGCATGATCAAGGGTGTTGGCGACCAAGAAATATGACACGTTTCATCACTTTGAGTATGAAACGTCCCACATTTCTTGTGTTTAGATTAACGTCCGATCCAAACACATGCAATGCAACGCAAATGCTTATCTTGTTCATGTTTTACTTTGCTCAATTCTTGTTTACACATTTTTCATTACCGATTAATCCATTAACCGATTAAGTCCAATGTGAAAGTCCTCTAATGGGAAAGATGGCATAAGCCACAAGCACCTTAAGCATGAAAGAAGCCTCATGCTTTTGGTTAGTAGAAACCCTCAAGAGAAGGCTAAAACCATTAGGCATGAGAGCCTCAATTCCATTCTTAAGCCAACAAGGAGCTTAAGACCACTTCCAAAACCAATGAAAGATTGAAACAATGTGGTGTAATGACATATATTCCAGCACTGAAATGACATGCTAAATGACCTAAAATCATGCAAACAAACCATGCACAACATGTTAAGAGTCAAAAGCATTGAAGCTAGTGAAGGACACAACACTAGAGGTATGCAATACAAAGCTCAAGTGATCTAACCAACTATGGACAGACCTAAAACATGCCAAATCAGTGGCCTAAGCATGCTGAAATTGAAGCATAGATGGCAAAAGAAACATGCACACATGTTGGCTCACAAACAAGGCACAAAGCACTCCTGTCAAAAGCAATGAAAGAGTGGAATATGTGAGAGTGTGACAATGATACATGCTCTAAAATCACATGCCAAATGATGCCATATCATGGAAACATCACAAGCAAAGCATGCTAGGGGTCCTAAAACTCAAAGCTGGTTAAGGCCATTTACACTACAGCTATACAAAGCAAAGCATGTGTGACCAAGACCACCCAAAACAGAGTTAAAGCATGTTAAAATATGATAAAAAAACATGCTCAAATAGAGCTAACACAAGTTAAAATGATAGGCCAATTCATTAAGCATGTTAAGCTAGTAAGCAAGATTACACTACAAGTGTAAGAAACAAATAAGAGGTGCTCCAACCAGCCCAAAACAGAGTTAAAACATGTTAAAATATGATCAAAAACATGCTCAAACTAGGCTACAAAAGGTAGAAATACATGCTCATTTGGTAGGCCATCAATACATGCAAACAAGACAAGAAGAGGGGGACCACCCCCTCCCATTTTGGACCTCAAAACCACCTTTCCATCACTGAAATTCCTCTAGAATTCAGTGGTTAAAGGGCCCAAAAGAGATGGTTTCGAAAGCTTTAAATGATGGCATAAAGCTTAGCAAATAAGCAATAAAAGAGGGTGGACCACCCCTAACTCCAACAAGGACTCAAACCAGCATTTTTAACACTTAAAAATAGAGGTTTTTGTAGTTGACAACTAGGTCAAAACAGCATGCAAAGGTGGCCCAAAGTAGTGTACAAAAACAAGCTTAAAAGGGGCAAAACCTTACCCTTGAAGCATAACAGCTAAACAAGCAACTTCTGAGCCAAAAACCAGTTTTTGAGTCCAAACAAAGCCTTCAAGAACCTCAGCTCCAAGGTGGTAGTGTTTGGCTAAGGGGGTTATGGGCAAAAATGCAAAGAGAACTCACTTTCAAGCAATATATATATATAGAGAGAGAGAAAGAGAAAGAAAGAGAGAGAGAGAGAGAGAGAGAGAGAGAGAGTGAAATTTTGTCTCTCAAATTTTTGAACCCTTCAAAAAGGGAAGGCACCTCCCCTTATACAGACAATGCAAGCAAAAGCTTGCTTGACAAACTAGAAGCTTGTTTGAATCCATCCATACACGTGTATGGAGGATACACTCAGTGTGCAACAGCTAGCTCAAAAGATCTGAAAATATCTGAAAAATAAGAGAATTGGCCGCCGACCACTTCAACTGGCCGGTCGGCCACTTTAACTAGCTGATCGGCCACTTCCAGTGGCTGGCAAGTGTAGACACCCCATTTTTGACCGATCTTAAGACTCAGATGTCATCGATTGAGCGCTCGGTGATGGTGCATGTTGTGCTCGTTCTGAGGTTTCGGAGTTCTCGGCTGAGAGCCTTGCCTCCAGGCCTTGGAACTTTTTGTGCTTTGCCTCGGTTTGCGGACCAGGTCTTGCTTTCTCTTTCCGAAGGGAGGGAGAGGTCTTGTAGACCATCTCTCAGTGGCCGTAGGTTACTTTTTGTGGTCGCAGGCCACTGTTCCCGTTTGGAGACCAGTTTCTGATTTTCGTAGCCGTCGACCACGTGCCTCGGTTCGGGAGTGCTTAACTTTCTCCGTTTGGCACGGTTTTTGGCACACACCTTGCTTCCTCTCTCTAGAGGGACACTATGGCCCGGGAGACCACCTTTGTGGTCACACGCCACTTTTGATGCTTAACAGCTTGTTTTCGGGACACCCGACTGCGCGTTTTGACCCCCGAACCCTCGTTTTGCATCCGTCTTGGTTCATTTTTGGCATGGACCTTGTTTTCATTGTTTGGAAGGTGGTACAAGGGTGGGAGACCACCTTTTCTCCTTGGAGACCACTTTTCTCCCGCCAGCCGGTTTTCTTGTCAGGAAGCTGGTCTCCTTGGTCTTTGAGCCACATTTACTGGTCTCCCACCATACCACTAGCTTGCATTCAATGTGGAGACCATCAAATGGGGTTGCCGACCACCTTTCTTTGATTTGAACCTTTTGAAGTGGTTGGCTGACCACCTGAACTGGTCGGCCTGCCTTCCCCAGTTTTGTCTCTGTGAGTGTGTGCCAGCTGTGCCAACTGGAAGGCACAGACTGTATCCTCCATACACGTGTATGGAGGATCTTGAGCCTCGGTTTTTAGCTTCTTGAAGAAGATTTGGCCTTGTATCTCTATAAGAGAGAGCCTTCCTCTCCTTATACCAGGTTCAGAAATTAGTCTAGGGCAAAACATATATCTCCCTTTCTATATCTCTATATTTTGGGTTCAAAAGGGTCTTGTTCTTGACCTAATTACACCACACCTCATAGCCACACACCTCCAACATTGTTCTAAGGTTCTTGGAGGGTCTTGCGAGGTCTCAAAGAGTTGGTTTTAGGCTCTAGAAGTTGCTGTCTTGCTGAGCTTCAAGGGTAACACACTTTTTCCCTCTTTTAAGCTTTATTTTGATCCATCTCTTAGCCTTATTTGCATGCATATTTGAGATTTGTTTTCAACTGAAAAAATTCTTTTTTTGAGGTCCTTTTGATGTTTGTTTAAGGTCATTTTGTTGTTGGGGGTCATCTACCCCCTTGCATGCTTCATTTTGCCTTGTTTTGAGCCATGCCCTAAGGCCTTTGTGTTGACCTTTGATTGGCCTTTTAACCACTGAAATCCAGTAGATTTTCAGTGGTTAACATGTTTTTTTGAGAGTCAAAATCAGAGAGGGGTGACCCTCTCCCTCCTTGTCTTGTTCACTGGCATTTTTGGCCTTACAAAGGAGCCTTCATTTGCACACCTCCAAGCCTTATTTCAGGCCCTTTTCAGTGACTTTTAGGGCATGCCTAGGCTCTGTGTAGAGTTGGTTTTGTCACCTTGGGTGTGTCTCTTGCATGTGTAGAATAACCCCTCTTATAGCCTATCAAAGGAGCATGACATTCTTGCATGCATTGATCATGTTTCAGTGGGTTTTTGGGCTTTATTTGGCATGTCATGTCTCTAAATTTTTCTGGTTTAGTGGCCTCTTGAATGCTTCATATGCTTGTAGTGTAATCCATGTTCACTAGCTCACATTGCATGTTGTTTTGGCCCTTGATTCTAGCATATTTTGGCCATGTTCTAAACTGATTTTATTCATAATTTGGGCTGCCTTAGCTTAGTTTTGAGGTCCCATGGTCGAATGACGCTTTCCATGCATGCTTGTAGTGTAATACCCTTGCCTAGCTTCGAGTTTTGAAGCCTCTTGCATGCCTAACTTGAGTTGTTTTCATGTTTTGGCATCATCGAACATGTTATTTTAGAGCTTATACTTGTGCCATATTCCCATATTTTCCACTCTTTAAATGCGTTTGAGAGTTGTGCTTGTATGCCTCATTTTTGGGCTATTGCATGAGCTTCATTTTTGTGCATTGCAAGCCATCATTTTAGTCCATTTTGCCACTGTTTTGGGTCTGTATAGAGACTATTTGGGGTTGTTTTGGTCATTTGGGCGTCGCTTGGCATACCTCTATTGTAATGCACTTCACTAGTTTCAGTAATTGTGCCATCCAACATGCATCGGGTGAGTTGTTTGCATGATTCGGGACCATCTTGTATGTCATTTCAGAGCTGGAACATGTGTCATTGTATGTCATATTTCATCCTTGTCATGCTTTGGTAGAGTTGTACTTTGTTCCTTAGGTTTGGTCCCTTGCATTTGTGCATGTTTGCATGTACCTTGTTGCCTCATTCTCATCATATTGGCCACTGATTTGGGTGTGGCTGAGGCCCATCCATCTTGGTTTAAGTCCATCTTGCATTGTGTATGCCCTATAGTCCATGTTATCGCATGTTTGATCATTGCATTGCGTATGCCTCGTTCATAACATTACGTATGTTAGTGCATTGTGTATGCATGCCATATAATCCATGTGCATTGAGTATGCCATTGATTAGTTCATAGCATTGTGTATGCCATTTGCATGCTTGCATGTCATTCTGTGCATCTTCGCATCACTTAGTTGCATTGCATTGCATTTAGATCGCATGCTAGAGTTGCATTTGTCCATACATTGTTTGTTGCATTGTGTTTGGAGTAGGGTTTAGTCCAAACACGGGAAACGAGGGACGTTTCATACTCAAAGTGACGAAACGTGCCTCGATTCTTGGTCACCGACACTCTTGACTATCCATGATAGAGTTGTTGGCTTTAGGTGTTTACATGTGCATTCATTTCACATTGAGTCGTGCAATTCGACTCCTCGGCCATCATGCATCGGGATGCGTGATTGGCGGCACGAGGATCGAGGACTACACTCCCTAGAGCTTATGCAATGACGGGAAGAGTGGTCGGGCACACATATGTTGAAAATACTTTGCCTTCTCTCTCTCTTGCCTTTGTTGCAGAAAATGCAGAAACTAGGAGAAGAAACTGGCCGGCCGACTAGGTTTTCTGGCAGGGCGACCACCTTTTCTGGTTTTCACCACCAAGGGTGGTCGGTAGGTGGTCTCCAATTCCTATAGCTGGTTGGTAGCCTTCCCCTAGATTCCCAGGATGGAGTTTCATCTCCTTGGATCTTTGTGCAAGTTTCTGAGTTCAATTGCAAACAAAGGCGAGCTGAGACATCGCGATGGATTTCCCGACAAGGTGACTCAAGCATGCATGCATCCTTTATCATTTGGAACAGAGCTGAGGCAGTCCATTTCATGTAGCTTGCATGCTAATTTATTTACTTCCTTAGTTTAATTTGTTAATTAATTAATGTTTTGTAATATTTAGATGTAATTCGTTATTCATTTCAGTTGTGTAATAACTAGTTTAATTAGCTTAGATTAGCTAGTTGGTTCTGTATTATTTATTCGAACCCTCCGCGAGAGGGCGAACTTTGTAATAAGTGTGCATGTGTGTGATGCATGTCTTCCAACCCCACGTCTTTCTCCTTTTTATTTACCAGCTTATGATGGTTAGTTTTAGGGCATGTTTCAATTAGCATCTATATGTTCGCATGTTTGCATTCATTCATCTGTATTGCATGCACCGGGCTCGGCGCATCATGCTAACTGCATGGTATTTCAATTCCAAGTTGAATACATGTATCAATTGTTGCATTTCATATGTCATCTTAGAATAGCCGAGCCTATTGTAGTTGCATATTTGCATGTTTTGCATTAGGCATTCTTAGCATAGTTAGGATTCATGCATGATTTCTAATTAGCTTCTTTCTTTGGCTCGGAGTACTCGGCAAGTGTTTATGCTTTAGCATCCTTGCATGTGTGTGAGTGACTGCCATGATAGTATGCTTACCATGAGGCTATGTGCTTATGTGATATAACTGCCTGAATGCCTGTGGGTGAAGGTTAGATTGCTTGAGTTGGAATAATTCGTCGAAATCCGTGTTTTAGCTTACTTGCAAGTAGCAAACTTCAATCCATTTTCAAAATAAACGGATATGCGATGCTTTGTCCTAAATTAGGCAATCCAGTCTATACTTGTATGTTGTGCGCATCACATACTAATTCTAGGCTAATAAACTGGAATAAGAGCACATGTGTTTTCAAAAACTCAATATCATGCTTAGTAGTGGCCGATCTTCAATCAGACGAGCGGGGGTGCTCATGAAATGACCTTCCTCAATCGTACCCAAGTTCCCGAGTCAAGGCAACTTTGGTGATGACGGACACGTGGCCTTAGGCACGAGTCAGGGTTTCCTAAATTCTCCCAAAACAAAATATTTAGGTGGCAACTCTGTATCTGGCAAAGCAATCCATGTTTGTCACTTCTTTCTAAAAATCTGTTTTTCAAAATGATTTGTCGAATTTGGACTCTTTGATGATTTATCAGTCTCGCATTGCACTTTGCGGGATTAGATTCAGAACCGTGACATTTGAGTTCGAACTGTAGTAAGCCCAATGAATAAAACGGGATTTCTCCCGGGACGTTCGGGGACGTCTACAGCAAGGAGAAAAAGTGGCTGACAAAAGCCCAAAAGTGGCCAACAAGGCTGAAAAAGGAGAAAAGTGGCCGTCGGCCACTTTAGGTGGCCGGCCGGCCACCTCAAGTGGCTGACAAGGGAGAAAAGTGGCTGACAAGAGCCAAAAGTGGTTGACAAGGCCCTTCTCCCCTCCAGGCAAGGGGCACCAAGGTTTGGCCTAAAAATAAAGCCAAAACACAAAGAGTTTAGAGGCTCAAAGACAAGGCGCTCGGTCGAGACCTTCGGACACTCAAAACGAGTACAAACATGCATAATCATCGCATGCGCAAACGATGACGTCTGAGTCTTAAGGTCGGTCAAAAATGGAGTGTCTACAGAATATATCATTAACCAACAGCAAATACATTGCTAAAACTGTTTTAAAATCATTTCTTTCCAAAACCAAAATAATAATAAATAAAATGGGTAAATCTCCAAAACCAATACAACTTTTCATAGAAATTTCATCTGCGGGAAACCGTCAAACGAGACCCATGTAAACGTAGGCTATACAAGCACTATCATTACCATTTTATGGAATTTTCATCCACGGGAACCAGCACCCATGTATACACGCATTTTTCAGGACTTTTACCCTGGACACGCAGGCCGACTTAATTCAATGGAGTCCATCCCATTTCTTCTCCCAAACATGGAGTACTTCCCCTTTCTTCTCCCAAACATCATACATTTACAATGTATTAATACATAACCATATTCAATGACAACGAGTAAGAGATTAGTTTCATTCTCCCAGATTTACCATTTTATTTACACTTTCCAAATAGCGCAATACATGTGATCAAAAATATGATTTTCAAAATGAATAAATTCTCTTAAAACATAACACAGGAATTTTCAAAATTTCTTTCCAAAACATACAGTTTAAATCCTCAAAATCCATTACATGCGCCATGATCTGCATGATTTATAAACAGTCCAGTTTGCCTAGTCCACATGCAATTTCTACAATAATCATAGCTATCCTCCACTGATAGCCCAGAACAAATATCTTTAAACAGATGAATAAATTCCATTAAAGATACACTTTTCCAAAATCTCAAATAGGAGTAATAATACATATCAAACTCCACCATCATCATTAATCATCCTTTCAATTTCACATTTCTCAACATTTATTTCATTTCCTCTTTACAATCTCAACATTTACATTTTAGGGCATAATCTCTTTCCTCTTTGAAAATCCATTTCAATGTAAGAAATATCTCATTTCAACATATATCAACTCCAATTTTATAATCACAACCTTTTGCAAGAAAACCTTTGAAAAACCCTCATTTATATTTTGATTTAATAATCAAACAAGTTTTCCAAAAGATCAACATTTTAAGGTTTCTCCAAATTAGGGCTTTTCACTTTTAAAAACTCATGTGCATATTTGTAAGTGGAAAATAAACTTTTGTAGCTAAACCATAGCTCAACAATCCCATTTGGAACTAACCCTCACTTACAAAACAAATTTTCAAAAATCAATCCAAGAACAATGGAATCTATATATTTAAAATACACCACAAATACACTACCGAACTCATATTGAGTTTAAGAAATAGATCTTACCTTTTGAAGCAACAAGGAAACAAGTCAGAAAAATCACTAACGACGAAATGATGATCCATTGAGATTAAATGGAAGCCCTCGTCATGCTCTACATTTTGGTATATGGAACTAGGGGTCAAAGGTGTATAGAAATATATGAAATCAAGCCTAAAAAGCTTGAGAAATAAAAAATGAGTGCAAAGTGAAGGGGTTTGATCCAAAAAGTGACTTTTAAAGATCTGATTCTGGATTGTACACTCGAGCGCACTATGTTCACAGGACAGATTTGCAAATTTCAAATAGGTATATCTCTCTTATCCGGACTCCGTTTAGGGTAGTTCTTATGTGATTTGTGAAATCTTATGCATTTTGCGTTGTTTTAAAATTTTGAGAACAAAGTTACGCGTTTTGTGGAAACTTACTCATTTTTGTAAAATCACTTACGTGATTTGTGAAAACTAACGCATTTTGTGTTGTTCTACATTTTTTGGAACAAACTTACACATTTTTGTGAAATAACTTATGCGATTTGTGAAAACTTACTCATATTTGTATTGTTCTAAATTTTTTGGAACAAACTTATGCGTTTTTTGGAACAAACTTATGCGTTTTTGTGGTCAGTTACACATTTTTGTGAAATCACTTGCATGATTTGTGAAATCTTACGAATTTTATGTTGTTCTAAATTTTTGAGAAAAAACTTATGCGTTTTTGTGTTCCCCTATGCGTTTTTGTGAAATCACTTATGTGATTTGTGAAAACTTATGCATTTTGTATTGTTCTAAATTTTTTGGAACAAATTTATATGTTTTTGTGAAAACTTATGCATTTTTGTGAAATCACTTACGTAACTTGTGAAAACTTACATATTTTGTGTTGTTCTAAGTTTTTGGGAACAAACTTACGCGTTTTTGTGTTCAATTACGCATTTTTGTGAAATCACGTAGTTTGTGAAGACTTATGCAATTTGGGTTGTTCTAAATTTTTTAGAATAATTTACGCATTTTTGTGTAAAACAACGCATTTTTCTAAAATCACTTACGTGATTTGTAAAAAACTTACGCATTTTGTGTTGTTTTTAATTTTTGAGAACAAACTTACGTGTTTTTTGAGAAAAACTTATGCACTGTTGTAAAACTACTTATGTGATTTGTGAAAACCTATGCATTTTGTGTTGTTCTAAATTTTTTGAAACAAGCTTACTCGTTTTTGTGTTCAATTACTTATTTTGGTGAAATCACTTATGCAATTTGTGTTTATAGCATTTCTGGTTTAAACTCGACCCATTTGACTTTTGGATTCAGGTTTCTTTTCCTTATATAGTTGTTCTTGCCTTGTTTCCCACTATTTCTCTTTGAGTTGGGCTATTGAGTTGTGTTGATTGTATTTGGAACAAGTTAGTAGCTTGTTTTTAAAACTTTTGTTGTCCAAAATTTTGTTCCTTCACTCGAGCGAAGCTTCTTGCGCTCGAGTGGTCTTTGCGAGCATCCAATATTTTTGCAGGTCTACAAAACTACTAGGAGTTTGTATTCTTCACTCAAGCGAAACTTCTTGCGCTTGAGTGATGACCTCTGTCTGCAAAACTACTGGGAGTGTGTATTCTGCGCTCGAGCGAAGCTTCTTGCACTCGAGTGGAACAACTTATTGTGTCTAGTCGCTCGAGCGACACATCTTGCGCTCAAGCGAACTGTGAATATATCAGTTCGTAAAAACACTTTTCTAAGTCACTTTTTCACCTCTCTCTCTCTCTTTCAACATTTCAAAACCCTAATATCTCTCTCTCTCTAAAACTTGTCTCTTTCCCTCAAATACATCTAGATTCGTCGATCTTTTCACCCATGTGCCTTTGTTAAAAAAGTAGAACTAGATGAGGGTTTCGTTCTAATCAGAGCAAAGTTGAATTTCGCCATCTTTGAGTTTTCATCCCTCCTTCAATCATCCTCTAAGCTTGATGTAGGGATATTTGTGCTCTTTCTATGAGTTTTAACTTAGTTATTTGTTATTTCTAAACCATATTGAGATCTTTGGGAGATTTGGAACAATCTAGGGTTTTGAATAAAAAAAGGGGGGGGGTTTCAAATGGATCCTTGAAAATGATTTTGTTATGGAAGATGATGTTGAGTTGGGAATGAATCGTTGATTTTGAACATTGGAATTGGTTTTGGAAAGAAAAAAGATTTTTCCCTAAATGCTTCAAATGTTGATTTTATATAAATTATGAGATTGATATTGGAATTGTGAAATTGGACTGATATTGATGAGAATGGTGGAGTTAGATATGTATTATCACTCACCTCTTGAAAATTTAGAGAGTTTATCTTTATTGGTAATTGTTTACCTGTTTAGAAATAACTGCTTTGGCTATCGGTGGAGGATAGCTATAAGTGTTGTAGAAATTGCATGTGAATTAGGAGAATTAAAACTATTTTTCTCATTCATTTATATTGAGCATTATCTCACATTTATACATTGGAAATGCTACTGTTTTGAGAAAATGGGTGAATCTGAGAAAGGAATTGTTCTTATATTAATAAGTTGGCCTGTGTGTTGAGGGTGAAAGTTTCGAAAACCATGCATATACATGGGTGCCGGTCCTGCGGACAAAATTTCTGTGAAATAGCAATAGTAGTGCTTGTATAGCTTACGTTTACATGGGTCCCGGCTTACTATTTCCTCTGGACAAAATTTTCGAAAGGTTGTATTGTTTTGAAATTCCAAGAGTGTAATTCATTATCCTATTTTCTATTGTAAATGAAATGATTTATGAACCGTGATATTGGCTTGGTATTGCATAGTTTTGGAAAGAGATATAAAATGTTTTAACACGTGCATTGCATATGCATTCACCTTAAAGCTTTGTTAAGATTCATATATTGTGTTGGATTATTTTTACTGGATTTTGGCTCACCTTATGTGGGAAAAACATTTTAGGTGTTGATGATATGCCTTCGCCAAGGCAATAGCTTGGGAGGACTTGGAGTGAGAGCTTCTTTTGTGTATTTACTGTGTTTACTTTTGTACTAGCCAAAGGCTTTATTTGTATTGAGCTTAAGACTCACTTTTGTTGTAACCAAGCATTGATTTGGAAAGATGCTAGCCATTAGGGCATGTGGTTATCTGTTTAGCCTTATTTCTTTTCATTATCTTGTAACACATGTTATAGATTCAGGATGTATTGTGTATGAATGTATATCGCATCTGTCATCTTTTTTATATCAAACTCTAATTAATGAAAGCTCATCATTTCATTTATGTTGCTCTTTATTAGTTGTTATGAGATGGGTATATTGTGTTTATGTCAGGGCGTTACAACTTGATATCAGAACGTACCGGGTTTGAATACTTTGAGTACGTGGGAAGTGGTTATTACTACAATGGGTTTGTCTCACTTGAAGAGATATTTGTAGGTATGGTATGCTTATGTGATAACATACTTATGTTGTTATATGGGTAGGGGATTTATTTCCTAGGATGTTGATTGGGTCTACGGGTTTCTAAAAGTCCAATTATAAGAGCACTTGATCACTACTGTTTCTAATTGAAACTCTGGCAATGCCGCGAGATAGTCATTATCTGGGAAGGAAATTCGTATGTGTTTATGTGACTACGTGCTTATGTAAAGTGAATAATTGTTGTCCACCGCATTAGGACACAAGTGAGTTAGCATCGACAAATTTGTAAATGTGCTAATCTCTTTTGTTACCTTCATTAGGATATTAGGACGTGGACGTGGTGGTGGTAGACGTGGTAGGTCTAGAAGGCATGAGGTGCCTTTACCGGATGAGATTCCGACGCAAGAGGAAAAGGTTGGTCAGGCCAATGTGGTTGAACCAGATGGTCAGCAGGCCATGGGCGCTTTGCCCTATGAGATGGCCGAAGTCTTGCGGGAATCCATGGACATTCTCAAGGCTGAGAATCAAGTCTAGGCCCAAGTAGCTGAAGCGGGGCCATCTTTCTTGAAGAGGGAGTTCTTTCGATCTAATCCGGACGAGTTTTTAGGTGATCCTAAAGAGCCTTTGAAAGCGGATGAATGGCTCGAGCAGATGGTAAAGACGTTTAAGATGCTTGCCATCGAAGACGATGGATTGAGAGTGACCTTGGCATCCTTCCAGCTGAAGGGAGAAACGAGTCAATGGTGGAAGTATGCTCGTGGGCGCATTAGAGTGACTTGGGAAGCTTTTATTAACGCTTTCTAGGACAAGTTCTTGCCTTCCACTACTAGGGAGGAGTTGAGAGACCAGTTTTAGAAGCTCAAGCAACTTGGTTTGCCAATAGCCAAGTTTGAGACAGCTTTCACAAGCCTCTCTAAATTTGCACCAGAACACGTAGCGACAGAGGAACACCGTTGTATCGAGTTCGAGAAGAGACTAAGGACTGGGCATCTTTTCAAAGTAGTTGGGTTGATAACTAGGGACTACGAATGACTTGTGGAGGCAGTGGCTTATCTTGAGACCGTAGTTCAAGCAGAGGAGGAGTGAATGAGGGGCTCCATGAAGAGTCAGGAGGTTTAGGAGGAGAGTCGGACAATAAAAGGCAGCGAGGTCCCGCTCCGTAGCAGTCCCAGGCTGCACAGTCTAGATCCACTTTCCCTGTGCCGAGTTTGGGTCTAAGGAGAGGTAATCTGAGAGGTTTCTCTTGTTACAAGTGTGGCCAGTTGGGTCACAAGTCTCTAACTTACCCGCGGAGAGGAGGGCAACACTGCGCACCGACAGCGGCTCGTTCTTAGAGCCAGAGTCAAGGGAGAGGGCAGCTACCTACCTATTAACAGTGTGGGCAGTTAGGGCATGTGGGGAGGTTTTGTCATCAGTCAGGTGGCACACTTAGTGCATTTGGTTCGAGACAAACATAGAGCCATCAACCTGCACAGTCAGCACAGGCCTTGAGGGCTAATCAGGGAGCCTCTTCTGCTCAGTCAATGCATCAGACTTATGCTCCGAGGGGTGAGCAGGTGGAGCAGAGACTAAAAAGGCGTGTGTATGATGTTACCACGCCAGACTTAGTGCCAACACCTTCTGTAATGCGAGGTAACTTCTTATTGAGTAATTATATTGCCAATGTGTTAATTGATACGAGTGCATTTCATTCATTCATCTTGTCTGGATTTGCATCGGCATTGGGGATAGAATTAGCCCGGTTAGCATCTCCACTCAGTATAGAGTCATTGGTGGTGAGATTGTTTTGGAACAGGGGTGTCGGGGTTGTAAGATAGAGGTTGCTGGTCGCCGACTTCCTTTTGCATTTGTATTGATTGATATGTTGAGTTTTGATGCTATATTGAATATGGATTGGTTATCTTCGTACCGGGCTATTATTGATTGTTACCGTCAGAGGGTTACTGTATGTACCTCGAGTGGTGATTGTTTTTATTTCTTGGGAGACCGGGCTGATAGAGTTTTGTCGTCGGTTTATGATCCACCTGGTCGAAGTGAGTTTAGTTGTCTTCTTGCAACTTTCTTGGGTAGTGAGTGTGATGTGGTTTGAGTTGAGTTGCCGAGGGTAGTTTGCGAATATCCCGATGTTTTTTCCGAGGATCTCATCAGTTTGCCACCTCACCGTGACATTGAATTCTCTATTGACTCAGTGCCTGGCATGACACCGATTTCTACGGCACCGTATAGATTTTCACCCGCTGAGTTGAGTAAGTTGAAGATTCAACTCCAAGAATTGCTAGATAAGAGTTTTATTTGCCTTAGTACTTCACTTTGGTGAGCACCTGCTCTTTTTGCGAAAAAGAAAGATGGTGCGTTGTGACTTTGTATAGATTACCAGAAGTTGAACCGGGTAACTGTTAAGAACAAGTACCCAATGCCTCACATAGATGATTTGTTTAACCAGTTGAAGGGGTCTTGTTGTTTTTCTAAGATAGACTTGAGATTAGGTTATCACCAGTCGAGGGTAAGGGAGGAAGATATCTAGAAGACGACATTTCATACGTGGTATGGCCTTTATGAGCTATTACTGATGCCTTTTGGGCTAACCAATGCACCAGCCGTGTTTATGGATCTAATGAATCGAATATTCCGTGAGTTTTTAGATCATTTCGTAATCGTCTTCGTTAATGACATTCTGATTTACTCACCCTTCAAGGAGGAACACGAGGTGTACTTGTGAGTTGTGCTTGAATTGCTTATAGCCCACAAATTGAATGCTAAGTTCGAGAAGTATGAATTCTGGTTAAAATAAGTTAAGTTCATAGGCCACGTAGTATCTAGGGAAGGAGTGACTATAGGCTCTTCAAAGATAGACGCGGTGCAAGATTGGGAACAACCCAAGAATGCCTTTGAGATCCGTAGTTTCTTGGGGTTGGCTGGATATTGTCGTCAGTTTGTGAAGAACTTCTTTAAGTTAGCCTCACCCTTGACTAGACTAGCGAGAAAGGGAATCAAGTTTACGTGGAATGAGACTCGTGAAAAGTCTTTTCAAGAGCTTAAGGCTAGATGTACCACTGCTCCAATGTTGATTATTTCGGAGAAGGGTTTGGGCTATTCTGTATATTGTGATGCTTCACGGGATGGTTTGGGTTGTGTTTTGAAGCAAGAGGGAAATGTAGTAGCTTATGGCTTAAGTTAGTTGAAAACACATGAGAGAAACTACCCTACCTATGATTTAGAATTAGCAGCTGTGATCTTCGTTTTGAAAATTTGGAGGCATTACCTTTATGGTGAGAAGTTTGAAGTATTTTCTGATCACAAGAGTCTAAAGTACTTGTTTTCATAGAAAGATCTAAATTTGAAGCAAAGGATGTGGATGAGGCTTATAGAAGACTATGGCTTTGAGTTGTACTATTATTCAGGGAAAGCCAATGTAGTGGTTGATGCCTTGAGTAGAAAGTCCTTTAGCAGTGTAGCGAGTATTGCCATCTGAGAATGGGAGATATTGGGTGCTATTGGCGAGTTTGACTTATATCTTGGGGAGTTCGTTGAGTCAGCAGTCTTGTTTTTGGTAGTTGCACAACCTACACTTGTGAGCTGACTTATAGAAGCACAGGGGGGTGACCTTGAGGTAGAAACCCTTCGAGAGAAGATCTCCAGTGGAAAGGTAGAGAAAGGCTTGAACGTGTACTTTGACTCGAGTGTTAGATACCTTGATCATCTTTTTGTACCGAAGTCTTCTCAAGAGGAGGTACTTCGAGAGTTTCACCATTCACGTCTTGTGGTGCATCTGGGAGGCACAAAGATGTATCATGACCTTAGTCGTCAGTTTTGGTAGAAGGGGATGAAAAAGGACGTAGCCATGTTCGTATCGAAGTGCCTTACTTGTCAACAAGTGAAGACCAAGCATCAGAGACCAGCGGGTATGTTACAATTCTTGCCTATAGCCAGCTGGAAATGGAAACATATCACGATGGATTTTGTTGTGGGTCTTCCGAGGACTCAACGAGGTAATGATGCCATTTGGGTGGTAGTTGACCAATTGACCAAGTTAGCGCAACGCACTTTATACCTATGCGCACGAGTGACTTGGTAGATTATCTAGCTAACCTTTACATTAGGGACATAGTTTGACTTCATGGGGTCCCTGTGACTATTGTTTCGGATAGAGATCCACGTTTTACGACTCGATTGTGGCCGAGACTACAAAATGCCTTGGGCACTAGGTTGATTTTCAGTACTGCCTATCATCCTCAGACTAACAGGGCAGCCTGAGCGTACTATTCAGATCCTTGAGAATATGCTTCGTGGTTGTGTCCTTGACTTTAAGGGGTCGTGGGAGATGCACTTGCCCTTAGTGGAGTTTGCCTACAACAACAGTTTCTAGTCGAGTATTGGCACGGCACCGTTTGAGGCCTTGTATGGCCGACCGTGTAGGTCCCCTGTGTGTTGGGCCGAGGTGGGTGATACACCTATGTTGGGTCCAGAGTTAGTCCGAGAAACGACGGAAAAAATTTCACTTATCCGCAAAAGGTTGGTCACGGGTTAGAGTCGTCAAAAAAGCTATGCCGATCGTAGGAGGAGACCATTGTCCTTTGAGGTGGGAGATCATGTCTTCCTAAAGATATCACCTAGACGGGGTTTGATGAGGTTTGAAAAGAGCGGAAGTTGTCTCCTAAGTTTATTGGGCCTTTTGAGATCCTGGAGCGGATTGGGGAGGTAGCTTATCATTTGGCCTTGCCGCCATAGCTTTCTGGGTGTATGACGTGTTCTATATCTGTATGCTTCAGAAGTATGAGCCTGAATTAGAGGTTGATGAGGATGCCTCGTATGAGGAGAGACCGGTTAGAGTTTTAGATACTCGAGACCAAATCTTTCGAGACAAGACGATTCCTTTGCTAAAAATGTTGTGGCGACACCATGGGGTTGAGGAGGCCACTTGGGAACGTGAGGTGGACGTTCGTGAGAAATATCCGGACTTTTTTATTGATGTTTGAACATGCATTAAGACATTATTATGTTAATGTAATATAAACATTGTATATGTTTTGAAAATATGAATCGTATATCCAGTTATGAACAGATATTTATCTTGTTGATAGGGATAGATGGCCGATGAATGGGTCATGGTGATGATTTGAAATTATTATCAATGTTGTAATTGGTCAAAACATGGTTTTAAATGTTTGGTTTAAATTTCAAGGACAAAATTCCTTAAGGGGGAAGGTCATAGCATTTCTGGTTTAAGCCCGGCCCATTTGACTTTTGGATTCAGTTTTCTTTTCCTTATATAGTTGTTCTTGCCTTGTTTCCTACTATTTCTTCTTGAGTTGAGCTATTGGGTTGTGTTGATTGTGTTTGAAACAGGTTGATAGCTTGTTTTTCAAACTTTTGTTGCCTAGATTTTCATTCCTTCACTCGAGCGGTCTTTGTGAACATCCAGTATTTTTGCAGGTTTGCAAAACTACTAGGAGTTTGTATTCTTCGCTCAAGCAAAGCTTCTTGCACTCAAGCGGAACAACTTATTGTATCTAGTCCCTCGAGCGACACATGTTGCGCTTGAGTGAACTGTGCGTATATCAGTTTGTAAAAACACTTTTCTTAGTCACTTTTTCACCTCTCTCTCTCTCTCTCTCTCTCTCTCTTTAAACATTTCAAAACCACAATATCTTTCACTCTCTCTAAACTTGTCTCTTTCCCTCAAATACACCTAAATCCGTTGATCTTTTCACTTGTGTGCCTTCGTTAAAAAGGTAGAGTTTGACGAGGGCTTCGTTCTAATCGGAGCAAAGTTGAATTTCGACATCTTTGAATTTCCATCCCTCCAATTATCTTCTAAGCTTAAGGTAGGGATATTTTCGTTCTTTCTATAAGTTTTAAGTTAGTTATTTATTATTTCTAAACCATATTGAGATCTTTGGGAGATTTGGAACAATCTAGGGTTTTGAATAAAAATCAAAAGAAGGGTTTTTCAAATGGATCCTTGAAAATGATTTTGTTATGGAAGATGATGTTGAGTTAGGATGAATCGTTGATTTTGAATGTTGGAATTGATTTTGGGAAGAAAATGGATTTTGCCATACATGCCTCAAATGTTGATTTTATATAATTTATGATATTGATATTGGAATCACTATAACAAAACTGAGTTTTTACGGCTTCATATCAACAACATACAGTAAATGCAAGCCGTGGTTTCTTACTTTTACGACTTGCTTTTTTTACATGTTGTAAATAATTCTCCAATCACGACTTGTTTATTGCGTAAGTCGTGAATGCTAATAATGATGATTTTTTTACGACTTGCAATGTTAACCGTAAATAATAAAACTTTTTATGACGTGCATATGACATGCCGTTAATACATCAACTATACACGACACGTGTACACCAGTCGTTAACAAAAAGCCAGTCGTTAAAAATTGTACTTTTCAGGACGCACAAAAGTCAGTCGTTTAAAATATTGTACTTTTTCACGACACACAATTGCTATCGTGAAAGATATGACTGAAAAAAAAAAAAGAAAAAAAAAAAGAAAAGAAGCGCTAAGATAAAAATTTTGAGCGGCAAACACTAAAAAAAAATTTATAAAACAAAAAAAAAAAAACCCTAATAAAGAAACAATCAAAAGCCATAACAAATTGCTTTCTGGGTTTGCTGGGTTTTTTATATCTTTTGGTGGGTGTGAGTTAGAATTTTCATAGTTCTGTGCGTGTATGTACAAATTGTAAAGATTTGTATGTACAGGTATGGTGATGACGGTGGCGTCGCCGAGGAAGTCGATAAACACGGTGTTCCAGAGAGCTGGGGTCTGTGGATTTGGCGAGAGCAGCCAGAAGAGGCGCAAGTATGACATTCGGGATGATGATGATGATGAAGAGACGATGGAGATGATGCAGATTGGTGCCGAGAAGACCAAGAATGTGTTGATCTTGATGAGTGACATCGGCGGAGGCCATTCTAGACTCCTTCAGATTGGAGTTTGGGGACGAATATCGGGTATTTGAACTCATTTCCTCTTCTGGGTCTTCATGGATTCTCATATATTGTGTATATTATGCAACTACTACTTTGATGTGGGAATGTTCTAATTGAAGATTTTGTGGAGTTTCTTCTGAGGCCATATGTGATTAAATTGGAGTTTGGTGATGAGTACGAGGCAATTGAATTGAACCTTTTCTGGGTTTTCTATGGGTACTCTTTAGTGTTGTTTTTACTTCCTCATTCTATTTGTTGCCCTGGTTAAAATTGCCCCCTTTGTAGGTATTGTATAGTACTTTATCAATTTGACCATAAAATGGATTGTAAGTTATCTCTTCATAATGCGTGAGTGTCAGCAGGCATTATTATTTTAGGATAAATGGTCATGAATGTCTATGTATCCATGAGAATGCATTTTATCTACGCATTTTACTTACCATGAACTTCCTTGAATTATTATATCTGCTTAATACTGATGTACATTTAAGATTACTTTGGAGGCTTGTGTATACTGAATTCATTTGCCTGTATGGAAAAGTTAAATGGGAGGTTTTAACATGTAAGACAACATTCATATTCACATTCACAAACTTTATCAGACAGCCAGTAGTCATTTCATGCATTATGCTTTACTGCTGCTTTTCATAAGAATTCGATTCGAGCACTCTGTGCATAGTGATTAGGATTGACTGCTATTTTTAGGAACCAGAATCTAATGGTAATGAAACTTTTTATGTGGAGAGCAACCAATCTTATTTACTATGTTGAGTTTCTCTGCCTTTGTCAACTCTTGGGTATTCGTATTTCATCTCATTTTGTTGCTTAATCTTTGGTATAATCTATATAGGTTCTTGTTCACAATCTAATCTTTCTGTTATATAGGTTGTCTTATTTACGAGCTTTTTTCTGGAATGAAGTTGAGCAAAACAGAGGAGCTGCGTAACACTGCTAGCTATGAAGCACGGATACTTCAAAAAGGGTGACGTATCCGTATCGGATACTTATCAGATACCGATACTCCTCGGATACTCGCGGATACGTATCGGATACTTCTTAATTAATTTTTTATTAATTTTGAAGTATCGGATACTTAATTTTGAAGTATCGGATACTCGAAGTTACATATTACTTATAATATTTTATTTAGTTCTTTGATAAGAGGAATATAGTGAGAGTTAAAGTAATAGAATTTGTCAAATTGATGTATCCTTGTTGTCTCTCTCACTTCTCTCTCGCTTTCTCACTCTCTCACGTTTCTTCTCTCTACTCTCATTCTTTTTTTGGTGTTGGCATGTAATGATGATGTTTAATTTGCATTTGCTTTTGTTTTTGCTTTTAGTTTTGGATGTTTTATGAATGTTTGAGTACTTTTAGGTTAATAGGAATCCCTCTTTTTATTTATTAATTTATAAGTTTTATTTTCATGCATATTACATTATTAAAATTATAATTTTCTTTTTTTTACGAATGTATCCCCGCTGTACTTGTATCATACTTTTTCAAATTTTGACATATCGCCATATCCACATCCCCATATCACCATATCCGTATCCGTGCTTCCTAGGCTATCATTGATGACTTAAAAAAGTATATTTGCTGAAATTTTTATTTAAGAATGGTTTTTTGGCTTTAGCTAAGGTCTGTGATATTCACTGATGAAGGGGAACAAGTTGAAGCTATTGACCTTGAAGACTCTTAGTTTTATAGGAATTTTTCTTCTTTATCAAGTTATCTTTTGCTTTAGGTTTTATTTTTATACATATTGCATTACTAAAAATTGTTAAAATAATATTTTTTATGAACGTATCCCCGCCGTACCCGTATCTTAATTTTTCAAATTTTGTCGTATCGCCGTATCCGTATCGTATCGTATCCGTATCCCGTATCCGTATCCGTGCTTCCTAGACTGCTAGTATACCCAAGGTATTGATCTGTCCAAATGTGTACTTCCTTATTCAGTTTCATTTCCTTTTACCCTATAATTTAGTATCATTGTTCAGCAAATAAGTGTGTCTGCTGTTTGTGTGTGCATGTGTGTTTGATTCTGTGGCTAACAAACTTGTTTTTGTCTTTTTCTTTAAAATTTCCAGTCATTTGAAAGATTCACCTCCATTTGCATCTGTCTATTTTCTTGTCTCACTGTCTCTACTTCCAGATTATCAGCGGCTTTTGAGTTCCATGCCTTCTCGCAGGTTGAACTCATCAAAGCTTGTAGAAAACAATAGTGAGTTCTCCTACTTCTTACTATTGTAGTAAATGTATGACAAATTTCTAGTCCTAGGAATTCGATTAACTTTTCACTTTTTAAAGGAAGGTTTGCCTTCATTTGATGGCTTATCATAGCAGTTTTTTTTGTTTTTTTGTTTATTTCTTATAAATTTACAGTTGTAAAGATTTGTTGTTTGTTGTGATTCACATAGATCTATTGTAAATTTCAGATTCCTTTTTGTTTTCATATTGATATACAAATCTTTGAACTTGATTTTTATTATTATTATTTTTTGTTTGTTGTTTGTATAAGGTGCATACCATATGCACATGTTTTGTGGAGCACATGATAGCCTTTCCCTAAAATCAATTGCCTTAGAGCCTATGCTATGTGCAGGCATTTTGAATTTTTAAAGCATAGTAGACTTCACACACAGATAGAAACTGCCATCTTTGTGTAGCGATTATTGAGTGACAATAAGATCTGGAATTTTTTTATCAAACTGGATATTTTAGTTGCTGTCCTTATAAATTAGCAATTATCATGAAAGTATAATGTGTTTTCCTATTGATTGCAGCCAAGCTCATTTTTTAATGAACAACTAACAGGTTTTGAGGTGTGGCTTGACTCTGGGTCCCAACATAAGAAGCCACCAGAGCAATTGCCAATTGTTCTTTGGGTGAGACTTTAGATGCCCTTATCAGTATTGCAAACTTGTAGTTTCTATATTCTTAGTGACTTATGAATAAGTTATTTGAGTACACCAACAATAGGAAAGAATATATCCGTACACTATCCAATTCTGTAATAATCTTTCTATTTTTTGAATCCTCTTTCATTTATCATCTAAAGGTTATTGTAGATGCAAATTTCGAAACGTGAAATGTTTTAACACATTTCAAAATTCATTTCATCCACTGTTTAGTCTCATTTAGGCTAAACAGTGTCAATTGTTTATTGTGGATTCCTATTTCCAATTTGAATTCCAAATTGTTAATTACACACTTCAAACAATTGAGACCTCCAATTAATGAAGAATAGAAAAGTTGAAGAAAAAAAAAGAGAGGAGAGAATTTAAGCAAAAGAATTATTTCATTAAAGTTTCGGGGATTTAAACCCTCTAAATACACCAAGTACAGTCAATGGGTTTGTATGCAATTCTCTAGGTTCTAACTTTCTCAGAACTCTCAGCTTTGGAATTCTCTTGATTCTCGTCTTTCTCATCGTCTTTATGTTGTCACCTCTTGTATGTGATGGTCCTCATATTTATAAAGGGACGTCTACATGATAAGCGACTCTTATCCTCAGTTTGAATTTCGAATTTTATGATTACTCTGTTCAAATTTGAACATAATGTTATCATATCAAACATGATTAACTATATTGATCTTCTGGATTTTATCCTCTGTAGCTTCCTTCTTGTAGGCTCTGTACATGTCATCCTCTGATTGAATGCATTGTCCTTTGAATTTTGTAGGCTCCATGTGTCACTCGACTTGTATAGACTTGAAGATCTTGAGTAACATCGTTTAAATGCGATGTTATTGTATCTTATCAGGTATCTCAACTGATCGTATTGATCATTTTAGTGTTGTTTTCCTGTAGCCTTTCCATCGTAGGCTCTACATGTGCGCCACCACTTGGTTGAGCAAGTTGTCTTTTGAACTTTGTAGACACCACATGTCAGTTGTATAGGTTCAAAGGATTTGAATTTTAGAGTCCCATCACCCCATTGAACTTGGAATCTAATCCTAAATTTGGTTAAAATTTATGTGCCAATAGTTATGATTTTAGTACAATGGTTTTTTCCACAAGATTGTTTTAAGTGTAGTCAGTTTCATAACCCATGCATTGTGCAGCCATTCTTGTTGCGCATTGGTTGATTAATGTTTTAGTCTACTTAACTGCACGGTTTTTTGAATTAGTTCATAAGACTATGTTTTGAGTGAGTTTGGTTCATTATTAGGATGACTTGTCAACCTGTGAGCCACAATGCTGAGTGCTTTACAAAATCTTTCTATCTTGTCCTCTTCCAAACTAAAATTGATTTTACTGTGCTATTTTGAAGATATCTATGTGTTAACAACTAAACAAAAGTTTATTAAATAGGGTAAGCAACTATAATATCACTGTGCACTGGTACTAATTCAGTTATTTGGGCTGTAGCGATGCATGCTTTTTGTATTATTTTAGAATAAAGATGTGTGACTAATAAATACCCATCTGTCATGTGGGACAATGGATTGGAGCCATATGCATATGGTTCAAGTTGTGGCTACGAGGGAAGGCATGATGGTCTACAATTTACAGTAGATATTGACTTTAATAGGGCAGTGAGTTGATGCTTTGTCATATTTATTTTTACTTTTGTTCTTTCTCTCTCTCTTCTTTTTTTTTTTTTTAAAAAAAAAAAAATAAATTTAATTACCAAATTATTTTAGGTTTTGCTCAGTCAAAGTCATCGATTCCAAGCACTGTTCCTTCTTGGAAGATTCCTTGATATGGGTCCCTGGGCTGTGAATCTGGTAACTTTTCTAATGCTTGTCTTCTTTTTTATCTTTTTCTTCCTCATTTCAACCCTAGTCCAGTTTGCTGTCATTTTGTACTGTACTTATGCAAGCAGTTTGCTATGCATCTAGATCTTGTCAGTTGGAAATTTTCCATGTGTGCTCAAGTTGCTTAAAACACCAGCAGCAGACCTGAGACAAGGTCTTGTATTCATATGGACAAAGATCCTTGCATTTGATAAGGTAATTTGTTAGTCGTTATATATGTGTATGTCTTTGGCAAGTCATAAACAAGTGAGGAGGAGTCCACATGTTTCCGGTGTGAGAAGTGCATTCATCCTTCCTATCTGATGTTGATTCAACTTTTGGTTGATAAAATAGACTCTCTTACACTAAATGTTCCTCTGTGTTGAAGAATACAAAAACTTCTAGTATCAGAAGATGTGTTTCCAGTCTGTAATATGACGAGACAACACACACTCACACAAACATGGATGGCTTTTAATGTATTTTTCTTGATTTTTTTTTCTTGACATTCTTCATTTTTGTCCCATGGCATAATAGTCATGTCAAGTTGATTTGGTAAAGGATGGAGGGCACTTTTATTTCATCAAATTTCTTGATAGCATTGATGCATGTCCTAAACAGCGAGCAATGACTACATTTGTTTCGACTGTCATTGTGGATGGGCATAGACAGGGACATGAACTAGGAAGCACGGATACGGATACGGGATACGGATACGATACGATACGGATACGGCGATACGACAAAATTTGAAAAATTAGGATACGGGTACGGTAGGGATACGTTCATAAAAAATATTATTTTAACAATTTTTAGTAATGCAGTATGCATAAAAATAAAACCTAAAGCAAAAGATAACTTGATAAAGAAGAAAAATTCCTATAAAACTAAGAGTCTTCAAGGTCAATAGCTTCAACTTGTTCCCCTTCATCAGTGAATATCACAGACCTTAGCTAAAGCCAAAAAACCATTCTTAAATAAAAATTTAAGCAAATATACTTTTTTAAGTCATCAATGATAGCCTAGTAAGCACGGATACGGATATGGTGATATGGGGATGTGGATATGGCGATATGTTAAAATTTGAAAAAGTATGATACAGGTACAGCGGGGATACATTCGTAAAAAAAAGAAAATTATAATTTTAATAATGTAATATGCATGAAAATAAAACTTAAAGTAAATTAATAAATAAAAAGAGGGATTCCTATTAACCTAAAAGTGCTCAAACATTCATAAAACATCCAAAACTAAAAGCAAAAGCAAAAGCAAATGCAAATTAAACATCATCCTTACATGCCAATACCAAAAAAAGAATGAGAGCAGAGAGAAGAAACGTGAGAGAGTGAGAAAGCGAGAGAGAAGTGAGAGAGACAACAAGGATACATCAATTTGACAAATTTTATTACTTTAACTCTCACTATATTCCTCTTATCAAAGAACTAAACAAAATATTATAAGTAATATGTAACTTCGAGTATCCGATACTTCAAAATTAAGTATCCGATACTTCAAAATTAATAAAAAATTAATTAAGAAGTATCCGATACTTTTAAGAAGTATCCGATACGTATCCGCGAGTATCCGAGGAGTATCGGTATCTGATAAGTATCCGATACGGATACGTCACCCTTTTTGAAGTATCCGTGCTTCATAGGACATGAAGCTTGTGTTAATACTGATCTTATACACCTGTGCTTGAGGTATCTTCAACCAAATGATGTCCAAACTGAGCCTCTTCTTCTTCAGTGGCTTTGCCTCTGTCTAGAAAAGCTCTGTGAGGATTGTCCTAAGGCGCAGGTTATAGCTTTGTGAGCAGATGCACTGAAGTTACATGCACTATTGTCGGATCCCCAACCTGAGGTCCTCTTTCATTCTTTTTGGCTCAATGTTTAGGTTTGAAAATGAGTAATTATTTAGAACTCCATCTTACTGTCCGTATGCCTTGTTTCAGGTTAGGGCTTCTGCTACTTTTGCATTAAGCAACCTACTTGAAAGTGGATCTGACTCATGTGAAGATTGGAGTGAAATTAGTGAAGAAATTCAGGACAACAAGAAGATGAAGGATGAAATTAGTATAGTTCAGAGGCTACACATGCTAGAAATAGCAGTTTTAGAGACTCAAACTTGTTGAAGAACTTTGCTGCTGCAAGTATGGCCCCTTTGGATTTGGGTGACAGAATGGGTGAAATGGGGTGTCACCTCACTGGATGATTCCACATGCTGCATTCTGTTAGAGCTTTTTTTCCCAATCCCTTTATTTATGCGCATGAGAGGATGTGTGTGAGAGTGATAGAGCATTCTACAACTTACAGAAATATCATGAAATATAATGATATTTTGCTGCAAAAATATGCTTGTTTCATATTCTTGTGTTTGAGTTTTAACTATTTTATGTTCCTCCATTTCAACTTGGTAGATATTAATGCAACAGTTTATTTATTTACGAAATGAAAAAATAAGCTTTGTGATTCGTCTATTTGCTGACTTTATTTTCCATTTATGGAAATTGTAGAGAAACTTCATAAAATTTTTGAAACGTAATAAAATTTCTTGGTCTCCTAAAATTATGAATTAATAGTGGATTGACCATAGGTTGCTCATTGTTGACTATTGCATGTGCAAACTTCCATGCTTCTTGTTACTATTTTGCATTTATTTGTTTAATTCTTGATCTTGTTGGCCAATTTGCCACTTTGAGAAATGAATGACATTTTTTTTTAATCATTGGTGGCTTATCATTGTAGTACATTATGACGGTGGAGAAAAGGTCAACCCATTGAGTCTTGGGAGGCTCATAAGGCAGCCATTCAAGCTGTTATAAAGTTAGTTTCAGGCGAGCTTGTTACAGGTATAGTTAATTCAAATACAATGAGGCACGGCAATTCAATGGTGTGACTGTGAAGGCATATTCCTCTTCTTCTCATATACTCTTTCTTCTTATCCAGCCTTCAAGTTCCTAATTTTCTTTCTTAATCATTATCTCAACCATCAAATTGCTTTAGGTATAATTCCATTTTATTGACTATGTTTTATGGTAATTGCGGTTCAAGTGACACAACTCTAAAGCTTTGGAAAGGAAGGACATGTGTGCATACTTTTGTTGGGCATACAGGTTTGCTTTTGCCCCTCCTCTTTCTAACATGACTATTGCTTTTTGATAATTTTGACACATTTAAATTTTTGATTTATTTTGCATTCTTATCTTACCTTAGTAATTATGGTGATTAGATGAGAAATCATTTTCGTAATATTCAAGCTTCCTATAAAATGAAAGTCCCAAGTAATGGATAAAATGAAAGCTTCCTATAAATCATTTGACTTGGACTCTTTATTTTGGAACTTACAATGGTAATGGATGAAACCTATACAAACCTAAACCTCATACATAGAGATCATTTAACATAATTATGCAAGTCCCAAGTAGGTGTTGCATTGAAGTAGATTAATTCCACCTCTTCCTCTTTTTAAATTTAATTTTTCTCTTGAGCTTCTTATGACTTGGATTTAGTAGCAAACTGTATTTTCCTGTACAAACTTAATGGTTTGTTTGAAGATTCTTACTCATTTCCCTCTAGAAACATTGCAACAACAAAGGTAATTTTGTTTGAGGTATGAAAAAAAAGGTTTTGCTTTATGTGGATTTTATTTACATATACGTTGAGACTATTGAGATCTTGAATTTTCGCTAATTTTTCATTATGACATTGCTTTTATGGGGCCATTGAATTATCTTATTAATTTTGGAAATGTTTTGTTGATGTTTTAAAATTTCTTGATCATTTCTTAATACCTCAAGAATTTTTTTTTTTTTTTTTTTTGAGTCTGTGTTTGTACTTATGTGAAGTTTCCTTTGTCATGCAGACAAGAAATGCAAAAAGGTTAGTTGCTCCAGCTATTGCTGCTGGTTTAGGTGCCTTAACACATACATTGGGCACCCTCGTCCCTGTGATAGGAGCAAGTAGATTTGCTACAGTTGCAGTTGCAATTGCTATAGAAATTATTGTCGGTAGTTTTAGATAATCTCTTAATAGTTATCGCTATGTTTAGAAAGTTAGATATGCATAGTTTTGGATGGTTTAAACTTTTTGTACAGTTTAGAACTTAAGGTTATAGTTTTCGAATGTTTGGAATGTATAGACAATTATTAAATGTTTATAATTTAATGATATAGTTTCTTTTTGATGTTTCAAATAATACTTTGGTGGTTGATTGATGTTTTGTGATGCTTGTTTGTAATATTTGTTAGATTGTACAAAATTAGTCAAATAGAACCTGCTGAATTTAAAAAAAAAAAAAAATTGTATATTCTACGGCAGGCATAATAAGTCATTGTATTACATATTTTACGGTGCACAATCAGCGTCGTTATTTGTCTCACCAATTAATGGCGTGCAAAAGTAGTCATAGAAAAAGTAACGACGCACAAAATCTGCTGTTAAATAGTTTTTAACGGCGTACGAAGCATGTCGTTGACTTTCCATGACTGGTCATAATATGATGCGCGCTGCATGTCGTAGAAGGGTTTTTACGGTGTGCATTGGCGCCATAAAAACCCTTTTTCATTGTAGTGGTTGTGAAATTGGACTGATGTTGATGAGAATGGTGCAGTTAGATATGTATTATTACCCACCTCTTGAAAATTTGGAGAGTTTATCTTTATTGGTGATTGTTTATCTGTTTAGAAATAATTATTTTGGACTATCAGAGTGTTATAGAAATTGCATGTGAATTAAAATAATTAAAACTATTTTTCTCATTCATTTGCATTGAGCATTATCACACACTTATACATTCGAAATGTTACTGTTTTGAGAAAATGGGTGAATCTAGGAAAGGAATTGTTGTTATATCAAATAAGTTGGCTTGTGTATCCAGGGTGAGTTTCAAAAATCACGCGTATACATGGGTGCCGATCCCGCGGATGAAATTTTCATGAAATAGTAATAGTAGTGTTTATATAGTTTATGTTTACATGGGTCCTGGCTTACGATTTCCTCCGGATGAAATTTCTAGGAAAGGTTTTATTGTTTTGAAATTCCAAAAGTGTGATTCACTACCTTGTTTTCTATTATAAAGGAAATGATGTATGAACCGTGATATTGATTTGGTAATATATGATTTTGGAAAGAGATATAAAATGTTTTGACATGTGCATTACATATGCATTCACCTTATAGCTTTGTTAAGATTCATATATTGTGATGGACTATTTTCTACTGGACTTTGGCTTACCCTATGTGGGAAAAACATTTCAAGTACTAATGATATACCTCCGCCAAGGTGATAGCTTTGGAGGACTTGGAGCTAGAGCTTATGGTTATCTGTTTAGCCTTCATTTTTTTTCACTATCTTGTAACACATGCTGTAGATTCAGGATATACTGTTTATGAATGTATATCACATGTGTCATCTTTTTTATATCAAACTCTGATTAATAAAAGCTTATCATTTTATTTTTGTTGCTATTTATTAGTTATTATGAGGTGGGTATATTGTGTTTATTTTGGAGCATTACAGTGTTGTCCTAAATTTTTGGGAAAAAACTTACGTGTTTTTTTGGTAAACTTACACATTTTTTTGAAATCAGTTACGTGATTTATGAAAACTTATGCATTTTGTGTTATTTTAAATTTTTGTAAACAAACTTACGCATTTTGTGTTGTTTTAAATTTTTGTGAATAAACTTACGCATTTTTGTGTTCAGTTACGCATTTTTGTGAAATCATTTACTTGATTTGTGAAATCTTATGCATATTTGTGTTTTAAATTTTTTAGAACAAACTTACGCGTTTTTGTGGTCACTTGCATATTTTTGTGAATTCACTTACGTGATTTGTGAAAACTTACGTCTTTTGTATTGTTCTAAATTTGTGGGAACAAACATACTCATTTTTGTGAAAATTTACGCATTTTTGTGAAATCATTTACGTAATTTGTGAAAATTTACGCATTTTGTGTTGTTCTAAATTTTTTAAAACAAACTTACGCATTTTTGTGTTCACTTGCGCATTTTTGTGAAATCACTTACATGATTTGTGAAAACTTATATATTTTGTGTTAATCTAAATTTTTGGCAACAAACTTACACATTTTTGTGTTCAATTACGTAATTTTGTGAAATCAGTTACGTGATTTGTGAAAATTAATATATTTGTGTTATTCTAAATTTTTGAGAACAAATTTATGCGTTTTTGTGTTCAGTTACGTATTTTTGTGAAAACTTATGCAATTTGTGTTGTTTTAAATTTTTGGGAATAAACTTGCATGTTTTATGTAAACTTACGCATTTTTCAGAAATTATTTATGTGATTTGTGAAAATTTACGCATTTTGTATTGTTCTAAATTTTTAGAAACAAAATTATGCATTTTTTTTGTTTAGTTACGCATATTTGTGTTGTTCTACATTATTTAGAACAAATTTACGCATTTTTGTGTTCACTTACGCATTTTTGTCACCTACGTGATTTGTAAAACTTACGTATTTTTTGTTCTAAATTTTTTAGAATAAACTAATGCATTTTTGTAAAAATACTTACACATATATAGTGTAATATATTATTTTAATATGTTTACTTATACGTTGACCTACTTAGCAGGTCAACAATGTATAAATTCTAGGGGTACTTACGTATAACTCCTAATAAGTGGACTTATTATCTAATAGTTCCTATGAGAAAAATTTGTTATAAAAAAAGTCACTAATTATAAGTTTTAACGTCAATTTATAAAAATTATAACCAACAAAATCACTAATTGTCAATTTTTAGCGACATATGTAAAAAATTGTCACAAAAAAAAAATATTTTTAGTGACAATTTTACCAAGACTTATTTTCAATAGGACTTAGAAATTAAGTCCAACTATTATGACCTATTAATAATTTACTCTAAACTTTCTAACACAAAAATGTAGAAGTTTTAACACAAATGTATGTATCCCAAACAACAAAAATATTTGAGGATTCATATATGCCTTACATACCTAAGAATTATCCAACCGTAAAGCTTAAGCTTATCACAAAATTAGGATTAGGTATGAAGTATTCAAATTTGACAAAAGAAAGTTATCTTGTTCTGAATCAATGCATTACACCTCATAAAAATAAAAAATAAAAATTACCTGTAAAATTTCAGGCATGAAATGCAAGAAAAAAATTAATTTGAATTATACATGTCAAACAGTAGAATTAATTACATTACAATGACTTAAATTTTCAGTGAGAAAATAAGCTGTATTATATTAAATTCAACAATCTAGCTCAATATATATATATAATATTCAACAATGACTTAAATTCATATTTGTTATATTTTATATTTTATTAATAACAGAATTTGGGTTGTTCAAATTACTGTTCATACATAACCAAAATAAAAATTTATTTTGCTTAAACTTCTAAAAAATTTCAAGTTGGACACGTGATATTCGGTATGGATCTACCAATTTTTTCTTCTTTCTTCTTTCAATTTTTTTTTTTTTTTTTTTTTGATCTAGGAATTTCAAAATCATTACTCCCCCCCCCCCCCCCCCCAAAAGCACAATCACTCTAATTTCACTGCAAATTACTCCAAATTTATAGAGTTAACTAACTTTAGAGACACTAACAATAATAGTAAGCCTCACCTTAAGTGATGATATAAAACCCATATAAATTTTAAAAAATAGAGTAATTTAGTTAATGTGTTATATTGGAATGGCAATACACAGGGTCACCTCATTAATGTTTTTCAATTAGAAATGAATAAGTGCCAAAGCAATAATGTAAACTGGTTCACATACAGTTTTTGCAGAAATGGCTGAGCAAGAACGAGTTGGAGGCAAAACCATAAATATATTTAAAACTTACCAAATGAAGTAGCATACATACAAACTGAATTGATTGTTCATCAAGAAGTCAATTTTAAGTTAAAGGATAACAATGGTGGTTGAAAAAGAGAAGCTCAAGTTGTTGTCCATGTGTAAACCTGGCCTCCACTTGTGGATCCTGCAAGCATCCCAATCTGGTAAGGGTGTGTATCAAAGCGGCATGGAATTGCAGACAAATTTGGGCTCTGTAAAGTCGCAACACGTACTCTCCTAGCCGTGGAGATAACATCAACTCCTCTTTTCATATTACCAATGAAGAGATATGAATCATCCCAACCCCATACTGCTCTGCTTTTTCAACCAAAAGAAGAAGCTATCTTAGCAATCAATCCCATCTTACATAGATAGATACAAAGTTTTATATACAAATTTCTGGCGTTAAAATGAAGATCCAAAAGGTCGAGATTAATTTATCCTATTAAATCTTTTAATCACCAAAAGAACAACAAATCATGCACGAGTATTGGTTATTTTCACACTAAATACTCTTAGAATTTGTATTTTGAAATTTTCATAAAAAGAAGGAAAAAGGGGTACAAAATCTATCCAACTCGACAGTTCAAGAATCGTATGAATTGTAGTGTTAATCGAATTGTGAATCATAAGATTCATTGTCAATTCTATTCCAAAATAAATTCACCTATAGATTCGCATCCATCTATGCATGAATCATGAATCAAACCGTCGATTCTAACAACTACATGACAAAAGTGGGAACATGAACACATTAAAAACAAATAGGAGATAATATACATCTGCATGGGTAGGATGATGATTCATTTTCCATTTTATTTTTTCATTACAAACATGTAAGGCTAAATAGAAATGGTTACGGACAACCAGCATAAAAAAAATGTGAATGATTCATATCTAATTATATAATCTATACATGGATGTCTATTCTGAGTCTAATCTAAAAGTTCCGAGTCAAGGTAGATTTTGCAAAGTGAATCAGTTACAAAAGCACATAAATCCAATTTAAGTTTAGATGAGAAAACACCCACAAATGTAAATCAGTTTTACCAAAGAACAGTGAGCTGATTGTTCCAGACCTAATCACAACAGCATGACAACATACAAAAAACTATACCTGAATGAAGAAATCCATCTACCTGTCTTATTATTATGGTTGATCATAGTTATGTCTTCAAAATTAGATCCAGTCAGTAAGCCAACATTGTCATCAATACTGTGAAGAGATTGAAATTTCAAAGATCAGAAAGAGTGAGCCACCAAACGGATTATCAAAGTAACAGATTCCTATAACCACTTCCAGAGTGATATGCAAGTTATTTTTGACGAAAATAAGATTTGATCATATAACATAATCTATATATACTTAAAAAAGAATTGGTAACTCAAATACTTTATGACTAAAGTGGAAGGGTTGACTAGTAACTAGTAACTGTACGTTCTTAACAATTAATTAGTACCTCCATTAAAATGGTGTTAAATAGAAAGAGAAAACCTACCTAGAACCCAGAGCAAATAAGCCGAAGTGCAATTAGAAGTTGAGCATCAACACATTTTTAGCCCATGTTGTGACGATCACTAATATGAATTTTCTTTTCTTTTTTATTTTTCTTTTTTGGTTTTCAATAAAGTTTAATAATAAATTGTGAACATCTTAACTAAATTCAGAGTATACATACTTGAAATAGAAAAATATTTAAGCTGAAGCCCCTTCAAAAATTATACACCATCTTAAAAGTAACGTCACCAGCTTTCTCTTGAGTGTTAATTTGTGATCTCAAAAGAAATGGTAGACTTAAAACCTAATGTAATACCCAAGACATGCATATAACTAATATATGAAGAGGGTAACTTTGTAATTTTAAAAAAATTAGGGTAATAAACTTATTAGGTTTTACAGTTATTCTCAAAAAATCCAAAGAAGGGGATCTTGTAACGCCCTTAATTTTATTACCTGATTCCATTACCAAATACATTATTAAAATCAATTCTTTATTAATAATACGGAAGCAAGAATAATTCACCAAACACAAATATTCTCTCTTGTACCTTCAATGAATGAAATGCTCAGATACATTAATTCACAAAATGTGCCCTTAGGCTTACATTGAGGAAAAATAAAACTCAAAGAAATGAAGTGAAAGAGAGATTGACTCTCTCTTTAAAGCAAATGGCATTTTGCCTACAGGTAAAAGGCCCCATTGGCCAACAATAACAAGACATCTTAGTCCTGAGCAATTCTTCAACTTTGTACCTGAAAAATAGCTAACAACATGGGATGAACAACAAAGTCCAGTAGAGATCTCATTGATTCTAAACAATAACAGTACATAGATAGCTATGATCATGAATACTACAAGTTATAATTATATATGTAATGTGACTTTTGTATTCAAAATATACATACATAAATATATTCTTTCTCAAAAGATTCCATCCTTTATCATTTCATAAAAAAAAAAATTCTAATTTCTTGATCCTTGTACTCACCAATTTCAATTTAAGGACATTTCTCAATCTAAATCACATCTCAAACGCCATACGTACATTAACCATTTTCGCATTTCTATAATTCGTCTTTTATTTCCATAATCGATTCACTATTAATCCTTTGCACTCTTGTGCTACTCATTTATATCAAACAATAATCCAATTATCATCGAACTCAACAATCATCTCACGACGTTACTCCAACTATTTTCACAACACATGTTCATCAACAACTATCTCCTAAGATATATGCAAATTGACAATCAAATAAACTTGAGGATTCACTAAGCCTCACATCATCACCGTGGTCTCACCAAGCCCCACGTTTGCCTGCTTTACAGGTTGCTAGCCGAAAGGAACGCATTACCTCTATATAGCACAGCCTGCTTTTCCGGGCGCTAACCGGAAGGAACACATTACCTCTATATAGCACATCCACCCGCTTTACCGGTTGCTAGCCGGAAGGATCGCGTTACCTCTATATAGCACAATCACATTTCACAACACAAGTATCTCAAATTCATTCTATTCGATCTCAACTATTACGCGATTGGACTATTCAATCGATAACACATAAGGTTTCATACCAACCTCTTTCTCATCAATACTACAACAAACAATACCATCCTCCACCGATGGCCAAGGACAAAACCTCTAGACAAAAGGACTCAAATCTCTTATAGGAACAATATAATTCTCATAACAATTCCATGTTTGATTTCATCACTTCCAGTCATCAATAGTTTCGGCAAGTAAATTTCAAGACCATTACGTATTTCCCTTCCTATTCAAATTTCCTGTTACAAGTTCACAACAATTAATTTTAAAATCATTATCCATTCTTCGTTTATTTATATTCTACTATTTCAAAATTCTGATTTCATTAACTGAAATTCCCAACATGTTCAGTATGGTTCCATTACACGACAACCCATCCATTTCCTTTCCATTTCAACTTCACAATAACCGATACGACTGATAAGTATAATCAGCTTACCTCATTCTCAAATTATTAAACCAACAATTAAAATTAAGCTTTTTAATTAAATCACCACAATGATGTTCTAAATTCGTATAAGTCTCAATAATTATATAATTATCAATTCTTCTCTAGCTTCTGGAATACTTAATTAAAAATTAGGGCTTTTACATAAATTCATCATAAACATGTTTTATTATCTCAAAATTTCATAATCAATAATGAATCAGTAGATAAGCTCTTAAAATCCAAAAGTCCTAATTCAAAATCCACATGCCTTTCAAAAATCTCTCTACAAATCATGTTTCTTATGCAATAATAAAATACCACATATCTATCTATAACAAAGTATTGAAGAGAATCACAGAAATCCTTACTTCAAGATATGAGTAAGAAGACGAAAAGGCGAAGAGTGTAGGTCCAAGCCAACAAACCCTCCTAGCTTCAAGATCCTCCAAGAACCCTTCACAAATAGCAAGCTCTCTTCACAAAACTCTCTCAAATCTCTATCTCTCTAACCACTCAAGAAAAACCCGAACAACCAAGGCTAAGGCTAGGACACCAACGTCTCTACAATGGAAAAAGAAGAATTTTAAAGGGGGGAAAAACAGGGAGAAGTCTCACGGCTTGCACAGAAAAAAAATAGGAAAAAGATTTTTCTCTTCTTCTTTCTTTGTACAGAGGGAGGACACCAAACAAAATGAATGGGAAGGAGCTCTATCTGTGGAGAAGTAGATCCAAGCCTAGGGAGGCGAGAATGGCTCTCGGCCAGCAGAGAGAGAGAAGTGATGTCTACATCTCATTTAATGCTTCTCTAGATATGTAATGAAAAATCACGAAAGAAATGGGCACACCCATCAATTAATACATATATTTTAATATGTTGAGTCTTGTCTTAGCACAAACAAGTAACGGAAAGAAAGAAATCGAAAAAAAAAGGGGTGGGTGGTCGGCCATCAACTATAGAAAAGGAGAGAGAGAGAGTTTTCTTTCATTATAATATGAAACTAAATTTTTTGTGGGCGCTGCTTGAGGGCCCGAATTTCGGGGCTCGAATGCCCCGAAAATTCCACTTTAGGTAAAAAAAAAAAAAAAAAAAAAAAGGAAAAAAGAAAGAAAAAAAGAAAACAGTTTCTAAAAATGGAAATTAGGGGCATTAGGGGCAAATTTTTTAAGGCCACCAATCATTTTCCATTTTTTGTCTCATCTTGGATTTCACCAACAAAGATAATAAAGAAAGAAATCAAAACTTTAATGTAATAAACTAATCAAGATAAGGTGAAAACAAGATCCTCTCATTTGGTGAAAGGGACAAGTTAATAAATAAAACCTTTGATGATTAAAAAAAAAGTATTACTTTGATTTTATGGTGTGTATCATAAATTCATTATTCATAAGTCTTATCATAATTTGGTGTCACACATCACAAATATTCACAACCTTCTTATGATGATTCAGATATATATATATATATATATATATATAATCAAGACATGGACTAAATCAATTGAGTCCAATATAAGTAAAGTTCAATAATTTGAAGTAGCTATCTAATTTGGGACTTAAGCAAAAATAAACCAAATAGACCCAAAATGGTCTCCACCATTCACATAATTAGTTACACAAACTCAAATTAAATTAATTCTAAATCATGACTCTTGAATTAAATTTTCACCTATAAACCAAACATGGCCCATATATATATATCAAATTACACCCGACAAACTTTATCTCACGTCATGGTCTAACACTCAAAATAAACACAAAATCAAAATTGGATCATAAAAATTATGTGGCGTCAATTTATCAAACACCGATAAGTCTATGAATTTTATAAATTAAATATTCATCCTTTCATTCTAAAAATTTTGTCCAATATACTAGCTTCAAATGAGAACATTATATAATTTTTTTTTATATGTTTCTGAATTGTGAAACTATTTTAAAAGTTCATAGAATTAGAATCTAAATAAAAAAAATTTAATTTACTTATTTGTTTATTTATTTATTTTCTTAGTCATTACAGATCTCTTGAGGGATCCAACAAAAGAGGTTGAAGAACCAATTCTTGGTACTAGGTCAATCTATTTTTTGTTTAAGGTAAGAACTCTAGTACAACCTCTCCTTTCTATTATTTATTGTATTTCAATTTGGGGCTAAATTTCTTTAGGGTTTGGCTAGAACCCACAGATTATGTATGATGTTTGGGTAGTTTTTGGCGATTAACCCGTGAGAAGTGCCTGAGGTAGCAGAGCATGGCAACATTTGTACCTTGCTTGGGTCGGTGCAAGAAGCAAGGAGCCAAGGTGTGTTGTGTGGGATTCATATCACTTGCATGTATATATGGCTGGTTGCACATCATAGAAACCATAGTTGAAAAAAAAAAAAAAAAAAAAAGGAACTTAAGAACGAAATTGCTTAACCAAACTAGTGAGTGTATGGGCATTAATATTAATCAGCAAAGGTGATTGAATTATTATAAGTGGGTATGGGTTAAGGCCATTTGCAAGACCTGAAGTAGATAGAATAGATGACTGTTGTAGACAATGAACAATCCTAGACTTAGATTATTGCATGAACACACATTAGGCAATGTTTTCTTTGATAATTATTGGGGAAATCATATATCGGTGTAAATTTTAAAAAAATAATTACAGATTAGTAGTCAAGTTTATGAATATTAATAATTAAAATTATAGATTTTTAATGTACTTATAATATATATTTTTTTTTATATAAATACACTAGAGTGTAATCCTTCCATAATTATTTATGTGGTGTTATATTTATTAGGACTACGAGATTGAAGTGGATCGTGGTATTTTGAAGTTAGTTTTGGGATTCTTTTAGCACTTGAGGTAAGTGACCCTCCACCACTGTTAGTGTTTTAGCCTCAATGTTCTACCTGAAAAGTGATTCTTTGTGTTTTCCATGTGTTTTGTTAAAATACAGATCAAGTATGAAATAATTCTAAGTGATATTATTTAATTATTGTGATTACTTGTATCAAAATATTTATGTCAGGGATATCAAAATGTTTTGTACTTCAAAGTAAGTAAGTTCATGTACAAAATTTAGTACTTGAGTCTTGTCTTACTATGATCTGGACTTTAGCCAATGAGGGTTAAAAGTTGGCAAACTTGTTTCTTCTGGAACTTTACCACAGGCCTATGTGTGGTTCCAGGCCTTGTTATCGACTAATGTGGCTGTAGTTGCTAAGACTTGAGTTCTAATGATTGAATTATCATACCATTGGACATCGAACCATTGCTTTCAACAAATAAATTTGACTCTATCATTGAATTATTTTATTGTTTTCTTTAATCAGATATACTGTTACGCTGTTCATCCAGCCATTGATCTACCTCGCAAATAAATCATTCATTCATAAAAAAAACATATTTCTTCCTTTTTGATTATTTTCTGCTACTTGATCTCCAACTAGCAGTGGTAGTTGGTGACTTACTCAGCCATCGAGCTTATCCCATCAATGAATTTGTTTGTTGATTTGGAATGAAAGTCCATACAATTTCAGATTACTAGATTAATCATTGATTACCGAATTTTTGGTATTATTTTGTATTATTTAATATTTGGAGACAATTATAACTTATAACTTTAAAAGACATAATTTATTAGATGCTTAACAATTCTAGTGCTATATATATATATATATATATATAAGTTGATCGGAGAAGCAATTAAATATTATTTTCACTTGACAATGTTGCAATGACCCGGACCGTTACACCTAATCACTATAGTCAACATCCCATAGAAAGAAAATATAGAATATATTGCTCAGTCTCACATCATTTCTATCAAGATACTTACTGAGAGTCACAAACAACATAACCAGTCCCAAAAAGGTTACATACCTTGTTGTGGCTAGATAGCTTCCAGTGGTGAAAAGTAAACAGAATGCACAGCCCTTTTATGGTTAACCGTCTTCAAACATTTCATCAATATTTCTCAAATCCCAAATGCAAGCAGTTCCTCTGTGGAGCTCGTTGCCATGATGTCAGTGTTTTCTGAATTGAAATCTATAGTGTTGATTCTATCTTCATGCAAAATCCACAAAGCTGAAGATTTTCCTGCCCTCTCATCCCAAATATTGAGAACTCCATGACCTTTGCTAAAACAAGGACTTTGCATCATTTGTTCGTTGAGAAATAGAAAATATAGCATGATCGCTGAAATAAACCAGATCAAATATTTCCTTCTCGACATCCATCAATCGGATAAATCCATCATGGCAGCTAGTATAAACCTACATACACATTGATATACAAACAGAGGAATGCACAAGCCAAGTTGAGTCATGTCACTACCAACAAATGAGATACAAGAACTGGTTGTTGCAAAATAAATGCAAAACGAAGGAATTAAAGGGGATAATTGCACATACACATGCTATATTTACTTCTTCATAGGGAAAAAAACATATACTTTAAATAAATTCCAAAAGTAATACCTTTGAAATGGAAAATGGTTGAATTACAATCCCCGAAACCAGCCGTGGATGAGGGCAGTACAAATAAATCCCATCTCCATCCTCATTTTCAGCATCAAAATCCCAAAATCCAACATTCCCAAACTTGTTTCCCACAGCAATCAATTTCATATCCGTAGACGGAAAGAACCTCAACACTAGTATTCTCCCTGGTACAACCCTAACTATATTTTCTGGTTCCAACCCCATTGATTCCAAATCAACACAACCCCGAACCCGAATTGGGTAGCCAAAATTGACATTTTCATTCACACGAGCCATCGAATTGCAGGAACACCCTTCAATTTCCTCCCTCGAGTCATGACCGCAACACAATTGGGGTTTTTTCAAAACACCCATGATTTTTTCAGTGAATTTTTGTTGGTGAGAGGCGTAACCGCAATACGCATCACCGATGGTAATAGGACCTGAGGACTCACATTTATGCTGTGTTTGGTTGGGGGATTTGAGGAGGGATTTAGAAAGGAAAAGGAAAAAAGTGTATGAAACTAGGTGAAATATAGACATGTTTTATTCACATTTTACCTGCATTTTCTATTTTTCTTTTCAAATCCCTCTCCAAATCCCCCAACCAAACACAACATTAGGGTTTGATTTGGGGGTCTTAGTTAGGGTTTCATCAAAATCGTGCATATTGGGGGCATTCTTTTGGTCCGTAGCGAACGCCGAATGAAAATTGGGGTTTCGATTTTCGATTTCTTCTTCGGGCCATTTTTGTAAGACTTGATTTGAGCTCTAGAGAGAGAAATAGAGAGAGAGTTTAGTAGATCTTTAACATTATATATATATATATATATATATGTATAGGCATTTAAAAAATGTAAGATAGAGAGAGACCTTTGGCGCTTAGTTGAAGCAGAGGGGTCGTTAATTTTGGAATGGATCTTAAGAGAAGCGAACATTTCATCGTTGCGTTTGATGTTCTCAAACCTTCGAAGCTCGCACTCTGTAAGTTTCTTCTGATGCGCCATTGAAGAGAGAGAGAGAGAGAGAGAGAGAGAGAGAGAAGAGTGGCGCTTGATTTGTGTGAAGTTCGTACTCCGTATATGTATATATATCTACTTATACGCGGGAATTAAAACTGGAGGGAACCCAATAATATTAATAAAAACAAAAAACAAAGAACAAAAAAAAAAAAAATAAATAAATAAAAAGAAAAAAAACCTTCAAAGAGTGTGCATAATTAAAAAAATGATATAATTTTAATTTTTTCTATTATAACTAAAGTAATATCATACATAAGGAAGAAAATTTGTCATAATTAAAAAAAAAAATAACATAACTAAAGATTCATATGGTACACCCTTTTTAAAAGGATGCATAACTAAAGATTCGTATGGTATGCTTTTGACCAAAAACTCACTTCTACAAAATTGAACCCCCTCTAATTTTTTTTTTGGTACAATTCTATCCTTAAATAAAATTATCATAATGGATAAATTTAAAATTCATTTCACGGTCACCATCCATCATTTTTCTACTGTAGACATGCAACATTCAAAATCCAACATTTCCCTGGTACAACATGGCTATAACTTGGGTAGGTTCGATTGGACTTTCTACTTGTCCAAAATTTGTAAAGTGTACAAGTATTAAATTCAACAATGACTTAAATTCATGTTTATTATATATTTTATATTTATTAATAACAGAATTTGGGTTGTTCAAATCATTATTCATACTAGGGATATCTGCGAATCGGTTTGAGACGGTTTGCGGTTCGGTTTGGATCCGCCCGCATCTATGCGGTTTGGGGGAAAGTCAACCCGCAACTGCCCACAGTGCTGTTTGCGTTTTGTGCGGATAGGGTTCGCGAATGTGCGGGCGGTTTGCGGATTGAACTTTTTTTCAAAAATTTATTTTTAAACCTTTTATTTTTTCTCATTTTTTCAATATTTATTTTGGATTCAATTTTAAATTTAATAATAGATTCAATTTTAATTGTAATAACAGATTCAATTCTATACAAATTCAATTCCAATTTCAATAATAGATTCAATACATATTCAATTCTATACAGATTCAATTCCAATATCAATAACAGATTAAATACAGATTTAATTTCCACTTCTCACAGATCTGTTGGAGCATTGCAAAAGCACAGATTCAATTCCAAAAGCACAGATTCAATTAAAAAAAAATAGAGAGAGAGATTTGTTTGCATAAACACAGATTCAATTTCCACTTCTCACAGATCTATTGCTACAAAAAAAAAATCAAATTTAATTCCAAACAATCACAAAGATTCATTTTCCACTTCCCACAGAATCAACAATAGATTTAATTCCAATACCACAGATTTAATTCTAAAAACACAGATTCAATTCCCAAAAAAAACAAAAACAAAAACAAAAGAGAGATCTGTTTACATAAACACAGATTCAATTTCCACTTTTTCACAGATCTGTTGCTACAAAAAAAAATAGATTTAATTCTAAACAAACACACACATTCAATTTCCACTTCTCATAGACAGATCTGTTGTTACAAAAAAAAAAAATTAAACAGATCTGATTGCATAAAATAAACAGATCTGATGAGATGAGAGAGCAAGGGAGACATATCAGAGAAAGAGGTCTGATATGTTGCAAAAAAAAAAATCAAAGATCGAGGAGAGAGAGAGACAGAGAGAGAGGCTTACCTGTGAGGTCGATCGGTGCGATGAGATAGTGAGGTCGCTCAGTCGATCTTGCGATGAGAGAGAGTTGATCAGTGCAGATGCAAAACTAGAGAGTGCGAGACTGATGAGATGAGAGAGTGAGGGAGACAGATCAGAGAGAGAGAGATTTGATATGTTTCATAAGAAATCAAAGATCGGGGAGAGAGAGAGAGAGAGAGAAACTGAGACTGAGACTGAGAGAGGGGCTTACCTGTGAGGTTGATTGGTGGGATGAGAGAGTGGGGTCGATCGGTCGATCTTGCGACAAGAGAGAGTTGATCGGTGCAATGTAGATGAAAAACGCGAGAGTGAGAGACAAACTAATGAGATGAGAGAGTGAGTTCATGTTTTGATGGAAAGATAGATTAAGATTAGGGATTTTTTTTTTTTTTTTGGTTTGTTTGTTATAGTTTATAGATGAAGTGAGATGAACAGTCAGATTTGAAGGGGAAAAAAAAAGAAAAAAAAAAAAGAGGTTTATGCGGGTGGGTAGGGCCGGTGCGGCTCAAACCCGCAATCTGAAAATTAGATAAAATCCAAACCGCACCCTACCCTAATGTGTTTGCAAAACCGCCCATATGTGTGCGGTTCGGATCTGGTAGGGCAGTTTTGGTGGGTCGAATAACCCTATGCCCAGCCCTAGTTCATACCTTAACCAAAATAAAATTTATATTGCTTAAACTTTAAAAAAATTTCAAGTTGCACAAAAGATATTTGGTATAGATCTTGTGATGACTGGCATGAAATTCACCTCATTCTCTTGAGTTATGTTGGATTTGTTTTGGGTTAGAGTGTTGGGCCTTAAGTGTAGTCCTTTCAACAGTTGGATTTGTTGTTTGTTTTAAAACTTCCTCCAAAAAATCTATTGTTCTTGTTTCATTTCAATCCTGAGTTTTCGCTTGGGCCGGAGGGTGCAAGGTCGGGTCCGAAGTTGAACCGAGGATTTTTCAGGCTAGAGGGCCAATGCAGCACGTGCCGGGCCTTGGACCGCACGTGTGGGAGAGGGGCCGCACGTGCGAAAAACAGGGGAGGGCTTGTTTGGCTATCGCATTATATATAGCGATCCCGGTTGTCCCTTTTACTGTTCTGTTGTATTCCAGACTCGGTTCCGTGGAGTTGGTGGTTGTATACCTTGTCATCCTTTAATTCCATTTGTTTGAGTTTTAGGATGTGTTAGGCATGTTTCGCGCAGGTGGGTTGAGCCTTGGTCTAAAATCTTGTTGCCAGGTTTTTTGTTGTTCTGCTCAAGCAGGCCTTATTGCGCTCGAGCGGAGATTGCACACTCCTAGTATTTCGTGTCCCTGCAAAACTCCTGCAGGTGTGATTTCTACGCTCGAGCGGGTTTCTTTACGCTCGAGCGGTCGCGCTCAAGCGGATACTCTGGCGCTCGAGCGGGTAGTACTTTTTGGTGTAAGTTCTGGGAGGGAGAAATCTACGCTCGAGCGGACTGGTTTTCGCGCTCGAGCGAATGTACTTTATTCTTGTGTCTTGGCGCTCGAGCGGGCCTTATTGCGCTCGAGCGGACCTAGTTTTTTGTTCTTGACGCTCGAGTGTTGTGTTCTCTGCTCGCGCGGGAATGTCATATATCAGTTGGCAGCTGGGCATTTTAAAATCACTTTTTACATTCTCTCTCTCTCTCTCTCACTTTCTAAAAAGACATTTTGAGAGCTCCTCTCTCTAGAAACTCCCTTCTCTCTAGGGTTTGATCTAGTTAGAGTATTTTCTTTTCCTTCGGCCTTTGTAAAAGTTGGGTTGATCGTCGAGGGCTACACTTTGATCCGAGAATATTGAGTTTTGGAGCACGTTGAGTTTCTTCATCTTTTTCCCTTCAGCTCCGATTTTTTGAGGTAGGGATTCCTACTCACTCTTATGGTCTTTGACATAGATTTTTGGTTATTTTGATATAGTGTTGAAGTTGGGTAATTTTGGGACTTAGGGTTTCAAAATGTTAAAAGATGATTTTGTTATTTTGATTCTAAAATGTGTATTGTGGGTTCAAAATAATGATATCGTTGTTGGTTGTTGATATTTAGACCATTGGGTCAATATTGGGAAATCGGGTAGAAAACCCTAATTTTGAGAAAATTGTAATTATATGGAATTGAGTTAGAAATAATGAAATTGGTTCATTATATGGTAGGATAGTGGAGTTAGATTTATTAATCGCTCACTTTTTGAAAACATTGATATTTTATCTGTTGGAACTTTTATTATTTGTTTAGAAATAATTGCTTGGACTACCGGTGGAGGGTAGTTTTGATTGTTGTAGACAATGCATGATGATTAGGCAAACTAAAACTAATCAATTGGATATGTCATAGAGTATGACGGTTGATAGAATACATTAACGTTGTGTATTGACTGATTGTGTATATGACCTTTGTGTATATACGTTGTGTGTGTGTGGGAGGAGATAGGGGATGTACTCCACGGTTTAGGGGAAGATAGGGGATGGACCTCTAAACCGGATGTTGGTTGGGAGGAGATAGGAGATGGACTCCACTGATACAGCTCATATGCTTGTCAATTAATGTGTTAATACAGCTTATATACTTATCTATGGAAGTGTTGATACAGCTCATATGCTTATCTTTGGAAGTGTTGATATAACTAATATGCATATCTGTTGAAATGTGGATACAGCTTGTATGCTTATCTGTTGAAATGTTGATACAACTAGTATGTTTATCTATTGTAATATGGGAAACGTTTAATATGAGTCCCTGTCTCATATAAGTGGTTAGCCAGGTTCTGAGCCGCTGATGTAAATTGTGAAATTGATAAGAAATGGGAATTGAAGTGAAACATGAACATAGTGGTCATGAAATGGAAATGGGTTATGAATTGATTTATGGAAATTGAACTTTTATCAATTGCTAATGTCTTAGTTATTACTCATACTGTGTTTAGCATATTTCTACTGGGCATTGGCTCACCCTATATGGGACATTATTTTCAAGTACAGGTAGTATGCCACCTCCAAGGACATAGCTTGGATGATGATGAGAGTTGAAGACTCCTTTTGTTGATTTTGTTTGTATTACATGTATATCAAGCCAAGGGCTTATTTTGTATAGAGTTAGTACTCTTCTTTTGTGTAACCAGGTGTTGACTTGGAAAGCTGTAAGCCCATAGGGCATTTGCTTTTGTCGTTAACATGTAATACTGTTGTAAGAATTACTCTGATGAATAGAAATGGTTGGTTTCTTGTATATTAATGCATGTCTCTAGTGATGGGTTTTATGCATTTTTTTTGAGGGTATTACATTATATGCAGGTGCGGAAGAGGTGGTGCGGAAGGAGAGCCACACGTGTGGGGGGGGGGGAGGGCCGCACGTACGGGAAGCGCGCTCCGCACGTGCGGGGATGGGCGCCACACGTGCGGTGGTAGGTAAGTTCGAAAATTTTGTTTCTTTTTCTCTTTGGGCTGAGTGTATCTCACATTTTGTTTGTCTCTCTCTCTCTCTCTCTCAAAACCCTTTCCTCTCCCTTCTCTTTATATTTCCCTACACCAAATTGGATCAAAACCTTGATCTCTTTAGATCCATTAGAGTTTTGCCCATAGTTCCTTCATCAAAGTTGAAGAACTCCTCTGTAACGCCCCAAAAATTGGGCAGGGTATATCTATTTATGCTACAAAACCTATCTGATAGATAAATACATATATATAGCTAACTATTCCATAGATCTATTTCCATTAAATCCCAAATGCCAAATACATGCTATTCACATCTTAATGCCCCAGTTCCAATCCCAAGCATACATTTTACAACAAGTATGGAATAGAAGCCAAACAGATAATAAGTGCCCTACAGGCTTACAAATTTATCCAAGAATATTCTTGGTTACGTAAAATGAAGTTTCAACTAATACAAATACAGTCCTAGTCTTACATTCAACAAGTAACAATAAAACAAAAATGAAGCCTTAGCTCCGAGTCCTCCCAAGTCAATGCCTTGGCGGAGGCATAGCACCTGTACCTGAAATGGTTTCCCTTATAAGGTGAGCCACAGCCCAGTAGAGATATACTACACAACATATGAACCATGACAAGACTAAAGAGGAGTATGCTCATGCCATGCTCATGATAAAACAATTTATCTCTCTTTTTATAAAGCATGCAATGTTGAGATGCAACAACAGATATAAAACCATTTCCATTTTAAACCATATCTATTACATGAATACAGGCTCTGTGAATCTCTAGGTGAGTGTCTGCAAGCAGGCTCTAATACACTACCACTGTCATTTTTACCAGTAAACTGGAAGGCTCGACACCTAACCGCGCGGTTCTACACCACCTACCCAGGTTCACCAAGTATTCATCTTTTCGCAAACAAATACATTTCCAAATATTTTTCAAAAGCAGATACATTTCCAATGAAATTAATGTAATGCAATGTCCAATGCAACAAATGAGGAATGTGGTTCAATTTACCTAAGTCTCATGCATTTCTACAACAATCGTGGCTATCCTCCACCGATAGCCCAAAACAGATATTTCTAAACAGATATTTAAACAATTAAATTCCAAAAATTCTGATAAATACAATCTATTCCACATCTCATCAAATATGAACAACTACACTACTTTTCATATCACAATCACATCTGGTAACCTCTCAAGGTCCATTTCTAACCGTGTTGGTTTTATTCCAACAAATACATTAAGCAAAATAATACCGTTAATGCCCAAGAAAACATCATCCAAACTCATTCTCCAAGCATTATTCAACTATGATATCCTATTTTGATCAAAATCCCCAAAAGTTAAACGTAATTCCTTTGTTTTCTTTAAAAATGCTCTTTTGGTCACAAATCGGTAAAAATTTCAAAACCGATCGAGTCGAAGTCCATTTTTGTTCAAATTTAAAACATAGGTCTTTCATAACCTTACAAACATATTCCAAGTTTACACTTTCGCAATTTGGGCATCAACTCTTTGTTTTTCTCAAAATTTCCCTATTAAGCGAATAAATCACAAATTTTTCAAAAATTCTAATTAAATTATATACAAATCTAAGCTCCATATAATCAAGTAAAAGTACATAAAGAAGTGTAGGAAAAATCCCTACCTCGAGCCAAGAAGCTTTCAAATTTTTCAGCAACAGAAATTAAATTTTTTTGGAGTCAAATGACGCCTTTTCCGCCCTCTACGTTTTGATCCAAAGCACTAGGGGTCAAAAATAACTTACACTAGATCAAATCCAAGAAAAACCAACTTGGAACCTCTTTTCTCTTGTTTCCTTAGGGCTAGAACTCCAAGAATTCCCAAAAGTTGAACAAAATATCTATTTGGTTACTATTTATAAATATCTTTTTTTTTTTTTTTAACTAAACAAATATCTAACCATATATATATACACCTATATATATATATATCAATTAAAAATATATTTCAACATTTTTAATGACAAAAGTAAATATAATATTTTCTCACCACAAAATATATTTCGTTTAATGGTACACACCATAAATATTCACAATTCTTTTATGGTAGTCAAATAATAATAATAAAACCACAACACTATTACATGGTTACTAACGGGTCACAATTCAATCAATTGGGTCCAAAATCAATGGAGTTTAATAATTTAAAATAAATCCCCAATTGATTTATCTCAAATCATGGTCTGAACACCCAAAACTCAATTTTAAATTCTACTATAAATTAAATTGAACACAAATCAGTCCGTGAATTTTCATCAAATAAATACTCATCATTAAATTCTGAAATATTTATCCAACGTGCTAGACTCATATGGGAACAACATATAAAAAGTTCATAGTTTTCTGAGATCAGGAACTATTTTAAAAAAATACAAAATCCAACTGTTTTCACACAAAATTACACGGCAATCAAATTAAAAAATTTGCTCAATTAAATTATGCGCTGGCTATTTAAAGAAAAAATTTGGGTCATTACATCCTCGCGGGCTACGTTGTGTGCTGTGGAGATCGAGTTTCGACACCGTTGATTTTGGGGGTTTCATCTCATTTCTTCATCAAAACTTGAGGTAGGGATTTTTTAGAATTATATATATGTTTTTGCAAGATCTAGTTGATTTTCGAAAGTTTCTTTTGAATATTTTGAAACTTGGATGTTGGCTCAAGAAGATGAGTGATTTTGAAAGTGGGTTTATTTCTTGTTCTTTTAACAGATCTTTATGGGTTTGATCTTCATTGATTGAAGAAAAGATGATTTTGGAGAGATTTCTTTCAAAAGATTTGGGTGTGCATAGTTGTGGTGAGAAAACCTAGAAATTTGGGATTTTTTTAAAAGAGATTGAAAATCCATAGGTAATATTGTCATATTTATTTTGTGTGCCAAAATAAATGGATGTTTGGAAAATTCCTTATTTATATTTATATAATTGATGAATTTTGTAGAATATGAGAGTTGTTATTCATTTTGGAAATTGTTGTTCAAAATGTTGATATAGTCTTGAAATGACTAAATTGTTGAGAATACTCAAAAAGTGGGAAATGTGTTATTCCTTGGATGAATTGGGAAAAATGTATATATATTCATCTTGTGAAATTGTATTGAAAGAGGAAATGGGGATTTTGATCACAATGGAAATATTGTGTGGAAGAATTGGAAAATGAAGAAATGTTACATCGCATTGATAATTGTTGCATTGGCATATCAATCAATTTGATTATGTAAGCTTTGAAATTAAATTTGAAGACTTTGCATTGAGAAAAGAATGTTGAGAAATAAGTTTTCATGGAATTATTTTGGGGTAACTACGTTGGTAAGTCCAGATAGGAGGTGTAGATGAAATTGATTAAGTTGGCCTGAGTGTCCTGGGTGAAAAACCAAAAACACGCGTGGATGAGGTACCACTACCTTTCCGGTGAAAGACCGGTAAAGTGGGGTTTGGTAGTGCTAGTTATACCTACTTGCAAACACCAACCTAAGGATTACCAGAGTCGTATTTACTGCCCCTTGAACTAAAATGATAAATTTTGAACAGTTGAAGTTGCATGGTATCATTGAGCATGATGGTTTTCAAAGGATGAAAATGTGATTTTTTTTCAAAAAGGCATGGCATGGCATGTGCATTTCAACTCTTGAGACTTGAATAAATTGTATATACTTTGTTAAGAATTTTCTATTGGGCTTTATGCTTACCCTACGAGATTTTTGTGCAGGAAAGGATGTGGTGATTCCACCTAACTAAAGGCGAGAAAATGTGTGTTGAGAGTACAAGACTCTTGTTTTGCTGTGACTCTATTTGTAAGTCAAGGGCTATACTTGTGTGGGTTTTGAATAACCATTTTTGTGTAACCAGACTTAAGCTTTGGAAACTTGTACACCCATGAGGGTATTTATTTATTTTGCTTTGGATTGAATATTCTACATGCTATAGATTCATGTACTAGACTACTATGTATGAATCTCAGGATTATGTAATGCAAGTATTGGGAAATTATTCCGGTTTCCCTTTAAGGAGCCGTGATTGTTGTATTATTATTATGCTAGAAAATTAGGGCGTTATAGATCTACTAATTTTTTCTTCTTTCTTCTTTAAATTTTTTTCGTGGTAATAGATCTAGGAATTTCAAAATCATTACTCCCCCCAGTACAATCACTCTAATTTCACTACAAATTACTCCAAATTTATGGAGTTAACTAACTTTAGAGACACTAATAATAATAGTAAGCCTCACCTTAAGTGCTGATATAAAACCCACAATGATTATAAGTAATAAATTTAAAAAAATAGAGTAATTTAACTAATGTGGGATATTGGAATGGCAAATACATAGGGTCACCTCATTAATGGTTTTAGTTAGAAATGAATAAGTGCCAAAGCAATAATCTAAACTGGTTCACATACAGTTTTTGCAGAAATGGCCGAGCAAGAAAGAGTTGGAGGCAAAACCATAAATATATTTAAAACTTACCAAATGAAGTAGCATACATATAAACTGAATTGAGTGTTCATCAACAAGTTAATTTTAAGTTAAAGTACAACCATGGTGGTTGAAAAAGAGAAGCTCAAGTTGTTGTTGTCCATGTGTAAACCTGGCCTCCACATGTGGCTCCCACAAGCATCCCAATCTAGTAAGGGTGTGTATCAAAGCGGCATGGAATTGCAGACAAATTTGGGCTTTGTAAAGTCACAACACGTACTCTCCTAGCCGTGGAGATAACATCAACTCCTCTTTTCATATTACCAATGAAGAGATATGAATCATCCCAACCCCATATTGCTCTGCTTTTTCAACCAAAAGAAGAGCTATATTAGCAATTAATCCCATCTTATATAGATAGATACAAAGTTGTAATAACCCTCACCACTGCTTGCTGATAAACACTGATTACTGTTAAACTGAACTGATTATGACTGATAACTGAACTGATTACGACTGATAATTGAACTGATTAAAGTACTGAACTGACTGACTGAAAACTGGAACTGAATTGACTGAGTATGTATGTTAATTTGTATTCTATCTGTTTGATTGTTTATTTGATCTGTTCACGTTTTATGTTTAAACTGCTAATTGAAGGCCTTATCGACGGCCGAACCGGGAATTGATCGATGTTCTATGATCCTTAGAATTACTGTGAATTTATGGTATATTTATCTGAAATTTGATTAGGTATGATTAAATTAGATTAAATATTGATAGATTGCTAGTTTTGGACTTAATCACCAAACTACCCTTAGTGGCCACTACTTCACACATGTTAAGCCTTGTATACACTTGAATCAAAACATTTCCTCAGCCTTGTTTGAGCACTCAGCCGAATTTAGAGACAGAGGAAGTGAGAGACTTGAGTTCACTTATAGAATTTCTTGGAGAATTGAAGTATAGATTCCATATTTGAGCTCCTAAACCTTGAATACAAGACTAAGGTAGGAAACTCACCTTCTTGCTGTTGCCATTGAGCTAGTTCTTGAATGATTCATGCTTCATTGTAGAACTAAGTCATGTTTTGGCTCATTGTTGTTGAATTGGAGCTCAATCCTTGCATGCATGGTTGTATTGTAGATGTTGAGTTGTTCTCATGGCAAAATGTTACATGCATGTTCACAATTATGTTTAAGTCCATGATTTCATCATGTTTTGGAAATAATTGGCTCCTTAGAGCATCAAATTGAAGCTTTGAATTGATTTGAATTCATGCATGTTTGCATGTTCTCCATGTTCATGAAAATGGTTTGAAATTGGATTTGAATTAAACACCCTTGGGCTTTGATTTCTCAAATTGCGTTTTGAATCATGTTATTCCATGTGTTTACAAGTGTTTTTCCAGAAATTAGCTCAAGAGGATCGGTTTGAGTTGTTAACAATTTGGTTTTTGGCTTGGAGGTGTAATCTGGAATTTCCAGATTTTGCACTTCCGCTCGAGCGGGGGAAGTGCCGCTCGAGCGTGGAATCCGAGCATCTAGCATCTTGCACTGTTTTACAGTCCGCTCGAGCGGAGGATTGGGCGCTCGAGCGGAGGCATGTGTCTCAAGCTCGAGCGGGCGTCGAGCGCCCGTCGAGCGGAGATTTCACCCATCTAGTACTTTTACAGTACGCTCGAGCGGGGTATCGTACGCTCGAGCGTGTAACTTTGTCGCATGTCCGCTCGAGCGGGGAAACCTGCGCTCGAGCGGGACTCTGTTTTCTAAAAATTCTGAAATTGCTTTTTGAGTACATCCTTGCATCCTCATCCCATTCTAGGCATTCTTAGGCCTAGTTTAAGACATCTTATTGAGGGCATAGATGTAGAACACATCGAGGCAAATTAGGGATTAAGTTATTATCTTTCCCAGCTGTGTAGCTTAGTGTGTTCAATCTGTTAACTGTGTAGGGTTGGCGACTAGGGAGGCACGCTCTAGCATACTGTAGCCCAAACTCTATGAGTAACGATTGTGTAAAGATATGTTCACAAATGATTATCTTCTGAACAACTGAACTGTACTGTTTTCTGAACTGATTATGTTAATTGAATGAATGTATGTCCTATATTCTGAACTGTATTGTGGCATCCTTAGCACCTACTGCTTACTGTTACTGTGACAGAAATCTTTGTCGGTTCCCTTGTTGGAACCACTACTGTTACCATCATTTACTGCTCGGTCTTTTAAGACCTACTGTTTACTGTACTGTTATGCTAATGGGTGTACCACATACGACTGTACTGATTGAACAACCGAAATAATGTTTAAATGAACTGTTTTCATACTGTAAGGACATTCATTCTTAACCTCTTTACGCATTATATTATTCATTGGGCTTTAGCTCACTGCTCATATATATATATGTAGGTGTACAGGCACCAGACCGCGGCTAGGAGCGTCAGGGTTACTCCAGTTTTGTCAAGCTAACTACTGTGCCTCACTGCGAGGTTCCAAGCCTATCATGTTAAGGCTTAGGGGTGTTTTAGGATTCTCCCTTCTGTACTGTCTTACTGTTCCGTAATAACCGAATGGATTGTATAGATTGAATGTTTACTGTACTGTCATGTGAGGGATGGAGTCCCTAGTCTGAATGATTGTACATATTGTGCATACTGTTCTGTACTGATTATGTATATATGTATATATGTATGGAAAATCTTTTTGCATACAGACTGTCACAACTCATTGGGCATTGTTTAATTACTGTTTTGTCTTCCGCCAAGCCCTGTACTCTGTTTTACTGTACTACTGTTAAGCAGGCCTTCGGTAATCTCGGATTACTGGCTGGTTACGGTGCTAAACCCATAGGGCCGGGTTTGGGTCGTGACAAAAGTTTTATATACAAATTTCTAGCGTTAAAATGAAAATCCAAAAGGTCGAGATTAATTTATCCTATCAAATCTTTTAATCACCAAAAGAACAACAAATCATGCACAAGTATTGGTTATTTTCACACTCAATACTCTTAGAATTTGTATTTTGAAATTTTCACAAAAAGAAGGGAAAAGGGGTACAAAATCTATCCAACTCGACTGTTCAAGAATCATATGAATTGTAGTGTTAATCGAATTGTGAATCATAAGATTCATTGTCAATTCTATTCCAAAATAGATTCAGCTATAGATTCGCATCCATCTATGCATGAATCATGAATCAAATTGTCGATTCTAACAACTACATGACAAAAGTGGGAACATGAACACATTAAAAACAAATAAGAGATAATATACATCTGCATGGGTAGGATGATGATTCATTTTCCATTTTATTATTTCATTACAAACATGCAAGGCTAAATAGAAATGGTTGAACAACCAGCATAAAAAAAATGTGAATGATTCATATCTAATTATATAATCTATGCATGGATGTCTATTCTGAGTCTAAACTAAAAGTTTCGAGTCAAGGTAGATTTTGCAAAGTGAATCAGTTACAAAAGCACATAAATCTAGTTTTAAGTTTAGATGAGAAACCACCCACAAATGTAAATTAGTTTTACCAAAGAATAGTGAGATGATTGTTCCAGACCTAATCACAACAGCATGACAACATACAAAAAACTATACCTAAACGAAGAAATCCATGGTTGATCATAGTTACATCTTCAAAATCAGCTCCAGTCAATAAGCCAACATTCTCATTAATACTGTGAGGAGATTGAAACCTCAAAGATCAGTAAGAGTGAGCCACCAAACTGATTATCAAAGTAACAAATTCCTATGACCACTTCCAGAGTGATATACAAGTTATTTTTGACGAAAATAAGATTTGATCATATAACATAATCTATATCTACTAAAAAAGAATTGGTAACTCAAATACTTTATGATTAAAGTGGAAGGGTTGACTAGTAACCAGTAACTATATGTTCTTAACAATTAATTAGTACCTCCATTAAAATGGGGGTAAATAGAAAGAGAAAACCTACCTAGAACCCAGAGCAAATAAGCCGAAGTGCAATTAGAAGTTGAACATCAACACATTTTTAGCTCATGCTGTGACGATCACTAATATGAATTTTCTTTTCTTTTCTTTTTTTTTTGGTTTTCAGTAAAGTTTAATAATAAATTGTGAACATCTCAACTTAAATTTAGAGTATCATACTTGAAATAGAAAAATATTTAAGCTGAAGCCCCTTCAAAAATTATACACCATCTTAAAAGTATCATCACCAGCTTTCTCTTGAGTGTTAATTTGTGATCTCAAAAGAAATGGTAGACTTAAAACCTAATGTAATACCCAAGACACGCATATAACTAATATATGAAGAGGGTAACTTTGTAATTTTAAAAAAATTAGGTTAATAACCTCATTAGGTTTCATCGTTATTCTCAAAAAATCCAAAGAAGGGGATCTCTTGAGGGTTCCAACAGAAGAGGTTGAAGAATCAATTCTTGGTACTAGGTCAATCTATTTATTCTTTAAGCTAAGAACTCTAGTACAACCTCTCCTTTCTTTTATTTGTTGTATTTCAATTTGGGGCTAAATTTCTTTAGGGTTTGGCTAGAACCCACAGATTATGTATGATGTTTGAGTAGTTTTTGGCGATTAACCCGTGAGAAGTGCCTGAGGTAGCAGAGCATGGCAACATTTGTACCTGGCTTGGGTCGGTGCAAGAAGCAAGGAGCCAAGGTGTGTTGTGTGGGATTCATATCACTTGCATGTATATATGGCTGGTTGGATATCATAGAAACCATAGTTGAAAAAAAAAAAACAAAAGAAAGAAAGCAAAAAAGAAAAAGGAACTTATGAACGAAATTGCTTATCCATACTGGTGAGTGTATGGGCATTAATATTAATCAGCAAAGGTGATTGGATTATTATAAGTGGGTATGGGTTAAGGACATTTGCAAGACATGAAGTAGATAGAATAGATGACTGTTGTAGACAATGAACAATCCTAGACTTAGATTATTGCATGAACACACATTAGACAATGTTTTCTTTGATAATTATTGAGGAAATTATGTATCAGTGTAAATTTTAAAAAAATAATTACAGATTAGTAGTCAAGTTTATGAATATTAATAATTAAAATTATAGATTTTTAATGTATTTATAATTTTTTTTAATAAGTACACTGGAGTGTAATCCTTCCATAATTATTTGTGTGGTGTTATATTTATTAGGACGATATTAATGTGGATCGTGGTATTTTGAAGTTTGTTTTGGGATTCTTTTAGCACTTGAGGTAAGTGATACCATTGTTAGTGTTTCAGCCTCAATGTTCTACCTAAAAAGTGCTTTTTTGTGTTTTCCATGTGTATTGTTAAAATATGGATCAAGTATGAAATAATTCAGAGTGATATTATTTAATTATCGTGATTACTTGTATCAAAATATTTATGTCAAGGATATCAAAATGTTTTGTACTTCAAAGTAAGTAAGTTCATGTACAAAATTTAGTACTTCAGTCTTGTCTTACTATGATCTGGACTCTAGACAATGAGGGTTAAAAGTTGGCAAACTAGTTTCTTCTGGAGCTTTACCACAAGCGTATGTGTGGTTCTGGGCTTTGTTATCGGCTAATGTGGCTGTAGTTGCTAAGACTTGAGTTCTGATGATTGAATTATTATACCATTGGACATCGAACCATTGCTTTCAACAAATAAATTTGACTCTATAATTGGATTATTTTATTGTCTTCTTTAATAAGATATATTGTTACGCTGTTCATTCAGCCATTGATCTACCTCACAAGTAAATCATTTCATTCATCAAAAAAACATATTTCTTCCTTTTTGACTATTTTCTGCTACTGGATCTCCAACTAGCAGTGGTAGTTGGTGACTTACTAAGCTTTCGAGCTTTTCCCATCAATGAATTTGTTTGTTGATTTGGAATGAAAGCCAATACAATTTCGGATAATTAGATTAATCATTGATTACCGAATTTTTGGTGTTATTTTGTATTATTTAATATTCGGAGACAACTGTAACTTGTAATTTTAAAAGACATAATTTATTAGATGCTTAACAATTCTAGTGCTTTATATATATACATATAAATTGATCGGAGATATAGCGGTCCCGATATTTCCTGTTGTTGTTTAACTATAATCCGGACTCGGTTCCGTAGATTCGTTGTTATTTTATCCTCATTTCTATCCCTTACTCTTTTAATTAGAATTTTGGGTTGTGTTGGGCAGGTTGGGAATAAGTGGGTCGTGTTTTAAAACTTAGAAATTTTGCCCAGGTTTTGGTCTCTCCGCTCGAGCGGCGATTTGACGCTCGAGCGGGATTTTGTTGTTGCCTCTCCGCTCGAGCGGCAGTTTGGACGCTCGAGCGTGAATTTCCTTCTCTCAGCATTTTGGTCGTCTGCAGAAAATCCTGGGAGAGTGCACCCGGCGCTCGAGCGGATCTTTGGACGCTCGAGCGTGAACCTGTGTCTGTACGCTCGAGCGGGGTGTTGTACGCTCGAGCGGACCTGCTTTTATATCAGTTCGTGAAACCACCTTTTTTATCACTTTTTGATTTCCTTTCTCTCTCTTACTTTTTCAAAACCTCCATTGGAGAGCACCTCACTCTAAAACCGAACTTTTCTCTTAGGATTGATCTACCTAGAGTGTTTTCCTCACCTTGGGCCTTTGTAAGAAGTGTGTTGATCGTCGAGGGCTTTGTTGAGATCTGAGAAATTTGGGATTTGGAGCACTTCTGAGTTTTACTCATCTTCTCCCTTGGAGCTCTGAATTTGAGGTAGGGATATCCTACTCCTCTCTATGGATTTTGTCTTTAAATTTTGGTAATTTGAGAGGTTGGGGTTGGTTTGGTAATTTTGTGAAAGTTTGGGCCTTTTGTGTTATTTTACAAAAGTTGGGGTTTTATTTGTAATAAACCCAGATGCATGTTTGGTATAGAGAAATGGAATTGTTAAGATTGGGAGTGCATGGGGTTAAAGGGTGTAGTTGAATTATTTATCACTCACCGAATTGAAATGTCGATTGAATATCCATTGTGCATTTATTTCCTGCTTAGAAATAATTGCTTTGGGCTACCGGTGGAGGGTAGTGTTGATTGTTGTAGACAATGCTTGATGATTAGGCAAACTAAAACTAATCAATTGGATGTGTCATACAGCATGTCGGTTGATAGAATACATTAATTTTATGTGTTGATTGATTGCATATGTGATTCTGTGTTTATATGCATTACTTGTGTATGGGAGGAGATAGGGGATGTACTCCACGGTTTAGGGGAAGATGGGGGATGTACCTCTAAACCGGTTAATGGTTTAGGGGAAGATGGGGGATGTACCTCTAAACCGGTTGTTGGAATGTTGATATAGCTCATATGCTTATCGGTTGAAGTGTTGATACAGCTCATATGCTTATCTGTTGTAGTAGTGATATAGCTCATAAGCTTATCTATTGAAAAGTTTGTTTGATTTGATATAGCACTAAAATGTATATCATCATTGTTTGCGAAGTATGGGAGTAGTTTATGTGTTATTGATACAACACCATAATGTGTATCCACCTTGGATTTCGAAAGTGTTCTAGTGATGAACTATAATCTCATCAAACGTTCTGGCCAGAGTACTGAGCCTTGTTTTCAAACTCAATGTTGAACAAAAATGAAAAGTGAATTGTAATATAGACTTGGCTGTCATGGTAACGTAGGGAGATGTAAATGGAAGTGTCAGTGTTGACCATCTATCAGTTGCTAATCTTTTAGTCATTGTTCATGGTTGGTTTAGTGTATTTCTACTGGGCTGTGGCTCACCCTATATGGGAATATCATTTTCAGGTACAGGTAGCATGCCACCTCCAAGGACGTAGCTTGGGAGGCCAGAGGCGAACTTTTTGTTGTTTTACTTTTGATGTATTACATGTAAATTCAAACCAAGGGCTTAACGTGTTTGAGTTAGTACTCTTTTGTTGTAACCAAGTGTTAACTTGGAAAGCTGTAAGCCCATAGGGCATTTGCTTTTGTTGTTAACATGTAATACTTTTTGTAATGAAACTCTGATAAATGAAAGAATGTGAAGCTTTTGAATATCAATGCATGTCTTATTTAATGGGTTTAAAGTTATTATTTTGAGGGCGTTACAACTTGGTATCAGAGCGTACCGGGTTCGAATACTTTGGGTACGTGGGAAGTGATTAGTATCACAATGGGTTTCTCTCGCTTGTTAGAGACTTAGACGTAATGTTACGTACTTTTGTGATAACATGTTTATGTGACTATTTGGGTATGGAATGTAGTTTCTTGGATGTTGATTGGATCCTTGGGTTTCTGGGAGTCCTGTTGGAAAGGCACTTGATCAATGCTGTTTCTGATCGGAACTCTAGTAACGCCTCGGGACTATCATTATCTGGAAATGAAATTCGTAAGTGCTTACATGTTTATGTGCTTATGTGGAGTGAATTACAGTTGTCCATGTGTTAGGATGTAAGTGTTTAGCTTCGGCACATGTATGAGTGTGCTAATGTGTCTCCGTTACTTTTACTAGGATGCCTAGGCGAGGAAGTTGCGATTTCCCTCCTTCCGCTCAGGAAGAGCTGCGGAAACAATTTGTGGAGTTACGCCAAGGTACTACACCTTTGGTGCGGTTCGAAAGATGGTTTGCTAATCTGTCGAGGTTTGCTCCAGAATTGGTGGAGACGGAGTACTTACGTTGTTTCGAGTTTGAGAGTAAGCTGCGTGACGACATCCGTGTAAGGATAGCGGGGTCTTGGCATAAAAGATATAGGGCGCTTGTTGAGGCGGCCGCCCATGTAGAGGCTGCAGTGCTAGCAATGGGGCAGAGTGGGGAGGAAGCCATCTCGGTGACTCCTGTGACTCAGGGTGTTGGTAGGCCTTTTAAGAGGCAGAGGGTTTTAAACTCGCAACAGGAAGGACGGGCTAGAACTGCCCTTCCAGTGTCAGATTTGGGTTCGGGGGAAAATAAGCAGAGGGGCATCATTTGTTTCAGATGTGGTCTGCTGGGCCACAGGGTTTCGGTTTGCCCGCAGAAGAAAGGGGTGGGGTTAGCAGTTCAACCAGTAGTTGTACCACCAGGATCATCCAACCAGCTGGGTTTTGGACCGATTAAATGCTCAGTGGGGAGGCAGTTGTTGGGGTCTTCATCAGCCCAGATTCTGAACCAATCTCGTGCTCAGGCACCGCCTACCTGTTGGGTGTGTAATCAGCCGGGTCATATTCGACGTTTTTGTACTCAGTCGGGAGCTTCTTTAGGGGTTTTGCAACCTAGCCAGGCTCAGTTTCTTTCGACTGGGCAGGAACAATATCGTTTTGGGGGACTAGCAGGCCAGATTGCGAGGGCCTCAGTAGAGTCGAGTTCCCAAGCCCCAGCTAGGGAAGTTTGTAGTTGTTCCAGGTGTGGGCAGAGGGGGCATACCAGTGGTTCTTGTCCGTGACTTGTAAGCTCGTAGGTTGCCTTATGTTCGGGGATGACCAACTTCGGCGGTCCAACAAGGGACGGTAGTAGTAGTAGTAATACTGATGGGATGGTTTTGTTTTGACTAATCCGTTTTGTAATCAGTGGATTATTGTTTTGTGATCATTGGGTTCCGTTGTGTAACCAATGTGTTTTGGGAAGGTTGAAACATCTAAACTGTTTGTTTATCTATATATATATATACATATATGCTTTGTTTGTTAATTTCCCTAGAGTGGGTGAATTGGAGCATGTCGTAGCTCTAAAATTTTATTAATGTATAAAGTTGCTATAAAAAAAAATTTATGCTTGTGATTTGATTTGGGGAGGATGAGGGCTAGAGAGCCATGTTTTCAAAATTTGGAAGAACCACCGAGGGGTACGTGTCCTAGCCAAGGTAATATTGGAGCGAGAACTGTTTTACTTGCCGAGTGTGTGGAATTACATGGGTATTACCCATTTAAAGTTTTGTGCGTGGTATAGCTTTTGATCTTATGTCGAGTGAACTTGAGAGGATATGAAGTGTACGATTAATACTAGATGTAACACGTATTTAATATGGTGTCCTACGGGGGCATGGCACATAATTTTGTCAAGGTTGGACTCGTACCTTCGTGGTAAGTAACGTTGTCAAGATTGCAGGTGTACTGATTGGCCGTTTCAAGTGAAGGGATGTCAGTCCCTATATAAGGTTGTGATTATTGTATCGGGAGCGATGTGTTGTGAGTAGCTGGTACTATACCTCGGGCTGTAGTATAATGGATGTCTCCCTAAGTTTTCAAATTTCTTTATTTGGATTGAATGTGATAAGTTCGTACCTTAGCACTGGTCAAGTCAGAGGATATTATCAGAAGCGTTAATTGGGTATATAGCCCATGGTTAGAGTGTGAGGGTGGAGTCACAGTGGTATGGTGTTTGCGAATGAAGATGTGGGTTAATGACGAGGGAGGCGAGGACTTTTACCCCTCTGGAAAGTTAGAAGAGTGAATCTTTGGAAGCCCTATCGGCGACTTGTGACGGTGTCGGAGTTTGGTTCATGATGGTTGCCTAGCGGTAGTGTGGACTAGTGGTTTAGCACGGAGGCCGGGCCTCTTGATGGTACTCTCGAGATGAGTGACAAGTAAGATATAGAGTAACGAGTGGACCCTATGAGTTATTGGAGGATTCGGTGTAGGAGTAAGAGGGCTTGCAAAATAAGGAGGTTTTGCCTAGTACGGTTGAATGTGTTAGATGGGATGGTTTCGAGAGTTGCGCGGTGTTGGCAAGACTATATGAGAATGTTCGAGGGAACGTGAGATTTGTATCTCGAGTTAGTGGGAATGGTACCTGTATGCTGGTTCGTGTGTTGGGCCTTGCTAGATAGTGAGTCCGTGGTGACCCCCTTGGTTGTATAGGGGTAGTGTTCATATTGTGATTGGTTATCCATTGTTGGGTGTGGGTTATGAGTGGATGCTGCTAGCATTCTTTGAATTAAGAGCAATTCGTGTTCTAAAGTAATGAGTATAGCGTGGGTCAAAGTAGTCCTTCGTATTCGGGATGTTGTGATTGAGGTTGACCATGTCGGTCTTCGGTCAAGGAAGTGAGCAGGCTTGCTAGATAACCATGGCGGGGGATGGTGATTCCCTTAGACGCGATGTTGAGGCGGTTAAATTTTAGGAAATCCAGTGAGATTCCAAAATTTGTGGTTCGTGTAGAGAACTCCGTGGTTGGGGTTAGTGGTCTGAGTAGCACATCAGTGTGTGGATTACTGAGTGTAGAGTTTATTGAGTTGACTAGTCAGCTTGTCGGTATCGGGTGTTGGGGTGGCATTGGTCACCTTGAGTTTAGTCTCGTTCGTTGTAGACTACGTATGTTGATTAAGGAAAACTGAAATTAATCGAACATGTTTTGTCATTGAGTCTGACGGTTGGAATAATACATCTAATATATGTATTGATTGATCATTGTGAATGATTGGCTTTTTATACATTATGAATGTATGGTGTTTAGTTTGATGTTGATACAGCACTATAATGTGTATCATTTGTGTATTTCTGAGCCGTGTTTATGATTATAAAGTGGTTAAGTAAAGGGAGGCGGGATAAAATTGCAAAACCATGAATTTCTTATACCTTATGTGTTGATAGTACTGTTGTTATTTCTATTAACTATCATTATAGAAATGTTATGTTCTGTGTCGGTTGTGGCATCACTGTATGAGTGATGGTTGTGGATAGTGCTGTTTTGGAAAGAAATGGAAAACAAAATTTTTCCAGTGTTTGGACCATATAAATGCGTTGTTGAAAAGTTGATTTAATTCAAGAATTTTAAAGAATTCCAGATTAATCTTTTGGCAAATAAACTGTGGATGACTCTGCGTTTTGGGTAACACCGTATTTGTGAAAAATGTTTGCAAAGCTTTTGAGTTTTCGTACGAAACATGCAAGATTTATTCCGGAACGTTAACGTTGAAAATTTAAACATCTTTGGGAAATGCCTCTTGAACAAGAAAATGTTTTCTTATTATCTACTCTAAAGATTTGCTTGGGTCGTGTTGATGAGTAGTGACTTAGCTTGGAATGCTAGCCGGTTATTGGTGAATTGTTTCGGGGGAGGTTTGGTTTGTTGAGGCTTGCGTACCTAAGGTGTGGTTGTTTAGAATGTGTTTCCTTGGTTAGTATCTTCCTTGCTAAGAGTAAATCGGAGGTTTGTTGTGAAAGTAATTTCTTTCCTTGGGGCTCGATTGTTGAATGCTCTGTTATCAGTTGGCCTTGTGTTTTGGCGTACCCTTAATTTCGGGGACGAAATTCTTTAAGGGGGGGAGGTTATAGCGGTCCCGATATTTCCTGTTGTTGTTTAACTATAATCCGGACTCAGTTCCGTAGATTCGTTGTTATCTTATCCTCATTTCTATCCCTTACTCTTTTAATTAGAATTTTGGGTTGTGTTGGGCAGGTTGGGAATAAGTGGGTCGTGTTTTAAAACTTAGAAATTTTGCCCAGGTTTTGGTCTCTCCGCTCGAGCGGCGATTTGACGCTCGAGCGGGATTTTGTTGTTGCCTCTCCGCTCGAGCGGCAGTTTGGACGCTCGAGCGTGAATTTCCTTCTCTCAGCATTTTGGTCGTCTGCAGAAAATCCTGGGAGAGTGCACCCGGCGCTCGAGCGGATCTTTGGACGCTCGAGCGTGAACCTGTGTCTGTACGCTCGAGCGGGGTGTTGTACGCTCGAGCGGACCTGCTTTTATATCAGTTCGTGAAACCACCTTTTTTATCACTTTTTGATTTCCTTTCTCTCTCTTACTTTTTCAAAACCTCCATTGGAGAGCACCTCACTCTAAAACCGAACTTTTCTCTTAGGATTGATCTACCTAGAGTGTTTTCCTCACCTTGGGCCTTTGTAAGAAGTGTGTTGATCGTCGAGGGCTTTGTTGAGATCTGAGAAATTTGGGATTTGGAGCACTTCTGAGTTTTACTCATCTTCTCCCTTGGAGCTCTGAATTTGAGGTAGGGATATCCTACTCCTCTCTATGGATTTTGTCTTTAAATTTTGGTAATTTGAGAGGTTGGGGTTGGTTTGGTAATTTTGTGAAAGTTTGGGCCTTTTGTGTTATTTTACAAAAGTTGGGGTTTTATTTGTAATAAACCCAGATGCATGTTTGGTATAGAGAAATGGAATTGTTAAGATTGGGAGTGCATGGGGTTAAAGGGTGTAGTTGAATTATTTATCACTCACCGAATTGAAATGTCGATTGAATATCCATTGTGCATTTATTTCCTGCTTAGAAATAATTGCTTTGGGCTACCGGTGGAGGGTAGTGTTGATTGTTGTAGACAATGCTTGATGATTAGGCAAACTAAAACTAATCAATTGGATGTGTCATACAGCATGTCGGTTGATAGAATACATTAATTTTATGTGTTGATTGATTGCATATGTGATTCTGTGTTTATATGCATTACTTGTGTATGGGAGGAGATAGGGGATGTACTCCACGGTTTAGGGGAAGATGGGGGATGTACCTCTAAACCGGTTAATGGTTTAGGGGAAGATGGGGGATGTACCTCTAAACCGGTTGTTGGAATGTTGATATAGCTCATATGCTTATCGGTTGAAGTGTTGATACAGCTCATATGCTTATCTGTTGTAGTAGTGATATAGCTCATAAGCTTATCTATTGAAAAGTTTGTTTGATTTGATATAGCACTAAAATGTATATCATCATTGTTTGCGAAGTATGGGAGTAGTTTATGTGTTATTGATACAACACCATAATGTGTATCCACCTTGGATTTCGAAAGTGTTCTAGTGATGAACTATAATCTCATCAAACGTTCTGGCCAGAGTACTGAGCCTTGTTTTCAAACTCAATGTTGAACAAAAATGAAAAGTGAATTGTAATATAGACTTGGCTGTCATGGTAACGTAGGGAGATGTAAATGGAAGTGTCAGTGTTGACCATCTATCAGTTGCTAATCTTTTAGTCATTGTTCATGGTTGGTTTAGTGTATTTCTACTGGGCTGTGGCTCACCCTATATGGGAATATCATTTTCAGGTACAGGTAGCATGCCACCTCCAAGGACGTAGCTTGGGAGGCCAGAGGCGAACTTTTTGTTGTTTTACTTTTGATGTATTACATGTAAATTCAAGCCAAGGGCTTAACGTGTTTGAGTTAGTACTCTTTTGTTGTAACCAAGTGTTAACTTGGAAAGCTGTAAGCCCATAGGGCATTTGCTTTTGTTGTTAACATGTAATACTTTTTGTAATGAAACTCTGATAAATGAAAGAATGTGAAGCTTTTGAATATCAATGCATGTCTTATTTAATGGGTTTAAAGTTATTATTTTGAGGGCGTTACAGGAGAAGTAATTAAATATTATTTTCACTTCACAATGTTGCAATGATCCGGATCATTACACCTAATCACTATAGTCAACATCCCACAGAAAGAAAATATAGAATATATTGCTCAGTCTCATATCATTTCTATCAAAATACTTACTGAGAGCCACAAACAACATAACCAGTCCAAAAAGGTTACATGCCTTGTTGTGGCTAGATAGCTTCCAGATGGTGAAAAGTAAGCAGAATGCACAGCCCTTTGATGGTTAACTATCTACAAACATTTTGGCTTATCTGCATCAATATTTCTCAAATCCCAAATGCAAGCAGTCCCATCTGTGGAGCTCGTTGCCATGATGTCAGTGTTATCTAAATTAAAATCTATAGTGTTGATTCTATCTTCATGCAAAATCCATGAAGCTGAAGATTTTCCTGTCCTCTCATCCAAAATATTGAGAACTCCATGACCCTCACTAAAATACAAGGACTTTGCTTCATTTGTTCGTTGAGAAATGGAAAATATAGCATGATCGCTGGAGTAAACCAGATCAAATATTTCTTTGTCGACATCCATCAATCGGATAAATCCATCATAGCAACTAGTATATACCTACATACACATTGATATACAAACAGAGGAATGCACAAGCCAAGTTCAGTCATGTCACTACCAACAAATGAGATACAAGAACTGGTTGTTGCAAAACAAATGCAAAATGAAGCAATTAAAGGGGATAATTGCACATGCACATACAATATTTACTTCTTCTCATAGGGTCTTATACCCTAAATTTGATCATTTGATTGGGGATCAGCCACCAACAATCCTTTGAATTGGGGATTAGTCACCTAAAGTCTTAATATTATTAAATCTCCTCCCCCAAACCATTACAATAAGCATCCTTATTTAAGAAAAATAACATAGACTTCCTAATATAATTAGACTTTCTAAATTGATTAGATAGTAATTGAAAAGAAGTAGACTTCCTAATATAATTGGTTTCCTAGCATTTGACCACCCTAGAATCACAGCTTGTCCTCAAGCTGGAAAATCGGGATAATGAGCACAAAAAGTAGCATGATCTTCCCAAGTAGCTTCATTAACAGAATAACCCTTTTACTGAATGAGCAAACGTGTGACAGCTTGATTGTTCTCCTTGAAGATGTTGCGATCTAAAATTTCTCAGGCACCCATTCAGAAACATCAGTAAGAGAAGGTAAGTAGGGGTTGGAAGTAACATTTGCCCCCAACTTTAACTTCAAGGCAGAGACATGAAAAACAGGATATATGCGACACCCTTTAGGAAGGTCCAACTTGTAAGTGACAGAACCAACTTGCGCAATAATGCGAAAAGGTCCATAAAAGTGGGGAGGAAGCTTGCAATAATGTTGCGAAGCAACTGTAGACTGGCGATAAGGTTGCAGCTGCAAAAAAACCCAATCTTTCACAGCAAAACAGCGTTTAGTTTGATTGGCATCAGCATAGAATTTCATGTGAACTTGAACAGATTGTAGATGATCCTTTAAAAGTTGCAAAGTATTATCGCGATCCCATAAAGCAAGGTCAACTGTATGAACAATAGTTGTACTAGGAAGATAAGTCGAAACTAAAGGTGGAGGGCAGCTGTAGACAGCCTCAACTGGAGTCATTTGAATAGCAGAATGATAAGTGGTATTGTACCACCATTCAGCCTAAGGCAACCAGGGAGACCAATTGTGAGGTTTCTAAACTGCAAAACATTGAAGATAACACTCTAAAGTGTGGTTAGTAACCTCGATTTGACCATCAGATTGAGGGTCATAAGCCGAACTCCGACATAATTGCGTACCATGCATAGTGAAGAAGGCTTCCCAAAAATTACTAAGAAAGATAGGGTCTCTATCACTAACAATTGTATGAGGCATGCCATGCAAGTGAACAATATCTCTTACAAAAATATCAACAACAGTAGTGGTAGAATAAGGATAAGAAAGAGCACTAAAGTGAGCATATGTGGAGAGGCGATCCACAACCACTAAACTTGTAGTTTTCTAATGCGAAGATGACAATCCCTCAATAAAGTCCATCGATAAATCAATCCACACATCATCAGGGATTGGCAAGGGGCTAAGAAGTCTAGGGGGCGAAATAGCTTATGTCTTGTTGTGTTAACAGACATCACATTGAGCAATAAAAGTTTTTGTTGCTCCTTTCATACCATGCCAATAAAAATTATGACGTAGACGTTTGTATGTGCGTAAAAACCCAAAATGACCACATAAGCAATAGCAAGCATCTCTTTATCACAAATTGAGAGATTCAAATTTTTACTAGAAAGAGTCTTACTAAAATGTGCAATAGGATGACCTCCTTGCATGAGAACAATGCCTAAACCATTACCTGAAGCATCACACTCAATAGAAAATTCTTTAGAGAAATCAGGCAACGCTAACATTGGAGTTGTTGTTAAGGCCAACTTCAAATTAGAAAAGGTAGCAGCAGCGGCCTCATTCTAAACAACAGAATCTGTCTTTAGCAGTTGGGTCAAAGCTGCACTGATTTTGCCATAGTTTTTAACAAATTTGTGGTAATAACCAGTTAAGCCAAGAAACCCACGAAGACCTTTAATGGAGAATGGAACAGGCCACTCGAAAACACTAGCAATTTCGTCATTCTCAACTGACACACCCTGAGCTGAAATAATATGGCCAAGATACCCAATTGAGCATTGAGCAAAAGAGCATCTTGATTCTTTCACAAAAAGGTGATTAGCACGCAAAATACCAAAAATGATAGATAAATGGTGAATATGATCTAAGATGGAAGCACTGTACACCAAAATATCATCGAAGAAAACAAGCACAAACTTACGTAAATAAGAAGAAAAGAGATCGTTCATTAAACTTTGAAACGTAGCAAGAGCATTAGAAAGGCTGAATGGCATGACCAAAAATTCATAATGGCCATCATGTGTGCGAAACGCTATCTTGAGAATATCTGGTTCTTGCACCCAAATTTGAGGATATTCAGAACAAAGATCTAACTTAGAAAATATAGTCGCACCATGTAACTCATCAAGTAGCTCTTTTACCACTGGAACAGGGAAGCGATCTTTGATTTTAATTTTATTAAGTGCACGATGATCAACACACATACGCTAGGAACCATCTTTTTTGCGAACCAACAAAACTGGAGACGAATATGGACTTGAGCTATGACGAATAAGGCCAGCCTCTCGTAACTCCTGAACAACTTTTTTGATTTCATCTTTTTGGAAGTGAGGATACCGATATGGATGCACATTCACCGGTGAAGACTCAAGTACAAGGGGAATATGATGATCATGAGACCTGACAGGTGGAAGAGTTGTGGGTGTACCAAAAATATCTGAAAATTGAGAAAGAATAGCTACAACGTCAACAGGCACTTTAGAAGGTACAATTGGAGGTAGCATAAAATTAGAATTTAATGTAAAAGGACCCCATGGCGCTCACGTTGTAAAAGACGATGTACTAGGCCATTATCCATAAGCATGACGCTAGGAGAACAATCACCAACCAATGTGAACTCTTGATCAGCGACTTGTAATTTCATGGTTAAATTGCGAAAATCCCAAACAGCTAAGCCTAATGATCGTAATCATTGTGCTCTCAAAATCACCTCACAGCCACTAATAGCCAAAATAAAAAATTCGGTGGAAACTATATAGCCTTGTAAATTAAGTTGAACATCAGAACACTTACCTAAGCGATTTAAAAATCCACCATCAGCCACCATGACTCGTAAAGACTTGTCCCTTTGAATAGAATAACCACATTGTTTAGCAATAGAAGGATGGATAAAATTATGTGTGGAACTAGAGTCGAGGAGGACTGTAATAGGTTGATTTTTTAGAGTGCCGCTTGTCACACCCCAAACCCCCGGGTATGACCGGCCGTGGCCCACAGGGCCTTAGCCCAAGGCACACGTAAGCCTAAACACGAAACCATAATCAAATTGAATAACTAAACAAAAGTCCAATAATAAATAACCAAACTCAATCCAGTGACATGCCACAATTATAAATGGCAAAACCAATTGTAAACAATACCATCCAAACTTATGGGATATAAACAGCCCACATATCAAAATAATCCTAAATGAACCCTAATAAAAAAAATAAAAATAAATATGCACAACTTGACATAACAATCTAAAACAAAATAAATGAATGCCCTAGAGGTCCATCCAATTGAGTCCCCGCTATGCCATGAGTCCACTCTAAGTCCTTCTAACACCTGGAAATGATAAACAACTATGTCAGTTGATAGCTTAGTGAGTAGAAACATGGATAGTAAATACAGTTTTGAAAATAGGGTTCAATTCCAAAATAAGATATATATCACAGAAACTACATTGGCATACAGTTTTGATAAGGATAATTTGTTTCAAAAAGAAGATTCCACAGTTCAACAGTTAAAATACTCATGTCTCTCAAGAACATGATAAAGGACATTTTCCACTAAAAACAGATTACAAGATGAACACCAATAATTTTTTTGGGTACCAAGAAATAACAAGTAACATGTCACATAGTTCTCAAGGCTATAAGCCCCGTTGGATCCAATACCGAACTAAAAGTCATCCTCAGGGTGGCAACTCAGGCCTTTTCTCTAAGACGATCTGATTAAAGGTCACCTAGCTTAGCCTAGGTCTTTTCATTACAATCGTTGAGCACTAGAGTCATCATGGCCCAACCCGGATCTGTTCCCTAGTGGCCAGAGTCACTACACACAGTGGAATAATTACACTGAACTAAAATATACAGATGGTCCCAATAATCAATACACATCAGTTTCGAAAAATATGGTAGTTCACCATTATAAACATGAGACCAAAACAAATAGTTTACAGTATGCCAAGTTCACACATATTTCAGAAATAATTTGATTCTATTGATAATATAATAATTTATCAAGACAGTTTAGTCCTGAAACAACAATTAAATTTTCCAACAGTTCAAGGTAGGGGAACATTTATATAATATGCAGCATGAAACTACTCACCTGGAAACAGAATAATGTAATCCTCAAATAGAGTATAAAAGTCCAACTAGTGCCTGAAAACTACACGTCACTTCTAATTTAAAAATACTAAAGAATAGGAACTAAGTAACCTCAAACTAAAACGCATTAACACGGCTCAACCCAACTCACCGTTACTGTTAAATATTACCTAAGTTCATGTTCTTCAAGGTCTAAAATCATCCAAGACATGGGTTCAAATCGAAACTTAATTAAAAATAACTTTAAGATAAAACAAAATTTTAAACAAGCTTTCCCAATCCATTCGCTAAATTTAAAAATTACAAAACCCACTCCACGCTGTTCAAAAAATTCCAAAACCCTCCAGATATCAACTACTATATCCTAAGTTTCAAACCCAATTGGTTTTACTTGATTTTCTTATCAAAATAATTATCTACAATTAATTATATCTAAATAGGTTATTTTCTGCAGCACTTTAAAGAAATTAATGGTTCTCTTAGTATACATGATAAATCAACGCAAGGCCAAAAATGTAAGAAACTAGACTCGTAATTGGTTCTAATGACACTAATTGGATAATTTTCGGATCTATACCCAAAGAGAACGATACTTCCGAACTTACTGTTTTAAATAGGTTTTCTGGACAGGTTTGAACGCATCAGTTTATATGGATTTTGACTCCCAAAAATTATGAGAAAATTCAGATATGTAATTAATCTACTGTAAAAATTTCATTTCAAAATTCATTCGTTTGATATGATTTCTAAATTTCTAAAGTTTGCTGGCAGATTACTATTCTTAGGAGCAACATTATGAATTCAATTAAAATTTCTAGAATACTATTGCACACCCACATTGGTCAAAGGCCCACGGCCTGCTAAAAAAAATTAGTCCCCCAACATCATCTTTAGTTAATTCCTAAACTACAATATTGGGTATATGAACTCTCATGAAACACTCCACCGATGTATACATCATCCTTGCAATATAATATTGGTTAGGCATAATAATATATCATCCATCATCCACCCAATTAATTAACCCACTAGATATATTAATATAATGGAAGGAAGATGAGGAACAAAGGGAGATATGATTCAAAAGCTTACCTCCTTACTACGAAACCTAAATCCAAGACTTGGATTGCGACTGCTCTTCTTCCACTGTTTCTCCCTCCTCCTCACTGCTGCAGCTGTGGCTGCTAGGAATACTAGGGTTGTTGTTTATATATCTAAACAAAAGGTTTTAAATTATTATCTCTTTATATTATTTTAATTTCTATCTCCATTAAAATACAAATATTATTAGATCAAAATATGCTTACTAATTTGGCACTTAATTTTATTTATTTATTTTAAAATAATAAATCTTGCCTTTAAATTAAAGACTTTCACCATAAATTTATTTTAGGTTTTAATATTAATTAAAAGACCTTTCAAATATTTAATTTGCACTTTAGGATTCACCACCAAAATATTTGAGATTATAATATTATTATTATTTAATTATTTACTTAATTTTTATATTCGAGTTCTCACACTGCTGATGCGCATAGTTTCAGGTCGCGTTGACCCCATAAGAGCATGTAATGAAATTTCAAAAGTTGGGGTTCTGGAACACCACCAACTACGGTTTCAAATTCAAAGTCCTCAACTTTGACTTCCAGTTCACCTTCCAAGAGAGATAATTGTGGCTTTTGGCGTCAATGACTAGGCTTATAAATCTCATCCCAATTAAAACAATGACCCTTCTAACATCGTTCCTTTTATTTAGTCCATGACAAACGTTTAACACCAATAGGTAGGGATGGTAATTGGTTAACAGGCTTAGGTACATAAGATATGTTAGAAGGCCGTGAAGAAGATGGACGAGAAATAGTCTTGGTCATATTATGTGCAATAGTTGCTATAATTGCATCGTCTTGGCTGGGTGCTAATTTAAAGGTCTCGGTTAGACTCATTGGACGAAGCAAACGAACACCAACCCTTATGTTGGCAAAAAGTCCAGAAAGAAAAATACTAATTTGATGCGACTCAAGCAACCATATTAGCAAGTCCCTCAAACTCCATAATAAATTCACGAACAGTGCCAATTTGAGAAAGTTTGGCTAATGAACTACAAGGATCAATGTGTTGTTGAGAATCAAAACGGATGCATATGGATTGAGAAAATTGCTACCAAGTCAAAACCCCAAGGGATTGTTTAATCTAGCGATACCAAGAAATAACATTGCCTTGAAGGTGCACTATAGCCAAAGGAACCGTCTGTGCATCTAAAACACCATTAAGTTCTTGATATTGTTCAGCCTGAAATAACCACCCTTCAGGATCAGTACCGTTAAATTTTGGAAAATCAATTCGGGGAGTTCGACTTTTAAAATTTGGACCAGCAAGCCAATTGTCGTCATCACATTGTATAGATGGATCAAGATTGATGCCAGATTAGGGAAGGCGAGCTTCACATTGCATATCATGCAACAACGCATGGATTTTTTGAAGAATGGTATTATTGGTCTGTCTATCACGTATAAACTCTTGCATATTAGTAGACATCACGTCTATCCTAGTAGTAAGAGCAGCAACTTGTTCTTCGAGTTCCTTAACAGTCATGTTGAAGATGATGAATGGAAGAGTAGGAAGAGATGGAAGTTCAAAGATCGAATGACCTGATACTAGATGATAGGGTCCTAGACCCTGAATTTGATCCTTTGATTGGGGATCAGCCACCAACAATCCTTCGAATTGGGAATTAGCCACCTAAACTCTTAATATTGTTAAATCTCCTCCCCCAAACCATTACAATAAGCATCATTATATAAGAAAGTAACATATACTTCCTATTATAATTAGACTTCCTAAGTTGATTAGATAGTAATTGAAAAGAAGTAGACTTCCTAATATAATTGGTTTCCTAACATCTTCATAGGGGAAAAATAAATAAATAAATAAACTTTAAATAAATTGCAAAAGTAATATATTTGAAATGGAAAATGGTTGAATTACAATCCCTGAGGGTGGTACAGATAAAGCCAATCTCCATCCTCATTTTCAGCATCAAAATCCCAAAATCCAACATTTCCAAACTTGTTTCCCATGCCAATCAATTTCATATCCGTAGATGGAAAGAACCTCAACACTAGTATTCTCCATGGCACAACCCTAGCTATATTTTCTGGTTCCAACCCCATTGATTCCAAATCAACACAACCCCGAACCCGAATTGTGTAGCCAAAATTGACATTTTCATTCACACGAGCCATCGAATTGCAGGAACCCCTTTCAATTTCCTCCCTAGAGTCATGATTGCAACATAATTGGGGTTTTTTCAAAACACCCATGATTTTTTTAGTCAATTTTTGTTGGTGAGAGGCGTAATCGCAATACACATCATCAATTCTGAGTCAAAATCGTCCACCCCCACTCTCAATCCTAACGACATTGTTGTTTCTCATGATCTGTCTCTCTTTTTCATCTACTCTTCTCCGTTAGTGTCTTTGTAGTTGTGAGAAGCTTTGTTTGCTGGTCCTGAGTCGCCCCTCACTTGTTTGACAAAATGCCTCAGTGAAAACGCTGCTACAGAGCTATCATAAGATGATTAAGGAGAGAGAGAGAGAGAGAGAGAGAGAGAGAGAGAGAGAGAGAGAGAGAGTAGCAAGCTATCATTAAAGAAGGGCAAACTAGTCAAGAGTAAATCAAAAAGCAAATATGCTAAGTGTAAATCAACCAAGGTATCCTTGAAGTAGTTTGATAGTCAAATGGATACCCAACTATTTACTGATGAGATGCCTACTATACTCCCCTACCGGTCTACACGCATCTGAGGATCCTCTAAATCTCTCTTAACTGGAGATTTTGTGGGACCATGGAAAGGGCCCTTAAATGAAAACAAAAAGGGATTAAGGGATGTAGAATAAGAGGATAGCTCAATCGAGTGTGATTGTGTCGATCTATGTTTGTGTGGAAATCTTGGTACACCACAGTTGCGATTAAATGTGGAAATGCAAGCCTTAACTGAGCAATCATCAAGCAGCATCAAACACCTAATGCATGGAACATGCAAAATAGAGTGCTAACTAATCTTGAGCAGTGGCCAAAATTGGCCATTGTGTCCTCACTGGCGGCAACGAAATAATAATGTCATATAAACTTGGCTCACTCAGTGTTGATCAAAGAAGAGAAGCAATGGGCACCAAGCAACAGAAGAGTGTTGAAAATGTGCAAGCTTGTAAAAATGAGGATTCAATTGAACTACATATGGAAGACACACAATCTGGCAAGGGTGAATGTCTTGATAGTGATACACCTGGTATATCAGGTAAGCCTCTACAAGTTCGGAGCTCTTTAGTTAAAGAAGAGATTATAAGATTGAGAACCTAGTAAATGGCATGTATAATATCCCTGTTGAGATCTAAAAAAAAAAGGTTTTTCCCATTAGGAAAATACCTTCGCTAGATACTTCATTGATAAAAGATTCTCTTTCCATTATGTGAAAACTTGGGCAAAGAAACTTTGGGAAATTTTACTTGAAGATGTTGTCTCCATTGATAATGGTTTTTTTTTTTTAATTTTATTTTTTTTTAAGTAAAAAGTGAAGAGGCTATGGACAAAATTTTGGAAGATGGCCGCTATTATGTTGTGGCTAGATTGATTGTTGCTAAAAAATGGCAACTTGTACTAAAACTAGCAAAGTGTGAATTTTTTAGTGTGTCTTTGTGGGTGAAGTTGTATAATGTTCCTTTGGAGCTTTGGATTGAAGAGGGTTTGGGTTACATTACCCTCTTTATTTGGATGAGCCTACTTTCAAGAGACGCAAACTTACGTTTGCAAGAATATGTGTTGAAGTGCCAACAAATAAAGAGATCCTTGAGTCTTTCAAAATAAATCTTGGTTATGGTAACCTGTATGAGATTCAAGTTGGGGCTTTATAGAAGCCTCAAAGGTGTGATGTTTGTAAGACTTTTGGTCATACCATTAATTTGTGCCCTCAAAAGCCAATGACTTTGAACCCTCCCTCTTTCAAACAAGAGTGGAGAGTCAATGAGACTAAAATATAAATTCCAACTAAATGGGATGTGGTGAAGAAAAAGGGGAGAGATGGTGGGCAAGGTTCAACAACAGTGATAAACAAAAAGACAGAGTCATAGTCTTCTACCCCCTTAACATCTAATGCCTTTAATGTCCTTGAATCGTGTGATATGGGAGAGTTAGGGAATGGAGAACTAAGTCAAGAGTTGTTGTGCCAAATGAAGAGCCTAAAAAATAAAGGGAGTCCATCTCCAAGTGACCCCAGTAATGGGGAGACTACAGAGGAGAATAACAGAAGAGAACTCAAAGGGAAAGTTCATAACTTGAAAAGTGCTAGAGGGAAATATTGAATCCTTTTTGTTATGAATATTGTATTTGTCTTTTATAGGCTTAGTTTGTTTATTTTGATGCAGTAGTTTGCTTTTATTTATTTTTGTTCTCCCTACAAAAGATGGGTATTGAACTTCATTGTATATCTTTCTTTTTTGGTTATAATATGACTTACTTATCTATAAAAAAAATAAAAATAAAAATAAAATAAAATAAAAGAAACAAAACACAAAAGTCTCACTGTTACCTTTAAATAAAATTTAAATAATCCAGAGGAAATTTCTCACCAAATAGACCAGCAAATTATATTTAAACAAGCTATTGAAAACATAAGATAATAGATCCAAATTAGTCTCCACTAAAGCAGCCAAACATACACCCAAACAGTACTTCAAAGCAGCAAGAAACCACAAACAGAGAAGACTTTGAAGCACCAACCAAAAGCAGTGACAAGAAGAGCACTAAGGTTTTAAAAACACACACAACACTATTCACCAAATGAATCCATCGAAATTGAATTGACAATATATAGCACTATACAAATAACAATACAAAGTGTATTGTTGTCCCTTAGACTCCCAAAGCACACTATGAGCTCGTTTGGCAAGTTGAGATTTGGACTTTTTTGGCTAAAATAATCACAAAAAAACAAAATAGGCTTTTTAGCTCAATAAAACAAAACATCAAATTCAACCCATAATCATTACATTCTTTCTCAGCCAAAAAAGCCAAAAGCCTTTCCCAAACGAGACTTTTTAATCACAGGCTAAAATAGCCAAAAAGACAACCCACTCCTCAAATGAACCCCATCACCAATTTCCACCAATTAGATTTTGAGAAACAACATACTAGCTACCAATAACTGTTGAGCAAATGACCATTGACACTCTAAAAGTAAAATGTATATACAAATAGTAACCAACGCTAAACTGGAGTGAATCAAATGGATCTCATGCTGTACTAAGAAGGTATACTCAACAAAAAGTCCTCACATGTCACATAATAGCCATATGAACAGATTTTAAAGGCATTAAAAAAGGAAAAAATAATGATAATAAATAAATAGGTGCTCAGGTTATAAATTTAAATTTGAATTTTTTGCCCAAAAATCCACACGAGAAAATAGTATGTCCATAAGGACATGCTTCAGCAAAATGACCAAACTGTCCATATTTCTTGTGCTCAAAAGTTCAAGCATCGTTTGGAACCGCTCATCTTATTTGTTCAAAATCACATTTTTCAAAACCCTCTCTCTCTTTCCATCACTAGTTAGGGTTTCCGATCTTAGTGAAGTTGAACCGAGATTCGTAGTAATCGAGACCAGAACAAGGCGTCGCCGCCGATGTACAAGGCGTCTCCATTGTTGGTTACGGTTTCCCTCGGAGTTTGATGCTCAATTCGTCATCATTGTCTCTAGATCCTAGCCTTTCTTATAGCGGAAACGGTGTCACTATAACTAGATTCAGATTCGCATAATTGTTTTTCGATGTTGATGATTGAGATCTGGAAGGTCGTACTGAATAGCTGTTAGATGAGTTGAGCCACTACAAACAACCTCTGGCATCAAAATCTATTGTCTTATCGATGGCTTTGCTTTGTACTCAAATTTCTTGGGATTCACTCCAATTTCAGAGAGCTTGTTTGGTTTGAACGAGGGTTGGGAAAGATTGAGAAAACTAGGGTTGTTGCTGAGAGTTGTTGTTGTGAACGTCTTGTCGACCGCCCAAGCTGCCGGTAAGTCGGTGGAGAAGAGCCGAGCCTTGGCAGCTATGCCACGAGAGGCGAACGTGGATCTAGACAAAATGCAAGTGGTGAGTTGGCGGAACATGGTGGGTTTGGGATCCCTCGACTTGCAAGATCAGAGAGAATACAAATGAATATAGGGGAAAGGTCTCTCTCTTCTCTCTTTCTCTCTCTAAATTAGCTCTCTCTCTTTCTCTCTCTCTCTCTCTCTCTCTCTCTCTCTCTCTCTCTTCCCTCTGGTTTTGGTTTCTCTGTGTAGAGTGGCTGCAAAATTGAGGGATTAGTCAATAGGAGGGTTGAGATTGGGCACTTGGCTTTTCCCTAATGTGGGGTTTCTTTTGGGGTCGCCTCTTCCTCTTCCTAACTATAGTAGGCCATTGTCATGGTGGCCGTAGTCGCGATTAATTCTAGCTGCAGCAGGAGATGCGTTCATGTGCTCTAACAGAGATTAAAGAAATTAACAGATAATAAAGAAAATATAGAAACCAATAGATAGAGAGAGACAAAGATGAAGAAGAGAGAGAGAGAGAGAGAGAGAGAGTGTGTGTGTGTGTGTGTGTGTGTTAGTTTTGGTTTGTGAAATCAACAGATAGAGAGAGATGAGAATGAGTGAGAGAAAAAGAGGGAGGAGACAGAGATAAGGGAAAAAACTGAATAGATAGGGGAAATTTTTTTGGATAAATAATAAAAATAAATTAACACATATTTCATCAGATAATGAAAAATGAGAAAAATTGAATAGATAGGGTGGTTCTGAATAGATAAAATTTCTACAGATAGAATTTCACAAAGATATAATTTCAACAGATAGAATAAAAATTTTAATAGATAAGGTTCGAAAAAATTGAACAGATAAAAAAATAATTCAACAGATAGAAAAGGGCAAAACTAATTGAACAAATAAAAAATATATTTGAATGGATAGGAAAGGGAAAAACTAGAAAAAAAAATGTCTTGCAAAATAATAAAATGTACTTCTCACAACAATATTCTATATAGCATGTACTTGTCACCAACAAAAAATATCTAGTGGACCCAATGCCTCATGCAATTCGTAAATTGAACTTTTCACCAATTTTCTTTAAATAAATCACCCTTCAACATTTTCTCAATTTTTTCTTGATTTATTTATGGTTTTATCTTTCACTCAAGTTTTATTTTGACCAATCGAATTTTATGTTTTACTTATATTTTAAATGATGGAGTGACAGTAGAACTAAATTGAAATTCGAGTTGAATTCTAAGAACTTAATTGTTACAATTAAAAGGTGATAAACAAAAGTGAAATTTAGTATAAATGTAATTTACCTTTCTTATTTTTCTTTTTCTTCTTTTCACAACTTGCCAAATGAAAATGTCATTATTTTTTGGAGAAAATTTTTTTTTTTATGTGTGGTGGTGGTGGTGGTGGTGATAGAATGAAGGTAGAGGTGGACGTGGTAACATGGTGGTGGGGCGGTGGCGTCGGTGATAGCGACAATGACGGTGGTGGTAGCTGTGGTGATCATGGTGTGGTGGGGGAGGTGAGAGTAGTGATGGTAGTGTAGTGACATTAATAAGATTTTCCGAAAATTCTTACTACTTTTAAAATTGAAAAACATTTCATATCTAAATAAGCTTGCTGTTTTGTTGATAATAAAAAATATTTTTCATTGACTTTCATTTTCCATTATTCCAAACATAAGAAAATACAAACCAAGCAAAAGGTTCCTGTAACACCCGCATCCTTTAATCCATTGGAGAGTGTATTTAATTCCCTTATTTTCATTTTTGGGAGTCTTTGGAGTTGTTGAATGTTGGTTTTGGAGGAGTATGATCCGATTTAAACTCGTTGGGTTTGTTTGTTTGCGCTTGTTCTTGTCGAAAAGTTCCTTGGGAACTTAGAAACTCTATTCTGGGGTCGACACTAGTCTTCCTAAATGGTCGACCTTTACTTGTTGGTGAAGTTTCTGGAAGTGTTGCTGGAATCTAGGGTCGACACCAGCCTTGGTGGTGTCGACACTTGCCTCTTGTTGCTATTCACAAGGGTCGACACCAGTCTGGGAAGTGTCGACCCTTGTATATTGCAGAATATGGGTATTAGTTGTTGGAATTTAGGGTCGACCCTTCCTGTCCAAGGGTCGACACCTTGCTTGCTACCAGTATTGTCTTTTCTTGCTGAAGGGTCGACACCACCACACCAGGGGTCGACCCTTACGTGTTTATTTTTAGATTTATGGGTCCGAATGGGCCCTACCTTTGGGGGGTTTTGGGCCTATTATTTTATTGACCTTATGGCTACTTTTCTACTACTATAAATAGACCATAACCACTTCTCTCTCATTATTTTTCCTCTCCTTTCTCCTCAAGGTCGTGAGTTCTCTTTTCTCTCTCTAAAACTCAAACTTTTTCACTTAGATCTTTAGATCTACTCACCTAGAGTGATCTTTTCATCTTGGTACTTTGAGAAAGATTGTAGGTCTCATCAAAGGCTTCCTTTTGGTCTAATTAGTTCATGGTTTCATCGCCATTGAATTTTGGGTCGTCATCTCTTGGCTTCAAGAGGTAGGGGTTTCTAGTTCCCTTTCAAAACTCTCATATATAGATAGATTTGTGGTATTTTTTTTTATATAAACACAAAAGTTTATATTTTTATGCATATTGTGATTAATAATGAGATTGAGGGTTAGGGTTTGAAGAGTTGGGATTTACTTGTTGGGTTATGGTTTGGGTCATGAGTTTGGGTGTAAAAGTAATAGAAGGGTTGGAATAAAATGTGTTTTTGTGGAAAGCTTTAACTTCTCTTAAAAACCCTAGTTTGGCTCATGAAGATGGTTAATGGTTTTGCTTCAATTGATGGTAGATTCATGAAATTAATGTGTTAAATTACACATGTACAAGTTTAATTGAAATAATAAAGAGTTTGAAAATTTATGTAAAAGTTGCGATTGAGCCCTCAATGTTAATATTTTAAATTATGTTATAATGTGAACCAAACTTGGGGGAAAGAAATTATTAATGGTATGGATGATATGAGCTTTGTGTTGAATTGGTTGTGTTGAATTTTGTTGTGTGTTATGTGAATTGTATTGGGTTATGTCGTGCTGTGTTGAGTTGAGTTGGGTTATGTTGTGTTAAGTGGAGTTGAGTTGGGTTGTGTTGAGTTGAGTTGGGTTGGGTTGTGTTGGGTTGAGTTGAGTTGTGTTGGGTTATGTTGTGGTTGGTACTTGTAACGCCCCAATTTTCATAGCCAAATGACAATACAAAAATCATGACCCTTTTAAAGGAAAGCCAATTATACAATCCCACACTTGCATTTCTTAATGTAAATAAATCCTCATGCGATAATACATTAGTCCAACAATAAGTAATTAAACAAATAAACACCCCCAAGGGTTTACAAGTTTCCAAGGCTTAAGACTGGTTATACAAAATGGTTATTCAAACCCACACAAATACAGCCCTTGGCTTACAGACAGAGTCACGGCAGAATGAGAGTTTTGTACTCTCAATACACACATTTTCTAGCCTTTAGTTAGGTGGAATCACCACATCCTTTCCTGCACAAAAATCCCGTAGGGTGAGCATAAAGCCTAGTAGGAAATTCTTAACAAAGTATATACATTTTATACAAGTCTCAAGAGATGAAATGCACATGCCATGCTATGTCTTTTTTGAAGATAAATCACATTTTTCATCTTTTGAAAACCATCATGCTCAATGATGTCATGCAATTTCAATTGCTCAAAATTTATCAATTTAATTTAAGGGGCGGTAAATACAACTCTGGTAATCCCTAGGTCGGTGTCTGCAAGTAGACTATATAAGTACTACCAATTTGTCATTTTTACCAGCATTGACTGGAAGGCTCGACACCTAGAATCTGTCATTTTTACCAGTATTAACTGGAAGGCTCGACACCTATTCAATTTCATCTACACCACCTGTCAAGACTTACCGCCGTATTTACCCCAAAACCAATTCATGGAAGCTTGTTTCTCAACATTCTTTTCTCAATGCAAGTTTTCAAATCAACTTTCAAAATTTAATGTAATCAAATGAATTGATATGCCAATAACACAAGATGAAGATAAATATTTTTATTCCAATTCATCATCCAAGGAATAACACAATTCCCTCTTCTCAAGTATCCTCAACAATTAGTCATTTCCAGACTATTTCAACGTTTTGAAAAATAATTTCTAAAATGAACAACAATTCTCATATTCCCTGAAATTCATCATTTATATAAATATAAATAAGAAATTTTCCAAACATCCATTTATTTTGACACACAAAATAAATATAACAATATCATTCATGGATTTTTAGTCCCTTAAAAAAAATCCCCAAATTCTAGGTTTTCTCACAAAAACTATACAACTCAAATCTTTTGAAAGAAAACTTTCCAAAATCATCTTTTATTCAATCAACAAAGATCAAAACCTATAAGTTCATTTTAAAAGAATAAGAGACAAGCCCACTTTTAAAATTGCTAAACTTCTTGAATTAACAATCGATTTTCAAAGCTATCGAAGGATGATTTCGAAAATCATCTAGATCTTGCAAATATATATATATATATATATATAACTCTAAGAAAATCCCTACCTCAAGTTTTGAAGAAGAAATGAGATGAAACTCCCAAAATCAACGGTGTCCAAACTCAATCTTCACCGTACACAACGAAACCCTCGAGAAGCTAACCAACTTTGATGGAGAACTTAGGTCCAAATCCCAAAGGATTTGAAGAAATTAAAGATCTTGTGAAGTTTTGGTAGGAAATGTAGAGAGAAGGGAGAGAAAATGTTTTAAGAGAGAGAGATATACAAAAGTGATGTGAAATATCATATTCATGAACTGATATAATACATGGTCCGTTTGAGCGTAGAAAGCCCCGCTCCAGCCTCAAATACACTATTCCAGTACTTTTGCAGACAGGTCAAACTTCTGAAACTAAACGTTCTCCGCTCGAGCGCATAAACGGCCGCTCGAGCGGACAACCAACTTCTAATATATTTTGCATTTTCATTTTGGGGGCACTGCCCTAGGACCTGCCAAGGGGCACTACCCCCTAGACTCTCGCGAGCTGACCGGGCAGCTCGACCGCCGCTAAGGCGCTGGCCTTGGACCCACCAAGGGGCGCTGCCCCCTAAACCCCTGCGAGCTGACCAGGCAGCTCGACCCACGACCGGCCCAATCGAAATGGCAAAACTTGAAAGAAGGATCGAAACCAGGATCGTTACAACCTTCCCCCTTTAAAGAACAACCTTTTGCTTAAAACAACAACGCACATATCAACACGTGGTTAACAACTTTAAATACATTTCCCTCAACACTATGGAATATTACAAATAAAAGCAACTTAAGCATTTTCAAATAAATCCGGATATTTGGAGTGGACTTCCGCCTCCCATTCCCACGTCGCTTCTTTAACCCCATGGTGTCTCCATGATACCTTTGCCAACGGTATAGTTTTTCCCCACAACACTTGCTCCCGGGTATCTAATAGTTGAACCGGTCGTTCTTCGTAAGAGGCATCCTCATCTACCTCCAAGTTAATCCAATCAAGAACATGAGAAGGGTCGGGTTCATACTTCCTAAGTATAGATACATGAAATACGTTGTGAACTCCCGAAAGTTGTGGCGATAAAACTAACCAGTATGCCACTTCCCCAATTCGCTCTAAGATCTCAAAAGGCCCAATGAACCTTGGAGATAATTTACCACTCTTACCAAATCTCATCAAACCCTGCCTTAGTGAGATTTTTAGAAACATATGGTCACCAACTTCAAAAGATAAAGGTCCTTTTATCGGCATAACTCTTTTGTCAGCTTTGGGCCGTAGCTAACCTCTTCCGAATGAGAACAACTTTCTTGGTTATCTCTCTAACAATTTATGACCCAGTAACGGTGCATCACCCACTTCGGCCCAACAAACTGGTGAGCTACAAGGTCGGCCATATAAGGCCTCAAATGGTGCCATCCCAATATTAGCTTGGTAACTATTGTTGTAAGCAAACTCAATCAATGGTAAGTGTCTTTCCCAAGGCCCTTTAAAATCAAGGACACAAGCTCTAAGCATGTCCTCCAAAATTTGAATGGTACGTTCTGACTATCCATCGTTTTGAGGATGATAAGCGGTGTTAAGAGTCAACTTAGTTCCCAACGCCTCTTGAAGGCTTTGCCATAATCGGGCAGTAAAACGAGGATCCCTATCCGACACAATAGTCACAAGGACTCCATAAAGTCGAACTATCTCTCTAATGTACAACTCTGCCAAGCATTCAACTGAGTTGTTGGTGCACATCGGAATGAAATGGGTAGACTTAGTCAGCCTATCAACAGTCACCCAAATGACGTCATTGCCTTGTTGTGTTCTAGGAAGCCCAACTAACCGGGCAGTAAAACGAGGATCCCTATCCGACACAATAGTCACAGGGACTCCATGAAGTCGAACTATCTCTCTAATGTACAACGCTGACAAGCGTTCAACTGAGTCACTGGTGCATATCGGAATGAAATGGGTAGACTTAGTCAACCTATCAATAATCACCCAAACGGCGTCATTCCCTCGTTGTGTTCTAGGAAGCCCAACTACAAAATCCACGGTAACACGCTTCCATTTCCACTCGGCTATTGGTAAGGGTTGTAACAAACCCGCTGGTCTTTGGTGTTCGGCCTTCACTTGTTGACAAGTAAGGCACTTCGATACAAATAAAGTGACATCCCGTTTCATATCCCTCCACCAAAACTGACGATTAAGATCATGATACATTTTAGTGCCTCCCGGGTGTACTGCAAGGCGTGAGTAATGGAACTCCCGAAGTACTTCTTCTCTACAAGATTCTGTTACAAACAAACGGTCTAAGTAACATACACTCAGATCCAAGTAAACATTCAAACCTTTGTCTTCCTTCCCATTGGAAATCTTAAGACGGATTGATTCCACATCACAGTCTCCTCGTTGTGGCTCTCTGACCTTACTAACCAAGGTAGGTTGAGCATTCAAAGTAAACAAGGTAGCACTCTCTCCAGACTCACCCAAGTGCAAATCAAACTTGCCAATAACATCTAGCATTTCCCATTCCCGAATGGCCACACTTGCCAAGCTACTCATAGATTTTCGACACAAAGCATCGACCACCAAATTGGCCGTCCCTAGATGATAGTGTAACTCAAAGTCATAATCCTTCATAAATTCCATCCACCTCCGTTGTTGTAAATTCAAGTATTTTTGAGAAAACAAATACTTTAGACTCTTATGATTGGAGAAAACCTTAAACTTCTCACCATACAAGTAATGCCTCCAAATTTTCAAGGGAAAAATTACTACCGCCAATTCTAAATCATGGGTGGGGTAATTCTTCTCGTGAGTTTTCAATTGTCGTGAACCGTAGGCCACAACTTTTCCCTCTTGCATCAAGACACAACCAAGTCCATCCCCGGACGCATCACAATAGACAGTGTAGTCCAAACCCCTTTCCGGAATTATCAAGACCGGTGCTAAAGTCAATCTAGTCTTAAGTTCTTGGAAAGACTTTTCACAAGCCTCATTCCACACAAACTTAACACCCTTCCTAGTCAACTTAGTCAAAGGTGCAACTAGTCTAGAGAAATCATTTACAAAGCGTCGATAGTACCCTGCTAACCCCAAGAAACTCCGAATCTCAAAAACATTCTTGGGTTGTTCCCAATCCTGTACCGCGTCTATCTTTGAGGAGTCTACAGTCACTCCTTCACTCAACATGTGACGCCCCCAAAATAATAACAATAAACCCATCAGGTAAGACATGCATTTACATTTAAACTAAATGCATTCCTTTCATTCATTAGAATTCCAAGACATAAGTATTACATGTTAACCTCATAACAAAATGCCCTACGGGCTTACAGCTTTCCAAGTCAACACTTGGTTACAACAAAGAGTTCTAACTCGTTTACACATTAAGCCCTTGGCTTGAAATTACATGTAATACATCAACAGTAAAACGACAAAACTATGCCCGCCACTAGCCTCCCAGCTATGTCCTTGGAGGTGGCATGCTTCCTGCACCTGAAAATGATATTCCCATATAGGGTGAGCCACAGCCCAGTAGAAATACACTAAACCAACCATGGACAATGACTAAAACATTAGCAATTGATAGTTGGTCAACACTGATACAATCACATAAATTACATATTTATGTCAATGACTTACAAGTCCCAATTACTTTTCATTTTCCCTTTTTCAACAGATAAGCATGCTAGCTCTATTATCATTTCCACAGATATGTATAAAAACTATATCTCACATTCAGATAAGTATAAAAGCTATATCCACATTCTCAACAGATATGTATATCAACAATATCCACAGATAAGCATACAAGCTGTATCCACACTCTACAACAGATATGTATATCAACAATATCCACAGATAAGCATACAAGCTGTATCCACACTTCACTTCACAAAGATAAGCATATGAGCTCTATCTTCACTTCTCTAGACAAGCATATGAGCTCTGTCTACGGAGTACATCCCCTATCTCCTCCAAATACCTATCCGGTTTAGAGGTACATCCCCTATCTTCCCCTAAACCGCGGAGTACATCCCCTATCTCCTCCTCTACACATAACGTATATAAACATATTGGTTCTATATACAATCACACAATACACACAATTAATGTATTCTATCAACCGTCAAGTTCCATGACACATTCCATTGATTAGTTTCCGTTTACCTAATCATCATGCATTGTCTACAACAATCTCGACTATCCTCCACCGATAGCCCCAAGCAGTTATTTCTAAAACAGAAAATAAATGCACAAATGGATATTCAATCAACATTTCATTTCCTCATTTCTCACCAATTAATTATCCCAATTAATTAAACAATGTAATTAGGTCATTTTCCATAATTACCATTTCAACCCTTAGGTTCCATTTTCATCAATGATTCAACAATCATTCCATTTTTCTATGCCAAACATGCATCTAGGTTTATTATGAATAAAACCCCAACTTTTGTAAAATTACACAAAAGTCCCAACCTTTCACAAAATTACTAAACCAAGCCCAACATCTCAAAATACCAAAATTTAAAGACAAAACCCATAGAGAGGAGTAGGTTATCCCTACCTCAAATTCGGAGTCCCAAAGGAGAAGACGACAAAACCCAACGTGCTCCAAAACCCGAGATTTTCAGATTAAAATGAAGCCCTCGACGATCAACAACCTTTTTGTAAAGGCCAAATGTGAGTAAATCACTCCTACTAGATCAAAACCTAGAGAGAAGGTAGAGTCTAGAGTGAGAGGCTCAACAATGGTGATTTTGAAAAAGTAAGAGAGAGAAGAGAAAGTGAAAAAGTGATTTGAAAAGTCACAATTTCGGGACTTTAACCCAGTCTTCCGCTCGAGCGTAAAACACCCCGCTCGAGCGGCCACTCACAGACTTCCGCTCGAGCGGCCAACCTCCCGCTCGAGCGCAGAATGCACTCGCCCAGCACTTTTGCAGAACCAGGCCTCCGCTCGAGCTCCCAACCCTACGCTCGAGCTCACAACACTGCACAACAAGATACTGGATGGATGTAATCTACGCTCGAGCGCCAACACCTCCGCTCGAGCGTACAGGCCAAAAATCTGGGCAACTAGTTTTGGTTTCTAACTCAACCAACCTGTAACCAACCCGCCCAACACATCCTATAACTCAAATACAAAGTAAGAAAGGATGTAAACAAGATAATAAACAACTACCAACATCCACGGACACATGTCCGGATCACGGTATAACAAGGGTAAACCCGGGATCGCTATAACCTCCCCCCCTTAAAGAATTTCGCCCCCGAAATTAAGCACAAGTTTTCAAAACAAGTTTTCCTCCATTTTAAACAATGTTACATTTTAACATTCAACAATTCGACCCATTACCGGTCATTCCATCCCTTTAACAAGAGACATATCACAATATGTAAACAACATATGTACTTTCAACATGCATCAACATTATGCACTATCCTTCCAATTTCAACAATATATTTAACACATATAATGTCACTTTCAACTTCCATATTAGGCAAGTTCCAAAACATACTTCCAATAACCAAAACATTTTCAATGTTTCACAACTTAAGACATGTATCAAAGCTCTTAAGTTCAACAAGATGTAAAATTTAAATATAAGATTACATAACAACAAACAAGTCCGGATATTTCTCTCGGACTTCCAACTCACGTTCCCAAGTGGCTTCCTCCACTCCGTGATGTTTCCACAAGACTTTCACCAAAGGAATGGTCTTGCCACGCAGGACCCGATCCCGCCTATCCAAGACCCGAACCGGTCTCTCCTCATACGAGGCATCCTCATCTACCTCTAAATCAGTCCAATCCAACACATGTGATGGATCTGGCTCATACTTCCGAAGCATACTCACATGAAACACGTCATGCACTCCGGACAACTGCGGCGGTAAGGCTAACCGATAAGCAACCTCACCAATCCTCTCAAGGATCTCAAAAGGACCAATAAACCGAGGGGATAACTTCCCACTCTTCCCAAACCTCATCAGACCTCGCCGAGGTGATATCTTCAGAAAGACATGATCACCTACCTCAAACGCCAAAGGCCTCCTCCTACGGTCGGCATAACTCTTTTGTCGACTCTGGGCTGTAACAAGCCTCCTACGGATAAGCTCAACTTTCTCCGTCGTCTCCCTAACCAACTCCGGACCCAACAAAGGTGCATCACCCACCTCGGCCCAACAAACTGGAGACCTACACGGTCGGCCATACAAGGCCTCAAACGGTGCCATACCGATGCTAGACTGAAAACTGATGTTGTAGGCAAACTCTACCAATGGCAAGTGCCTCTCCCACGTCCCACTGAAATCCAGGACACAACCCCGAAGCATATCCTCGAGGATCTGAATAGTACGCTCGGACTGCCCGTCAGTCTGAGGATGATAAGCCGTACTAAAGGTCAACTTAGTGCCCAAGGCACTCTGCAAACTCTGCCACAACCTAGCAGTAAAACGAGGATCTCTATCTGAGACAATCGTCACTGGGACCCCGTGCAATCTCACTACGTCCCGAATATACAAATCGGCAAGATGATCTACCGAATCTCTCACGCGCATAGGAATAAAGTGCGCCGACTTAGTCAACCGGTCTACAACCACCCAAATAGCATCACTACCCCGTTGAGTCCTCGGAAGACCTACAACGAAGTCCATAGTGACATGCTCCCACTTCCACTCGGCAATAGGCAAGGGTTGCAACAAACCCGCTGGCCTCTGATGCTCGGCCTTCACTTGCTGGCAAGTAAGGCATTTCGATACGAAAACAGCCACATCTCTCTTCATACCCCGCCACCAAAACTGGCGACCCAAATCCTGATACATCTTAGTACCTCCCGGATGCACCGCAAGGCGCGAATGGTGAAACTCTCGGAGTACTTCCTCTCGGCAAGACTCCGGTACAAACAAACGGTTTCGGTATCTCACACTCAGGTCGGGATACACCGTCAAACCCTTCTCAACTTTCCCACTGGAGATCTTCTCTCGGAGGGATTCTACCTCAAAGTCACCTCTCTGTGCCTCTAACACTCTAATCATAAGTGTAGGCTGCGCAACAACAGAAAACAAGGCCGCAGCCTCGACAGATTCGCCCAGTAGCAAATCAAACTCGCCAAGTGCTCCCAACATCTCCCATTCCCGGATGGCTATACAAGCTACATCACTAATGGTTTTCCTACTAAGGGCATCGGCCACAACATTGGCCTTTCCCGGATGATAATGCAACTCAAAATCATAATCCTCGATGAACTCCATCCACCTCCTCTGCCTCAGATTCAAGTCTCTCTGTGTAAACAGATACTTCAAACTCTTGTGATCCGAGAATACCTCGAACCTCTCACCATAAAGGTAGTGCCTCCAGATTTTCAAGGCAAAGATCACTGCTGCTAACTCTAGGTCGTGTGTGGGGTAATTCTTCTCGTGTATTTTCAACTGACGTGAGCCATAAGCTACTACTTTCCCATCTTGCATCAACACACAACCCAAACCCTCTCGTGAGGCATCACAATAAACCGCATAACCCAACCCTCTCTCCGGAATAATCAATACCGGAGCGGTGGTCAATCTAACTTTCAACTCTTGGAACGACTTTTCACAAGCCTCACTCCACACAAACTTGACTCCCTTCCGAGTCAGTCTAGTCAACGGTGACGCTAACCTGGAGAAATCTTTCACAAACCGACGGTAATACCCAGCTAATCCCAGAAAACTGCGGATCTCAAACACACTCTTAGGCTGTGCCCAATCTTGCACTGCCTCAACCTTGGATGTATCAACAGACACCCCTTCCCCGGATACCACGTGGCCTAAGAATTTGACTTCCCTCAGCCAGAACTCACACTTCCCAAACTTGGCATACAGCCTATGGGCTCTAAGCAATTCAAGCACCACTCTTAAGTGTTCCTCGTGCTCTTCCTCAGAAGGCGAATAGATAAGAATGTCGTCCACGAAGACGACCACAAATCGGTCTAAGAACTCCCGGAAAATCCGGTTCATCAAGTCCATAAAGACTGCCAGTGCATTGGTAAGCCCGAATGGCATCACCAGAAACTCGTAATGGCCATACCGCGTACGGAATGCCGTCTTAGGAATATCTTCCTCCCTGACCCTCAATTGATGGTAACCCGATCTCAAGTCTATCTTAGAGAAACAACGGGAACCCTTCAACTGGTCAAACAAATCATCTATACGGGGCATAGGGTACTTATTTTTAACCGTAGCCCGATTCAACTTCCGGTAGTCTATACACAATCTCAAGGCACCATCTTTCTTTTTAACAAAGAGTGCCGGTGCTCCCCACGGTGAAACACTAGGGCGAACAAAGCCCTTATCTAGCAATTCCTGGAGCTGAACTTTCAACTCAACCAACTCTGCTGGAGCAAAACGGTAAGGTGCCATAGACATCGGCGCCGTACCAGGCACTAAATCAATAGAGAACTCTATCTCTCGGTGAGGTGGCAAACTAACAAGATCTTCGGGAAAAACATCCGAATACTCACAAACCACCCTCGGCAATGCATGCTGGGTCTCACCACTCCCACCACTCTCAAAGCTAGCAAGTAGACTACTAAGCTCACTTCGCCCTCGCGAATCATACCCCGGTGGCAAAACACTACCAACCCGGTCTCCCAAGAAATGGAACCACTCCCCGCTCAAGGTACACAATGTAACCCTCTGGCGGTAGCAATCAATAACAGCCCGGTATGACGATAACCAGTCCATACCCAAAATAACATCAAAACCCTTCATGGGCATGACAACAAACGGAAAAGGAAGCCTATAGTCGGCGACCTCTATATCACATCCTCTAACACCCTGTTTCAGAATCAACTCACCACCCAAAGGCGATACCACACAAATAGGAGATGCTAACTGTGCTAACTCCAATTCCAAAACAGATGCAAATGCAGCAGATACAAAAGAATGAGATGCACCCGTGTCTATCAACACATTAGCAACTGAGTTGCAAAACAGAAAAGTACCTCTCACTACTGATGGAGCCGGTACTAAGTCCTGCGCGGTAACAGCATACACGCGCCCCGTAGGCCCCTGGTCTACCTGCTCACCTCTCGGAGCAAAAGACTGCTGCACAGACTGGGATGACGAAGCTCCCGGATTGGCCCTCGAGGCCTGCACAGACTGAGCTGGCTGAAAACCCTGCGTCTGCCTAGAACCAGACGCTCCCGAAGTGGCACTCAACTGTGGGCAAAACCTCTTGATGTGCCCAGGTTGTCCACACTGATAACAAATCAAAAGCTGCCCCCTGCCCAAACTCTGACTCGGCGGTCTAGCTGAAGAAGAAGCAGCTTTCTGACCCCCACCCTTCTGCGGGCAAACAGAAACCTTGTGACCCAGCTGGCCACACTTGTAACAAGTGAATTCTCCCTGACTGCCTCTCCCCGAGCCTACACTAGGCACTGGAAAGGTCGATCTAGAGACTGCACCTTGAGACTGCTGAGGGTTAGAACCCCTCTGCCTCCTGCCATCACTCTGACTATCCTGGCTCCTCTTGGAGCCTCTCTGACCCTCATCCTCCTCCTGCATCATAAGCTCCATATGAGCTGCAGCATCCACTAGGTGTCTATACTCTCGAATATAAGACCCACCAACTCTCAACTTGAGGCCCCGCCTCAACTTCCGCTCAAACTCATAGCAACGGCGTTCCTCAGACGCCACCAGTTCAGGTGCAAACCTAGACAGACTGGTAAAAGTAGCCTCAAACTCGGCCACTAACAAGCCCTGCTGATTAAGCCGGCTAAACTGATCCCTCAGCTTCTCCCTAGCTGCTGCTGATAAAAACCTCTCCTGAAAAGCATTCACAAACGCCTCCCAAGTACCACCAACACGAGCTTTCTCGTATTTCCACCATTGACCCGCATCTCCCTTCAGTTGGAAGGATGCCAAGGTCACTTTCAGTGCTCCGTCCTCGATGCCAAGCATCTCAAACGTCTTCGTTGTCTGTTCGAGCCATTCATCTGCCTTAAGCGGCTCTTTAGGATCCCCGATAAACTCGTCCGGATTACACCGAAAGAACTCCCTCTTCAAGAAGGAAGGCCCTGCCTCAGCTGCCTGATTCCCAGCTCTAAGAATACCCAGAGCTCCCGCTATCTCTCTGGCCAAGGCACCCATAGCCTGATGACCTACTGGCTCGGCCACATTGGCCTGCCCAACTCCCTCCTGCACTGCCGGAATCTCACCCTGTAACGGTACTTCCTGCCTCGCAGGTCTACCACGCCTAGCACCTCTTCCTCGTCCTGACATCCTAATAAAGGTAACACAGAACGTTAGCACATTCATAAATGTGCCGAAACTAAACACTCACGTCCTAATGCATGGACAACTGTAATTCACTCCACAGAAGCACATAAACACATAAGCACTTACGAATTTCATTTCCGGATAATAATAGTCCCGAGGCGTTACTAGAGTTCCGGTTAGAAACAGCGTTGATCAAGTGCTTTTCCAACAAGACTCCCAGAAACTCAAGGATCCAATCAACATCCAAGAAATTAAATCCCATACCCACATAGTCACATAAGCATGTTATCAAATAACTACATAGCATATGGTACTACATCTACGTCTCTATCAAGCGAGACAAACCCATTGTGATCCTAATCACTTCCCACGTACCCAAAGTATTCGAACCCGGTACGCTCTGATACCAAGTTGTGACGCCCCCAAAATAATAACAATAAACCCATCAGGTAAGACATGCATTTACATTTAAACTAAATGCATTCCTTTCATTCATTAGAATTCCAAGACATAAGTATTACATGTTAACCTCATAACAAAATGCCCTACGGGCTTACAGCTTTCCAAGTCAACACTTGGTTACAACAAAGAGTTCTAACTCGTTTACACATTAAGCCCTTGGCTTGAAATTACATGTAATACATCAACAGTAAAACGACAAAACTATGCCCGCCACTAGCCTCCCAGCTATGTCCTTGGAGGTGGCATGCTTCCTGCACCTGAAAATGATATTCCCATATAGGGTGAGCCACAGCCCAGTAGAAATACACTAAACCAACCATGGACAATGACTAAAACATTAGCAATTGATAGTTGGTCAACACTGATACAATCACATAAATTACATATTTATGTCAATGACTTACAAGTCCCAATTACTTTTCATTTTCCCTTTTTCAACAGATAAGCATGCTAGCTCTATTATCATTTCCACAGATATGTATAAAAACTATATCTCACATTCAGATAAGTATAAAAGCTATATCCACATTCTCAACAGATATGTATATCAACAATATCCACAGATAAGCATACAAGCTGTATCCACACTCTACAACAGATATGTATATCAACAATATCCACAGATAAGCATACAAGCTGTATCCACACTTCACTTCACAAAGATAAGCATATGAGCTCTATCTTCACTTCTCTAGACAAGCATATGAGCTCTGTCTACGGAGTACATCCCCTATCTCCTCCAAATACCTATCCGGTTTAGAGGTACATCCCCTATCTTCCCCTAAACCGCGGAGTACATCCCCTATCTCCTCCTCTACACATAACGTATATAAACACATTGGTTCTATATACAATCACACAATACACACAATTAATGTATTCTATCAACCGTCAAGTTCCATGACACATTCCATTGATTAGTTTCCGTTTACCTAATCATCATGCATTGTCTACAACAATCTCGACTATCCTCCACCGATAGCCCCAAGCAGTTATTTCTAAAACAGAAAATAAATGCACAAATGGATATTCAATCAACATTTCATTTCCTCATTTCTCACCAATTAATTATCCCAATTAATTAAACAATGTAATTAGGTCATTTTCCATAATTACCATTTCAACCCTTAGGTTCCATTTTCATCAATGATTCAACAATCATTCCATTTTTCTATGCCAAACATGCATCTAGGTTTATTATGAATAAAACCCCAACTTTTGTAAAATTACACAAAAGTCCCAACCTTTCACAAAATTACTAAACCAAGCCCAACATCTCAAAATACCAAAATTTAAAGACAAAACCCATAGAGAGGAGTAGGTTATCCCTACCTCAAATTCGGAGTCCCAAAGGAGAAGACGACAAAACCCAACGTGCTCCAAAACCCGAGATTTTCAGATTAAAATGAAGCCCTCGACGATCAACAACCTTTTTGTAAAGGCCAAAGGTGAGTAAATCACTCCTACTAGATCAAAACCTAGAGAGAAGGTAGAGTCTAGAGTGAGAGGCTCAACAATGGTGATTTTGAAAAAGTAAGAGAGAGAAGAGAAAGTGAAAAAGTGATTTGAAAAGTCACAATTTCAGGACTTTAACCCAGTCTTCCGCTCGAGCGTAAAACACCCCGCTCGAGCGGCCACTCACAGACTTCCGCTCGAGCGGCCAACCTCCCGCTCGAGCGCAGAATGCACTCGCCCAGCACTTTTGCAGAACCAGGCCTCCGCTCGAGCTCCCAACCCTACGCTCGAGCTCACAACACTGCACAACAAGATACTGGATGGATGTAATCTACGCTCGAGCGCCAACACCTCCGCTCGAGCGTACAGGCCAAAAATCTGGGCAACTAGTTTTGGTTTCTAACTCAACCAACCTGTAACCAACCCGCCCAACACATCCTATAACTCAAATACAAAGTAAGAAAGGATGTAAACAAGATAATAAACAACTACCAACATCCACGGACACATGTCCGGATCACGGTATAACAAGGGTAAACCCGGGATCGCTATACAACACTACGTGCCCCAAAATTTCAACTCGGTGAGCCAAAACTTGCACTTATCAAATTTGGCATACAAACGGTGCTCCTTAAGCAATTCAAGCACTACTCGTAAGTGAGCCTCATGTTCCTCCTCGGAGGTTGAACAAATTAAGATGTTGTCCACAAAGACAACCACAAAAAGGTCCAAGTGTTCCCGAAAAATTCTATTCATCAAATCCATAAAGGAAGCAGGCGCATTGGTTAACCCAAAAGGCATTACAAGGAATTCATAATGGCTATAATGCGTACGAAAGGCCATTTTCTGAATGTCCTCCTCCCGGACTCTTAACTGATAGTACCCCGACCTAAAATCTATTTTTGAGAAGCAACGAGACCCTTTAAGTTGGTCAAACAAATCATCTATTCTGGGTAGAGGATACTTGTTCTTAACTGTAACTCTATTCAACTTGCGGTAATCAATACACAACCGCAATGACCCATCCTTCTTCTTCGCAAAGAGAGTCGGCGCTCCCCAAGGCGATGTACTAGGGCGAATAAAGCCCTTGTCTAAAAGTTCTTGGAGTTGAATCTTCAACTCATGCAATTCGGCGGGTGTAAATCTATACGGTAACATGGAAATCGGTGCCGGGCCAGGCACTAATTAAATAGAGAACCCGATCTCCCGGTGAGGTGGTAAACTAGTAAGATCTTCTAGAAAGACATCCGGGTATTCACAAACTACCCTTGGTAACTCAACACGAGCCCTGTCACTCTCACTATCCAAGAGAGTTGTAAGAAGGCCACTAAGCTTGCTCCTACTACAAGGGTCAACAACTGGCGACAAGGCTCTATCAACTCCGTTCCCCAGAAAATAGAAACGATCACCACCCGAAGTGCAGACTGTAACTCTCTGACGGTAACAATCAATCACAGCTTGATAAAAACACAACCAGTCCATGCCTAAAATGACATCAAAACTCGACATATCTAGCAACACAAAAGCAAATGGAAGTCGATGTCCGGCAACTTATATTTCACAATAACGACAACCCCGGTCTAAATCAACTGTACCCCCAACAGGTGACTTTACCCTGAGTGGAGGCACTAACTGTGCTACCTCTAACCCCAATGCAGAAGCAAATGCAGTAGATATAAATGAATGAGATGCACCCGTGTCTATTAATACATTAGCTAAAGAATTACACATAACAAAAATACCTCTCACAACTGAGGATTCTGGTAACTGCTCTGACACGGTAACAGCATACACGCGCCGTTGTGGCCCCTGATTAAGTTGTCCCCCTCTCGGAGCATAGGCCTGTTGTATCGACTGAGTCGAAGTGGCTCCCTGATTAGCTCGTGAAGCCTGAGCTGAATGAGCCTGTTGGTGGCTCTGAGTCTGCTTCGATCCTGATGCGCCAGATGCGCCTCCCAACTGAGAGCAAGTTCTCTTCATATGCCCCGGCTGACCACCTGATAACAATTAAATCCCTAGCCTCCATTCTAAGACTAAGACTGACTCTGAGATCGGTTAGGTGGTGGTGGTGGCAACATCAATGTCCTCCACCCTTCTGTGAGCACGAAAAGGCTTTGAGGCCTGGCTGGCTACACTTGAAACACGTGAAGCCACTAGATGTACTTTTTCCTGGAACCGCACTAGGCAAAGGAAAAGTGGATTTTGACTGTTGTGGTTGTGGCTGGAATGAAAAAGTACCCATGCTCTTCTTATTCTGCCTATAGTCTCCTTGAGACTCTTGGCCCCTAGGCCTTGAACTCCGAAGCCTCTCCTCCTCGGCTTGTATGGAAATCTCAACGTATGCCGCCGACTCTACAAGGCGGTCATAGTTCCGAATCATGTTCCCAACAATCTTAAAGAAAATTTTGGTTTTTAACTTTTTCTCGAATTCAATGCAACGGTGTTCTTCCGTTGCCACTAATTTTGGTGCAAACCTAGATAAACTAGAGAAGATTGCCTCGAATTCGGCCGCGGTCATATCGAGTTGTTTGAGGTCTTTGAACTCTTGCCTCAATCTCTCCCTAGCGGCGGGAGGTAAATACTTATCTTGGAAAGCAACCACAAAGGCTTCCCATGATGGCTCCACCCTACCCTTGGCATACTTCCACCACTGACCCATATCCCCTTTAAGGTAGTAACTCACTAGAGTCACCCTCAACTTGCTATCATTTATATGAAGCATCTCGAACGTCTTCACAGTTTGTTCGAGCCACTCATCTGCTTTCTTGGGCTCGGGGCCATCATGGAATTCATCTGGTTTGGCCCGTAAAAACTCTCTAGTAAGGAAACTCGTCCTTGACTCCACGGTGTTCTCTCGGGCTTGATTCTCCGCCCTCAACAAGTTCATAGACTCCCTCAAACCCCATCCCATTTCTCGGGCTAGGGCCCCCATTGCGGTTTGACCCAGTTGTCCCACGTGCTCGGCCACATTAGCTTGGCCTGCTTGCTCAGCCATATTAGCTTGGCCGAACCCTTCTTCTTGCACCGAAACCCTATGGATCGATACCTCATGCACACCTCGACGAGCCCTACCACGCCTCCCGCCTCTACCACCACGGACTTGACCCCTTCCTGACATCCTAATAAAGGACACAAGAAATAATTTAGCACATTAACTCATATGTGCTCGTAACTTGACTTACATGTTCGATTACAACAATTCCATATATTTCTTTACCATATACACAATTCAATTTCACTCCACATAAGCACCTAGTCATGTAAACACATACGCATTATACTCTTATGATAAGATTCGTCGCACGACAAATCAAAAATTCTTAGTAGAATGAGTATTGATCAAGTACCCTTCTAATAAGACCTCAAGGAATTTAATAGGCGCAAACAACATCCCAAAAGTCCGATCCCATACCCATTTAGTCACATAAGCATGTTATCACATAGTCACAAGATGCATAACACTTCCTAAACATGCTAAATGAACCCATTGTGGTTAAACAACCACTTCCCACGAGCTCAAAGTATTTAAACCCGGTAGCTTTGATACCAAGTTATAACGCTCCAATTTTCATACCCAAATGACAATACAATAATCATGGCCCTTTTAAAGGAAAGCCAATTATACAATCTCACACTTGCATTTCTTAATGTAAATAATTCCTCATGCGATAATACATTAGTCCAACAACAAGTAATTAAACAAATAAATACCCCCAAGGGTTTACAAGTTTCCAAGGCTTAAGCCTGGTTACACAAAATGGTTATTCAAACCCACACAAATACAGCTCTTGGCTTACAGACAGAGTCACGGTAGAATGAGAGTTTTGTACTCTCAATACACACATTTTCTAGCCTTTAGTTAGGCGGAATCACCACATCCTTTCCTGCACAGAAATCCCGTAGGGTGAGCATAAAGCCCAGTAAGAAATTCTTAACAAAGTATATACATTTTATACAAGTCTCAAGAGATGAAATGCACATGCCATGCTATGTCCTTTTTGAAGATAAATCACATTTTTCATCTTTTGAAAACCATCATACTCAATGATGTCATGCAATTTCAATTATTCAAAATTTATTAATTTAATTCAAGGGGCGGTAAATACAACTCTGGTAATCTCTAGGTCGATGTCTGCAAGTAGACTATACAAGTACTACCAATTTGTCATTTTTACCAGCATTGACTAGAAGGCTCGACACCTAGAATCTGTCATTTTTACCAGTATTAAGTGGAAGGCTCGACACCTATTCAATTTCATCTACACCACCTGTCAAGACTTACCACCATATTTACCCCAAAACCAATTCATGGAAACTTGTTTCTCAACATTCTTTTCTCAATGCAAGTTTTCAAATCAACTTTCAAAGTTTAATGTAATCAAATGAATTGATATGCTAATAACACAAGATGAAGATAAATATTTTTATTCCAATTCATCATCCAAGGAATAACACAATTCCCTCTTCTCAAGTATCCTCAACAATTAGTCATTTCAAGACTATTTCAACGTTTTGAACAATAATTTCTAAAATGAACAACAATTCTCATATTCCCTGAAATTCATCATTTATATAAATATAAATAAGAAAATTTCCAAACATCCATTTATTTTGACACACAAAATAAATACAACAATGTCATTAATGGATTTTCAGTCTTTTAAAAAAAATCTCCAAATTCTAGGTTTTCTCACAAAAACTATACAACTCAAATCTTTTGAAAGAAAACTTTCCAAAATCATCTTTTATTCAATCAACAAAGATCAAAACCTATAAGTTCATTTTAAAAGAACAAGAGGCAAACCCACTTTTAAAATTGCTAAACTTCTTGAATTAACAATAGATTTTCAAAGCTATCGAAGGATGATTTCGAAAATCATTTAGATCTTGCAAATATATATATATATATATATAACTCTAAGAAAATCCCTACCTCAAGTTTTGAAGAAGAAATGCGATGAAACCCCCAAAATCAATGGTATCCAAACTCAATCTTCACTGCACACAACGAAACTCTCGAGGAGCTAACCAACTTTGATGAAGAACTTAGGTCCAAATCCCAAAGGATTTGAAGAAATCAAAGATCTTGTGAGGTTTTTAGTAGGCAATGTAGAGAGAAGGGAGAGGAAATGTTTTTTGAGAGAGAGAGAGATATACAAAAGTGATGTGAAATATCAGATTCACGAACTGATATAATACATGGTCCGCTCGAGCATGGAAAGCCCCGCTCGAGCGTCAAATACACTATCCCAGTACTTTTGCAGACAGGTCAAACTTCTGAAACTAAACATTTTCCGCTCGAGCACATAAATGGCTGCTCGAGCGAACAAGCAACTTCTAATGCATTTTGCATTTTTGTTTTGGGGGCGCTGCCTCTCAACCCCACCAGGGCGCTGCCCTAGGACCCGCCAAGGAGCACTGTCCTCTGGACCCTCGCGAGCTGACCGGGCAGCTCAACCCCCGACCGGCCCAGTTGAAGTGGCAAAACATGAAAGAAGGATTGAAACCGAGATCGCTACAGTACCCGCGCGGGGAGTTGAAAAATGGTTTTTTGGTGCCCACTACCGTCTGTATAATAGCTGGCAAATGTGGGGAATGGTTTTAAAAATTGAAAAATGATTTTTCGGTGCCCACGACTGTCCATATAATAGCCGGCAAATGTGGGGATGGTTTGAATTCAAGGTGCCTAATTGCCCAGTGTAAGCTTATCGCTAGATGAATGTGGGAAAAATGATTTTTGGATGTCCACATAGTCCTGCCGTAGAAGAGCCGGCAAAAATGAAAAAACGGATGGTTTTCGAAAATGTTTTGGGTGCCCACGTCCTGCCGTATAATAGCCGACAAATGTGGGGGATGGTTTTAAAAAGTTGAACAATGGTCTTTGGAAAAATGTGATTTTTGGAAGAAAATGGCTTTTGAGAAAATGGTTTTTGGGAGTTCACTTCTCGCCGTATAATAGCCAGCAGAAGTTGTAAAGTGTTATGGATTGAGTGCCCGCTGTCCCGCCATATCAAATTGGCAAAAGGTGGAATGGGTTGAGAAATGTGTTGAGTCGATGATAATATGTGTGAATTGAGATGAATTATGAAATTACAATTGATGTGTAATTTGGCATGGAAAGGGAATGCATATAGAAATTATTTGAAGAAATTGAATTAAAAAGGGTTTATTATCGTTGTGATATGTTGAATTAAGATTGATAACACACATGTGGATATGATGCAGTTGTGATATATTGAATTATAGTTGCTAATGCAAGTGTGGATGTGATGTAGTTGTTAGATGTATAGGAGTTGAGTGTAGGATAACAATTATTGAATATAAAAGAGATTTGGATTTCTACATTGAGGAGTTACAACAAATATGAATAGATTGGTGGGAATAGTATGTATGTGAGATGTTTTGGAGTATTAAGGGAACTTGAACTTGAGGTTATGAAGTTATAATAAATGTAACTCGTAAAAGGGGAGAATGGGAATAAAAAGAGAAATGTTAAAATGGAAATTTAATAAGGAATATTTTGGAATGGGTTAATAAATATGAAATGATGTGGTTCCTTACACATATTTGTTTCTAAAAAGGATTTATGATTTTTTGATAAAAATGATAGTTTTGATGGTCGAAGGTTTTCTTAAATGTTCAAATAAATTTCGAGAAAAAGATACTTTACGTATGATATTTTGAAATTACAAAACGTCACCTACTATGTGGTATCACCCTGCATGCATGATCATTTCTATCTATAGGATGGTTATTGTTGTAGAACTATGAGATTCCTATTGGACAATTGTGCTTACCCCTTGTTGTTTCATTTCTTTTTTTTTACAGGAAGAGAATTCAGATTGATTGGTTGAAGGATTAGGAAGTTTATGTATCTCTTGTGTGTGATCTCATTGTACTTTGATGTTTGTAATTATTTAATTGTAACTCCGTAGCAGGAGCTTGGCATGTATTATTATTATTGCTGTATTCATCATGAGAGAGACATGTACTATTATGTTTCTATTACTCAAGGGTAATAGATAATTGTTTAAAAAAAAAAAGGGACCTAAATTTCAGGCTCTTGGTAATGTTTCCGAGTAATTAAAATTCGAGACGTGACAGTTCCAATCCAAGATCTTCAGTATAGGAAACAATATCTTTACTACTTAAATAGCACACAACATATTTATTTTTAAATAAAAATAAAAATAAAAATTTATATTTTACAGATTTAACAGTACACTCATCAAGTATATATTGTAACCTTTGATATTGTATTGACAACTTCCCAGCATTGTGTAATGCATCAGCTTGCTTTGTCCAAAATTTTCCATGGCTCCAAATGCTACGCCACTTAGATCAAATTGAAATGCACCGCAACTACATGACACAAATCAAAGATTGCTACGGTTACTGAATTTCCTAAGCATACTGGATTTGACATGCATGCCACCCAAATATATTTTGAAAACCATATATATATGCTTATTAGATAGCTTCAATTAATGTATGAAAACAGTGAAAAAAAAAATGAAAACAATTTCGGTGTTTCTCAATTTTATTGGAGAAGAAAAATGAAAACAATTTCGGTGTCTCTTAGTTTTAATGGAGAAGGATTCTCTCCCGTCCACAGTTTTACTAGAGGGGTGTTGTTGGGATTTATAGAGCCACCACATATCCTATTTTGATAATTTAAAAAAATTAGATTCATTTAATATTGACAACTATATGATTTCATTATATTTGTTTAAAAAAATGAATGATAAATATATTTTTAAAATTGTCCATTCATTTTTTTAAAGACCAATAATATATATATATATATATAAATATGGCATTAATCTAAATTTTATTCTTAATGATCTACTATAAAAAAACTTTACAAATCGTATGATTCAAATTATTAAAATGAGGCCTATAATGTATTTTACGGACCGATTATCACACTTGTAATTCAACAGTAAATTAGACAGAACTACTTCCCATATTAATAATAGAAAGTAAAAACATAAAGGGGATTTTTTTTAAGGTCCTTAATAATAACAATTTAGAGGCTAAAGGACACACAAAAAGATAGTGATGCCTCACGTCCCTGAAACAACTTGGCGCGCGTTTTTAATTATTTTGTGGACCAAAATACCCTCGCCAAAATCAACACAGAACCAAACTCATTCCGACGTCTCAGTTACATTCCAAACATCCAGCATCTTCACGAACAGGAGACCAGCAGAATTAGAGTTTCAACATCATCTGCACCATCGACATTACAGCTTCGTTATCCTCTCCAAAAATCATTCCCATTCCTTCCTCACAAATTTCTCTGACCTACGTTAAAGCTTCGTTTTCACGGCTCATCATCATCTCAGTCCATCTTCGTCACGTCGCATCTTCATCGCGGACCATATCAGCTCATCATTCAAGTTTCATCCTAACTCTGGTCAGTTTTTCTACAATACAACTAGATTTTCTCTGGAAACACAGTTAATAGCATTTTATAATAACCTTTCATAAATTAGGGTTTCAATTTCGTAATAAAAAGCTACCTGCATTTGAAAAAATTTATTTCTGTGTATTTTGAACTTATTCTTCAACATGTTTGTTTGATTTTATCTGTAAATTTCTCTGGCATTTAAATTTCTCTGATTTTTGATTAATGTAATTTTCTTCTTTCAATTTTCTCTGGCAAGTTTATTTTCACAACAATTTTTTGTGTTTTTATCTTATTCTTGAACATGTTTCTGTAATTCTGTCTATAAATTTTCCTGCTCCGTAAATTTCTCTGTAATATGTATTTTTAATTGCAATGTCTATCTTAATCTAGAATGTCTATTGCTTTCTTGCCTCTGTCTTAAGTTTCTCTGGTATTTATAATTTTCTCTGACCACATCACATCACTTTCCTCCCTTGTGTCTTTGTCATTTTAAATTTTCTCTGGAATTTTCATATTGTGGACTGGAATGAATGTTTCTTCTTGGAATTTTCTCTGCCATATGTACTTTGAGAAAAAGTTATTTCTCTGAATTTTGATCTTATTCTTGAATATGTTACTGTCATTTTGTATCTGAATTTCTCTGCTTTGTAAATTTCTCTGTAATATGTATCCTTCTCTGCAATGTCAATTACACTCTTGCCTCTGTCTTAAGTTTCTCTGGTATTTATAATTTTCTCTGGAATGAATGTTTCTTCTTGGAATTTTCTCTGCCATATGTACTTTGAGAAAAAGTTATTTCTCTGAATTTTGATCTTATTCTTGAATATGTTTCTGTCATTTTGTATCTGAATTTCTCTGCTTTGTAAATTTCTCTGGAATATGTATCCTTCTCTGCAATGTCAATTACACTCTTGCCTCTGTCTTAAGTTTCTCTGGTATTTACAATTTTCTCTGACCACATCGCACCACTTTCCTTCCTTGTGTCTTTGTCATTTTAAATTTTCTCTGGAATTTTAATATTGTGGACTGGAATGAATGTTTCTTCTTGGAATTTTCTCTGCCATATGTACTTTGAGAAAAAGTTATTTCTCTGAATTTTAATCTTATTCTTGAATATGTTTTGTCATTTTGTCTATGAATTTCTCTGCTTTGTAAATTTCTCTAGAATATGTATCCTTCTCTGCAATGTCAATTACACTCTTGCCCCTGTCTAAGTTTCTCTGGTATTTATAATTTTCTCTGACCACATCGCACCACTTTCCTCCATTGAGTGTCTCTATCATGGTTAATTTTCTCTGCTTGTGTATGTAAATTTTTCTTGCATTTTAATATTATGAATTGAAATTTTCTCTGGAATGGAAATTTCCTCAAGAATGTGTAATTTTTTCCAGAATGTGCATTTTTCTCTGGTATGTTTATTTTGTTCAATTCTTGATTTCAATATGGTATACTTCTCAGTGCCATGTTTACATTACTTTGTTTATTTTATCTTTGCTAATTGTGGAATGCAAATTTTCTTTCACTTGCCATGTTTACTTTTTTCTATCATTCATTTTCTCTGGTATGTTTACTTCTATCTGTAATTTAAACAATTATTGAAAATTTCTCTCCCATGTTTATGATGCTGTGTTGATTTTCTCTGACATGTCAAATTTTCTGTAATTTTCCCTTATCTGTAATTTTCTCTGGCATCTCCAATTTTCTCCCTTATCTGTAATTTTCTCTGACATTTCCATTTTTCTCTGGGATTTAATGTTGACATCTCTATGCTTTAATCATTGTCTAGAAATGGCAAAACGTAAAGGCAGCGAAACACCAGAAACACCAAGCAAAAAACAGAAACTGTCTCAGTCTTCTTATGGACTAGGATCAAAAACCAGCAGCAAAACACTAGAAACACCAAGGAAGCAAGAACAACTCTCTCAGTCCTCTTATCTTCTAAGATCAAAAACCAGCACTAAAACACCACAAACTCCTTCCCAAAACACACAAGTCCAAGCTGATGAAGCAACTAGCATCCAGATGAGTACCCCAACTTCAAAAGACTCAAGCTCAAGGGGGAAAAAACCTGTTAAACTCCACAGAAAGAGAGCTCACTACAGCATTCAATTCCGATCCAACCTCTCATCTGTCGTCTCCTTCTTTCAAACACTTAAATTCAGTTCAAAACATCTTCTAGAGCTTCAAAAGACCCCATTCTGGTATTTGATTCAAGCTCTAACCACTGGAAGGATGGATCCAAAGAAATCTAGGAAATCCGATGATGATGTAGTTGCCATAATCCAATGTTACAATGAAAAAACAAAAGCATTCACAGTTGGGAAGAAGAACCTGACCTTTACAACAAATGACATGACCTTGATTTTTGGTTTGGAAGGAGGTAAAGGAGCCATGTCATTAAGATACTCTAAAAAGCCAAAATCTGCATTCCTCAGGAGAAGATTCCAAAAGGACACAAGGCTCACTGGTCCTGTTCTTAAAAATGCCTTGGTCAAAGCAATGAAAGGCAAGCAACCAACTGACTTCAAAGATGTAGCAATCATTGTTACATTGTACTTGTGTCTCACCCTATTTTTTGCAACAAGTGGGAATTCAATAGGTTGGGTTTTTATAAAGTATGTGGAACCTCTTGAATCAATGAAACAGTATGATTGGCCGGAAGCAATCACATCAACATTGATTGATTCTATCATGGCATTGCATAGAACTCCAGAAAAAGTTACGGGGTGTGTCATTGCATTGCTGGTAAGTATAATATCCATTCAAATTTGCAGTTATCATACTTACAAATTTGTGCGTTTACAAAATTTTATTTACTTTCATTTTCATCACAGTATTGGCTATGTGAACATGCAACTATCATTGACTCAGAAGACAGTAACACAACAGACTTCCCAAGATGTGCCAAGTGGAACCTTCAAACCTTGACGAAACAGCTGCAGAAGACACCAGTCCACTCTCTTGCACCTCGACAGGTTAGATTCCTATTGCTACCGAAATCTCAGTGAAATTTCAAAAATTTCTCTGACTACTGCTTTGTTTCCCTCCTTGTGCATTGATTGATTAAGATTAATTTTCTCTGAAATATTAATTTCTGTTTTCTTCTTTGTTAACCACTGGTCTATTTCTGCCATTGTAATCAATTTTCTCTCCCATCCAAATTTCTCTGACCACAATTGTAACACATTAACTTATATGCCCTGATTCATTTTCTCTAATATCTGAATTATGTTCTTTGTCACATAATTTTCTCTGGCCCATCAAATTTTATCTCCTTGTGTGTAATTTTCTCTGCCCATAACTTGTGTGCCTTGCATCTTTGATTAACACTGTTTATTTCTACCCTTCTAATGAATTTTCACTGGAATTCAAATTTCTCTGACACAAATATAGTAAAACATTAACTTATAAACACTGTTTATTTCACTGTTTCATAATTTTCTCTGCCCCATACAATTAACTCCATGCCTCTAATTTTCTCTGGCCCAATACAATTTTCTCTGAAGTTTGTTTCCAATTAGTATCATTTAGATGAATTTTATTTTCCTTATTTGAATTTTTTCTCTGAGTGAATTTTGTAACATTTCTCTAATAAAAGAGTCTCCTGTTACAGATTGATAACAAGCAGCTAGTCAAAAACCCATCTGAGGAGTTTTGTCTTGGCAAAAAGACGAAGAAAGAATTAAAAAAGGCAATTGTCATATTCAAGGAGAAATTACAAGATCCATCTGAAGATGGAGGGAATGAACAAAAAGAAGAAGAAACCACCAAAGAAACCAGCAATGGACAAGAACATCAAGCAAGCAGCACAGAAGAAGAAACCACCAAAGAAAGTGAAGAAATAGAACCAGAAGACAAAGAACAAAATGAACAGAAAGAAAATGATGAAGAAAGTGATGAAGAAGAAAATAATGAGCAGATGGACCAACAACATGATGAAGAAAGTGATGAAGAAGAAAATGAACAGAAAGAAAGTGAACAAGAAGATGAAGATGAAGATGAACAAGAAGAAGAGAACAAGGATGAAAGTGATGAAGAAGAAAATAATGAGCAGATGGACCAACAACATGATGGCATTTGTGGCTCAACAATGCATCAGCCTGAAGAATTTGAGGAATCAAAGGATGCCCAAATTGCTGATCTACGTCAAAGACTGAAGGCACTGTCTCAATCTAAAAAAGAAGAAGACAGAAATTGGATGGAATTACTTGCTGAAAAGGATATTTCAATAAGAATCCTGACATCACATAACTCAGAACTTCAAGAAAAAGAAAGCACAATCCGAATGAAACTAAGGATGTTGGAGGTTGAAAAAGCAGACGATGCAAAAACAATTCAACAGTTGAGGTGTTCAAATTCGGAGCTTGAAACTGAAAATGCCAAATTGCATGAACAAGTTCAAGAACTATCTGTCCAACTAGCAACACAACCATACCGAACACCAACACAACTTCAACCACAAGGTCAGTGAAAATCTTGAGCCACAAAAAGTTATGTCCTTGTGCCATCATAACTCAGAGAAATTTCTATTTATTATAATTTTCTCTGTCATTGGTAATTTTCTCTGGAAGTTATATCTCTCTCAACACATTAGTTATATTTCTACTGCTCATTTCATTTCTCTGTATATTTTCTTATTCCATTTTTGGGGCTTGTTTGATTTTCACTGTGTATAGTTGGAATGCAACTGGAACAACAACCAACAACCCAACAAGAGCAAATCCCACACAAACAACAACCGAAACAAAAGAAGAAACTCTATGGTAACTACAAAATATTGAATTAAATAAATTTACATATTGAAATATCATCTGTTGCTTTAGAGAAATTTCACTTTTCCTAATATTTTCACTGCCTACAGTCAAAAAAGATCCAACCTCAATGATAAAAAATTTAAAGGCAAAAGAAAGGAAGGAAAAGCAGCATGATCCAGAATTCCAATATCCGAAAGTTGCGAAAGTGACTAGAGCTTCAAAACAAGCTGCAAAACAAGTTGAGCAAAGCACAAAGGACAAAGAAGTGCTTGATGCTGATGCATACGTCTTGCCTCAACCTATAAACATCACAAAATCTTGGGTCTTTCCACAAACTCTTCCCATTTCAAGATTGATAAAAGATCATATAAAAGACATCTTGCAGCACATATCAAATGTGTCTGGGCTTGAGTAAGTACAACAAACAAAATAGAACATAACAAACAACAAATTACAAACTTATGTTGCATTAACAACAATTCAATCCCTTCTTTGTCATCTTGTAGAGCTTTAATTTGGACAAGTGAGTTGAATATCATTACCTTTGAAGACATTGGAAACCTCATAAAGCAAAAAGAAATTGCCAACAATGTAAGTCTTTCCCTTTCATCAACATTTCTCTGCAATGTTCCATCAGCCTTTATAAAACAATATTACAATTATAAATCATATTTTTCAGGTCATTGATGGCTATGGAGAGATCCTTTTGGCTGACCAAATCAGAGAGAAACAACAACCAACCTCATTTTTTTTCACATCCATGTGCTTAGTATGTTACTACTATTTTATTTGATTTTCTCTGGAATTTACTTTCTACTTTCTCTTCTTAATATACTTCTTGAAGTCAGTTGTGTCACTAACAAACCATTTTTTGATTTTCTCTGAGCACAGAATTTCATCAACATGACAGAAAATCAAAGTTTTCGAGTGTCCTTATTTGACAAGCATATTGAAACAGCATGGAGGAACTATAGGTTCCTCCATTTCCCAATAAATACTGGAGGTAATGAGAAGTCCACACATGGAAATCACTGGACCTTGCTTGTCCTGGACAAACAAGACAATTTATGGAGGTTCTACAACTCATTGAGGCCAAGGAGGGATGATGCAGAAGACAAATATGTCAAAGATGCAAAACAATTGGTAACGAGTGCAAATTTCTCTGATCCATCATCATCTTTATGTGATGATAATTTTCATAGAATCCCATTGACTTGTCCGTAAATTTCTCTCTTATATAAAAATTATTTTTTTGCAGCAAGATTACGTGGAGAATTTTCTGAAAGCTTGTCTTGAAAGAGACGCTCAATCACAACCCTCTTTCAAATTAATTAACTCACAAAACACAAGTTATGACTTTGAGTATGTCAACAATGCTCCACAACAAGAAAGTGATTCGTAAGTTTCATACATCTATAAATAAGATAATTTCAGTTGCATGTTTCTTAAAACTAACCATACCTATAATTTGTATGCAGTCTGGATTGTGGCCTCTTCGTCTGCTATATAATGAAACAATATAGCAAGCATGAACCTATCAAATCCAAATTATCCACACAAGAGATAAGGTTGATGAGGGCAGAACTCATAGAGAGATTTGTGACCGAAGTTGGCAGGTCATGGACTGAACCAATTGAAATACCCCCAGAAGAACCACAAATGTAATAGTGAAACTAGTGAAAGGAAGACAATGTACATATCCACACAGAGAAAATTGTCTCACATATATGTATATATCCTTTCTTGTTCATACATTGAAGGAATGATGATCCTTGACGTATATGTATATATCCTTTCTTGACTAATCTAAATTTCATTTTTTTTTTTATTTCGACTAATGTAAATTTCAACAATTGTCTGCCAGAGAAAATTGTCTGCCAGAGAAAATTGTCTGCAGAAATTTCTCTGGTATAAACTACCAGAAATTCACAGAGAAATTTAACTTGTATCGTCCCAAGGGGATTCCTATATGATCATGTAATCTGTAAAACTTTGTGTTGGTACAAAACAATCATCAAACTCAACAAAACACAAAGCACACAGTAATTTTATCTGCCACTGGAAAATTTCATTGCATGAATTTCAAATTTCAGACCACAATGCCCATATAGTTTTCTCTGTTGGTGAAAAATTTCTCTGGATGAAAATTTCTCTGGCTTTGACACAAATTTCTGAGTTCAAGTGAGTCCAGAGAAATTCTTTCCTGGTCCAGAGAAATTCTCAACTCAGAGAAATTTTTTGAATGCTGTCTGCTGTGCACATTTCTTGAAATGACTGATATGAAGCTACCAGAAATTTACAGATAAATTTAACTCATATCTCACCAAAGAAGGTGCCTATATGATCATTCAATCTCTAATGCACTGTGTTAGTACAAAACAATTATCAAATTGAAAAAACACAATCCACACAGTACTTTAGTCTGCCATTGTCAAATTTATGTGGATGAATATGAAGCTTCAAAACACAACACACAGAATTTTCTCTGCCATAGGAAAATTTCTCTGGATGAATTTGACAGGTACTACAAACCCACTGCTTATAGTATATATCAACAAACACACTTTAACTCATATTGAAAAATTTCTCTGGATGAATTTGATTGATATTATTATATACACTGTCCAAAAAATAAATTTCACAAAACAAAATACACAAAGTAATCATCAAATGTATTATTCCATCAATAAAATGTATAATCCTCAACTATTTAACAAAGGTTCCTTGCATGTCCTCTTATTATGGTGACCAATACTCTCACAACGACTACACTTAATCACCCTTTTAAACTCTCCAGTAGAAGCAATTCTGTTCTTCTTCGGCCTCCCAGCAGGTCTCTTGCTCAATGGAGGTAAAATCATAGCATCTTCAATGCTACACACAGGTTTTTCAACAGTTGGAACTGGGCCAATCGAAAAGGAGTATGCTTGACGATACATATCAGCATGAAAAAATGGTTCAACAAATGAATTCAAATTCTTTCCACTCCTAAAAATTGCAGCAACAGCATGTTGACATGGATACCCATTTATTTCCCATTTTCGACATGAACAAGTTCTCAACCCAAGATCAACCATAACCGAAGGAAAACAATGCACTTCAAAGACATTATCAGATGATAAACTCACATTCCATGTCCTCCCGTCCAAAAAAGACTTCTCCAACACACTATCCATACGAGGACACAAAATTTTATTCCATTTACTAGAGAGCAGCCTCCTATCAGACCTCATATTCATGATTTGCAACCGTATCATGTCCACCAAATTTGTTATTGGCAAGTGCCGAGCTTCTCGTATCCATGAATTGAATGACTCAGCAACATTTGAATACATCTCACCATAATGTTTCCCTGTAAAATATGCATCACTCCAATTTTCATATGGTAAACTTCTCAAGAAAACACTCACAATGTCTCCTCCCTCACTTTTTAACTCATTTAACTTGAAATGAAATGATGCCTTTGTTGGAGCATATGCACATTCTGAAAACTTGGACACAATCGTCTCCCTAACCAAATTTGTGTTTCCACATGACAACTTATCCCTCAAATTTCTCTTTAGATGTTCCAGACAAAATCCATGAAAGCAGTTAGGGAAAAACCTAGCAATTCCCTCCACAATTCCACAATGTCGATCTGATATGAAACTTATCACCCTTTCTGATCCTAATACTCCATATAAATGTTCAAGAAACCAACACCAATTGTCTTTATTCTCAGCATCAACAACAGCAAAAGCTACAGGAAAAAAACCTACAAAACAAATAGGAACAAGCATATTAGGTACACACATGCAGAGAAAAATAGAACAATAAACATCCAGAGAAAATTCACACATTGGCAACATCCAGAGAAAATTGAATAAGTGACCAGCTACAGAGAAAATTCACACAATCATAATATACAGAGAAAATTCACTTAGTGACCACCTACAAAACAACAGAGAAAAATAGAACAATAAAACAACAAGAGAAGTTTGACACTGCCAACATCCAGAGAAAATTTACACATTGGCAACATCCAGAGAAAATTGACTTAGTGACCAGCTACAGAGAAAATTCACACAATCATAATATACAGAGAAAATTCACTTAGTGACCACCTACAGATACAATTCACACAATGACAACATCCAGAGAAAATTCATACACTGACAAAAATCCATTGAAAATTCTCACAGTGGCCACAACAATAGAAAATCCACACAGTGGCCAAAACCAGAGAAAATTCACATTCACTCAATTCCTACATGTATAGAAAATTCACATACTTAGATAAAAATAGATATATTTACAATTACCTTCATTCCCATCTTTCCCCGTTGCAGCAAGCATAACTCCTTTGTATCGTCCTTTCAAAAATGTTCCATCAAGAAAAAGCAATGACCGACAATATTTGAAACCAGCAATGCATGCATGAAAAGCCACAAACACTCTTTTGAAACGCTTGTTATCTTCAAAATCTAACTCAAAACGACTCCCTGGATTGTTCTTCAATGCCTCATCAAAATACCACCGTAATTGATCAAATGACAAACAAGAATCCCCATATGTACTACATTTTGCTTTCTCAACACTCAACCAACCACAGTTATAACTAATTGAGACCCCATACTTGTCTTTCATTCCTTTCACAACATCCACTGGACGAGTTAAAGGTTTTGCACTTACCTCTTCAAGTATCAGCCCAGAAACCAAGCTGGAAGTCATCCTCGAATGTTTACTCGTACGAACCGCCACACCACACGTATGTTCATTGTTCAAAGTCCTTATGTAGAAGAACCCATTTGTTTTTTCAACAGAAGCATGTACACGCCGCATACATCCCCTTGATTCCTTATATGCACATTCTGCCGTAACCCTCAGCTTGTCATTTTTAACATACGTAAACTGAAAACCAACCTCAATAGCATACTTGCATAAAAAAGTACGGAACTCAACCACACCACCCTCAAACTTTTGTCCAACACTCGTAATATTATTCCGCCAACTAGCCGACAATAACACCTTTTCTTGGTGAGAACAAAACTTAGAGAGTGAATTCCTTTCAACATCCACCAGCCTATCACACTCACCATCCACAACATCTACCCAATTAGACCCCACTTCATCCTCTTCATCAGAAGTACTACATCTACTAACTGAAACATCAACTATATCAACACCGCGTGCACAAACAACCCTCAACATATTCAGAAAATCAATATTATTTCGAACCATACAATTCGGATGGCCCAAAATAGAATATGAAATACACATAGTCTCAGGTTTCAAATTCTCCCATGTTTTACACAAAATGCCAACCAATTCCTCAAAATTCAATTCGCATGAAACATTAATGACAATAGTATCATTCCCATATTTGCACAGCAACAACACTGCACTGTCCATTAAAACTGAAACAAAAAACAACAAAAAAAATCACACAAACACTTCACAATAACAACATAAATGTCCAGAGAAATTTCTAAAAATTATAATTTTCTCTGAACTTAAAATAAAACTCCAAAGACATCTACAAACTGATATTCACCTTCAAGATGATAAAAAACAAAATCACAGAAACTTAATGAATCACAGAGAAATTTACTGCTAACAATTAAACACAATTATAGAAAAAAAATCACATAGAATACAAGTCCAGAAAAATACTTTTCTCTGAACTACAAACTGAAAGTGAGTAACAAACTTACAATTTTCTCTGAACTACAAATACAGGTATAGAGAAATTTATGAACTTACATTCACTTTCTCATATTCTATCGCCATTACAAACTTCTAATAATATGTCCATATGCACTTATAATTTCCTCTGGACTACACAAACAATAGTGCAGAAAATGAAATTTCTCTGGTTTGAAAAAACATAGAACACAACTATAATTCATCAGCATGTTGATAAAAAACAGAGCACCAAAAATGAACTCTAAACATCAAAATCACCTACACTGTCAACACTATCTGAAATTGATCAAAAAAACAAAGAATGAAAAATTAATTCCAAAAATAAAAATCAACTCTATCAAGCTGGCCTCTCTCTAAACAAAAATAAAAATACATTTGGAATCTAAATCGAAAACAAACCTAATTCAACTCAACTCAAAAACCTACGCGATCAACACACTGTCAACACTCTTTCAAATTGATTAAAAAACAAATAATAAAAAATTAATTCCAAAAATAAAAATCAACTCTATCAAGCTGGCCTCTCTCTACACAAAAATTCAAAACAAATATCAAAATGCATGTGCTATCTCCATCGAAAACAAACCTGATTCAACTCCACTGAAAATCTACGCGATCAATACACTATCACACCACTGAAATCTCTGACGAAATCTCCAACAAAATCTACACGATCGTAGCAATCTTTCTCGTCAACTCCACTGAAATCTCCGACGAAATCTCCACCATAAAATCTCCACTGAAATCTTCGACGAAAACTCCGACAAAATCTCCCCTTCAAATTCGGTTTCCAAAATGTATCAGTTAACTCAACCATATAATATTCAAACAAATTTATGTTATAAAGGAAGGGTAATTTAGGTACTTTATAACCTAAAATAAATTTGAGGGACCTTAGCCATCAAAACATATTATAAAGGACCTCTCCTCATATCAAAAGTAGAGGAGGGACCTTAGGCCAATTTTCCCAAACATAAAAGAGGGCTTGTTTTCTTCAAATTTTAAGGGAGGCCTTTGTAATTTACTTTAAACTATACAACCAAAAACATATTTTGTTTTATTCATTATTTGAGATGAGGGGATAGAGAGGAATAGGTGTTTAGTCGTAAAGGGTAAGCTGTCTAATATAGTGTGAACATGAAATAGGGGTTCATTGTACAATTTAAAATTTTCAAATTCTTAAATTATTAGTTTTACCCATTAGATTAAATTTTCACTATTGTTGATTTGTAGATATTGTCTTCAATTAGACCATATAAACTGAAACAAGAAACAATAAATGGACACAACTAATAATTTAGGAATATCAAAGCAGTGATCATTCAAACTGATTGTCAAGGGTTAATTAATAGTTTGCGATCAGGTTATATTCTCTAAATCATTAATAGATGATATATTTAGTATATGAAAAAGTATGGACTGTCTTTCTTATGAAGGTACATCGTATTATTGTAAAGCCCGCACATGATGCGGCAAAAAGTAACGCTCCAAAAATAATAATCATACATCATGTTTGATTCATAAGACTAATAGTAAAAGTATTAATAATTCTATTAAATTAGTATAATATTCACTATCCAATTAGATTAGTAAGATAAATTATTCCCTTGTCTATTGTTTGATTTGCATTGCATAAAAAAACATATGAATATAGAATTATAACTATATTTTTTTTTTCTAATCTTATTCTCCATCAATGTTTCTTCACAATTTTTACTTTATCAAAATTTCTTCATAAATATGGTTTTGAAAAAAATTATAAATAAATAAATAAATAAAAATACAAAATACAAAGCCATGTTTGGTTTGTTTTTAATTTTTTTTTAAAATATAAACTAATTTGATAAAATAAATATCAAAAATATTTTTAAATTTTTTAAAATTATTTTTAGCCTTCTAAAATATAAAATAAAAATAATAAGTATTTTAATTTTTAGTCAAGAGTAAAAGAGTCTTTTTATTTTATTTCCCAACTTAGGATATATGATCCCACCCCTTCCCCATTACTAATAATCCTACAACTTGTTAGATTAATTATCCATAGGATTAATAATCCTAAAACAAAATTTCAAAACAAACACAGGATTATTGGGCACACGAATTAATAATCTCAATCCCATACTCTAATCCTATCAATCAAACTTGTCCATAATTCATCTCACGATATTAATTAAATTACAACAAATATTGAAATAATTATCTTTTATTCATATGATTTCATTGTACAGAAGGTAACACATGCCGTTATACATTCATAAGTCCTAACTCTAAATCTATAGCATGTGCCACAAGTTAATAATATGAAATAAAAATTAAACAGATATATAAATACCTTAGTAGTTACAACCGTCTAAGATAATGCTTGTGTGATGCCCCAATTTTTTTTGGAACATCATAAAATTTAAATAACAAAATAACTTGCTAAATAAAATTTTTAACATCTAATTAGGGAAATTTAAATTATCACATAGTCAAAGTTTAACAACAAAAGAAAATTTCGAGTCTGCATACAACGTTACAATATTCTTAATTACTAATACAAGAGATAGTAAAATTTTATTTTGATAAGGTCTTGACTTCATGTTAGCCAAGGTTCTACATTAGTAGCAGCTCCAACCTCAGCTTCCATTCCTTGCTCGTCAAAATCTGGCATAAAACGCCAGGGCAACAAAATATATGTCTTGAGTTTTGTAACACAGTAAGAAAACATAATCAACATACCATTCTTTTTAAGAGAAAATAATCAGATCATAACAATTAAAATAATAACAAAAAATAATAGCATGATAAATGTAACAAACATTATAATAATTTCGGCAATTTTAATAGTTTAGGTAACACTCAAAATCTCACCAAAGAGATTTTCTTACCAACCACTAAGCCATGGCCACTTTTAATTTGAAAACCCCCCTTGGTCAAATATTCAAGAACTACCAAGGATGCCCACACCTAGAGTTATATACCCAAGTCGTGGCATTCGTAGTCTACCTCAAGGGAATGGTTTGCCAGGAGCATATAACCTCCCTGTGTGCCATCAGCACATCCACCCTTATCCCCAAACCAAATACCGATAACGGTTCAAATAAGTCTCGTGCCATCTTAGGGTTTCGCGACACAATTATATAAAAATTATTAAAAACTATGGCTCACCCTGAACTACTAATATTAACTCTCGATTGTTAACTTTATATATACCGTTAATCATTTCAATTAGTTTTTCTATTAATCACAAATAATTCAAATTTCAATCACCAATAATGTTTTACCAACTCATTAAAATTTCCAACATAAAATATTACACATGCCACACATTAATAAATCAATATACAAAATTTAAATAAACAGTTAATTTAAACCATGGTATGAAATGATAATGTAGATACAAAAAAAAAAAAAAAATGAAACTATAATCACACACATGTATGGATTATTAATTTACAAGATTATACTAGCACAATATTTGTAACGCCCCAAATTTCTAGCCCAAATGATAATAAAACAATCATGGCTATTTTAAGAAAAAAACGAATGTAAATCTCCAAACTTACATTACACGATGCAATAGTTCTTCATGCAACAATACATTAATCTAACAATAAGTGAATAAACAAATAAATACCCCCCAAGGGTTTACAAGTTTCCAAGGCTTGAGCCTGATTATACAAAATGGTTATTCAAACCCACACACATACAGTCCTTGGCTTACACATAGAGTCACAGTAAAATGAGAGTCTCATACTCTCAACACACATTTCCTCCCCTTTAGTTAGGCAGCATCACCACATCTTTTCCTGCACAAAAATCCCGTAGGGTGAGCATAAAGCCCAGTAGGAAATCCTTAACAAAGTATATACATTTTATACAAGTCTCAAGAGATGAAATGCACATGGCATGCTATGTCCCTTTTCGAAGATAAATCACATTTTCATCTTTTGAAAACCATCATGCTCAATGATGTCATGTAATTTCAATTATTCAAAACTTAACAATTTATTTCAAGGGTGGTAAATATGCCTTTGGTAATCCCTAGGTCGGTGTCTGCAAGTATGTCACACCCCGAAAACAAATCCCACATAACTATTATATCAACTCACTTCCAAAATGAGATATTAACCAATTTCATTTACATAATTCCAAATGTTTACCAAAGTATTCTCACATGCCGTTATACCTATATTTACACAGTAGTACATGAATCTATAGCATGTAAAAGACATCATTAAATCATTACGAATAAGGCCCTCAAGGGCTTACAAGTTCCAAGGCAATAGCCCGGTTACACATATTGGTCTCTCGGACGCAAACACATTAGCCCTTGGCTTACAAAAATATCACAACTGTAACGCCCTCAAAATAATACATAAAATTCATCTCTTTAGACATGCATTGATACAAAGAAATCAACCACCTTTCCATTTATCAGAATAGTTCTTACAAAAGTATTACATGTTAACAACAAAAGCAAATGCCCTACGGGCTTACAGCTTTCCAAGTTAACACTTGGTTACAAAAGAAGAGTACTAACTCAATACATATTAAGCCCTTGGCTTGAATTTACATGTAATACATCAAAAGAAAGCAAACAACAAAAGGAGTTTGTCTGCCTCTAGCCTCCCAAGCTATGTCCTTGGAGATGGCATGCTACCTGTACCTGAAAATGATGTCCCATAAAGGGTGAGCCACAGCCCAGCAGAAATACGCTAAACCAACTATGAACAATGACTAAAAGATTAGGAGTTGATAGATGGTCAACACTAATACACTCACTTATATCACATTCTGGTTTCATGACATTTAAGTCCATGTTACATTTCATTTCTCATTTCTTTTTCAACTTTGAGTTTGAAAACAAGGCTCAAAACTTAGCCAAATAACTTGATGAGAATAAGACTCATCTTTTAAAACACTTTCAAAATTCATGATGGATACACATTTTGATGCTGTATCAATAACACATAACCCACTTCCATATTATACGAACGATACACATTTTGGTGCTGTATCAACATAACATAGAAACACTTCTATACTTCACAATTGATAACGATATACATTTTAGTGCTATATCAAATCAATGTAAACACTTCCATAATCAACACTTGATACACATTGTAGTGCTGTATCAATGTCACACGAAATCCGGTTTAGAGGTCCATCCCCTATCTTCCCCTAAACCGTGGAGTACATCCCATATCTCCTCCCACACACATACAATGTATATAAACATAGATCATATACATAAGCAACCAATACATAAAGTCGTTGTATTATTCCAACCGCTATATTCGATAGCATACTCAATCGATTAGTTTCAGTTTGCCTAATCATCATGCATTGTCTACAACAATCATGACTATCCTCCACCGATAGCCCAAAACAGTTATTTCTAAACAGGAAATAAATGCACAAATGGATATATTATCAACATTCAACCTGGGTGAGTGATTAAGTGAATCCAACTACACCCGTTAATCCTATAATCTTTTTCAATTTGAATACTCTCAATTCAATTCCTCATTTCTCAAAATTAATTATACAAATTAATTTATCCAACTAATTAGGGCATTTTCCCATAATTAACATAACAACTCCAAGGTTCCACTTTTATCCATAGTCATCATCTATATCATTTTTCCATGCCAAACATGCATATAGGTTTAATTATAAATAAAACCCCATCTTTTGTAAAATTACACAAAGACCCAAACTTTCTCAAAATTACCCAACAACCCCAACATATTGAAATGCTAAAATTCAAAGACAAAGCTCATAAAGAGGAGTATGGTATCCCTACCTCGAAGTTAGAGCTCAAACGGGGAAGTTGAAGAAAACCAAAATGCTCCAAACTCAAAGATCCACGGATCAAAATGGAGCCCTCGACGATCAACACACTTTTTACAAAGGCTGGAGGATAGGGGGACACTCTAACTAGATCAAACCCTAGAGAGAAGGGAGTTTCTAGAGAGAGGAGCTCTCAAAATATCTTTTTAGAAAGTAAGAGAGAGAGAGAGAGAATGTAAAAAGTGATTTTAAAATGCCCAGCTGCCAACTGATATACGACATTCCCGCTCGAGCGGAGAACACAACGTTTGAGCGTCAAGAACAAAAAACTAGGTACGCTCGAGCGCAAGAAGGCCCGCTCGAGCGCCAAGACACAAGAATAAAGTACATCCACTCGAGCGCGAAAACCAGTCCGCTCGAGCGTAGATTTCCCCCTCCCAGAACTTACACCAAAAAGTACTACCCGCTCGAGCGCCAGAGTACCCGCTCGAGTGCGATTGCTCGAGCGTAAAGAAACCCGCTCGAGCGTAAAAATCACACCTGCAGAAGTTTTGCAGGGATACGAAATACTGGGAGTGAGCAATCTCCGCTCGAGCGCAACAAGGTCCGCTCGAGCGGAACGACCAAAAACTTGGCAACAAGATTTTAGACCAAGGTTCAACCCACCTGTTCGAAACATGCCCAACACATCCTAAAACTCAAAAAAATGGAATTAAAGGACGACAACAAGATAGATACAACTACCAACTCCACGGAACCGAGTCCGGAATACAACAGAACAGTAAAGGGACAACCGAGATCGCTATAACCTCCTCCCCTTAAAGAATTTCGTTCTCGAAATTAAATACAAGTTTTTCAAAAACAAGATTTTCTCGATTCCCAACATTATCACAATGCGAATTTTAACAACTCGACCCATTACCGGTCATCTCATCTCTTTTCAAGAGGCAGTTTACAAACATTTTCACAATATGCATTATAGTTATGCATTTCCTGAAATTCCACAAATTTCAATACTACATTCCACAATTCTATATCATATTCAGTATTCATGATATATTTCCATTTCTACAATACATCCAACATACGCAATGTTACATTAAACTTCCATTTTGAGGCAAGTTTCAAAATACTTCCATTAAATCAAAAGATAAACCATGTTTTACAACCTAAGATATATTCAATACTCTTAAGGTTCAACAATACAACAAAATATACAATACATGCTCAAACATCCATAAATAGATCCGGATATCTCTCTCGGACCTCCAACTCACGTTCCCAAGTGGCTTCCTCCACTCCGTAATGTTTCCACAAGACTTTTACCAAGGGAATGGTCTTGCCTCGCAAGACTTGATCCCGCCTATCCAAGACCCAAATCAGTCTCTCCTCATACGAGGCATCCTCATCAACCTCTAAGTCGCTCCAATCCAATACATGCGAAGGATCTGGCTCATACTTCCGAAGCATACTCACATGAAACACGTCATGAACTCCGGACAACTGCGGCGGCAAAACTAAACGATAGGCAACCTCGCCAATCCTCTCAAGGATCTTAAAAGGGCCAATAAACCGAGGGGACAACTTCCCACTCTTCCCAAACCTCATCAATCCCCGCCTAGGTGATATCTTCAGAAAGACATGATCACCCACCTCGAATACCAAAGGTCGCCTCCTACGGTCGGCATAAGATTTTTGACGACTCTGGGCTGTAATAAGCCTCCTACGGATAAGCTCAACTTTCTCCGTAGTTTCCCACAACAACTCCGGACCCAACAAAGGTGCATCACCCACCTCGGCCCAGCAAACTGGAGACCTACACGGTCGGCCATACAAGGCCTCAAACAGTGCCATACCGATGCTAGACTGAAAACTGTTGTTGTAGGCAAACTCCACCAAGGGCAAGTGCCTCTCCCACGTCCCACTAAAGTCAAGGACACAACCTCGAAGCATATCCTCAAGGATCTGAATAGTACGCTCGGACTGCCCGTTAGTCTGAGGATGATAAGCCGTACTAAAGGTCAACTTAGTGCCCAAGGCACTCTGTACACTCTGCCACAACCTAGCATTAAAACGAGGATCTCTATCTGAGACGATCGTCACTGGGACCCCGTGCAATCTCACTATGTCCCGAATATACAAGTCGGCGAGATGATCTACCGAATCTCTCACGCGCATAGGAATGAAGTGCGCTGACTTAGTCAACCGGTCTACAACCACCCAAATGGCATCACTACCCCGCTGAGTCTTCGGAAGACCTACAACAAAGTCCATAGTGACATGCTCCCACTTCCACTCGGCAATAGGCAAGGGTTGCAACAAACCCACTGGCCTCTGATGCTCGGCCTTCACTTGCTGGCAAGTAAGGCACTTCGATACGAAAACAGCCACATCTCTCTTCATACCCCGCCACCAAAACTGGCGACCCAAATCCCGATACATCTTAGTGCCTCCCGGATGCACCGCAAGGTGTGAATGATGGAACTCTCAGAGTACTTCCTCTCAGCAAGACTCCGGCACAAACAAACGGTCTCTGTATTTCACACTCAGGTCGGGATACACCGTCAAACCCTTCTCAACTTTCCCACTGGAGATCTTCTCTCGGAGGGATTCTACCTCAAGATCACCTCTCTGTGCCTCTAACACTCGTGTCACAAGTGTAGGATGCGCAACAACAGAAAACAAGGCCGCAACCTCAACAGATTCGCCCAGAAGCAAATCAAACTCGCCAAGTGCACCCAACATTCCCATTCCCGGATGGCTATACAAGCTACATCACTAATGGATTTCCTACTAAGGGCATCGGCCACAACATTGGCCTTTCCCGAGTGATAGTGCAACTCAAAATCATAGTCCTCAATGAACTCTATCCATCTCCTCTGCCTCAAATTCAAGTCTCTTTGTGTAAACAGATACTTCAAACTCTTGTGGTCCGAGAACACCTCGAACCTTTCACCATAAAGGTAGTGCCTCCAAATCTTCAAGGCAAAGATCACTGCTGCCAACTCTAGGTCGTGTGTGGGGTAATTCTTCTCGTGTATTTTCAACTGACGTGAGCCATAAGCTACCACTTTCCCCTCTTGCATCAACACACAACCCAAACCCTCTCGTGAGGCATCACAATAAACCGCATAACCCAACCCTCTCTCCGAAATAATCAAAACTAGAGCGGTGGTCAATCTAACCTTCAACTCCTAGAACGACTTTTCGCAAGTCTCACTCCACACAAACTTGACCCCTTTTCGCGTCAATCTAGTCAACGGCGAAGCTAGCCTGGAGAAATCTTTCACAAACCGACGGTAATACCCAGCTAATCCTAGAAAATTGCGGATCTCAAACACACTCTTAGGCTGTGCCCAATCTTGCACTGCCTCTACCTTGGATGTATCAACAGACACCCCTTCCCCGGATGCCACATGGCCTAAGAATTTGACCTCTCCTAGCCAGAACTCACACTTCCCAAACTTAGCATACAACCTATGGGCTCTAAGCAACTCAAGCACCACTCTCAAGTGTTCCTCGTGCTCCTCCTCAGAAGGCAAATAGATAAGAATGTCGTCCACGAAAATGACTACAAATCGATCCAAGAATTCTCAGAAGATCCAGTTCATCAAGTCCATAAAGACTGCCGGTGCATTAGTAAGCCCGAATGGCATCACTAGAAACTCATAATGGCCATACCGCGTACGGAATGCCGTCTTCAGAATATCCTCCTCCCTGACCCTCAACTGGTGGTAACCCGATCTCAAGTCTATCTTAGAGAAACAACGGGAATCCTTCAACTGGTCAAACAGATCATCTATACGGGGCATAGGTTACTTATTCTTGACCGTAGCCCGATTCAACTTCCGGTAGTCTATACACAGTCTCAAGGCACCATCTTTCTTTTTAGCAAAGAGGGCCGGTGCTCCCCACGGCGAAACACTAGGGCGAACAAAACCCTTATCTAGCAATTCCTGGAGCTGAATCTTCAACTCACTCAACTCGGCTGGGGCAAAACGGTAACGTGCCATAGAAATCGGCGTTGTGCCGGGCACTAAATCAATAGAGAACTCTATCTCTCGGTGAGGTGGCAAACTAACGAGATCCTCGGGAAAAACATCTGAATACTCACAAACCACCCTCGGCAATACAATCTGGGTCTCATCACACTCACCACTCAAAAAGCTAGCAAGTAGACCACTAAGCTCACTCCGCCCTCGCGGACCATACACTGGTGGCAACACACTACCAACCCGATCCCCCAAGAAATAGAAACACTCCCCGCTCAAGGTACAAACTGTGACCCTCTGGCGGTAGCAATCAATAACAGCCCGGTATGACGATAGCCAGTCCATACCCAAAATAACATCAAAACCCTTCATGGGCATGACAACAAAAGGAAAAGGAAGCCTATGATCGGCGACCTCTATATCACAACCTCTAACACCTTGTTTCAAGATCAACTCACCACCAACAGGCGATACTACACATATAGGAGATGCTAACTGTGCCAACTCCAATTCCAAAACAGATGCAAATGCAGCAGATACAAAAGAATGAGATGCACCCGTATCAATCAATACACTAGCAACTGAGTTGCAAAACAGAAAGGTACCTCTCACTACCGATGGAGCCGGTACTAGGTCCTGTGCGGTAACATCATACACGCGCCCTGTAGGCCCCTGATCCAACTGCTCACCTCTCGGAGCAAACGACTGCTGCACTGACTGGGACGACGAAGCTCCCGGATTGGCCCTCGAGGCCTGCACAGACTGAGCTGGCCGAAAACCCTGCATCTGCCTTGAACCAGACGCGCCCGAAGTGGCACTCAACTGTGGGCAAAACCTCTTCAGGTGCCCAGGCTGACCACACTGATAACAAGACAAGGGCTGACCCCTGCCCTGACTCTGGCTCTGCGGTCTAGCTGAAGATGAAGCAGCTCTCTGACCTCCTCCCCTCTGTGGGCAAACTGAAGCCTTGTGGCCCAACTGACCACACTTGTAACAGGTGAACTCCCCCTGATTACCTCTCCCCGAGCCTGCACTCGGCACTAGAAAGGTCGACCTAGCAACACCACCCTGAGACTGCTGAGGGTTAGCACCCCTCTGTCTCCTGCCATCACCCTGACCATCTTGGCTCCTCTTGGAGCCTCTCTGTCCCTCCTCTTCCTGCATCATGATCTCCATATGCGCTGTAGCATCAACCAAGCGCCCATAATCTCGGATCATCGAACCTCCAACTCTTATCTTGAGGGCACGCCTCAACCTCTTCTCGAACTCGATACATCGGCGTTCCTCGGACGCCACAAGTTCAGGCGCGAACCTGGACAAGCTAGTAAAAGCAACCTCATACTCGGCTACTGAAGAACTCAATTGCAAAAGCTGACAGAATTGGTCTCTCAGCTTCTCCTTGACTGCTGGAGACAAATACTTCTCCTGAAAGGCCTCCACAAAAGCCTCCCACGTGCCAGCAATACGGCTCCTCATGTATTTCCACCACTGACCCGCACCCTCTTTAAGCTAGAAGGATGCCAAGGTCACTTTCAACGCTCCGTCCTCGATGCCAAGCATCTCGAATGTCTTACTCATTTGCTTTAACCACTCGTCAGCCTTCAGTGGCTCCTTCGGATCCCCAATAAACTCGTCCGGGTTGGACCAGAAAAACTCCCTTTTCAAGAAGGAAGGCCCTGCCTCAACAACCTGGGCCTGAACTGGAGCCTGAACTGGATTCTCAGCTCAAAAAATACCCACAGACTCATTCAAAGCATCGGCTATCCCTCGGGCTAAAGCGCCCATAGCCTCCTGACCTGCTGGCTCGGCCACATTGGCCTGGCCAACCCCCTCTTGCTGTGCCGGAATATCATCCGGTAAAGGCATCTCCTGCCTACCACGTCTGCCACGTCTACCACGTCCTCGTCCTGACATCCTAATAAAGGTAACAAAGAACGTTAGCACATTCATAAATGTGCCAAAACTAAACACTCGCGTCCTAATACATGGACAACTGTAATTCACTCCATGTAAGCACATAAACACATAAGCACTTACGAATTCCATTTCCGGATAATGATAGTCCCGAGGCGTTACTAGAGTTCCGGTTAGAAACAACATTAATCAAGTGCTTTTCCAACAAGACTCACAGAAACCCAAGGATCCAATCAACATCCTAGAAACTAAATCCCATACCCAAGTAGTCACATAAACATGTCATCAAATAAACACATAATGTCACACATAAATCTCTAACAAGCGAGACAAACCCATTGTGATACTAATCACTTCCCACGTACCACCCGGTACGCTCTGATACCAAGTTGTAACGCCCTCAAAATAATACATAAAATTTATCTCTTTAGACATGCATCGATACAAAGAAATCAACCACCTTTCCATTTATCTGAATAGTTCTTACAAAAGTATTACATGTTAACAACAAAAGCAAATGCCCTACGGGCTTACAGCTTTCCAAGTTAACACTTAGTTACAAAAGAAGAGTACTAACTCAATACATATTAAGCCCTTGGCTTGAATTTACATGTAATACATCAAAAGAAAGCAAACAACAAAAGGAGTTTGTCTGCCTCTAGCCTCCCAAGCTATGTCCTTGGAGGTGGCATGCTACCTGTACCTGAAAATGATGTCCCATAAAGGGTGAGCCACAGCCCAGCAGAAATACGCTAAACCAACTATGAACAATGACTAAAAGATTAGCAGTTGATAGATGGTCAACACCGATACACTCACTTATATCACATTCTGGTTTCATGACATTTAAGTCCATGTTACATTTCATTTCTCATTTCTTTTTCAACTTTGAGTTTGAAAACAAGGCTCAAAACTTAGCCAAATAACTTGATGAGAATAAGACTCATCTTTTAAAACACTTTCAAAATTCATGATGGATACACATTTGATGCTGTATCAATAACACATAACCCACTTCCATACTATACGAACGATACACATTTTGGTGTTGTATCAACATAACATAGAAACACTTCTATACTTCACAATTGATAACGATATACATTTTAGTGCTATATCAAATCAATGTAAACACTTTCATAATCAACACTTGATACACATTGTAGTGCTGTATCAATGTCACAAGAAATCCAGTTTAGAGGTCCATCCCCTATCTTCCCCTAAACCGTGGAGTACATCCCCTATCTCCTCCCCCACACACACAATGTATATAAACATAGATCATATGCATAAGCAACCAATACATAAAGTCGTTGTATTATTCCAACCGCTATATTCGATAGCATACTCAATCGATTAGTTTCAGTTTGCCTAATCATCATGCATTGTCTACAACAATCATGACTATCCTCCACCGATAGCCCAAAACAGTTATTTCTAAACAGGAAATAAATGCACAAATGGATATATTATCAACATTCAACCTGGGTGAGTGATTAAGTGAATCCAACTACACCCGTTAATCCTATAATCTTTTTCAATTTGAATACTCTCAATTCAATTCCTCATTTCTCAAAATTAATTATACAAATTAATTTATCCAACTAATTAGGGCATTTTCCCATAATTAACATAACAACTCCAAGGTTCCACTTTTATCCATAGTCATCATCTATATCATTTCTCCATGCCAAACATGCATATAGGTTTAATTATAAATAAAACCCCATCTTTTGTAAAATTACACAAAAGACCCAAATTTTCTCAAAATTACCCAACAACCCCCAACATATCGAAATACTAAAATTCAAAGACAAAGATCATAAAGAGGAGTAGGGTATCCCTACCTCGAAGTTAGAGCTCAAACGGGGAAGTTGAAGAAAACCAAAATGCTCCAAACTCAAAGATCCACGGATCAAAATGGAGCCCTCGACGATCAACACACTTTTTACAAAAGCCAGAGGATAGGGGGACACTCTAACTAGATCAAACCCTAGAGAGAAGGGAGTTTCTAGAGAGAGGAGCTCTCAAAATATCTTTTTAGAAAGTAAGAGAGAGAGAGAATGTAAAAAGTGATTTTAAAATGCCCAGCTGCCAACTGATATACGACATTCCCGCTCGAGCGGAGAACACAACGCTCGAGCGTCAAGAACAAAAAACTAGGTACGCTCGAGCGCAAGAAGGCTCGCTCGAGCGCCAAGACACAAGAATAAAGTACATCCGCTCGAGCTAGAAAACCAGTCAGCTTGAGCATAGATTTCCCCCTCCCAGAACTTACACCAAAAAGTACAACCCGCTCGAGCGCCAGAGTAACCGCTCGAGCGCGACCACTCGAGCGTAAAGAAACCCGCTCGAGCGTAAAAATCACACCTGCAGAAGTTTTGCAGGGACACGAAATACTGGGAGTGTGCAATCTCCGCTCGAGCGCAACAAGGTCCGCTCGAGCGGAACGACCAAAAACCTGGCAACAAGATTTTAGACCAAGGTTCAACCCACCTATTCGAAACATGCCCAACACATCCTAAAACTCAAACAAATGGAATTAAAGGACAACAACAAGACAGATACAACTACCAACTCCACGGAACCGAGTCCGGAATACAACAGAACAGTAAAGGGAAAACCGGGATCGCTATAACAACAAAATAAGAGTTAGACTACTCTTCTTCAAACATTTCCATGCCCTTAGCTTGGTGAAGTCACCACACTTTTACCTGCACCAATTCCCATAAGGGTGAGCATAAAGCCTAGTAGAGATTCCTCACAAAGTATATACACTTATGCCAATTCCATCAACGATTAAAAATGCATTTGTAATGCCATGCAAGTGCCAATAATGAAGGAAAATTTTATTTTGATGCACTATTTCTAAATCATTAAGTTCTTAATAATATTCAATGCACAACTTTAAATTCGCCATGTTCTCAATAATATTTAGTAAACTCATCAATTTCAAACTTCCAATATTTAAATCAACAGGGGTGGTAAATACGACACTGGTAATCCTTAGGCTGGTGTCTGCAAGTAGACTTTACAAGTACTAGCAAACTGTCATTTTTAGCGGCATTACCCGGTAGGCTCAACACCTATCCGCACGGCTTTCTGGTCTTTCACCAAGAACACTCAGGCCAACTTAATAAGTTCAACTACACCCCCTATCCGGACTTACCACCGTATTTACCCCATCAACATTTCCATTAGTTCTCATTACAATGATCTTTCTCAAAATAAATGTGTTTCCAACTCATGTCAAGATGTGTAATAACGACAATAAAACAATGAGAATATGATGCAATAACTACTAATTCATAGCATCCCTATATATTCAAAGACATGCCCACAACAATATTCAACATCACATTTTCATTTCCTCCTTACCATGTTCTTCCACAAGGTACCCATACGTCTCCAACACATAGTTAAAATTTCTCATTTCGCACAATAGTCATGTGTAATAACCCTCACGCTATCCTAACCATACTCATATGCATTCATGTGATTCTGTCTTGTAAACTTGCATTTCGAGTCTTGTCCTTGTTCGTTTAAGTGTTACAGCATGTTTTGTACCCTGCTTGGTGTGAGTTTAGCCAAGGGCATCTTTAGTCTAGAACTTCCTTGGAACCACTTTGTTTGACCTCTACCTTCGCCTTGACATACTGGCCGAGATGTCATTATCTAGGCCGAGGTGTTCATCACCAAGGCCGAGGTGTGAAATATCTAGGCCGAGATGTTACCTTTGCACCTAAGTGATCTTGTCCCAGAGAGGTATGACCTAGACCGAGGTGTGGCACATCTAGGCCAAGGTGTGGCACAGCTTAGTCAAGTGTTGTCCTTCCTAGCCGAGGTCATTATTCCCTACTTGCCGATGTTTTGTTATTAGCCGAGATCATTACTCGCCAGAGTGCCCATGCCGTCTTGCTTGTTGAACACACTTTGTCATAGTTTTGTCTTGTCATTCAGCCACCTTTCTGTGTAGCACCAACCAACCGCTGCCACGTGCCTCTGTAGAGGATTAAGTCAGCCAGTAGACTTAGAAATGTATCATTTTGCTATATGTCTTTGTTTGTGAGGAGAGAGAAGCTCTAGAAGAAGAAGAAGAATTTTAGAGTGAGAGAGTGGGTTTTCGAACTTGATTCCTAGAGATCAAACCATTAGATTCGCGTATTGAGGTTAGATTCTTGATTTACTCTTATCATTCTTATTGATCATCTAGCTGCATTGCATGATCGAACCCGTTTTCCATGTCATGCATGGATTTAAAGTTGGTTTTAGAAAGAGAAAAGGGTGTTCATGTGTTCTTGAAAGAAAGGTCTTGTTTGATCTGAAAGTTGCATTAAGTTTCTTGTTTTTGTGTTTATTCTCACTAGATCCTTGAATATGGGTACCCAGGTCCATGTTTTTGAACTCATAGCATGAAATCTCAGATGTTGTAATAGCAAATCACGATCTTTGCATTCATCTCCCTCATGCTCAAGTTCTTCAAGAAAGGAAAACCCAGATTTTTCCCGACTCATTTCGCTAAATGTGGCCATCGAGGCAACACCTCGGCAAGGAGGTGTGGGACCTCGGCCTAGACCTGGCAGTTGCCCAGCATGATTTCCCCGAGATAAAGAACTGTGTTTGTTTTGATTTGACCTAGTCTTAAGGAATGCCGAGATCATCTGCATGCATATGAAACTTGTTTGAGAGTGCATTCAACAGACTTTGCCATGTGTTTGTAGGGTTTGGACTTGCCTTGACCCCGACGTTTGAAGAACTAAGTGAGTGGTATTTTTAATAAAGCTATGTTATAATGCTTTGATAAAGTCTTGTTTTGCTTCGTTTTGGAAAGTATTTGTAAGCATGAATGGTTATTCCTAATTGAAAAATATATACATATCTTGTTTTGATGACATTCTTGGAAAGTCCGTACGTGCTAAGGGACTATAAGCATTTGTAGCACAAAGTTTGGAAGTCCGTACGTGCTAAGGGACTATAAGCATTTGTAGCACAAAGTTTGGAAGTCCATACGTGCTAAGGGACTATAAGCATTTGTTGCACAAAGTTTGGAAGTCCGTACGTGCTAAGGGACTATAAGCATTGGTAGCACAAAGTTTGGAAGTTCGTACGTGCTAGGGGACTCTAAGCATTAGTAGCACAAGTCCTTAGTGTCCGGGGACTACAATGCAACGACACCATTGAATTGAGATATCTCCCTTGTCTTGCCTTGTCTTGTCTTGTCTGCCACTGACGGTTTACCGCGTGGGTTTTGTTTGCCGAGATGTCATCACTTGTATTATAATGATGTTAGTAATCATCCTTTGAAACTTGACAGACTTGGAAGATGGACTTGGTTCATCCCTTGGCTTGTATCAACTATGTTATGTATTGTTTGATAAAGATCTTGAATACCAGTCATGCAAACCCCTTTATTTCTTATACCATTCACTGAGTATCCAAGCTCACCCTCTCTATATATATATGTAGGTGATGAGCAGGAAGGCGGTGACGCCTAGGTGTGACTCGCAAGCTTGTTTTGGGTTTTTGGTTATGTCGGCCTAACTTGTATTCATGTCGGCCGTCTTGAAAATTATGCTTCTTGGCTTATAATGCTTGTAATTTACACATGTCGGCTGGAGAAGCCTTTTGATCAAGATGTAAATGTATTTTGTACTTTATTGTATTTGTATCCAAGTTGTAATGTTATGTAAAGTTGTATGCCATTCCATGTAACTTACGCACTGCTCTTATGGACCACTTGTATTTTAAGATTATTGCTTCCGCACTTGTGAGCCCCATATATAATTATACTCTGTTTGTGTGTGAATTTTGAAAGTTGGCCTTCGGTAATCTCGGATTACTGGCCATCACGGCACTAAACTATTAGGGGCGGTTTGGGGTCGTGACAGATTGGTATCAGAGCACAAGATCCTTATAGTACGTTATTCACACACGTTGAGTCCTAAAGAGCATAGGATGTCTCTTAGAATGATTTTAGGATTGCATCATATTGCTTGTTACTTGACAAGGTGCGCATCATCTCGACATAACCATTTGTTATTTGCATACATGATTCTTGGTTCAGTTTGTTTTAAGATTGCATTTTGCCTAGTCATAGCATCATGAGGAGAGGTATACCATCAGTTGGCCGAGATCAACCAGAGGATAGATTGGACAGACTAGAGAGACTAGTTGAAGGTTTAACTCGTGAGTTGGGGCAGATGAGGCAATAGAATGCAAGTGCTACATCTACACCGGCCGAACAGACGGATGGTCGACATGCAGCTCCACCTCTTCTAGTGCCCCAAGTGCCTCCACAGCTAGCCTTGTATAGGGAAGGGACGATGATTTTGATTAAAGAGTTCAAGAAGATGAACCCATCGAGATTCGCAGGGGGCATAGAGCCGATGAAGGCCGAGGTATGGGTTTTGGAAATGGAAAAGCTGTTCAAGATCTTTCCTAGCACCGACACTCAGAAGGTGACATTAGCAGCATTCACGTTAGACGACGACGCTCGAAGGTGGTGGATGATGATTCGGGAGGCTAATCCTGGTTTAACTTGGGCTAGATTTTTAGAACTGTTCTACAACAAGCATTTTCCACTTAGCGTTCGAGATCGCAAGACCACAGAGTTCCAGACTCTGACACAAGGCAACATAATAGTGGCAGAGTACGACCGTGCCTTCACCGAATTGGCGAGGTATGCGCCACATATGGTCAGTGATGAGTATAGGAAAGCCAGGAAGTTTGAAAGTGGACTACGTGGACCAATTTAGGATCGGGTTAACATGCTCAATATGCCAACTTACGTCGAGGTGTTAGACAAGGCCATCTTGGCAGAAGCTAACCTAAACCGATATCAAAGTTCAGGAGAGATTCAGAGGAAGAGACAGAACTATGAAGGTCGTCGGATGTCATTTAATGCCAAGAAGAAGGCAAATGGGGGCAGTTCCAGCAACTCAGATCGGGATGGTAATGCTAAGCCGACGTGTGCGAGTTGTGGGAAGCCGCATATCGGGGTTTGTCGCTGGGCGACAGGAGCCTGCTTTGAATGTGGCGAGATAGGCCACCGCGTGAAAGACTGTCCAAAGGCAAGAGCTGATGATGGTAATAAAAATGGGAGCACCTCGGGCTCTGCACAGGGAAGCAATGTCAGAAGGACACAAATGAGACAGGGCAGAGTTTTTGCTCTAGTATCAGGAGACACCCAGAATGCTGAAACGGTAGTATCAGGTACACTCTCAATTTGCTCTCAAGTTGCATACGTCTTGATTGATTCGGGCTCTACGCATTCATTTGTATCTGTTAAATTTGCCGAGAAGTTGAGCAGACCGTTAGAACCCCTTGATTATGTGCTATCTGTATCTACTCTATCTGGGGGAACTATAATTATTGCATCCATATATAGGGCGTGTGTTGTGGTGATTGAGGATGTAGAATTATTAGCTGATTTGATGCCATTAAGCATGACTCACTTCGATGTCATATTGGGAATGGATTGGTTAGTAGCGCATCATGCATCCATTAATTGTGTTACTAAGAGCGTTACATTGAAGGCCCCAAACAAAACCGAGGTCTTTTTCCAGGGTAAGGGAGTAGTACCCCCACCCTACTTAATCTCATCCATGAAAGCCTATAAGTTGATCCCAAAAGGGTGTCAGGGTTATTTGTGCAGTATACTAAGTGATTTGAATGGAAGTGTTGAGTTAGCCGACATACCAGTTGTTAAGGAATTTCCCGACGTCTTTCCAAATGAGCTGCCTGGCCACTTAGTCGATAGAGAAATAGAGTTTACTGTGGACCTCGTGTCGGGAACGCAACCTATCTCCAAAACACCCTATAGGATGGCCCCTGCTGAACTTAGAGAACTGAAGCTACAGTTACAAGAATTGTTAGATAAGGGATTCATTAGGCCGAGCACTTCACCGTGGGGAGCACCCGTTTTATTTGTTAAGAAAAAGGATGGCACACTTCGCCTTTGCATTGATTACAGAGAACTTAATAAGGTAACCATCAAGAACAAGTACCCATTGCCTAGGATTGACGATTTGCTTGATCAATTACAAGGGGCACGAGTCTTTTCCAAGATTGACCTTAGGTCGGCTACCACCAGCTGAAGGTTAAAGTCGAGGACATTGAGAAGACTGCTTTTCGGACAAGGTATGGCCACTACGAATTTTTGGTAATGCCTTTCGGAGTGACCAATGCTCCTGCAGCGTTCATGGACTTGATGAACAGAGTCTTTAAGCCGTATCTAGATGAGTCCGTAGTTGTTTTTATTGACGACATACTAATCTATTCCAAGAGTACAATTGAGCACGAGAACCATCTGAGGCTTGCCCTGCAAATTTTGAGAGACAAGAAGCTGTACGCCAAGTTGAGTAAGTGCGAGTTTTGGCTTTCCAGCATCTCATTTTTGGGGCATGTGATTAATGAAGAGGGTATATCAGTTGATCCGAGCAAGATTGAGGCCATTGTGACTTGGCCGACGCCGACCAACGTGTCCGAGGTTCGTAGTTTTCTGGGCTTGGCAGGTTGTTACAGAAAGTTTGTGAAGGACTTCTCAAGGATAGCAGTACCATTGACACAACTAACTAAGAAAGGAACAACATATGAATGGACCGATGATAGAGAATCAGCCTTCCAAGAGTTGAAGATGAGGTTAGTTATGACACCAGTTCTTGTACTCCCGTCAGGTAATGAGGAATTTCAGATTTTCAGTGATGCTTCACATAAGGGTTTGGGTTGTGTATTGATGCAAGGGGGCAGAGTCATAGCATATGCATCTCGTCAGTTGAAACTTCATGAAAAGAACTATCCAACCCATGATCTTGAGCTAGCAGCCGTGGTGTTTGCTTTGAAGATTTGGCGCCACTACTTGTATGGAGCCTCTTGCCAAGTTTTTACGGACCACAAGAGTTTGAAGTATTTGTTCACCCAAAAGGAACTAAATTTGAGGCAGAGAAGATGGCTTGAATTATTGAAGGATTACGACATGCAGATTCAGTATCACCCAGGTAAAGCAAACTCGGTAGCCGACGCCTTGAGTAGGAAGTCAGTGGGAGGTTTGGCATGCCTGGCCATGATTTCAGTGGAGCCGACTACTATTGGGGAAGTAAAGGCAAGGCAAATGGAGGATGGATTCCTGAAGAAGGTAGCCAATGAGATTACCACCAGGCCAAAGTCCTTAAGTTTGAAGGAAGATTGTGCGTGGCCGACGTCCCGGAATTGAAAAGAAGGATTTTGCAAGACTTTCATGGATCTAGATTTGCGGTTCATCCAGGGAACACCAAGATGTATCAAGATGTGAAACAGACCTTTTGGTGGCCGAATATGAAAAGAGAGATAGCCGAGTTCGTGTCTCAGTGTTTGTATTGTCAACAAGTGAAAGTGGAACATCAGAGGCCAGCAGGACTTCTCCAACCTTTGCCGATTCCTGAGTGGAAATGGGAAGACATCTCCATGGACTTCGTGACTGGGTTGCCGAAGACACAGAAAGGAAAGGATTCGATTTGGGTTATAATCGACAGGTTAACTAAGTCAGTGCATTTCTTGCCGGTTAGGACTTTGTTCAGTGCTGATCGACTTGCTGTGTTGTATATGAATGAGATCGTTAGACTTCATGGTGTGCCGATGTCCATCGTGTCAGACCGAGATCCAAAATTTGCTTCTAGATTTTGGCAGAGTTTACAAAGGGCTTTGGGAACTGAATTGAGGTTTAGTACAGCTTTTCATCCGCAGACCGATGGCCAAACAAAGAGGACAATTCAAACACTTGAAGATATGCTTAGACTGTGTGAATTGGACTTCAAGGGAAGCTGGGAAGTGCATTTGCCATTAGTAGAGTTTGCTTACAACAACAGCTACCAAGCTAGCATTGGCATGGCGCCGTATGAAGCCTTGTATGGGAGAAAGTGCAGATCGCCGATATGTTGGACCGAAGTAGGAGATAAAGCTTTGATCGGCCCAGATTTAGTTCAAAGGACAACCGAAAAGATTAAGCTTATCCAACAGAGAATCAGAACCGCTCAGAGCCGACAAATGAGCTACGCCGACCAGAGAAGAAAGGAGTTAGAGTTCGAAGTAGGCGATCATGTGTTCCTGAAAACCTCGCCGATGAAAGGAGTTTCAAGATTTGGGAAGAAGGGTAAATTGGCACCCCGTTACATTGGACCGTTTGAAATCCTTGAGAAAGTTAACACGGTTGCCTATAGACTTGCTTTACCACGAGATTAAGTCAAGTTCATAATGTGTTTCATATCTCGATGTTGAGAAAGTATATACGGGATCCACTACACGTGATCGATCATTTCGGGATTGTGGTTGATGAAGGCTTAAGCTATGAAGAAGAGCCGATACGCATCATCGATAGACAAGTGAGGCGATTGAGAAATAAGGCAATACCGATGGTGAAGATTGAATGGAAAGAGCATTACGGCAAGGATGCTCCGTGGGAAATGGAAGAGGAAATGAAAGTCCGATACCTGGAGTTATTCTCGAACCAAGGTAACTCAAGTTTGGGGACCAAACTTCTTTAAGGGGGGTAGGATGTAATAACCCTCACGCTATCCTAACCATACTCATATGCATTCATGTGATTCTGTCTTGTAAACTTGCATTTCGAGTCTTGTCCTTGTTCGTTTAAGTGTTACAGCATGTTTTGTACCCTGCTTGGTGCGAGTTTAGCCGAGGGCGTCTTTAGTCTAGAACTTCCTTGGAACCACCTTGTTTGACCTCTACCTTCGCCTTGACATACTGGCCGAGATGTCATCATCTAGGCTGAGGTGTTCATCACCAAGGCCAAGGTGTGAAATATCTAGGCCGAGATGTTACCTTTGCACCTAAGTGATCTTGTCCCAGAGAGGTATGACCTAGACCGAGGTGTGGCACATCTAGGCCAAGGTGTGGCACAGCTTAGTCAAGTGTTGTCCTTCCTAGCCGAGGTCATTATTCCCTACTTGCCGATGTCTTGTTATTAGCCGAGATCATTACTCGCCAGAGTACCCATGCCCTGCCCAGCAGCCTAGAAATTTCTCTGCTTCGCCCTCGGGCACTCCGGACCTGACTCCACACCTCCCGAAACAAGAAACTTCAACACCGACCCACATGCAAGGACAAGAGTCTTAACTTGGAAATGATTTCCGGGGGTGCCAACCCAACAAGAACAAAAGTGAGCGAACCAAAAGAAGGAAAAGAAAGAGAGGGAAAAGGATCCCGATCATCACAAAGTAGACTATACAAGTACTACTAAATTGTCATTTTTACTGGTATTAACTGGAAGGCTCGACACCTATCCGCGCGGGTTTTCGGTCTTTCACTCCAGACTCTCAGGCCAACTTATTCAATATCATCTATACCACCTATCAAGACTTACCAACGTATTTACCCCAAAACCATTTCATGAAAACTTGTTCCTCAACATTCTTTTCTCAATGCAAGTTTTCAAATCAACTTTCAAAGTTTAATGTAATCAAATGAATTGTTATGCCAATAACACAAGATGAATATAAATACTTTTATTCCAATTCATCATCCAAGGAATAACACAATTCCCTCTTCTCAAGTATCCTCAACAATTAGTCATTTCAAGACTATTTCAACGTTCTGAATAATAATTTCCAAAATGAACAACAATTCTCATATTTCTAGAAATTCATCATTTATATAAATATAAATAAGAAAATTTTCAAATATCCATTTATTTTGACACACAAAATAAATACATCAATATCATTCATGGATTTTCAGCCTCTTTTAAAAAAATCTACAAATTCTAGGTTTTCTCACCAAAACTATAAAACTCAAATCCTTTGAAAGAAAACTTTCCAAAATCATATTTTCTTCAATCAACGAAGATCAAAACCCATAAGATCATTTTAAAAGAACAAGAGACAAACCCACTTTCAAAATCGCTTAACTTCATGAATCAACAATCAATTTTCAAAGCTATCGAAAGATGATTTCGAAAATCATATAGATCTTGCAAAAATATATATATAACTCTAAGAAAATCCCTACCTCAAGTTTTGAAGAAGAAATGAGATAAAACCCCCAAAATCAACGGTGTTGAAACTCATTATTCACCGCACGCAACGAAGCCCTCGAGATGATAACCAACTTTAGTGAAGAACTTAGGTCTAAATCGCAATGGATTTAGAGAAATCAAAGAGAGAAGATGACTTCTAGAGAGGGAAGCTCCCGATCTGGAATTCTGGAGAGTTTTAGAGAGAGAGAGAGAGGACTGAAAAAGTGATATGAAATATCAGATTCACGAACTGATATAACATGGTCCACTCGAGCATCAAATACACTTATCCAGTACTTTTGTAGACAGGTCAAACTTCTAAAACCAAACATTCCGCTCGAGCGTATAAACAACTGCTTGATCCCTAACCGGCCCAGTCGAAGTGGCAAAATATGAAAAAATGATCGAAATTGGGATCGCTACAACCTTCCCCCCTTAAAGAATTTCGTCCCTGAAATTTTAAATCAAACTACCCAAACAAAGGGTCTTCTAGCGATCAAAGCCACGCTATTTCATTTTCCAATCATAATACTAACTCTCAACCAAATTCCACCATTTCCACCATGGTTATCTCATTAACAACAACCTCCCAAATATGCATAAACATGAAATTTCCTAAAAAGTAATGGCAACTCTTAACAACCTTATGCTTAAAACAACAACGCACATATTAACATGTGGTTAACAACTTTAAATATGTTTCCCTCAACACTAGGGAATATTACAAAGAAAAGAAACTTAAGCATTTTCAAACAAATTCGGATATATGGAGCAGACTTCTGCCTCCTGTTCCCACGTCGCTTCTTCAACCCCATGGTGTCTCCACAACACCTTTACCAACGATATAGTTTTGCCCCGTAGCACTTGCTCCCGGGTATCTAATATTTGAACTGGTCGTTCTTCGTAAGAGGCATCCTCATCTACCTCCAAGTCAACCCAATCAAGAACATGAGAAGGGTCGGGTTCATAATTCCTAAGTATAGATACATGAAATACGTTGTGAACTCCCGAAAGTTGTGGCGGTAAAGCTAACCGGTGTGCCACTTCCCCAATTTGCTCCAAGATCTCAATAGGCCCAATGAACCTTGGAGAAAATTTACCACTCTTACCAAATCTCATCAAACCCTGCCTTGGTGAGATTTTTAGAAACACATGGTCACCAACTTCAAAAGATAAAGGTCATCTCCTCTTATCGGCATAACTCTTTTGTCGGCTTTGGGCCATAGCTAACCTCTTCCGAATGAGAACAACTTTCTCGGTTGTCTCTCTAACAATTTCCGGAGCCAATAACGGTGCATCACCCACTTCGGCCCAACAAATCGGTGATCTACAAGGTCGGCCATACAAGGCCTCAAATGGTGCCATCCCAATACTAGCTTGGTAACTATTGTTGTAAGCAAACTCAATCAATGGTACGTGCATTTCCCAAGGCCGCTTAAAATCAAGGAAACAAGCTCTAAGCATGTCCTCCAAAATCTGAATAGTACATTCCGACTGTCCATCGGTTTGAGGATGATAAGCAGTGCTAAGAGTCAACTTAGTTCCTAATGCCTCTTGAAGGGTTTGCCATAACCGGGCAGTAAAACGAGGATCCCTATCCGACACAATAGTCACAGGGACTCCATGAAGTCAAGCTATCTCTCTAATGTACAACTCTGCCAAGTGTTCAACTGAGTCGCTGGTGCACATCGGAACGAAATGGATAGACTTAGTCAACCTATCAACAATCACCCAAGCGACATCATTGCCTCGTTGTGTTCAAGGAAGCCCAACTACAGAATCCATGGTAACACGCTCCCACTTCCACTCGGCTATTGGTAAGGGTTGTAACGAACCCGCTGGTCTTTGGTGTTCGGCCTTCACTTGTTGACAAGTAAGGCACTTCGATACAAATAAAACGGCATCCCATTTCATACCCCTCCACCAAAACTGACGACTAAGATCATGATACATTTTAGTGCCTCCCGGGTGTACCTCAAGGCATGAGTGATGAAACTCCCAAAGTACTTCCTCTTAATAAGATTCTGGTACAAACAAACGATCTAGGTAATGTACACTCAGATCCGAGTGAACGTTCAAACCTTTCTCTTCCTTCCCATTGGAAATCTTAACACGGATTGATTCCACATCATGGTCTCCTCGTTGTGCCTCTATGACCTTACTAACCAAGGTAGGTTGAGCATTCAAATTAAACAAGGTAGCACTCTCTCCAGACTCACCCAAGTGCAAATCAAACTTGCCAATAACATCTAGCATATCCCATTCCCGAATGGCCATACTTGCCAAACTACTCACAGATTTTCGACTCAAAGCATTGGCCACCACATTGGCTTTCCTCGGATGATAGTGTAATTCAAAGTCATAATCCTCCATAAATTCCATCCACCTCCGTTGTCGTAAATTCAAGTCTTTTTGAGAAAACAAATACTTTAGACTCATGATCGGAGAAAACCTCAAACTTCTCACCATACAAGTAATGCCTCCAAATTTTCAAGGAAAAAATCACCGCTGCTAATTCTGAATCATGGGTGGGGTAATTCTTCTCGTGAGTTTTCAATTGTCGTGATCCGTAGGCCACAACTTTTCTCTCTTGCATCAAGACACAACCAAGTCCATCCTCGGATGCATCACAATAGACAATGTAATTTAAACCCCTTTCTAGAATTATCAAAACCAGTGCAGTAGTCAATGTAGTCTTAAGTTCTTGGAATGACTTTTCACAAGACTCACTCCACACAAATTTGATACCTTTTCTAGTGAACCTAGTCAAAGGTGCAGCTAGTCTAGAGAAGTCCCTAACAAAACGTCGACAATACCCCACTAATCCCAAGAAACTTTGGATTTCAAAAACATTCTTGGGTTGTTTCCAATCCCGTACATCATCTATCATTGAGGAGTCCACAGTCACTCCCTCTCTAGACACTACATGCCCCAAAAACTTCACCTCTGTTAACCAAAACTCGCATTTTTCAAATTTGGCATACAATTGGTGCTCATTAAGTAAACCCAACACTACTCGCAAGTGAGTCTCGTGTTCCTCTTTAGAGGTTGAATAAATCAAGATGTCGTCCACAAAGACGACCACAAAATGGTCCAAGTATTCCTGAAAAATTCTGTTCATCAAATCCATAAAGGAAGCCGATGCATTGGTCAACCCAAATGGCATTACAAGGAATTCATAGTGGCCATAACGAGTACGAAAGGCCATCTTCTGAATGTCCTGCTCCCGGACTCTCAATTGATGGTACCCCGACCTCAAATCCATTTTTGAGAAGCAACGAGACCCTCTAAGTTGGTCAAACAAATCATCTATTCTGGGTAGAGGATACTTGTTCTTAACTGTAACTCTATTCAACTTGCGGTAATCAATACACAACCGCAATGACCTATCCTTCTTCTTCGTAAAGAGAGCCAGCGCTCCCCAAGGCGATGTACTAGGGCGAATGAAGCCCTTGTCTAAAAGTTCTTGGAGTTGAATCTTCAACTCCTGCAATTCGCCGGGTGCAAATCTATACGATGACATGGAAATCGGTGCCGTGCCAGGCACTAATTCAATGGAGAACTCGATCTCCCGGTGAGGTGGTAAACTAGTAAGATCTTCTGGAAAGACATCCGGTATTCACAAACTACCCTTGGTAACTCAACACGAGTCCTGTCACTCTCACTATCCAAGAGAGTTGCAAGAAGGCCACTGGGCTTGCTCCTACTACGAGGGTCAACAACTAACGACAAGGCTCTATCAACACGATTCCCTAGAAAATAGAAATGATCACTACCCGAAGTGCACACTGTAACTCTCTGATGGTAACAATCAATCACAGCTTGATAAGAACACAACCAGTCCATGCCTAAACTGACATCAAAACTCGACATATCTAGTAACACAAAAGCAAATGAAAGTCGACGCCCGACAACTTCTATTTCACAATCACGACAACCTCGGTCTAAATCAACTGTACCCCCAATGGGTGACTCTACTCTGAGTGGAGGCACTAACCGTGCTACCTCTAACCCCAATGTAGAAGCAAATGCAATAGATATAAATGAATGAGGCGCACCTGTGTTTATCAATACATTAGCCAAAGAATTATACACAACAAAAATACCTCTCACAACTGAGGATTCTGGCAACTGCTCTAGCACGGTAACAGCATACACATGCCCTTGTGGCCCCTGATTGACTTGCTCCCCTCTCGGAGCATAGGCCTGTTGTACTGACTGAGCCGAAGCGGCTTCCTGATTAACTCGCGAAGCTTGAATTGATTGAGCCTGCTTGTGGCTCGGAGTCTGCCTCGACCCTGATGTGCTAGATATGCCTCCCAACTGTGGGCAAGTTCTCTTCATATGCCCTGGCTGACCACACTGATAACAATTAAACCCTTGACCTTTATTCTGAGGCTGAGACAGACTTTGAGATTGGTTAGGTGGTGGTAACATTAACTGCCCTCCTCCCTTCTGTGGGCATGAGAAGGATTTGTGACTTGGTTGGCCACACTTGAAACACGAGAAGCTACTCGATGCACTTTTTTTCGGACCCACACTAGGCAAAGGAAAAGTGGATCTAGACTGCTGTGGTTGGGACTGGGATGGATAGGTGTTCCTGCTCTTCTTGTTCTGCCTATAGTCTCCTTGAGACTCTTGGCCCCTAGACCTTGAACGCCGAAGCCTCTCCTCCTCGGCTTGTATGGAAATTTCTACGTGTGTCGCCGTCTCCACAAGACGGTCATATTCCCGAATCATATTTTCGACAAGCTTGAACATAATTTTTGTATTCAATTTCTTTTCAAATTCAATGCAATGGTGCTCTTCCATTGCCACCAACTCTAGTGCAAATTTGGACAAACTAGCGAAAAATGGCTCAAACTCGGCCACGAGCATGTCGAGTTGTTTGAGGTCTTTAACCTCTTGCTTCAATCTCTCCCTAGCAGTGGGAGGTATGTACTTATCTTGGAAAGCAACCGCAAAAGGCTTCCTATGTCGGCTCCACTCTACCCTTGGCATATTTCCACCGTTGACCCGCGTCTCCCTTAAGGTAGTAACTTGCTAGAGTCACTCTTAGTTCACTATCTTCGATGTAAAGCATCTCAAATGTCTTCACAATTTGTTCGAGCCACTCATTCGCTTTTTTGGGCTCGTGACCACCATGGAACTCATCCGGTTTGGCCCGCAAGAACTCTCTAGTAAGGAAACTCGCCCTTGACTCCGCGGTGTTCTCTCGGGCTTGATTCTTCACCCTCAACAAATTCATTGACTCTCTTAAAGCCCCTGCCATTTCTTGAGCTAGTGCCCCCATTGCGGTTTGACCCGCTTGTCCCACGTGCTTGGCCACATTAGCTTGGCCTGCTTGCTCGGCCATATTAGCTTGGTCGAACCCTTCTTCGTGTACTGGAACCCTATGGACCGGTACCTCATGCACACCTCGGCGAGCCCTACCACACCTCCCGCCTCTACCACCACGGACTTGACCCCTTCCTGACATCCTAATAAAGGACACAAGAGAAATAATTTAGCACATTAACTCATATGTGCCTGTAACTTGACTCACACGTTTGACTACAACAATTCCATATTTCTCTACCATATACACAATTCAATTTAACTCCACATAAGCACTTAGTCATGTAAACACATACGGATTATACTCTTATGATGAGATTCATCCCATGAAAAACCAAGAATTCTTAGTAGAATGAGTATTGATCAAGTACCCTTCTAATAAGACCTCAAGGAATTTAACAGGCGCAAACAACATCCCAAAAGTCCAATCCCATACCCATTTAGTCACATAAACATGTAATCACATAGTCACAAAAATGCATAACACTTCCTAAGCATGCTAAACGAACCCATTGTGGTTAAACAACCACTTCCCACGAGCTCCAAGTATTCAAACCGGGTAGCTCTTATACCAAGTTGTAACGCCCCAAATTTCTAGCCCAAATGATAATACAACTATCATGGCTCTTTTAAGGAAAAAACGAATATAAATCTCCAAACTTACATTACATGATACAATAGTTCTTCATACAATAATACATTAATCCAACAACAAGTAAATAAACAAATAAATACCCCAAGGGTTTACAAGTTTCCAAGGCTTAAGGCTGGTTATACAAAACGGTTATTTAAACCCACATACATACAACCCTTGGCTTACACATAGAGTCATAGTAAAATGAGAGTCTCGCACTCTCAACACACATTTCCTCACCTTTAGTTAGGCGGCATCACCACATCTTTTTCGGTACAAAAATCCCGTAGGGTGAGCATAAAGCCTAGTAGGAAATCCTTAACAAAGTATATAGATTTTATACAAGTCTCAAGAGATGAAATGCACATGTCATGCTATGCCCCTTTTTGAAGATAAATCACATTTTCATCTTTTGAAAACCATTATGCTCAATGATGTCATGCAATTTCAATTGTTCAAAACTTAACAATTTATTTCAAGGGCGGTAAATACACCTCTGGTAATCCCTAGGTTGGTGTTTGCAAGTAGACTATACAAGTATTACCAAATTGTCATTTTTACCGGTATTAACCGGAAGGCTCGACACCTATCCGGGCGGGTTTTTTGTCTTTCACTTCAGACTCTCAGGCCAACTTATTCAATATCATCTACACCACCTATCAAGACTTACCAACATATTTACCCGAAAACCATTTCATGAAAACTTGTTTCTCAACATTCTTTTCTCAATGCAAGTTTTCAAATCAACTTTCAAAGTTTAATGTAATCAAATGAATTGTTATGCCAATAACACAAGATGAATATAAATACTTTTATTCCAATTCATCATCCAAGGAATAACACAATTCCTTATTCTCAAGTATCCTCAACAATTAGTCATTTCAAGACTATTTCAACGTTTTGAACAATAATTTCCAAAATAAACAACAATTCTCATATTCCCTGAAATTCATCATTTATATAAATATAAATAAGAAATTTTCCAAACATCCATTTATTTTGACACACAAAATAAATACAACAATATCATTCATGAATTTTCAGACTCTTTTAAAAAAATCCCCAAATTTTAAGTTTTCTCATCAAAACTATAAAACTCAAATCCTTTGAAAGAAAACTTTCCAAAACCATCTTTTCTTCAATCAACGAAGATTAAAACCTGTAAGATCATTTTAAAAGAACAAGAGACAAACCCATTTTCAAAATCGCTCAACTTCTTGAATCAACAATCAATTTTCAAAGCTATCAAAAGATGATTTCGAAAATCATATAGATCTTGCAAAAATATACATATAACTCTAAGAAAATCCCTACCTCAAGTTTTGAAGAAGAAATGAGATGAAACCCCCAAAATCAACGGTGTCGAAACTCAATATTCACCGCACACAACGAGGCCCTTGAGATGATAACCAACTTTGGTGAAGAACTTAGGTCTAAATCCAATGGATTTGGAGAAATCAAAAAGAGAGAAGATGACTTCTAGAGACAGAAGCTCCCAATCTGGAATTTTGGAGAGTTTTAGAGAGAGAGAGAGAGAGAGGACTGAAAAAGTGATCTGAAATATCAGATTCACGAACTGATATTACATGGTCCGCTCGAGTGTGGAATGTCCTGCTCGAGCGTCAAATACACTAACCCAGTACTTTTGCAAATGGGTCAAACTTCTGAAACCAAACATTCTCAGCTCGATCCCCGATCGGCCCAGTCGAAGTGGAAAAACATGAAGAAGGATCAAAACCGGGATCGCTACAATATTAAATTTTAGTCCAATTAAACAATTGAAGAGATAATTTTGGTTCTTCCTCAATCCGCCATAAATTTTCAGAATGTATATCTCGTAATTAAAATTATAAATAAATTATTTATACAACTCTAAAATTCATATGAACATATAAAATACTCAATAAACATGTTATGGTCATTTTTCAGAAAGTATTTTTCAAAAATAAATTATAAATAATTCTGAAAAATTCCAAGAAAGTTTATGACACAGATTTATCACATTTTCTTAAATTAATTATATACTTAAATTTATAAATCAATTCCATAATCTAAAAATTTATTATGAAACTAGACTTCTCAAATTTCAATTTTTATTTAGAAATTACCAGATTTGGTTTAACATAGAATTTTTAATGATTTTTCAAACATATAGTAAAATCTGTCTATAGTTCCAGATTTGGTTAAAAATTTATATAAATTCGTATAAAATCAATAACTGTTCAAACAATTCCTGGATAAACTAGAAATCATTTTCAACAACTTTGTAGAAGAAATCATCTCAAAAGTTTGAGTATAAAATTAACTAAAAGTTCGTACAACTGTTTGACAGATTTAAGGGCGAAAACAAAAAATCTTCAATCTTCTCTTTAAAGGTATAAACTACACATGCAAGCCTATTTCCACAATAATACCATGACTTTAAGACTATCAATATCTTCAAATATTTGATATACACATCATAAAATTTATATACAACTATAAATAAAATTCTATCTATAATTATTGCTAGGAACACAATTTGAAATTTTAACTTAAAAAAAAATGAGTGGGTTGAGAGGGTTTTTTTACTTAGTTGTAGGATTGAAATGGGGTAGTGAAATGGTAGGAAAATTTTAACTTCCTTGATCTCCTCCTCTTCTTCCTCTCCTATAACAACCCAGGTTTTTACCTTGACTTTCGTTGTGTTCCGGACTCGGATTCCGTGATTGTATACTGTTGTCTATGTCTTATTTCCTTCCTTTAACATTTTGTATTTGAGTTTTGGATTATGTTGGGTGTGTTTGGAACAGGTTGGTTGTTAGTTGGTCTAGAATGTTGTTGCCCAGAATTTGGCTTCTTCGCTCGAGCGAGTCTTCTTGCGCTCGATCGAGCCTTGTGAAATTGTTTCTTTGCTCGAGTGAGACTTCTTGCGCTCGAGCGTGCATCTGCGTTGGTGACAGACCTGAAGCTTTGTATTCTACACTCGAGCGACGCTTCTTGCACCCAAGCGAGGCGACTTGTTGTGTCTAGTCGCTCGAGCGACAACTCCTTTGCTCGAGCGAGCCTGTTTATATCAGATCGTGAGTGAGATATTTTAGAATACTTTTGCAGCTCACTCTCTCTCTCTCTAAAACTCTCCAAAATGCAGGTTTTCATACTCTCGCTCTAAAATACACCTTTTCTCTAAGATTTCATCTAGATCCGTTGTGTTCTTGACCCTAGTGCCTTTGAGAATAAGGTAGAGGGCTTCAAGAGCTTCGTGTTGATCCAAGTAAGAGTTGGTTTCGTCATCTTTGGAGTTTCGATCTTGCTTGGCCGTCTTCTACACTTAAGGTAGGGATTTCCTTTGAGTTATATATATATTTTTGCAAGATCTAGATGATTTTCAAAATCATCCTTTGATTAGCTTTGAGAAATTGATTGTTGATTTCAAGAAGATGCGTAATTTTGAAAGAGAGTTTATTTTCTTTTCCTTTTAAAATAGAAATTGAGGGTTTTGAACCATATGGATTAAAGAAAGATGATTTTGGGGAGATTCTTCTAAATGTTTTGGAGATGAATGGTTTTGGTGAGAAAACCTAGAAATTGGGTATTTTTGAAAGATGATGAAAATCCTTGGAAGATGTCGTCATATTTATTTTGTGTACCAAAATAAATGGAGGTTTTGAAAATTGTTCATTTATATATAAATGACGAATTTTGTGAATAAAATGAGAAATGTTGTTTATTTTGGAAATTGTTGTCAAAATGTTGATTTAGTCTTGAATTGACTAAATTGTTGAGATTGCTTGAAATATGGGAATTACGTTATTCTCTTGAATGAATTGGATATAAAAGTATACATATATATTCATCTTGCGAAATTGTGTTGAAAAGAGGATTGAGAATTTTGATCACAATGGTTTATTTATATATGGAAGTAATGTTGCATTGCATTATTAATCACACATTGGCATTTCAATTCATTGGACTATGTTAAGCTTTGGAAATTTGCATTGAGAAAAGAATGTTGGGAAATGGGTTTTCATGAAATGGCTTTGGGGTAAATACAGTGGTAAGTCTTGAAAGGTGGTGTAGATTATAGGTGTCAAGCCTTCCAATTAATACTAGTAAAAATGACAGATTATAGATGTCGAGCCTTCCGGTTAATACCGGTAAAAATGATAATTGGTAGTACTCGTATAGTCTACTTGCAGACACCGACCTAGGGATTACCAGAGTTGTATTTACCGCCCCTTGAACTAATTGATAAATTTTGAACAGTTGAAGTTGCATAACATCATTAAGCATGATGGTTTTCAAAAGATGAAGATTTGTTTTATTTTCAAAAGGCATGGCATGGCATATGCATTCATCTCTTGAGACTTGTATAAAATGTATATACTTTATTAAGGATTTCCTACTGGGCTTTATGCTCACTCTATGGGATTCTTGTGCAGGAAAAGATGTGATGAATTCGCCTAATTGAAGGCGTGGAAGTGTGTGCAGAGAGCATAATGTGCTCATTTGCTGTGACTCTGATTGTAAGCCAAGGGCTTTGTATGTGTGGGTTTAGACAACCGTTTTGTGTAACCAGGCTCAAGCCTTGGAAACTTTTAAACCCTTGCGGGTATTTGTTGTTTAATTTACTGTTGTTGGATTAATTGTATTATCGTATAAAGACTATTTACACCATGTAATGCAAGTATGAGGATTTATTATCAGTTTTACTTTAAAGGGCCATGACTATTGTATTACCATTCGGGCATAAAAATTGGGGCATCACATCTCCTACTAGCGTAGCTTGTTCACGGAAACTCTCTCTCTCCGATCCCAGAAAGGAGCAAGCATGCATATATATTTATACAAGAACTCATGCTGAGGCCTTCCATCCCTCTCTCTCTCTCTCTCTCTCTTTCTCTCTGTCCCTCCTTCTCTCCCTCTCTCTCTCACTCTCATCATTCTCTCAGGTCTAATCATATATCTTCTAATAACAAGGTTTGTAATGAAAACCTATACTCTACTTAACATGCATGCAAACCAAGTGTTGGGTGACAGCCACCAAATCTACTGAAATCTGAATTTTTTTTTAATTTTTTTTTTGTATATCTGTGTATTTGTGTGGGTTTCTTAAAATTGATACACTAAAATTTTTAACTAAGGTATTTAGTAAGAATAATTATCATGTTGAACCCTTATTAAAATAATTTATAAACAACAAATATTGAACAACCACAAAATTATTATTCTTAATAATGTCTTTGTTAGTGATTGAATTGGGTTAATTTAAAACTAACTTTTACACAAATATATATTTCAGATAGACTCTGGATAAAATTAATTAATTAATTTATTTTCTTTTTAAGAATAATTAAATGCGGGTTCTCACAATCTACCCTAAAAAAATAAAAAAAATAAATTTCGTCCTCAAAATTAATTCGTACCTTTAGACTCGAAAAGTTGAGGGTAATTGGCACGTATCATATCTTCTCGTTACCACGTTGACTCCTCCATCCCATGATGTCTCCAGAGAACTCAAACCAATGGTATAGTTTTACCTCGTAATTTCTTCTTGCGGCGATCTAAAATTTTGACAGGCTTTTCTTCAAATGTCACATCTTCATCAAGATTAATTTCTTCCCAATTGATGATGTGAGAAGGGTGCAACTTGTATTTTGCAGCATAGAGATGTGGAAAACATTATGTACCCCGGCCAGTTGAGGTGGTAGAGCCAAACTGTGACATCCCTGTTCTGTATTATGCTAATTGGTCCTTAAGTTGGTTATGGTTATGTGTTTAGCATGGTTTTGTATGCCATTATGTGAAAATATGTGGTTTTGAATTTCTATCTGTTTACCGTAGGAATATCTGTTTGGTTTTACCGCTTCGGAAATTAAATTGGAGGCCTTATCGGCCACAGAACCCGAAATTGATTACGCCGTTGTGATTGGCATAATTTTTAGAGCCTACGGTGAAATTTAATTGAAAATTGATTCGGGTTAGATTAAACCGATTAAATTGATAAATTAAGTACCCCATTATTTTATATTAAAATAATTGTTAGTGGGGCTTGTTGTATATTTGCATTGCACTCTTCTTTAGCTCTCTTAAAACTCAAAATCTGAGTTAGACATTTGAGAGTGAGAGAGAGGCCAGCTATAGAGAGAGAAAGGAAGAGACTTGAGCAATTTTTGGCTCTAGCTTGGGAATTTGAAGATTTAACTCAAGAATTGACTAGAATTTGGAAGATTAAAGCTCCTAGGTGAGTAACCAACCCCTAACTCATGAATTTGAGTTGTGATTTCGTGAATTGAAGATTAATTTGTGATCTAGAACTTGAAGGGAGTTGGTTTTGAGGAATTTGAAGACTATATATGCATGCATGTATGTATTGTCTTGAATTTGCATATTTGAGCTTGAATTACATGACTCATGTTGCAATTTTGGTTGAAATCCATGTATTTGACCATCTTTTTATCATGTGAGATGAGAATGAAGGTTATATGTCACATGCATGTACAATCCATGGAAGTAGAAGCTTTGAATGCATGAAATGGTTACATTGGTAATGAGTTGGTGGAAAATGAGCCATGCATGTAGATAAATTATGAAATTGAGCATCAATATGTTGTAATTCTATGTTTGTACCATGTTAGTACATGATTATGTGAAGTTTGGACCGAAATCATGCATTTAGAGCCTTTGAATGTCGAGATGAAGCTCAAGAACTCAATCTGGAAAACCCAGATTTTCGATGTCCGCTCGAGCGGGTGAAGTGCCGCTCGAGCGGAGAAATCAAGCTCCCAGCATTTTTTGCAGACATGGTTCCCGCTCGAGCGGGGAAGTTGACGCTCGAGCGGGGAGCTATGTAGACAGGCAGTACGCTCGAGCGGCCGAGTTCACGCTCGAGCTGGAATTGAAGGCAACCAGTACTTTTGCAGACCTAAGGGTCCGCTTGAGCGGGAAGGTCCACGCTCGAGCGGGGACCCTATTTTCTGAAATCCTGTTTTTGCATTTTGTGTTCTGTTTTCCGTTCTCTTTCACTTGCAAGCACTCTTAGGCATATGTTAAGCATTGTAAATGAGTTAATGAGATAATAATAAAGCCTAAAGAGGAATATGTGAATTAAAGAACGAATTGAACTGTTAATGACCCTTTTGTGTTCATGAAACGTGTAGGGTCAGGCTCCAGGGCAAATCCACAAGCCGATCACTGTGAGTAATATCAATATTCGAAAGCTTGTTAATGTCCAATTGTTTCTTCCCTTAAACTTTGTGAGTTGTTAATTGGGATTGTGGACAAAAGTCTGACAGGAATGAATGGATGGACCAAAGGTCGTTTTGATATAAATGGATGGACCTAAGGTCGTTTTGATGTAAATGAATGGGCCAAAGACCGTTTTGACATGAATGAGTAGGCCGAAGGTCGTTTTGACATGAACGAGTAGGCCAAAGGCCGTTTTGACATGAATGAGTAGGCCGAAGGTCGTTCTGACATAAATGAATGGGCCAAAGGCCGTTTTGATACGAATATATGGGCCGAAGGCCGTTTTGAAATGAATGAGTGGGCCGAAGGCCGTTCTGACATAAATGAATGGGCCAAAGGCCGTTTTGATACGAATATATGGGCCGAAGGCCGTTTTGAAATGAATGAGTGGGCCGAAGGCCGTTCTGACATAAATGAATGGGCCAAAGGCCGTTTTGATACGAATATATGGGCCGAAGGCCGTTTTGAAATGAATGAGTGGGCCGAAGGCCGTTCTGACATAAATGAATGGGCCAAAGGCCGTTTTGACATGAATGTATGGGCCGAAGGCCGTTTTGATACGAATGTATGGGCCGAAGGCCGTTTTAACATAAATGATTGGGCTGAAGGCCGTTTTGTCATAATCGAATAGGCCGAAGGCCGTTTTGACGTACATAATTGGGCCAAAGGCCGTTTTGACATAAATGATTGGGCCAAAGGCCGTTTTGACATAATCGAATGGGCCGAAGGCCGCTTTGACAAGAATGGAGATCTGAATGGGCCAAAGGCCAGAATGTTTGGAGTTACAGTCACTTGATTTATATTTAGCTATATATCTATTAAGTAGGAAAATGAATTGGGCCCAAGGCCGTTTGGAGTATGTTGTTCTACATATTGTTTATATGACCTCTGTATTTGATATTATTCACTGGGCTATCGCTCACACTCATTCATGTGTTTGTAGGTGAGCCAAGAGAAGTCCACCCAGTCCCAGTGAAGTCGGCCAGGAACAATATGAGTTTGGAGAGTCAGCCTTGTGTCTCACGCACGAGACTCAACCTTGCCATTCTGTTATGTATTTCCATTTTGTCTTGTTGGCAAGGATCTTGAGTATATCGGTATGTAGTTGTGATATGGGTTGACTCAGTTTATATGATCCTGTCTGTAAAGGATTTTCTGGTATTGTATTTCGTTGTGGGTTATTAACGTATATGCGTATGGTTTGTTTTAAAGTGCATGTAAGCACAGCTCTATGGACAAAGTTTTAAATTTTTGCTTCCCTTTTGACCCCCTTTACTCTGATGTGTTAAGTCTGTTTTGGTTTGAGGCCGTAGGTAATCTTAGGATTACTGGCCGGTTACGTCCTTAACCCACGGGGGCGGGTTCGGGTCGTGACAGAGTGGTATCAGAGCACGAGTTAATAACTCACGCACTTGTCCAAAAGAGCAATAAGCGTCTAGAAAAGATCTAGGATGCATTCATGAGATAAGTATGAATTCTAAAGCATCGAGAATATGCTTAAGTGTTTTGATTTGGGCAATTATGTGCTCTAAGTTGTGCTGTACTTGCATTGCAGACTGTTTGATTACATATGCTCTCTAGTATATGCATATTCGTAGAATCTTTAGTATATTGTATAATGCAAGTTTAATCAGACGGTGAATAAGAACTCCGTAAAGTTATGTTTAACTTTAAATATTTGTTAATGATATGAAATGACAAGTACCATGGAATGCTATGTTGTGTATGAATGATTTTCTAAATTCTCCTTGAACATAATTGTGGTATCCTTAGCGGAGGCCCTCGCCCAGGGGATATAATACTGTGGCTTATGGTCATGAAGCCCTAGCCCGGGGGAAATAATACTGTGGCACAGACCCTCGCCCGGGGGAAATAATACTGTGGCCTATGTATGAGATATGTTGATGTGCTTGACCAACATGATATGTCACGCTAAAAGAAGTACCACACATGATTCGAATATGGGATATAAATTGTTACATCAATGTGTACAACAAGTTCGTTTTGTTATAATGCACATACATGAAAAGTTGGTTATGTGCATTCAATTCTGCCTACGGGTGTCTATTTGAAAAATGAACATGATTTGAGTATATAATTACTTAGTAAATGTTCAGCATGCGATATTTGATAAATATGCAATTATCTGTTACGTAAGTGATTAATTGCGTACGATATATGAAAGGAGAATATAACAATGTGCTTATGTGCGAATGTACTCATGTGATTTTGTGTTTAATTTCGTATTGGGCATCCCAGTATTTGGTAAAGTTCGATAAGAATTTGTGTAGAGTATGGGCAAATTAAGGGCATATGGGTTGGAAGGTTCTTCCACAGCCCGACTTGATAGTCCGGAAAGAGTAGTACAAGAATTGGCAGAGATCTTGAGACAACAGCGTCAGTTGCCGCTACGGCAAGAACCTTTGCCGCCACCAGTGTGAGAAACACCGAGGAGTTTGTTATCAGACTTCTGGGGCTCGTTATAGATATGGCAAAATGGACCATACGGCAAGGAATTGTCCCCGGACTGAACGAAATGTGAATGAATCCTCTGCCTTGGCTAAATCCGTACCAGTGGTAGAAATTGCTACTCAGGATGGAGTAATCACACTCATCCCAGAAAGCACTCAGAATGTTGTAACCATTATCCCAGGTATCTATACTGTTTACAAATGAATGCTTATGTGTTGATTGATTCTGAATTAGTACGTTTGTACATCTTCGCTTGGGATATTGTTTGATTCGGATCGGCATATATTTCATATCTGCTGCATGTGTATCTAGATTGGTTAGACCCACATGATCGAGACTGTATTCATTGGAGGTATATGCCCCGTTTGTGAAATTTGTGAAATACGTTTTGGGATATTGATTGACTCTGCACATGCACATATATATCTACACCCATGCTCAGGGTGATTTATTATGTTACCGTCTTCAATGACTAAACCACTGGAATTATGATTCTGTAATCGTGTGACCAAGTTGAGCGCCCTAAATGATGAACTCTATAAATGTGAGACCACATATTTTGATTGGTAGAAAGTTGACTGGGTGATGTGACTAATTTGGAACTTTTGCGTAACAATCCCATACTATGTGTACCCGAGGAACTTTGTATAATGTATTACTGTGCACCATGTTCTTGCATATAAGGCTTATTTGGGAACTGCTGTACTGATTATGATACGTACCTCCTGATATGAAACACTTTGATATGAACAGTAGTGATGAATGATTCTGATACGACCTTGAGAACTGATAAATTTAGGGCAGTTGTGAAACTATCAGCCATGTGCCTAAACAAACGATGTGAGCTTTACAGAATCAAATGTACCCTATTTGAGAAAACTTCTATCTGAATTGATCCAATAGAACCTTTGTCTGAATTGACCCGATAGAACCCTCATTGGATATAATTTGACGGGGCTTTTGCTTGGATTGATTGATAAGAACCCCTATCTAAGTTGATTTTGAAAAAGGGGGTTAAGAATTGTCTATAAATAAATGACCAGATTATTATTGGTAGGAAAACTGATGGACCCAAAACTTGAATCCGTTTGGAGTGCTTGACTTATTTGAAAGACCTTTTGTGGGCTATCAATAGATTGATCTACCTATGAACACCATTGAGAACCAACCTTCAACCATTGAGGACATATGTGTTATAGATGAACTGAATTGTACAAATCCCGTGATTGGGTGTCTTAAGGAACGATGCTTGTGTATTGTCCCATCCTGGTTGGTTTGATGCTATGGGGACTGATGATGGCAGATTGATTTGACTATAAGCAGCACTGAACAATTGTCCTTGACTGATCAGAATATGTTGTGTATGGGAGAGTGGTTGCTTCAGTGTTATCGGATTTTGGAAGATCAGGTTACGGTGAGTGGTATTATGTTTGTTTTGATGACATTCTTGGGCCGTCCTTTCGTGCTAGGGGACGTTAAGCCTATGTAGCACCTTTGATCGAGATACCTTTTGCCACCGACGGTTTCGTACGGGTGGGTTTGACTAATCGATCTCGAGTCGGCCACCGACGGTCATGAACGGGTGTGCTTGATTCCGAGACGATTATTCCTTTGTTTTGTCCGGAATGTCATCCTTTGGTATTATGCAGATGTTATAGACATCCAAGAAGCTTTGAAAAATCCTGATTATCCATAAGTGTGCGAATTCAGTACACCTTGTGAACGCCTGCCCAGCGCCATTATATTCTGTAATTGGGGCCCTGAGGATGTGTAAATTGTGCTTAACATGTGATTGACTCCTTTGATACGACCTTTGCCATTATGGAGGTTTATATATGAATTGCCTTATGCTTTTGATGACTATCAGATAATGTGGAAAGACTCGATAGAACAGGGAATTGAATATCGAACTAAATTGTGAACTGTAAACTGTTGAATGAATTGAGAACACGTGTATTATGTCAGAAATTGTCTGCTTCGATGCTATTGTACTTTACAATCAGTATTATGGGGATGTCTGGATTATGTGTATTGTGTGGGTAATTACTTCGATGTTACCTTTGTTGTTTCGGGAATCAGTATCTGGATCCACCTTATATTCCTGAAGACTTTTAATTGACCTTGGATAATTGTGATGAGTCACTGGACTAAATACCGAATCAGATCGTGAATTGGGAAATTATTGAAGAATGAATTGAACTTTTGTGACACGGAATAGACCGAACTTCTGTGATAAAGTTAGCTGACATTGAAATAAATATGTTGGTGACCTACCTTGAAGAGGGCAGTTGGTGAATATGTCTAAATATTTTTCGGTGCCAACAGGTCGAAGTTGAATTTCAGATAGTGGCGGGACTACTTCAACCTCTCTCCATTTTGGAATGGAAATGGGAATATGTGGCTACGAATTTCGTTGTGGGGCTACCTTGAGCACCCAAGGTATAAGTCCCATTTGGGCTATTGTAGGTAAAATTATTGAAGTTGCCCATTTCTCCCTATAAAATTCTATATGATGCTTGTAGACTAGCCACTGTTTACATCGATAAGATCGCTCGTTTACATGGAGTCCCAGTATCTATTGTTTAGACAGAAATTCTAAATGTGTTTGAATTCTGAAAAGCCTTCAAGAGGCAATGGGGGCTCAGCTTCTGTTCTGTTATGTTACCCGGATCCGGAGGTTCCTTTATGGAACTGGTTATTCGTAACCTTACGTGTATATGTTTTGTTCTATTCCGTTCCGTTCTGATCTGTTAATGCTAATGGATGTATCACGTAAACTTAATCATGACTTATGGTTTCTGTGTATGATCTGGACAAATTATGAATTTGTTACGAAACTGAATTATGATTCGGCGCTGTTTTCCATCCGCAAATTGATGTATGATCAGAAAGAACTTGTTAGATTTTTGGGAGGAATGCTCCAAAGATATGCATTAGATTTTTCAGGGGAGTTGGAAAGATCTATCCATCGTTGGAAAACTTTGCTTCCAACAACAGCTCACGCTCTAGTTTTGGCATGGCACCGTACAAGCCTTGTATTGCGGAAAAAGGTAAATCTATGATTGACTGAGAATAGAGCGTTGCTTGATTTTGAGACTAAGTGAATGCCTATTAAGAATGATTGGAACCGTTGAATGAAAAGTGTTCCGAATTGTTTCGACTAAAGGTAAATTAAGTTTGGAGGACCAAACTTCCTAAAGGGGGGAAGACTGTGACATCCCTATTCTGTATTATGCTAATTGGTCCTTAAGTTGGTTATGGTTATGTGTTTAGCATGGTTTTGTATGCCATTATGTGAAAATATGTGGTTTTGAATTTCTATCTGTTCACCGTAGGAATATCTATTTGGTTTTACCGCTTCGAAAATTAAATTGGAGGCATTATCGGCCACAGAACCGGAAATTGATTACGCCGTTGTGATTGGCATAATTTTTAGAGCCTACGGTGAAATTTAATTAAAAATTGATTCGGGTTAGATTAAACCGATTAAATTGATAAATTAAGTACCCTATTATTTTATATTAAAATAATTGTTAGTGGGGCTTGTTGTATATTTGCATTGCACTCTTCTTTAGCTCTCTTAAAACTCAAAATCTGAGTTAGACATTTGAGAGTGAGAGAGAGGCCAGCTATAGAGAGAGAAAGGAAGAGACTTGAGCAATTTTTGGCTCTAGCTTGGGAATTTGAAGATTTAACTCAAGAATTGACTAGAATTTGGAAGATTAAAGCTCCTAGGTGAGTAACCAACCCCTAACTCATGAATTTGAGTTGTGATTTCGTGAATTGAAGATTAATTTGTGATCTAGAACTTGAAGGGAGTTGCTTTTGAGGAATTTGAAGACTATATATGCATGCATGTATGCATTGTCTTGAATTTGCATATTTGAGCTTGAATTACATGACTCATGTTGCAATTTTGGTTGAAATCCATGTATTTGACCATCTTTTCATCATGTGAGATGAGAATGAAGGTTATATGTCACATGCATGTACAATCCATGGAAGTAGAAGCTTTGAATGCATGAAATGGTTACATTGGTAATGAGTTGGTGGAAAATGAGCCATGCATGTAGATAAATTATGAAATTGAGCTTCAATATGTTGTAATTCTATGTTTGTACTATGTTAGTACATGATTATGTGAAGTTTGGACCGAAATCATGCATTTAGAGCCTTTGAATGTCGAGATGAAGCTCAAGAACTCAATCTGGAAAACCCAGATTTTCGATGTCCGCTCGAGCGGAGAAATCGAGCTCCCAGCATTTTTTGCAGACATGGTTCCCGCTCGAGCGGGGAAGTTGACGCTTGAGCGGGGAGCTATGTAGACAGGCAGTACGCTCGAGCGGCCGAGTTCACGCTCGAGCTGGAATTGAAGGCAACCAGTACTTTTGCAGACCTAAGGGTCCGCTCGAGCGGGAAGGTCCACGCTCGAGCGGGGACCCTATTTTCTGAAATCCTGTTTTTGCATTTTGTGTTCTGTTTTCCATTCTCTTTCACTTGCAAGCACTCTTAGGCATATGTTAAGCATTGTAAATGAGTTAATGAGATAATAATAAAGCCTAAAGAGGAATATGTGAATTAAAGAACGGATTGAACTGTTAATGACCCTTTTGTGTTCATGAAACGTGTAGGGTCAAGCTCCAGGGCAAATCCACAAGCCGATCACTGTGAGTAATATCAATATTCGAAAGCTTGTCAATGTCCAATTGTTTCTTCCCTTAAACTTTGTGAGTTGTTAATTGGGATTGTGGACAAAAGTCTGACAGGAATGAATGGATGGACCAAAGGTCGTTTTGATATAAATGGATGGACCTAAGGTCGTTTTGATGTAAATGAATGGGCCAAAGGCCGTTTTGACATGAATGAGTAGGCCGAAGGTCGTTTTGACATGAACGAGTAGGCCAAAGGCCGTTTTGACATGAATGAGTAGGCCGAAGGTCGTTCTGACATAAATGAATGGGCCAAAGGCCGTTTTGATACGAATATATGGGCCGAAGGCCGTTTTGAAATGAATGAGTGGGACGAAGGCCGTTCTGACATAAATGAATGGGCCAAAGGCCGTTTTGATACGAATATATGGGCCGAAGGCCGTTTTGAAATGAATGAGTGGGCCGAAGGCCGTTCTGACATAAATGAATGGGCCAAAGGCCATTTTGATACGAATATATGGGCCGAAGGCCGTTTTGAAATGAATGAGTGGGCCGAAGGCCGTTCTGACATAAATGAATGGGCCAAAGGCCGTTTTGATACGAATGTATGGGCCGAAGGCCGTTTTAACATAAATGATTGGGCTGAAGGCCGTTTTGTCGTAATCGAATGGGCCGAAGGCCGTTTTGACGTACATAATTGGGCCAAAGGCCGTTTTGACATAAATGATTGGGCCAAAGGCCGTTTTGACATAATCGAATGGGCCGAAGGCCGCTTTGACAAGAATGGAGATCTGAATGGGCCAAAGGCCAGAATGTTTGGAGTTACAGTCACTTGATTTATATTTAGCTATATATCTATTAAGTAGGAAAATGAATTGGGCCCAAGGCCGTTTGGAGTATGTTGTTCTACATATTGTTTTTATGACCTCTGTATTTGATATTATTCACTGGGCTATCGCTCACACTCATTCATGTGTTTGTAGGTGAGCCAAGAGAAGTCCACCCAGTCCCAGTGAAGTCGGCCAGGAACAACATGAGTTTGGAGAGTCAGCCTTGTGTCTCACGCACGAGACTCAACCTTGCCATTCTGTTATGTATTTCCATTTTGTCTTGTTGGCAAGGATCTTGTGTATATCGGTATGTAGTTGTGATATGGGTTGACTCAGTTTAGATGATCCTGTCTGTAAAGGATTTTCTGGTATTGTATTTCGTTGTGGGTTATTAACGTATATGCGTATGGTTTGTTTTAAAGTGCATGTAAGCACAGCTCTATGGACAAAGTTTTAAATTTTTGCTTCCCTTTTGACCCCCTTTACTCTGATGTGTTAAGTCTGTTTTGGTTTGAGGCCGTAGGTAATCTTAGGATTACTGGCCGGTTACGTCCTTAACCCACGGGGGCGGGTTCGGGTCGTGACACAAACGGTATGTCACCTCTCCTATTTTGTCTAAAATTTCGAAAGGCCCAATGAAGCGAGGTGACAACTTTCCCTTCTTTCCGAAACGAACAACTCCTCGACAAGGTTCTATGTTTAGAAACATATGATCTCCAACTTGAAATGCTAAAGGTCTTCTCCTTTGATTTGCATAACTTTTCTGCCTACTCTAAGCGGTCCCTAGTCTTTATCTAATTAATTTCACCTTCTCGGTAGTTTCTTGAACTAACTCTGGCCCTAAAAGGTGTGTTTCTTCGACTTCCATCCAACATATTGGTGATCAACAAGGCCGTCCATACAGAGTCTCATAAGGTGCCATACTAATACTTGCTTGAAAACTATCATTGTAAGAGAATTCAACTAGTGGTAAGTGTCTCTCCTAACTACCCTTGAAGTCTATCACACAAGCTTGAAGCATGTCTTCTAAAGTCTGAATTGTTCTTTTTGATTGACCATCAGTTTGAGGATGAAAAGTCATACTAAAACACAACTCTGTACCCATAGCCCTTTGCAGACTTTGCCAGAATTGTGACGTAAAACGAGGATCACAATCTGACACTATTGAAACTGGTACTCCGTGTAACCTAATGATTCCTTGAATAAATAATCAACTTAATGATTCAAGTGTCTGCTGGTCCAATTGGTAGGAAATGTGTCATCTTTGTTAACCGATCAACCACAACCCAAATGGCATCATGGCCTTGCGGCGATCGGGGTAATCCCGTTACAAATTCCATTGTTATGTGTTCCCATTTCCATTCAGGTATTGGTAAAGGTTGGAGTTTCTCTGCCGGCTTCTGATGTTTTGCCTTCACTTGCTGACACGTCAAGCACTTAGATACGAATTGTGCAACATCCTTCTTCATTCCACTCCACCAATACTGTCGCTTGAGATCCTAGTACATCTTGTTTCCTCCCGGATGAACCGCAAAACTGAATGGTGAAATTCTTTAAGTACTTCTTCTCTCAATTGTTCGATATTTGGCACAAAAATTCTACCTAGATACCTTAAACTACCATTTTGATAGAGCGTCCAATCCGATAAAGACTCCTTGGACTCTAATCGTGCCTTGATGAAGTCAGTCTCTTGAACAAATCTTTGGGCTTCTAGCACTTTGGTAAGAAGTTGGGGTGTTATAACTATTGTAAACAACCTAACCTTCCCATTTTGAGTTTCTGGTTGTAACTTAAACTCATTTACGGTATTTACCATTTCCTATTCTTTAATTGATATGTTGGCTATGATCTCTCTTCTCTTTCGACTTAGTGTATCTGCTACAACATTAACTTTCCCGGGATGATAATACAAAGTGAATTAATAATCTTTAAGGTACTCCATCCAGTGTCTCTGCCTCATGTTCAAATCTCTTTGTGTGAACAAGTACTTCAAACTTTTGTGGTCGGTAAATATCTCAAACTTTTTGCCACAAAGGTATTGTCACAAAGTCTTAAGTGCATAGACCACAGCCGCCAACTCCAAATCATGAGTAGAATAATTTTTCTAATGATTCTTCAATTGTCTTGACCCATAAGCTACTACCTTCCCGTTTTTCATTAACACGCCACCTAACCCTTAGAGGCATCACCATAAACTGTGTACCCGATGTCACGTTTGAGTATGATAAGTATAGGAGTGCTTGTCAGTCTCCTCTTGAGTTCTTGAAACGACTGCTCACAAGTTTCGTTCCATTCAAACTTTACTCCTTTTTGTGTTAGGCGTGTCATCGGCTTGGCTAATTTGGAGAAATCTTGAATGAATCTCCTATAATAACTTGCTAATCCCAAGAAACTACGAATCTCAAATGTATTCTTAGGTTGTTTCCATCCCATTACGGCTTCTACTTTAGCAGGATCCACTGATATTCTCAATTCAGACACAACATGACCTAAGAATTTTCCTTCCTTCAACCAAAATTCACGTTTGCTAGCTTTAGCATACAATTGGTTCTCCCCTAGAATTTGTAAAACGGTTCTCAGATGTTGCTCATGATCTTCCTCTGATCGCAAGTATATCAAAATATCGTCAATGAATACTACCACAAATTGGTCCAAATAAGGTGTAAAAATTTTGTTCATTAAACTCATGAATACCCCAGGCACATTCATCAAACCAAATGGCATTACCATGAACTCATAGTGGCCATAACAGGTTCGAAACGTAGTCTTGGGTATATCTTCTTCTTTGACTCAAAGTTGGTAATATCCCGACCTAAGGTCAATTTCGGAAAAACATTTTGAACCTCTTAATTGATCGAACCAGTCATCAATTCTTGGTAATGGATATCGATTTTTAATGGTGACTCAATTTAGTTGTCAATAATCGATGCACAATCTTAAGGTTCCACCCTTCTTCTTCGCGAATAATGTTGGCGCTCCCCATGGAGACGTACTTAGTCTGATGAACTTTTTATTCAACAGTTCTTGCAACTGCTCCTTCAATTCTCGAAGTTCAGTTGGCGCCATACGATGTGGTGCTATAGAAATTAGTGAAGTCCCAGGTTGAAGCTCGATCTTGAAATCTACATCCCGTTTTGGGGGTAATCCCAGTAATTCGTCAGGGAAAACGTCAGCGTACTCGCACACCACATGGGGTAATCCTGGATCCTTTCGATTTTCATCTTTCAAAATTAAGCTTGCCAACCACCCAGTTAGTTGATCATGCCACCGTAATTTGCGACACATTGGAGTTAAAGAATCTTGTTTATCTCATTTAAATTGAACCTTTGTGCCATTAAGAGAGGATGCTATCACCAATTTACGGTAACAATCAATAATGACTCGATGAACTGACAACCAATCCATTCCTAAGATGACGTCAAAATCAAACATTTTCATAACTCTTAGATCATAGATCAAATATGAACCAGAGATTTCTAGTTCACAAGATTTACATACTAGATTTACTCGGGTTTGACCACCTGAGGGTGAAGCAACACTTTTACCTATCACTAACGTTTCTGGCTCCAAACCCATACTTGATACACATGCAGTGGATATAAAAGAATGCGAAGCTCTGGAATCAAACAATACTTTAACCCAAGAATTCATAAGGATTAATATACCATGAATTACTGATGGGTTACCAACATCTTCTTCTTCATGGAGAGCATACATTCTTCTTATTGCCTGTTGGTTAGTCCCACCTGGTTTCTTTCTATTTCCAGCTCCTTGTGGTTGTGTTCTTGGTCGACCTACATTCCTAGAGGCTTGTGGTTGCCCCTTGTTGGTCTAAATATTTTGAGTGGGCTTAGAACCTTGTCCTGGCTGGCATTTTTTGTATTGTTGTGCCCCTCGTTGATCCATAAAATATTTCCCTCCTTGAGTACACTCACTTCGACGATGCCCCTGTTGACCACATCTGAAACACTTTCCTTTCCACTCATTCACAAAGTTTCCTCCTTGCTGGTTTCCTCGATTTTGCCTTTGTTGCTGCTGCTGCAACCCTCTGGCATTAAGTGCTGGTGCAAGATGGTTTCCGGTGATACGAACTAGACCGCATCCACATGATTGGTTATTATTCCTTGATCGCTGATTTTGAATGCGTTCGAAAGCCACTAATTCTCATTCCACAATTAAAGCTTGATCCATCATTTGAGCATAGGTAGAAATTTGCACTGCGATCAATCTTCCTCTAATGTCTGTGTTCAAACCCCATTCAAATCGCCTAACCTTATCCTCTTTATTTACTACTATAGCTGAAGCATACCGTGAGAGAGCCTCAAAACAGTTTGCATATTGAGTAACTAACATTTTTCCTTGTTTCAGTTGGAGGAATTCTTGAACCATTTCTTGTCTTAGCGAGTTAGGAAAACATTTTTCCATGAATAAGTCTTCGAATTGTCTCCAAGTTAATGTCTCTATTTGTCCAGTACTTTTGATCATTTCCCACCAATGATCTGCTTCCCCTTCCATTTGAAACACTACCATAGTCACTCTATCTTGCTCATTTTGGATGTCAGAAGTATCTAGCAACTTCTTAATTTGTCTTAACCAAGCTTCAACTTCATAGGGGGTTTGATCCACTAAGGAATTTGTGAGGATGTAGCTTTTCAAATTTTGCTATCATTTTATATTTTCTTTGATCTTGGTTTCGAGGTGGTATATTGCCTACCCTATTAGCAATTGTGCGTATAATTCGAGTGACATCGCCATCAGACACTCTATCACCATTACTGTTGTTATTATTTCTTGTTCGTCCAGCCATTCTGCACAATGGGATTTTTTAGTAATTTGTGATTTATTCATTTATTCATTATCATCATCATCATCATCATTATTATTATTATTATTATTATTATTATTATTATTATTATTATTATTATTATTATTATTATTACCCAGTAATCATTCTAAAAGAAATAGTTTAGTCACTCAAGATACTTCTACTGTTAAAGCTATAGAACAAATATTCACTAAATTAACTACTTCGGAACAAGCTTCACCATCTAAGGAAAAAGGTCTTACTGTCCTAAACCAACCTTTAGACAAGACTTCTACTCAATCAGAAACTGATACAACTGATAATAAAATTGATCAATTAGCTCAACAATTTCAATCTTCTCATCTTAATAAACTCCACTATCTTAAACATCAACCGACTACTCTTACTAAAAATTGGTATTCTCGACCTACTCCATCTGACCTCCAATATGAAGAAACTAATCTTTCTAATCAATTTTCTGTACCTGCTAAAAAATTACAGAGATAGGTTTTTCTCTTGAGAAAGGAATGCTCTCAATTTTTTCTAACTCTTCTTCATTAATTACTAATCCTTGATTAGGTATTGAGGGCAAAGTTGTTGACCTAGAACTGACTGAAGAGTTACTTCTTATAAAGAACATGAAGAAGGTAACATGAAGAAGGTAACAACACTAATAATAATACTAAAAATAAACTAAACTAAAAGTTAACATGAAGAAGGTAACAACACTAATAATAATACTAAAAATAAACTAAACTAAAAGTGAAATATAATACTAAAAGAAAACAGTTTAAAAATACATTAATAATAAAACTTACAATTGTTTAATGGAGTGAAATAAACAATTCTTCAAAATACATAACTTGAAAACGAACTTGAAAAGAAAATTACAGATATAGGTTTTTCTCTTGAGAAAGGAATGCTCTCAATTTTTTCTAACTCTTCTTCATTAATTACTAATCCTTGATTAGGTATTGAGGGCAAAGTTGTTGACCTAGAACTGACTGAAGAGTTACTTCTAAATAATCGACTCATTTTTCATTAATTAAACTGTTTTACAGGAATCTTAATACATTGTCTAAATTTATCATGTTTTCACATACTATGCTTTCACACATACCCATTTCGGAGGACCCCTAAAATCCTATACTGCCTAACCAAAGGATTGACCAAGGACAAGGACGAAGATTGGGTGGCTAGTAACAAAGTGGAAAACACAGATATAATTTTGACAAACTAAGATGACTGGAAACAGATTAACAGACAGAAAATAGAGTTGACTCAATAGAAGTAGCAAAGCAGTAAGCAAGAGATCTCAACATAACTTGGCTCTATTATTATTATTATTATTATTATTATTATTATTATTATTATTATTATTATTATTATTATTATTATTATTATATTTATGTGCAATGATAGTAATTAAAGAAAAACAAAACTTCATTAATTAGATTAAACCAGCTACAATCAGCAAAATACAAATAAAACAAAAAAAATAAAAAAAATAAAAATGCTACGGGCAAAAGATAGCCCCTACAAATCCAGGTTAACTCCTACACCAAAAAATTCTAAACTAGGCAATTTTACATAGTAAGCATACAAAACAATTGGTTAGCTTGGTTTGTAATTCCCTTAAAACCACTAAAACAACCAAGGAAAGTCTCTCCTCACAAGGGCTTTCGGCTACCACGCGGCTTGGAAAAGCCCTATGAATCGCAACATCACCCTCACAAAGACAATAGTTTCCTACACACAATGCCCTAGCAGCTGCACCGGCTCCTCTCGATAGATCCTCCAGTCTTTGAAGTCTACTGACCCATCTCTCTTCACAATTCTATTTGGATCGGGCACGATATACTGAAGGCTCCAAATGTCAAAAAGGTTGTCCATCCTATTGGTGAAACCATCCAAGAAAGGGCCTAGCTGATATAACCAGGGAGCCTTTTGCCTCAAAATTTGGACAGGTCTAATATAGGCACCTACCCAACTCTCAAATTTAAAAGCATAACTTCCTAGGGGATAAATTCTAACATGTACAAATGAGCCAATTTGTAGCCCATTTCGAACATCCCAATTCTCAAATATAGCCCTTATATCTCCATTGCTTTCGTCAGTATTGCCCTCTACAGATTCCTCTTCGGTGTTAGACTCAATCACAATTATCTCCAGTGCGTTGTACATTGGTGCAATCTCTTCGGGTTCGGGTTCAGGCTCATAGTCTTCTATCGATGCAATTTCTTCGGGTTCAGACTCAGGCTCATAGTCTTCTACAGGCGACTCCACCTCTTCACTTGGGTCAGATTCTATGTCATAGTTTTCCACTGAATCTTTCTCATTAGAGTTAATATCTACTGACCCTGGCATCCTACAATGAAAAAGGTTATAACTTAGTTAAGTCAAAGAAAATTACAAGTTAACATAAGGTTTTCTTAAACGCAAAAAGAAATATAATTGCTACCCATGGCCCAAAGGTTCGAATCTAAGCTTTGATACCAACTTGTGACGCCCCGAATTTTTTTGGAACATCATAAAATTTAAATAACAAAATAACTTGCTAAATAAAAATTGTAACATCTAATTAGGAAAATTTAAATTCTCACATAGTCAAAGTTTAACAACAAAAGAAAATTTTGAGTCCGCATACAACATTACAATATTCTTAATTACTAATACAAGAGATAATAAAATTTTATTTTGATAAGGTCTTGACTTCATGTTAGCCAAGGTTCTATATTAGTAGCAGCTCCAACCTCAACTTCCATTCCTTGCTTGTCAAAATCTGGCATAAAACGCCAGGGCAACAAAATATATGCCATGAGTTTTGCAATACAGTAAGAAAACATAACCAACCTGCCATTCTTTTTAAGAGAAAATAATCAGATCATGACAATTAAAATAATAATAAAAATTAACAGCATGATAAATGTAATAACCATTATAATAATTTCACCAATTTTAATAGTTTAGGTGACATTCAAAATCTCACCAAAGAGATTTTCTCACCAACCACTAAGCCATGACTATGGTTAATTGGAAAACTCCCCCTGGTCAAATATTTAAGAACTACAAAGGTTGCCCATGCCTAGAGTTATATACCCAAGTCATGGCATCCGTGGTTTGCCCCAAGAGAACGGTCTGCTAGGGGTATATAACCTCCCTGCGTGCCACCTGCACATCCACCCTTATTCCAAAACCAAATACTGATAAGGGTTTAATTAAGTCTTGTGCCATCTTAGGGTTTCATGACACAATTATATACAAATTATTAAAAACCAAGGCTCATCCTGAACTACCGATATTAACCCTCGATCGTTAACTTTATATACCGTTAATCATTTCAATTAGTTTTATATTAATCACAAATAATTTAAATTTCAATCACCAATAATGTTATATCAACTCAACTCATTAAAATTCCCAACATAAAATATTACACATGCCAAATGTACAAAATTAAAAAAAAAACAGTTAATTTAAACCATGGTATGAAATGATAACGTAGATAAATAAATAAATAAATAAACCATAATCACACACATGCATGGATTTTTAATTTACAAGATTAGACTAGCACAATATTAAATTTTAGTCCAAATAAACAATTGAAGAGATAATTTTGGTTCCTCCCCAATCTGCCAGAAATTTTCAGAATGTAAATCTCGTAATTAAAATTATAAATAAATTACTTGTACAACTCTAAAATTCATATAAATCTATAGAACACTCAATAAACATGTTATGGTAATTTTTCAGAAAGCATTTTTCAAAAATAAATTATAAATAATTCTGAAAAATTCCAAGAAAGTTTATGACACAGATTTATCACATTTTCTTAAATTAATTCTATACTTAGATTTATAAATCAATTCCATAATCTAAAAATTTATTATGAAACTAGACTTCTCAAATTTCAATTTTTATTTAGAAATTACCAGATTTGGTTTAACATAGAATTTTTAATGATTTTTCAAACATATAGTAAAATCTGTCTATAGTTCCAGATTTGGTTAAAAATTTATATAAATTCGTATAAAATCAATAACTGTTCAAACAATTCCTGGATAAACTAGAAATCATTTTCAACAACTTTGTAGAAGAAATCATCTCAAAAGTTTGAGTATAAAATTAACTAAAAGTTCGTACAACTGTTTGACAGATTTAAGGGCGAAAACAAAAAATCTTCAATCTTCTCTTTAAAGGTATAAACTACACATGCAAGCCTATTTCCACAATAATACCATAACTTTAAGAATATTAATATCTTCAAATATTTGATATGCACATCACAAAATTTATATACAACTGTAAATAAAATTCTATCTATAATTATTGGTAGAAACACAATCTGAAATTTGAACTTAAAAAGAAAATAAGTGGGTTGAGAGAATTTTCTTACTTAGTTGTAGGGCTGAAATGGGGTAGTGAAATGGTAGGAAAATTTTAACTTCCTTGATCTCCTCCTCTTCTTCCTCTCCTACTAGCATAGCTTGCTCACGGAAACTCTCTCTCTCCGATCCCAGAAAGGAGCAAGCATGCATATATATTTATACAAGAACTCATGATGAGGCCTTCCCTCCCCTCCCCCCCCTCTCTCTCTCTCCCTCTTTCTTTCTCATCATTCTCTCAGGTCTAATCATATCTTCCGATTCCAAGGTTTGTAATGAAAACCTATACTCTACTTAACATGCATGCAAACCAAGTGTTGGGCGACAGCCACCAAATCTGTCAAAATTTGATTTTTTATTTATTTATTTATTTATTTTGTTTATCTGTGTATTTGTGTGGGTTTCTTAAAATTGATACACTAAAGTTTTTAACTAGGGTATTTAGTAAGGATAATTATCATGTTGAACCCTTATTAAAATAATGAATATCCACAAAATTATTATTCTTAATAATGTCTTTGTTAGTGATCGAATTGGGTAAATTTAAAACTAACTTTTACACTAATATATATTTCAGATAGACTCTAGATAAAATTAATTTATTTATTTATTTTCTTTTAAAAATAATTAAATGCGGGTTCTCACAGCTTGGTTACAACAAAAGTGATTTTAAACTCAATATAATTAAAGCTCTAGGCTTGTACAAAAAAACTACAACAATAACAAAAGAAGCTCTTAGCTCCAACCCCTCCCAAGCTATGGCCTTTGTGGAAGTAGATCAACCGTACCTGAAAATGGTTTTCCACATAAAGTGAGTCAAAGTTTAGTAGAGATATTCGAACATAATGTATGAATCTTAACAAAGTTATAAGGTGAATGCATATGCAATTCTCGTACCAAAACATTTTATATATCTTTCCAAAACCACGCAATGCCAAGTTTATATCACAATTTATGAAAACATTTCCTTTTTCACAGAAAACGGGGCAGTGGATACAAGCACTGAGAATCTCTAAGTACATCTCTGCAAGTAGGCTATATAAGCAATACCAATTGTCATTTTTATCAGTACTAAGTAGAAGGCTCGGCACCAAACCATGCATGTTTCTGGACTTTCACCAAGGATACACAGGCCAACAATTTACCACAACCACAACCCCTACCCAGATTGATCAAGGTATTTATCCTGTTTTCTCAAAACAATTTACATCTTTAATGTGTTAAGTATACAACAATACTAAAAAATAATAGTAATAATTTAGGAATGAAATAAAAAAAAAAAAAAAAACGTGACTCTAGTTTACTGTATAACAAAATACGATTTTTTTTAAAAAAAAAATCATTAATTATAACAAAATATGAAAATATATTGAATTTTAATATATATATATATATATATATATATTTGCATTTTTTCTATTTGGTGAATTTTTTAATTTTTTTTCCTCAAAAATATTATACTTTTTAAGTATATCTAAATTAGATGTATCTAAGAAATAAAAAATTTGCGTAAAATATTAAAAATATTGACTAAAAAGGAAAAAAAAAAACTCAATTTTCTGAAAAGTGAATTAAACCAAACAAGGTAAACATATTATTTTTTTCATTCATATAACGAATTACTGATGAAAATAAGCTAAGTGTTAATCCGCTGTAATTAGGAGAGGTCGATGTAAATTTACCTAACCAAGCACTCATTTTCTTATTCATTATTTGAAGTAGAGAAAATTATTTTTTAACCATTGGATTAGATTTTCAGCATTAATGATTTGGACAAATTATCTCCAATCGGACCATATGAACTGAAATCATGAACAATAAAGATTAAATAGATACAATTAATAATTTAAAAATAGTAGAAAATGTGACTATAGTTTAGGGTATAAAAATATTTTTTTTAAAAAAAGACTACTAAAAAGTGCCCAATTCTTGTACCTTTTTCAATTGCAGCTATTAGGGTCACAAAGCTTTATTTTCACTACTCATTTATTACGTCCATGATTTTATTTTTTAAAATTTTTCACATGATGATTTCCAATCAAGTGCTATGTATAAACATCAAAGGAAATAAACTAGCTTTATTAAGTATGATACAAATAAAGTGCTAAGAAATTGAAAAAGACAAGATAACAACCATAACCAAGCCATAGTTTTTCATGATCAAGCAAAAGAATGCAGAAATTCATTGTAATACATACCAAAGGACACCACTTGCATTGGCTAATTTCACCTTCCTCTGTTCCTCTGAACATGCTTTTTAAATCTCTTTCTGCTTTGGTTTCGTTCACCTTCAATGATCCTCACAAGCCATCGAGGTTTTCCTCTAGAGAACATAAGATATCCCATGACAAGTCCCCATACCAGCCCACATGCATAACCTGGCAATATGACATACCAATTGAATCCACTTAAAGAATACGTATCGTCTTCTTGTTGTGGTGTCCTAGGGTCGCTGCATGTACTTGACAATGGAGGTCCACATAATGCCAAGTTGCCAATGTAGGAATCATTTAAAAATGTATCAAATTGGTTGCCTTGTGGTATCGGTCCTATTAGTTGATTCTGCGTAAGGTTCAAGACTTCAAGGGATATCAAATTCCTTAGTTGTTGAGGGATCTCGCCAATGAGTTTGTTGGAAGAAAGGTCTAACCACTCAAGCATTGTCAAATTAGCAAGAGATGCTGGTATATGACCTGTAAGGCTATTATGAGATAAATTGAGCCCTTGGATTGAATTTAGCCTTCCAATGATTTCTGGAATCTCACCTTCAAAATTGTTTTTTGATAAATCAATGGCAATGAAAATGGTTAAGACTTTTTCCATTTCAATGGTTGATCCTTTGATTACCATAGTCAAAAAATCATGATAATAATATATAACAGTAGGCCCATCTATCTCTATGTATTGCAATTGAAAATTGGCTTCTTTGACATTCATCATTGCATTGAAATTCTTGAAATATGCTTTTGGCAGTGGACCAGTAAAATTATTGTCTGACAAATCCATAACTCGCAAGCTAAGGAAGGGAAATTTGGCTTTGGAAGTTGGCATAGGTCCATGGAATTTGTTAGATCTCAAAATTAGAACTTGCAACCAATGTAGTTTTTCCAACCAATATGGAAATTTGTCAGAGAACTTGTTACATCCAAGATCTAGCACACGTAGCATTTTGCAATTGACTAAAGATTTTGGTACTGTACCCTCAAATCCATTTCCATTAAGGTTGATAGTTTTGAAGGAATTTCCCTTTACAAATGTATTAGGAATTGTGCCAGAAAAATTATTCTTCCGCAGATTGAGCACAAAGAAATATGTGCTGAAGTTTCCTAAACATTGTGGAATAGAACCATTAAAGCTATTGCTAGACAGGACAAGAAATCGAAGGGAAATTGCATGACAGAGCATGTCTAGGTCACCACTGAAGTTATTTGATGAAAGAAGGAGAGCAGTAAGGTTCACGAGTTTGAAGGTTGAACTTGGAAACCTACCATGTAAGTTGTTATTTCTCAAATCAATAATAGTTAAATGAGTGGATTTGAACTGTTTTACATGGCCAGTCAATTTGTTATTACTGATGTTGAAGCAATGCAATGCTGGTAAGCTGAAGACCCAAGACGGAATTGTACCGTTGATTAAGTTATCTGCTAAATCCAACCACTCTAGATTTGGAAGTCCAATTATTTGTGATGGAAGAGGTCCTGTTAACTGAGTAAATTAATAAAGAAGAAATTGAACCAATATATAAATAAAGAAGACCTTTTACATTAGGTAAAAAACCTGCGATTTTACCTTCAAAATTATTATCCCGAGCTGCGAAGTAGACGAGATTTCCCAGGTTTGAAAGTGAAGATGGGAGCATGCCAGTGAAATTGTTTCGTCCGATTTCTAATTCAATAATTTCCGTAAGGTTTCCGAGCGACGTAGGGATGGATCCATAAAATTTACAACGACCGGCATACAAGGCTGTCAAGGACTTCAAATTCCCAATTGAGTCGGGTAGTTCTCCAGAGAAATTAGTGACCGAAAGCGCCAAGTACTGGAGAGGACTGCTCGAGTTTATAAACTCGGGAAAATAACCAGTGAGAGCAGCATTATCAACTATACTCAGCTCATTCAGATGTGGTAAATGGAATATTCCGTCAGGAAATTTTCCAAGCAATCCACACGAACCAAGATCGAGAAGTGTTAAAGTAGTCAGATTGAGCAAGGAATTCGAAACCACTGAAGATATGTTTACTCTCGCAAGATTAAGTTCTCTTACCTTGGTTAAGTTTTGAACAAGTAATTCAAAACCCGGTTCTTCCAACCTCAAACCATTATTGTAAGAGAGATCAAGCGAGATCAATTTGCTCAGAAAGGAGACTTCTATAGGGACTTCGCCAGAAAAATTAGAGCCAGAGAGTTTGAGGTCTGTCAATCTAGTGAATCGTCTAAATTCAGATGAGATTGGAGACATACCAAAGTCATTGAAAGCAAGGTTGAGGCTTTGGAGGTGAGGAAAGTAGTAGAAGATGGTGCTATTGGGGTGGATGGCGCCGTTGAGCCAGCTGCAACTGAGGTCGAGGCCAATTACTTGATTTGTGTTGTTGTCACACTCGACCCCGTCCCATGAGCAACAATCAGAACCCTCCTTCCACGACTCCATCTTCGGATAAGAAAAGATTCCGACAGAATCACAGTAATCGCCGTAAGGAGATCTATTGAAGGAAAATTGTTGCTTAAATTGGAGCAATGCAGAGGTCTGTTGTTGAGTGCAGAGTTGGGCATGCAAACAAGTAATCTGGAAAAAACAAAGAAACAAAAAGAGGTGAAAGAGTTGATTGTTAGAGACCATCTTTGCTCCTAGATTCAAAAACAAAGGTTGTAATGCTTGCTGACTGTTAACAGGGGAGAGAGGCCAAATGCTTTATAGGCAAATGTAGGTGGTGCAATGCAAAGCCTACAAACAATGTGAACATTCTTAAATAAAGACTGCCGTATATCACTTTTTTTTTCTTCATATTTTTATATCACCGGCCTACATACATAACAATGTATATCATTTGTTTATATTAATTTCTAATTAATAATTATCTTCAACTAAAGTAATTATTCGTAAGTATTTGACAATACAAAATCTACTTTATTATAAAAGTGTGACAAATTGTCATGTTTTTTACTTTTTACGTATTCTGAAATTACCCTCCTAAATTTATTAAACATCAATAAAATCACAGACAACCATAGACATCTTTTGAAATTCAAACACCTTCAAACATCAAACACCTTAAAATAATCAAGCACCTTGAAACATCACAATCTACTATCAATCAAACACCATGGATGTTTCAGATCGGTAGCCTCATGGAATTTACATGATCCTTAACAGCCGCAAATAAACTATTCTAATTTTTTTAGATGTTGATCTACTCTCCACCATGCTCTTGTCTTCTTTAGAGTTCTATTTGTTCTTCGGGTATGTATTGTTTTATTGTTCTTTCTCATCTCTACCTCAAACCCTCCTCTTTCTGTTTTTCTTTTTTTTATTTATATTATTTATACATCGTTTGGTTTTGATCATACAAAGGTATATATATATATATATATATATGTCATGTTCGTGTAAAACATTGATTTTACCTGATTTACCAGAACAATGCAAGTAAATTTTATATTATTACTAGCAGTGGATGCAAACACGATGAGTTTGCAATTGTAGGTCCAATCTTTCTGATGGTTTGATTAATGAGGAAGATGTTTTAATAATTTCAGTACCATGACCTGGTCAATATTTGTCTCATCTACTACCTTCTCATTTTTTTTTTTTTTTTTTGATCAGCCAAAAAAGAATTTTATTGATGAATATTCAAGCAACCAGAGAAGATAAATTAATAAAGAGGGAAAATGCAAAAAGCGTCACAGCAGACACCATGAGGGCTATCCGATCATATGCTAGCACCCCTTAAATGTTGGTGAGAAACCAACAAACACTGAAAACGGAGAAACAAATTGAACACACATTCAGATCAAAACTCTACTGTGACCACCCCAACTTCAGATTAAAACTCTTCTCCCCAAACACATACTGATTTGCCTCAAATTGAAAATAAAGTCCTGGACTAAAAAGTTGAACACCTTTAATATTGGTTTCATCCACAAAGCAGTTCTAATCTTGATCAATTCACATAGCTTTGTCAAATTCAAATCATGAAAAATCATGAAAATATATCAAGAAAATAAATATTTTTGCAATGATATACTCATCTGGAAGAATTTTAGCTTTTAATGTTAAAAACACTTAAAGTTCTCATTATTACTACTCTATGTCTAATTTTTCAATTTAACTATAAAAAAAGAAAAAAGAAAAAACCTAACTACTCTCCTATGCAACAATAAAATTATCAAAATTGTTCATCAAAAAATATTTCTCATATCATTAAAAATCATTAATTCACTTAATAATTTATTTACAAAAAAAATTAATTATTAATATTGCATAAAAAAATTTAATTATTAATATTGCATACAAATTAGAAAATAAATTTTAAATTAAAATATTAAGATGTATAAAATTTATAAACATCCTTCATTTAAATATTAAGATATATAAAGTGATAGTTTGAAAGAAGTTTTGTATTACAATTTTGGAACCACGTGAAATAAAATTTTGAGATTTCTACGAAAATAATAGTTTAAAAGAAGTTTCATATTCCAATTTTGGAACCACACGAAGTAAATTTTTGGGACCAGCGAATGATCACATCACTGTGATGTAATGAAAGTTGCGTATAAATCAATCCAAAAAATTGAAAGGTTTACATTATTTATTTATTTTTTCATAGAGAGGACATAATTTATCAATAAAGAAAAACAAAATATACAACGGTAGTAAGATTTATAAGATTAAATTAAATTTTTATTAGATTTATAAGATGCAATTTGTTAGATTAAATTATTATTTTAAGTCAATTTAAATAAAATTGAAATGAATTTAATTAGATGAATTTATAATTTTGAGTTGAGTCTATCACATTTAATAATTGGTCAAGTTATTGCCATACCGAAGGGCAAGAAGTTTCACATGGTGAGTCCATGAAGTTTCTTGTCCAACTAATCCACATATTAATAACTTAAAATTTAACATTGCTTCCTATTCAACTGATTCCAATAAAAATGAAAACTTCTAGCTATATAGAATTAGTTATAGAATCAGATACAATATTATGAAAAAGAAAAAATTATTTTAAATTTTATTCACATTATTTTTACATTTTTCCTTCTCCTTTTCAAATTCTTATCTAAATTTATAATTTAAACTCAAAATATTTAAATATCACCTTATGTAAAAGAGTTGTGTCCAATCCTATAATCATGTAACAAAGTTTAAAAAAACACATATACAATTCAACAACTTTATTGAATGCCGTATTGGTTATAACGCTTTGTATTTTTGGGTTTAGAATTTAAGTGAGGTGCAATCGAAAGTTGTTAAGGTTTGGTGGTTATATAAGTTGGTGTTCTCATGTTTTATCTTTGGACTAGGGGTTGTCAAGAATTGGTGAGCATAAGGTTGTTACTATTTTTGTTAGAACAGATGCAATTTCGGGGACGAAATTTCTTAAGGTGGAAAGGTTATAATGACTTGGATTTTAAATTTACATTGGATTGATGTATAGTGGTGCTCGTCACCTTAAAACTTGTACGGTTGTCAGACTCTTAATATTGATAGGTTGACAAGTGAACTTTAAATATTATGATTGAGGACCCTTGGGTGATGTTTGGAACCTTGATTGAAGTTTTAGCAAGGTATTTAGATAAGATTAGATAAAAAGCCCTAAATTTGAGTTTGAGTTTTTGACCAGCTGTCACTCTTTTTCTCTTTTCTCCTTCCATACCTTGAATTTAAATGTAAGGCTGGAACCATTGGAAAGCTTGTTTCTGGGGCTTCAATTTGGACACAAGAAGACCTAGAACGGAGTCCTGATGAGAGAGTTATACTCATTTGAAGTTTTCATATCTGCGTTGGAAGCAGGTCCGCACGAGCGGGAAAAGCGACGCACGTGTGGACTGTGCAAATTCAGCAGCTTAAAAACGTGATTTTTAGATCATTTCTTACATTTTATTTTCCCCTCTTATTTCCTCTCATTCTAGGTCTGAAAACCTAGCCCTAAAAACCTTGATTTCCTCCACTTTTATCAACAAATCCACCATGGATCTTGCATCAAGGATGGAGAACAAGAGAAGATCAACATTTTCAACTGATTGAAGCTCGGATTTGTGACGGATTCTCACCAAAGCTTCGTTCCTTTGCTTGATTCTTGAGGTAGGGGTCCTAGTTCTTCCTCAATACTTCCATAAATAGATAGATTTGTGGTATTTTGATTATATACATACAAAACCTACATTTTTGAGCATATAGAGTATATTATGAGAATTGGGGGTTTAGGGTTTGAGATGTTAGGAGTTCAATTGATGGGTTAAAATGGTGGATTATGAACCCTAGGTGTATAATTAATGTGAAAGTTGGAATAAAAAGTAATGGGTTAAGAAGTTTGAATTTGTCTTGAAATTTCTAGATTTTTTCTTAAAACCCTAGGTTGATTCATGATGATAATCAATGATTTGGCCCAAATTGAAAGTAGAATCATGAAATTGGTAGGTTGAATTATATATGTACAAGTTTAATTGGAATTTGGTTATGTTTAAAAATTATGTTTAAAATTTGCGAATGAACTTTGTTATGAGCATTGTAAATCATGTTATAATGAGAAAGGAAATTGGGGGAAATGATTTATTAACAATATAGATGACATAAACTCGGTTATGGAATGTTGAAATGAGATTTAAGAATTTCTTTTGAATTATGTTGAATTATATTTAATGATGTTGAGTTGAATCATGTTGAATCATGAAATCACATGATAGTATTGAGAACATGGCGATTTTGAAACAATGTATTGAACTGAATATTTTTCCTCATTGATTACCCTTGGCATAGCATTGCATTTACATTACTTTTGTGTTGAGGAAAACGCATAATTATATATACCTTGTGAGAATTCTCTACTGAACATGGAAATTAATTATAAAAAAAAAATGGTTGGTTTTCGAAAATATTTTGGGTGCCCACATCCTGGCGTATAGTAACCGGCAAATGTGGGGAATAGTTTTGAAAAGTTGAAAAAAATGGTTTTTGAAAGAAAATGGCTTTTATGAAAATGGTTTTTTTTTTTTTTTTGTTGGGAGTTCACTTCCTGCCGTATAGTAGCCGGTGAAAGGTGAAAAGTGTTATGAATTGGGTGCCAGCTATCCCGTCGTAGTAAGTCGGAAAAAGGTGAATTGTATTGAGTTGATGATGTTATTTGTTGCTTGTGATGAATTTGTGAAATTACATATTGATGTGTAATTTGGTTTAAAGAGGAAACATGCATAGGCATTATTTGTAGATAATGGAAACCAAAAATAGATATGAGGATTATAGACTATGATGGTACACTTAATGAAGTAGTTGTGTTAATAAAAGTAAATTTTGAGCGTCGTTCTACAATTAAATGAATAATTCTTAGGACCCCCTTTTGGGGGTCACCCCCTCACCCCCCTTTGCCACGTGGCAGGGGGTGATTGGAGGAACAGGAAAAAAAAGAAAAAGAAAAAGAAAAGGTAACCAATGAGAGAGAGAGGGGGTCAAAGGGGGTGGGGGAAAAGGGGGGATGAATCATTACTCCAATTAAATAAAGGATTGGATTGAAAGGGGTTATTAGTATTGTGTTATCTTGAAATGAAACTTTGCGGGTGTAATTAATGGTGTGGATTGAGTATAGGAGAATTGTTGGCTAGTCAAAAGGAACCTGAACTTGAAGTTATGGGGTTTTAAATTAAAAATGAAGAGTAGAAAATAAGAATGAAAGAAAAAGAGGAACATTAAAAATGGAAATTTAATGAGAAATATTTTGGGAATTGGTTAATAACCTTTAAATGATGTTGTTTCTTAAATATGGTTGTTTCACAATGATCTATGGTTTTCTAAAGTTAAGGGATGATTTTTATGGCTGAAGGTTTTTCTTAAAAGTGTTTAAATAGTTTTTGAGAAAAAAGTACCTTACTTATGATATTTTGAAATTATGAAATGTCATCCTACGATATGGTATCACCCTGCATGCATGATCATTTCTATCTGTGTGTTAGTTTTTGATTTAGAAATATGAGATTCCTACTGGGCATTAGTGCTCACCCCGTTGTTGTTTTATCTTTTTACAGGAAGAAAGTTTGGATTATTTGATTGAAGATTTATGGAGTTCTTGAGTCCATTTGTATAACTTCATAGTAGATGTAAAGGAAGTGGATTTTGTATCTGCATTTATTTATTTGTAGCACAGTAGGAGTTTGGCATGTATGATTGTCATTGTAATGTTCATTGAGAGAGAGAAAACATTTATCATTGTAATTCTATTACTAGAGTGTAATAGATGTTTATAAAAAAAAAAAAAATGGACCTAAATTACAGGCTTGGGTAATGTTTTCGAGTAATAAAAATTCGGGACATGACATTGGTTGCATAGATAAGAGGTGCCAAGTGTAATTTTTTTTCTTCTTCTAATACATTGTCAACTGTAGTTTGGAAAAGAATGAATTGAACACTTAACTCGAGTGCAATTTTAAGCCTTATAAAAAGAAGATTTGACATTGGTTTTCTATATATATATTTAGAGAAAATTGGTGAAAGTCCATACCAAAGGGGTATAAATCATTAAATTCAAAGTAAAATCTTCATCTTCATCATCATCATCATCATCATCATCATCATCGTCATCATCATCATCATTTCAATTCCATAAAACCCAACATCATTTTCATTTCCTCTTTACTAAATCAAAATATTCACATTTTAGGGCAAAATTCTTTTTATTTATAAATCAACGAATTTGTTGGATTATATTTTAGTGATTGTCCAAATTATTGTGGGGTGTGCAGCTAAGTAGTGTGTAATGTTTAGAGGTGGGATAGTTTTGGTATTACGTTGGGTCCCTAGAAATTTTATCAATGTTTATATTTTATTAATGCAGATTCAAACAAATGGAATTCCAGTAAAAAAAAAAAAAGTAGGGACTGTAAGCGCCACCCTAATCAATATAATACTACTATACTAGTTTTCTCCATTATTCACATTATGGAGTGTGAAATGCTATAGCGATCCCGGGTTTACCCTTGTTGTACAGTGATCCGGACATGTGTCCGTGGATGTTGGATGTTGTTTATTATCTTGTTTGCATCCTTTTTACTTTGTATATTGAGTATGGGATGTGTTGGGCAGGTTTGTTACAGGTTGGTTGTGTTTGGGAGCCTAGTGTTGCTGCCCAGATTTTTGGTCCTTCGCTCGAGCGAGGAGTCTGTCGCTCGAGCGAGAGTAGTGTTGCCCCGGTTCTGGACCTGAGAGTTGTAGTTTCTGGCTCGAGCGAGCTTTTCGTGGCTCGAGCGGTCTGGGTTTTTCTTCGCTCGATCGAGAACTTCTTGGCTCGAGCGAGAGTTTTCTGTGTCTGGTCGCTCGAGCGACCAATCCTTCGCTCGAGCGAGCGTGTTTTATATCAGCGGACAGCAGCGTCTAAAACATCACTTTTTCAGTCCTTTTCTTTGATTAAACCCTAAATCCGACACCCTCTCTCTCTAAACTTGCACTCTCTCTAAGATTTGATCTCCCTAGGGTGTGAATCTAGCCTAGGGCCTTTGTTAAAAAGATAGAGGGCGTTGAGAGCTTCGATTTAATCTGAAAAAGTTTGGATTTGGAGCAAGTTGATCTTGGAGTCTTCATCTCCTTTTGGGCTAAAACTTCGAGGTAGGGATATCCTACTCCTCTCTATGGGTTTTGTCTTTAAATTTTGGTATTTTGAGATGTTGGGCTTGGTTTGGTAATTTTGTGAAAGTTTGGGGCTTTTGTGTAATTTTACAAAAGTTGGGGTTTTATTCATAATAAACCTAGATGCATGTTTGGCATAGAAAAATAGAATGATTGTTGAATCATTGATGAAAATGGGACCTAAGGGTTGAAATGGTAATTATGGAAAATGGCCTAATTACATTGTTTAATTAATTGGGATAATTAATTGGTGAGAAATGAGGAAATGAAATGTTGATTGAATATCCATTTGTGCATTTATTTTCTGTTTTAGAAATAACTGCTTTGGGCTATCGGTGGAGGATAGTCGAGATTGTTGTAGACAATGCATGATGATTAAGTAAACGGAAACGAATCAATGGAATGTGTCATGGAACTTGACAGTTGATAGAATACATTAATTGTATGTATTGTGTGATTGTATATAGAACCAATGTGTTTATATACGTTATGTGTAGAGGAGGAGATAGGGGATGTACTCCGCGGTTTAGGGGAAGATAGGGGATGTACCTCTAAACCGGATAGGTATTGGGAGGAGATAGGGGATGAACTCCGTAGACAGAGCTCATATGCTTGTCTAGAGAAGTGAAGATAGAGCTCATATGCTTATCTTTGTGAAGTGAAGTGTGGATACAGCTTGTATGCTTATCTGTGGATATTGTTGATATACATATCTGTTGTAGAATGTGGATACAGCTTGTATGCTTATCTGTGGAAATGATAATAGAGCTAGTATGCTTATCTATTGAAAAGGGAAAATGAAAAGTAATTGGGACTTGTAAGTCGTTGACATAAATATGTAATTTATGTGATTGTATCAGTGTTGACCAACTATCAATTGCTAATGTTTTAGCCATTGTCCATGGTTGGTTTAGTGTATTTCTACTGGGCTGTGGCTCACCCTATATGGGAATATCATTTTCAGGTACAGGAAGCATGCCACCTCCAAGGACATAGCTGGGAGGCTAGTGGCGGGCATAGTTTTGTCGTTTTACTTTTGATGTATTACATGTAATTTCAAGCCAAGGGCTTAATGTGTAAACGAGTTAGAACTCTTTGTTGTAACCAAGTGTTAACTTGGAAAGCTGTAAGCCCGTAGGGCATTTTGTTATGAGGTTAACATGTAATACTTATGTAATGGAACTCTAATGAATGAAAGAATGTGGTTAGTTTATATGTAAATGCATGCCTTATCTGATGGGTTTATTGTTATTATTTTGAGGGCGTTACAACTTGGTATCAGAGCGTACCGGGTTCGAATACTTTGGGTACGTGGGAAGTGATTAGGATCACAATGGGTTTGTCTCGCTTGATAGAGACTTAGATGTAGTATCATATGCTATGTGCTTAAATGCTAACATGCTTATGTGACTATGTGGGTATGGGATTTAATTTCTAGGATGTTGATTGGATCCTTGAGTTTCTGGGAGTCTTGTTGGAAAAGCACTTGATCAATGCTATTTCTAACCGGAACTCTAGTAACGCCTCGGGACTATCATTATCCGGAAATGAAATTCGTGAGTGCTTATGTGTTTATGTGCTTATGTGGAGTGAATTACAGTTGTCCACGCATTAGGACGTGAGTGTTTAGTTTCGGCACACCTATGAATGTGCTAACGTTCTGTGTTACCTTTATTAGGATGTCAGGACGAGGAAGAGGTGCTAGGCGTGGTAGACCTGCAAGGCAGGAAGTACCGTCACAGGGTGAGATTCCGGCAGTGCAGGAGGGAGTTGGGCAGGCCAATGTGGCCGAGCCAGTGGGTCAGCAGGCTATGGGTGCCTTGGCCAGAGAGATAGCGGGAGCTTTGGGTATTCTTAGAGCTGGGAATCAGGCAGCTGAGACAGGGCCTTCCTTCTTGAAGAGGGAGTTCTTTCGGTGTAATCCGGACGAGTTTATCGGGGATCCTAAAGAGCCGCTTAAGGCAGATGAATGGCTCGAACAGACAACGAAGACGTTTGAGATGCTTGGCATCGAGGACGGAGCACTGAAAGTGACCTTGGCATCCTTCCAGCTGAAGGGAGATGCGGGTCAATGGTGGAAGTACGAGAAAGCTCGTGTTGGTGGTACTTGGGAGGCGTTTGTGAATGCTTTTCAGGAGAGGTTTTTATCAGCAGCAGCTAGGGAGAAGCTGAGGGATCAGTTTAGCCGGCTTAATCAGCAGGGCTTGTCAGTGGCCGAGTTTGAGGCTACTTTTACCAGTCTGTCTAGGTTTGCACCTGAACTGGTGGCGTCTGAGGAACGCCGTTGCTATGAGTTTGAGCGGAAGTTGAGGCGGGGCCTCAAGTTGAGAGTTGGTGGGTCTTATATTCGAGACTATAGACACCTAGTGGATGCTGCAGCTCATATGGAGCTTATGATGCAGGAGGAGGATGAGGGTCAGAGAGGCTCCAAGAGGAGCCAGGATAGTCAGAGTGATGGCAGGAGACAGAAGGGTAATAACCCTCAGCAGTCTCAGGGTGCAGTCTCTAGATCGACCTTTCCAGTGCCTAGTGTAGGCTCGGGGAGAGGCAGTCAGGGAGAATTCACTTGTTACAAGTGTGGCCAGCTGGGTCACAAGGTTTCGGTTTGCCCGCAGAAGGGTGGGGGTCAGAAAGCTGCTTCTTCTTCAGCTAGACCGCCGAGTCAGAGTTTGGGCAGGGGGCAGCTCTTGACTTGTTATCAGTGTGGACAACCTGGGCACATGAAGAGGTTTTGCCCACAGTTGGGTGCCACTTCGGGAGCGTCTGGTTCTAGGCAGACGCAGGGTTTTCAGCCAGCTCAGTCTGTGCAGGCCTCGAGGGCCAATCCGGGAGCTTCGTCATCCCAGTCTGTGCAGCAGTCTTTTGCTCCGAGAGGTGAGCAGGTAGACCAGGGGCCTACGGGGCGCGTGTATGCTGTTACCGCGCAGGATTTAGTACCAGCTCCATCAGTAGTGAGAGGTACTTTTCTGTTTTGCAACTCAGTTGCTAATGTGTTGATAGACACGGGTGCATCTCATTCTTTTGTATCTGCTGCATTTGCATCTGTTTTGGAATTGGAGTTAGCACAGCTAGCATCTCCTATTTGTGTGGTATCGCCTTTGGGTGGTGAGTTGATCCTGAAACAGGGTGTTAGAGGATGTGATATAGAGGTCGCCGACTATAGGCTTCCTTTTCCGTTTGTTGTCATGCCCATGAAGGGTTTTGATGTTATATTGGGTATGGACTGGTTATCATCATATCGGGCTGTTATTGATTGCTACCGCCAGAGGGTTACATTGTGTACCTTGAGCGGGGAGTGGTTCCATTTCTTGGGAGACCGGGTTGGTAGTGTTTTGCCACCGGGGTATGATTCGCGAGGGCGAAGTGAGCTTAGTAGTCTACTTGCTAGCTTTGAGAGTGGTGAGCGTGGTGAGACCCAGCATGTATTACCGAAGGTGGTTTGTGAATATTCGGATGTCTTTCCCGAAGATCTTGTTAGTTTGCCACCTCACCGAGAGATAGAGTTCTCTATTGATTTAGTGCCTGGTACGGCGCCGATTTCTATGGCACCTTACCGTTTTGCTCCAGCAGAGTTGGTTGAGTTGAAAGTTCAGCTCCAGGAATTGCTAGATAAGGGTTTTGTTCGCCCTAGTGTTTCACCGTGGGGAGCGCCGGCCCTCTTTGTTAAAAAGAAAGATGGCGCCTTGAGATTGTGTATTGACTACCGGAAGTTGAATCGGGCTACGGTTAAGAATAAGTATCCTATGCCCCGTATAGATGATTTGTTTGACCAGTTGAAGGGTTCCCGTTGTTTCTCTAAGATAGACTTGAGATCGGGTTACCACCAGTTGAGGGTCAGGGATGAGGATATTCCGAAAACGGCATTCCGTACGCGGTATGGCCATTATGAGTTTCTGGTGATGCCATTTGGGCTTACCAATGCACCGGCAGTCTTTATGGACTTGATGAACCGGATTTTCCGGGAGTTCTTAGACCGATTTGTGGTCGTCTTCGTGGACGACATTCTTATTTATTCGCCTTCTGAGGAGGAGCACGAGGCACACTTGAGAGTGGTGCTTGAGTTGCTTAGAGTCCATAGGCTGTATGCCAAGTTTGGGAAGTGTGAGTTCTGGCTGAGGGAAGTCAAATTCTTAGGCCACGTGGTATCCGGGGAAGGGGTGTCTGTTGATACGTCCAAGGTTGAGGCAGTGCAAGGTTGGGCACAGCCTAAGAGTGTGTTTGAGATCCGCAGTTTTCTGGGATTAGCTGGGTATTATCGTCGGTTTGTGAAAGATTTCTCCAGGTTAGCGTCACCGTTGACTAGACTGACTCGGAAGGGAGTCAAGTTTGTGTGGAGTGAGACTTGTGAAAAGTCGTTCCAAGAGTTGAAAGTTAGATTGACCACCGCTCCGGTATTGATTATTCCGGAGAGAGGGTTGGGTTATGCGGTTTATTGTGATGCCTCACGAGAGGGTTTGGGTTGTGTGTTGATGCAAGAGGGGAAAGTGGTAGCTTACGGCTCACGTCAGTTGAAAATACACGAGAAGAATTACCCCACACATGACCTAGAGTTAGCAGCTGTGATCTTTGCCTTGAAAATCTGGAGGCACTACCTTTATGGTGAGAGGTTCGAGGTATTCTCGGATCATAAGAGTTTGAAGTATCAGTTTACACAGAGAGACTTGAATCTGAGGCAGAGGAGATGGATGGAGTTCATCGAGGATTATGATTTTGAGTTACATTATCATCCGGGAAAGGCCAATGTTGTGGCCGATGCCCTTAGTAGGAAAACCATTAGTGATGTAGCTTGTATAGCCATCCGGGAATGGGAGATGTTGGGAGCACTTGGCGAGTTTGATTTGCTACTGGGCGAATCTGTTGAGGCTGCGGCCTTGTTTTCTGTTGTTGCGCAGCCTACACTTGTGATTAGAGTGTTAGAGGCACAGAGAGGTGACCTTGAGGTAGAATCCCTCCGAGAGAAGATCTCTAGTGGGAAAGTTGAGAAGGGTTTGACGGTGTATCCCGACCTGAGTGTGAGATACCGAGACCGTTTGTTTGTACCGGAGGCTTGCCGAGAGGAAGTACTCCGAGAGTTTCACCATTCGCGCCTTGCGGTGCATCCGGGAGGTACTAAGATGTATCAGGATTTGGGTCGCCAGTTTTGGTGGCGGGGTATGAAGAGAGATGTGGCTGTTTTCGTATCGAAATGCCTTACTTGCCAGCAAGTGAAGGCCGAGCATCAGAGGCCAGCGGGTTTGTTGCAACCCTTGCCTATTGCCGAGTGGAAGTGGGAGCATGTCACTATGGACTTCGTTGTAGGTCTTCCGAGGACTCAACGGGGTAGTGATGCTATTTGGGTGGTTGTAGACCGGTTGACTAAGTCGGCGCACTTTATTCCTATGCGCGTGAGAGATTCGGTAGATCATCTTGCCGACTTGTATATTCGGGACGTAGTGAGATTGCACGGGGTCCCAGTGACGATTGTCTCAGATAGAGATCCTCGTTTTACTGCTAGGTTGTGGCAGAGTTTGCAGAGTGCACTGGGCACTAAGTTGACCTTTAGTACGGCTTATCATCCTCAGACTGACGGGCAGTCCGAGCGTACTATTCAGATCCTCGAGGATATGCTTCGGGGTTGTGTCCTGGACTTCAGTGGGACGTGGGAGAGGCACTTGCCATTGGTAGAGTTTGCCTACAACAACAGTTTTCAGTCTAGCATCGGTATGGCACCGTTTGAGGCCTTGTATGGCCGACCGTGTAGGTCTCCAGTTTGTTGGGCCGAGGTGGGTGATGCACCTTTGTTGGGTCCGGAGTTGGTTAGGGAGACGACGGAGAAAGTTGAGCTTATCCGTAGGAGGCTTGTTACAGCCCAGAGTCGACAAAAGAGTTATGCCGACCGTAGGAGGAGGCCTTTGGCGTTTGAGGTAGGTGATCATGTCTTTCTGAAGATATCACCTAGGCGAGGCTTGATGAGGTTTGGGAAGAGTGGAAAGTTATCCCCTCGGTTTATTGGTCCTTTTGAGATCCTTGAGAGGATAGGTGAGGTTGCTTATCGGTTAGCCTTACCGCCGCAGTTGTCCGGAGTACATGACGTGTTTCATGTGAGTATGCTTCGGAAGTATGAGCCAGATCCATCACATGTGCTGGATTGGACTGATTTAGAGGTAGATGAGGATGCCTCGTATGAGGAGAGACCGGTTCGGGTCTTGGATAGGCGGGATCAGGTCCTGCGTGGCAAGACCATTCCTTTGGTGAAAGTCTTGTGGAAACATCACGGAGTGGAAGAAGCCACTTGGGAACGTGAGTTGGAAGTCCGAGAGAAATATCCGGACTTGTTTGTTGATATGTAATCTTGTATTTAAATTTTACATTTTGTTGAACTTAAGAGCTTTTATATATGTCTTAAGTTGTGAAACATTGAAAATGTTTTAGTTATTGGAAGTATGTTTTGGAACTTGCCTCATATGGAAGTTGAATGTAACATTATAGGTGTTAAGTATATTGTTGACATTGGAAAGTTGGTGCATAATGTTGATGCATGTTGATAATACATATGTTGTTTACATATTGTGATATGTCTCTTGTTAAAGGGATGGGATGACCGGTAATGGGTCGAATTGTTGAATGTTAAATTGTAACATTGTTTAAAATGGAGGAAAACCTGTTTTTGAAAACTTGTGCTTAATTTCGGGGGCGAAATTCTTTAAGGGGGGGAGGTTATAGCGATCCCGGGTTTACCCTTGTTGTACAGTGATCCGGACATGTGTCCGTGGATGTTGGATGTTGTTTATTATCTTGTTTGCATCCTTTTTACTTTGTATATTGAGTATGGGATGTGTTGGGCAGGTTTGTTACAGGTTGGTTGTGTTTGGGAGCCTAGTGTTGCTGCCCAGATTTTTGGTCCTTCGCTCGAGCGAGGAGTCTGTCGCTCGAGCGAGAGTAGTGTTGCCCCGGTTCTGGACCTGAGAGTTGTAGTTTCTGGCTCGAGCGAGCTTTTCGTGGCTCGAGCGGTCTGGGTTTTTCTTCGCTCGATCGAGAACTTCTTGGCTCGAGCGAGAGTTTTCTGTGTCTGGTCGCTCGAGCGACCAATCCTTCGCTCGAGCGAGCGTGTTTTATATCAGCGGACAGCAGCGTCTAAAACATCACTTTTTCAGTCCTTTTCTTTGATTAAACCCTAAATCCGACACCCTCTCTCTCTAAACTTGCACTCTCTCTAAGATTTGATCTCCCTAGGGTGTGAATCTAGCCTAGGGCCTTTGTTAAAAAGATAGAGGGCGTTGAGAGCTTCGATTTAATCTGAAAAAGTTTGGATTTGGAGCAAGTTGATCTTGGAGTCTTCATCTCCTTTTGGGCTAAAACTTCGAGGTAGGGATATCCTACTCCTCTCTATGGGTTTTGTCTTTAAATTTTGGTATTTTGAGATGTTGGGCTTGGTTTGGTAATTTTGTGAAAGTTTGGGGCTTTTGTGTAATTTTACAAAAGTTGGGGTTTTATTCATAATAAACCTAGATGCATGTTTGGCATAGAAAAATAGAATGATTGTTGAATCATTGATGAAAATGGGACCTAAGGGTTGAAATGGTAATTATGGAAAATGGCCTAATTACATTGTTTAATTAATTGGGATAATTAATTGGTGAGAAATGAGGAAATGAAATGTTGATTGAATATCCATTTGTGCATTTATTTTCTGTTTTAGAAATAACTGCTTTGGGCTATCGGTGGAGGATAGTCGAGATTGTTGTAGACAATGCATGATGATTAAGTAAACGGAAACGAATCAATGGAATGTGTCATGGAACTTGACAGTTGATAGAATACATTAATTGTATGTATTGTGTGATTGTATATAGAACCAATGTGTTTATATACGTTATGTGTAGAGGAGGAGATAGGGGATGTACTCCGCGGTTTAGGGGAAGATAGGGGATGTACCTCTAAACCGGATAGGTATTGGGAGGAGATAGGGGATGAACTCCGTAGACAGAGCTCATATGCTTGTCTAGAGAAGTGAAGATAGAGCTCATATGCTTATCTTTGTGAAGTGAAGTGTGGATACAGCTTGTATGCTTATCTGTGGATATTGTTGATATACATATCTGTTGTAGAATGTGGATACAGCTTGTATGCTTATCTGTGGAAATGATAATAGAGCTAGTATGCTTATCTATTGAAAAGGGAAAATGAAAAGTAATTGGGACTTGTAAGTCGTTGACATAAATATGTAATTTATGTGATTGTATCAGTGTTGACCAACTATCAATTGCTAATGTTTTAGCCATTGTCCATGGTTGGTTTAGTGTATTTCTACTGGGCTGTGGCTCACCCTATATGGGAATATCATTTTCAGGTACAGGAAGCATGCCACCTCCAAGGACATAGCTGGGAGGCTAGTGGCGGGCATAGTTTTGTCGTTTTACTTTTGATGTATTACATGTAATTTCAAGCCAAGGGCTTAATGTGTAAACAAGTTAGAACTCTTTGTTGTAACCAAGTGTTAACTTGGAAAGCTGTAAGCCCGTAGGGCATTTTGTTATGAGGTTAACATGTAATACTTATGTAATGGAACTCTAATGAATGAAAGAATGTGGTTAGTTTATATGTAAATGCATGCCTTATCTGATGGGTTTATTGTTATTATTTTGAGGGCGTTACAAATGCTCTATGAAAAAAAAATTCCAATAATCATATTTAAATAATTTTTTCATATTTATTTATTTTTTTAAAATGAATGATAGCTGTTTTTTAAGATAAATAAAAAGAAATTATAAGATTTTGATTATCAAATCAATTTAAAATTTAAAAAATGTTATGGTGCGAGACATTCACCCAGAATATTTTGGGTGGGTGATTATGTGGTGAAAATTAAATTTGTGTAGTGTGAGATTTATGTGTAGAATGAATATGAACCACAAGATAATAATTTTAAATAATTTTTGAGTAATTAAGTTTAAATTTATCATATTACTGTTAAAATTTTAACTAAATATAACTTAATAGATAAACCATCCAAATAATTAAAATTAGATCCATAACAAAAATCAAATATTCAAACAACATTTTCCAATATAAAAAGAAGACAAAAGAGGATCATTCCTGCTCCAGTTTTCCATAAAATGTGTTTTACATGTCATATCTCGCTCAATGCCGGCCATATTGGTGAAGTGCTCCTTGATGAGTGAAGCACGTTTTGGTTAATAACAAAACTATATATATATATATATATATCAATTGATATATTAATTAGTATATTAATAAATAATTTGATATAATTTTAGAGGTCTTAAGTCTTTATGGTTTGTATAATGGATGAAATCTATAATTTTAAAATGACAATGTCTTAGTATGCGTTGATATACTAATTGATATATTAATTAGTATATACACTACAGGAAAAATGGCCTACTGCAACGTTTCTTTTATGGCGTTTTTGGAAACGCCATTATAGATGGATGAAAGACAACGTTTTCAAAACGTTGTCTTAGAGCTCAGTTGAACGGCGTCGTATTGGGTGTATATGTTGACACCATCCATACTCCGTTTCTCACTTTCTCTGTGTCTCTTTCGTAGCTCGGTCTCTGTCCCTCTCTCTTTCTCTCTCTCTTCCAAAGCCCTCGATTGATATTCATCGAACCAGATCAAAGACACACTCTCTCTCTCACTCTCTCTCTCTCTCTCTCTCTCTCTCTCGCTCACTTGCTCGATTGCAGATTTTACATTGTATATGCGTCGAACTCTCGATCTCTGTTGCTCTTCATCGATCTGTTGCTGGAGAGCTTTGATCAGTCTCTTCATCAAACTTGAACTCAAACTCGATCTGTTCTTCATCAAATCGCAGATCCAAAATCGATATCATTCTCAAACTAGATCGATCTCGGTTGCTCTTATCTCAGGTACAATTTTCATTCTCTTAATCGGTGTTCGAGTTTGAACCAGATCGATCTCTGTTGGTCTACTTTCTCATTGTCAAATCTGCTGATTAACTCTCTAATTTTTTTCATTTTCAGATTAGATCAGATCAGATTGTTGAACCAGGTCATAACTTTATGCTAACAGCTAGTTTTGAAGGTTTAAATGCTTCAAGCTATGATGCTCTTGTGATCCCGGGAGGCAGAGCTCCAGAATACCTAGCATTGGATGAGTCCGTTATTAAATTGGTGAAAGAATTCATGGAGGTTGGAAAGCCAGTAGCATCAATCTGCCATGGACAGCAGATTTTGTCTGCTGTTGGTGCTCTCAAGGTAGATTATTAACATTTTTGTTGCTTTAATATGAAATTTTGTTTAGCATATTTCATTGATCCAACATTTATAGCAAGAAAATTCTATTTTGTGCTGAACTTATCATCCATAGTAATTACACTTTCAATTATTGCTTCATTAATCCTATTTTGTGATTTTTTTAAATTTCTTGATTAGTTTTTTTAAATTGATTATCATCCAACCCTTGCTTATACTTGTACTCTAATTGAGTAGAAATTAGAGTAGAAGTTTAAATGAAAAGCTTCATTTGATATGAAGCACTCCAATGGATAAACTAAAATTTGAGTAAAATTCCCCATCTAAAAAATAAAAAATAAAAATAGAGCAAAACTGCCAAGAGTCAAGTTTTGAGCGGATGCTAGGAGTTGGGAGTAAAGGAGAATTTGGCAAATTTGGGTAAAAGCACATGTCAAGTTTTGATTGGATAGATATTTGAGTAAAGGAAATGGGTGGGGGGGGGGGGGATTTTAGTGGTTTACCCAAATTTAAGTTTATACAATGGCTAGTTGGCCGTCTTTGAGATTTGTGGTAACAGGAGATAGTGTTCAAGGGTAGTTTGTAGATAGTGTTCTATAATTTAGTTATGATGTTTTGCATCAAAACTTTGCAATTTGAGCCTACCTTGGGTTTTTTTTGACAATTCAATATTCACGCCATCTTCCTCTGTGCTGATGAGGACATGCTTTTGTTCTCAAGCTCGATTGTGAATCTCTCCCTATAAGTAACATGAAAATGATAGATATTTAGTCCATAATATAATATTGGCACCCAAACTTTTCCTCAATCTTACATAAGAAAAAATGTAAATGCTATGCCAACAGTGTCATAAAGTATCAATTCTTTGCCAGTGAAATGTTAGTTATGGTCCGCACATTAGTTGCTCTGTGTGTGTGTTTTTTTCTTTTGTTGAGAAAATGGAAGTTTGTCGGTGTGCTATTACTGTGTTCTGATTTAGCGATGGACTCTTTTGCAGGTCAAGAAATGTACTGCATACCCTGTAGTGAAACTCAACGTGGTCTTAGGTGGGGCAACATGGTTAGAACCTAATCCAATAAATCGAATCTGGTAACTAGAGCAGCATGGCCAGGTCACCCTGAGTTCATTTCTCAGCTAATGGCGTTGCTTGGTGTCCGGGTATTGTTCTAGCTGTTTATCATGTTTCCAGTTTGTGTATGTACATTGTCTGCAGAAAAATATAGATAGTATTGAATTTGTTTATACTTTGCTACTAAAGAATTTGTTTTGCTTACTCTACTCTTATCATGGATCGTGCAGATGAAGTGAATCAATCCATCATCATAAGGTTAGTTGAACTGTCTTTTTGTGTGTGTGTGTCTATGAAGTGGAAACTCTGTATGTTGATGCTTTTTTTATGCTTCCCTTCTGTTCCTTTTGTGGCAGTTTTCCATAGGCTTAATTTTCTTACACCATGAGATTTAAGTTATACCTAAGAAATCAGTTGTATCTATCTTGTAGTGGGGAAAGTGGAGCTGGGAAAACAGAAACAGCAAAAATTGCAATGCAATACTTGGCTGCTCTTGGTGGTGGTAGTGGTGGGGTAGAAAGCGAAATCCTTCAGACAAGCTGCATTCTGGAAGCATTTGGGAATGCAAAAACATCTAGGAATGACAATTCTAGCTGATTTGTGAGCCTCTCTCTCTCTCTCTCTCCCTCTCACACCTCGTCCTCTCATCTTCCAAACAGAATGCACTCCTGTTTTTGTTATGCATTTTAGCTTAAAGATTATTTACGAACACTACTTGAATGAGTTGATCATTGTGCAATACTTAAATGAGTTACTTCAAAAGATATACAGATCAACGCTTCTTGATGTGGTGCAGGGGAAGTTGATTGAGATTCATTTTAGTGCAATGGGGAAAATATGTGGTGCTCAAATCCAGACTTGTAAGCATGTTTACATCAGAAAGTTGCTAAAGACTCATTTTCTTGTGATCCTGTTTCAATTGTGTTTACTAGCTTGATTTATTTTTTGATTGCATATGTGCTGTAAAACATCAACTCCTTCAATAATCATGGATAGTTCTGCTTGAAAAGGTATGTTGATTCCACTGTAAACTCGTATGTATTTATTTATTTTGTTTATATAAATAACACATGCCTGATAAAAGTATATGATGTTTTCTTTGAGCAGTCAAGAGTGGTTCAGCTCGCTCATGGAGAAAGGTGATACCATATCTTTTACTAACTTTGTGCTGGTGCTCCGTCTGGCCTCAAAGGTTGTTTGTATCCTATCATTATTTCATTCATGGAAGTTCAGTGAATCTAGAAATAGTTGTTGAAGTGATAGAATTTGAGATCCATTCATGGTTTCCAATAACATGATGTAGAAAATTATATTTTTTTGTTAAGAAGCTAGAGACATTTCTGATGAGATATATGATGTGGTTCTCTATATCAGCTATATAATTACAACCTAAGAAAATTTATGGTCTCTGACTTCGTGTCATATATTTCTTTACAGATAGACTGAATCTAAAATCGGCTGTTGAGTTCCATTATCTAAGTTAGAGTGGCTGCTTGGCAATTGATGATGTTGATGATGCTAGGAAATTTCAAATGCTTATGGTAATTAGACTTCACTAAACAGTGAAATTTTCTCTTTGTTCTTTCTGTGTCCTAATTATTTTTAATTTTATTTATTTTTTTCTACTTTGACAGGAAGCCTTAGATACTGTTCGACTTTGCAAAGAAGACCAAGACAATGCATTTGAAATGCTTACTGCAGTGTTGTGGCTGGGAAACATATCATTTCAAGTAATTGACAATGAAAATCATGTAGAGGTGGTGGCTGATGAAGGTAAGGTATCTTGGTTTCTAGTTATTTTTTATTTATAAATAAAATAAAATTCAATTCTGGTGGTTTTCCTTTCCTTAATGTTGTTTCTACGTAAACTTTGAATTTCTATTATTTTTTTTACTATCTTGGACATTTGTATTTGGTCATGGGTGAGGGCATTGGTTGTATATCTGCACTGTAGGAGCTACATGTTAATTTATATGGGTAAAATACTATCTATTAAGCATTTCATACTGGATATAGATTGAAAATGTCACCAACAAGTTATCTATGAAGTAGAATGAATCAGGTGATTTTTTTCTATCACCCTTGCTTCATGTCATGGTATCCTCCAGGTAGCTTGCCTAGTACATCATCGAGTACTGGTTCAACACATGACACTACTGCTGGTATGAACTATTTTATTCAATTGAATTACTCCATTAGATTTCTTTGTTAATGTTCTTTTTTCTTTTGATGTTTTACATTTCTTTGTTAATGTTATTTGTTGATTGGCTTCAGGTTCAGTCTAGTTAGTTGAGTTCTGTGATGTGCATGGTCATAAACATTTTAAGTCTTTGATTAACTTGGCTATTGCATATGGATTTAGATCATCATCAATTTATATTAAAATATTCAGCATTGGGAAGGTGTTCACCTGATATTTTGCTGCATTTATTTGCTTTCCCTTAGGTGGAATGGTGAGAGATGCTTTGTGGAGAGTGCTTTTGTCGCTGATATTTTCAATATAATTGGTGAGAAATGCAATTAACTTCGAGTTTTCAGACTACAAGAGGTTGATAAACAATAGCATTGTGCTACAAAACATCAGATTTTGCAGAAATGTTTTTGCTGCTCGTTGTTTTCGGCTTAATAGCAAGTGACGAATATAGTGCACAGTGCACAATAGAATTGGGAGACGCAAAATCTGAAAATTGCTGCTCTTACCAAAGATATGATTTGCTTGCTCCCTAAGTCTGGAGCAATTTAGGAAACACAGACAATACTTTTTTTCATTTTTTTGTAAATCATAACTGTTTTGTTTTTCAAGTTACTTTGTAATTAGCTAGAAATGAACTACATGTTTTGGATAATAGAGTCAATGATACTGTGTTGTTATGGGGCATGACTTGAATTGCAGAGATCCAGATATACTTTGTTGTTAGGTATAATCACTGTTGTTGAATAAGGGGTGAACAACCCATAGAGATCAAGAGATTGATGAATTGCTGGTTTTAAAATGTAGAACATTACTTGACTTGCAGGTTTTAAAATGCTACACACTTGGAAAAAATGACAGAAAATAAAATGTGAACATATTCATTCTAGGTATACTTGCAACTGCACTAATTTAGAATACCCCCCTCCCCCCCCCCCAAAAAAAAAAAAAAAGAAAAAAAAAGTGATGTTTTTTGAAAAAACGCCACAAAATGACGTCATTGTCACCACAAATTAAAAAATTAAAAAAATAAAAAAACAGTGGCGTTTTTTCAAAAAAACACCACTAAATGACGTCATTGTGACGTCACGTTAATTTGGGACAGAGGGTGAGGCGGTCGTCAAAGATTTTGCGGCGTTTTAAGAAACACCGTATAATATTTTTAGCGACGTTTTTTAAACGTTGGGTAGCTATTGCGGCGGCCCTATCAGCGGCGCAAATTTTACACGTCACTATAAGATATTACGGCGTTTTCAGGATTTTCGCAGCGTTTTCAAAACGTCGCTAAAAAACGAATTCCCTGTAGTGATATAACACTACTCCTTGGTTAACTCGGTAGACCAACGTTGTTAAAATCGAATCATTGTGAGAGGCCCTTGGATTGAATCATAAAATTATATTGAGAATTGTAAGATTTTATTTTCAGTGTAAAAAAAAACAAAAATTTATCAATAATAATAAATATATGTTAAATAATTGAAAATTTTACCCATAAATCACATATTGAAGAATGTTAATCCATTTAAAACTAAGAGTTTTCTTATGAACCAATTAGTCGTTTTTGTTTTTGAAAGTAATATTTATTTGATTTAGTGCCATTTGAGTTTAAGGAAATGTCATTTTGTGATTCATTTATCAAATTATTTGATTTGTTTTTGGGATAAGAATGGAATGATGAAGTGTAAAAGATGGTTTTTGGAGGGATTGGTGACTGAAGTTTAAACTGTCGAGTGTTGAAATCCACATTTCTATTAGTGTGATTTTCTGATGTTACATTGGAGTGTTATGTTTGGAAAAAGTATATTAAGGAGTTTTTTGTGTGTTACATTGATTGAAGTGATATGTTTGGGGAAAAAAAAAACATTAAGGAGTTTTTTAATGCTGTAGGAGTTTGATTTTTGGGAAACGAGTAAATGGGTTGTGATTTTTGTTCTAGATTTAGGGTTTTTTTTGGTTGATGTAGAGGCTTGATCTCTCCTGCTAAATAATAAATATATTGATCGAGATTTGAAGTATTTTACCTTCAACTTATAAACAGAGTTAATTCCACAAGGTATTCCACTAGCGAACCTTCAACCAGTGTGAAAGCGACGAAGAACAACAAGCTTGTTTTATTGAGAGATTCTTTGAGAGTAGTGGATTTGGGCCAATGTTTTCCTCTTCTCTCTTTCATTCTTCTTCCAATTTGGGTATAATATGCAAAGAATCAATTATATAGTTTTCGTTCTGCTCAACTTTCTGATTTCAATACAGTATACATTGTGAATGTATGTTTTGATTTCATTATAATTTGTATATATTGATTACAATTTCAATCTGTATAGTGCTTTTCATTACAAGTTAGATTTGAATTTGATTTTCTCTGTGATTAAAAAATTTCAAAGTTCCCTATATGTTTCATAATCTTTGTGATGTTGATTGATTGTGATTTGAATGGTAAGGTTAGCCTTTGAAGAAGCAACAGGAGCAATCTGGAATGTTTATGAATTTGATATTGACAAGTCTGATCGTTGTGCTATGCCTTAGTTTGTTTAAAGTTTTGCTCTAAAGCAGTTTGAACTACTAGTATTAACAATGTAGTTCGTAAAAGTTATTAAAATCTACTATATATAAGCTTGGATATGGTCAAACTACCTTTTTTTTTTTATCAGCCAAAAAACTTCATTGATGAGATCAAAATGTACATACATAAGGATTACATCAACAAAGAAGAAGGAAAATAAAGAGCATCACAGCAGGTCATTCACCATCACAGCAAATGCCTAACCGATCACATGCTACACAGCCCCAAGTTGGAGAGAAACCAACCAACAAACAAAAAAACAACAACCAAACCTGCTGCAAAATAGAGTTGCTCTGTCTAAAGTTACTGGGCTCAACCCAACTCAAACACATAGCAATCCTAGTCTTAATCAGCTCACACACTTCATACCAGTTTGGGATAGCAGACATAAAAACACACTCATTTCTAAGTTTCCAAATTGACCACAACACAGTCAACGGAATATGTAGTGATCCCAGTTTCGATCATTCTTTCACGTTTTGCCACTTCAACTGGGCCGGTCGAGGGTTGAGCTGCCCAGTCAGCTTGCGGGGGTCTAGGAGGCAACGCCCTAGCGAGGTTGAGAGGCAGTGCCCCTAAAACGAAAATGCAAAATGCATTTGAAGTTGCTTGTCCGATCGAGCGGCCGTGTTTATGCGCTCGAGCAGAGAATGTTTGGTTTCAGAAATTTGACCTGTCTGCAAAAGTACTGGGTTAGTGTATTTGACGCTTGAGCGGGGCATTCCACGCTCGAGCGGGGCATTCCACGCTCGAGCGGACCATGTTATATCAGTTCGTGAATCTGATATTTAATATCACTTTTTCAGTCCTCTCTCTTTCTCTAAAACTCTCAAGAATTCCAGATCGGGAGCTTCTCTCTCTAGAAGTTATCTTCTCTATTTGATTTCTCCAAATCCATTGGGATTTAGACCTAAGTTCTTCACCAAAGTTGGTTATAATCTCGAGGGCTTCATTGTGTGCGGTGAAGATTGAGTTTCGACACCGTTGATTTTGGGAGTTTCATCTCATTTCTTCTTCAAAACTTGAGGTATGAATTTTCTTAGAGTTATATATATGTTTTTGCAAGATCTAGGTGATTTTTGAAATCATCCTTTGATTAGCTTTGAGAAATTGATTTTTGATTTCAAGAAGATGAGTGATTCTGAAAGAGGGTTTAATTTCTTTTCCTTTTAAAATAGAAATTGAAGGTTTTGAACCATATTGATTGAAGAAAGATGATTTTGGGGAGATTTTTCTAAATATCTTGGAGATGAATGGTTTTGGTGAGAAAACCTAAAAATTGAGTCTTTTCTTTGAAAGATGTTGTCATATTTATTTTGTGTACAAAAATAAATGGATGTTCTGAAAATTGTTTATTTATATATAAATGACGAATTTTGTGAAAAAAATGAGAAATGTTGTTTATTTTGAAAATTGTTGTCAAAATGTTAATTTAGTCTTGAATTGACTAAATTGTTGAGATTGCTCAAAATGTGGGAATTACGTTATTCTCTTGAATGAATTGGATATAAATATATATATATATATATATATATATATATATTCATCTTGTGGAGTTGTGTTGAAAAGAAGATTGGGAATTTTGGATCACAATGGTCTGTTGTGTGGAACAATTGAATATGGAAGTAATGTTGCATTGCATTATTAAGCATACATTGACATTTCAATTCATTGGACTATGTTAAACTTTGGAAATTTGCATTGAGAAAAGAATGTTGGGAAATGGGTTTTCATGAAATGGTTTTGGGATAAATACGGTGGTAAGTCTTGATAGGTGGTATAGATGAAATTGTGTAAGTTGGCCTGAGTGTCCTTGGTGAAAGACCAAAAAGTCGCGCGGATAGGTGTCGAGCCTTCCGGTTAATACCGGTAAAAATGACAATTGGTAGTACTCATATAGTCTACTTGCAGACACCGACCTAGGGATTACTAAAGTTGTATTTACCGCCCCCTTTAATTAAATTGATAAATTTTGAACAGTTGAAGTTGCATAACATCATTGAGCATGATGGTTTTCAAAAGATGAAGATATGTTTTATTTTCAAAAAGGCATGGCATGGCATGCGCATTCATCTCTTGAGACTTGTATAAAATATATATACTTTGTTAAGGATTTCCTACTGGGCTTTATGCTCACCCTACCGGATTTTTGTGCAGGAAAAGACGTCGTGAATCCGCCTAATTAAGGGTGTGGAAATGTGTGTGTTGAGAGCACTAAAGTTCTCATTTGTTGTGATCCTATTTGTAAGCTAAGGGCTATGTATGTGTGGGTTTGAATAACCATTTTGTGTACCCGGCTTAAGCCTTGGAAGATTGTAAACCCTTGGAGGTGCTTATTTGATTATTTACTTGTTGTTGAATCAATGTAATATCGCATGAGGAACTATTATTATTATTATGTAATGCAAGTATGGGAAGTTATATTTGGTTTTCCTTTATGAGAGCCATGATTGTTGCATTATCATTTGGGCTAGAAATTTGGATCGTTACAGAATAGCACTCCAAATCTTTCTTTCTAACCTCTTCATTCTCCCACCAGTCCACCACAACAGCAGCTGATCCACAGATTTAGGTAATGCCCCTTGAGTTCCCCACCAATTCAGCAAATCAGCCCATACACTCCACACAAAAGGACAACAAATTAAGACATGATTCACAAATTTAGTGGCAGCCTTACAGAACACACACAGGGATGATCCAGACACCTGAAGCACACCAACTCTTTGTAAGAATTCAACTGTCTTGATTCTCTTTTTCCAAGCTAACCACCCAAACACTTGGACCTTAGGAGGGAGAAATCTCAGCCACACCAATTTACAAATTCTAAGAGTTGGGCCTAAATTATTCACAGCAGCATTATACATTACAGCCACAGAGAACTGACCTGACTTAGATGCTGACCAAACAGGTCTATCCACCTGGTCTAGACACATTGCAGGACCTGCTGCCAGCAGGTTTAATAGATTCTGCAGCTCCACCTCTTCTCACACATACAACACTCTTCTGAATGATAGATTCCAAACCCCTACTGCATCTTTCCTTCATAGATATCTCTCAATGTATCATTTTTCTCTAGAGACAGCCTATAAAGGCCTGGAAACACATCTTTCAAACACAGTTGCTGACACCACTTATCATTCCAAAAGCTTATTCTTCTATCATCCCCAACCTTCAATTGGAAATTGTTCAGGAAGACTTCTAGCAGATTGTTGCTCTGATCAGCAAGAACTATAATACCTTTCCATAACACTGAAAAGTTACTGCTAGCTGTAACAGATGGCAACCAACTATCCACCTTTAACTTATTCTTGCTGCATATAACTTTTTCCACAGAGCTTCATTCTCACAACTAAACCTCCACCACCATTTTACAAGTAAACAAATATTTACCACTCTCACTCTTCTTATGCCCAATCCTCCTTGATCCATACTTTTACACACATCCACCCATCTGATCACATGGATTTTCCTCCTTAGTTCTGACCCACCCCACAAAAAGGCAGCTTGCAACCTCTCTATTTCATTGGCAACCCCTACAGGCATCCTAAACAGGGACAAATAATACACTGGTAGTGCAGATAACATAGCTTTCACAAGACTTAATCTCCCAGCAAATGATAGCAACTTCCTCTTCCAACCAGCCAACCTACATCTGACTTTATCTAGGACAGGCTTCCAAGTAGCTTTCCTCCTTGGATTGGCTCCTAAAGGTAACCCAAGACATCTGAGGGGTAAAGACTTTACATTGCAATTCAATACTGATGCAAAACAGTCCATGGTATCATCTGAGACCCCCACCCCACACACTACACTTTTATGATAGTTAATTCTCAATCCAGACATTAACTCAAAGCATCTTAACACCCTTTTCAAATTTCTTACCTCTTCAACCTCTGCTGCACCGAATAATAGGGAGTCATCTGCGAACTGAAGATGAGAGAGTATAACACCATTTGATCCAACCTTGACCCCTTGAATCAGACCTAACTTGTCTCACAAAATAGAAAATTTATTTACCATTTTTTTAAACTATAGGATCCTGATTCATTATTGTCCTGCTATTTACTTTTATCACATCTTAAATTTTATTTGTGGATTTTGTTTTTATGAAAACAAAACCAATTGAAATATTGTTTGGAAATATGTATAAAGAATCACAAGATAACTGTCAGTCCTTGCAAGTTAAACTTTGTAGATATTTGGTTTACCTTTAATTTTAACTAGTTTCTCTCATATACAACATTCATATAAAAAAGGGCCTGAAAATTTGGAAAAAAGGCTTTTGGAGCAGGTTTCCTCTATCTTTGGTTAGGTAGTAGACATTATAGTAGGGACATGGGATTCCTTACCAAGTTGAAAACTAGAGGGAGGGTGGTATAGGAGCTTTTTGTGGTTTACAAAGCAAAAAGGTAGTAAGTTTGCTTCTCTCATGAATGCTAAAAGCAATTTATTTTTTGTTTTGTTTTATATTGAAGCGTGAACCATACCAGTCCCACACAACTTGATGACTTCATGATCATTTAATAGTTCAAGTCTCTTTTGGGGAGTATAATGAACTTATCATTTTTTGCCACACAAATGAGTACAGTTTTGCCTCATTTTAAGACAAAGTGAAACACCAATGTGGGAGGATAAGACAAGCTAAAAATTTGGTAGCAAATGAAACAAACCCTAAAACTGACATCATTTTATAAAGGATTCTACAACTATGTAATATAATGATAATATTTTTGAAATTTCACTTGGATACACAATTATGATTTTGTTTCTGAGCTCATAAGCTAGGAATTGCATTTAAAAAGTAGTGATGTGTTTCATATTTGACTATTGTTGAAAGTTTGAAACCTTTTGTAGCAAATATAGGAGAGAAATGAAATGCCTATTTATTTATATTCTTTTTCAATATTTTTGTTGAGCCTACTGAGCCTACTGCATATTGAGAAAAACATATTTCCTACGTACAATTGGTAATGGTAGTTAGTTGGACTTTTATGTTGCTTCAGGTATTGAGAGCGAAATCACCACCTTGCAATTGAAAGTATGTTAAAGAGTTTATAGGTAATGTTTCTATTGTAAGTTTTTGGTGTTTGATCTAATTATAAATTATTTGTTCAAACATAACAAACAATAGATCAAACAGAACATCAATATGCAATATATCTTCTTAAGTTAAATTTCAAGAGTAGATATAAGGATCCACACAAATAGAAGTAATTAGCCTTAAGTTTTTACTGTCCAAACAAAAGAGCCTTTGCTCTACTGTTGTTGCTGTTATGTCTAATAGTTTGGGGCAGGTGATCATTTGCTCTGTTGCTGCTGAGCATCCTCTCCCTATTTTGGTTTGATCATTTCTATTTTGGTTTGTTTTTTATTTTGAAGGATGGCATTTGGGGGAGAAAATTGGAAACAGCCCCCAAACAGCCTCGAGATCATCTCATTCACCTTGGACTAGATTAAACAAATTTGTGAGAGGAAGTGGTGCATTGATAGGACACACAGTTAGAGATTGACAAGAAAATGTAAGAAAAAAAGGTGAAACCAGACCGTTTGGGGGTGAAAATTGGAAACAGGCGTAAACAACCACGAGATCATAACAATCATCTCGGCCTAGATTAAACAAACTTGTAAGAGCAAGCAGCACATCGATAGGACACACGGTTAGAGATTTCGAAAATAAAATGCGAGAGAAAAAAGGCAAAAACGGGCCGTTTGAGGGCGAAAATTGGAAACAACCCCCAAACAGTCCCAAGATCATCATGGTCACCTCGGCCTAGATGAAACAAAATTGTGAGAGAAAGCAGCCCATTGCTAGGAAGCACGGTTAGAGAATTAGAGACAAAAATGTGAGGAAAAAATGCGAAAAGTGTCATTTTAATTGCTACCTTTACTTTCTCGTTCATGTTACCTTTACTTTCCCTGGAACTTTTTATTTTTTTGTCTAATTTTACAATCATTTGATGTGCAAATATTTTCATAAAAACATTACTTGACATTTTTTTTATCTTTTTCTTTTGTACAGATAGATGAACTCGTGCAACAAACTAAATTGTACAAGACTAGTTGGCACTTGTTATATTTTTTAAAGGATTATCACTACAACAAAACTAAATATTTACGGCATTATGTTTACGACATGCATTAAATGCATGTCGTAATTAATACATTCTACGACATTTTTTTTTTTTTGCAAGCCGTTAATGTTTTGTCAATAACAGCATACATACCATGTTAGTCGTTAATTCATATATTTATGGCATACAAAAGTATGTCGTAAAAAATATATGTTTTCATGACTTACAAAAATATGTCGTAAAATATTTACATTTAAGACGACATACATTTCATGTTGTGAAATATTATAACTATACACGACATGCTAATGAATGTCGTGAAAACTTCTAACCAAAACAAATAAATAAATCAATATGATTTTTTTATGGCATGCAAAAGTATGCCGTAAGAAATGTATATTTTCACAGCATATAAAAATATGTCGTAAAATATTTGTACTTAAGACAACATACATTTCATGTCGTAAAATGTTATAACTTTACACGACATGCATTAGCATGTCGTGAAAACATCTATTAAAAAAAAAATTAAAAATTACTAAAAAATAATTTTAGTAATTTACATGGCATGCATTAGCTTTTACCTTAAATTTTAATTGAGGACAATGTAAAAAATAATTTTGCTCTAATTTTTTAAACTTATTTGAGTATATTTATAATTTTATAAAAAAGCCAATTTTAACTACTCTAAAGAATTACTAAAAAAATAAATAAATAAAATATAATTAAATTTCAATCACATTCTCTTTCTGTATTTTTAAATTTCGATCTAAATTTATAATCCAAACAAAATTTTAAGATTTTATACAAACATAAAAATAAATCTCTAAACATATTTGTATCATCTATTTCAATAAACATGTGAATAAAGTAGCAGTTTACCAAAATTTGGAAGAAAAAAAAAAAACAAGAGGGAGAATAGTGCTATAAATTATTGGTTTGATTAGGGTTCAAGGCAACAAGAAGACTTTCCCATATAAAAAATTGATTTTGTGTCAATACGTGATTTCTCTGTCTCTCTCTCTCTCTCATGATCTCCCAACTCTCTCTCTCTCTCTCGATTGCTCTCGATCTCGCATTCTCTCTCTGTGTTCTCTCAATCGATCATTCTTTCAATTAATCAATCAATCCATCGAATGGTGGAGGAGAGTATCAAATACGTGATTCTGATGGTTGACATCTCCACTGTGAGTATCTTTCATCATTGCTCGCCCTATTGTTCAATTATTGATTCACAATTTGATTGTATCTTCAGCTTTGTACTTTTCTTGTTAAAATTCTGAATTTGAATCACGAGTGTGATCGATGTTAATTGTACGAAGATTTGAGATTTTCTTGACTTTTTTAGTGTTGTTTTTGAGATTTTGAATTTCACTTCACCAATTATTGTTGTTGCCCCATTTTAGTTTAGCTTTTGATTACATTGGTGTGTATTGATGTTTTCTAATAATGAGCTCTGCACAATTCTAGGATCTTGAAATTTTTCTCACCTTAGTGTAATCTAAGCCTCGTATACAAAGGAATTGAAGCTAGGGTTTCATTAATTCTTCATCTGATTACTACTGTTTAGATTCAAAATTATAGGTGTAAAATGGAATTGAATAATTGATGGGTTTAAAAACATAGTTCACTTGGACTCTTGAGGTTATTACTATTTTTGAAATGAAGATCATATGGGTGACATAAAATTTTTAGTCTAATGATTTTTCTAACGCAAACTCATTGAGAAAAAAGAAAAAAAACTTCCATGTGCAAAAAGCTTGTTGCCCTGATGATATTGCACAATGCTATTGTCACATCAGTCAAATGTCAGGCAGTTTACATGAATTCTTAGTAACTTGGATTAAGTAAACTTGTTTCTGTCCATTTGCCCATTATTTGTTCATCATATACATTTGCGGTCTTGTTTGTGAAATCTTCTACTAAGGTTACAGAGGTGCTTTAGAGTGTTCATTTACCTTGTATCTGAAGTCTAGAGGCACCTTGTCTATGCCAAAATTGTACACCGAATTCTCATTTCTCAATTTCAATCAATTTTAGCGATTTCAGATGGTAGCAAAGATAAGCACATTTTTGTGGAAGATTAGTGGTTCTTTCAATTCTCTCTGTGCTGCTCAATCCATTTTTGTGGGTGTGGACTATTATTGGTACCCTGTGGTTCACTAGAGCAAGAAATTGTGTAAGTTTTGCATTTGTTTTTCCCCTATAATCCTATTTGTGGGATTGTGTTTAAAATATGGTACGCTTTTAAATCTTGCAGTTGCCTGAAGAAGGTCAGAAATGGGGTTTGTTTATTTGCTTGCTTTTTAGCTACCGTGGACTCCTTTGTATTGCCTGCATGTCTATAAGAGGGGTTAGTTATACTTTCTGCACTTCAATATTTTCTGATCACTTTTAAATGGCTCTAAATTACCTTGTTCTCCAAAGACTCAAGTGAAACCTCTTTTTCAAGTTCTTTATCCTTAATATTGTATGCTTTGTTTCGGCATGTTCACCCACTGCGTATTTCCAATAATGATGTTACTATACACAAAACATGCAATTTGGACTTTATTTCGGGCCTCCCTTTTGCAGTGGTTAAAACGGAGACGAGCACACTTACTACGGGCTCAACAGGGGATTCCTGTTTCAAAATATGGGGTAAATTCTATTGATATCATTATTGAGTTTGCTATTGACTAAGAATAAGGTAGTTAGAGGATAATATTGAAAGGAAAAGAGTGTCTTTTTGAGTCATGCAAGTATAGTCGTAAGGACGATCTTTAAATTTTGAGCAAGAGAGAAAAGGAAAGTTGTACTTCTCATATGCATTTTGAGTCTTCAACTAATATATTAGATCTACTTCATGTCGGAAGTAAAATTTCTTAGATTAGAAGTTTTAGAGAAGCTATATCTTTTATGGATTCCTCGAGTATTAACCGAAACAAAGAGTCACAAAAATTTAGGAAGTCATCATAGCGAAACATTTGCATTTCATAAAAAATGCCAAGTTTTTGCATTTTGGTATACTGCATACATAAAGACCAATAAGAATGCAATGTTTTTTTTGCCTTTTTTTTCAATGTATTGTGTACTAGAAGTCCATACCATAAAGCATATTTCACCTCTTTTCAGGTGTTGGTTGACATGATTCATGTATCGGATTGGGCATTTGAAGCTGCTGGCCAAGAAATGAGAGGCATGGGCCAAGATGCAGCATACCAGCCCGGACTATACTTGACAGCAACTCATGTATCAATTAAGTAATTACTGTAGCTAGAACTGATGCACATACAATTTTCAGGGAATTGGCTCTCTTAGAATTTGACCTGTAACAAGACACCCACATAATAGTAGTAACTTTAGGTTGACAATGGTAATTTGACTGCCTTTGTTGGTGAAGGAGTACCGAGGCCGGAAGTGTGCAATAAGCCAGCAGGAGCTGCCACATTAGGCAGAGCACCTTGCAAGGATGCCATGGAAGGAAACTACATTACAAAAAACACACCACGTAGAATTAAAATCTTCCTCTGAAAAAATAAAAATAGAAAAGAACTTGTGAACTGTGGAAGATTCTTTAAAAAAAATAACAAATTAAAAAAAATAATAAATAAATAAAAAGAGAGAATCGGCACAAGATTCAACTAATTGAATCAATGCACAAGGTATCATTCTGACCAATGATACATTTCAAAAGAGAAGACTCAATCGCTATATTTATACTCAATGGTGCATCATGTGTAAAAGGGGTGAGGAATCTTTGAATCATCTTTTCTTACACTGCCCTGTAGCTATGAGGTTATGGCATCAACTCTTTCTTTTGGTTAATTCACCATGAGTGGCTCCAGCAGCAAGTATCCGCATGCTTTCAACTGATTTTCAAGTTTTTGGGGGCAAGAAAAGGGCAAAAGTGTTGTGGCTTTGTGTGGTATTTGCTTTCTTTTGGGTCATTTGGTTGGAAAGGAATGCAAGGACTTTTTAAGAGAAATTTGGGGACTTGGATTCTATGTGGGATAGAGTTCGCATTTTGACATCGTTTTAGGCTTCTGAATCCCTCCGTTCAAAGGGGTCCAGCTCTTTTTGATTACTAGTGAATGGGTGTCAGCGTGATTTATAGTTCTTGTTTTGTTTTTGTTTTGCTCATAGATACTTGTTTGATTGTAAAGCACTTCTTGTCCTCTTTTGTATTTTTTTCCCTATTTTCTTAATAAATTTCTTTAATTAAGAGTAGACTAAAATGAAAGATTGAATTAATAACTAATCACGCATATCCACATGTCACAATCATAAAGGAAGTCTGAGCACTATATTCACGCGCGCACACATATATATCAGGCTAGCTAAAACTTCCTGAGCACTTCCCCTTTTTTATTCAAACAGCAACCATAATTTGAGCGGTTGTTTGGTGTATAAATATTAGTTTTTTTGTTGCTGATTTCATAATTGCTGACTCTGCTTGGTTTGTTCACCAGTTGTTGCATTTTATAAGCTACTATCTGCATATTGTTAGGCAAACTTGTACTCCTGTATATATATATTATATTAAAAATAATTTTTTACGGCATACAAAATTATGTCGTGAAAAATATAATAATTTATGACATGCAAGAAAATGTCGTAAAAGATTATATACGGCATGCAAAGTATATTATAAATATATTAAAAATGACCTTCTACGGCATACAAAATTATGTCTTGAAAAGTATGGTGATTTATGACATGCAAGAAAATGCCGTAAAATATTATATACGACATACAAAGTATGCCATAAATATATTAAAAATAACCTTCTACGGCATGTAAAATTATGCCATGCAAAATATGATAATTTATGGCATGACAAAAATGCCGTAAAAAATTATATACGAAATACAAAGTATGTCATTAATATTTAGTTTATTACTTTTTACAACTTTACATGCATGCTGTAAATGGCGCTCAATTTTTTACGGCATGTCATACAACGACATTTGTGTGCATGCCGTGAAAGAGTTTTTACGGCATGCATTGCAAGTCGTAAAAATTCAATTTTGTTATAGTGTTGGGTTTTCAATTTGATTGGATATGGGTGGGTGTTCAATTTGATTTACTAGGGTTGAGTGTTTAATTTTGAGTATTATTTTTGTGAGGGTGCGTGTTTTATTTTAATTTGTATCTACTATAATAATTTTAATTAAAGTTATAATTGTCATTAAAAAAACTATCAATAGGCAGGGGTCCTTAAAAAAATGGTGAGGGTTATGCCATCCTATTGATTATTAATAACATTTTATTATTAAAATTAGTGATTGACATATCCGATGTGCGTTAAATTTAAATAAGTAAAAGTAAAATAAAATATTTATTATATATTGTATGCCAATCAAGTGGTAAAATTTTTCTTGAGCAAATCTAAAGATTCAAGGTTTAAGTCTCATTTATTTTTTGTTTTAATATGTGGCGTAAATATTATTAGTTAGCACACGCATGTGTGTACAATTTAAAGAAATAAAAGAAAAATAAATTATTTACTATATCATATGTTGTGTGTTAGTCGAGTGGTAAATTTTATCTAATTTTTTGTTTTATATATAGTAAGTATAAATATAGATAGGTAGAAGACAGAATGAGGAAAAAAAAAAAAATCAATTAGTTGGAGAAAAAGCTATCACTTGTTTGAACATATGGAAAAGACTACATGGAAAGTATGAGTAGTGGAAAAAAAATAAATAAATAAATAATAAAATAAAATAAAATTAACAACCAACGTGTTACATGATGATAACAAACACTCCATTCTACACGTAACTCCCACACTACACAAATTTAATCTTCATCATATAATCACTCACTCAAAAAATTCTAGGTGAATATGTCTCGCACCATAGCATTTTTTAAATTTTAAATTGATTTGATAATTATGATCATATAATTTCTTTATATTTATCTTAAAAAACAATTGTCATTCATTTAAAAAAAATGAAATTATTTAAATATAATTATTGGACTTTTTTCGTAGAGCATTTCACACCCCATAATGTGAATAATGGTGAAAGCTAGTACAGTAGTATTATATTGATTAGTGCCATCCTATTGATTATCAATAACATTTTATTATTAAAATTAGCAATTGACACATACGATGCGTGTTAAATTTGAATAAGTAAAAATAAAATAAAATATTTACAAGTTGAAGTTAAACCGAAGACATGTTTAACACTTGTTAAAATTTTAAAAATTTACAAGTTTAAGTTAAACTGAGGTCATGTTTAACACTTGTTGAAATTTTAAAAATTTACAAGTTGAAGTTAAACTGATATCATGTTTAACACTTGCTGAAACTTATGAAAAATTTACAAGTTGAAGTTAAACCAGGGTCATGATTAAAGGAAGGAATGATATAGGTTCCATCACCTCAGGATGCCAAGGTAATAGAACCTAGGGGGCAGTTGTGGGGCCATAAATTTGGAATGACAACACGTGGCCGAGGTGTCACCGAAGTGTCAGCCGGGGTGCCATGTGTTATGTGTGTCAATTTCCGACCACACTGTCAACTTAGCACTCAACTAGAGAACACCGGCAGAATAGGTTAAGCCCGAACAACCTGCAACAGAAAGAAGAGATTCCGGCAGTGGCTCGTCCACCCGGGGGTACTCCGACGATCAAGTCAATAAAATATCTCTCAAAGATAACCAATAGTACTTAACTCACTAGACAGAGCATAAAACACATACCTTAAACCCATGAGGGTGCCTATCTTTTTATAGCCAACACAATCCTAGTCCCAATAGAAGCCTAGCTCTAATCGACTTAGGATTCCTGTTAATCTTGGCCTCCCAGTAGAATTAGGATAAACTCTCTAAGAGTCTTATCTTTACCTAAACTGAAGTCTTCTCCTATTCTAGGATTCTTGTCCCTTATCCGCTTATCCCAGATTCCGGTATCTTCGCAGATAACCTCGGCCTAGTCGAGATCATCTCAGCATCATGACCACGACACATGGCACCCCGACTGACACTTCGGTGACACCTCGGCCACGTGTCGTCATTCAAAATTTATGGCCCCACAACTGCCCCCTAGGTTGTATTACCTTGGCATCCTGAGGTGATGGAACCTATATCATTCCTTCCTTTAATCATGAGCCTAGTTTAACTTCAACTTGTAAATTTTTCATAAATTTCAACAAATGTTAAACATGACCTCGGTTTAACTTTAACTTGTAAATTTTTAAAATTTCAACAAGTGTTAAACATGACCTCGGTTTAACTTCAACTTGTAAATTTTTAAAATTTCAACAAGTGTTAAACATGACATCGGCTTAACTTCAACTTGTAAATTTAAAATTTCAACAAGCATTAAACATGACTTTGGTTTAACTTCAACTTGTAAATTTAAATTTCAACAAGTGTTGAACATGACCTCGGTTTAACTTCAACTTGTAAATTTAAAATTTTAACAAGTGTTAAACATGTCATCGGTTTAACTTCAACTTGTAAATTTAAAATTTCAACAAGTGTTAAACATGACCTCGGTTTAACTTCAACTTGTAAATTTTTAAAATTTCAACAAGCGTTAAACATGACCTTGGTTGAACTACAACTTGTAAATTTTTCATAAATTTCAACAAGTGTTAAACATGACGTCGGTTTAACTTTAACTAGTAAATTTTTAAAATTTCAACAAGTGTTAAACATGACATCGGCTTAACTTCAACTTGTAAATTTAAATTTCAACAAGTGTTAAACATGACATCGGCTTAACTTCAACTTGTAAATTTAAAATTTCAACAAGTGTTAAACACGTCCTCGGTTTAACTTCAACTTGTAAATTTAAATCTCAACAAGTGTTAAACACGACCTCGGTTTAATTTCAACTTATAAATTTAAATCTCAACAAGTGTTAAACACGACCTCGGTTTAACTTCAACTTGTAAATTTAAATCTCAACAAGTGTTATACATGACCTTGGTCTCTTGTTTGTTGGAATCTGAGATCTGCTCACTTTAGGCTGAGCTCTTCTCTTCTCGGACCTAATCATCTAGGCCGAGATCTTGTAGCGAGAACAGTGGCTACATGACGTTGTTCTGCATCAAGAAATTGACAACCGTTTGCAGGTCCGCCAATTTGTCCGCCATTCCCTTCATCTCGTCATCCCTCCGCAGGCATCTATCTTCCATACCTGGAGGTTATCCTCGTTATAATACCCGCTCCAGTCCGATTTCTTCGGTATGCCGCCCTTTTGGCCGACGTCCTTTCCTCCGTGATTCTTATCACGAGTCTCTTCATTGTAGTTGTCTTCTTTGACGTCAAGATCAATATGTTTCCCATTCTCAATAGGGGTGTCATCTCCCAACCTTCTCTTTCTATCCATCGTTGGCCATCTATTCTCCTTTCTTTCCCACAGACGGCGCCAAATTGTGTGTGTCAATTTCCAACCACACTGCCAACTTAGTACTCAACTGGAGAACACCGGCAGAATAGGTTAAGCCCGAACTACCTGCAATAAAAAGAAGAGATTCCGTCGGTGGCTCGTCCACCCGGGGATACTCTGACGATCAAGTCAATAAAATATCTCTCAAAGATAACCAATAGTACTTAACTCACTAGACAAATCATAAAAGACATACCTTAAACCCATAAGAGTGCCTCTCTTTTTATAGCCAACACAATCCTAGTCCCAATAGAAGCCTAACTCTAATGGACTTAGGATTACTGCTAATTTTGGACTTCGAGTTGGATTAGGATAAACTCTCTAAGAGTCTTATCTTTACCCAACCTGAAGTCTTCTCCTATTCTAGGACTCTTGTCCCTTATCCGCTTATCTCAAATTCCGGTATCTTCGCAATAACCTCGGCCTAGCCGAGATCATCTCAGTATCATGACCATGACACATGGCACCCCGACTGACACTTCAGTGACACCTCGGCCACGTGTCATCATTCAAAATTTATGGCCCCACAACTGCCCCCTAGGTTCTATTACCACGGCATCCTGAGGTGATAGAACCTATATCATTCCTTCCTTTAATCATGACCCTGGTTTAACTTCAACTTGTAAATTTTAAATCTCAACAAGTGTTAAACACGTCCTCGATTTAACTTCAACTTGTAAATTTAAAATTTTAACAAGTGTTAAACATGACCTCGGTTTAACTTCAACTTGTAGATTTTTTAAATTTCAACATGTGTTAAACATGACCTCGGTTTAACTTCAACTTGTAAATTTAAATTTCAACAAGTGTTAAACATGACCTCGATTTAACTTCAACTTGTAAATTTAAATCTCAACAAGTGTTAAACACGTCCTCGGTTTAACTTCAACTTGTAAGTTTAAATCTCAACAAGTGTTAACACGTCCTCGGTTTAACTTCAACTTGTAAGTTTAAATCTCAACAAGTGTTAACACGTCCTCGGTTTAACTTCAACTTGTAAATTTAAATCTCAACAAGTGTTAAACACGACCTCGGTTTAATTTCAACTTATAAATTTAAATCTCAACAAGTGTTAAACACGACCTCGGTTTAACTTCAACTTGTAAATTTAAATCTCAACGAGTGTTATACATGACCTTGGTCTCTTGTTTGTTGGAATCTGAGATCTGCTCACTTTAGGCTAAGCTCTTCTCTTCTCGAACCTAATCATCTCGGCCGAGATCTTGTCTTCTGGAATCTAGGATCTGCTCACTTTAGGCTGAGTTTTTCTCTTCTCGGACCTAATCATCTAGGCCGAGATCGTGTCTTCTGGGATTCTCCATGCCCGACCTCTCGCGAAGGCCGATGAGAATGTCCCTTGGTCCCGCCATGCTGAGGGACTGCAGGAACCGTTTTCTGCCCCTCTTTCTGGGCACCTTTCTTCATCTCTAGAATCTGCGTATCTTGTAGCGAGAACAGTGGCTGCATGACGTTGTTCTGCATCAAGAAATTGACAACCGTTCGCAGGTCTGCCAATTTGTCCGATATTCCCTTCATCTAGTCGTCCCTCCACAGGCATCTATCTTTCCATATTTGGAGGTTATCCTCGTTATAATACCCGCTCCAGTCCGATTTCTTCGGTACGCCACCCTTCTGGCTGACGTCATTTCCTCCATGATTCTTATCACGAGTCTCTTCATTGCATTTGTCTTCTTCGACGTCAAGATCAATATGTATCCCACTCTCAACACCAATTTGGCACCTCAACTGGAGAACACCAGTAGAATAGGTTAAGCCCGAACAACCTACAACAGAAAGAAGAGATTCCGGTGGTAGCTCGTCTACCCGGGGGTACTCCGACGATCAAATCAATAAAATATCTCTCAAAGATAACCAATACTGCTTAACTCACTAAACAGAGCATAAAAGACATACATTAGACCCATGGCGGTGCCTCTCTTTTATAGCCAACATAAACCTAGTCCTACTAGAAGCCTAGCTTCAATGGACTTAGGATTACTGCTAATCTTGGACTCCCAGTAGGATTAGGATAAACTCTCTAAGAGTCTTATTTTTACCGAAACTGAAGTCCTCTCCCATTCTAGGACTCTTGTCCCTTATCCGCTTATCCTAGATTCCGGTATCTTCGCAGATAACCTCGGCCTAGCCGAGATCATCTCGGCATCATGACCAGGACGTGTGACACCTCGGTTGACACTTCGGTGTCACCTTGGCCACGCGTTGTCATTCAAAAATTATGTCCCCACAATTGTGTGTGTCAATTTCTGACCACACTGCCAACTTAGTACTCAGCTGGAGAACACTAGCAGAATAGATTGCCCGAACGACCTGCCACAGAAAAAAAGAGATTCCGACGGTGGTTCGTCCACCTGGGGGCACTCCAATGATCAAGTCAATTATCTCTCAAAGATAGCAAAAGAGCTTAACTCATTATTCAGAGCATAAAAAGCATAAAAAACATACCTTAGACCCATGGGGGTGCCTTTCTTTTATAGCCAACATAAACCTAGTCCCAATAGAAGCCTAGCTTCAATGGACTTAGGATTACTGCTAATCTTGGACTCCCAGTAGGATTGGAATAAACTCTCTTAGAGTCTTATCTTTACCCAAATTGAAATCCTCTTTCATTCTAGGGCTCTTGTCCTCTTATCCGCTTATCCTGGATTCCAGTATCTTCACAGATAACCTCAGCCTTACCGAGATTATCTCGTCGTCATGTCCAAGACACGTGGCACCTTGGCTGGCACTTCGGTGATACCTCGGCCACATGTTGTCATTCAAAAATTATGTCCCCACAACTGCCCCCTAAGTTCTATTACCTTGACATCCTGAGGTGATGAAACCTATATCATTTCTTCCTTTAATCATGACCCCGGTTTAACTTCAGCTTGTAAATTTTTCATAAATTTCAACAAGTATTAAACATGACCTCGGTTTAACTTCAACTTGTAAATTTTTAAAATTTCAACAAGTGTTAAGCATGTCCTCGGTTTAACTTCAACTTGTAAATTTTTAAAATTTCAACAAGTGTTAAACATAACATCGGTTTAACTTCAACTTGTAAATTTAAATTTCAACAAGTGTTAAACATAACATCGGTTTAACTTCAACTTGTAAACTTAAATTTCAACAAGTGTTAAACATATTCTCGGTTTAACTTCAACTCGTAAATTTAAATTTCAACAAGTGTTAAACATAACATCGGTTTAACTTCAACTTGTCAACTTAAATTTCAACAAGTGTTAAACTAATCTTAGCTTGTAACTTCCAGCTCCCAAGCATCATTCTCCAGCCATCTGTCCCCGTGTGTTTTCCTCGGCTCTAGCATATTTCTCAATTCTGGCCATGAGTTCCTCTGTACTTTTTGGCAATGTCTTTGCTAATGACTTTCGAAGCAGACAGTCATCTTTCAGGTCGTTCTTAAAGGACACGACCGCCACCTCTTGATTGCACGCGGGTATTTAGTTAAACACCTCGTAATACCGTTTGGTATATGCCCTAAGGCTTTCACCCTCACTGATTCTCAGAGCCATCAGGGAGTCCACCCTCAACAGCTGTAGTTTGTTCGTCACAAACCTGGCCACAAACATCTCAGCTAGGCCCTCCCAGGTTTTCACAGTTTCTTTCGGCAACTTGTGAAACTAGTCTGATGCAATTTCCCCAAAGGACGAGGGGAACACCTTGCAGAGCTATGGTTCGTTCCCGGTGTATAATGCCATCAAGTTCAGGTACAAACCGACGTGAAAGTTCGGGTCCGACTTACCGTCGTATATGTGGAACCTCGGCATACTGAACTTTTTCGGGGCCTCAAATTTGTCCAATTCTACCGAGAACGGTGTCCTTGGCTTGACAGGAGAGGTCACCTCGGCATCTTGTCACTTTCTCTGGAGGTAATCCCTTAGATCCTCTTTGGTTCGTCCAGGAGCTCTGCTATCTCCAGATTTCAGCCTCTTTGGTGCACTACTTTCAGTGTTATTGTGAGTTCTTTTGGACCTCCCTTCATTGGTTGCGTCGAAACAGAGTTCCTTTCCCTGATCATGCCGATGTTCTTTGGGGTCAGCTTCCTTGGTGCGATGCATCCTCCGTGAATCTTCCCTTCTTGATTCTCCTCGCCCGACTTCCCTTGAAGGCCAGTGAGAGTGTTCATTGGTCCTATCATGCTGAGGAGTCGTAGGAGTTGTCTTCTGTCCCCTTGTTTGGGCATCTTTCTTAGCCGCTGGGATCGGCGTATCTTATAACGGAATGGTGGCTGCATGACGTTGTTCTGCATTATGAAATTGACAACCGTTTGCAGGTCCGCCAATTTGTTCGCCATTCCCTTCATCTCGTCATCTCTTTGTAAGCATCTATCTTTTCATACCTAGAGGTCGTCCTCGTTATAATACTCGCTTCGGTCTGATTTCTTCGGCACGTCGCCCTCTTGGCCGACGTCCTCTTCTCCGTGATTCTTATCACGAGTCTTTTCGTTGCAGTTGTCTTCTTCGACATCAAGGTCAATATGTTTCCCACTCTTAGTAGGGGTGTCGTTCCCAACCTTCTCTTTTTGTCAGTCATTGGCCATCTATTCACATTTCTTTCCCACAGACGGGGCCAAATTGTGTGTGTCAATTTCCGACCACACTGCCAACCTAGTACTCAGCTGGAGAACACTAACAGAATAGATTTCCCGAACAACCTGTCACAGAAAAGAAGAGATTCCGGCGGTGGTTCGTCCACCTGGGGGCACTCCGACGATCAAGTTAATTATCTCTCAAAGATAGCAAAATAGCTTAACTCACTATTTAGAGCATAAAAAGCATAAAAAATATACCTTAGACCCATGGGGGTGCCTCTCTTTTATAGCCAACATAAACCTAGTCCCAATAGAAGCCTAGCTTCAATGGACTTAGGATTACTGCTAATCTTGGACTCCCAGTAGGATTGGGATAAACTCTCTTAGAGTCTTATCTTTACCCAAACTGAAATCCTCTCTCATTCTAGGACTCTTGTCCCTTGTCCGCTTATCCTGGATTCCGGTATCTTCACACGACGTCATGTCGAAGACACGTGGCACCTCGGCTGGCACTTCGGTGACACCTCGACTGGCACTTCGGTGACACCTCGGCCACATGTTATCATTCAAAAATTATGTCCCCACAGTATGTCAATCAAGTGGTAAAACTTTTCTTAAACAAATCTAAGGTCTAATGTTTAAGTCTCATTTATTTTTTGTTTCAATATGTGACATAAGTTCTATCGGTTAGCACACGCGACGTGTGCACAATTCAAAGAAATAAAAGAAAATTAAATTATGTACTATATCATATGTTGTGTGTTAGTTGAGTGGTAATTTTTATCTAATTTTTTGTTTTATATATAGTAATTATAAATATAGATAGATAGAAGACATAATAGGGAAAAGAAAAAAAAAATCAATTAGTTGGCGAAAAAGCCATCACATGGGAAAGTTTTCATGACAACGTGTTTGAAGCGTCAATTAGGAATTATTGACACCACAAAATGTGAATATGGAAAAAGACTACATGGAAAGTATGAGCAGTTAAAAAAAAAAAAAAAAAAAAACAACTTAACCACTAACGTAGACGACTTAAGCCTATTTAAAACCCAAAGTGAAAATTTTAATTGTGCCCCTTAATAATTTTTTACATTGTCATTTTAATTTTTTCTTGATATTATAATTTTTATTTAAAATTCATACCATTCTCAATCAAAATAATTTTATTTATTTATATTGTTACTAGCATAAAATCCATGTTATGCACGGCCTTAAACAAACAATTAAAATTTTATTTTTGAATTTAAATAGTAACAATTTTAAAAGTAAAAAGTAAAATAGTTAAAATAATATAAATTAAGTTGTTTTTGAACTACACTCAAAATAAGTTTTAATTGTGTTACCATTAATGTTATGTTTTAAGTATTATCTAGCAATATGAAGGGGTTGGCTTAGTGGGTATATAACTTGGGATATGTGAGTGTACTCTCCAGTTGTCAGATTCAACTTTTTGTAGGTGTTATCAACTCCTTGGGTCACGCCTACAGGTTTTACCTCAGATTTATCCGATTCATGTGATGGGAGACACTTAGCGTCTGTTCTAGAATTAATTGAGGTGCACATAAATATTAAAGCAACAAAAAAATTTCACTTAGAATTAAAAATAAATATATTGTTTCGAGTCAATCTCTTGTCCCATAACAACGTACAACTTTTAATTTGCAATTACATATTGAAACTCAAATTAGAAAATCAAATGAAAGAAAATTAAGGGGTTATTTGGGATGACCTAAATAAGTACACTTTTTATCTTTTTACGAAAAGATGTACAGAAAAGTAGAGAGGTGATGTGATAAAAGAAAAATAAATAAATAAAAAGATGAATTATTTTGTGTATGCCAAACTTAACTTAAGTAGTACTGACCCATTTTCCTCCACTACCTATAAATTTTTTCACTAATTTCTCACTGCTTTCAATTGCCTTTTTTAATCTCTTTAGTCAGCCACCCTTTTTTCTAATGCCTTTCTCCAGCCACCTTTACGACTTTCAACCCAACTCAACAATTTGCCAGTGCTCCTGCTTATATTCTCCAATCTATAACCTACTAACTAACTTACTCTTTGTTAACAACATCATCAAATGTAGTTTCAAAATTTAAAAAAAAAAAAAAAAATTGAAAAAAATCATCAAATGGTTATTTTTAAAGTTAAAGGAAATTTTTGTAATTTACAAAATATCATGGATTGGTTGGGCTACAAAGAGCGTGTGGAGTAAGATTAAAATTAAGTCAATAATATATATATATATATATAAACCAAATGTCAAAATTAACTTTAAAATTGGTTTGCAAATATATTATTTTAGTAATTTTTTAATTTTTTGATTAAAATATAAAATAAAAAAGTAGTAACTTTGGAATATTTTTTTACTTTTTACGAAAAAACGTATAAAAGGTAGAGAAGAAAGGAAATATTTGACATTTTAGTATAATTTGACTTTTTTTTAGTATTTTTGTAATTTTTTTGACTATTACAGTAATTTAATTTCCCTAACTTGCCTTTAGTTTGGCACATCTGATCCGATTTCTTTTGGCCTAAGTTCAACTATTTTAAGCTATATGTATTTAAGAAATTAGTCAAAATTCTTCCATTTGACCCTTATTTAGTGAAAAGGATAACCTAATTTATTTTGTTTCATAAACCCCATAAGGGGAAAACACATAATTGAGTAAGAACAAAATAAAAAATATTTTTTTTTCTTAGACAATATTGTCAGAGTAATATATTACTGTGAAACAAAGTAACATGTTACTGTCAGACAGAGTAACATGTTACTGTTTATATCAATTTTGACGGTAAATTTTATTTATTTATTTTTATTTTAAGAATTTCATAGTTAACATAGATCTTATTTGATAGATCTTATTTCATAGACAACATGCAAAATATAATTTTATAATGATGGGAATGACATATTTAATATTTTTTTCATCAAAATGATTCATAGTATTATTTGTCACAAATAATTTGCAACATTTATAGCACAAAACCCAAAGTGAAAATTTTAATTGTGGCCCTTAATAATTTTTTACGTTGTAATTTTTTTTTTGGATATTATAATTTTTATTTAAAATTCATTACATTTTCGATCAAAATAATTTTATTTTTTTATATCGATACTAATGTGAAACGCGTATTATGCACGGCTTTAAACATATAATTAAAATTTTATTTTTGAATTTAAATTGTAACAACGTAAAGGTTAAAGGTAAAATGGTTAAAATCATGTAAATTAAGGCCTCGTTTGGAAACATGTTTTTTTAGTTATTTTTTGACTTTTTGACTAAAATATGATATAAAAAAAAAACTAATATGTTTGGGATGACTTTTTGATTTTTTACGAAAAGATGTGCAAAAAGTAAAGAAAAAAAAGGAGAATATATGACTTTTTGGTATAGATTATTGGCTTTTTGATTTTTTTTAATGACTTTTTAACTAAAATTACCACTTGCCAATTGAGGCCTAAGTTGTTTTTAAACTACACTCAAATGAAGTTTTAATTGTGTTATCACTAATGTTATATTTTAAGTATTATCTAACAACCCCAAGGGGGTGGCCTACTGGGTGTAACTTGGGGTCTGTGAGTGTATTCTCTTCAGTTGTCAGATTCAACTCTCATTAAGTGCTATTAAATCCTTGGAGGAACGCCTACGGATTTTGTCTAAGATTTGCCCGATTCACGTGACGGAGGCACTATGCGTATGTTCCGGAATTAATTGAGGTACGCATAAATATTAAAGCAACAAAAAATTTTCATTTAAAGTTAAAAATAAATATATTGTTTCAAGTCAATTTCTTGTCCATAACAACGTACAACTTTAAATTTACAATTACATATTGAAACTCAAATTAGAGAATCAAATGAAAGAAAATTAAGTAGTACTAACCCATTTTCCTCCACTACCTATAAATTATTTCACTAATTTCTCACCGCTTTCAATTGCCTTTTTTAGTCTCCTTAGTCAGCCACCCTTTTTTCCAATGCCTTTCTCCAGCCACCTTTACCACTTTCAACCCAACTCAACGATTTGCTACAGCTCGTACTTATATTCTCCAATCTATACCCTATTAACTAACTAACTCTTTGTGAATAACATCATCAAATGTAGTTTCAATTTTTTTTTTTAAAAAAAAAAAAAAGTCATCAAATGATTATTTTTAAAGTTAAAGGAGATTTTTGTAATTTACAAAATATCATGGAATGGTTGGGCTATAGAGAGTGTGTGGTGTAAGATTAAAATTAAGTCAATAAAATATATATATCTATATAATAAAGTAGAATGATTTTTGAATTTGTCCTACACACATTTGTTCTACTAGGACATTTGGACGGCCCAGATCTATTCAAAATATAAAACAACGGCAGAGATATATTTTTTTAAAAATATCCTACATGTACATTTTTTATTTTCCCGCTTCTCTCGCTTACTTTTTCGTTTTCTCACTTATCTTTCTATGATCTCGTGATCCCATCTTCCTTTCTCTTTTTTATTTTTATTTTTTTATTTTCTCTCTCTATTTTTTTTAATTTTTTCCTTTTTGTTCACTTATTTTTTATTTGTATTATGTGGAAAAGTCTGCGATCCCAAAATTAAGAGCCAGATTTTACTGCGTGCAGTGGAGATTAAATTAATGAATTTTGTAGTCCACAAATTAAATGAATTTGAACAATTAATTATTATTTTTAAACATATTGAATACATGATATATTTCATAAATTTAGATCTCATATGAATCTTCAACATCTATATAATAAAGCAGGATGATTTTTGAATTTGTCCTACACACATTTGTCCTACTAGGACATTTGGACAACTCAGATCTATTCAAATTATAAAACAACGGCTGAGATATATTTTTTAAAAAATATCCTACATGTACATTTTTTATTTTTCTGCTTCTCTCTCTTACTTTTTCCTTTTCTCACCCATGAAACGAGTTTTCGTGAGAAGTTTTTGAGAATTCCAAAATTTTATAATAAATTTGTGATTTTATCAAATTAAAGAATAAATTTAAATAGTGTTGGGATTACAATTATATTCTAATCCTAATATTATTTACACCGTGCCTTCAGACACGGACATACGCTAGTATATATATAAACCAAATGTCAAAATTAATTTTAAGATTGGTTTGGAAATATATTATTTTCGTAATTTTTTTAATTTTTGATTAAAATATGTAGTAATCGAATAGTAAGCTTGAAATATATTTTGACTTTTTATGAAAAAAAAAATGTATAAAAAGTAGAGAAGAAAGGAAATATTTGACTTTTTTTGTATAATTTTTACTTTTTTTAGTGTTTTTTAAAATTTTTGACTATTATAGTAATTTAATTTCCCAAACTTTCCTTTAGTTTGGCACATTTGAGCCGATTTCTTTTGGCCTAAGTTCAACTATTTTAAGCTATATGTATTTAGGAAATTTAGTTAAAACTTTTTTATTGGACCCTTATTTGGTGAAAAGGATAGTCTAATTTTTTTTGCTTCATAAACCCCCTAAAGAGAAAACACATAATTGAGCACGAACAAAGTAAATATCTTCTTTTTTTTTTTTTAGACAATATTGTTAGAGTAACATATTACTGTGAGACAGAGTAACATGTTACTTTTATGCTGTGTTTGGTTGAGAGATTTGGAGAGGGATTTGGAAAGGAAAAGGGAAAATGTGTGTGAAACTATGTGAAATATAGACATAATATATTCACATTTCACCTACCTTTTCCATTTCCTTTTCCAAATCCCTCCCCAAATCCTCCAACCAAACACATCATTACTATTTACATCAATTTCGATGGTAAATTTTATTTATTTATTTTTATTTTAAGAATTTCATAATTAACATTGATCTTATTTGATAGATTTTGATGAGAGAATTCTAAAAATACTAATTTTATTAAAAATCGTCATTTATATCAAAAGTTATATTATTTTAAAGTTTAATGCTTTGCTAATAATGGTATGTATTGGAGTCTTTAAGAAAAACTTTGATCAAATATATATGCATATATATATATATACATTTTTTTTTAATTCCAATTATTCTTTTCGCTAGAGAATGGACTCAAAAAAAAAAAAAAAAAATGGAAAAAGAGGGTGATTATCATGTCAACAAAATGAATGTTAGCACTGAATATCCATTGGTAAAACTGAAGTTTATTGTTCAATTATTTAATTTCTTAATCTTTTCCATCAGTTTCGTTCAGCCCAGTGGTTCTAAGAATGATAGATCATGTGCTTGGGTTTTCAATTTGAGTGGATAGGGGTGGGTGTTCAATTTGATTTACTAGGGTTAAGTGTTTAATTTTGAGTATTATTTTTGTGAGGGTGTGTGTTTTATTTTAATTTGTGTCTATTATAATAATTTTAATTGAAGTTATAATTGTCATTAAAAAAAACTATCAATAGGCCGGGGGGGTCCTTAAAAAAGTGGTGCGGGTTATTAGTGCCATTCTATTGATTATCAATAATATTTTATTATTAAAATTAGTGATTGACATATACGATGCGTATCAAATTTAAATAAGTAAAAATAAAATAAAATAAAATATTTAGTATGCCAAACAAGTGGTAAAATTTTTCTTGAGCAAATCTAAGATCCAAGGTTTAAGTCTCATTTATTTTTTGTTTTAATATGTGGCTTAAGTATTATTAGTTAGCACACACAATGTGTGTACAATTTAAAGAAATAAAAGAAAAATAAATTATTTACTATATCATATTGTGTGTTAGTCGAGTGGTAACTTTTATCTAATTTTTTGTTTTATATATAGTAAGTATAAATATAGATAGGTAGAAGACAGAATGAGGAAAAAAATAAAATCAATTAGTTGGAGAAAAAGCTATCACTTGAGAAAGTTTTCATGACAACGTGTTTGAAGCGTCAATTAGGAATTATTGACACCACAAAATGTGAACATATGGAAAAAGACTACATGGAAAGTATGAGTAGTGGAAAAAAAAATTAATAATAAAAATTAAAAAAAAAAATTAACCACCAACGTGTTACATGATGATAACAAACACTTCATTCTAACTCCCACACTATACAAATTTAATCTCTACCATATAATCACCCACTTAAAAAATTCTGGGTGAATATGTCTAGCACCATATCATTTTTCAAATTTTAAATTGATTTGATAATTATGATCCTATAATTTCTTTATATTTATCTTAAAAAACAATTGTCATTCATTTTATAAAAAAAAAAAAAAATGAAATTATTTAAATATAATTATTGGATTTTTTTTCATAGGGCATTTCACACCCCATAATGTGAATAATGGAGAAAGCTAGTACAGTAGTATTATATTGATTAGTGCCATCCTATTGATTATCAATAACATATTATTATTAAAATTAGCGATTGACACATACGATGCGTGTTAAATTTGAATAAGTAAAAATAAAATATTTACTATATATTGTATGCCAATCAAGTGGTAAAACTTTTCTTAAGCAAATCTAAGATCTAATGTTTAAGTCTCATTTATTTTTTGTTTTAATATGTGACATAAATACTATCGGTTAGTAGACGCGACATGTGCACAATTCAAAGAAATAAAAAAAAATAAAATTATTTACTATATCATATGTTGTGTGTTAATTGAGTGGTAACTTTTATCTAATTTTTTGTTTTATATATAGCAAGTATAAATATAGATAGATAGAAGACAGAATAAGGAAAAGAAAAAAAAAATCAATTAGTTGGAGAAAAAGCTATCACATGTGAAAGTTTTCATGACAACGTGTTTGAAGCGTCAATTACAAAATGTGAACATATGGAAAAAGACTACATGGAAAGTATGAGCAGTTAAAAAAAAAAAAAAAACAAATTAACCATCAACGTAGACGACTTAAGCCTATTTAAATCCCAAAGTGAAAATTTTAATTGTGCCCCTTAATAATTTTTTACATTGTAATTTTAATTTTTTTTTTGATATTATAATTTTTATTTAAAATTCATAACATTCTCAATCAAAATAATTTTATTTATTTATATTGATACTAGCATACCAGTGTTATGCACGGCCTTAAACAAACAATTAAAATTTTATTTTTGAATTTAAATAGTAACAATTTTAAAAGTAAAAGGTAAAATAGTTAAAATAATGTAAATTAAGTTGTTTTTGAACTACACTAAAAATAAGTTTTAATTGTGTTACCATTAATGTTATATTTTAAGTATTATGTAACAATCTGATGGGGTTGGCTTAGTAGGTGTAACTTGAGATATGTGAGTGTACTCTCTAGTTGTTAGAATCAACTTTTAGTAGGTGCTATCAACTCCTTGGGCTACGCCTACAAGTTTTACTTGAGATTTACCCAATTCACATGATAGGGGACACATTGCGTGTGTTCCGAAATTAATCGAGGTGCACATAAATATTAAAGCAACAAAAAAATATCACTTAGAATTAAAAATAAATATATTGTTTCAAGTCAATTTCTTGTCCCATAGCAACGTACAACTTTTAATTTGCAATTACATATTGAAACTCAAATTAGAGAATGAAATGAAAGAAGATTAAGTAGTACTGATCCATTTTCCTCCACTACCTATAAATTATTTCACTAATTTCTCACCGCTTTCAATTGCCTTTTTTGAAGTCTCTTAGTCAGCCACCCTTTTTTCTAATGCCTTTCTCCAGCCACCTTAACGACTTTCAACCCAACTCAACAATTTGCTAGAGCTCCTGCCTATATTCTCCAATCTATACCCTAGTAACTAACTTACTCTTTGTGAATAACATCATCAAATGTAGTTTCAAAATTTTTTTAAAAAAATTAAAAAAATCGTCAAATGGTTATTTTTAAAGTTAAAGGAAATTTTTGTAATTTAAAAAATATCATGGAATGGTTGGACTACAGAGAGCATGTGGAGTAAGATTAAAATTAAGTCAATAAATATACATATATATATATATATAAGCCAGAGGTAAAAATTAACTTTAAGATTGGTTTGGAAATATACTATTTTAGAAATTTTTTGATTTTTTTGATTAAAATATGAAGTAAAAAAAGTAGAAAGTTTGGAATATTTTTTGACTTAAAAAAAAAAACGTATAAAAGGTAGAGAAGAAAAGAAATATATGACTTTTTGATATAATTTTTGACGTTTTTTAGTGTTTTTGTAAAATTTTTTACTATTATAGTAATTTAATTTCCCAAACTTGCCTTTAGTTTGGCACATTGAGCCGATTTCTTTTGGCCTAAGTTCAACTATTTTAAGCTATATGTATTTAAAAAATTTAGTCAAAACTCTTCCATTGGACCCTTATTAAGTGAAAAGGATAACCTAATTTATTTTGTTTCATAAACCCCATAAGGAGAAAATATATAATTGAGTAAGAACAAAGTAAAATATCTTTTTTTTTTCTTAGATAATATTGTCAGAGTAACATATTACTGTGAAACAGAGTAACATATTACTGTTAGACAGAATAACATGTTACTGTTACTGTGTACATCAATGTCGACGATAAATTTTATTTATTTATTTATTTATTTTTATTTTAAGAATTTCATAGTTAGCATGGATCTTATTTGATAGTTCTTAATGAGAAAAATCTAAAAATACTAATTTTATTAAAAATTGACATTTACATCAAAACTTATATTATTTTAAAGTTTAATATTTTGATAATAATGGTATTTGTTGGACTCATTAAAATTTTTTTTTGTACTTGTCCTTAATGTATTAAAGTTTTATTATGAGAGGTTTTGACCAAATTCCCCTATATATTTTTGGGAAGGTTCTATTTACATACCATGAATCTTCTCAATACATACCATTTGACTATTAAATTTATATGATAATAATAGTTTCAAGTAAAATGACTATTAAAACAATATGGGTGTATATGTACTTATTTAAGTAATTCACACATGAAAATACAAATCTCTTTTTACACACTATCATCTATATACTATATTTGGAACAAATCTTTCTTCCAACACTCATTCAACATTGTTCATCTTCACCATTATAATCTAACACAGTACACTCATCATCTTCACCATTATAATCCAACATTACACTCATCATCTTTGCCATTATAATTTTTATCATTATTTTTTCAACTCAAAACATTATTGCCTTCGAAGATTTAGGATTTTAAGAATAATGAAATCAATCGATTTTGATTTCAAGATTTGCACACCATGGATGATATAGTTGATTTGGAACAATATAACAATGAAAAAGTTAGTTTACTTTTTTATTTATCTCGTACATATAGAAGATGGCTTTTCGTTCGTCATGTATTCGGAGAACCATAAATGAACATTTATAAAATGTTCAATTATTTATATTTGAACAAAATTATTTTGTTCATTTATTAAGGTTGATCAAATATTAAGTATTCATAGATAAAAAATTGAACATTTTAATTGTGGTGTGTTCCAATTTATTAGCATAGGGTTAAAAAGTAAAAGTTTTGGTGTGAACTAAGATATTTTCACAATCTAAAAATTATTATGTATGTGTATTAAGTACTGGTGTGTATTAAAAAAATCGTGGGTGCATAAATAGAATTACACATATTTTTGAAATGTATAATTACATATTAACCATGACATTCTTTTATATGACATTTATGTTTTGTTTGAATAATGAATTTAGGGGAAACAAAATGAAATTAAATAAACAAAAAATAGATTGCAATTTTTGTTTATTTTTTTTTATAGCAATTATCTACTTCTTTTTCGTTTCTTTTTTTTTTACATTTGATTAACCTAACCAAAATAGTGGAGAGAGAGAGGAAAAAAAAAAAAAACCTTCATTCACTTTATTTTATTTTCTTCTGGTCTTTTTGTTTTTCATGGTTCTTTCATTATATAAATGTGAGATCCAAACAAAATTTTAAATCTATCATAATAAATTTATAATACTATGATAATTCAAATTATCTTATCTTAACATGAAAGATAAAAGAGACAAATTATCCTCCCTTGAATAACAACTTTGCGTCTACTTAATAAATTATTATCTATATGCATATTTGCTTTTTTTTTTTCTTCTTCTTTTCTTTTGAGAGGCATATTAATTTGCTTGTTGTAGTAAAAAAAAAAAAAAAAATCATATTTGCTTGAATTAATTTATCTAATAATATTTAGTTTGTCTTATACTTATAATTGGGTATTATAAGATTAATAGGTAATTTTCAATTTTGGATGGACCATTTTGATCAAGTGACTCATTTGGCTCATACTTGTACCTTACTAATTTTTTTTTAAATGATAATTTATAAAAATAGCTTGTTAATATTGCAAAATAAATAAATAATACACTTATCCAGGTTCCATCACTTAAAAAATTAATTTCAAGCATAATAGAGTTACGTTATAATTTTAACTCAAGGTACTTACTTGACTCATATTCTTGCATAATAAGATAAAAATTACGATTATTGGATTGGGTTAATTTTTTTAATAAATAATATATATTATATATGAATGGCTTAAAAAACAAATTATTTGGATTATCAAAACTGGTCTGTGGTGGGTCCCGTAGACCCTTAAATTCTGTCAAGTAGAGATTTAAACTCGAGAGAAACCCAAGCCAATAAAAATTAGATAATATTAAGCTAAACTAATTTTTTATACTAAATTTGAAGGAAATTAAATATTTTAGATTGTACACTACCAAGAATTTAAAGAAGTAAAATATTGTGGTAAAATTAGCATTATTTAAAAAGAATAAAAATTTGGGCATTTAGTCCATAAATCCAATTTTGATTTTTTTTTTCCCCAAAGGTCTACGCTCTAAAATACTTTATACATAAGGACAAATTTCTGTAAAATGACCAAACTATCATATATATATATAGATATACTGTTAATAAAAGTGAACAACTCATTTGTTTCTGTAACGCCCCGAAATAATTCAACATCAACTAACCACATCAACTAACATTTGCTAAATAATGACAATGATCCACCCAACTTAACATATTTGATAAAACGAGTTTATACAAAAGATTCACATGTGGATATACATTCAATGATAAGAAGAATACATGAATCTAAAGCATGTGAAACATTTAGTCACTAAACAAATAAAATGCCCTTAAGGGCTTATATCTTCTAAGGCAATAGCCCGGTTACATAAAATAGTCTCTCGGACCCACACACGTTTAGCCCTTGGCTTACAAAAATTTCACGACAAAAATAAGAGCAAAACTACTCTTCACCAAAATCAACCCACGCCCTCAGCTCGGCGAGATCACCACGTCTTTACCTGCACCAAAGTCCCATAGGAGTGAGCATAAAGCCCAGTAAAGAAATCTTACAAAGTATATACAGTTATGCAAAACTCTCAATAAAAATGTAAATGTTAATGCCATGCCATGCTCTTTTAAAGAAATTTCATTTCATGTTCTTCTTAAAGATTACCATTTTTCAATAAAAGTTTGCAATCTCAACACATTTCAAAACTTCCAATTTCAATCAATAGGGGCGGTAAATACGACACAGGTAATTCCTTAGGCTGGTGTCTGCAAGTAGACTATACAAGTACTACCAAATCGTCATTTTTACCGGTATTCACCGGAAGGCTGACACCTATCCGTGCGGGTTTCTGGTCTTTCACCATGGACACTCAGGCCAACTTATCAAATTCATCTACACCTTCTAACCGGACTTACCAACGTATTTACCCCATACACATTTCCGTGACTTAAATACACATTTTTCTTATTCTCAATGCAAAAGATTTCAAATCTTAGCTCAAAACTTACAACAAGTAATACTAGAGTGCCAATATAACATGTCGAAGTTAAATACAACTCTTGTAATAATCAATTAAATGAAAATGCAATGTGATAACCATCTTCATTATATAACATTTCATCACCATCAATTTTCTCAACAATGATTCGTCATAATCAAATTTTTCAATATGTCTAGCATGCCACTTTTCATTTCATTTCCCATTTCAATAACATTAAACACTTTTCGCATCCTTTATGGCACTCAACAACTTGCCATCTTACAACTCTACACATACATACATTCATCAATGGACTTTAAAAGAGGTTTCCACTATCATACATATAACAAGAATTGCCATTGCAAACTACATCATAAAATCAATGCTCATTTACCCTTTTATCACAAGAAAAGAAAGAACTCCATAGGCTTTTCTACATTTTAAGAAAATCCCCAATTTCTAGGGTTTTCATCAAAAACATCAACATTTCACCCCGTTCATGGTGAAACCCAACCCAAAATCACATTTCTTAAGTCAAATAAAAAGGAACAACCCTCTAGGACTAACAAAAGGGTTGAGATTTAAACCCATTCTTTCAAAGCTCCCTCTATATTTGGAGCAAAATCAAACTCAACACAACAACCTCAAGAACACCTTTAAATCAATATTTAGATGGCAAAACATATATATATTATAGCGACCCCGGTCTTCTCCCATTTGATTATTGTATTCGGACTTAGGTTCCGTAGATTCTGTCATTGTATAATTGTTGTTGTTGTCCCTTGTTTGCTCTTTTGGACTTATAGGATGTGTTGGGCAGGTTTGTTTCAGGTTGGTTGGGTTTAGAAATCAAGTGTTGCTGTCCAGAATTTTGGATCTTCGCTCGAGCGAGGAGTTTGTCGCTCGAGCGAGATGTTATTTTTGGTTCTTCGCTCGAGCCGGGGTTTGGTAGCTCAAGCGAGAGGTTGCGTCTGATTTGGACCTGTAGCTGTGCATTCTTGGCTCGAGCGAGCTTTTCTTCGCTCGAGCGTGTTAGTTTGTTCTTCGCTCGAGCGATAGTTCCTTCGCTCGAGCGTGTGTCTGGTTACAGACCTGAGGGTTTGAGTTCTTCGCTTGATCGAGTTTTCTTTCGCTCGAGCGAGCTTTTGGGTTGTTGGCTCGAGCAAGGCTTCCTTGGCTCGAGCGTAGCTTCTCTGTGTCTGGTCGCTCGAGCGACCAAGTCTTCGCTCGAGCGAGCCTGTCAGGTTTAAATAGGCAGCAGCGTGTTTCAGATCTGTTTTTCATACACTTTCATATTCCAAAACCCTAGTTACGAGTTTTCTCTCCCAATACACACCTTCTCTCTTAGGATTGATCTACTTAGGGTGTGTTTCTACCCTAGATCCTTCATTAAAAAGAGTGTGTGAGTCGGGGGCTTCGTTTTAATCTGAATTGTTGGTTGTTTGGAGCACATTGGTATTTGGGCACTCATCTCTGTCTTCACCATTTGGGTTGTTTTCTTCGAGGTAGGGATTTCCTACTCCATTTTATAGGTTTTGTTCTAAGTTTTGGTATTTTGATATGCTGGGGATACTTTGAAAAATTTTGGGAAAAACCCTAGTTGTATTATTAAATAAATTTGTATAATTAATTCATGGAATTGGGAAAAGATGGTTAAATTCATGGAATTGGGGAATTTATGGATTAAATGGCGTAGTTGGATAATTTGAATCATTTGTCTATTGAATTGTTGACATAGTTATTTTCAGTTTAGAAATAACTGTTTTGGGCTATCGGTGGAGGATAGTCGTGATTGTTGTAGACATTGCATGTGGATTAGGAATAACTGAAACTAATCACATTGGTTAAGTCATTAATTTTGACTATTGCATTGATACAGAAAATATGTGTATTGATTGAGCATTGCATTTGCATACATTGTTTTGTGCGGGAGGAGATAGGGGATGTACTCCACGGTTTAGGGGAAGATAGGGGATGGACCTCTAAACCGGATTTTGTTTGGGAGGAGATAGGGGATGGACTCCATTAGCATCACTTTTATGTGTGCTTATTTATATAGAAGTGTTTTATTGATACAGCACTAAAATGTGTATCAATCTGGAAGTATGAAGTGTTTTGATTTGAGCTTGAGTCTCATTTGTTTGTTGATATTGGAAAGATGTGAATATGATATATGTAATTCACTGTTGTAAGTTTGGCCAGGTTCTGAGCCATGTTGATAAAATTGGGAAGTAAAACGTGTCTTAGACAATAGTGTCATGAGACTGTAAAATGAAGTAATTGATTACCTTGATTAACCATCTGTTGAATGCTATTGCTTTATTCATTGCTTATATGTGGTTTAGTATATTTCTACTGGGCTGTGGCTCACCCTTTATGGGAACATCATTTTCAGGTTCAGGTGATAAGCTACCTCCAAGGACTTAGCTTGAAAGGACTTGGATTTTGAAGACTATTTTTAGTTATTTATATTTGAGTTAGAACTCATACTTTGTGTCCAAGTGTTGGCTTGGAAAGATGTAAGCCGGTAGGGCATTTACTTTGATGTTACATGTAATGCTTTTGTTTAGTAAGACTCTGATGGATATTATAATGAATTATTAAAGTGTTTTCTTTAAATAATGCATGTCAATGATATATATAATGGGTTTATTTTGAGGGCGTGACAACTTGGTATCAAAGCGTACCGGGTTTGAATGCTTTGGGTACGTGGGAAGTGATTAGTATCACAATGGGTTCGTCTCGTCTGATAGAGACTTAGTGTAATGTTGTATGCTTATGTGATAACATGTTTATGTGATTATGTGGGTATGGAATGTAGTTTCTAGGACGTGATTGGACCCTTGAGTTTCTTGTAGTCTTGTTGGAAAGGCACTTGATCACTGCTGCTTCCAACCGGAACTATAGTAACGTATTGGGACTATCATTATCCGGGAATGAAATTCGTAGGTGCTTATGTGATTATGTGCTTACGTGGAATGAATTATTGTTGTCCAATGCATTAGGACGCGAGTGTTTAGCTTCGGCACATTTATTAATGTGCTAATGTCTTTATTTCCTTTATTAGGATGTCAGGACGAGGACGAGGACGAGGACGCGGTAGGCGTGGTAGGCCGGGTAGGCAGGAGGTGCCTGTGCCAGAGGAGATTCCGACAGTTCAGGAGGGAATTGGCCAGGCCAATGTGGCCGAGCCAGTAGGCCAGCAGGCTATGGGCGCTCTAGCCCGAGAGATAGCAGGGGCATTCAGGGAGTCAGTAGGCATTCTCAGAGCTGAGAATCAAGCTCAAGTTGTTATTGCAGATGTAGGACTTTCCTTTCTGAAGAGGGAGTTCTTCTGGTCTAACCCGGATGAATTTGTGGGTGATCCTAAAGAGCCGCTTAAGGCAGATGAATGGCTCGAACAGACAACGAAGACGTTTGAGATGCTTGGCATCGAAGACGAGGGGTTGAAAGTGACCTTGGCATCTTTCCAGTTGAAGGGGGATGCGGGTCAGTGGTGGAAGTTTACTAAGGGTCGTATAGGAGGTACATGGGAGGCTTTTGTGAATGCTTTCCAGGAGAAGTTCTTATCTCCAGCAGTCAGGGAGAAGCTGAGAGACCAGTTTTGTCAACTTAAGCAGTTGAGTTCTTCAGTGGCCGAGTTTGAGGCTGCATTTATTAGTTTGTCCAGGTTTGCACCTGAGTTGGTGGCGTCTGAGGAACGCCGTTGTATTGAGTTTGAGAAGAAGTTGAGGCGTGGCCTCAAGCTGAGAGTTGGGGGAACTATGATTCGGGATTATGGGCGTATGGTTGATGCTGCAGCCCACATGGAAATTATGATGCAGGAGGAGGAGGAAGGACAGAAGGGCTCCAAGAGGAGTCAGGATAGTCAGAGTGATGGTAGGAGACAGAAGGGTTTTAATCCTCAGCAGTCTCAGGGTAGCTTTTCTAGATCGACTTTTCCTGTGCCGAGTGCTAGTTCAGGGAAAGGCAGTCAGGGAGACATTACCTGTTTCAAGTGTGGCCAGCTGGGCCACAAGTCTCCAGTTTGTCCTCAGAGGGGAGGAGTGCAGAGAGCAGCATCATCTACGGCTCGATCTCAGAGCCAGAGTCAGGGTAGAGGCCAGCCACTCTCGTGTTATCAATGTGGTCAGCTAGGGCATATGAAGAGGTATTGCCCGCAGTTGGGTGGCACACCTGGTGCATCTGGTTTGAGGCCAATTCAGGGTCAGCAGCCAGCTCAGTCGGGTCAGGCCACGAGGGCCAATCAGGGGGTTTCATCGTCCTAGTCGGTGCAGCAATCTTATGCTCCTAGGGGTGAGCAGGTTGATCAGAGGTCGGCTGGGCGCGTGTATGCTGTTACCGCGCAGGATCTTGTGCCAGCACCATCAGTTGTGAGAGGTACCTTCTTGTTTTGCAACTCGGTTGCTAATGTTTTGATTGATACGGGTGCATCCCATTCCTTTGTGTCTACTGCATTTGCATCTGTTTTGGAGTTGGAGTTAGCACAGTTAGCATCTCCTATATGTGTAGTGTCACCTCTTGGGGGTGAATTGATTTTGAAACAAGGTGTTAGGGGTTGTGATATAGAGGTTGATTACCATAGAATCCCATTTTCCTTTGTAGTTATGCCTATGAGAGGTTTCGATGTTATTTTGGGTATGGACTGGTTATCGTCATACCGGGCAGTTATTGATTGCTACCGCCAGAGAGTCACTTGTTGTACCGTGAGCGGAGAGTATTTTCATTTTCTGGGGGACCGGGTTGGTAATGTGTTGCCACCGGGGTATGTTCCGCGAGGACGGAGTGAGCTTAGTAGTCTACTTGCTAACCTTTCGGTTAGTGAGGATGTTGAGACTCAGATTGTGTTGCCAAGGGTGGTTTGTGAGTACTCGGACGTCTTTCCCGAGGATCTTGTTGGTTTGCCACCGCATCGAGAGATTGAGTTCTCTATTGACCTAGTGCCCGGCACGGCGCCGATTTCTATGGCACCTTATCGTTTTGCCCCAGCCGAGTTAGTTGAGTTGAAGATTTAGCTCCAGGAGTTGCTAGATAAGGGCTTTATACGTCCTAGTGTTTCGCCGTGGGGAGCACCGGCCCTCTTTGTTAAAAAGAAAGGTGGTGCTCTGAGACTTTGTATAGATTACCGGAAATTAAATCGGGCTACGGTTAAGAATAAGTACCCTATGCCTCGTATAGATGATCTGTTTGACCAGTTGAAGGGTTCCCGTTGTTTCTCTAAGATAGACTTGAGATCAGGTTACCACCAGTTGAGGGTCAGGGAGGAGGATATTCCGAAGACGGCATTCCGTACACGGTATGGCCACTATGAGTTTCTGGTGATGCCATTTGGGCTCACCAATGCACCGGCAGTTTTTATGGATTTGATGAACCGGATCTTCCGGAAATTCTTGGATCGGTTTGTAGTCGTTTTTGTGGATGATATCCTTATCTATTCGCCTTCTGAGGAGGAGCACGAGGAACACTTGAGAGTGGTGCTTGAGTTACTTAGAGCCCATAGGCTGTATGCCAAGTTTGGGAAGTGTGAGTTCTGGCTGAGGGAAGTCAAATTCTTAGGCCACATGGTATCCGGAGAAGGGGTGTCTGTTGATGCATCCAAGGTTGAGGCAGTGCAGGATTGGGCACAGCCTAAGAGTGTGTTTGAGATCCGCAGTTTTCTGGGATTAGCTGGGTATTACCGTCGGTTTGTGAAAGATTTCTCCAGGTTAGCGTCACCGTTGACTAGACTGACTCGGAAGGGAGTCAAATTTGTATGGGGTGAGACTTGTGAAAAGTCGTTCCAGGAGTTAAAAGTTAGACTGACCACCGCTCCAGTATTGATTATTCCAGAGAGAGGGTTGGGTTATGCAGTCTATTGTGATGCCTCACGAGAGGGTCTGGGTTGTGTGTTAATGCAAGAAGGGAAAGTAGTTGCCTATGGCTCACGTCAGTTGAAAATTCACGAGCAGAATTACCCTACGCATGACCTAGAGTTAGCAGCTGTGATATTTGCCTGGAAGATTTGGAGGCATTATCTTTATGGTGAGAGATTCGGTTGATCATCTTGCCGATTTGTACATTCAGGACATAGTGAGGTTACACGGGGTTCCAGTGACAATCGTCTCAGATAGAGATCCTCGTTTTACTGCCAGGTTGTGGCAGAGTTTGCAGAGTGCCTTAGGCACTAAGTTAACCTTTAGCACGGCTTATCATCCTCAGACTGACGGGCAGTCCGAGCGTACTATTCAGATCCTTGAGGATATGCTGCGGGGTTGTGTTCTAGACTTTAGTGGGTCGTGGGAGAGGCACTTGCCGTTGGTGGAGTTTGCCTACAACAACAGCTTCCAGTCTAGTATCGGTATGGCACCATTTGAGGCCTTGTATGGCCGACCGTGTAGATCTCCTGTTTGTTGGGCCGAGGTGGGTGATGCACCTCTGTTGGGTCCGGAATTGGTGAGGGAAACAACGGAGAAAGTTGAGCTTATCCGTAAGAGACTTGTTACAGCACAGAGTCGTCAGAAATCTTATGCCGACCGTAGGAGGAGATCTTTGGTGTTTGAGGTGAGTGATCATGTCTTTCTGAAGATATCACCTAGACGGGGTTTGATGAGATTTGGGAAGAGCGGGAAGTTGTCCCCTCGGTTCATTGGTCCGTTTGAGATCCTTGAGAGGATTGGCGAGGCTGCTTATCGTTTAGCTTTACCACCGCGGTTGTCCAGAGTACATGACGTGTTTCATATGAGTATGCTTCGGAAGTATGAGCCGGATCCATCACATGTGTTGGATTGGACTGATTTAGTGATTGATGAGGATGTTTCGTATGAGGAGAGACCGGTTCGGGTCTTGGATAGGCGGGATCAAGTTTTGCGAGGCAAAACCATCCCTTTGGTCAAAGTTTTGTGGAAACACCACGGAGTGGAGGAAGCCACTTGGGAACGTGAGTTGGAAGTCCGCCAGAAATATCCGGACATGTTTGTTGATTTGTAATCTTATAATTAGATTCTGTTATATTATTGAACTTAAGAGCTTTATATATGTCTTAAGTTGTAAAACATTGAGTTTGTATTGGTAAATGGGTGTATCTTGAAACTTGCTTCATTATAGAAGTTTAGTGTAATATTGCATCTGTTGAGTACATTGTTGAATGGGTTGTATATATCATGCGATTGAATATGATATGGGAATTGTTAACATTGAAAGGAATAATGCATAATAATGATACAGGTTTGAGATATATGTTGTGTTATATATTTAATGTGAGATGCCTCTTGATAAAGAGATGAAATGACCAGTTTTGGGTCAAGATGTTTACTAATGAATTGTCAAAAACAAAAAAAAAAGAAAGAATCTGTTTTCAAAAACTTATGCTTAATTTCGGGGACGAAATTCTTTGAAGGGGGGGAGGTTATAGCGACCCCGGTCTTCTCCCATTTGATTATTGTATCCGGACTTAGGTTCCGTAGATTCTGTCATTGTATAATTGTTGTTGTTGTCCCTTATTTGCTCTTTTGGACTTGTAGGATGTGTTGGGCAGGTTTGTTTCAGGTTGGTTGGGTTTAGAAACCAAGTGTTGCTGTCCAGAATTTTGGATCTTCGCTCGAGCGAGGAGTTTGTCGCTCGAGCGAGATGTTATTTTTGGTTCTTCGCTCGAGCCGGGGTTTGGTAGCTCAAGCGAGAGGTTGCGTCTGATTTGGACCTGTAGCTGTGCATTCTTGGCTCGAGCGAGCTTTTCTTCGCTCGAGCGTGTTAGTTCGTTCTTCGCTCGAGCGATAGTTCCTTCGCTCGAGCGTGTGTCTGGTTACAGACCTGAGGGTTTGAGTTCTTCACTCGATCGAGTTTTCTTTCGCTCGAGCGAGCTTTTGGGTTGTTGGCTCGAGCAAGGCTTCCTTGGCTCGAGCGTAGCTTCTCTGTGTCTGGTCGCTCGAGCGACCAAGTCTTCGCTCGAGCGAGCCTGTCAGGTTTAAATAGGCAGCAGCATGTTTCAGATCTGTTTTTCATACACTTTCATATTCCAAAACCCTAGTTACGAGTTTTCTCTCCCAATACACACCTTCTCTCTTAGGATTGATCTACTTAGGGTGTGTTTCTACCCTAGATCCTTCATTAAAAAGAGTGTGTGAGTCGGGGGCTTCGTTTTAATCTGAATTGTTGGTTGTTTGGAGCACATTGGTATTTGGGCACTCATCTCTGTCTTCACCATTTGGGTTGTTTTCTTCGAGGTAGGGATTTCCTACTCCATTTTATAGGTTTTGTTCTAAGTTTTGGTATTTTGATATGCTGGGGATACTTTGAAAAATTTTGGGAAAAACCCTAGTTGTATTATTAAATAAATTTGTATAATTAATTCATGGAATTGGGAAAAGATGGTTAAATTCATGGAATTGGGGAATTTATGGATTAAATGGCGTAGTTGGATAATTTGAATCATTTGTCTATTGAATTGTTGACATAGTTATTTTCAGTTTAGAAATAACTGTTTTGGGCTATCGGTGGAGGATAGTCGTGATTGTTGTAGACATTGCATGTGGATTAGGAATAACTGAAACTAATCACATTGGTTAAGTCATTAATTTTGACTATTGCATTGATACAGAAAATATGTGTATTGATTGAGCATTGCATTTGCATACATTGTTTTGTGCGGGAGGAGATAGGGGATGTACTCCACGGTTTAGGGAAAGATAGGGGATGGACCTCTAAACCGGATTTTGTTTGGGAGGAGATAGGGGATGGACTCCATTAGCATCACTTTTATGTGTGCTTATTTATATAGAAGTGTTTTATTGATACAGCACTAAAATGTGTATCAATCTGGAAGTATGAAGTGTTTTGATTTGAGCTTGAGTCTCATTTGTTTGTTGATATTGGAAAGATGTGAATATGATATATGTAATTCACTGTTGTAAGTTTGGCCAGGTTCTGAGCCATGTTGATAAAATTGGGAAGTAAAACGTGTCTTAGACAATAGTGTCATGAGACTGTAAAATGAAGTAATTGATTACCTTGATTAACCATCTGTTGAATGCTATTGCTTTATTCATTGCTTATATGTGGTTTAGTATATTTCTACTGGGCTGTGGCTCACCCTTTATGGGAACATCATTTTCAGGTTCAGGTGATAAGCTACCTCCAAGGACTTAGCTTGAAAGGACTTGGATTTTGAAGACTATTTTTAGTTATTTGTTTTTCATTGTTAGTACATGTAAACACACAAGCCTAGGGCTTTATTTATATTTGAGTTAGAACTCATACTTTGTGTCCAAGTGTTGGCTTGGAAAGATGTAAGCCGGTAGGGCATTTACTTTGATGTTACATGTAATGCTTTTGTTTAGTAAGACTCTGATGGATATTATAATGAATTATTAAAGTGTTTTCTTTAAATAATGCATGTCAATGATATATATAATGGGTTTATTTTGAGGGCGTGACAACTTGGTATCAAAGCGTACCGGGTTTGAATACTTTGGGTACGTGGGAAGTGATTAGTATCACAATGGGTTCGTCTCGTCTGATAGAGACTTAGTGTAATGTTGTATGCTTATGTGATAACATGTTCATGTGATTATGTGGGTATGGAATGTAGTTTCTAGGACGTGATTGGACCCTTGAGTTTCTTGTAGTCTTGTTGGAAAGGCACTTGATCACTGCTGCTTCCAACCGGAACTATAGTAACGTATTGGGACTATCATTATCCGGGAATGAAATTCGTAGGTGCTTATGTGATTATGTGCTTACGTGGAATGAATTATTGTTGTCCAATGCATTAGGACGCGAGTGTTTAGCTTCGGCACATTTATTAATGTGCTAATGTCTTTATTTCCTTTATTAGGATGTCAGGACGAGGACGAGGACGAGGACGCGGTAGGCGTGGTAGGCCGGGTAGGCAGGAGGTGCCTGTGCCAGAGGAGATTCCGACAGTTCAGGAGGGAATTGGCCAGGCCAATGTGGCCGAGCCAGTAGGCCAGCAGGCTATGGGCGCTCTAGCCCGAGAGATAGCAGGGGCATTCAGGGAGTCAGTAGGCATTCTCAGAGCTGAAAATCAAGCTCAAGTTGTTATTGCAGATGCAGGACTTTCCTTTCTGAAGAGGGAGTTCTTCCGGTCTAACCCGGATGAATTTGTGGGTGATCCTAAAGAGCCGCTTAAGGCAGATGAATGGCTCGAACAGACAACGAAGACGTTTGAGATGCTTGGCATCGAAGACGAGGGGTTGAAAGTGACCTTGGCATCTTTCCAGTTGAAGGGGGATGCGGGTCAGTGGTGGAAGTTTACTAAGGGTCGTATAGGAGGTACATGGGAGGCTTTTGTGAATGCTTTCCAGGAGAAGTTCTTATCTCCAGCAGTCAGGGAGAAGCTGAGAGACCAGTTTTGTCAACTTAAGCAGTTGAGTTCTTCAGTGGCCGAGTTTGAGGCTGCATTTATTAGTTTGTCCAGGTTTGCACCTGAGTTGGTGGCGTCTGAGGAACGCCGTTGTATTGAGTTTGAGAAGAAGTTGAGGCGTGGCCTCAAGCTGAGAGTTGGGGGAACTATGATTCGGGATTATGGGCGTATGGTTGATGCTGCAGCCCACATGGAAATTATGATGCAGGAGGAGGAGGAAGGACAGAAGGGCTCCAAGAGGAGTCAGGATAGTCAGAGTGATGGTAGGAGACAGAAGGGTTTTAATCCTCAGCAGTCTCAGGGTAGCTTTTCTAGATCGACTTTTCCTGTGCCGAGTGCTAGTTCAGGGAAAGGCAGTCAGGGAGACATTACCTGTTTCAAGTGTGGCCAGCTGGGCCACAAGTCTCCAGTTTGTCCTCAGAGGGGAGGAGTGCAGAGAGCAGCATCATCTACGGCTCGATCTCAGAGCCAGAGTCAGGGTAGAGGCCAGCCACTCTCGTGTTATCAATGTGGTCAGCTAGGGCATATGAAGAGGTATTGCCCGCAGTTGGGTGGCACACCTGGTGCATCTGGTTTGAGGCCAATTCAGGGTCAGCAGCCAGCTCAGTCGGGTCAGGCCACGAGGGCCAATCAGGGGGTTTCATCGTCCCAGTCGGTGCAGCAATCTTATGCTCCTAGGGGTGAGCAGGTTGATCAGAGGTCGGCTGGGCGCGTGTATGCTGTTACCACGCAGGATCTTGTGCCAGCACCATCAGTTGTGAGAGGTACCTTCTTGTTTTGCAACTCGGTTGCTAATGTTTTGATTGATACGGGTGCATCCCATTCCTTTGTGTCTACTGCATTTGCATCTGTTTTGGAGTTGGAGTTAGCACAGTTAGCATCTCCTATATGTGTAGTGTCACCTCTTGGGGGTGAATTGATTTTGAAACAAGGTGTTAGGGGTTGTGATATAGAGGTTGATTACCATAGAATCCCATTTTCCTTTGTAGTTATGCCTATGAGAGGTTTCGATGTTATTTTGGGTATGGACTGGTTATCGTCATACCGGGCAGTTATTGATTGCTACCGCCAGAGAGTCACTTGTTGTACCGTGAGCGGAGAGTATTTTCATTTTCTGGGGGACCGGGTTGGTAATGTGTTGCCACCGGGGTATGTTCCGCGAGGACGGAGTGAGCTTAGTAGTCTACTTGCTAACCTTTCGGTTAGTGAGGATGTTGAGACTCAGATTGTGTTGCCAAGGGTGGTTTGTGAGTACTCGGACGTCTTTCCCGAGGATCTTGTTGGTTTGCCACCGCATCGAGAGATTGAGTTCTCTATTGACCTAGTGCCCGGCACGGCGCCGATTTCTATGGCACCTTATCGTTTTGCCCCAGCCGAGTTAGTTGAGTTGAAGATTTAGCTCCAGGAGTTGCTAGATAAGGGCTTTATACGTCCTAGTGTTTCGCCGTGGGGAGCACCGGCCCTCTTTGTTAAAAAGAAAGGTGGTGCTCTGAGACTTTGTATAGATTACCGGAAATTAAATCGGGCTACGGTTAAGAATAAGTACCCTATGCCTCGTATAGATGATCTGTTTGACCAGTTGAAGGGTTCCCGTTGTTTCTCTAAGATAGACTTGAGATCAGGTTACCACCAGTTGAGGGTCAGGGAGGAGGATATTCCGAAGACGGCATTCCGTACACGGTATGACCACTATGAGTTTCTGGTGATGCCATTTGGGCTCACCAATGCACCGGCAGTTTTTATGGATTTGATGAACCGGATCTTCCGGAAATTCTTGGATCGGTTTGTAGTCGTTTTTGTGGATGATATCCTTATCTATTCGCCTTCTGAGGAGGAGCACGAGGAACACTTGAGAGTGGTGCTTGAGTTACTTAGAGCCCATAGGCTGTATGCCAAGTTTGGGAAGTGTGAGTTCTGGCTGAGGGAAGTCAAATTCTTAGGCCACATGGTATCCGGGGAAGGGGTGTCTGTTGATGCATCCAAGGTTGAGGCAGTGCAGGATTGGGCACAGCCTAAGAGTGTGTTTCAGATCCGCAGTTTTCTGGGATTAGCTGGGTATTACCGTCGGTTTGTGAAAGATTTCTCCAGGTTAGCGTCACCGTTGACTAGACTGACTCGGAAGGGAGTCAAATTTGTATGGGGTGAGACTTGTGAAAAGTCGTTCCAGGAGTTAAAAGTTAGACTGACCACCGCTCCAGTATTGATTATTCCAGAGAGAGGGTTGGGTTATGCAGTCTATTGTGATGCCTCACGAGAGGGTCTGGGTTGTGTGTTAATACAAGAAGGGAAAGTAGTTGCCTATGGCTCACGTCAGTTGAAAATTCACGAGCAGAATTACCCTACGCATGACCTAGAGTTAGCAGCTGTGATATTTGCCTGGAAGATTTGGAGGCATTATCTTTATGGTGAGAGATTCGGTTGATCATCTTGCCGATTTGTACATTCAGGACATAGTGAGGTTACACGGGGTTCCAGTGACAATCGTCTCAGATAGAGATCCTCGTTTTACTGCCAGGTTGTGGCAGAGTTTGCAGAGTGCCTTAGGCACTAAGTTAACCTTTAGCACGGCTTATCATCCTCAGACTGACGGGCAGTCCGAGCGTACTATTCAGATCCTTGAGGATATGCTGCGGGGTTGTGTTCTAGACTTTAGTGGGTCGTGGGAGAGGCACTTGCCGTTGGTGGAGTTTGCCTACAACAACAGCTTCCAGTCTAGTATCGGTATGGCACCATTTGAGGCCTTGTATGGCCGACCGTGTAGATCTCCTGTTTGTTGGGCCGAGGTGGGTGATGCACCTCTGTTGGGTCCGGAATTGGTGAGGGAAACAACGGAGAAAGTTGAGCTTATCCGTAAGAGACTTGTTACAGCACAGAGTCGTCAGAAATCTTATGCCGACCGTAGGAGGATATCTTTGGTGTTTGAGGTGAGTGATCATGTCTTTCTGAAGATATCACCTAGACGGGGTTTGATGAGATTTAGGAAGAGCGGGAAGTTGTCCCCTCGGTTCATTGGTCCGTTTGAGATCCTTGAGAGGATTGGCGAGGCTGCTTATCGTTTAGCTTTACCACCGCGGTTGTCCAGAGTACATGACGTGTTTCATGTGAGTATGCTTCGGAAGTATGAGCCGGATCCATCACATGTGTTGGATTGGACTGATTTAGTGATTGATGAGGATGTTTCGTATGAGGAGAGACCGGTTCGGGTCTTGGATAGGCGGGATCAAGTTTTGCGAGGCAAAACCATCCCTTTGGTCAAAGTTTTGTGGAAACACCACGGAGTGGAGGAAGCCACTTGGGAACGTGAGTTGGAAGTCCGCCAGAAATATCCGGACATGTTTGTTGATTTGTAATCTTATAATTAGATTCTGTTATATTATTGAACTTAAGAGCTTTATATATGTCTTAAGTTGTAAAACATTGAGTTTGTATTGGTAAATGGGTGTATCTTGAAACTTGCTTCATTATAGAAGTTTAGTGTAATATTGCATCTGTTGAGTACATTGTTGAATGGGTTGTATATATCATGCGATTGAATATGATATGGGAATTGTTAACATTGAAAGGAATAATGCATAATAATGATACAGGTTTGAGATATATGTTGTGTTATATATTTAATGTGAGATGCCTCTTGATAAAGAGATGAAATGACCAGTTTTGGGTCAAGATGTTTACTAATGAATTGTCAAAAACAAAAAAAAAAGAAAGAATCTGTTTTCAAAAACTTATGCTTAATTTCGGGGACGAAATTCTTTGAAGGGGGGAGGTTATAGCGACCCCGGTCTTCTCCCATTTGATTATTGTATCCGGACTTAGGTTCCGTAGATTCTGTCATTGTATAATTGTTGTTGTTGTCCCTTATTTGCTCTTTTGGACTTGTAGGATGTGTTGGGCAGGTTTGTTTCAGGTTGGTTGGGTTTAGAAACCAAGTGTTGCTGTCCAGAATTTTGGATCTTCGCTCGAGCGAGGAGTTTGTCGCTCGAGTGAGATGTTATTTTTGGTTCTTCGCTCGAGCCGGGGTTTGGTAGCTCAAGCGAGAGGTTGCGTCTGATTTGGACCTGTAGCTGTGCATTCTTGGCTCGAGCGAGCTTTTCTTCGCTCGAGCGTGTTAGTTCGTTCTTCGCTCGAGCGATAGTTCCTTCGCTCGAGCGTGTGTCTGGTTACAGACCTGAGGGTTTGAGTTCTTCGCTCGATCGAGTTTTCTTTCGCTCGAGCGAGCTTTTGGGTTGTTGGCTCGAGCAAGGCTTCCTTGGCTCGAGCGTAGCTTCTCTGTGTCTGGTCGCTCGAGCGACCAAGTCTTCGCTCGAGCGAGCCTGTCAGGTTTAAATAGGCAGCAGCATGTTTCAGATCTGTTTTTCATACACTTTCATATTCCAAAACCCTAGTTACGAGTTTTCTCTCCCAATACACACCTTCTCTCTTAGGATTGATCTACTTAGGGTGTGTTTCTACCCTAGATCCTTCATTAAAAAGAGTGTGTGAGTCGGGGGCTTCGTTTTAATCTGAATTGTTGGTTGTTTGGAGCACATTGGTATTTGGGCACTCATCTCTGTCTTCACCATTTGGGTTGTTTTCTTCGAGGTAGGGATTTCCTACTCCATTTTATAGGTTTTGTTCTAAGTTTTGGTATTTTGATATGCTGGGGATACTTTGAAAAATTTTGGGAAAAACCCTAGTTGTATTATTAAATAAATTTGTATAATTAATTCATGGAATTGGGAAAAGATGGTTAAATTCATGGAATTGGGGAATTTATGGATTAAATGGCGTAGTTGGATAATTTGAATCATTTGTCTATTGAATTGTTGACATAGTTATTTTCAGTTTAGAAATAACTGTTTTGGGCTATCGGTGGAGGATAGTCGTGATTGTTGTAGACATTGCATGTGGATTAGGAATAACTGAAACTAATCACATTGGTTAAGTCATTAATTTTGACTATTGCATTGATACAGAAAATATGTGTATTGATTGAGCATTGCATTTGCATACATTGTTTTGTGCGGGAGGAGATAGGGGATGTACTCCACGGTTTAGGGAAAGATAGGGGATGGACCTCTAAACCGGATTTTGTTTGGGAGGAGATAGGGGATGGACTCCATTAGCATCACTTTTATGTGTGCTTATTTATATAGAAGTGTTTTATTGATACAGCACTAAAATGTGTATCAATCTGGAAGTATGAAGTGTTTTGATTTGAGCTTGAGTCTCATTTGTTTGTTGATATTGGAAAGATGTGAATATGATATATGTAATTCACTGTTGTAAGTTTGGCCAGGTTCTGAGCCATGTTGATAAAATTGGGAAGTAAAACGTGTCTTAGACAATAGTGTCATGAGACTGTAAAATGAAGTAATTGATTACCTTGATTAACCATCTGTTGAATGCTATTGCTTTATTCATTGCTTATATGTGGTTTAGTATATTTCTACTGGGCTGTGGCTCACCCTTTATGGGAACATCATTTTCAGGTTCAGGTGATAAGCTACCTCCAAGGACTTAGCTTGAAAGGACTTGGATTTTGAAGACTATTTTTAGTTATTTGTTTTTCATTGTTAGTACATGTAAACACACAAGCCTAGGGCTTTATTTATATTTGAGTTAGAACTCATACTTTGTGTCCAAGTGTTGGCTTGGAAAGATGTAAGCCGGTAGGGCATTTACTTTGATGTTACATGTAATGCTTTTGTTTAGTAAGACTCTGATGGATATTATAATGAATTATTAAAGTGTTTTCTTTAAATAATGCATGTCAATGATATATATAATGGGTTTATTTTGAGGGCGTGACAACTTGGTATCAAAGCGTACCGGGTTTGAATACTTTGGGTACGTGGGAAGTGATTAGTATCACAATGGGTTCGTCTCGTCTGATAGAGACTTAGTGTAATGTTGTATGCTTATGTGATAACATGTTCATGTGATTATGTGGGTATGGAATGTAGTTTCTAGGACGTGATTGGACCCTTGAGTTTCTTGTAGTCTTGTTGGAAAGGCACTTGATCACTGCTGCTTCCAACCGGAACTATAGTAACGTATTGGGACTATCATTATCCGGGAATGAAATTCGTAGGTGCTTATGTGATTATGTGCTTACGTGGAATGAATTATTGTTGTCCAATGCATTAGGACGCGAGTGTTTAGCTTCGGCACATTTATTAATGTGCTAATGTCTTTATTTCCTTTATTAGGATGTCAGGACGAGGACGAGGACGAGGACGCGGTAGGCGTGGTAGGCCGGGTAGGCAGGAGGTGCCTGTGCCAGAGGAGATTCCGACAGTTCAGGAGGGAATTGGCCAGGCCAATGTGGCCGAGCCAGTAGGCCAGCAGGCTATGGGCGCTCTAGCCCGAGAGATAGCAGGGGCATTCAGGGAGTCAGTAGGCATTCTCAGAGCTGAAAATCAAGCTCAAGTTGTTATTGCAGATGCAGGACTTTCCTTTCTGAAGAGGGAGTTCTTCCGGTCTAACCCGGATGAATTTGTGGGTGATCCTAAAGAGCCGCTTAAGGCAGATGAATGGCTCGAACAGACAACGAAGACGTTTGAGATGCTTGGCATCGAAGACGAGGGGTTGAAAGTGACCTTGGCATCTTTCCAGTTGAAGGGGGATGCGGGTCAGTGGTGGAAGTTTACTAAGGGTCGTATAGGAGGTACATGGGAGGCTTTTGTGAATGCTTTCCAGGAGAAGTTCTTATCTCCAGCAGTCAGGGAGAAGCTGAGAGACCAGTTTTGTCAACTTAAGCAGTTGAGTTCTTCAGTGGCCGAGTTTGAGGCTGCATTTATTAGTTTGTCCAGGTTTGCACCTGAGTTGGTGGCGTCTGAGGAACGCCGTTGTATTGAGTTTGAGAAGAAGTTGAGGCGTGGCCTCAAGCTGAGAGTTGGGGGAACTATGATTCGGGATTATGGGCGTATGGTTGATGCTGCAGCCCACATGGAAATTATGATGCAGGAGGAGGAGGAAGGACAGAAGGGCTCCAAGAGGAGTCAGGATAGTCAGAGTGATGGTAGGAGACAGAAGGGTTTTAATCCTCAGCAGTCTCAGGGTAGCTTTTCTAGATCGACTTTTCCTGTGCCGAGTGCTAGTTCAGGGAAAGGCAGTCAGGGAGACATTACCTGTTTCAAGTGTGGCCAGCTGGGCCACAAGTCTCCAGTTTGGCCTCAGAGGGGAGGAGTGCAGAGAGCAGCATCATCTACGGCTCGATCTCAGAGCCAGAGTCAGGGTAGAGGCCAGCCACTCTCGTGTTATCAATGTGGTCAGCTAGGGCATATGAAGAGGTATTGCCCGCAGTTGGGTGGCACACCTGGTGCATCTGGTTTGAGGCCAATTCAGGGTCAGCAGCCAGCTCAGTCGGGTCAGGCCACGAGGGCCAATCAGGGGGTTTCATCGTCCCAGTCGGTGCAGCAATCTTATGCTCCTAGGGGTGAGCAGGTTGATCAGAGGTCGGCTGGGCGCGTGTATGCTGTTACCACGCAGGATCTTGTGCCAGCACCATCAGTTGTGAGAGGTACCTTCTTGTTTTGCAACTCGGTTGCTAATGTTTTGATTGATACGGGTGCATCCCATTCCTTTGTGTCTACTGCATTTGCATCTGTTTTGGAGTTGGAGTTAGCACAGTTAGCATCTCCTATATGTGTAGTGTCACCTCTTGGGGGTGAATTGATTTTGAAACAAGGTGTTAGGGGTTGTGATATAGAGGTTGATTACCATAGAATCCCATTTTCCTTTGTAGTTATGCCTATGAGAGGTTTCGATGTTATTTTGGGTATGGACTGGTTATCGTCATACCGGGCAGTTATTGATTGCTACCGCCAGAGAGTCACTTGTTGTACCGTGAGCGGAGAGTATTTTCATTTTCTGGGGGACCGGGTTGGTAATGTGTTGCCACCGGGGTATGTTCCGCGAGGACGGAGTGAGCTTAGTAGTCTACTTGCTAACCTTTCGGTTAGTGAGGATGTTGAGACTCAGATTGTGTTGCCAAGGGTGGTTTGTGAGTACTCGGACGTCTTTCCCGAGGATCTTGTTGGTTTGCCACCGCATCGAGAGATTGAGTTCTCTATTGACCTAGTGCCCGGCACGGCGCCGATTTCTATGGCACCTTATCGTTTTGCCCCAGCCGAGTTAGTTGAGTTGAAGATTTAGCTCCAGGAGTTGCTAGATAAGGGCTTTATACGTCCTAGTGTTTCGCCGTGGGGAGCACCGGCCCTCTTTGTTAAAAAGAAAGGTGGTGCTCTGAGACTTTGTATAGATTACCGGAAATTAAATCGGGCTACGGTTAAGAATAAGTACCCTATGCCTCGTATAGATGATCTGTTTGACCAGTTGAAGGGTTCCCGTTGTTTCTCTAAGATAGACTTGAGATCAGGTTACCACCAGTTGAGGGTCAGGGAGGAGGATATTCCGAAGACGGCATTCCGTACACGGTATGACCACTATGAGTTTCTGGTGATGCCATTTGGGCTCACCAATGCACCGGCAGTTTTTATGGATTTGATGAACCGGATCTTCCGGAAATTCTTGGATCGGTTTGTAGTCGTTTTTGTGGATGATATCCTTATCTATTCGCCTTCTGAGGAGGAGCACGAGGAACACTTGAGAGTGGTGCTTGAGTTACTTAGAGCCCATAGGCTGTATGCCAAGTTTGGGAAGTGTGAGTTCTGGCTGAGGGAAGTCAAATTCTTAGGCCACATGGTATCCGGGGAAGGGGTGTCTGTTGATGCATCCAAGGTTGAGGCAGTGCAGGATTGGGCACAGCCTAAGAGTGTGTTTCAGATCCGCAGTTTTCTGGGATTAGCTGGGTATTACCGTCGGTTTGTGAAAGATTTCTCCAGGTTAGCGTCACCGTTGACTAGACTGACTCGGAAGGGAGTCAAATTTGTATGGGGTGAGACTTGTGAAAAGTCGTTCCAGGAGTTAAAAGTTAGACTGACCACCGCTCCAGTATTGATTATTCCAGAGAGAGGGTTGGGTTATGCAGTCTATTGTGATGCCTCACGAGAGGGTCTGGGTTGTGTGTTAATACAAGAAGGGAAAGTAGTTGCCTATGGCTCACGTCAGTTGAAAATTCACGAGCAGAATTACCCTACGCATGACCTAGAGTTAGCAGCTGTGATATTTGCCTGGAAGATTTGGAGGCATTATCTTTATGGTGAGAGATTCGGTTGATCATCTTGCCGATTTGTACATTCAGGACATAGTGAGGTTACACGGGGTTCCAGTGACAATCGTCTCAGATAGAGATCCTCGTTTTACTGCCAGGTTGTGGCAGAGTTTGCAGAGTGCCTTAGGCACTAAGTTAACCTTTAGCACGGCTTATCATCCTCAGACTGACGGGCAGTCCGAGCGTACTATTCAGATCCTTGAGGATATGCTGCGGGGTTGTGTTCTAGACTTTAGTGGGTCGTGGGAGAGGCACTTGCCGTTGGTGGAGTTTGCCTACAACAACAGCTTCCAGTCTAGTATCGGTATGGCACCATTTGAGGCCTTGTATGGCCGACCGTGTAGATCTCCTGTTTGTTGGGCCGAGGTGGGTGATGCACCTCTGTTGGGTCCGGAATTGGTGAGGGAAACAACGGAGAAAGTTGAGCTTATCCGTAAGAGACTTGTTACAGCACAGAGTCGTCAGAAATCTTATGCCGACCGTAGGAGGATATCTTTGGTGTTTGAGGTGAGTGATCATGTCTTTCTGAAGATATCACCTAGACGGGGTTTGATGAGATTTAGGAAGAGCGGGAAGTTGTCCCCTCGGTTCATTGGTCCGTTTGAGATCCTTGAGAGGATTGGCGAGGCTGCTTATCGTTTAGCTTTACCACCGCGGTTGTCCAGAGTACATGACGTGTTTCATGTGAGTATGCTTCGGAAGTATGAGCCGGATCCATCACATGTGTTGGATTGGACTGATTTAGTGATTGATGAGGATGTTTCGTATGAGGAGAGACCGGTTCGGGTCTTGGATAGGCGGGATCAAGTTTTGCGAGGCAAAACCATCCCTTTGGTCAAAGTTTTGTGGAAACACCACGGAGTGGAGGAAGCCACTTGGGAACGTGAGTTGGAAGTCCGCCAGAAATATCCGGACATGTTTGTTGATTTGTAATCTTATAATTAGATTCTGTTATATTATTGAACTTAAGAGCTTTATATATGTCTTAAGTTGTAAAACATTGAGTTTGTATTGGTAAATGGGTGTATCTTGAAACTTGCTTCATTATAGAAGTTTAGTGTAATATTGCATCTGTTGAGTACATTGTTGAATGGGTTGTATATATCATGCGATTGAATATGATATGGGAATTGTTAACATTGAAAGGAATAATGCATAATAATGATACAGGTTTGAGATATATGTTGTGTTATATATTTAATGTGAGATGCCTCTTGATAAAGAGATGAAATGACCAGTTTTGGGTCAAGATGTTTACTAATGAATTGTCAAAAACAAAAAAAAAAGAAAGAATCTGTTTTCAAAAACTTATGCTTAATTTCGGGGACGAAACTCTTTGAAGGGGGGGAGGTTATAGCGACCCCGGTCTTCTCCCATTTGATTATTGTATCCGGACTTAGGTTCCGTAGATTCTGTCATTGTATAATTGTTGTTGTTGTCCCTTATTTGCTCTTTTGGACGTGTAGGATGTGTTGGGCAGGTTTGTTTCAGGTTGGTTGGGTTTAGAAACCAAGTGTTGCTGTCCAGAATTTTGGATCTTCGCTCGAGCGAGGAGTTTGTCGCTCGAGTGAGATGTTATTTTTGGTTCTTCGCTCGAGCCGGGGTTTGGTAGCTCAAGCGAGAGGTTGCGTCTGATTTGGACCTGTAGCTGTGCATTCTTGGCTCGAGCGAGCTTTTCTTCGCTCGAGCGTGTTAGTTCGTTCTTCGCTCGAGCGATAGTTCCTTCGCTCGAGCGTGTGTCTGGTTACAGACCTGAGGGTTTGAGTTCTTCACTCGATCGAGTTTTCTTTCGCTCGAGCGAGCTTTTGGGTTGTTGGCTCGAGCAAGGCTTCCTTGGCTCGAGCGTAGCTTCTCTGTGTCTGGTCGCTCGAGCGACCAAGTCTTCGCTCGAGCGAGCCTGTCAGGTTTAAATAGGCAGCAGCATGTTTCAGATCTGTTTTTCATACGCTTTCATATTCCAAAACCCTAGTTACGAGTTTTCTCTCCCAATACACACCTTCTCTCTTAGGATTGATCTACTTAGGGTGTGTTTCTACCCTAGATCCTTCATTAAAAAGAGTGTGTGAGTCGGGGGCTTCGTTTTAATCTGAATTGTTGGTTGTTTGGAGCACATTGGTATTTGGGCACTCATCTCTGTCTTCACCATTTGGGTTGTTTTCTTCGAGGTAGGGATTTCCTACTCCATTTTATAGGTTTTGTTCTAAGTTTTGGTATTTTGATATGCTGGGGATACTTTGAAAAATTTTGGGAAAAACCCTAGTTGTATTATTAAATAAATTTGTATAATTAATTCATGGAATTGGGAAAAGATGGTTAAATTCATGGAATTGGGGATTTATGGATTAAATGGCGTAGTTGGATAATTTGAATCATTTGTCTATTGAATTGTTGACATAGTTATTTTCAGTTTAGAAATAACTGTTTTGGGCTATCGGTGGAGGATAGTCGTGATTGTTGTAGACATTGCATGTGGATTAGGAATAACTGAAACTAATCACATTGGTTAAGTCATTAATTTTGACTATTGCATTGATACAGAAAATATGTGTATTGATTGAGCATTGCATTTGCATACATTGTTTTGTGCGGGAGGAGATAGGGGATGTACTCCACGGTTTAGGGAAAGATAGGGGATGGACCTCTAAACCGGATTTTGTTTGGGAGGAGATAGGGGATGGACTCCATTAGCATCACTTTTATGTGTGCTTATTTATATAGAAGTGTTTTATTGATACAACACTAAAATGTGTATCAATCTGGAAGTATGAAGTGTTTTGATTTGAGCTTGAGTCTCATTTGTTTGTTGATATTGGAAAGATGTGAATATGATATATGTAATTCACTGTTGTAAGTTTGGCCAGGTTCTGAGCCATGTTGATAAAATTGGGAAGTAAAACGTGTCTTAGACAATAGTGTCATGAGACTGTAAAATGAAGTAATTGATTACCTTGATTAACCATCTGTTGAATGCTATTGCTTTATTCATTGCTTATATGTGGTTTAGTATATTTCTACTGGGCTGTGGCTCACCCTTTATGGGAACATCATTTTCAGGTTCAGGTGATAAGCTACCTCCAAGGACTTAGCTTGAAAGGACTTGGATTTTGAAGACTATTTTTAGTTATTTGTTTTTCATTGTTAGTACATGTAAACACACAAGCCTAGGGCTTTATTTATATTTGAGTTAGAACTCATACTTTGTGTCCAAGTGTTGGCTTGGAAAGATGTAAGCCGGTAGGGCATTTACTTTGATGTTACATGTAATGCTTTTGTTTAGTAAGACTCTGATGGATATTATAATGAATTATTAAAGTGTTTTCTTTAAATAATGCATGTCAATGATATATATAATGGGTTTATTTTGAGGGCGTGACAACTTGGTATCAAAGCGTACCGGGTTTGAATACTTTGGGTACGTGGGAAGTGATTAGTATCACAATGGGTTCGTCTCGTCTGATAGAGACTTAGTGTAATGTTGTATGCTTATGTGATAACATGTTCATGTGATTATGTGGGTATGGAATGTAGTTTCTAGGACGTGATTGGACCCTTGAGTTTCTTGTAGTCTTGTTGGAAAGGCACTTGATCACTGCTGCTTCCAACCGGAACTATAGTAACGTATTGGGACTATCATTATCCGGGAATGAAATTCGTAGGTGCTTATGTGATTATGTGCTTACGTGGAATGAATTATTGTTGTCCAATGCATTAGGACGCGAGTGTTTAGCTTCGGCACATTTATTAATGTGCTAATGTCTTTATTTCCTTTATTAGGATGTCAGGACGAGGACGAGGACGAGGACGCGGTAGGCGTGGTAGGCCGGGTAGGCAGGAGGTGCCTGTGCCAGAGGAGATTCCGACAGTTCAGGAGGGAATTGGCCAGGCCAATGTGGCCGAGCCAGTAGGCCAGCAGGCTATGGGCGCTCTAGCCCGAGAGATAGCAGGGGCATTCAGGGAGTCAGTAGGCATTCTCAGAGCTGAAAATCAAGCTCAAGTTGTTATTGCAGATGCAGGACTTTCCTTTCTGAAGAGGGAGTTCTTCCGGTCTAACTCGGATGAATTTGTGGGTGATCCTAAAGAGCCGCTTAAGGCAGATGAATGGCTCGAACAGACAACGAAGACGTTTGAGATGCTTGGCATCGAAGACGAGGGGTTGAAAGTGACCTTGGCATCTTTCCAGTTGAAGGGGGATGCGGGTCAGTGGTGGAAGTTTACTAAGGGTCGTATAGGAGGTACATGGGAGGCTTTTGTGAATGCTTTCCAGGAGAAGTTCTTATCTCCAGCAGTCAGGGAGAAGCTGAGAGACCAGTTTTGTCAACTTAAGCAGTTGAGTTCTTCAGTGGCCGAGTTTGAGGCTACATTTATTAGTTTGTCCAGGTTTGCACCTGAGTTGGTGGCGTCTGAGGAACGCCGTTGTATTGAGTTTGAGAAGAAGTTGAGGCGTGGCCTCAAGCTGAGAGTTGGGGGAACTATGATTCGGGATTATGGGCGTATGGTTGATGCTGCAGCCCACATGGAAATTATGATGCAGGAGGAGGAGGAAGGACAGAAGGGCTCCAAGAGGAGTCAGGATAGTCAGAGTGATGGTAGGAGACAGAAGGGTTTTAATCCTCAGCAGTCTCAGGGTAGCTTTTCTAGATCGACTTTTCCTGTGCCGAGTGCTAGTTCAGGGAAAGGCAGTCAGGGAGACATTACCTGTTTCAAGTGTGGCCAGCTGGACCACAAGTCTCCAGTTTGTCCTCAGAGGGGAGGAGTGCAGAGAGCAGCATCATCTACGGCTCGATCTCAGAGCCAGAGTCAGGGTAGAGGCCAGCCACTCTCGTGTTATCAATGTGGTCAGCTAGGGCATATGAAGAGGTATTGCCCGCTGTTGGGTGGCACACCTGGTGCATCTGGTTTGAGGCCAATTCAGGGTCAGCAGCCAGCTCAGTCGGGTCAGGCCACGAGGGCCAATCAGGGGGTTTCATCGTCCCAGTCGGTGCAGCAATCTTATGCTCCTAGGGGTGAGCAGGTTGATCAGAGGTCGGCTGGGCGCGTGTATGCTGTTACCGCGCAGGATCTTGTGCCAGCACCATCAGTTGTGAGAGGTACCTTCTTGTTTTGCAACTCGGTTGCTAATGTTTTGATTGATACGGGTGCATCCCATTCCTTTGTGTCTACTGCATTTGCATCTGTTTTGGAGTTGGAGTTAGCACAGTTAGCATCTCCTATATGTGTAGTGTCACCTCTTGGGGGTGAATTGATTTTGAAACAAGGTGTTAGGGGTTGTGATATAGAGGTTGATTACCATAGAATCCCATTTTCCTTTGTAGTTATGCCTATGAGAGGTTTCGATGTTATTTTGGGTATGGACTGGTTATCGTCATACCGGGCAGTTATTGATTGCTACCGCCAGAGAGTCACTTGTTGTACCGTGAGCGGAGAGTATTTTCATTTTATGGGGGACCGGGTTGGTAATGTGTTGCCACCGGGGTATGTTCTGCGAGGACGGAGTGAGCTTAGTAGTCTACTTGCTAACCTTTCGGTTAGTGAGGATGTTGAGACTCAGATTGTGTTGCCAAGGGTGGTTTGTGAGTACTCGGACGTCTTTCCCGAGGATCTTGTTGGTTTGCCACCGCATCGAGAGATTGAGTTCTCTATTGACCTAGTGCCCGGCACGGCGCCGATTTCTATGGCACCTTATCGTTTTGCCCCAGCCGAGTTAGTTGAGTTGAAGATTTAGCTCCAGGAGTTGCTAGATAAGGGCTTTATACGTCCTAGTGTTTCGCCGTGGGGAGCACCGGCCCTCTTTGTTAAAAAGAAAGGTGGTGCTCTGAGACTTTGTATAGATTACCGGAAATTAAATCGGGCTACGGTTAAGAATAAGTACCCTATGCCTCGTATAGATGATCTGTTTGACCAGTTGAAGGGTTCCCGTTGTTTCTCTAAGATAGACTTGAGATCAGGTTACCACCAGTTGAGGGTCAGGGAGGAGGATATTCCGAAGACGGCATTCCGTACACGGTATGGCCACTATGAGTTTCTGGTGATGCCATTTGGGCTCACCAATGCACCGGCAGTTTTTATGGATTTGATGAACCGGATCTTCCGGAAATTCTTGGATCGGTTTGTAGTCGTTTTTGTGGATGATATCCTTATCTATTCGCCTTCTGAGGAGGAGCACGAGGAACACTTGAGAGTGGTGCTTGAGTTACTTAGAGCCCATAGGCTGTATGCCAAGTTTGGGAAGTGTGAGTTCTGGCTGAGGGAAGTCAAATTCTTAGGCCACATGGTATCCGGGGAAGGGGTGTCTGTTGATGCATCCAAGGTTGAGGCAGTGCAGGATTGGGCACAGCCTAAGAGTGTGTTTGAGATCCGCAGTTTTCTGGGATTAGCTGGGTATTACCGTCGGTTTGTGAAAGATTTCTCCAGGTTAGCGTCACCGTTGACTAGACTGACTCGGAAGGGAGTCAAATTTGTATGGGGTGAGACTTGTGAAAAGTCGTTCCAGGAGTTAAAAGTTAGACTGACCACCGCTCCAGTATTGATTATTCCAGAGAGAGGGTTGGGTTATGCAGTCTATTGTGATGCCTCACGAGAGGGTCTGGGTTGTGTGTTAATGCAAGAAGGGAAAGTAGTTGCCTATGGCTCACGTCAGTTGAAAATTCACGAGCAGAATTACCCTACGCATGACCTAGAGTTAGCAGCTGTGATATTTGCCTGGAAGATTTGGAGGCATTATCTTTATGGTGAGAGATTCGGTTGATCATCTTGCCGATTTGTACATTCAGGACATAGTGAGGTTACACGGGGTTCCAGTGACAATCGTCTCAGATAGAGATCCTCGTTTTACTGCCAGGTTGTGGCAGAGTTTGCAGAGTGCCTTAGGCACTAAGTTAACCTTTAGCACGGCTTATCATCCTCAGACTGACGGGCAGTCCGAGCGTACTATTCAGATCCTTGAGGATATGCTGCGGGGTTGTGTTCTAGACTTTAGTGGGTCGTGGGAGAGGCACTTGCCGTTGGTGGAGTTTGCCTACAACAACAGCTTCCAGTCTAGTATCGGTATGGCACCATTTGAGGCCTTGTATGGCCGACCGTGTAGATCTCCTGTTTGTTGGGCCGAGGTGGGTGATGCACCTCTGTTGGGTCCGGAATTGGTGAGGGAAACAACGGAGAAAGTTGAGCTTATCCGTAAGAGACTTGTTACAGCACAGAGTCGTCAGAAATCTTATGCCGACCGTAGGAGGAGATCTTTGGTGTTTGAGGTGAGTGATCATGTCTTTCTGAAGATATCACCTAGACGGGGTTTGATGAGATTTGGGAAGAGCGGGAAGTTGTCCCCTCGGTTCATTGGTCCGTTTGAGATCCTTGAGAGGATTGGCGAGGCTGCTTATCGTTTAGCTTTACCACCGCGGTTGTCCGGAGTACATGACGTATTTCATGTGAGTATGCTTCGGAAGTATGAGCCGGATCCATCACATGTGTTGGATTGGACTGATTTAGTGATTGATGAGGATGTTTCGTATGAGGAGAGACCGGTTCGGGTCTTGGATAGGCGGGATCAAGTTTTGCGAGGCAAAACCATCCCTTTGGTCAAAGTTTTGTGGAAACACCACGGAGTGGAGGAAGCCACTTGGGAACGTGAGTTGGAAGTCCGCCAGAAATATCCGGACATGTTTGTTGATTTGTAATCTTATAATTAGATTCTGTTATATTATTGAACTTAAGAGCTTTATATATGTCTTAAGTTGTAAAACATTGAGTTTGTATTGGTAAATGGGTGTATTTTGAAACTTGCTTCATTATAGAAGTTTAGTGTAATATTGCATCTGTTGAGTACATTGTTGAATGGGTTGTATATATCATGCGATTGAATATGATATGGGAATTGTTAACATTGAAAGGAATAATGCATAATAATGATACAGGTTTGAGATATATGTTGTGTTATATATTTAATGTGAGATGCCTCTTGATAAAGAGATGAAATGACCAGTTTTGGGTCAAGATGTTTACTAATGAATTGTCAAAAACAAAAAAAAAAGAAAGAATCTGTTTTCAAAAACTTATGCTTAATTTCGGGGACGAAATTCTTTGAAGGGGGGAGGTTATAGCGACCCCGGTCTTCTCCCATTTGATTATTGTATCCGGACTTAGGTTCCGTAGATTCTGTCATTGTATAATTGTTGTTGTTGTCCCTTATTTGCTCTTTTGGACTTATAGGATGTGTTGGGCAGGTTTGTTTCAGGTTGGTTGGGTTTAGAAACCAAGTGTTGCTGTCCAGAATTTTGGATCTTCGCTCGAGCGAGGAGTTTGTCGCTCGAGGGAGATGTTATTTTTGGTTCTTCGCTCGAGCAGGGGTTTGGTAGCTCAAGCGAGAGGTTGCGTCTGATTTGGACCTGTAGCTGTGCATTCTTGGCTCGAGCGAGCTTTTCTTCGCTCGAGCGTGTTAGTTCGTTCTTCGCTCGAGCGATAGTTCCTTCGCTCGAGCGTGTGTCTGGTTACAGACCTGAGGGTTTGAGTTCTTCGCTCGATCGAGTTTTCTTTCGCTCGAGCGAGCTTTTGGGTTGTTGGCTCGAGCAAGGCTTCCTTGGCTCGAGCGTAGCTTCTCTGTGTCTGGTCGCTCGAGCGACCAAGTCTTCGCTCGAGCGAGCCTGTCAGGTTTAAATAGGCAGCAGCATGTTTCAGATCTGTTTTTCATACACTTTCATATTCCAAAACCCTAGTTACGAGTTTTCTCTCCCAATACACACCTTCTCTCTTAGGATTGATCTACTTAGGGTGTGTTTCTACCCTAGATCCTTCATTAAAAAGAGTGTGTGAGTCGGGGGCTTCGTTTTAATCTGAATTGTTGGTTGTTTGGAGCACATTGGTATTTGGGCACTCATCTCTGTCTTCACCATTTGGGTTGTTTTCTTCGAGGTAGGGATTTCCTACTCCATTTTATAGGTTTTGTTCTAAGTTTTGGTATTTTGATATGTTGGGGATACTTTGGAAAATTTTGGGAAAAACCCTAGTTGTATTATTAAATAAATTTGTATAATTAATTCATGAAATTGGGAAAAGATGGTTAAATTCATGGAATTGGGGAATTTATGGATTAAATGGCATAGTTGGATAATTTGAATCATTTGTCTATTGAATTGTTGACATAGTTATTTTCAGTTTAGAAATAACTGTTTTGGGCTATCGGTGGAGGATAGTCGTGATTGTTGTAGACATTGCATGTGGATTAGGAATAACTGAAACTAATCACATTGGTTAAGTCATTAATTTTGACTATTGCATTGATACAGAAAATATGTGTATTGATTGAGCATTGCATTTGCATACATTGTTTTGTGCGGGAGGAGATAGGGGATGTACTCCACGGTTTAGGGGAAGATTGGGGATGGACCTCTAAACCGGATTTTGTTTGGGAGGAGATAGGGGATGGACTCCATTAGCATCACTTTTATGTGTGCTTATTTATATAGAAGTGTTTTATTGATACAGCACTAAAATGTGTATCAATCTGGAAGTATGAAGTGTTTTGATTTGAGCTTGAGTCTCATTTGTTTGTTGATATTGGAAGGATGTGAATATGATATATGTAATTCACTGTTGTAAGTTTGGCCAGGTTCTGAGCCATGTTGATAAAATTGGGAAGTAAAACGTGTCTTAGACAATAGTGTCATGAGACTGTAAAATGAAGTAATTGATTACCTTGATTAACCATCTGTTGAATGCTATTGCTTTATTCATTGCTTATATGTGGTTTAGTATATTTCTACTGGGCTGTGGCTCACCCTTTATGGGAACATCATTTTCAGGTTCAGGTGATAAGCTACCTCCAAGGACTTAGCTTGAAAGGACTTGGATTTTGAAGACTATTTTTAGTTATTTGTTTTTCATTGTTAGTACATGTAAACACACAAGCCTAGGGCTTTATTTATATTTGAGTTAGAACTCATACTTTGTGTCCAAGTGTTGGCTTGGAAAGATGTAAGCCGGTAGGGCATTTACTTTGTTATTACATGTAATGCTTTTGTTTAGTAAGACTCTGATGGATATTATAATGAATTATTAAAGTGTTTTCTTTAAATAATGCATGTCAATGATATATATAATGGGTTTATTTTGAGGGCGTGACATATATATATATATATAACTCAAGAAATCCCTACCTTAATGTTTGATGATGAAGTGTTGAAACCCTAGAGTCAAAATGTGTAGCGTTTGTGTCCTTCAACGCTTTTGGGAAAGTGTATTCGAATCCTTTATTTTTATTTTGAAAATTTTTGGTGTTGTTATGGGTTGGTTTTGGAGGAGTATAATCCGATTTAAAACCTAGAAATTCTATTCTAGAGTCATGTCCTAAGGGTCGACCCTTACCTGTTGGTGAAGTTTATGGGAGTGTTGCTGGAAAATAGGATAGACGCTAGACTGAGAGAGGGTTGACCCTCTTATGTCTGTGTGTTGCTTGTTGGAAAATAGGGTCGACCCCCTCCTGTCTAAGCGTCGACCTTCTTGCATGTTGTCAAACATAAGTTTCTTCATAGGGTCGACCCCTGCAGACTTTTTTCCCAGATTTTTGTCCGTTTTGGGCCTACTTTTTGGGGATTTTGACTTGGTCTTTTGGGTTGACTTTGGGATTTCATTTTACTTTGACCTAGCACTATAAATAGGTCCCACACTTAACCTCTTCTTTACCTTTTCTTCTCTTTTTCTTTCTCCAAGCTGTGAGACTCTTCCATCCTCTCCAAAATCACTTTTTACTCAAAGATCTTTAGATCTACTCATTTGGAAGCATCTTCCTGCCTTGCTCCTTCGAGATTAAGTGTAAATCTTGTCAAGAGTTTCGTTTTGATCCAAGTAGAAGTTGGTTTTGACATCTTTGGCATTTCAACCTTGTTTTGCTCAACTTCTCTTTAAGCTTGAGGTATGGATGTTCTTTGAGTTACATATATGTTTTTGCAAGATCTAGATGATTTTCGAAATCATCATTTGATTTGTTTTTTTGAAAATTAATTGTTGATTCAAGAAGATGAGTGATTTAGGAAGTGGGTTTACTTTCTTTTCCTTTAAAAATAGAAATTTGGGTTTTTGAACTATGTTGATGAAAGAAAGATGTTTTGGTGAGATCTTCTCAAATATTTGAAGATGAATGGTTTTTGGCGAGAAAACCTAGAAATTGGGAATTTTTAAGAAAGATGTTGAAAATCTTTAGAATATGTTGTTATATTTATTTTGTGTACCAAAATAAATAATGTTTGAAAATTATTTATTTATTACATATAAATGATGGTTTTCCATGGAATAAGAGAATTGTTGAAGTTTTGGAAATTGTTGTTTAAAAGTGTTGATATAGTCTTGAAATGACTAAGTTGTTGGAAATGTTTGAAATGTGGGAATTATGTTATCCTTGGATGAATTGAAATAAAAGTATTTATTCATCTTGTGAAATTGCATTTGTCACGCCCCCAAACCGCCCCTAGTAGTTTGGTGCCGTGATGGCCAGTAATCCGAGATTACCAAAGGCCGACTTACAAGAATCACACACAATCAGAGTATAAAATAAGGGGGCTCACTAGTGCGGAAGCAATATATATATATAAATCTGAGTAGTCCATGAGAGCCGTGCTTAAGTCCAATGAAATGACATACATTCTTACAAAGTCTTACAACTTAGATACAATGAGGAAATGAAATACAAAATACATCTTGACCAAAAGGCTTCTCAAGCCGGCATATACAAATTACGAAAGGGACATAAGCTAAAAAGCATGATCTTCAAGACGTTACAAAATACTAATCCAAACACGTCGGCACAGCACTCAAAACACATCGGCAACACACCTAGGCCTCAATGCCTTCTTGCTCATCACCTACATATATATAGAGAGGGTGAGCTTGGATACTCAGTGAATGATATTATAAATAAAGGTTTTATGCATGATTGATATCCGAGATTCTTTCAAAAACATACATAGCATATATTACAAGCGAGGGGAAAAATCAAGTTCGTTGCCGGTCTTTCAAATTCTTTGGATGTTATTACATCTACTTAATACAAGGGGGTGATGACAATTCCAAGACAAGAGTGCAGTTGCATTATAGTCCCCTGCAGCTAAGGACTTTCAAGACAAGAGTGCAGTTGCATTATAGTCCCCTGCAGCTAAGGACTTTCAAGACAAGAGTGCAGTTGCATTATAGTCCCCTGCAGCTAAGGACTTTCAAGAAATGTCATCAAAACAAGATAGTGTTTAATATACAAGTAGGGATAGTCATTCATGCTAGGTCAAGTACTTTTCGAAACAAGGCAAGACGAGATTTATGAAAGCAAGTGTAACATAGCTTTATTAAAAATACCACTCACATAGTTCTTTGAACGTCGGGGTCGATACAAGTCCAAGTCCTACAAGCACATGGCAAGGCCTATTGAATGCACTTTCAAACAAGCTTCATATGTATACAAATGATCTCGGAAAAACATGCTGGGCACTAACCAGGTCTAGGCCGAGGTTCCACACCTCCTTGCCGAGGTGTGTCCCCGAGGGCCACATGCAAGAGAAGGAGGTCGGGAAATTCTGGGTTTCCCTCTGTTGATGATCATGAAGAACATGAGTACAAAATCATGAAGAGCATGAATGTTCATTTACAGCCTGCTAGTGACAAAATCTGGGATTTTCATGCTACGAGTTTGAAAACATGGACCTGGGTACCCGTACTTGAAAATTACGCAAGAACAAACACAAAAACATGATTTTCTATGCAAGCTTTCGGATCAAAACAAGACCTTTTCTTCAAGAACGTATGAACATTATTTTCTCTTTCTAAAATCGGTTTCAAAACGATGCATGTCATGCAGAATGGGTTCGATCATGCAATGCAGCTAGATAAACACAAGAGACAACAAGAGTAAGCCAAAGATCTAACCTCAATACACGAATCTAACGCTTCGATCTCTCGGAAGCAAGCTTGAAGACTTACTTTCTCACTCTAAAACTTCTTCTTCCTCCTAGAGCTTCTCTCTCTAAAAGGCAAGGTTATGACACTAAAATGATAAGTGTTCTCACTCGGTTCTGGGCTTAATCCTTCTGCTGGGACACGTGGCGGCGACTGGTTGGGTTCACCATGAAAAGGTGGCTGACAGACTGGACAAAGCATGGTGGAAGGGTGTTCAACAAGCAAAACGGTATGGGCTTCCTGACGAGGCAACGACATCGGCTAATAACAAGGCGTATCTAACAAGCTACACGGAACGGTACTCCGGCAAGGGGTGACATCGGCTAACAAAAGGGCTTCGGCAACTAAGGTGACAATGACCTCGGCTAGGAAAGACAACACTTGACTAAGCTGTGCCACATCTTGGCCTAGATGTGCCACACCTCGGTCTAGGTCGTACCACTCCAGGACGAGATCACTAGGGCGCATAGGTGACATCTCGGCTAATGCGTCAAAGCAAGGATGGCGGTCAACAAAAGGGGTTTCCAAGATACTTCTAGGCTGAGGATGACCTCGGCTCGGAATGGTCTAGGCGCAACGTAACCTAGGCTTGGCATAACGTCGGCTAATCATAACTTAGGCAAGCACATAACACTTAGACAAATCACAAAGGTATCAAATCAAGGCATGGATCTCACTCACTTAAGCAGGACAAGTCACGAACATACACATGCAAGCTTAACAAACCATAATCATACAGATGCTCATGAACATGATTAAGATGAAAAATGTGGGTTCCTACAGCATTGAAGTGAGAAATGAGAATTTTGATTACAATGGGAATATTGTGTGGGAGTATTGAAAGTGGAGGAAATATTACATTGTATTATTAATCATTGCATTGGCATATCAATTCATTTGATAATAAAGAGCTTTGAAATTTGATTTGAAAACTTTGCATTTATAAAAGAATGTTGAGAAACAAGTTTTTATGAAATGATTTTGGGGTAAATACGGTGGATAAGTCTTGAAAAGTGGTGTAGATTATAGGTGTCGAGCCTTCTAGTTAATACTGGTAAAAATGACAGATTAGAAGTGTCAAGCCTTCCGATTAATACAGGTAAAAATGACAAATTGGTAGTACTTGTATAGTCTACTTGCAGACACCGATCTAGGGATTTATGGAGTTGTATTTATCGCCCCTTGAATAAAATTTGATAAATGCTGAACAATTGAAATTGCATGACATCATTAAGCATGATGGTTTTCGAAAGATGAAGGTGTGTTTTACTTTCAAAAAGGCATGGCATGGCATAAGTATTCCATCTCACGAGACTTGTATAAAATGTATATAATTTGTTAAGAATTTCCTACTGGGCTTTATGCTCACCCTACGGGATTTTTGTGCAGGAAAAGATGTGGTGTTTCTGCCTAACTGAAGGCGTAGAAGTGTGTGCAGAGAGCATAATGTGCTCATTTGTTGTGACTCTGATTGTAAGCCAAGGGCTTTGTATATGTGGGTTTGAATAACCGTTTTTTGTAACCAGGCTCAAGCCTTGGAAACTTGTAAACCCTTGGGGGTATTTGTTATTTAATTAATTGTTGTTGGATTAACTGTATTATCGCATGAAGACTATTTACATCATGTAATGCAAGTATGAGGATTTATAATCAGTTTTACTTTAAAGGGCCATGATTATTGTATTACCATTTGGGCATGAAAATGGGGGCGTTATAACTAGGTATAAGAGCTATCGGGTTTGAATACTTGGAGTTCGTGGGAGGTGGTTGTTTAACCACAATGGGTTCATTTAGCATGCTTAGGAAGTGGTATGCATTTTTTGACTATGTGATAACTTGCTTATGTAACTAAATGGATATGTGATTGGACTTTTGGGATATTGTTTGCGCCTGTTAAATTCCTTGAGGTCTCATTAGAATGGTACTTGATCAATACTCGTTCTACTAAGAATTCTTAGTTTTTCGTGGGACAGATTTCATCGTAAAAGAATAGTCCGTACGTGTTTACATGACTAAGTGCTTATGTGGAGTGAAATTAAATTGTCTATATGGTATGGAAATATATAGAATTATTGTGATTGAACATGTGAGGTAAATTGTGAGCACATATGAGTTAATGTGCTAAATTTTTCCTTTTATCCTTCATAGGATGTCTAAACGACGAAGTGATGATTTCCCTCCTTCCACATGGGAAGGATTACGGAAACAATTCGTGGAATTGCACCAAGGTACTACACCTTTGGTACAATTTGAAGCATGGTTTACTAACCTGTCAAGATTTGCTCCGAAGTTGGTGGAGACTGAGGAACTTCGTTGTTCGGAGTTTGAGAGTAAGTTGTGTGACGACATCTGAGAAAGGATTGCCAGGTCTTGGCATAGAAGTTATAGTATGCTTTTTGAAGCGGCAGCTCATATAGAGGCAACGGTATTTGCCATTGGACAGAGTATGGAGGAGGCCATTTCGGCGACTCTTGTAACTCGGGGTACTAGTAGGCCTTTTAAGAGGCAGAGGGGTTTCAACCCACAACAGCCTCAGGGAGTACAGTCTAGATTCACTTTTCTAGTACTGAGTTTGGGTTCCGGAGGGAGTGGCCAGGGTGACTTCACTTGTTTTAAGTGTGGACAGTTAGGCCACAAGTCTCCAGCTTTTCCTTAGAGAGGAGAATAGCAGCAAGCAGTATCATCTTCGGCTCGTTTTCAGAGCCAGAGTCAGAGGAGAGGCCAGCCGCTCACTTGTTACTAGTGCAGGCAGGCAGGACACTTGACGTTGTTTTGCCCGCAGTTGGGTGGCACACCTGGTATGTCTGGTTCGAGACAGACACAAAGTCACCAGCCAGCATAGTTAGTACAGGCCTTGAGTGTCACGCCCTCAAAATAAACCCATTATATATATATCATTGGCATGCAATATTAAAAGAAACCAATTCATTATCTCATTCATCAGAGTATTACAAAAAGAAAACATTACATGTACTATCAAATTAAATGCCCTATGGGCTTACATCTTTCCAAGCCAACACTTGGACACAAAAATATGAGTTCTAACTGAAATACAAATAAAGCCCTAGGCTTGAATGTTTATCAAATAAAAACAAATAACTAAAGATAGTCTTCAAAATCCAAATCCTTCCAAGCTAAGTCCTTGGAGGTAGTTTATCACCTGGACCTGAAAATGATGTTCCCATAAAGGGTGAGCCATAGCCCAGTAGAAATATACTAAACCAAATATAAGCATTGATTAAAGGAATAGCATTCAATAGATGGTTAACCAAGATAATCAATTACATCATTTTACAGTCTCATGACACTATTGTCTAAGACACGTTTTACTTTCCAACTTTATCAATATGGCTCAGAACCTGGCCAAACTTACAACAGTGAACTATATATATTACATTCACATTCTTCCAATGTCAACAAACAGATGAGACTCAGGCTCAAATCAAAACACTTCATACTTCCAGTTTGATACACATTTTAGTGCTGTATCAATAAAAACACTTCAATATAAATAAGCACACATAAAAGTGATGCTAATGGAGTCCATCCCCTATCTCCTCCCAAACAAAATCCGGTTTAGAGGTCCATCCCCTATCTTCCCCTAAACCGTGGAGTACATCCCCTATCTCCTCCCACACAAAACAATGTATGCAAATGCAATGCTAAATCAATACACGTATTTTCTGTATTAATGCAATAGTCAAAATTAGTGACTTAACCAATGTGATTAGTTTCAGTTATTCCTACTCCACTTGCAATGTCTACAACAATCACGACTATCCTCCACCGATAGCCCAAAACAGTTATTTCTAGACTGGAAATAAATATAACAACAATTCAATAGGCGAGTGGTTTAAATTATCCCACTACACCATTTAATCAATGAATTCCTCAATTTCATGACTTTAACCAAATTCCCAAATTCCCTTAATTTAATTATACAAATTAATTTATTAATACAACTAGGGTTTTTCCCAAAATTACCAAAGTATCCCCAACATTTCAAAATACCAAAACTTAGAACAAAACTTATAGAATGGAGTAGGAAATCCCTACCTCGAAGAAATAGCCCCAAAAGAGAAGATGGAGATGAAGACCCAAACTCCAAAGTGCTCCAAACTACCAACAATTCAGATTAAAACGAAACCCTCGACTCACACATTCTTTTTAATGAAGGATCTAGGGTAGAAACACACCCTAAGTGGATCAAATCTAAGAGAGAAGGTGAGCAGGGTGAGAGAGAAGTCGGACCTTAGGGTTTGGAATCTAAAAAGAGGATGAAAAACTGATTAAAAACCCGCTGCTGTCTAATTAAACTGGACAGGCTCGCTCGAGCGAAGACTTGGTCGCTCGAGCGACCAGACACAAGAAATCTTCGCTCGAGCAAAGAAAAGCTCGCTCGAGCCAAGAATGCAATGCTACAGGTCCATACTAGACGCAATCGCTCGCTCGAGCTAAGAAAATCTGGCTCGAGCCACCAAACACAAAATACAACCCTCGCTCGAGCGACCAAGTACTCGCTCGAGCGACCAACCCAAAAACTGGACAGCAACACTTGGTTTCCGAACCGAACCAACCTGAAACAAACCTGCCCAACACATCCTATAACTCCAAATAAGAAAATAAAGAATGACAACAACAATTATACAATGACAGAATCTACGGAACCTAAGTCCGGATACAATAATCAAATGGGAAAAGACCGGGGTCGCTATATTGAGGGCCAATTAGGGAGCCTTTATGGCTCCGTCGGTGCATCAGGCCTATGCTCCAAGAGGGGAGCAAGTTAATCAGGGGCCATAGGAGCGCGTGTGTGCTGCTACCATGCCAGAGCAGTTGCCAGAATCCTCAGTGGCGAGAGGTATTTTGTTATGTGTAATTCTTTGGCTAATGTATTGATAGACACGAGTACGTCTCATTCATTTATTTCTATTGCATTTGCTTCTGTATTGGGGTTAGAAGTAGCACGGTTAGTGTCTCCACTCATAGTAGAGTCACCTGTTGGGGGTACAGTTGATTTAGACTGGGGTTGTCGTGATTGTGAAGTGGAAGTTGCCGGGCATCGACTCCCGTTTGCTTTTGTGTTGCTAGATATGTCGAGTTTTGATGTCATTTTAGGCATGGACTGGTTGTGTTCTTACCAAGCTGCGATTAATTGTTACCGTCAGAGAGTTACGGTGTGCACTTCGAGTGGTGATCGTTTCTATTTTCTGGGGAACTGAGTTGATAGAGCCTTGTCGCCGGTTGTTGACCCTCGTAGTAGGAGCAAACTTAGTGGCCTTCTTGCAACTCTTTTGGATAGTAAGACTGACGGGGCTCGTGTTGAGTTACCAAGAGTAGTTTGTGAATACCCGGATGTCTTTCTAGAAGATCTTACTAGTTTACCACCTCACTGGGAGATTGAGTTCTCCATTGAATTAGTGCCTGGCATGGCACCAATTTCCATGTCACCGTATAGATTTGCACCCGCCGAGTTACATGAGTTGAAGATTCAACTCCAAGAGCTTTTAAGTAAGGACTTCATTCGTCCTAGTACATCACCTTGGGGAACACTGGCTCTCTTTGCGAAGAAGAAGGGTGGATCGTTGCGGTTGTGTATTGATTACCACAAGTTGAATAGAGTTACAGTTAAAAACAAGTATCCTCTACCCAGAATAGATGATTTGTTTGACCAACTTAGAGAGTCTCGTTGCTTCTCAAAAATAGATTTGAGGTTGGGGTACCATCAATTGAGAGTCTGGGAGGAGGACATTCAGAAAACAACATTTCGTACGCGTTATGGCCACTATGAATTCCTTGTAATGCCTTTTGGGTTAACCAATGCGCTTGCTTCCTTTATGGATTTGATGAACAGAATTTTTCGGGAATACTTGGACCATTTTGTGGTCGTCTTTGTGGACGACATATTGATTTATTCAACCTCCGAGGAGGAACATGAGACTCACTTGCGAGTAGTGCTAGGTTTACTTAGTGAGCACCAATTGTATGCCAAATTTGAGAAATGCGAGTTTTGGTTAACTGAGGTGATGTTTATGGGGCATGTAGTGTCTAGACAGGGAGTAATTGTGGACTCCTCAAAGATAGATGTCGTACAGGATTGGGAACAACCCAATAATGTTTTTGAGATCCGGAGTTTCTTGGGATTAGCGGGGTATTATCGATGTTTTGTAAGGGACTTCTCTAGACTAGCTGCACCTTTGACTAGGTTGACTAGAAAGGGTATCAAATTTGTGTGGAGTGAGGCTTGTAAAAATTCATTCCAAGAGCTTAAGACTAGATTGACTACCGCACCGGTTTTGATAATTCCGGAAAGGGGTTTGAATTACATTGTTTATTGTGTTACGTTCGGGGATGGACTTGATTGTGTCTTGATGCAAGAGGGAAAAATAAGGAATCGAATTTACGTCAACGGAGGTGGATGGAATTTGTGGAGGATTATGACTTTGAGTTCCATTATCATTCGGGGAAGGCCAATGTAGTGGCCGATACTTTGAGTCAAAAATCTGTGAGTAGTTTGGCAAGTGTGGCCATTCGGGAATGGGATATGCTAGGTGTTATTGGCAAGTTTGATTTACACTTGGGTGAGTTCGGAGAGAGTGCTACCTTATTTACTTTGAATGCTCAACCTACCTTGATTAGTAAGGTCATAGAGGCACAACGAGGAGACCGTGATGTGGAATCAATCCGTGTTAAGATTTCAATGGGAAGGAAGAGAAAGGTTTGAACGTTCACTCGGATCTGAGTGTACATTACTTAGACCGTTTGTTTGTACCAGAATCTTGTAGAGAGGAAGTGCTTCGGGAGTTCCATTACTCAAGCGTTGCGGTACATCCGAGAGGCACCAAAATGTATCATGATCTTAGCCGTCAATTTTGGTGGAGGGGTATGAAGCGAGATGTCGCTTTATTTGTATCGAAGTGCCTTATTTGTCAACAAGTGAAGGCCGAATACCAAAGGCCAGTGGGTTTGTTACAACCCTTACCGATAGCCTAGTGGAAATGGGAGCGCGTTACCATGGATTTTGTAGTTGGGCTTCCTAGAACACAGCGAGGCAATGATGCCGTTTGGGTGATTATTGATAGGTTGACTAAGTCTACCCATTTTATTCCGATGTGCACCAGCGACTCAGTTGAATGCTTGGCAGAATTGTACATTAGAGAGGTAGTTCGACTTCATGGAATCCCCGTGACTATTGTGTCGGATAGGGATCCTCGTTTGGCAAAGCCTTCAAGAGGCATTGGGAACTAAGTTAACTCTTAGCACCGCTTATCATCCTCAAATCGATGGACAGTCGGAACGTACCATTCAGATTTTGGAGGACATGCTTAGAGCTTGTGTCCTTGATTTTAAGGGGCCTTAGGAAAGGCACTTACCATTGATTGAGTTTGCTTACAATAATAGTTATCAAGCTAGTATTGGGATGGTACCATTTGAGGCCTTGTATGGTCGACCTTGTAGATCATCGGTTTGTTGGGCCGAAGTGGGTGATACACCGTTACTGGGTCCGAAAATTGTTAGAGAGACAACTGAGAAAATTGTTCTCATTCGGAAGAGGTTAGCTATGGCCCAAAGCCGACAAAAGAGTTATGCCGATAAGAGGAGATGACCTTTATCTTTTGAAGTTGGTAGCCATGTGTTTCAAAACATCTCACCAAGGCGGGGTTTGATGAGATTTGGTAAGAGTGGTAAATTATCTCCAAGGTTCATTGGGCCTTTTGAGATCTTGGAGCGAATTGGGGAAGTGGCATACCGGTTAGCTTTACCGCCATAACTTTTGGGAGTTCACAACGTATTTCATGTATCTATGCTTAGGAAGTATGAACCTGACCCTTCTCATGTTCTTGATTGGGTTGACTTGGAGGTAGATGAGGATGCCTCTTACAAAGAATGGCCGGTTCAAATATTAGATATCCGGGAGCAAGTGCCACAGGGCAAAACTATACTGTTGGTAAAGGTGTTGTGGAGACATCATGGGGTTGAGGAAGCAACATGGGAACGGGAGGCGGAAGTCTGCTTCAAATATTCGAATTTGTTTCAAAATGTTTGAGTTACTTTTTGTTGTAATATTCCTTTGTGTTTGAGGGAAATGCATAGAGATTGTTAAATACATGTTGTTATGTATGTTTTTATTTTAAGCATGAAGTTGTTATGGGTTATCATTACCTTTGGAAGAACTTCATGTTGATGAGTAATTGAGAGGTTGTTGATAATGAGGTAACTATGATGTAATGGTGAGATTTAGTTGAGAGCTAATGTTGTGATTTGGAAATGGAAGAGCGTGGTTTTGATCGGTTGAAAAATCTTTATTTGGGTAGTTTGATTTAATTTCGGGGATGAAATTTCTTAAGGTGGGGAGGTTGTAGCATTTGTGTCCTTCAAAGCTTTTGGGAAAGTGTATTCGAGTCCTTTATCTTTATTTTGGAAATCTTTGGTGTTGTTATGGGTTAGTTTTGGAGGAGTATAATCCGATTTAAACTTGTTGGGTTTGGTTGTTCGCACTAATTCTTGTCAAAAGTTTCTTGGAAACTTAGAAATTCTATTCTAGAGTCGACACCAGCCTTCCTAAGGGTTGACCCTTACCTGCTGGTGAAGTTCTGGGCGTGTTACTGGAAAATAGGGTAGACATAAGGCTAGGAGAGGGTCGACCCTCTTATGCCTGTATGTTGGTTACTGGAAAATAGGGTCGACCCCCTCCTGTCTAAGGGTCGACCCTCTTGCATGCTGTCAAACATAAGTTTCTTCATAAGGTCGACCCCTGTGTTGAGAGGGTTGACCCCTGTAGACTTTTTTCCCAAATTTCAGTCCGTTTTGGGCCTACTTTTTGGGGATTTTGACTTGGTCTTTTGGGTTGACTTTGGGACTTCATTTTACTTTGACCTAGCATTATAAATAGATCCCTCACTTAACCTCTTCTTTACCTTTTCTTCTCTTTTTCTTTCTCCAAGCCATGAGACTTTTCCATCATCTCCAAAATCATTTTTTGCTCAAAGATCTTTAGATCTACTCACTTGGAAGCATCTTCTTGCCTTGCACCTTTGAGATTAAGTGTAAATCTTATCAAGAGCTTCGCTTTGATCCAAGTAGAAGATGGTCTTGACATCTTTGGAATTTCAACCTTGTTTTGCTCATCTTCTCTTTAAGCTTGAGGTAGGGATTTTCTTTGAGTTATATATATGTTTTTGCAAGATCTAGATGATTTTCGAAATCATCATTTGATTTGTTTTTTTGAAAATTAATTGTTGATTCAAGAAGATGAGTGATTTTGGAAGTGAATTTACTTTCTTTTCCTTTAAAAATAGAAATTTGGGTTTTTGAACTATGTTGATGAAAGAAAGATATTTTGGTGAGATCTTCTCAAATATTTGAAGATGAATGGTTTTTGGTAAGAAAACTTAGAAATTGGGGTTTTTTAAGAAAGATGTTGAAAATATTTAGAATATGTTGTTATATTTATTTTGTGTACCAAAATAAATGATGTTTGAAAATTGTTTATTTATTACATATCAATGATGGTTTTCCATGGAATAAGAGAATTGTTGAAGTTTTGGAAATTGTTGTTTAAAAGTGTTGATATAGTCTTGAAATGACTAAATTGTTGGAAATGTTTGAAATGTGAGAATTATTTTATCCTTGGATGAATTGAAATAAAAGTATTTATTCATCTTGTGAAATTGCATTGAAGTGAGAAATGAGAATTTTGATCACAATGGGAATATTGTGTGGGAGTATTGAAAGTGGAGGAAATATTGCATTGTATTATTAATCATTGCATTGGCATATCAATTCATTTGATAATGAAGAGCTTTGAAATTTGATTTGAAAACTTTGCATTTATAAAAGAATGTTGAGAAACAAGTTTTCATGAAATGATTTTGGGATAAATACGGTGGATAAGCCTTGAAAAGTGGTGTAGATTATAGGTGTCGAGCCTTCTAGTTAATACTGGTAAAAATGACAGATTAGAAGTGTCAAGCCTTCCGATTAATACAGGTAAAAATGACAAATTGGTAGTACTTGTATAGTCTACTTGTAGACTCGACCTAAGGATTTATAGAGTTGTATTTACCGCCCCTTGAATAAAATTTGATAAATGCTGAGCAGTTGAAATTGCAAGACATCATTGAGCATGATAGTTTTCAAAAGATGAATGTGTTTTACTTTCAAAAAGGCATGGCATGGCATAAGTATTCCATCTCACGAGACTTGTATAAAATGTATATACTTTGTTAAGAATTTTCTACTGGGTTTTATGCTCACCCTATGGGATTTTTGTGCAGGAAAAGATGTAGTGTTTCCGCCTAACTGAAGGCGTGGAAGTGTGTGCAAAGAGCATAATGTGCTCAGTTGTTGTGACTCTGATTGTAAGCCAAGGGCTGTGTATGTGTGGGTTTGAATAACCATTTTGTGTAACCAGGGTCAAGCCTTGGAAACTTGTAAACCCTTGGGGGTATTTGTTGTTTAATTAATTGTTGTTGGATTAACTGTATTATCACATGAAGACTATTTACATCATGTAATGCAAGTGTGAGGATTTATAATCAGTTTTACTTTAAAGGGCCATGATTATTGTATTACCATTTGTGCATGAAAATGGAGGCGTTAGAAAATGGTTGATTCTTCAATTTCCACCACACCAAGAGGAGCCCTATCCTGGATCTTGAAGATTAGTGAGAAATGATGATGATCGAGACCCAAAGATTACAAGAATCAAAGTGTTTTAGTGTTTTGGTGGGGGTTTCTAGAGAGAAGAAGGAGGAAAATAGGGTTTAGAGTAAGAGGAAAGTGCCTAAAATGTGTTACAAGTTCGACCAAAAGAGCAAAAAAAAAAAATAGAGTTTCGGATGCCCAGGGTGCCGCACATGCGGCGCCCCTACCCGCATATGCGGCCCTCACCCCCACACATGCGATGGTCCTCTCGCACCGCTCTCCACTCGTGCCTTTTAAGCAGTGTGCTATGCCAAATAGTCCCTGAATTCTGCACGTACGACCTCACTTCCTACACGTGCGGCTCCTCTCCTGCACATGTGACCCAAGGCCTCGTATGTGCAACCCTTGATTTTCAGCCCAAAATTTTTTTTGTTCAACCCCCGGGCACTCCAGACTCAGTCGTGTACCCTCCGGAACAAGTGAAGTTCAACATCGACGAAAACAAGAATGAGAGCTTAAATTGGAAATAACTTCCGAGTGTTTCAAACCTAACGAAAGCAAAAAGAGAACAGAGTGAAGAAGAAGGAAAAAGAAACAAAACAAGGACCCGGTCATCACAGTTTCTATGAATTTCTTTCTTTCCTTTTATCAAGTGGTCTTTTCTTCTTGCACCAAGTGTCAATTTCTCCATCCAAAAAGAAAAAATTAAAAATTAAAAGAGGCGTGGAAGATTTGAACATAAGATTATTCACTTAACTTACTAAAAAACATTTTCATAAATAAACAATATAGAAAGTATGTTATGAATTCAAAATTAAAATTTGTATTTTAAGCACACCCATCGAGTAGGCTCACACCCTAACATATATATATATATATTATAACCGATGGAAAGTTGAAACAAAACCAAACTTTTCTGTCTCATCCTCTCTCTTTCTCTCTTCGGCTCTCCTCCAACACCACATCATCATCTTCTCGTCTTATTCCTCCGCCATTGTCGCCGTGACTGCTGCGACCACCATTGTAGTGGTAGCGATGGCGGTAATGGAAATGGTAGTGGTGGCAGTGGTAGTGGGAGTAGTAGTGGTGGCGGTGGCATGATGGTGGTGGTTGTGGTGGTGTGGTAGTGCTAGCAGTGGTAATGGTGGTGGTGGTGATAGTGATAGTAAATTTATAATAATGTATAATGATAATTTAATATTTTTAAATTCAATCAGAATTAAGTAATTTTGTATAACTTAAAGTTTTCAAGTGATATTAATTGTGGTTATTAAACGGGTTTAATTGATTATTACTAATAATACATTCAATTTTAAATGTTGAATCAGATTATCAAACATCCCCTCAATAAGAAATGATAGGTAAAAAACACTTTATGAAAAGCTCCAGTGAATAAATCATCTCCAGTCCACCTTTTACGTTGGTGGATGTTGTTTGGATCACCAGTCCACTTCTTATAGTCAAACTTTGCTGATCTAAAAATCTTATCAATTTTTTTTTCTTGTTATTGATTTGATATATATATATATATATATATATAAATTTGACTATAAATTATTTCTTCAAATGTCTCCTCTAATTTGTGTTATCATTAAAGATATATTATATCAAATTAATCATATATTTTATTTTAATAATTTTAAAATTATTTAGGATGAAGTACCAATAAATCTCAAATAATAATCTTATGAACTGTTCGATCTTTTTTTATTTTATTTTATTTGATGGACCCAAAAGTCTTATTCTAATGTGAATTACATAAAGAGCCAAATATAAACATGCGTTTGTTATGTGTTGAGAGACAAATATGAATTTTCTCATAATATTGAAATTACTCTTTTTTTTTTTTTTTCCTGAGGGTAATATTGAAATTACTAAATGTAACACTTAAAAAAAAACTCGTTAGCATACTTTTTTCTAAACGTAACACTCTAATGTAACATATTAAAAAACTCCTTAGTGTACTTTTCTCAAACATTTTTTTTTATTGACAAAATAAAAAGAACTTTATTGATGAAACAAAAGACTATTACATCAATAAAAGAAAAAGATGATGGGTGCAAAAAGCATCATGACGACTCAAATCAATCCCAACTAGGTGGGCACCGATAAGACCGCCCAATCATATGCTAGCACACCATCACATGTTGGTGACGAACCAACCCAAAACACCAAAACTAACCTCACCCAAGTACAGAACTAAGAAGACTAATACAACAGTGCAACCCAAACTACCAACCAACAACAAACCAGGACAACAACTAAAAACAACAATCTGCAGGAGCCACTCCAATAGATCATTACCCACACATATCAGCAACATACCATATCAGCAACAATCCATAGCAGCAGCAAAAAAGATTGAAAACTTCCATTACTAGCAAAATAATACAATTTGACAGCACCAGAACAGATTCTTGGACACTTCTGCTTTATCTGATTGTATTTCAACTTCAACCATGACTGCCATCAGATAAAAACAACTGCTGTTCATTATCCGATTTATTAATTGCATGCTCCTTCAAATCTCTCCAGTTGTGAATCAAGTACTATGCAGATCTGCCACCAACACCTAGCCATTTCAGAGACAAAACCTGACTTGACTCAGATTTTCCACAATCTGATGCACAGAGTATTGGACAGAAGGCATAGAGGACTTAACCCACAGCCCAACACGCACTTTCATAACCTCACACAGCTCATTCATATCTGGTTGCTTGCCATTAAACACAACCTTATTTCTTAGCCTCCAAGTGGACCACAACATTGCTACAGGTACTAGTAGCCATATTTTCTTTACAGGTTTTTTGTGCTTAGTTCCCAACCACCAAGATAGCACTTCATCCACTGTCACGACCCCAAACCGCCCCTAGTAGGATGGTGCCGTGATGGCCAGTAATCCGAGATTACCGAAGGCCAATTCTCAAAAATCCACACACAACGGAGTATAAATATAAGGGGCTCACAAGTACGGAAGCAATACATACCAATCAGATTAGTCCATAAGAGCTGTGCATAAGTCAAATGGAATGGCATACAACTTTACAACTTGAATACAAATAAAACGAAGTACAAAAATACATATTACATCTTGATGAAAATGCTTCTCAAGCCGACGTGTGCAAAATACAAGTATTACAAGTCAAGAAGCATAATTTTCAAGACTGCCGATGTGAACACAAGTCAAGCCGACATAACAAAAATCCAAAACAAGCTCGCGAATAACATCTAGGCATCACCGCCTTCTTGCTCATCACCTACATATATATAGAGAGGTTGAGCTTGGATACTCAGTGAATGGTATAAATAATAAAGGGTTTGCATGAATAATAGCCGAAGTCTTTTCAAAACGATACATATCAAAACTTTATATAACAAGGGATGGACCTCGTCCATCTAGCAAATCTATAAGGCCTCAAGGGATGCCTACTAGCACCAACATATTAGAAATGATGACAGTCTGGACAAACAAACCCACGAGGTAAACCGTCAGTGGCAAAACAAGACAAAACAAGGGAGATATCTCAAACAAGGGTGTTACAAAAGTTTAGAGTCCTCTAGCACAAGGGACTTGTGTTACGAAGGCCCGTAGCCCCCTAACACGAGAGTACTGCGAAAGTTTAGAGTCCTCCAGCACAAGGGACTTTCAAAAACAAGATGTGCAGTTGCATTATAGTCCCCTGGCACTAAGGACTTTCAAAGCAAGATGTGCAGTTGCAGTATAGTCCCCTGGCACTAAGGACTTTCCGAGAAGGTCGTCAAAACAAGATAATGCTTGATATCCAAAATAGGGACAATCATTCATACTTAACAAATACTTTTCAAAACAAAGCAAGGCAAAGCTCATCAAAACATTGATAACATAGCTTTATTAAAAATACCACTCACCTAGTTCTTCAACGTCGGGGTCAAGGCAAAAGTCCGAGTCCTACAAACACATGACAAAGTCTATTGAACGTACTTTCAAACAAGATACACATGCAAACGGATGATATCGGCATTCATCAAAACTAAGTTAAATAAAAACAAAACACAGTTTCTTATCTTGGAAAAACATGCTGGGCAACTACCAGGTCTAGGCCGAGGTCCCACACCTTCTCGCCGAGGTGTGGTTCCGACGGCCACATTCAAAATGAAGTCGGGAAAATCTGGGTTTCCCTTTGAAGAACATGAAGAACACGAAGAACAATGCATGCTTAAATCATGACTTGTTATTACAAAATCTGAGATTTCATGCTATGAGTTCGAAAAACATGGACCTGGGCACCCATATTCAGAGATCTTGTGAGAACAAACACAAAAATATGGTTCTAGATGCAAACTTTCGGATCAAAACAAGACTTTTCTTCAATAATACATGAACACCATTTTCTCTTTCTAAAACCAACTTTAAATCAATGCATGGCATGTAGAACAGATTCGATCGTGCAATGCAGCTGGATGATCAATAAGAACAACAAGAGTAGATTAAGATTCTAACCTCAAAACCTGAATCTATTGGTTCAAACTCCAACGATCAAGCTTGGAAGTTCACTATCTCACTCAAAGGCTTCACCTTCTTCTTCCTAGAGTCTCTCTCTCGAAAAGGCAAGATTTGATACAAAATGATATGTTTCTCCCGACAGTACTGACTTAACCTTCTGCTGGGATGCGTGGCATCGGCGGATTGGCTCTACTAAAAAAGGTGACTGACTGACAAGACAAGACCATGACAAAGTGTATTCAACAAGCTAGACGGCAAGAGCACTCCGGCAAGTGATGATGTCGGCTAAGGGCAAAGCTTCGGCAATCAGGGTAACAATGACATCGGCTTGGAAAGACAACACTTGACTAAGCTGTGCCACACCTTGGCCTAGATGTGCCACACCTCGGTCTAGGTCATACCATTCCAGGAACAACATCACTAAGTGCAAGGATAAACATCTCGGCCTAGATGATGCACATCTCGGCCTTGGTGTTGCACACCTCGGCCCAGATAGAGACATCTCGGCAAATATGCTAGGGCGGAGATGGAGGTTAACCGAAATGGTTCCAAGATAGTTCTAAGTGTGGGAAGGTTCCAAGGCGTCTAGGCTTAAGATGACCTCGGTAACACACCAGGCAAGAACAAAGCATGCAAGCAACATTCAAGCAAATCAAGACAAGATTCGCAAAATGCACATAACAAAACAAGATCATACAAAAATGTATGCAAGTATGACTAAGTTGAAATGAGGGTTGTTACATCCATAGTAACAGGGGATACCCAACAAAGATTCCACCATTGTAACAAACATCCCCAAACCTTCCAAATCTGAAAACACTACACAAAAAGATGATCCACGGATTCCACGGCAGCTGAACAGAAAAGGCAATCAATCACAACAGTATGACCCAACACTCCAAGCCTCTGCAGAATAGCAGCTATTTTGATTCTACTTTTCCAAGCCAACCAACTTATAAATTGTGCTTTGGGTGGAGCTTCATTAAACCAAATCATCCTAGGAACAAGTAACCTAGGTCCAGACCTTAACAAAAGCCAATTTCTCACAGATAGCACTGTAAACTCACCAAAGGGGGATGCAGCCCACCTTACTACATCTTGCAGATCCACATTCAGCCTAGGAACATCCCTTATCAACAATTGCATCTTCTTGACCTCCTCTTCCTCCCAAACAAATAATGACCTTCTAAATTGCAGCCTCCAATCACCCTCACTGTCCCTCCTCCGCATAAAGGAACTCAGCAGTCCATCTTTATCCATAGAGAGCCTAAACAATCTGGGAAACTTTACTTTTAGCTATAAATCCCTGAACCATCTATCATGCCAAAACTGAATCCTACACCCATTCCCAACCACAATCTTGCACTGTGACACAAAGAACTGAAATAGCTCCGGATTATATCTTTCCACACTCAGAACATCACTCCACAAAATAGATTCCTTACCCTTCCCAGCCTTCAGTGGTAACCATCTGCCACCTACAGACCCATACTTGCTGATAATGGCCCTGTTTGGTAGAGCTGTGGGAAAGTGATTATAACTTATAACCTAACAACTTATAGCTTATAACTGTGAACATAAGTTGATTTTTTACTTATAAATTAAGTTTCTCCTCCCCCACTCAAAGAATAAGTTGATTTTTGACTTACAAAAGCTATAAGCTGTATTGTTAAGCTGAACCAAACACATCAAAATAGCTTAAATTAAGCTAAAAACTGAAATAAGTGGGAAATAAGCTCTACCACACAAGGCCAACAACCTTTTTTCCATAGTGACTGATCCTCGACCCCATACCTCTACCACCACTTTAACAACATACAAACATTAGTATCCCTTGCCTTCCTAATATCTATCCCTCCTTGGTCCTTACTGATTGTAACATTCTTCCATTTTACTATATGCATCTTTCTTCTCAACTCTGAACTGCCCCATAAGAAAGCTGACTTCAACTTATCAATTTCCTTAGCAATACCAATGGGTAATTTGAATAAAGAAAGATAATAACCAGGGATACTATCGAAAACTGATTTTACCAAAGTTAGCCTTCCAGCAAATGACAATAGCTTCCTTTTCCACATAGCTAACCTTGACGTAATCTTATCCACCACAGGTTGCCAAGTCTTCTTTCATCGCAGATTCGCACCCAATGGTAATCCCAAATACTTTAGAGGTAACTTTTGACATAAATAATGCAATGTTGAAGCAAAGTCATGAACTATAGTATCACTAACTCTAACTCCACACACCACACTTTTATGAAATTTATCTTTAGCCCTGACATTACCTCAAAACATCTAAGAATTCTTTTAACATTTACAATCTCCTTCCACTCAGCTTCACAAAACAATATAATGTCATCAGCAAACTGGAGATGAGACAACTTCAATTCTGCAGACCCAATAGTAGCTCCCTTAATTAAACCCAAACTCTTTGCCCTTTCCAACAATAAATTTAACCCTTCTGCAGCAATGTTAAACAAAAATGGCGACAAAGGGTCACCTTGTTGCAACCCCTTTTGTGGACAGAATTCATCTGTTGGAGAGCCATTTACTAAAACAGATACTCTTGCAGTTGTAACATAGGTTTTCATCCATCCAATCCATCTCTCTCCAAACCCAAGATTAGCCATCATGGAGAATAGATACTCCCAATTGATTGAATCATATGCCTTTTCAAAATCCAACATTAATATGCCCTCCTGCATTTTTGACTTTTTCCACCAATTTACAACCTCATTAGCTATCATGAATCCATTAAAAATATTCCTACCACTCAAGAAAGCCGTCTACACTTCACTAATGACATCTGGTAGCACCTGTTTCAGTTTTTTTGAAAGCACTTTTGCTAAGATTTTATACACAACCCCCACTAGACTTATCGACCTATAATCTGTTAGACCATTCGGACTATCCTTTTTCGGGAGAAGAGTGATAAAAGAACTATTTAGCCATTTAAACAACTTGCTATGCTGATAAAACTCCTGCATAAAATTAAATATATCAGTCTTTATAAATTTCCAACATTTCTGAATAAATGCCATGTTGAACCCATCCAAACCTGGCGCTTTATTCCTGTCACACTCTTTAACGGCCTCCCATACTTCTTCCAATGTGAATTCAGGCTCCAATACTGCCACAACCCTTGCATGACCAATTGTCACAAAATTTCCGGACAGCTTTGGCCTAGATGCCCAATCTTCAGCAAAGGCCTTCAAAAAATGCCTCAACACTTCACTTCGCACAAGCTTAGGATCATCAACACTGAGACCATTAATGACCACTGAGTTTAACAAATTCCTTCTCTGCCTCTTGCTTGCAATGATATGAAAGTATTTCGTATTCCTATCACCATTTTGAGCCCAGTTTAGTCTAGACTTTTGGAACCAAATCCAGGCTTTCTCTTTCTAAGTGTCCATACCAGATGTTTTGCCTCCCTTTTACATGCTACTTCATTGGGTTTCAACACCCTGGATTCGGCTAAGAGCTCCAATGCATGTAAATCCTCCTCAGCCTTTTTTAATTCCTCCTCAACCATTCCAAACACTACAATATTCCATCTTTTCAGCACCTCCTTCAAACCTCCTAGCTTTCTCTGGGCTCTATACCCTATCCACCCTTGCACCAGCCTTTCAGACCAAGCTTTTTAAGCTACTGAAATGAAATCTGGATGTAGTGTCCATGCATTAAGAAACCTAAAAGACCTAGGCCCCCAATTCCTCTTTTCTTCCATCAACAAGAAAGGGCAATGGTCAGACACCAGCCTTGGCAAACCCCACATCTTGAATCTAAACTTCTCCAACCAGACTGTATCCAACAAAATCCTGTCAAGCCTACTCCATCTCTCCTCATCTAGTGAATTACGCCAAGTAAATCTTCTTCCTAACATTGGTACATCCACCATTTCCAGCTGGTCAATAAAACAATTGAACTCTGCCATACCTCTATCTCTTCTAACACACCCTCTTCTATCTTCAATGGTTCTAATCTCATTATAATCCCCACCCATACATGAAGGCTTTTGGAAGCTTGACCTCATATTAACTATAATTTCCCACAGCTTTGCCCTTTTAAATTCATCATTTGGCCCATACACATTAAGAAATACACATTCAAACGACCCAAGGGCCTTACCTGAAATAAGCAGAAAATTCCTATTGCAATAACAATCTAGCAGCTGGAACACCTCTGGATTCCATAAGCTCAACAACCCTCCTGCACTACCTTCAGAATCAACAACCATAAACTCCAGCATCTCCCACGGCCAGATGGATTTAGCAAACATCTCATCTATTCTACTTTGTTTTGTTTCTTGTAGAAGCAGCACATCCACTCTCCTATCCTTAATAATTTGCCTAACTCTACTCCTTTTCTCCAATCTCCCCAACCCTCTAACATTCCACAGCATAATCTTCATTAATCACTAACGTTACCACATCTTAGACCCCTACCCTCTTGGTCAACTAGGCTTGACCCAGTCCACTCCCTTTTCCCCTTTTCAAATCTGTTTTCATCTTGAAGCTCCAACTGCACAATTTTTTGAACTACTTCTAACTCTTTACCATCACAGTCCATGCCCAAACTTTTACCGACTTGCAAGGTAGCTCGTGCTTCCTCAAGCATCATCTTCCTCCTCCTACTCAGCTGACTATCCTGTGAATAAGAGCGGGATAAAGCAGCAGGCGTTGCCCTAAATACTGCTCATTTTTGGAACCTATTCGAAAAAGATGTTTGAGTTTTTTGCATTCTCTTCCTCCCTCTACCTCTTTTGCCTCCAAGTCCTCCCATTCTTCTTTGGTTAGAATTTGATCTGACCACCACTTTTCATCCAGAAGCTGCTGCCTGAACACCCTCACCCCTAGTAACAACTGGTAACACCCATGTTGGACTCAACATGGGTAAACCCCAGCACTATTAACTTGATCAAGATCCAAATTCTGTGCTTCCAACCCAGGCCCATTACTAATATTCCGTAAATGGGCCCCTTTTAAAACCACTTGAAAATTAATACTAGGCCCAACCATCTCAGATCCACTACAACTTCTAACAAAACCAGGGGTCACAATTGCACCTTCAATACCTACTTCTCCACTCTCATTCATTTTCGTTGGAATCATCAAACTCATGCCCCCGTTTGGTTTCTCAACACTGCCCTCGGTACCAACCAATTTGGTTTCTGACACTTTACTATCATTATCAGCCATACTGATATCCTCTCTATGTTGCATGTTAACAAATAAAACATCCCTCTGCAGCTTGTCAACATTACATTGGGCCACCTCACCTGGACACTCCACTTCGTTATCCCTAACCTCGACCCCTTTGGCCAGCTCAGCATAAAACAATCATACTTCTCATCACCATTAATCTGCTTCAAGCTTTCAACAGATCCACTTTTACTCCACTCTGGTCCTTCCAAAACCACAGGACATTCACAAACCCTTACAGGATACAACTCGCCGTTGCAGCTCAATCGTATAGTCCTGTTAATAAACTCCATATTCCCTGTGATAATTCTTATTTTACCACAACAGGAAGAAGCATTCTTGATGGTGTTCTCATGGAGCTGCACCACTTCTCCCCAGACAGCCCCTATCCTTTTGAAAGTATCCACACTCCATAAATTAAAAGGGACCCCATAACAACTAACCCAAACACATCTCTCTTGATTTGCACTGCATCCCTTGGTCCACTCTTCCATTGAACTACACCATGCAAATATTCATTCCTTAAGTTTCTCCTTCTGCCTTTTTATCTCCATAACTGATGTGAAAGATAAAATTGCAATTCTACCTTCACCTGCTCTAATTTGTACCTCCTTCAACCCTCTCTTCTCACATTCCTTCTTAAAATCTGAAAAAGCAAAAAAACTATAAAGCTTGACTATCAAGCTTTCATGCAACCACCCATTACCTATTTCACTGACTTGAACCACAATTTCCTCCCTTCCCTGTGCAACTCTTTCCCCAACAACCTCAGCATAAGACTTTATCTTCTGAAGCTCTTGCCTTTTCTGAACACCTCCTCTATGAACAACACTATTCATGTTCACTTCCTTTTTGTATATCCTTTCTCTAAAACTCCCTTGGTGCTCGACTTTAACTCCCCTGGCAAACTCAGCTCCTTTTACCTTTAATTCTTTGTCATCACACCACAACCCGTTAGCCCTCTGTACTACAACGTCTGCTGCAACAGGACAGTCATACCTGACAAAACCAAATTGCGACCCACTTATCTTCCTTCTTTTCAATGGAATAAACACATCCTTAACAACAACAAACTTTGAAAACAACCGAAACGGGATTTTGGGATCCATGGACAGAGGGATATTATCCACGAAGACTGTAAAGAAACCATCAACGCCTGAAACTCCTACATTCTTACTCATTCCTCGCCGTTTCACTACCGGTTGCCACCCTCCACTCTCCATTAACGCAACATTCTAAAAAAACTCCTTAATGTATTTTTTCTGAACATAACACTTCAATCAATGTAACACAAAAAAACTCCTTAATGTACCTTTTTCCAAATATAGTACTCTAATATAACACTCCAATGTAATACCAGAAAATCACACTAATAAAAATGTAGATTTCAACACTTGACAGTCAACACTTAAGCCACTAATCCATTCAAAAAGAATCTTTTATACCTCATCTTTCCATTCTCATCCCTAAAACGTATCAAAAAATTTGAAAATGAATCACAAAAGGACATTTACTTAAACTTAAATGGCACTAAATCAAAAAAACATATTACTTTCCAAAACAGAAAGGATTAATTGGTTTATAAGAAAACTCTTAGTACTAAATGAATTAACATTCTCTCATATGGGATTTTTGGGTAAAATTTTCAATTATTTAAGGTTAAATTACAAATACACCCCTGAGGTTTGCTTAAAGTACAGATTGTCCTATGTGATTTGGAAAATTACAAGTACCTCCATGTTAGAATTTTTTATTTAACAAAATTAACTAAAAAAAATAAAATTCATAATTGCCCTTCTATGCAATAATACAATTACTTAAATTATTAGTTGAAACATATTTCTAACATCATTAAAAACTGTTAATTAAATTGATGATTTATTAATAAAAGGGGTGATTTGTTATGAAATTAGAAAACTCAGGAGTGAAATGTAATTTCTAGAACTACCGGGAGTGATTCGTATTTTAATCAGATCTCATGAGGTGTATTGGTAATTTATCCATTATTTAACATATATTATTATTATTGATAAATTTTTATTTTATTTTAAATTAAAAATAAAATCTTACAATTCTCAACATAATTTTAGATCCAATCCAAGAGCCTCTCACAATGATTCGATTTTAACAATGACGGTCTACCGAGTTTAACCAACCATTGGTGTTATATACACCAATTAATATATCAATTAGTATATCGACGTATGCTAAGACATTGTCATTTCAAAATTATGGACTCCAACGATTATATGAATTATAAAGACTTAAATTTCTAAAATTAAATCAAACCATCTATTAATACATTAATTAATATATTAATTGATACATATAATTTTATTATTAACCCAAAACGTGCTTCACTCATCAAGGACCACTTCACCAATAAGGTCGGCATTGAGCGAGATATGGCAAGCAAAACACATTTTATGGAAAACTGGAGCAGGAAAGATCCTCTTCATACTTTACGAAAACCTCTAGGGTGGAAAGATCCTCTTTAGTCTTCTTTTTATGTCGGAGAATGTTGTTTGAATATGTGATACTTATTTTAATTGTTTGAATTGTTTATGTATTAAGTTATATTTAGTTAAACTTTTAATAGTAAAATTATAAATTTAAACCTAATTACTCAAAAATTATTTTAAATTATCATTTTGTGATTCATATTCATTCTATACATAAATCACACACAACACAAATTTTAATCTTCACTACATAACCACCCACCCAGAAAATTCTGAGTGAATATGCCTGGTACCATAGCATTTTTCAAATTTAAATTGATTTGATAATTGTGATCATATAATTTCTTTATATTTATCTTTAAAAACAGTTGTCATTCATTTTTAAAAAATAAAAATAAATATGAAATTATTTAAATATGATTATTGGATTTTTTTTCATAGAGCATTTCACACTCCATAATGTGAATAATGGAGAAAGCTAGAATAGTAGTATTATATTGATTAGTGCCATCCTATTGATTATCAATAACATTTTATTATTAAAATTAGCCATTCACACATACGATGCGTGTTAAATTTAAATAAGTAAAAATAAAATAAAATATTTACTATATATTGTATACTAGTCAAGTGGTAAAACTTTTCTTAAACAAATCTAAGATCTAATGTTTAAGTCTCATTTATTTGTCGTTTTAATATGTGACATAAATACTATCGGTTAGCACATGCGACGTGTGCACAATTCAAAGAAATAAAAGAAAGTTAAATTATTTACTATATCATATGTTGTGTGTTAGTTGAGTGGTAACTTTTATCTAATTTTTTGTTTTATATATAGTAAGCATAAATATAGATAGATAGAAGACAGAATGAGGAAAAGAAAAAAAAAAATCAATTAATTGGAGAAAAAGCAATCACATGGGAAAGTTTTCATGACAACGTGTTTGAAGCGTCAATTAGGAATTATTGACACCACAAAATGTGAACATATGGAAAAAGACTACATGGAAAGTATGAGCAGTGAAAAAAAAAAACCAAAACAAAACAAAAACAAAAACAAAATCAAATTAACCACCTACAACAAACACTTCAACATGCAAAATATAATTTTATAATGATGGGTAACAAACACTACAATATATTTAATTTTTTTTCATCAAAATGATTCATAGTGTTAGTTGTCACAAATAATTTGCAACATTTATAGCACAAAACCCAACGTGAAAATTTTAATTGTGGCCCTTAATAATTATTTACATTGTAATTTTTTTTTGATATTATAGTTTTTATTTAAAATTCATTACATTTTCAATCAAAATAATTTTATTTATTTATATTGATACTAACGTGAATCCCGTATTATGCACGCCCTTAAACAAATAATTAAAATTTTATTTTTGAATTTAAATAGTGACAATTTTTAAAGTTAAAGGTAAACTGGTTAAAATCATGTAAATTAAGTTGTTTTTGAACTACACTCAAATGAAGTTTTAATTGTGTAACCAATAATGTTATATTTTAAGTATTATCTAACAACTTCAAAGGGTTGGCCTAGTGGGTGTAATTTGGGGTCTGTGAGTGTACTCTCTCCAGTTGTTAGATTCAACTCTCATTAGGTGCTATTAAATCCTTGGGGGCATGCCTACAAGTTTTGCCTGAGATTTGTCTGATTTACATGACAGGGGCAATTTGCATTTGTTTCGGAATTAATCGATATACGCATAAATATTAAAGCAACAAAAAAAATTTGATTTACAATTAAAAGTAAATATATTGTTTCAAGTCAATTTCTTGTCTCATAGCAACGTACAACTTTTAATTTGCAATTAATTAGAGAATCAAATGAAAGAAAATTAAATAGTAGTAACCCATTTTCCTCCACTACCTATAAATTATTTCACTAATTTCTCACCGCTTTCAATTGCCTTTTTTTATTCTCTTTAGTCGGCCACCCTTTTTTCTAATGCCTTTCTCCAGCCACCTTTACGACTTTCAACCCAACTCAACAATTTGCTAGAGCTCTTGCCTATATTCTCCAATCTATACCCTTTTAACTAACTCTTTGTGAATAACACCATCAAATGTAGTTTTAAATTTTTTTTTTAAAAAAAAATTCATCTAATGGTTATTTTTAAAGTTAAAGGAGCACTACAAAAAAATCACTTTTGGCGACTAAAGAAGGGCTTTAGTGACTAAATTTTTTAGTCACAGAGTTAGTAGCCGAAGAGTAGTCGGGAAAGCTAATTGGCAACTAAAATTAATTTAGTTGCCAAATGTATTCATTTTCCGACTAAATTTTTAGTAGCCAAAAGGTTGGAAAAAAAAATTAAATAACACATTTTCGGCGACCAATTTTTTTGTCGCCAAAAGCCTCAATTATTGTTAATGACCAAAGATTTAGTCGCGAAAAAAGTTTTTACCTACTAAATATATTAATCGCCTAAAGTAAATACTAGTGTTTTGGCTATTAAAATTTTAGTCGCCTAAAGTCAATTTTTTTTTAGCTACTAAAGATTTAGTCGCCTAAAGTGCCACATTTTTGGCTACTAAAATTTTAGTCAGTAAATAGTTTTTGTTTTGGTTACTAAAGATTTAATCGCCTAAAGTCCCACATTTTTGGCTACTAAATTTTTAGCCGGCAAAAGTTTTGTTATTTGTTTTTAGCTATGAAATATCTTAGTCGGCAAATGTTTGATTTTCTTTTGGCTACAAAACTTTTAGTCGCCAAATGTTTGATTTTCTTTTGGCTACAAAACTTTTACTTACCAAATGTTTGATTTTTTTTCTTTGCTACAAAATTTTTAGTGGCCAAAAACATGATATTATGTTTTATTGCAAATATTGTAATTTCTCTATAACCTGTCTATATTTCATGCAACCTGTAATACGTATATAAACAAAATGATACATATACTATCAGTCATTCCACAAGCTACATCCGTATACAAAAAATAAATAACTTTAACTGTCAAAGTCCATACAAACCAACTATTGTCCAAACTAAAATAATAATTCCATACAAAATATAGAATCATACAAAAATCAAACCCCTCCGTATTCAAAAATTACATTTACTACCATGTAAAATGACCATTTGACATGGTACAAATTACCATCGTTATCTGTACCATGACAAAAGGTGATGTATGTAAGAAGGCAAAAGCACATCTATGTACCACGAAAAAAACTCATATATAAGTATGACGACAGAAGGTGATTTATGTACTATGCCAGTAATTATCTGTTGGCTGCCAAAAGTTTTCTGCATTAGTAATAGTGAACTGCACAAAAGCCAGGGATGACAAAAGTATTATATTGGTTATAGCGACCCCGGTCTTTTCCCATTTGATTATAGTATCTGGACTTAGGTTCCGGTTATTCTGTCATTGAATAATTGTTGTTGTCGTCCTTTATTCTCTCATTTGGAGTTATAGGAAGTGTTGGGCAGGTTTGTTTCAGGTTGGTTGGGTTCGTAAACCAAGTGTTGCTGTCCAGTTTTTTTGAGTTGGTCGCTCGAGCCAGGGATTTGTCGCTCGAGCGAGGGTTGTATTTTGCGTCTTTTGGCTCGATCCAGCTTTGCTTCGCTCGAGCGAGCGACTGCGTTTGGTTTAGACCTGAGGGTAGTGCTTATTCGCTCGAGCGAGATCTTCTTCGCTCGAGCGAGCGAGGTGTATGTTTTCGAGTTCCTAGCTCGAGCGAGCATTCTGTCGCTCGAGCGTGCTCCAGGGTTGCAGACCTGAAGCATTGCATTCTTGGCTCGAGCGAGCTTTTCTTCGCTCGAGCGAGGTTTTCTTGTGTCTGGTCGCTCGATCGACCATGTCTTCGCTCGAGCGAGCCTGTCCAGTTTATATACGCAGCAGCGGGTTTTGATCTGCCTTTTTCATCTTCTTTTTGATTTCAAACCCTACGTCCGACTTCTCTCTCTCCCCACTCACCTTCTCTCTTAGGTTTGATCTATTTAGAGTGTGTTTCTACCCTAGTTGCTTTATTAAAAAGATAGAGTGAGTCGAGGGCTTCCATTTAATCTGAACATTTGGCGATTTGGAGCACAGTGGTATTTGGGTATTCATCTCTGTCTTCTCCAGTTGGGTTGTTTTCTTTGAGGTAGGGATTTCCTACTCCATTTTATAGGTTTTGTTCTAAGTTTTGGTATTTTGATAAGTTGGGGTTACTTTGATAATTTTGGGAAAAACCCTAGTTGTTTAAATTAATTAATTTGTATAATTAATTTAAGGGAATTGGGAAATTTGGTTAAATTCATGAAATTAGGAAATTTATTGCTTAAATGGTGTAGTTGGATAATGTAAATCACTCGCCCATTGAATTGTTGATATATTTATTTCCAGTCTAGAAATAACTGTTTTGGGCTTTCGGTGGAGGATAGTCGTGATTGTTGTAGATATTGCATGTGGATTAGGAATAACTGAAACTAATCACATTGGTTAAGTCATTAATTTTGATTATTGCATTGATACAGAAAATACGTGTATTGATTGAGCATTGCACTTGCATACATTGTTTTGTGTGGGAGGAGATAGGGGATGTACTCCACGGTTTAGGGGAAGATAGGGGATGGACCTCTAAACCGGATTTTGTTTGGGAGGAGATAGGGGATGGACTCCATTAGCATCACTTTTATGTGTGCTTATTTATATAGAAGTGTTTTATTGATACAACACTAAAATGTGTATCAATCTGGAAGTATGAAGTGTTTTGATTTGAGCTTGAGTCTCATTTGTTTGTTGATATTGGAAGGATGTGAATATGATATATGTAATTCACTGTTGTAAGTTTGGCCAGGTTCTGAGCCATGTTGATAAAAATTGGAAAGTAAAACGTGTCTTAGACAATAGTGTCATGAGACTGTAAAATGAAGTAATTGATTATCTTGGTTTACCATCTGTTGAATGCTATTGCTTTATTCATTGCTTATAAGTGGTTTAGTATATTTCTACTGGGCTGTGGCTCACCCTTTATGGGAACATCATTTTCAGGTTCAGGTGATAAGCTACCTCCAAGGACTTAGCTTGGAAGGACTTGGATTTTGAAGACTATTTTTAGTTATTTGTTTTTCATTGTTAGTACATGTAAACACTCAAGCCTAGGGCTTTATTTATATTTGAGTTAGAACTCATACTTTGTGTCCAAGTGTTGGCTTGAAAAGATGTCAGCTGGTAGGGCATTTACTTTGATGTTATATGTAATGCTTTTGTTTAGTAAGACTCTGATGGATATTATAATGAATTATTAAAGTGTTTTCTTTAAATGGTGCATGTCAATGATATATATAATGGGTATATTTTTTGAGGGCGTTACAACTTGGTATCAGAGCGTACCGGGTTTGAATACTTTGGGTACGTGGGAAGTGATTAGTATCACAATGGGTTCGTCTCGTTTGATAGAGACTTAGTGTAACGTTATATGCTTATGTGATAACATGTTTATGTGATTATGTGGGTATGGAATGTAGTTTCTGGGATGATGATTGGACCCTTGAGTTTCTAGTAGTCTTGTTGGAAAGGCACTTGATCACTGCTGCTTCCAACCGGAACTATAGTAACGCATTGGGACTATCATTATCCGGGAATGAAATTCGTAGGTGCTTATGTGATTATGTGCTTACGTGGAATGAATTATTGTTGTCCAATGCATTAGGACGTGAGTGTTTAGCTTCAGCACATTTATTAATGTGCTAATGTCTTTGTTTCCTTTATTAGGATGTCAGGACGAGGACGAGGACGTGGTAGGCGTGGTAGGCCGAGTAGGCAGGAGGTGCCTGTGCCATAGGAGATTCCAGCAGTTTAGGAGGGAATTGGCCAGGCCAATGTGGCCGAGCCAGTAGGCCAGCAGGCTATGGGCGCTCTAGCCCGAGAGATAGCAGGGGCATTCAGGGAGTCAGTAGGCATTCTCAGAGTTGAGAATCAAGCTCAGGTTGTTGTTGCGGATGCAGGACCTTCCTTTCTGAAGAGGGAGTTCTTCCGGTCTAATCCGGATGAATTTGTGGGTGATCCTAAAGAGCCGCTTAAGGCAGATGAATGGCTCGAACAAACAACGAAGACGTTTGAGATGCTTGGCATCGAAGACGAGGGGTTGAAAGTGACCTTGGCATCTTTCCAGTTGAAGGGGGATGCGGGTCAGTGGTGGAAGTTTACTAAGGGTCGTATAGGAGGTACATGGGAGGCTTTTGTGAATGCTTTCCAGGAGAAGTTCTTATCTCCAGCAGTCAGGGAGAAGCTGCGAGACCAGTTTTGTCAGCTTAAGCAGTCGAGTTCTTCAGTGGCCGAGTTTGAGGCTGCATTTACTAGTTTGTCCAGGTTTGCACCTTAGTTGGTGGCGTCTGAGGAACGCCGTTGTTTTGAGTTTGAGAAGAAGTTGAGGCGTGGCCTCAAGCTGAGAGTTGGGGGAACTATGATTCGGGATTATGGGCGTATGGTTGATGCTGCAGCCCATATGGAGATCATGATGCAGGAGGAGGAGGAAGGACAGAAGGGCTCCAAGAGGAGTCAGGATGGTCAGAGTGATGGTAGGAGACAGAAGGGTTTTAATCCCCAGCAGTCTCAGGGTAGCTTTTCTAGATCGACTTTTCCTGTGCCGAGTGCTAGTTCTGGGAAAGGTAGTCAGGGAGACATTACCTATTTCAAGTGTGGCCAGCTGGGCCACAAGTCTTCAGTTTGTCCTCAGAGGGGAGGAGTGCAGAGAGCAGCATCATCTTCGGCTTGATCTCAGAGCCAGAGTCAGGGTAGAGGCCAGCCACTCTCGTGTTATCAGTGTGGTCAGCCAGGGCATATGAAGAGGTATTGCCCTCAGTTGGGTGGCACACCTGGTGCATCTGGTTTGAGGCAGATTCAGGGTCAGCAGCCAGCTCAGTCGGGTCAGGCCTCGAGGGCCAATCAGGGGGCTTCATCGTCCCAGTCAGTGCAGCAATCTTATGCTCCTAGGGGTGAGCAGGTTGATGAGAGGTCGTCTGGGCGCGTGTACGTTGTTACCGCGCAAGATCTTGTACCGGCACCATCAGTTGTGAGAGGTACTTTCTTGTTTTGCAACTCGGTTGCTAATGTTTTGATTGATACGGGTGCATCCCATTCCTTTGTGTCTGCTGCATTTGCATCTGTTTTGGAGTTGGAGTTAGCACAGTTAGCATCTCCTATTTGTGTAGTGTCACCTCTTGAGGGTGAATTGATTTTGAAACAAGGTGTTAGGGGTTGTGATATAGAGGTTGATTACCATAGAATCCCATTTTCATTTGTAGTTATGCCTATGAGGGGTTTCGATGTTATTTTGGGTATGGACTGGTTATCGTCATACCGGGCAGTTATTGATTGCTACCACCAGAGGGTCACTTGTTGTACTGTGAGCGGAGAGTATTTTCATTTTCTGGGGGACCGGGTTGGTAATGTGTTGCCACCGGGGTATGTTCCGCGAGGACGGAGTGAGCTTAGTGGTCTACTTGCTAACCTTTCGATTAGTGAGGATGATAAGACTCAGATTGTGTTGCCAAGGGTGGTTTGTGAGTACTCGGACGTCTTTCCCGAGGATCTTATTGGTTTGCCACCGCATCGGGAGATTGAGTTCTCTATTGACCTAGTGCCCGGCACGGCACCGATTTCTATGGCACCTTATCGTTTTGCCCCAGCCGAGTTAGTTGAGTTGAAGATTCAGCTCCAGGAGTTGCTAGATAAGGGTTTTATACGTCCTAGTGTTTCGCTATGGGGAGCACCGGCCCTCTTTGTTAAAAAGAAAGGTGGTGCTTTGAGACTTTGCATAGATTACCGGAAATTGAATCGGGCTACGGTTAAGAATAAGTACCCTATGCCTCGTATAGATGATCTGTTTGACCAGTTGAAGGGTTCCCGTTGTTTCTCGAAGATAGACTTGAGATCGGGTTATCATCAGTTGAGAGTCAGGGAGGAGGATATTCCGAAGACGGCATTCCGTACACGGTATGGCCACTATGAGTTTCTGGTGATGCCATTTGGGCTCACCAATGCACCAGCAGTTTTTATGGATTTGATGAACCGAATAATCCGGGAATTTTTAGATCGTTTTGTAGTTGTCTTTGTGGACGACATCCTTATCTATTCACCTTCTGAGGAGAAGCACCAGGAACACTTGAGAGTGGTGCTTGAGTTACTTAGAGCCCATAAGCTTTATGCTAAGTTTGGAAAGTGTGAGTTCTGGCTAGAAGAGGACAAATTCTTAGGCCACGTCGTTTCTGGGGAAGGAGTGTCTGTTGATACATCCAAGACTGAGGCGGTGCAAGATTGGGCACAGCCTAAGAGTGTGTTTGAGATCCGCAGTTTTCTGGGGTTAGCTGGGTATTATCGTCGGTTTGTGAAAGATTTCTCTAGATTAGCTTCGCCTTTGACTAGATTGACTCGGAAGGGAGTCAAATTTGTATGGAGTGAGACTTGTGAAAAGTCATTCCAGGAGTTGAAAGTTAGACTGACCACCGCTCCAGTATTGATTATTCCAGAGAGAGGGTTGGGTTATACAGTCTATTGTGACGCCTCACGAGAGGGTCTGGGTTGTGTATTAATGCAAGAAGGGAAAGTAGTTGCCTTTGGCTCATGTCAGTTGAAAATTCACGAGCAGAATTACCCTACGCATGATCTAGAGTTAGCAGCTGTGATATTTGCCTTGAAGATTTGGAGGCATTATCTTTATGGTGAGAGATTTGAGGTATTCTCGGATCATAAGAGTCTGAAATATTTGTTTTCACAGAAAGATTTGAACTTGAGGCAGAGGAGGTGGATGGAATTTATAGAGGATTATGACTTTGAGTTGCATTATCATCCGGGAAAGGCCAATGTGGTGGCCGATGCCCTTAGCAGAAAACCTGTTGGTGTCATAGCTAGTATAGCCATCCGAGAATGGGAGATGTTGGGTGCACTTGGGGAGTTTGACTTACTTCTGGGTGAATCTGTAGAGGCTGCGGCCTTGTTTTCTGTTGTTGTACAGCCTACACTCGTGACTCGAGTGTTAGAGGCTCAGAGGGGTGACCTTGAGGTAGAAACCCTCCGTGAGAAGATTTCTGGTGGGAAGGTTGAGAAGGGTTTGGCAGTGTATCCCGACCTCAGTGTGAGATACCGAGACCGTCTGTTTGTGCCGGAGTCTTGTCGAGAGGAGGTACTCCGAGATTTTCATCATTCACGCCTTGCGGTGCATCTGGGAGGCACTAAGATGTATCGAGATTTGGGTCGCCAGTTTTGGTGGCGGGGTATGAAGAGAGATGTGGCAGCTTTCGTATCTAAGTGCCTTACTTGTCAGCAAGTGAAGGCCGAACACCGGAGGCCAGCGGGTTTGTTGCAACCCTTGCCTATTGCCGAGTGGAAGTGGGAACACGTCACTATGGACTTCGTTGTGGGTCTTCCGAGGACTCAGCGGGGTAGTGATGCTATTTGGGTGGTTGTAGACCGGTTGACTAAGTCGGCGCACTTCATTCCTATGCGCGTGAGAGATTCGGTAGATCATCTTGCCGACTTGTACATTCGGGACATAGTGAGGTTACACGGGGTTCCAGTGACGATCGTCTCAGATAGCGATCCTCGTTTTACTGCCAGGTTGTGGCAGAGTTTGCAGAGTGCCTTAGGCACTAAGTTGACCTTTAGCACGACTTACCATCCTCAGACTGACGGGCAGTCCGAGCGTACTATTCAGATCCTTGAGGATATGCTTCGGGGTTGTGTTCTAGACTTTAGTGGGTCATGGGAGAGGCATTTGCCGTTGGTGGAGTTTGCCTACAACAACAGTTTCCAGTCTAGTATCGGTATGGCACCGTTTGAGGCCTTGTATGGCCGACCGTGTAGATCTCCTGTTTCTTGGGCCGAGGTGGGTGATGCACCTCTGTTGGGTCCGGAGTTGGTGAGGGAAACGACGGAGAAAGTTGAGCTTATCCGTAAGAGACTTGTTACAGCACAGAGTCGTCAGAAATCTTATGCCGACCGTAGGAGGAGATCTTTGGTGTTTGAGGTGGGTGATCATGTCTTTCTGAAGATATCACCTAGACGGGGTTTGATGAGATTTGGGAAGAGCGGGAAGTTGTCCCCTCGGTTCATTGGTCCTTTTGAGATCCTTGAGAGGATTGGCGAGGCTGCCTATCGTCTAGCTTTGCCACCGCAGTTGTCTGGAGTACAGACGTGTTTCATGTGAGTATGCTTCGGTAGTATGAGCTGGATCCATCACATGTGTTGGATTGGACCGATTTAGTGGTTGATGAGGATGTTTCATATGAGGAGAGACCGGTTCGGGTCTTAGATAGGCGGGATCAAGTTTTGCGAGGCAAAACCATCCCTTTGGTCAAAGTTTTGTGGAAACATCACGGAGTGGAGGAAGCCACTTGGGAACGTGAATTGGAAGTCCGCCAGAAATACCCGGACATGTTTATTGATTTGTAATCTTGTATTTAGATTTTGTAATATTGTTGAACTTAAGAGCTTTATATATGTCTTAAGTTGTAAAACATTGAGTATGTTTTGGTAAATGGGTATATCATAGAGGTTTAGTGTAACATTGCAGATGTTGATTACATTGTTGAATGTGTTGTATATATCTTGCAATTGAATATGATATGGGAATTGCTAACATTGAAAGGAAAAATTCATAACAGTGATGCAGGCTGACATATATGTTGTTTTATATATATTGTGAGATGCCTCTTGATAAAGAGATGAAGTGACCAGTATTGGGTCAAGCTGTTTATTATTGCTATATAATATCTTTGGGAATTGAGAAAAACTTATTTTTATAAACTTATGCTTAATTTCAGGGACAAAATTCTTTTAAGGGGGGGAGGTTATAGCGACCCCGGTCTTTTCCCATTTGATTATAGTATCTGGACTTAGGTTCCGGTTATTCTGTCATTGAATAATTGTTGCTGTCGTCCTTTATTTTCTCATTTGGAGTTATAGGAAGTGTTGGGCAGGTTTGTTTCAGGTTGGTTGGGTTCGTAAACCAAGTGTTGCTATCCAGTTTTTTTGAGTTGGTCGCTCGAGCCAGGGATTTGTCGCTCGAGCGAGGGTTGTATTTTGCGTCTTTTGGCTCGATCCAGCTTTGCTTCGCTCGAGCGAGCGACTGCGTTTGGTTTAGACCTGAGGGTAGTGCTTATTCGCTCGAGCGAGATCTTCTTCGCTTGAGCGAGCGAGGTGTATGTTTTCGAGTTCCTAGCTCGAGCGAGCATTCTGTCGCTCGAGCGTGCTCCAGGGTTGCAGACCTGAAGCATTGCATTCTTGGCTCGAGCGAGCTTTTCTTCGCTCGAGCGAGGTTTTCTTGTGTCTGGTCGCTCGATCGACCATGTCTTCGCTCGAGCGAGCCTGTCCAGTTTATATACGCAGCAGCGGGTTTTGATCTGCCTTTTTCATCTTCTTTTTGATTTCAAACCCTACGTCCGACTTCTCTCTCTCCCCACTCACCTTCTCTCTTAGGTTTGATCTATTTAGAGTGTGTTTCTACCCTAGTTGCTTTATTAAAAAGATAGAGTGAGTCGAGGGCTTCCATTTAATCTGAACATTTGGCGATTTGGAGCACAGTGGTATTTGGGTATTCATCTCTGTCTTCTCCAGTTGGGTTGTTTTCTTTGAGGTAGGGATTTCCTACTCCATTTTATAGGTTTTGTTCTAAGTTTTGGTATTTTGATAAGTTGGGGTTACTTTGATAATTTTGGGAAAAACCTAGTTGTTTAAATTAATTAATTTGTATAATTAATTTAAGGGAATTGGGGAATTTGGTTAAATTCATGAAATTAGGAAATTTATTGCTTAAATGGTGTAGTTGGATAATGTAAATCACTCGCCCATTGAATTGTTGATATATTTATTTCCAGTCTAGAAATAACTGTTTTGGGCTTTCGGTGGAGGATAGTCGTGATTGTTGTAGATATTGCATGTGGATTAGGAATAACTGAAACTAATCACATTGGTTAAGTCATTAATTTTGATTATTGCATTGATACAGAAAATACGTGTATTGATTGAGCATTGCATTTGCATACATTGTTTTGTGTGGGAGGAGATAGGGGATGTACTCCACGGTTTAGGGGAAGATAGGGGATGGACCTCTAAACCGAATTTTGTTTGGGAGGAGATAGGGGATGGACTCCATTAGCATCACTTTTATGTGTGCTTATTTATATAGAAGTGTTTTATTGATACAACACTAAAATGTGTATCAATCTGGAAGTATGAAGTGTTTTGATTTGAGCTTGAGTCTCATTTGTTTGTTGATATTGGAAGGATGTGAATATGATATATGTAATTCACTGTTGTAAGTTTGGCCAGGTTCTGAGCCATGTTGATAAAAATTGGAAAGTAAAACGTGTCTTAGACAATAGTGCCATGAGACTGTAAAATGAAGTAATTGATTATCTTGGTTTACCATCTGTTGAATGCTATTGCTTTATTCATTGCTTATAAGTGGTTTAGTATATTTCTACTGGGCTGTGGCTCACCCTTTATGGGAACATCATTTTCAGGTTCAGGTGATAAGCTACCTCCAAGGACTTAGCTTGGAAGGACTTGGATTTTGAAGACTATTTTTAGTTATTTGTTTTTCATTGTTAGTACATGTAAACACTCAAGCCTAGGGCTTTATTTATATTTGAGTTAGAACTCATACTTTGTGTCCAAGTGTTGGCTTGGAAAGATGTCAGCCGGTAGGGCATTTACTTTGATGTTACATGTAATGCTTTTGTTTAGTAAGACTCTGATGGATATTATAATGAATTATTAAAGTGTTTTCTTTAAATGGTGCATGTCAATGATATATATAATGGGTATATTTTTTGAGGGCGTTACATTGGTTCTATACAAAAGTGAAATTTCTTCTCCACAAGTCCACGCAACAAAGTCATCTACAAAAATACAAAAAAAAAAAAAAAAACATTAGAATTAGACCTAAAAATGCCCAACTTCATGAATGAATTTGGCAACAAGTGACACATAACATATCAAAGAAGCAACCTTCCATGATGAATCAATTATCAATCTTTTTAAAGTTTTGTTATAAGGAACATTGTAAAATGCAAAACAAGCATTACTACATCTGTCATTACTAACATGAAGCTAATGTAACAATCTTCTGTTTGTATGCAACATCTATTCAAATTCTGTGGCTAAACCAACATCAAAGCCCAATGTGAATAAAAGTATTCTTTTTATCAACTTCCTCATTAATTGTTTGCAAAAGGCACTTGAATCATTAGATTGGATATAAAACTATCCCTACTTATTAATGTCTGTCAGTGCCATTTCATTCAAGAAATTGTCCGTGAGAGCGACACGGACGTTTGGGAGCTATTTTCAATTTACGCCCCTGAAAAGCCCTTTTTCGACTAAGTTTCAGGCGTATTCGGCTCTAACTCCCAACCTACGGGTCCGAATTACATTCCGTCAATTGTTACAAGTCATTCGTCATGGGGAAGCTGCCCGTGAGAGGCACACGGTGGTTCGGGGGCTGTTTGAATTTTCGCTCCCGAAACGCCCTTTTTTGACTAAGTTTTGGGCATATTCAGCTCCAAATCCCAACCTACGGCTTCGGATGACGTTTCGCCAGTTGTCACATGTCCTATATGTCATTGGGAAGCTTCTCGTGAGAGCCACACGGTGGTTCGGGAGCTGTTTTCAATTTTCGCCCCCGAAAAGCCTTTTTTCGACTAAGTTTCGGGCGTATTCTGCTCCAACTCCCAACCTATGGGTCCACATTACATTCTATCAGTAGTCACAAGTCATATTTGTCATGGGGAAGCTGCTCGTGAGAGGCACACGGTGGTTCGGGGGCTGTTTTGAATTTTCGCCCCTGAAACGCCCTTTTTCGACTAAGTTTTGGGCGTATGCGGCTCCAAATCCCAACCTACGGGTCCGAATGACGTTCCATCAGTTGTGACAAATCATATTTGTCATGGAGAAGCTGCCCGTGAGAGACACACGGTGGTTCGGGGGCTGTTTTGAATTTTTCTCTCCCGAAACGCCATTTTTCGACTAAGTTTTGGGCGTATTCGGCTCTAACTCCCAACCTATGGGTCCGAATTATGTTCTATCAGTTGTGACAAGTCCTATTTGTCATGGGGAAGCTGCTTGTGTGAGCCAGACGGTGGTTCGGAGGCTGTTTTCAATTTCCACCCCCGAAAAGCCCTTTTTCGACTAAGTTTCGGGCGTTTTCGACTCTAACTCCCAACCTACGGGTCCGAATTACATTCCGTTTGTTGTCATAAGTCATATTTGTTATGGAGAAGCTGCCCGTGTGAGCCACGTAGTGGTTCAGAAGCTGTTTTGAATTTTCGTCCCCCAAATGCCTTGTTTTGACTAAGTTTCGGGCGTATTCGGCTCCAACTCCCAACACACGGGTCCGAATTACATTCCGTCAATTGTCATAAGTCATTCGTCATGGGGAAGCTGCCCGTGAGAGCCACACGGTGGTTCAGGGGCCGTTTTTAATTTTCGCCCCCGAAACGCTCTTTTTCGATTAAGTTTTGGGCGTATTTGGCTCCAAATCCCAACCTACGGATCCGAATGATGTTCTGTCAGTTGTCACATGTCCTATTTGTCATGGGAAAGCTGCCTCTGAGAGCCACACGGTGGTGCGGGGGCTGTTTTTAATTTTCGACCCCAAAAAGCCCTTTTTTGACTAAGTTTCGGGCGTATTCGGCTCTAACTCCCAACCTACGGGTCCGAATTACATTCTGTCAGTTGTCACAAGTCATATTTGTCATGGGGAAGCTGCCCGTGAGTGGGACACGGTGGTTTGGGGGCTGTTTGAATTTTCGCCACCGAAACGCCCTTTTTCGACTAAGTTTCGGGCATATTCGGCTCCAACTCCCAACCTACGGGCCCGAATTACATTCCGTCAGTTGTCACAAGTCATATTCGTCATGGGGAAACTACCCGTGAGAGGCACACTGTGGTTTGGGGGCTGTTTTGAATTTTCGCCCCTGAAACGCCCTTTTTCGGCTAAGTTTTGGGCGTATTCGGCTCTAACTCCCAACCTACGGGTTCGAATTACGTTCCGTTAGTTGTGACAAGTCCTATTTGTCATGGGGAAACTGCCCGTGTGAGCTAGATGGTGGTTCAGGGGCTGTTTTCAATTTTTGTCCCCGAAAAGCCCTTTTTCAACTAAGTTTCGGGCGTATTCGGCTCCAACTCCCAACCTATGGGTCGGAATTACATTCCGTCAGTTGTCACAAGTCATATTATTCATGGGGAAGCTGCCCGTGAGAGACACACAGTGGTTCGGGGGCTTTTTTGAATTTTTGCCCCCAAAACCCTTTTTTTCGACTAAGTTTAGTGTGTATTCGGCTCTAACTCTCTACTTATGGGTCCGAATTACATTCCGTCAGTTCTCACAAGTCCTATTTATCATGAGAAAATTGTCCGTGTGAGTCATACGGTGGTTCAGGGGCTGTTTTGAATTTTCACCCCCGAAACGCCCTTTTTCGATTAAGTTTTGGCCGTATTCGACTCTAACTCCCAACCTACAGGCTCAAATTACGTTCCGTCAATTGTGACAAACCCTATTTTTCATGGGGAAACTGCTTGTGTGAGCCAGACGGTGGTTCGGGGGCTGTTTTGAATTTTGGAGAAAGTGGTTGTGACATCCATACGGTGGTTCTAGGGCTGATTCGCATTTTCACCCCTTTAACATTTTGGGGTTAAGTTTAATGCATTTTCAGCTTCAACTCCCAAACTACGTGTGCTAATGACATTCTGTCTGTTGTGACAGGTCCTATTTGTCACGGGGAAGGTGGCTGTGACATCCGTACGGTGGTTCGGGGGCTGTTTCCCATTTTCACCCCCTTATCGCCTTTTTTCGGGTAAGTTTAAGTCATGCTAAAGTTTAACAAAATAAATGTAACTTACCAATAATAATAACTCAGCCAATACAGAAATGGAATAAAGGAAAAACCTTGGGAGGAAGCCTTTTGAGAAGGACCATCAATGTTTGAGAAATCAAATTAGAAAATCGAGGTCCAATTGCAACATACTCCAGTAGCCTGCATTAATGAATGTTGAAAAGACTGATTACCAATGGAATGTAAGGACAAACATATTGCAGAACACAAACTTCGAATAAACCGAAGTTACCTCTCAATGTCATCTAGGATAATAATGTTTAATGGTGACTTATAAGCATCCTCAAATACCTTCACAATCTGAGCACATTTACTGCTTTCACTAAGCCCAATCATTGTTTCAGTTGATATCTATCATAGGCAGGAAAGTAGAATTTAAAAACATGAGAAAGAAAGAGAAGGATGGAGGGCAGGCTATGAGGATTACTTACTATCTTGACATAGGGAAAATCGCTATCAATACCAACAGTAGCTGCCATTACAGTCTTACCACTGTCCAAAACAAACAAGATTTAGAAAATGATCATTAGCTAATGAGGACAAGAAACCAATGCATTTTTACCTGCCACTTGGACCTTCTAGAAGACAAGTAACAATTGGGCTTCCTTTGGTCACTCTAACTTGCTCAGTCAGTAGCATTGTTCTCTTATATATGTGCTCATGTCGTGCACCACAATTGTCCACGCCATTCAGTCCTCAAATCTCATTCAATAGTTGCCAATAGAATAAATTTGTTTGCATTTTTGGCTACCATCATATAAATCTCAAAATTAAGTAATCTTTTCAAATTAATCATTAGTTTTGCATACTCGAATAAATATTAAATAAAAAATTTGAAAACTCGAATTCATATCTTAGGCAACCAATAATATTTTACAAGTATTACTAGTTACAATTTTTTTAAGTGAAACACCAATATTTTACACCAAAAATATTGGTGTTTCACTTTAAAAAAATAAAAAAAGAAGTGTTTTATTGGCGTTTACGAAATGCAAGAAATAATGAATGTAATGTAAGCAATAAGCATATCAGGAAAAACATAGGCTATAGCAACGAAATTAAATTGATGAAGCATTCTCAAACTTCATATCATTAAAATAAAAGACATGGTTACAATTAACCATATTAGACGGCCCATACAATTAATTATCAGAGTCCTCATCAATATTATAATTATCAACCAAACATCAAGGAAAAAGATTTACAAAATCTCACTTGCCATGGCCAAACTATAATTTATTGGGAATCCATTTGCAGCTTTTGTCATAGTAGATCTATTGTAATTGATATGAATAAGGCTTTGTCTATGGGGACAAAGCGTTTGATATTTCATTCTACATTAACTGAAGAATTGACAATATATACATGTATGTGTGTAGGTGAGGTGCGAGTTTGAAACTGTTTGGTGTCATCATCCAAATTGAACGGAGTCAAATTTTGAGGACTCATTCAATTTGTAAAGATATTGTGAAGGTTGTATTTAAAAAAAAAAGAATTTATAAATCACCAAATTCAATGATCTCAACCCGACAAGCTTTTTTTTTTCTGAACATCAACCATCCATATAAGATGCAAATAGATTTTCTTCAAGTATTGACTATTTAGTAAATGAGAATACATCATTGGTGGATCACACAAATATGCGTCATATTGTAGCAAATTTATTGAACTAAAGCTAATAATGATCTAAACTAACAACCATTTCACTTGTAAAATCATAACAAGGGTACACTAAATCATAACTTTCAAGGAATTTGCTACTCATACACAGAGAGAAATTTCCTTCTAACTTTCAAGGAATCCTGTTTCTCCAAAATAAAAAGATTAAATTGTTATCAAATTCGAAATTAGGAACGAATGTTAATGCATCTTAATTCAATGACATCTACATCACATCCATTGTAACACCCTCAAAAATAAGACATAAAACAACCATTCATAAGATCCATAAACATAGAAGAAATATTATATATTTATTCATCAGAGTCTTCTTTACAAAAGATATTACATGTTAGCCACAAAATAATGCCCTACGGGCTTACAGCTTTTCAAGTTATTACTTGGTTACGACAAAAGATAAGTCCTAGCCCTATACATAGAAAGCCATCGGCTTGGATTTACATCTATCACAAAATATAAATAACAAAACGGTGTCTTCAACTCCTAAACCTCCCAAGCTAAGACCATGGAGGTGGCATGTCCCCTGTACCTGAGAAATGATGTCCCAAGTAGGGTGAACCAATGCCCAGTAGAGATATGCTAAATAGTATATGAGGATTAACTAAAACATTAGCATCCGATAAATGATTAACAATTGTAAACTAACTTACATCCTTTCCATAACCAATCAATACGTACATCCATATTTCAATCCACTTCCATTAATTTATCCAAATCACTTCATTGACATAGTTCATTGATATCTGAACATTTCAAAATGAGACTACAATTCACTTTATCAACACTTCAATCATAAACATCATTCACACACTTCCATTATCTTGCCATTTTACGGAACTACGTCCAAGGGAACCAGTACCCAAATATATATATGATTTAAGGACTTTCACCTTGGACACTCCGGCCAACTTTATTATCAATAGAGTCCATCCCCTATCTCCTCCCAAACAAAGATACATATGCAATATATTTAAACACGTTGTCATATACGATGACCAATTCAATCACATATTCAATGTTTATATCCAACCGTCATATTCAATGACATATTCCAATTGATTCGTTTCAATTCACCTAATCATCATGCAATTTCTACAACAATAATGGCTATCCTCCACCGATAGCCCAAAACAGTTATTTCTAAACAGATAAATAAATTTATCAAACAGATAAATTATCACATTTCCATAGGTGAGTGATTCATCAATCCAACGATACCATTTAGTCATAATTTTCTCCAATTTCATGATTCTCAAACCAATTTCATATTCTCACATTGATTTCATAATTCAAGCCAATAATTAATTCAATTTAAATTAGGGCATTTTTTTCCTTTTCTCAAAAATTGCACCTAAGGCCAAATTTCACCATTTATACACAAACAACCCCATTTTCAAGACCCCACATACATATGGAACCCTACATTAGGAAATCCCTCTTTTGTAATTTCAACTCAAACTCTAACTTCACCCAAACTTCCCAAATCCCACCATTTATACAAAATGACCAATATTTATGTTAAAGCTCATAGTAGTGAGTAAATTATCCTTACCCCAAATGAAGAAGCTCGAAGGAGAAGAAGAGAAAAACTCAAGATGCTCCAAATCCACACTTTTTCGGATCAAAATGAAGCCCACACAATGCTCTACCTTTTTAACAAAGGGAAAAGGGTAGAAAACCTCTAGAACAAGGTGTATTTGTAGAGAGAGTGAGAGTGTAGAGAGAGAGACAGCCGGATTTAGGGTTTGGAGTGAAAAGAAGATGAAAAAGTGATAACAATTACGCTGCTGCGAACTGATATATGTGAGGGTCGCTCGAGCGAATGAGTTGTTGCTCGAGCGACCAGACACAACAAATACCTCGCTCGAGCGCAAGAAGCGTCGCTCGAGCGAACAATGCGAAGCTTCAGGTTTGCCACCACGTAAACGCACGTTTGAACGCAAGAGTGCTCGCTCGAGCGAAGGAACACAAAACACAGGGCTCGCTCGAGCGCAGAAAGCTCGTTCGAGCAAAGAATACCAACCTTCAGGTCTTTCAGAGACGCAAATGCATGCTCGAGCACAAGAGTGCTCACTCGAGCGAAGAGACACACCGCATAAAGCTCGCTCGAGCGCAAAAAGCCTCGCTTGAGCGAAGAAGCCAAATTCTGGGCAGCAACCTTTTGTTCCAACTCACAACCAACATGTTCCAAACTTACCCAATACATCCCACAACTCAAATACAAAGAATAAATGATGGAAGTAACGTATAGACAACGACATACTACCACGGAACCCGAGTCCAGAATACAATAAATGACAGGAAAAAATGGGGATCGCTATATTCATAAGCTTATATACTCACGGTACTCACCATGAAAATTGTTCACAGCTTTATTGGCCTCCTCAGGTGTTAAGAAACAGACAAACCCAAACCCCTTGCTGGTTCCTTTTTCATTTTGCCACAAGTCTTGTGTGTGTGTGTTTTTTTTTTTTAGTTTAAGGACGCTAACTACCCATCTCTTCACCAATCTCATCATTGACCTAAGACTATCACACTCCCATAAATTTACTTAATTCTACATCTAGAATCTGAGTAAAAATGAACACACGCACGCGCGCACAGATTCTTTTGACCTTATATTTATCTAAGGTTCATATGTTTCTTAAAATTTACAACAATTTTCTGCGTATGATGGTTCAACTAGTTAACCCACCAGTCAAAACAATGACTAATGGGACTTGTTCCATAATGGTTAATGTCAGGCCAAGTTTAAAATTATTATTATTATTAATAATTTTTTTTTAATGTCAGCAATACCCCATATTTTCAGATTTATTATTATTATTAATTTTTTTTTTAAAAATGTCTAAAATCATATGAAATTATAGTAAATAATGACGAAGCTGTTCTTTTTTTTATTAATGTTGTATGTCGAAAGTGATCCTTAATAGAAACCTGTTGGAAATTCCACCAGAAATTTGTAAATAAAGTACATTGCAACAGAAAAATATGGACTGCTAGCTATGGTCAATTAATTTTTATCTGAGATCATAATTATATTTGTTTCTATTGCTCTAGGCAATCACGCTAAAGACATATCCCGCTGAGCTCTCCCTCACTGCTTGGATATGCCAATTAGGAACAACTTAGGGGGCCATAGTGGCGCTTATAATGGAGAGGGGAAATGCTAGCGTCTGGTTTGTAAGCTGGGGCACCAAACTCTGTTCAATTTTTTTTTTATCTTCATCTTCCAAGTAGCAAATCCTATTTTTTAAATTCTTTTAGCACTATTAATCTTAAGTAACATTGTAACAATCTACATGCACCTAGTCTCACAGCAATCAGCATTCCTCTTTCTTCTTGAGACTTATAGGGGTGATGGGATTCATCACTCTATACTATCACTTCCTGTAATTTATTCATAATGGAATTGGTCTTGCTGTCTCTTGTTTTCAAGTCGTTGCTTTGTTACGCCTATTTTATTACTTTGTTGAACTCAACTAGATGGAACTTTTTCTATTTCTATGACTGGTTGAAGAACTTTGACAATTTGATTAATGGTTACTAGAACTCACTGGGCTTATTTTCAGAGTTTCGAATTATATTTGGATTACAGAATTACTGCCAAGTAGACAAAACACTAGTTGTAGTGGTGGAATTATGAGGCCTCGGGATTTTAAAACAACCATTAATGGCTTAATTCCTTAATTTTGTTCTATGGATGAAAATGAATCAGGCAATGTGCTGGCAAATCATGGACATTCTCTTGAAGAAGATAGGGTTTGCTTTGGACTTCTAGGATGATAAAGTTGAGGATTCAAGCATTCTATATCTTTTGCTGAAGTTAGGTGTATAGTTGTATTGTATGCGCACACATGCATGTGTGAAAGTCTTCAATTCCTCTAACATGTCATATTTACTAGATATGTTACATGGACTTCTCTAAAAGCATGAAGTAGTTGTGTTAGACATGCAACACTTGGATAAGGTGCATGTGTTTGACATGACTAACTGGACATGCCCCGAGCAAATTTGTCAAGTACACATAAAACTCTATAGTGCAACTCATAAACTAATAATGGGACTTTTAGTTATTATTTAACTCAATATTCTATGGTTGCTATCCTGACTTGTAGAAACACTAATAATATAGGAAGTTCATATTTTAATGTCTGAATGACTTTTTCAACAGCCAATGAATTTGATTAGCTTTCAAAAAATATACTATACTTACTCATATCAAATGGCTAGTATTATTCTTAAAATAAAATACATACAACTAATTGAATTTTTTTTATTATATGTACCCTTCTTTTTTCCCCCCTTTTTTTTGTTGAAAATTTGGTGGAAACTAAACACCATCAAGTCTGCTGAAGTTGAAATAAATAAACCCAACAATAAAAAACAAAAATTTCTCCAAAGATTGAACTAGCAAAGAATTTGACTATGAATTCAGTAATCAATATGCACAAATTTTTAAAAGAATACTATGAACTAGCACTAGTTTTCTTTCTGGAAACAAGAAATCAAAAGAAAAATTACTAAGAATTATTATATATAATTTGTCTATCTCCTAACAATTCATGTGTATAACATATATATACTGATAAAATTCGTCACTATATTATTGCCCCTGAATCCAAAGTCACAGAGAGAGAGAGAGAGAGAGAGAGAGAGAGAGAGAGAGAGAGAAGAAAAACCCACCACTCAAATATCCTTGTTTTTGGCCATGTCCGTGTCTACATCTCCATCTTTAATGACATCAAAATCAACAACCTTTCTCCTCCGAAGATGCATCTTGACATAGAAATTAAGAAACAGCGAGAGAATGGCAGCATTGAGAACCAAATTGAAGCCCCAAGCCCCAATTCCATTACACTCACCTTTCAAAAAATGAAGCAAAAGCACACACACATCGCACAAAACATTACAACCGAAAAGAACAATCTGACAAGTGACCACAAAAAGGAAACAAGCACTGGGCAAACCAATGGCAGTCCAAAATCTGTAGCCATAAACAAGAGAGTAAACAGGGGTGTGTAGACACCCCATTTTTGACCGACCTTAAGACTCAGACGTCACCAGTTGAGTGCTCGGTGATATTGCATATCGTGCTCGTTCAGAAGTTTCAGAGTCTCGGCTGCGAGCCTTGCCTCCGGACTTCCGGACTCTTTCCTGCCTTGCCCCGATTTGTGAACCAGGCTCTGTTTTCTGTGTTTTCTCTTCCTGAAGGGAGAGAGAGGTCTCGTAGTTCATCTCTCAGTAGCCGTAGGCTACATTTCGTGGTCGTAGGCCATTTTTCCCATTTGGAGCCCGGTTTCCAGTTTTTCGGAGCCGACAGCCGTGTGCCTCGGTTCAGGACCGCCTAACGACCTCCGTTTGCTCCGGTTTTCGGCACACATCTTATTTACTCCCTTTTGGGGGACACTGTGGCCCGAGAGACCAACTTTGTGGTCGAATGCCACCTCCGGTGCTTAACAGCCCATTTTCGGGGCCTCGGGCCGCGCATTTCGGTCCCCGAACCTCCATTTTGCATCCTTTTTGGTTCATTTTTGGTGGAGACCTTATTTTCATTGTTAGAAATCTTGTAGAAGGGTGGGAGGCCAGCAATTGTTCTGAAAAGCCAGCTTTATTTCTTCATCGCTCTCCGTCGCCCGTTTTCCTCACTAAAAAGCTAATGTTGACCACCCCGGGGCCACTTTCTTTAGCCCTAAACCCCATATTTGTGTTGTACACACCTGGGAGGCCACCAATATGTATAGGCCAGCCAGTAATTGTCCTTGACCCTTTTGAACCCCTCTAAAAAGTTGGCTTTTCTCTCTCTTGGTTTACATTTTCTGGGTTTTGACAACATATTTGTGTTGTGCACACAAGGGAGGCCACCTTTTTGAGGTGGCCGGCCAGCAATCTTCATTGACCCATTTGACCCCTGGCCGGCCGGCCATGGGGGGTGGCTGGCCGGCCACCTGAACCTTTTGAACCTGGTCGGCCTTGATCCTTTCTCCAAGTGTATTCCAGCTGTGCAATTTGTCTTCCCCCAGATTTTGTATCCGGGGGGCTGCCTTTTGGGGGGGAAATTTGAATTTGTTTTTCCCCCCTTTCCTTGGCCTCTCTCCCTCTTTAAAACCAACACTCTCCTCCATTTCTAAGGGTTACAAAAAATTGTTTAGGGCCATTGCATACAATCTTCCCTCTCCTTCTCTTCCAAGCCTCAAAACACCCTTGGTTCTTGGCCATTTACACACCAACCCATAGCACAAGGCCTCCATCCTCCATTCTAGAATTTTGGGACTGTTTTGAAGAGGTTGAGAGCTCAGAAATTTGGTCCAAGAGCTGCTGAAGTTTGGTCTTCAAGGGTAAGTCTTCTTCTCATCTTTTCTTGCCTTATTTTGCATACTTTCTTAGCCTTTGTTTCTTGCATATTTGGGCTTCGACCCAAACTTGAAATAGTCATATTTCCATCTCTTCTCCATGTTTTATCAAGGGTCTTTCTCTGTTTGAGGTCTCCTCCTCCCCCTTTGTGTTTAAACTCTCTTTTAGGCCTATTTTTGCATGATATTTTAGGCTTATTTGTGAGCTGTTTTGGACTTGGTCATAAACTGTGAAATGTCTTTTTTTGAGCCCCTCTTCAACTTTTCTGAAGGGCTCTCCTCTGTTTGAGGTCAGCTGCTACCACTTGCCTCTTTATCCCTCTTTTAGGCCTTTTTCTTGCATGCTGATTTAGCCTCACTTTTGTTCATTTTTGAGACTTGATGTAAACTGTAAAGTGCTTAATTTTGAGCCCCTCTTCAACTTTGTTGAAGGGATCTTCACTGTTTGGGGCCAGCTGCTATCCCTTGTCTCTATTCTCTCTTTTAGGGCCATTTTTGCATGATAGATTAGCCCCATTTATGTTCATTTTTGAGACTTGTTATAAACTAGAAAAAGGCTTGTTTTGACATCATCTTCATGTTTTATTAAGGGCATTATTTTATTTGAGGTCACATGCTTCCTTGTATGCTTGATTGTCCCTTGTTTTGAGCCTTACACCTAAGCCCCAATTGCATGCTTTGTTTGGCCTTCTAGCCACTGAAATCCAGTGGATTTTCAGTGGCTGGAACACTGTTTTGAGAGCCAAGATTAGAGGGGGGTGACCCCCTCTCTCCTTCTCTTGTTTGGTGGCCTTTTTGGCCTTCCAAAGAGACCCTACCTTGCATGCTTCGAAGTCACTTTCCAGGGTCAATTTGATGATTTTTAGGACAACCATATTTGATTTTCATAGTTTTTTATGCCATGCTAAATGTCTACCTTGTATGTGCTTAATAACTCCTTGCATGGCCCTCCAAAGTAACTCATTATTTTTGCATACCATGGTTGCATATCAGTGGTTATTTGGGCCTATTTTCACATGATTTATTCACTTATTTTTTCTGGTTTGGTGAGATTACATTTGCTTCATATACTTTCCATGTAAACCATGATTGCTAGTCAAGATTGCATGCTATTTTGTCCACCATGCTAGCATCTTTTGGCCATGCTTTGAACTGGAAATGTTCATGTTTTGGGACTTCCTTGGCTCTGTCTTCATGCTTTATGATCAAATAATGCATGCTTTGTATAGCTATAAGTCATTCCATGTGCCTAGTTTCGAGTTTCGGGTTTCATCTCATGCATCGGGTGCCATTTTTCCATGTTTTGGGGCTGTTTAGCATCATATTTCAGTGCTGGAATTTGTGAGTTTGCATGCCATCTTGCATACCTTGCCATGCCTTGTTAGAGTTACATGTTATGCCTTAGGTTCGGTCCTCGGTTTGCGTGCATGCGTGCACGCATTTCGAGAGTCTCATTTTCACCTAATGGCTACTGATATGAGTGTGGCTGAGGTCCACTCACGTTGATGTAAGTCTATTATGCATTGTGTATGCCATTTCATTTCATAGCATTGCGTATGCAAGGTTGTATGTTAGAGCATTGTGTATGCCTCGTTACATCGTGCATTGTGTATGCCATTTCATAGCATTGTGTATGCTAGGTTGCATGTTAGGATTGCATTCATGCATGTCATGCATATTGCATTGTGCTTGGGATAGGAGTTAGCCCAAGCACGGGAAACGAGGGACGCTTCGTACTCCGAGTAACGGAACGTGTCTCAATTCTCGGTCGCCGACACTCCGGATTATTCATGATGGAGTCTAGGCCTTGTTGTGTCCATATGTGCATTCATTTCATATTGAGTCATGCAATTCGACTTCTCGGCCATCATGCATCGAGATGCGTGATTGGTGGCACGAGGATCGAGGACTACACTCCTTGAAGAGTAGTCATGCATACATATGTGAAAATATTTTGCCATGCCCCTTTGTTGCTCTCTGTTGCAGCAAATCAGAAATCAGCAACCTTCCGGAGCCTGGCACCCATCCCAAGAATAATTGCAAACAGAGGCAAATCGGGGCATCGCAAAGGATTCTCTGCATAAGGCAACCCGAGCATGCATCATTCATCATTTGGAACAGAGCTGAGGCAGTCCATGGATTTGCGTGCCAATTTACTACTTTCCTAGATTAATTTGTTAATTAATTAGGATTCTGTATTTATTCGGGACTGTATTATTTATTCATTTGGGACTGTATTATTTATTTGGACCCTCTGCGCGAGGGCAATGTTGTAATAAGTGTGAGTGTGCGTGTGTGTGATGTATGTCTTCCAACCCCACGTCTTTCTCCTTTTTATTTATCAGCTTATGATGGTTAGATTAGGGCACGTTTCAATTAGCATACAGTATGATAGCATGTTTGCATTCATTCATCTGTCTTGCATGCACCGGGCTCGGCGCATCATACTAACTGCATTTGTATCTCAATTCCAAGTTGAATACATGTTAGTTGTAGCATTTCACATGCCATCTTTAGAACAGCCGAGCCTATCTTAGTTGCATTTTGCATGTGTTGCATTAGGCATTTCTGTATAGTTAGGATCATGCATGGATTTCTAACATAGTTTTTGTTTTGGCTTGGAGTACTCGGTAAGTGTTTATGCTTTAGCATCCTTGCATGTGTGTGAGTGACTGCCATGATGGCATGCTTACCATGAGGCTATATACTTATGTGATACAACTGCCTGAATGCCTGTGGGTGAAGGTTGGATTATTTGAATTGGAATAAATGCATTGACTGTGAGTTTTAAGCCCAGTAGATAGTGGCAAATCATCTTGTTTTCTAAGCCCACCCGAGGGTGGCAAATCCACATTTTAGCCTACTTGCGGGTAGCACCATCAAACCACTTTAAAAAAAACAAACATGAAATGTTTTGTTCCAATTCAGGTGATCCAATCTATACTTGTATGCTGTGTGCATCACATAGTAAATCTAGGCTAATAACCGGAATAAGAACGCATAATGTTTTCAAAACTAGATATCATGGTTAGTAGAGGCCGATCTTTGATCGGGCGAGCGGGGGTGCTCACGAAATGACCTTCCCCAATCGTGCCCAAGTTCCCGAGCCGAGGCAACTTTGGTGATGACGGACACGTGGCCTTAGGCAACGAGTAAGGGTTTCCTAAATTTCCCAAAATAAAATATTTAGGTGGCGACTCTATATCTGGCAAAGCAGTCCATCTTTGGTACTTCTTTCAAAAAAATCTGTGTTCTCAAAATGATTTGCCGGATTTGGACTCTTTGGTTCAGATTAAGAACCGTGACAATTTGAGTCCGAACTGTAGTGAGTCCAAATGAACAGAACGGGACTCATCCTCTCGGGGCGTTCGGGGACGTCTACAGTTTCTGGCAACTCCGCTGGGGAATTTAGAGAACTTGACTCGAACTCATGATATCTGGTTTTGACTACACTTATGTGTTCCTTTGCATTGCATGTGCATTGGTGCGCCTAGGACACCGTGTTTGCCATCTGCTATTGCTGAACGGTTTGCCGGAGGCTCGCTTCGAGAAGCGTGCCATAAGGCTGACCGGTTACGGGCTCTGCCAGTATAGGAGCAGAAACCCCAGTTTTACCGGGGCACCTTTTTTGACCATTCGACCTAGTGCATTTTCGGAATCCATAGTGACCTTTCCAAACTAGGACAGGTTGCTTAACCGTTTATAGGTTGTTTGAAACCGCTGCGTGCGTAGTGAAACCCTAGCTCCTGACAAAATAGGACAGGGAAACCCTACCCCTCTATAGGGGTGTTTTGGCTCTCACTTGCTTGCTATGTGCTTTTAGGGTGTGTCTCTACAGGAATGCATGTAACAGTTTGCAAGTCTGGGTATCAGGCCTGCGGGCATCAGTATCTGGGAATCAGCTTTACCTGAGGGTATCAGTTCACCGGCAGAATTTTGGGCAGAATTCAGTAGAGAGCACAGTTATTCGGCTGCTCATATCTATTCAGGTGAAATCAGGCTGAGATGCTGCATGTTTTATCTTTTGCTAGGTAGTCTTGGAACCATAGCTTCAAAAGGCTCCGATATCCCCCGAGGTTCATCGGACTTGTGCTGATAGACTTTGTCAGGTCAGAGATTCAGTTCAAGGGCAAATTAGTATTCCTCCGCCAGAGGCAGGGTAAAAGGGCCAGTCAGGCACAGATCACCAGTTCAGCAGTTACCAGATCAGTGGCCCTTATCCACCCCACCAGTGAATAGTCAGGCTGAGGCCTCAGTTTCTATCAGTTTTTGGTCACCCCACCAGTCAGTCAGTCGGAACAACAGAACATGGCAGGGATGGAGGAAATGATGCGTCAACTTCAAGAAAGTATGAAACTCATGCAGCAAGACGCTGCCCGCCAGACGAAATTTGCCAAACAGCAGGTTGCAATCATGGCTCAACAGACAGAGTTAATTACCCGGCTACAGCAGCAAACCAGAGCATCTGCTTCGCACCAAGCCCCTCTTCCACCAGGTGTCCCAGCACTCGAGGAGGCACCAAATGGCCAGGGAGATACGGACATTCCGACAGGACTGGCTCCGCCCCCAATCCTACCCCAATTACCCAAAACACCCACCAACCTGCTCGATTCTCCCTTTGAGTCCGAGGTGGACCCCACAGCATTGAAGGTGAGCAAGATTGAAAAACTGTTCAAGAAATCTCAGGGCGTCAAGTCCATCCCGGACATTGAGGATGGATATACCGATGCGGTCGTGACACTGCCAGATCGCTTTAAAATGCCACATATCGACCGCTTTGACGGATCTAGGGATCCCCTGGTGCATCTCCGGTTGTTCTTAGATATACTACGGTCGATGGGCCTCACCAGACCGCAGAACCTTTCATTGTTCGGCCGGACCCTATCAGGTGTGGCCGCTATCTGGTATGCAAAATTAGAAGACGATGTCAAACGGAACTGCGATGAGATGGCCAAGGCCTTCGTTGCGCAGTACTCCTATAACACACAAATCGAGGTCACAACCCGTGATCTTGAGGCGACAAGGCAGGAGCCTAAGGAGAGCTTTTCTGAATTCGTAGCCCGCTGGAGGGCCAAGGCCTCAATGATGACCATTAGGCCTACTGACAAGGATCAAATATGGATGGTTGTGCGTAACCTCCAACCCAAACTGATGCAGAAAATGATCGTGCTCCCCTTCCCTACCTTTTTAGATTTGCATGAGATGGGGGTACAGATTGAAGATGCCTTGAAGCAGGGCTTGATTGATAAAGACAAAGAGCAACCCAGGAGAACCTTCAACTGCAACAACAATACAGGCACAAGCAGTGCTGCAACTATAAGATCTTCTGAAGTGGGTATGGTCATCACCGCTGCATCAAAAACAGCCTCCCCATTCACCGGTGCGTCTGGAAGTAGCTCACGGACGGCCAAATATCCACCCCGAGTCAAGAGGGTTTTTACCCCACTTTATATGTCTTTGTCAAAGGCTCTAGAGGTTTTGCTCAGGAAAGGACATCTGAAACTGTTGGAACAACAGCCTCTACCCTATCCTATCCTTCCAAAGCATGACCAGACTAAGTACCGTGCCTACCATCAACAAACTGGTCATGAGACCGATAGCTGCTTTCGCCTGTGCCATGATGTACAAGATCTGTTTGACAACAGGGTCATCGCCGCACCAAGTCCTACAAAGTCTATCGGCAGTTGATCAGTGAACTTGTGGGGGATAATGTGATGAGATCCGGGGATGAACCACTTGCGGGCGGCGCTCAGTTTACTCCGGATGTGGAGTATAGCACGCACTGTTTTGAGCATTTTGTGAATGCTAGCTTTTGTACTTTCTGACTTAGGTATTGGGTCAGTCTTGTTATATCGTATTGAGTCAGTCCTTCTGTACTGAGTCAGTCGCGTCAGTCTTGTCGTATCGAGTCCGCCCTGTTGTACAAAGGTCGGGTGATTCCAGGGGTGTTACCTCGGGCATCACCATTTTGTTTTGTGTTTGTCTTTTCGTTTTGCTTTGAGTCTGTTCCTGCTTGGAGCCAGTTACACCAACAAATTTGAATGGAACAACGGTAATTTTCACGCTCTTGTATTTGCTTCTGCCGTGTGCCAGTTGTGCCAAAAGTTCTGATTGAGATGGCGGTATTTGACCAGAACTGTGTCTTTTCTGTGCCTTAAACTTATTGCATTGACCTAAGTTTTTAAAACTTTTTCTAACATTGTGGTGAAAACAAAGAGGAAGGAATTCCTCGGGATTTGCAAAAATTTGATCAACTGAGAGAAAGAGAAGCGTGCTAAGCCCTTAATGAATGAGATCATGCTTGTTAATGTGAGTACTGAGAAGGATCCTGCCTTGATCCAGATTGGTTCTACATTGTCTTCAGCGCAAGCGACTAGTCGCTTTCTTAAAAGATTTCAAAAAATGTTTTGTGCGGTCCTGCGAAGACCTGTGTGGAATCGCTCTTGAGATTGTGCAGCCTAGGATCGCTCTCAGCCTCGAGACTCGACCCCTTGCTTTCAAACCTCGAACTCGGACTCAGAAAGTTCAAAGGTCAACCATAATGTGAGGCCTGCGTGGCCAGATTCGAAGCAGCCCTCGAACTAGGGGCAAGAAAAGTCAGATCAAGAAGATCAAGTGTTTTCAAAGGAAGCTTGCGAAGCTAGATCAAAAGCCCTCAAACTAGGGGCAAAACTGTCAGATGTGCTCGAAGAGTCAAAAAAATTGGGATGTTTCTTAAGCTAACAAAGATCGGCAAGAATGCCAAATCCCAGAGGGGAAGAAAGAAGAAAGTATTGCTGAAGAAAAACTGAGTTTCGATCTACAACACTAGGGGCAAATTCAGCCTCCACGGGATGGACTCCTGCATCGTCAGTGAACAGCAGCCACTCTCTTGAATTCAGACGGATTCGAGATCTCAGAACCATTTGACATGGACCAAGCTACACTTTTACCCTTGAGAGGCTCGCTGGGCCGAAAACTCGGAAGGGCGACCCAGGCAAAAGTTAGAGCAAAAAAAAGAACAAAAAAAAAAAAAAACAGAAGAAAAATGCAAAGAACAAAAAAGAAATGAAGAAAAAGAAATGAAAAATTCTGAAAAAGAATGAACAAAGTAGAAAAGAAATGAAAAGAATTGAAAAGAAAAGAAGAACATAGCTCGCAAGGTTGAAAACCCGGAAGGACGGCCTTGGCAAAAGTTAGAGCGCAAAAGGAGAGGTTAAATACCCGAGTGTACCTTAACCCCGAACTACGTAAGGCTTGATTCCCGTCTTTCGGATACGTAGGCAACTTCATTCTAAAGTCAAGCCGTAAAACACTTCAAATCCGACTGTGTCCATGTGATGGTTCTGGTCATCTCTGTCTTCTCTGTATCCGAGAATTCTGTTGTGATCATCACCCTGAGGGTTGATTGCAATGCGCTGCAGTGCCATTTAGACAAGGGGCAACTTTCTGTTGCCATACCACGCGCTGTGGCGTTGTTCAAACAAGGGGCAACTTTCCGTTGCCATGCAGCTCCCTTCAAGTGAGGGGCAATTTTCCTTCGAATCTGAGGTTTTGTATCTCGAGAGTGGGTTCTATGCTCGTTGAGCAGTGGCCGTTTGCAAAAACAATTTTTGAGAATTTTTACTAAGGTTGACTGAGTTTCTCTCGAAAACTATTCCATTTTTCCAAAACTGGACCTTTTTCTTGGACCCAAAAAAAGAAAATTTTCAGTGCTCATAACCTAACTTGCATGATTTCAAATCAGAAAATTGAACAAGCATGTTAATCTAACTCTCATGTCGGTCAAAATTGTTTTAATCGAAAACCAAAACAAAAAAATTGGTCAAAATGATGAACTAGGGGCACAGTTGAGTCAGGCTTCCTGTCTTTTTCCCGTTGCCAATGCCTTTGCCAGAAAGGGCACCATACTTGCCAAGAAGGGCACTCTCCCTGCCAGAAAGGGCACAACTGAAACTGACAACAAAAGAGCTGAAAGCTCTCTCATCCTCCAAGCAACGAGGTATCAAGCCAAGTGCGAAGCACGAACTGGAATGGATCAAGATATCCCACTCCCTCATCTGGACAGATCTAACCACATCCAAACTCCCCGGCAAAGCATCGACAGCCGATGTCAGCTGCAGATTCGCTACACACTTAGTTGCAGCGCAACCCCTCTGTGGGAGGAACTCACTAGCTGCGCGCAGAAAAAGAAGAATCTAGCTGAGTGCTAGGGGCAAGAGCCCACAACTTTTTGTTTATCCATAAAAAATGAGAGATTAAAGAATAGAGAGATGTGCGCTGAGAGGAAAAGTGAGGAAAGGGTTTTGTGAGAAAAACCGAGCTTGAAGGCCGAGTGATATGAGAATCACAAATGAGAAAGGGTGGGAAACAATACCCAGAGAAACAGGCTCCCTGTGCGCGTCTGAGTGTCGTGTCTTTTTGTTTTACCTCGATTCTTGTCTTGAGTCATTTTTTTTGAGTGTCTGTGTTTGTGTTTAGGTTGTTTACCTTTTGTTTTCCGTTGTTGAGTCGTAGTGCGCTGTGTTCAGTCGTAGGCTCAATACCTGGTCGAGAACTCATTTATCAATTTCAAAATAAAATCGTTTTGCGCTCCGAGTGCCGTACCGTTCTCCACATCTGTGCAAAACAAGATTCGTTCTTTCATAAAACCGCAGGGTTCAACCCAGGTCATGTCAGAACAGCAAAACCAGGACCTATTTGAAGCTATATGGGTTCCAGACTACAAAGCAAAAGAAAAGAGGAGATGTCGGGTATCTGAGTTTGTTTCAACTTCAGTAAGTTCCGAGACTACATTCCGTGTGTACCTCTTCGGGTCTTGCCATTGCTCTGAAGTACGAGTGTGCCTCTACCTCAAGCTCAAGATCAAGTCTGCTTCAAGCCAGAATGGCGATCAAAAGTGCTCTCCCTGAGTACCATTCCTTGCCAGAGGCATCTTGGCTGTGTTCGCAATGAGTTCCTAAGAGACCAACTGTGAAGGTGGAAACTAGAGTTCGAATGGCTGATGCCTAGAACGTAAAGGTTCGGGATTTCCGGGACTAAAGTCTTGTTAAAATACCCAGAGGCGTGTCCTCGGCTTGAAATCTATATGGAAGCCCCATAGGTTGAGATAGCGTGTATGCACCTCAATTCTGGATACTGAACCAACCTAGTCTGTCACCCCGTTGGAGAATAGGGAGAGTTGTGAATATGATCAGGAAGAAAGGCAACATCCAAAGTGTTCTACGTGAAGAATCCTTGTCAGTATTTCAGAGCCTTTGTACTGTGAGTTGAAGGTAAGTGTTCGAAGAGCACGAGGGGAGATCCCCGTCAGAGTAGAGCGGTTCATCGCCACTCACCCCATGAGGTGCTTTCTAAAGCACCGCTACGCTTGTTTATTGCGTTCCTTAAACATCATGCATTGTATTGCATTGTACCTATCAAGTTTCTTTCTCATTCATGCGCGATATTGTATGTACGGTTCATTCAAAAAAGTTCCGTTTGAGATCCTTTATTTAGTGTATCAATCACACTTCATTCAGTTAGTGTATCAATCACACTTCATTTCTTTAGTGTATCAATCACACCTCATTCACCCTTAGTGTATCTATCACACTTTCTTCGTTCGCTTAGTGTATCAATCACACTTCATTTATTTAGTGTATCAATCACACTCTCATTCATTTAGTGTATCAATCACACTTCTTTCATTTTGTGTATCTATCACATACATTCTCGTTTTGTGTATCAATCACACTTCACTTCATTCACTTAGTGTATCAATCACACTTCATTCACTTTTGTGTATCTATCACACACATTCTCACTTTGTGTATCTACCATGCACATATTCACTTTAGTGTATCTATCACATACATTCTCGTTTAGTGTATCAATCACACTTCATTCATTTAGTGTATCAATCACACTTCATTCATTTTTAGTATATCAATCATACTCTGTTCACATAGTGCATCTATCACACTTTGTGTTCATTTTCAGTATATCAATCATACTCTGTTCACTAAGTGCATCTATCACACTTTGTGTTCATTTAGTGTATCTATCACACTCGTTCACTAAGTGCATCTATCACACTTCGTGTTCACATTTAGTATATCAATCATACTCTGTTCGCATAGTGCATCTATCACGCTTTGTGTTCATTCTCAGTATATCAACCATACTCTGTTCACATAGTGCATCTATCACACTTTGTGTTCACCTTTAGTGTATCCATCACACTCGTTCGCATAGTGCATCTATCACACTTTGTGTTAACCTTTTGTGTATCCATCACACTTTGTTCACTAAGTGCATCTATCACACTTTGTGTATCCATCACACTTGTTCACTAAGTGCATCTATCACACTTCGTGTTTACCTTTAGTGTATCCATCACACTTGTTCACTAAGTGCATCTATCACACTTTGTGTTCACCTTTTGTGTATCCATCACACTTGTTCACTAAGTGCATCTATCACACTTTGTGTTCGCTTTTTAGTGTATCAACCACACTCTGTTCACTTAGTGCATCTATCACACTTTGTGTTCGCTTTTAGTGTATCCATCACACCTGTTTACATAGTGCATCTATCACACATTGTGTTCGCTTTTAGTGTATCAATCATACTCTGTTCACATAGTCCATCTATCACACTTTGTGTTCACTTTTAGTATATGAATCACACTTTGTTCACATAGTGCATCTATCACACTTTGTGTTCACCTTTAGTGTATCAATCACATTCTGTTCACTTAGTGCATCTATCACACTTTGCGTATATCCATCATGCTTTGCTCCACATAGTGCATCTATCACACTTTGTATTCACTTTGTGTATCTATCACACTTTGCTTCACTTAGTGTATCAATCACACTTTATTCATACAGTGTATCCAGCACATTCTCTTCACTTTTGTGTATCTATCACACATGCTCGCTAAGATTGCATCATAACTGCATGAAATGTAGTTTGATTTGCCTTCCCGCTTAAAACTGTCGCATTTATTGTGAATATTTGCTTCGTTACAGCTTTATTTACATGATCCTTACTGCATGAAATGTAGTTAGATTTGTATATGCTTGCTGCTTTGCATAATCATGAGTTACGTCTGGCTTTGTGCATATCATTTTGCATCTTGCCCCCTGCCTACGGGCACGCCTGCGGGCGCATCTCTGTTTATCTCGCCTGTTTGTCTAAGTCTTCGGCCTTGTCAAAAATGGGTCGTCTCTGGGTTTTGACATTCACTCCCGTCACTTATGACTTCCAAGTTTTGTCAAAGAGGGGCAACTGTAGACACCCCATTTTTGACCGACCTTAAGACTCAGATGTCACCAGTTGAGCGCTCGGTGATATTGCATATCGTGCTCGTTCAGAAGTTTCAGAGTCTCGGCTGCGAGCCTTGCCTCTGGACTTCCGGACTCTTTCGTGCCTTGCCCCGGTTTGCGAACCAGGCTCTATTTTCTCTATTTTCTCTTCCCGAAGGGAGAGAGAGGTCTCGTAGATCATCTCTCAGTGGCCGTAGGCTACGTTTCGTGGTCGTAGGCCATTTTTCCTATTTGGAGCCCGGTTTTCGGTTTTTCAGAGCCGACGGCCGTGTGCCTCGGTTCAGGACCGCCTAACGACCTCCGTTTGCTCCGGTTTGCGGCACACATCTTAATTACTCCCTTTTGGGGGACACTGTGGCCGGAGAGACCAACTTCGTGGTCGAATGCCACCTCCGGTGCTTAACAGCCCATTTTCGGGGCCCCGGGCCGCGCATTTCGGTCCTCGAACCTCCGTTTTGCATCCGTTTTGGTTCATTTTTGGTGGAGACCTTATTTTCATTGTTAGAAAGCTTGTAGGAGGGTGGGAGGCCAGCAATTGTTCTGAAAAGCTAGCTTTATTTCTTCATCGCTCTCCGTCGCCCGTTTTCCTCACTAAAAAGCTAATGTTGACCACCCTGGGGCCACTTTCTTTAGCCCTAAACCCCATATTTGTGTTGTACACACCTGGGAGGCCACCAATATATATAGGCCGGCCAGTAATTGTCCTTGACCCTTTTGAACCCCTCTAAAAAGTTGGCTTTTCTCTCTCTTGGTTTACATTTTATGGGTTTTGACCACATATTTGTGTTGTGCACACAAGGGAGACCACCTTTTTGAGGTGGCCGGCCAGCAATCTTCATTGACCCATTTGACCCCTGGCCGGCCGGCTATGGGTGTGGCCGGCCGGCCACCTGAACCTTTTGAACCTAGCCGGCCTTGATCCTCTCTCCAAGTGTGTTCCAGCTGTGTAATTTGTTTTTCCCCAGATTTTGTATCCGGGGGCTGCCTTTTGGGGGGGAAATTTGAATTTGTTTTTCCCCTCCTTTCCTTGGCCTCTCTCCCTCTTTAAAACCAGCACTCTCCTCCATTTCTAAGGGTTACAAAAAATTATTTAGGGCCATTGCATACAATCGTCCCTCTCCCTCTCTTCCAAGCCTCAAAACACCCTTGGTTCTTGGCCATTTACACACCAACCCATAGCACAAGGCCTCCATCCTCCATTCCAGCTTTTTGGGACTGTTTTGAAGAGGTTGAGAGCTCAGAAATTTGGTCTTCAAGGGTAAGTCTCCTTCTCCTCTTTTCTTGATTGGCCTTCCAACCACGGAAATCCAGTGGATTTTCAGTGGCTGGAACACTGTTTTGAGAGCCAAGATTAGAGGGGGGTGACCCCCTCTCTCCTTCTCTTGTTTGGTGGCCTTTTTGGCCTTCCAAAGAGACCCTACCTTGCATGCTTCGAAGTCACTTTCCAGGGTCAATTTGGTGATTTTTAGGACTACCATATTTGATTTTAATAGTTGTTTATTCCAAGCTAAATGTCTACCTTGTATGTGCTTAATAACTCCTTGCATGGCCCTCCAAAGTAACTCATTATTTTTGCATACTATGGTTGCATATCAGTGGTTATTTGGGTCTATTTTCACATGATTTATTCACTTATTTTTTCTGGTTTGGTGAGATTACATTTGCTCCATATACTTGCCATGTAAACCATGATTTCTAGTCAAAATTGCATGCTATTTTGTCCACCATGCTAGGATCTTTTGGCCATTCTTTGAACTGAAAATGTTCATGTTTTGGGACTGCCTTGGCTCTGTCTTCATGCTTCATGATCAAATAATGCATGCTTTGTATAGCTATAAGTCATTCCATGTGCCTAGTTTTGGGTTTCATCTCATGCATCGGGTGCGATTTTTCCATGTTTCGGGGCTGTTTTGCATCATATTTCAGTGCTGGAATTTGTGAGTTTGCATGCCATCTAGCATCCCTTGCCATGCCATGTTAGAGTTACATGTTATGCCTTAGGTTCGGTCCTCGGTTTGCGTGCATGCGTGCACGCATTTCGAGAGTCTCATTTTCACCTAATGGCTACTGATGTGAGTGTGGCTGAGGTCCACTCATGTTGATGTAAGTCCATTATGCATTGTGTATGCCATTTCATTTCATAGCATTGCATATGCAAGGTTGTATGTTAGAGCATTGTGTATGCCTCGTTACATCGTGCATTGTGTATGCCATTTCATAGCATTGTGTATGCTAGGTTGCATGTTAGGATTGCATTCATGCATGTCATGCATATTGCATTGTGCTTGGGATAGGAGTTAGCCCAAGCACGGGAAACGAGGGACGTTTCGTACTCCGAGTGACGGAACGTGTCTCAATTCTCGGTCGCCGACACTCCAGATTATCCATGATGGAGTCTAGGCCTTGTTGTGTCCATATGTGCATTCATTTCATATTGAGTCATGCAATTCGACTTCTCGGCCATCATGCATCGAGATGCGTGATTGGTGGCATGAGGATCGAGGACTACACTCCCTGAAGAGTAGTCATGCATACATATGTGAAAATACTTTGCCATGCCCCTTTGTTGCTCTCTGTTGTAGCAAATCAGAAATCAGCAACCTTCCGGAGCCTAGCACGCATCCCAAGAATAGTTGCAAACAGAGGCAAACCAGGGCATCGCAAGGGATTCTTCGCACAAAGCAACCCAAGCATGCATCATTCATCATTTGGAACAGAGCTGAGGCAGTCCATGGATTTGCGTGCCAATTTACTGCTTTCCTAGATTAATTTGTTAATTAATTAGGATTCTGTATTTATTCGGGACTGTATTACTTATTCATTTGGGACTGTATTATTTATTCGAACCCTCTGCGCGAGGGCAATGTTGTAATAAGTGTGAGTGTGCGTATGTGTGATGTATGTCTTCCAACCCCACGTCTTTCTCCCTTTTATTTATCAGCTTATGATGGTTAGATTAGGGCACGTTTCAATAAGCATACAGTATGATAGCATGTTTGCATTCATTCATCTGTCTTGCACGCACCGGGCTCGGCGCATCATACTAACTGCATTTGTATCTCAATTCCAAGTTGAATACATGTTAGTTGTAGCATTTCACATGCCATCTTTAGAACAGCCGAGCCTATCTTAGTTGCATTTTGCATGTGTTGCATTAGGCATTTCTGTATAGTTAGGATTATGCATGGATTTCTAACATAGCTTTTGTTTTGGCTTGGAGTACTCGGTAAGTGTTTATGCTTTAGCATCCTTGCATGTGTGTGAGTGACTGCCATAATAGCATGCTTACCATGAGGCTATATGCTTATGTGATACAACTGCCTGAATGCCTGTGGGTGAAGGTTGGATTATTTGAATTGGAATAAATGCATTGACTGTGAGTTTTAAGCCCACTAGATAGTGGCAAATCATCTTGTTTTCTAAGCCCACCCGAGGGTGGCAAATCCACATTTTAGCCTACTTGCGGGTAGCACCATCAAACCACTTTAAAAAAAAAAAAACATGAAATGTTTTGTTCCAATTCAGGTGATCCAATCTATACTTGTATGCTGTGTGCATCACATAGTAAATCTAGGCTAATAACCGGAATAAGAACGCATAATGTTTTCAAAACTAGATATCATGGTTATTAGAGGCCGATCTTTGATCGGGCGAGCGGGGGTGCTCACGAAGTGACCTTTCCCAATCGTACCCAAGTTCCCGAGCCGAGGCAACTTTGGTGATGACGGACACGTGGCCTTAGGCAACGAGTCAGGGTTTCCTAAATTTCCCAAAATAAAATATTTAGGTGGCGACTCTTTCAAAAATCTGGCAAAGCAGTCCATGTTTGGCACTTCTTTCAAAAAAATCTGTTTTCTCAAAATGATTTGCCGGATTTGGACTCTTTGGTTCAGATTAAGAGCCGTGATATGTCTTGATATTATGCCTTGATATGTAATAATTGTTAAATAATATATATATATTTTGAAATGATCAAAAGTTGGTAAAGCAAATCGGAGTATGCTACCATACAATCATACAACTAGATCTTGATCATTTCTAATAGCAATTCCAATTATGGTGAGAAATTGTTCATCTCAACATATAGAAATCACTTTCCCCGTTTCAAGTTTCTCTTATACTTTGTGCAATTTTTCATTTTGTTATTTGAAATAAACAAGTAGATGAGAATGGAGAACTAGATTTTCCCAAATTTTATTCGAAATCGCATAAGTCAATGAAGACTAATGACTGGATTCATCCCAAATGTGTTGAGCTAGATGTAAGTATTCAACATTGACACCAATTGTATTTAATATTCCTTAGTAAGGTGGACAAAATTTCTTTCGTTATTTTTTTCCTTCAGTTTAATAATATTATTTTTGTTTTTTTTAATGACAGGATGAGATGGTGAATTTACAAGTGGCATTCACCAAAGCGGAGACGCCATTTATAGCGATTCCGATTTTGACCCGACCCCTTTTGTATTTTGGACTCGGGTTTTGTGGTTTCGTATTGTTGTTCATGTCTTATTTCCCTCATACTTCCTTGAGTTTGGTTATTAGATTGTAGTGGTTGCATTTGGAACAGGTTGATTGTTTGGTTTTCAAACTTTTGTTGCCCAGAATTTTACTTCTCTGCTCGAGTGGCCCTTCTTGTGCTCCAGCGGGCTTTGTGAACTCTCAGTACTTTTGTAGGTCTGCGAAACTACTAGGAGAGTGCATTCTACGCTTGAGCGGTGTTTCTTGTGCTCAAGCGATGATTTTCTGTCTACAAAACTACTGGAAGTGTGTTTTCTACGCTCGTTGAGCTCGAGCGGTGATGCCTTTCTTTTTTGTGTCTTGGCACTCGAGCGTCACTTATTGTGCTCGACTGGAACAACCTATTGTGTCTGACGCTCGAGCATCAATTCTTGTACTCGAGCGGACTGTGCGTATATCAATTCGTAAAAGTCACTTTTTACATCACTTTTTCATCTCATACTCTCTCTCTAAACATTTCAAAAACCTTAGATCTAGAGCCTCTCTCTCTAAAACTCTATCTCTCTCTCTCTCTCTCTCTCTACATTTTCACCTAGATCTGTTGGTTTCTCTACCCTAGTGTATTTGGGAAAAAGGTAAAGCATCTCAAAAGCTCCATTTTGATCCGAACAAAACTCGATTTTGGCATCTTTGAAGTGTCCCCCTTACTTTGCTCAACTTCTAACTTTGAGGTAGGAATTTTCTACACTCTCATATGGTTTTTAACTTAGCTATTGGTTGTTGTGTAAATAATATTGGGAACTAGGAGGATTATGGGCGAACCTAGGGTTTGGGTTTAAAATCAAAAGAGGGGTTTTTAAGTGAATGTGTTATAAATGCTTACGGGAGTAAATATGAGGTTGGGTTGCGATAACATTGTCGATTTTGATACTTACGGTGGATTATGGAAGAAAATGAAGTTTTGCCCTAAATTGTCTCGATTATTTATTTTGTACAAATAAATGAAATTGGTATTAAAAATTTGAAATTGGATGGATATTTATATAAATGGTGGAGTTGGTTATATATTATCTCTCACCTATGGAAATTTGGATAGTTTATATGTCTTCGAGATTGTATATCTGCTTAGAAATATCTGCTTTGGGCTATCGGTGGAGGATAGCTATGATTGTTGTAGAAATTGCACAAGGATTAGGTGAATTAAAACTAATCTCGTATTAGTTGTCATTAAATATGACTGTGTTTTAATACATTGTATATATATGACGTTTGGGAGGAGAAATGGGATGTATTCCATGTTTGGGAGAAGAAAGGGGATGGATTCCAATAAATTAAGTTGGCCTGTGTGACCAGGATGAAAGTCTCGAAAACCGAGCGTATACACAGGTGTCGATTCCCATGGACGAAATTTTCGTAAAATGGCAAATAGATGTGTTTATATGATAACTATATTGATTAGAGACCCACTGAGTTGTATCCTCAGTTTGGTTGATTGAATGAAATGGACATGATTAATCAAAATGAGATATGAAGCTTGGCATAGCATGGTTTTGAAAAAGGGTTGTAAATGATTTTAATCACCGGCATTGCATATGCCCATCATACTTATATCTTTGTTAAGATTCATATTTTGTGTTAGATTATCTCTACTAGGCTTTGGCTCACCCTATTTGGGAAAAACCATTTTTAGTTGTTGGTGATATACCTCCGCCAAGGCAATGGCTTGGGAGGAATCGGAGCTGAAGGCTTTTCTTTTTGTACTATGTTATTGTTTTGATTTGAGCCAAGGGCTTTACATGTATTGGATTTATATCCATTTTGTGGCAACCAAGCATGGCCTTTGAAAGATGTAAGCCTTTAGGGCATATGAATATTTGTTTAGCTTTCATTTCTTATCATTACTTGTAACACATGCTATCGATTCATGATAAATTATTTATGAATGCATATCACATGTGTCACCTTTTGTACGTCAACTCTGATTAATGAAAGCTTACCATTTTGTTCATGTCATCTTGTATAAATTGTTGGGAGTCAGATTATGGCATTTATTTTGGGGCGTGACACCATTGACCTAGGAGGAACTGTCAAGCCAAGTGCTTGTACAAAAAAAAATTAAAAAAAAAATACTTGCGTGGATTTGGCATAGGCCCACAACCCTCGTCCACATTTGATAGTGTGACATGAGCTCGTGATAAACATATGGAGGGAATGAGAGCTGAGATGGAGGTTCTTCGTGAGGAGCAGCAAAGAGATCACGAAGGGCTCATGAGGGAGAAAGATCAGCGCCAAAGAGATCATGAAGATCGTATGAGGGAGAGAGAGAAGATGATGAAACAAGTCACAGAAGGAAAAAAGCAAGGGAGGTACAACAACTACAACTCAATCATCTGAACAACGTTGTTTTACTGGTCACAATCCTCTTGCAGGGTTCAGATGCTTAGCATACTATTTGGTAAGAAGAATATAATTCATATGATACTAAGTGGTCTACAAAAAAAAGATGATATTGACGTAATTGTTTTAAAGAACCTAGAATTGTTTTGAAAAATCAATTGAAAATCTGATAGAAGGTTGAAATCAAGGAAATAGGATACTTCATTAAGTAATATTTTTGCTATTTTCATTAAAAAAAAAAAAAGTTCTTTGTTATTAAGAAGCATCAGTAGCAGTCAATTGATCACACAATTCTTAACATAGATTGAAGCCTGACAAGATTACTAATGCAATTCAATTTCCTTCGAACCTATTTTGCAAACTAAGAACAACATACATTCATTTATGTTCAAAATAGCAAAATAAAAATATCCAACTTAAATAATCCAACCTACTTTCAAACTTGCTTTGGTTGAGAGTTAGAGTTGAAAACACGTTAAACGTAATCAAAACAGGCCATTTCGGGCGGCGAAAATGCAAAACAGTCCTCGACCGCTGTATGGATGTCACAGTGTAGAAACCCCATTTTTAACCGCCTTTAAGACTTGGGCGCCACTAATTGCTTGCTTGGTGATGAAAGGTGTGCAGTGCAAAGGTTCGATTTCTTCGGCAAGAAGAGAGTCAAATCCCAACCTTACACTCCATTTTTAGACTAAAACTGTTTTGAACAAAATGATTTTTAGACCTTAAAACCCTCTTTCAAAATATTTTTGAAAAAAAAGTTCCTGCGATGTTCCGAGGCTTGCATTTCGTTAAATGTTGTGCTTTTCGGTAAACTGAGTAAGGACAAAGTGGAAATAAATGAAAGAAATATGAACTCTTTGAAAAAAAATCTTCAAAACATCTTGTTTAGAGGTTTGAAGGTGAAGAAAACTGGAGTGGAGAGAAGAAGCCAAGTTGGAGAAGAAGTTGGGCATGAATTCGGGTAGGATCGAAACTGAGCAATCTTTACTAAAATAGGCATAACGTTTTGCACACTTGGAATTTTGATATGAGGCTGCTACCATTGGAAAGAAGATTTCCAGGGCTTCAATTTAGGCTCAAGAATGACCTACAAAGGAGTCCAGATGAAGGAGATATTCATATTTGAAGTTGGGCCCAAAAGCAAATTTTTCTGGGCAACCACAGGTGGAGGTTGCTCGCCATGAATGGGATTTTCGGGCCATGTGCCGGCCATGTGCCGTCCAAGAGTGTTCCTTGCCGGCCAAGAATGGACATGTGCCGGCCATCAATGATCCCTTGCTGGCCATTGGTGAAAAAAGTCAGATTTTTGCAGATATTTCTATTCCAGCTGTTCCAGCTGTCCCTTTTGGGATATTTTCGACCTGAAGCCTCATTCTTCTATATATAGACAGCCTTTCTCTCTAGAATCCTCTGTCTAAATTTCTGTCTCTAGAGCTTTTGTGCTTAGAACTTTCATACATCAAACTTTAACCTATCAATCTTTAACCAAAGTGGTTCATCTTTGGGCTGAGATTGCTTGAAGCTCTCTTGGAACTCCTTAATGTGGTTTTGACTTGCATTTGTGCCTAAAAGTGAGCATGGCTTCAAGAGGTATAACTTTTACCCTCTAAGCTTGTTTTCAATACTTGTTTTGCCATCTTTTCACACTATTTTTGAGCTAGTTTTCAACTGTAAAAACCTCTGTTTTTCAGTCCTAAAAATGGTGGTTTGAGCCTATTTTTGAGTTTAGGGGTGGTCCACCCTTCTTGTAGCTTGTTTGCTAAGTTTTTGTGCCATCTTTCAAAGTTCTTTAAATCAAACTTTTTGGCCTTTCAAACCACTAAAAATTAGAGTTATTTCAGTGGCAAAAACTCTGTTTTGAAGTCCAAAAGTAAAGGGGTTAGCCTCTCCTCCTTGTGTCTTATTTGCATGTGTAGATAGCCTAACATGTGAACATGATTTTCTAGCATTTTGTGACTTGATCTCAGTATGTTTTTGGTATTATTTTGGCATGTTTAAGCTCTGTTTTCAGCTGGTTTGGTCCCTTGAGGCTTGCTTTGTATGCTTGTAGTACAATTGTGCTTACTAGTTTAGCTTGTGCTATGTTTTAGCCTCTTATTCTAGCTATCTTTAGCTTACTTTAAGCATGTTTTAGGACTCCTTTTAAGCTGCTTTAGGACTGTTTTGGACTGTTTGTCCCTTTTGAGCTTTGTATTGTATGCCTAATAGTGTAGTGCTCTTCACTAGTTAGGTGTTTCTGGCTTTTAAACATGTTGTGCATGAGTTGCTTGCATGTTGTAGTATCATTTTGCATATCATTTCAGTCCTGAAATATCTGCAACCTGCCTCATTCAGAACCTTGGCTGTGAGGAAAAGTGAGGAAAGGGCTAGTCAGAGAAATAGAGATTGAGTGTCATCGTGATGTGAGAATCACAAATAAGAAAGGGTGGGAAACAATACCCAGAGAAACAAGCTCCTGGTGAACTGAGAGGTCTCTCGCCATTGGAACACATTTGAGTGTTGTGTTTGCTGTTTTTGTTTGTCTCGATCAAGATACTTACTAAGAGCCACAAACAACATAACCAGTCCCAAAAAGGTTACACACCTTGTTGTGGCTAGATAGCTTCCAGACGGTGAAAAGTAAGCAGAATGCACAGCCCTTTTATGCTTAACCGTCTTCAAACATTTCGGCTTACCAGCATCAATATTTCTCAAATCCCAAATGCAAGCAGTTCCATCTGTGGAGCTCGTTGCCATGATGTCAGTGTTTTCTAAATTAAAATCTATAGTGTTGATTCTATCTTCATGCAAAATCCACGAAGCTGAAGATTTTCCTGCCCTCTCATCCTAAATATTGAGAACTCCATAACCCTTGCTAAAATACAAGGACATTGCATCATTTGTTCGTTGAGAAAAAGAAAATATAGCATGATCGCTGGAATAAACCAGATCAAATATTTCTTTCTCGACATCCATCAATCGGATAAATCCATCATAGCAGCTAGTATATGCTTACATACACATTGATAAACAAACAGAGGAATGCACAAGCCAAGTTGAGTCATGTCACTACCAACAAATGAGATACAAGAATTGGTTGTTGCAAAATAAATGCAAAATGAAGGAATTAAAGGGGATAATTGCACATACACATGATATATTTACTTCTTCATAGGGCAAAAAACATATACTTTAAATAAATTGAAAAAGTAATACCTTTGAAATGGAAAATGGTTGAATTACAATCCCCGAAACCAGCCGTGGATGATGGCGGTACAGATAAATCCCATCTCCATCCTCATTTTTAGCATCAAAATCCCAAAATCTAACATTCCCAAACTTGTTTCCCACGGCAATCAATTTCGTATCCGTAGACGGAAAGAACCTCCACACTAGTATTCTCCCTGGTACAACCCTAGCTATATTTTTTGGTTCCAGCCCCATTGATTCCAAATCAACACAACTCTGAACCCAAGTTGGGTAGCCAAAATTGACATTTTCATTCACACGAGCCATCGAATTGCAAGAACCTCCTTCAATTTCCTCCCTCGAGTCATGACCGCAACACAATTGGGTCTTTTCAAAACACCCATGATTTTTTCAGAGAATTTTTGTTGGTGAGGGGCGTAATTAGGACCTGAGGACTCATAATTAGGGTTTGATTTGGGGGTCTTAGTTGGGGTTTCGATTTTCGATTTCTTCTTCGGCCCATTTTTGTAAGACTTGATTTTTAGCTCTAAAGAGAGAAATAGAGAGAGAGTTTAGTAGATCTTTAACATTATATATATATATATATGTATAGGCATTTTAAAAATGTAAGATAGAGAGAGACCTTTGGCACTTAGTTGAAGCAGAGAGGTCGTTAATTTTGAAATGGATCTTAAGAGAAGTAAGCATTTCATCGTTGCGTTTGATGTTCTCAAGCCTTCGAAGCTCGTACGCTGTAAGTTTCTTCTGATGCGCCATTGAAGAGAGAGAGAGAGTGAGAGAGAGAGAGAGAAGAGAAGAGAAGAGTGGCGCTTGATTTGTTTGAAGTTCGTACTCCGTATATGTATATATATCTACTTATACGCGGGAATTAAAACTGGCGGGAACCCAATAATATTAATAAAAACAAAAAACAAAGAACAAAAATAAATACGAAGAGAGGGAGAGAGAGAGAGAGAGAGAGAGAGAGAGAGAGAGAGATAAAAAACAATGTGAAGTTTCTTCTGATGCGCCATTGAAGAGAGAGAGAGATAGAGAGAGAGAAGAGAAGAGTGGCGCTTGATTTGTGTGAAGTTTGTACTTCGTATATGTATATATATCTACTTATACGAGGGAATTAAAACTGACAGGAACCCAATAATATGAATAACAACAATTCTAGGTAGCTCAAAATTTTGTGGCTCAAATGGCTCAAATCTGTCAAAACGACGTCGTTTTGGCAGATTTTGAGTGTAAAACGACGTCGTTTTGACAGATTTGAGCCATTTGAGCCACAAAATTTTGAGCTACCAAACATTTTCCTATTAATAAAAACAAAAAACAAAGAACAAAAATAAATAAATAAATAAATCAAAAGAAAAAAACCCTTCAAAGAGTGTGCATAATTAAAAAAATGATATAATTTTAATTTTTTCTATTATAACTAAAGTAATATCATACATAAAAAAGAAAATGCCATAATTAAAAAAAAAAATAGCATAACTAAAGATTCATATGGTACACCCTTTTTAAAAGGATGCATAACTAAAGGCTCGTATGGTATGCTTCTGACCAAAAACTCACTTCTACAAAATTGAACCCCCTCTAATTTATTTATTTTATTTTTTTTGTACAATTCTATCCTTAAATAAAATTATCATAATGGATAAATTTAAAATTCATTTCACGGTCACTATCCATCATTTTTCTACTGTGGACATGCAACATTCAAAATCCAACATATCCCTAGTACAACATGGCTGTAACTTGGGTAGGTTCGATTGGACTTTCTATTTGTCCAAAATTTGTAGAGTGTACAAGTATTAAATTCAACAATGACTTAAATTCATGTTTATTATATATATTTTATATTTATTAATAACATAATTTGGGTTGTTCAAATCACTGTTCATACTAGGGGTGTCCGCGGATCGGTTTGGGACGGTTTGCAGTTCGGTTTGGACCTGCCTGCATCTATGCGGTTTGAGAAAAAGTCAACCCGCAACCGCCCACAGTGCTGTTTGCGGTTTGTGCGAATAGGGTTCGCAAATGTGCGGGCGGTTTGCGGATGAATTTTTTTTCAAAAATTTATTTTTAAACCTTTTATTTTTTTTCCATTTTATCAATATTTATTTTGGATTCAATTTTAATTTTAATAACAAATTCAATTTTAATTTTAATAACAGATTAAATTCTATACAGATTCAATTCCAATTTCAATAACATATTCAATACATATTCAATTCTATGCAGATTCAATTCCAATTTCAATAACAGATTCAATTTCCACTTTTCACAGATCTGTTGGAGCATTGCAAAAGCACAGATTCAATTCCCCAAAAAGAGAGAGAGAGAGAGAGAGAGAGAGAGAGAGATATGTTTGCATAAACATAGATTCAATTTCACTTCTCATAGATCTGTTGCTACAAAAAAAAATAAATTCAGATTTAATTCCAAACAATCACACAGATTCATTTTCCATTTCTCATAGATTCAACAACCGATTTAATTCCAATACCGCAGATTTAATTCTAAAAACACAGATTCAATTCCCAAAAAAAAAAAAATAGAGATCTGTTTACATAAACACAGATTCAATTTCCACTTTTTCGCAGATCTATTGCTACAAAAAAAAAATCAAATTTAATTCCAAACAAACACACACATTCAATTTCCATTTCTCATAGACAAATTTGTTGCTACAAAAAAAAAATAACAGATCTGATTGCGTAAAATAAATAAATCTAATGAGATGAGAGAGTGAGGGAGAAAGATTAGAGAGAGAGGTCTGATATGTTGCAAAAAAAAAAAATCAAAGATCGAGGAGAGACAGAGAGAGACAGAGTGAGAGGCTTACCTGTGAGGTCGATCGATGCGATAAGAGAGTGAGGTCGCTCGGTCGATCTTGCGGTGAGAGAGAGTCGATCGGTGCAGATGCAAAACCAGAAAGTAAGAAACTAATGCGATGAGAGAGTGAGGGAGACAAATTAGAGAGAGAGATCTGATATGTTGCATAAGAAATCAAAGATCGGAGAGAGAGAGAGAGACTGAGACTGAGTGAGGGGCTTACCTGTAAGGCCAATCAGTGTGATGAGAGAGTGAGGTTGATCGGTCGATCTTGCAACGAGAGAGAGTCGATCGGTGCAGTGCAGATGAAAATTGCGAGAGTGAGAGACAAACTGATGAAAGGAGAGAGTGAGTTCATGTTTTGGAGTTTGATTAAGAGATAGATTAAGATTAGGGTTTTTTTTTTGGTTTGTTTATTATAGTTTATAGATGAAGTGTGATGAATAGTCAGATTTGAAGGGGAAAAAAAAAAAGAGGTTTATGCGGGCGGGTTGGACGGGTGTGGTTCAAACCCGTAACCCGAAAATCAGATAAAATCCAAACCACACCCTACCCTAATGTGTTTGCAAAACCACCCATACGTGTGCGGTTCGGATCGGGTAGGGTGGTTTGGGTGGGTCGGATAACCCTATGCCCAGCCCTAGTTCATACCTTAACCAAAATAAAATTTATATTGCTTAAACTTCAAAAAAATTTCAAGTTGGACAGAAGATATTCGGTATGGATCTTGTGGTGACCGGCATGAAATTCACCTCGTTCTCTTGAGTTATGTTGAATTTGTTTTGGGTTAGAGTGTTGGGCCTTAAGTATAGTCCTTTCAACAATTGGGTTCGTTGTTTGTTTTAAAAACATCCTCCAAAAAATCTATCGTTCTTGTTTTATTTCAATCCTGAGTTTTCGCTTGGGTCGGAGGGTGCAACGTCGGGTCCGGAGTGTCCGAAGTTGAGCTGAGGATTTTCCGGGCTAGAGGGCTAGGGCCGCACGTGTGAGAGAGGGGCCGCACGTACGGGAGGCCAGGCCGTACATGCAAAAAATGGTGAAGGGCTTGTTTGGCTACTGCATTATATGCAGGTGCGGGAGAGGTAGTGCGAAAGGAGAGCCACATGTGCGGGAAGCACGCTCCACACGTGCGGAGATGGGCACCAAACGTACGGTGGTAGGTAAGTGTAGACACCCTATTTTTGACCGTCCTCAAGACTTGGACGTCATCGTTTGTGCACTCGATGATTATGTTTGTTTGTGTTCGTTTGAGTGCCCAAAGTCCTCGGCGGAATGCCCTGACTTTGAGCCTTGAAACCTTAACTGTTTTGTGCTTCGTTTTGGACTAAGAGCTTGTGTCCTCTAGTCTAGAGGAGTGTGTGACCTGTCGGCCAGTCCCCTGGCCTGTCCGCCATGTCTTGTGCTTGTCGGCTACCACTGGTGGCCGACGTTCATTGGTCTCCTTTTCCAGATATTTGTTGCTAGCTGTGTCAGCTGTTGCACACTGAGCTGCATCTTCATACACGTGTATGGTGAGATGTTTACAAGCTCAAGACTTGTTTTTTCTATATATAGGGGGTGTCCTCCCTTATTTTTTAGGGTTAGCATTTTTAGAACAAAAATATCTCTCTCGCTCTAGAATTCTCTCTCTCTCTCTTGATATTTTGTACACCTTTGCTTAGTTTCTCTTTGCTTTTGCACATCAAACCTTAACCAAATACCCTCACCTTTGGGCTGAGATCCCTTGGAGCCTTGTTTGAGCTCTAGAAGGAGGTTTGAGCTTGGTTTGTTGTTGCCTATTTTGTGCCTTACCTTCAAAAGGTATAACACTTGTTATTTACACTTGGTTTCGATACTTGTTTTGACATCTTTTCCAACTGTTTTTGGGGCTGGTTTTGACATGTAAAAAGTTTTGTTTTAGTGACCTGAAAGTGGTGGTTTGAGTCCTTTTGAGTTAGGGGGTTGTCCACCATTTTTGCTTCTTAACTTGTTAAGCTTTTGTGCCATCTTTTCATCATTTTCAAATCAACTTTTTTGGGCCTTTTAACCACTGAATCTCAGAGGTTTTTTAGTGGTAAAAACCAACTTTTGAAGTCCAAAATTGGAGGGGTTAGCCTCCCCTCTTTATGTCTTGTTTGCATGCCTAGTTAGCTTTATGAGTTTGCATGTTTTTCTAGCTTAACTTGGCTTTAGTCCAACATGTTTTTGCCTCTATTTTGACCTGTTTCAGTTATGTTTTTAGCTATTTAGGTCATTTGAGCTTTGTATTGCATAGTTGTAGTGTAAATTCCTTCACTAGCTTGGTGTTTTAATGCTTTAATCATCATTCTTTTGAGTTGAAAGCATGTTTTAGTATTGTTTTTCACTTCAATTCAGCACATACAATCTCTACAACCTCCCTCATTTCTTCACTTTTTCATTTGTTATGAGGGTTGTTTCAACCTTAGGGCTGTTTAAGCTTGAGGTTGAGGCTCATGCTTAATGGTTTAATCCTCTTTTGAGGGTTCATTACCAACGGCATGAAGGTTCCCTCATGCCTTGAACTACCCCTTGGTTGACACTTCTTTCGCTTTAGAAGACACTCACCAATGGACTAATTGATTAAAGAATGAATTAGTAACGTAAAATGACCAAACAAAATGAACAAGTAAAAAAAAGCAAGATAAGCATCTTTTGTGTTACATTGCATGTGTTCGAATCAGATGTTAATTCAAACACAAGGAAAATGGGACATTTCATACTCAAAGTGATGAAATATGCCACCTTCCTTGGTCACCATCACCCTTGATCATGCATGATAGGGTGGTGGTCTTTTTTGAGTCTTGTTTTGCACTCATTAAACTTGTACAAACTTGGTTCCTTAGCCATCATGCATGGAAATTTCTTGATTGATGGCTTGAGGGCCAAAAGTTATACTCATTTGAGCTTGTTTGATGATAAGGAGGGTAACAGTACAGATAACCCTTGAGAATACACTACTTTGCCTCTGTTTGCTCTCTATTGCAGCAAGGGAAAGTTCAGGGCAGCAGTGGCCGACGGCCACCAGCAGTAGCCGACGACCACCATTGGTAGCTGACTGGCCATCAACGAAATTTGCACAGTATGTTGGTAAGGTGGAACAGAGGCATTCTAGGAGTTAGCAGCACTGTTAGTGTTCAAAATGTGCAAATAGAGGCGTTCAGTGGCAAGGTGGTGGCTTTTCGGATCGAAAAACCGAGCATGCATGCATCCTCCACCTCTCGAGGCCTTTTAGTTGCTTTGTTTAGATAATTAGCGGTAGCTAATTCATGCAGATGTTGTAATTATTTAAGTAGATTAGTTAGTTAATTCATGTTGTAATTAATTAGCTTAGTCGCTTTGTAATTAATTAGTTAAGTGTTTAGCTAATTAATTTGATTTGTAATATTTAATTAGTTTAGAATATGTTAGTTAATTCATTTCAATTGTTGTAATAATTAGTTAACTAGAATAGTTAATTAGTTTCGGTTTGTATTAGTTAGCTTAATTAGCATAGCTAGTTGGTTAGCTTATTCATTCGGACCCTCCTTCGCGAGGGGTAATGTTGTAATAAGTGTGCGTGCGTGTGTGTATGTTTTCCCACCCCACGTCTTTCTCCCTTTTATTTAATCGCTTTCGATGGTTAGATTAGGGACATTTTCAATTAGCATACCTTATGATTGCTTGTTTGCATCCATTCATTTGTCTTGCATGCACCGAGGCTCGGCGCATCATTCAAATTGTATTGTAATTTCAATAATTCTTTGAATACATGTTTAATCGCATATTGTTCAAATTGTTTCATATGACATATTAGTAGCCGAGCCTATTAATTGCATTATTGCATGTGTTGCATTAGACACTTAACATAGTTAGGATCATGCATATTTCTAACTAGTTTTTGGCTCAGAGTACTCGGTGAGTTTTTTATGCTTTGGTATACTTACATGAGTGTGATTGCCATATTTCCATGTTTCGCATGCTTGCCATGAGGCTGTGTGCTTAAATGCTAAACTGCATGAATGCCTGTAGATGAAGGCTAGTTGTTTGAATTGGAACAATTCAACGAATGCGTGTTTTTAAGCCCACTTTGTTGTGGCAAAATCATGTTTTAAGCCCACTTTGTTTGGTGGAAAATCCGTATCTTTAAGCCCACTTGAGGTGGCAAATTCAAGCCATTTTCGTAAACAAACATGAGTTGAGTTGTTCCAAATCTTGCAGTTTTATTCTATACTTGCTTGTGTGTGTCACATAGTAATGTTAGCTAATAATCGCAATAAGAACACATAATGTTTATAAAATGTCATATCATGATTAGTAGAGGCCAATCTTTGATCGGGCGAATAGGAGGTGCTCATTTCAGGACCTTCCCCTCTCGTACCTAAGTTCCTGAGCCAAGGCAACTTTGGTGATGACGGACACGTGGCCTTTGGCACGAGTCAGGGTTTCTTAAATTTTCCCAAAATAAAATATTTAGGTGGCTATTCTATGTCTGGCAATGCAGTCCAATTTTGGCATTATTTGATTTAAAATCAATTTTTGAAAAAGGTTTGCCAGATTTGGACTCTTTGGTGTTTATCAGTTTCACATTGTACTTGTGAGACTTGATTAAGAACCGAGGGAGTCCGAACTATGAGGCCTTCTTTTCAAACCCTTTCCGAAAGGCAGGGCGCAGAAAAAGGCGAGTCCACAGTAAGTCCGAAAATTTTGTTTCTTCTTCTCTTTGGGCTGAGTGTATCTCACATTTTGTTTCTCTCTCTCTCTCTCTAAATACCCTTTCCTCTCCCTTCTCTCTACATTTCCCTACACGCAATTGGATCAAAACCTTGATCTCTTTAGATCCAATAGAGTTTTGCCCATAGTTCTTTCATCAAAGTTGAAGAACTCCTCGAGGGCTACGTTGTGTGCTGTGGAGATTAAGTTTCAACACCGTTGATTTTGGGGGTTTCATCTCATTTCTTCATCAAAACTTGAGGTAGAGATTTTCTTAGAGTTATATATATGTTGTTGCAAGATCTAGTTGATTTTCGAAAGTTTCCTTTGAATATTTTGAAACTTGGATGTTGGTTCAAGAAGATAAGTGATTTTGAAAGTGGGTTTATTTCTTGTTCTTTTAAAATAGATCTTTATGGGTTTGATCTTCATTGATTGAAGAAAAGATGATTTTGGAGAAATTTCTGTCAAAAGATTTGGGTGTGTATAGTTGTGGTGAGAAAACCTAAAAATTTGGTGACTTTGTTAAAAGATATTGAAAATCCATGGGTGATATTGTCATATTTATTTTGTGTGCCAAAATAAATGGATGTTTGGAAATTTTTTTATTTATATTTATATAAATGATGAATTTTGTAGAATATGAGAATTGTTGTTCATTTTGGAAATTGTTGTTCAAAATGTTGATGTATTCTTGAAATGACTAAATCGTTGAGAATACTTAAAAAGTGGGAAATGTGTTATTCCTTGGATGAATTGGGAAAAAGGTATATATATTCATCTTGTGAAATTGTATTGAAAAAAGGAAATGGGGATTTTGATCACAATGAAAATATTGTGTTGAAGAAATGGAAAAGGAAGAAATGTTGCATCGCATTGATAATTGTTGCATTGGCATATCAATCCATTTGATTATGTAAGCTTTGAAATTAAATTTGAAAACTTTGCATTGAGAAAAGAATGTTGAGAAATAAATTTTCATGGAATTGTTTTGGGGTAAATACGTTGGTAAGTCTAGATAGGAGGTGTAGATGAAATTGATTAAGTTGGCCTGAGTATCCGGGGTGAAAGACCGAAAACACGTGCAGAAGAGGTACCACTACCCTTTCGGTGAAAGACCGGTAAAGTGGGGTTTGATAGTACTAGTTATGCCTACTTGTAGACACCAACCTAGGGATTACCAGAGTCGTATTTACTACCCCTTGAACTAAAATGATAAATTTTGAATAGTTGAAGTTGCATGGTATCATTGAGCATGATGGTTTTCAAAGGATGAAAATGTGATTTTCTTTCAAAAAGGCATGACATGGCATGTGCATTTCAACTCTTGAGACTTGTATAAAATGTATGTATTTTGTTAAGAATTTCCTATTGGGCTTTATGCTCATCCTACGAGATTTTTGTGCAGGAAAAGATGTAGTGATTCCGCCTAAGTAAAGGTGAGGAAATGTGTGTTGAGAGTACAAGACTCTTGTTTTGCTGTGACTCTGTTTGTAAGCCAAGGACTATACTTGTGTGGGTTTAAATAACCATTTTGTGTAACCAGGCTTAAGCTTTGGAAACTTGTACACCCATGAGGGTATTTATTTATTTTGCTTTGGATTGAATAGTCTACATGCTATAGATTCATGTACTAGACTACTATGTATGAATCTCATGATTATGTAATGCATGTATTGGGAAATTATTCTGGTTTTCCTTTAAGGGACCGTGATTGTTGTATTATTATTATGCTAGAAAATTGGGGTGTTACAACTTGGTATCAAAGTTACCGGGCTTTGAATACTTGGAGCTCGTGGGAAGTGGTTGTTTTACGACAATGGGTTCATTTCGCATGATTAGGAGATGTTATGCATTTTGTGACTATGTGATAACATGCTTATGTGACTTGATGGGTATGGGATTGAACTTTTGGGATGTTGTTTGTGCCTATTAAATTCCTTGAGGTCTTTTTAGAAGGGTACTTGATCAATACTCATTCTACTAAGAATTCTTGATTTTTCGTGGGACGAATTTTATCGTAAAAGAATAGTCCATATGTGTTTATATGACCAAGTGCTTATGTGGAGTGAAATTGAATTGTTTATATGGTAGAGAAATATATAGAATTGTTGTGGTCGAATGTGTGAGTCAAGTTGCGAGCACATATGAGTTCGTGTGCTAAATTATTTCTCTTATCCCTTATTAGAATGTCAGGAAGAGGTCAAGCCCGTGGTGGTAGAGGCAGGAGGCGTGGTAGGTCTTGCCGAGGTGTACATGAAGTACCAGTTCATGAGGTTTGGGTGCAAGAGGAAGGGTTCGGCCAAGCTAATGCGGCCGAGCAAGCGGGCCAAGCTAATGAGGTCGAGCAAGTTAGGCAAGCGGGTCAAACCGCAATGGGGGCCCTAGCTCGAGAAATGGCAGTAGCTTTGAGGGAGTCAATGAATTTGTTTAGGATGGAGAACCAAGCCCAAGAGAACACCGTAGAGTCAAGGGCAAGTTTTCTCACTAGGGAGTTTTTGCGAGCCAAACCGGATGAGTTCCATGGTGGTCCCGAGCCCAAGAAAGCGAATGAGTGACTCGAGCAAATGGTGAAGACATTTGAGATGCTTCACATCGAAGATAATGAGCTAAGGGTGACTCTAGCAAGTTACTACCTTAAGGGGGATGCGGGTCAATGGTGGAAGTATGCCAAGGGTAGAGTGGAGCCGTCATGGGAAGCCTTTGTGGTTGCTTTCCAAGATAAGTACTTACCTTACACTGCTAGGGAGAGATTAAGGCAAGAGTTTTAAGACCTCAAACAACTTAACATGTTCGTGGTCGAGTTTGAAGCGATTTTCTCTAGTTTGTCCCGGTTTGCACCATAGTTGGTGGCAACAGAATAGCACCGTTGCATTGAATTTAAGAAGAAGTTGAGAACTAAAATGCTGTTTAAGGTTGCCAGAAATATGATTCAAGACTACGACCGTCTTGTAAAGGCGGCGGCACATGTAGAGATTACCATACAAGTCGAAGATGAGAGACTTCGGGGTTCGAGGTCTAGGGGCCAAGAGTCTCAAGGAGACTATAGGCATAACAAGAAAAGCAGGAGCACCTTTCCATCTTAGTCCTAACCACAGTAGTCTATGTCCACTTTTCCTTTGCCTAGTGTGGGCCCAGGAAAGAGTGCACCAAGTAGTTTTTCATGTTTCAAGTGTGGCCAATCGGGTCACAAAGCCTTTTCGTGCCCACAGAAGGGAGGAAGGAAGCTAATGTTACAACACCACCTAACCGATCTCAGAGTCAGTCCCAGAATAGAGGGCAAGGGTTTAATTGTTATCAGTGTGGTCAGCCGGGGCATATGAAGAGAACTTGCTTGCAGTTGGGAGGCGCATCTGGCGCATCAGGGTTAAGGAAAACTCAGAGCCTCTAGCAGGCTCATTTAGTTCAAACTTCGTGAGGTAATTAGGAAGCTGCTTCGACTCAGTCCATGCAACAAGCCTATGCTCCGAGAGATAAACAAGTTAATCAGGGGCCACAGGGGCACGTGTATACTGTTACCACGCCAGAGCAGTTACCAGGATCCTCAGTTGTGAGAGGTATTTTTGTTGTGTATAATACTTTGGCTAGTGTGTTGATAGATACAGGTGCGTCTCATTAATTTATATCTACTGCATTTGCTACTGCATTGGGGTTAGAGATGGTACGGTTAGCGTCTCTGCTCAGAGTAGAGTTACCTATTGAGGGTACGGTTAGTTTAGACCGGGGTTGTCGTGGTTGTGAAATAGAAGTTGTCGGGCGTCGACTTCCATTTGCTTTTGTGTTACTAGACATGTCGAGTTTTGATGTCATTTTAGGCATGGACTGGTTATTTTCATACCAAACGATGATTGATTGTTACCGTTAAAGAGTTACTGTGTGTACCTCAAATGGTGATTGTTTTTATTTTCTGGGGAACCGAGTTGATAGGGCATTGTCACCAGTCTTTGACCCTCGTAGTAGAAACAAGCTTAGTGACCTACTTGCAACTCTTTTGGATAGCGAGAGTGACGGAGCCGTATTAAATTACCAAGGGTAGTTTGTGAATACCCGGATGTCTTTCCCGAGAATCTTACTAGTTTGCCACCCCATCGGGAGATCGAGTTCTCCATTGACTTAGTGTCTGGCACGACACCAATTTCCATGGCACCATATAGATTACTCGCCGAATTGCATGACTTGAAGATTCAACTCTAAGAGCTTTTAGACAAGGGCTTCATTCGCCCTAGTACATCACCTTAGGGAGCACCGACTCTCTTTGCGAAGAAGAATGATGGGTCGTTGCGGTTATGTATTGATTACTGCAAGTTGAATCGAGTTACAGTTATAAACAAATATCCTCTACCCAGAATAGATGATTCATTTGACCAACTTAGAGGATCTCGCTGCTTTTCAAAAATAGATTTGAGGTCGGGGTACCATCAGTTGAGAGTCCGGGAAGAGGACATTTAGAAGATGGCCTTTCGCACGCGTTATGACCACTATGAATTTCTAGTAATGCCTTTTGGGTTAACCAATGCACCTGCTTCCTTTATGGATTTGATGAACCGAATTTATCAGGCATACTTGGACCATTTTGTGGTCATCTTTGTGGACGACATCTTAATTTATTCAACCTCAGAGGAAGAACACAAGGCTCACTAGCGGGTAGTGCTTGATTTGCTTAGGGAGCACCAATTGTATGCTAAATTTGAGAAATGTGAGTTTTGGTTAACCGATGTCAAGTTTTTGGGACATGTAGTGTCTAGAGAGGGAGTAATTGTAGACTCCTCAAAGATAGATGCCGTGCAGGACTGAGAACAACCCAAGAATGTTTTTGAGATCTGGAGTTTCTTGGGATTAGCGAGGTACTATCGACGTTTTGTAAGGGACTACTCTAGACTAGCAGCACCTTTTACTAGGTTGACAAGGCAGGGTGTCAAATTTATGTGGAGTAAGGCTTGTAAAAAGTCCTTCCAAGAACTTAAGACTAGATTGACTACTGCACTGGTTTTGATAATTCTGGAAAGGGGTTTAAATTACACTGTCTATTGTGATGCATTCGGGAGGAACTTGGTTGTGTCTTGATGCAAGAGGGAAAAGTTGTGGCCTACGTTTCACGACAATTGAAAACTCATGAGAAAAATTACCCCACCCATGATTTGGAATTAGCGGCTGTAATTTTTGCTTCGAAAGTTTGGAGACATTACTTGTACGGTGAGAAGTTTGAAGTTTTCTCCGATCACAAGAGTCTAAAGTATTTGTTTACTCAAAAAGACTTGAATTTACGCCAACTGAGATGGATGGAATTTATGGAGGATTATGACTTTGAGTTACACTATCATCCGGGGAAGGCCAATGTGGTGGCCGATGCTTTGAGTCGGAAATCTATGAGTAGTTTGGCAAGAGTGGCCATTCAGGAATGGGTTAGGCTAGGTGAAATTGGCAAGTTTGATATGCACTTGGGTGAGTCCGGCGAGAGTGCTACTTTGTTTACTTTGAGTGCTCAACCTATCTTGATTTGTAAGGTCATAGAGGCACAACAAGGGGACCGTGAAGTAAAGTCAATCCTTGATAGAGTTTCGAACGAGAAGGAAGAGAAAGGTTTGAATGTCCACTCGGATCTGAGTGTACGTTATCTAGACCGTTTGTTTGTACCAGAATCTTGTAGAAAGGAAATACTTTGAAAGTTCCATCACTCATGCCTTGTGGTACATCCGAGAGGCACCAAAATATGTCACAATCTTAGTCGTCAGTTTTGGTGGAGGGGTATGAAACGAGATGTCACTTTATTTGTATTGAAGTGCCTTACTTGTCAACAAGTGAAGGCCGAACACCAAAGGCCAGTGGGTTTGTTACAACCCTTACCGATAGCCGAATGGAAATTAGAGCGTGTTACCATGGATTTTGTAGTTGGGTTTCCTTGAACAAAACAAGGCAATGACGCTGTTTGGGTGGTTATTGATAGGTTGACTAAGTCTACCCATTTCATTCTGATGTGCACCAGAGACTCAGTTGAACACTTGGCAGAGTTGTACATTAGAGAGATAGTCCAGCTTCATGGAGTCCCTGTGACTATTGTGTCGGATAGGGATCCTCGTTTTACTGCCCGGTTGTGGCAAAACCTTCAAGAGGCATTGGGAACTAAGTTGACTTTTAGCATCACTTACCACCCTCAAACCGATGGATAGTCGGAGCGTACTATTCAGATTTTGGAGGACATGCTTAGGGCTTGTGTCTTTAGAGGACATGCTTAGGGCTTGCATCCTTGATTTCAAGGGTCCTTGGGAGAGGCACTTACCATTGATTGAGTTCGCCTACAATAATAGTTATCAAGCTAGCATTGGGATGATACCATTTGAGACCTTGTATGGCCGACCTTGTAGATCACCGGTTTGTTGGGCCGAAGTGGGTGATGCACCGTTGTTGGGTCCAGAAATTGTTAGAGAGGCAACCGAAAAAGTTGTTCTCATTCGGAAGAGGTTAGTTATGACCCAAAGCCGACAAAAAGAGTTATGCCTATAAGAGGAGATGACCTTTATCTTTCGAAGTTAGTGACCATGTGTTCCTTAAGATCTCACCAAGGCGGGATTTGATGAGATTTGGTAAGAGTGGTAAATTGCCTCTAAGGTTCATTGGGCCTTTCGAGATATTAGAACGAATTGGGGAAGTGGCATACCGGTTAGCTTTACCACCACAACTTTCAGGAGTTCACAACGTATTCCATGTATCTATGCTTAGTAAGTATGAACCCGACCCTTCTCATGTACTTGATTGGGTTGATTTGGAGGTAAATGAGGATGCCTCTTACAAAGAACAACCGGTTCAAATATTAGATACCTGAGAGCAAGTGCTACGGGGTAAAACTATACCATTGGTGAAGGTGTTGTGGAGACACCACGGGGTTGAGGAAGCGACGTGGGAACGGGAGGCGGAAGTCTGCTCCAAGTATCCAGATTTGTTTGAAAATGCTTAAGTTGCCTTCTTTTGTAATATTCCCTAGTGTTTGAGGGAAATGTGTTAAAATTGTTAACCACATGTTATTATGTATGTTGTTATGTTAAGCATGAGGTAGTTGCGGATTGTCATTACTTTGCTTCGTGTTTCTGTTATTTTGGACGGTTCTTGTTAATAAAATAACCATGGTGGTAATGGTGAAAGTTGGTTGAGAGTTAATGTTGTGAATTGAAAATGTAATAGTGTGGTTTTGATAGCTTATAAACCTTGTTTGGGTAGTTTGATTTAATTTGGGGGACGAAATTTCCTATGGTGGGGCGGTTGTGATGACCGGCATGAAATTCACCTCGTTCTCTTGAGTTATGTTGAATTTGTTTTGGGTTAGAGTGTCTGGCCTTAAGTGTAGTCCTTTCAACGGTTGGATTCGTTGTTTGTTTTAAAAACTTTCTCCCAAAAATCTATCGTTCTTGTTTTATTTCAATCCCGAGTTTTTGCTTGGGTCGGAGGGTGCGAGGTCGAGTTCAGAGTGTCCGGAGTTGAGCTAAGGATTTTCTGGGCTGGAGGGCCAGGGCTGCACGTGTGGGAAGCACGCTTCGCACGTGCGGGGATGGGTGCCGCACATGCAGTGGTAGGTAAGTCCAAAAATTTTGTTTCTTCTTCTCTTTGGGCTAAGTGTATCTCACATTTTGTTTGTCTCTCTCTCTCTAAAAACCCTTTCATCTCCCTTCTCTCTACATTTCCCTACACCAAATTGGATCAAAACCTTGATCTCTTTAGATCCATTAGAGTTTTGTCCATAGTTCCTTTATGAAAGTTGAAGAACTCCTCGAGGGCTACGTTGTGTGCTGTGGAGATCGAGTTTTGACACCGTTGATTTTGGTGGTTTCATCTCATTTCTTCATCAAAACTTGAGGTAGGGATTTTCTTAGAATTATATATATGTTTTTGCAAGATCTAGTTGATTTTTGAAAGTTTCCTTTGAATATTTTGAAACTTGGATGTTGGCTCAAGAAGATGAGTGATTTTGAAAGTGAGTTTATTTCTTGTTCTTTTAATAGATCTTTATGGGTTTGATCTTCATTGATTGAAGAAAAGATGATTTTGGAGAGATTTCTTTCAAAAGATTTGGGTGTGTATAGTTGTGTTGAGAAAACCTAGAAATTTGATGATTTTTTTAAAAGAGATTGAAAATCCATGGGTGATATCGTCATATTTATTTTGTGTGCCAAAATAACTGGATGTTTGGAAAATTTCTTATTTATATTTATATAAATGATGAATTTTGTAGAATAGGAGAATTGTTGTTCATTTTGGAAATTGTTGTTCAAAATGTTGATATAGTCTTGAAATGACTAAATTGTTGAGAATACTCGAAAAAATGGGAAATGTGTTATTCCTTGAATGAATTGGGAAAAAGGTATATATATTCATCTTGTGAAATTGTATTAAAAGTGGAAATGGGGATTTTGATCACAATGGAAATATTGTGTGGAAGAATTGGAAAAGGAAGAAATGTTGCATCGCATTGATAATTGTTGCATTGGCATATCAATCCATTTGATTATGTAAGATTTGAAATTAAATTTGAAAACTTTGCATTGAGAAAAGAATGTTGAGAAATAAGTTTTTATGGAATTGTTTTGGGGTAAATACATTGGTAAGTCCAGATAGGAGGTGTAGATGAAATTGATTAAGTTGGCCTGAGTGTCCGGGGTGAAAGACCAAAAACACGTGCGGAGGAGGTACTACTACCGTTCCGGTGAAAGACCGGTAAAGTGGGGTTTGGTAGTGCTAGTTATGCCTGCTTGCAGACACCAACCTAAGGATTATTAGAGTCGTATTTACTACCCCTTGAACTAAAATGATAAATTTTGAACAGTTGAAGTTGCATGGTATCATTGAGTATGATGGTTTTCAAAGGATGAAGATGTGATTTTCTTTCAAAAAGGCATGGCATGGCATGTGCATTTCAACTCCTGAGACTTGTATAAAATGTATATATTTTGTTAAGAATTTCCTATTGGGCTTTATGCTCACCCTACGGGATTTTTGTACAAGAAAGGATATGGTGATTCTGCCTAACTAAAGGCGAGAAAATGTGTGTTGAGAGTACAAGACTCTCATTTTGCTGTGACTCAGTTTATAAGCCAAGGGCTATACTTGTGTGGGTTTGAATAACCATTTTGTGTAACCAGGCTTAAGCCTTGGAAACTTATACACCCATGAGGGTATTTATTTATTTTGCTTTGGGTTAAATATTTTACATGCTATAGATTCATGTACTAGACTACTATGTATGAATCTCATGATCATGTAATGCAAGTATTGGAAAATTATTCCGATTTTCCTTTAAGGAGCCGTTATTGTTGTATTATTATTATGCTAGAAAATTGGGGCGTTATAGATCTACCAATTTTTTTCTTCTTTCTTCTTTCAATTTTTTTTATGGTAATAGATCTGGGAATTTCAAAATCATTACTCCCCCCAGCACAATCACTCTAATTTCACTACAAATTACTCCAAATTTATGGAGTTAACTAACTTTAGAGACACTAACAATAATAGTAAGCCTCACCTTAAGTGCTGGTATAAAACCCATAATGATTATAAGTAATAAATTTTAAAAAATAGAGCAATTTAGCTAATGTGGTATATTGGAATGGCAAATACACAGGGTCACCTCATTAATGTTTTTCAGTTAAAAATGAATAAGTGCCAAAGCAATAATCTAAACTGGTTCACATATAGTTTTTGCAGAAATGGCCGAGCAAGAAAGAGTTGGAGGCAAAACCATAAATATATTTAAAACTTACCAAATGAAGTAGCATACATATAAACTGAATTCATTGTTCATCAACAAGTTAATTTTAAGTTAAAGTACAACCATGGTGGTTGAAAAAGAGAAGCTCAAGTTGTTGTTGTCCATGTGTAAACCTGGCCTCCACTTGTGGCTCCTGCAAGCATCCCAATCTGGTAAGGGTGTGTATCAAAGCGTTATGGAATTCCAGAAAAATATGGGCTCTGTAAAGTGGCAACACGTACTCTCCTAGCCGTGGAGATAACATCAACTCCTCTTTTCATATTACCAATGAAGGGATATGAATCATCCCAACCCCATATTGCTCTGCTTTTTCAACCAAAAGAATAAGCTATATTAGCAATCAATCCCATCTTATATAGATAGCTGCAAAGTTTTATATACAAATTTATTGCGTTAAAATGAAGATCCAAAAGGTCGAGATTAATTTATCCTATTAAATCTTTTAATCACAGAAAGAACAACAAATCATGCACGAGTATTGGTTATTTTCACACTAAATACTCTTAGAATTTGTATTTTGAAATTTTCACAAAAAGAAGGAAAAAGGGGTACAAAATCTATCCAAACTCGACAGTTCAAGAATCATATGAATTGTAGTGTTAATCGAATTGTGAATCATAAGATTCATTGTCAATTCTATTCCAAAATGGATTCACCTACAGATTCGCATCCATCTATGCATGAATCATGAATCAAACTGTCAATTCTAACAACTACATCACAAAAATGGGAACATGAACTCATTAAAAACAAATAGGAGACAATATACATCTACATGGGTAGGATGATGATTCATTTTCCATTTTATTCTTTCATTACAAACATGCAAGGCTACATAGAAATGGTCATGAAAAACAAGCATTAAAAAAAAAAATGTGAATGATTCATATCTAATTTTATAACCTATACATGGAAGTCTATTCCGAGTCTAATCTAAAAGTTTCGAGTCAAGGTAGATTTTGCAAAGTGAATCAGTTACAAAAGAACATAAATCCAGTTTAAGTTTAGATAAGAAAACACCCACAAATGTGAATCAGTTTTACCGAAGAATAGCGAGCTGATTGTTCCAGACCTAATCACAACAGCAAGACAACATACAAAAAACTATACCTGCATGAAGAAATCCATATGCTTGTCTTATTATTATGGCTGATCATAGTTATGTCTTCAAAATTAGCTCTAGTCAGTAAGCCAACATTGTCATCAATACTGTGAAGAGATTGAAACCTCAAAAATCAGTAAAAGTGAGTGACCAAACTAATTATCAAAGTAACAAATTCCTATGACCACTTCCAGAGTGATATGCAAGTTATTTTTTCCAAAAATAAGATTTGATATATAGCATAATCTAAGATAATCTATATATACTAAAAAAGAATTGGTAACTCAAATACTTTATGACTAAAGTGAAAGGGTAGACTAGTAAGTAGTAACTATATGTTCATAACAATTAATTAGTACCTCCATTAAAATGGTGGTAAATAGAAAGAGAAAAGCTACCTAGATATAGCGATCCCGGGTTTACCCTTGTTATACCGTGATCCGGACATGTGTCCGTGGATGTTAGTAGTTGTTTATTATTTTGTTTACATCCTTTTTACTTCGTAATTGAGTTATAGGATGTGTTGGGCGGGTTTGTTACAGGTTGGTTGACTTTAGAAACCAAAACTAGCTGCCCAGATTTTTAACCTGTACGCTTGAGCGGGGGTTTTGGAGCTCGAGCGGAGATTACACCCATTCAGTATTTTCCTGTGCAGCGTTGCACGCTCGAGCGTGGGATTGGCCGCTCGAGCGGGGTTGTCTGAGTGCCGCTCGAGCGTAGAGTTGGAAGCTCGAGCGGAGGCCTGGTTCTGTATAGATGCTGGGAGAGTGCATCCGGCGCTCGAGCGGAAGTTTGGACGCTCGAGTGGGAGTCTGTGAGTGACGCTCGAGCGGGGTGTTTTACGCTCGAGCGGGAGACTGGGTTTAAGTCCCGAATTTGTGACTCTTCAAATCACTTTTTCACTTTCTCTTCTCTCTCTTACTTTTCAAAAAACACCATTGTTGAGTCTCTCTCTCTAGATACTACTTTCTCTCTAGCTTTTGATCTAGTAGGAGTGATTTGCTCACCTTTGGCCTTTACAAAAAGGTTGTTGATCGTCGAGGGCTACATTTTAATCTGAAAATCACGGGTTTTGGAGTACGTTGGGTTTTGTCGTCTTCTCCTTTGGGACTCCGAATTTGAGGTAGGGATATCCTACTCCTCTCTATGGATTTTGTCTTTAAATTTTGGTATTTTGAGATGTTGGGGTTGGTTTGGTAATTTTGTGAAAGTTTGGGGCTTTTGTGTAATTTTACAAAAGTTGGGGTTTTATTCATAATAAACCTAGATGCATGTTTGGAATAGAGAAATGGAATAAATGTTAAATCATTGATGAAAATGAGACCTAAGGGTTGAAATGTTAATTACGGGAATTGACCTAATTACATTGTTTAATTAATTGGGATAATTAATGGTGAGAAATAACTGCTTTGGGCTATCGGTGGAGGATAGTCGTGATTGTTGTAGACAATGCATGTTGATTGGGCAAACTGAAACTAATCAATGAAGTGTGTCATGGAACTTGACGGTTGATAGAATACATTAATTATATGTATTGAGTGATTGTATATAGAACCATTGTGTTTATATACGTTATGTGTAGAGGAGGAGATAGGGGATGTACTCCGCGGTTTAGGGGAAGATAGGGGATGTACCTCTAAACCGGATAGTGTTGGGAGAAGATAGGGGATGAACTCCGTAGATATAGCTCATATGCTTGTCTAGAGAAGTGAAGATAGAGCTTATATGCTTATCTTTGTGAAGTGTGGATATAGTTTATATGCTTATCTGTGAATGTGGATATTGTTGTTATACATATCTGTTGAGAATGTGGATATAGCTTATATGCTTATCTGAATGTGGGATATAGTTTTTATACATATCTCTGGAAATGATGATAGAGCTTGCATGCTTATCTGTTGAAAAAGGGAAAATGAAAGGGTAACTTAGACTCAAAGTTGTATGACATAAATGTGTAATTTATGTGAATGTATCAGTGTTGGCCATCTATCAATTGCTAATATTTTAGTCATTGTTCATGGTTGGTTTAGTGTATTTCTTCTGGGCTGTGGCTCACCCTATATGGGAACATCATTTTCAGGTGCAGGAAGCATGCCACCTCCAAGGACATAGCTGGGAGGCTAGAGGCGGACATACTTTTGTCGCTTAACTTTTGATGTATTACATGTAACTTCAAGCCAAGGGCTTAATGTGTAAACGAGTTAGTACTCTTTTGTTGTAACCAAGTGTTAACTTGGAAAGCTGTAAGCCCGTAGGGCATTTTGTTTTGGTGTTAACATGTAATACTTATGTAATGGAACTTTAATGAATAAAAAAATGTAGTTAGTTTATATGTAATTGCATGTCTTATCTGATGGGTTTAATGTTATTATTTTGAGGGCGTTACAACTTGGTATCAGAGCGTACCGGGTTCGAATACTTTGGGTACGTGGGAAGTGATTAGTATCACAATGGGTTTGTCTCGCTTGATAGAGACTGAGATGTAGTATCATATGCTATGTGATTGATTGATAACATACTTATGTGACTATGTGGGTATGGGATTTAGTTTCTAGGATGTTGATTGGATCCTTGGGTTTCTGGGAGTCTTGTTGGAAAGGCACTTGATCAATGCTATTTCTAACCGGAACTCTAGTAACGCCTCGGGACTATCATTATCCGGAAATGAAATTCGTAAGTGCTTATGTGTTTATGTGCTTACGTGGAGTGAATTACAGTTGTCCATGCATTAGGACGTGAGTGTTTAGTTTCGGCACATTTGTGAATGTGCTAATGTTCTGTGTTACCTTTATTAGGATGTCAGGACGAGGAAGAGGTGCTAGGCGTGGTAGACGTGCGAGGCAGGAAGTACCATTACCGGGTGAGATTCCGGCAGTGCAGGAGGGAGTTGGTCAGGCCAATGTGGCTGAGCCAGTGGGTCAGCAGGCCATGGGTGCCTTGGCCAGAGAGATAGCAGGAGCTTTGGGTATTCTTAGAGCTGGGAATCAGGCAGCTGAGGCAGGGCCTTCCTTCTTGAAGAGGGAGTTTTTCCGGTCTAATCCGGATGAGTTTATTGGGGATCCGAAGGAGCCACTGAAGGCTGATGAGTGGCTAGAGCAAATGAGTAAGACGTTTGAGATGCTTGGCATCGAGGACGGAGCACTGAAAGTGACCTTGGCATCCTTCCAACTGAAGGGAGATGCAGGTCAATGGTGGAAATACGAGAAGGCCCGTGTTGGTGGTACTTGGGAGGCGTTTATAAATGCTTTTCAGGAGAGGTTTTTGTCTGCAGCAGCTAGGGAGAAGCTGAGGGATCAGTTTAGCCGGCTTAATCAGCAGGGCTTGTCAGTGGCCGAGTTTGAGGCTACTTTTACCAGTCTGTCCAGGTTCGCACCTGAACTGGTGGCGTCTGAGGAACGCCGTTGCTATGAGTTTGAGCGGAAGTTGAGGCGGGGCCTCAAGTTGAGAGTTGATGGGTCTTATATCCGAGAGTATAGACACCTAGTGGACGCTGCAGCTCATATGGAGCTCATGATGCAGGAGGAGGATGAGGGGCAGAGAGGTTCCAAGAGGAGCCAAGATGGTCAGGGTGATGGCAGGAGGCAGAGGGGTTCTAACCCTCAGCAGTCGCAGGGTGGTGTTGCTAGATCGACCTTCCCAGTGCCGAGTGCAGGCTCCGGGAGAGGTGGTCAGGGGGATTTCACCTGTTACAAGTGTGGCCAGTTGGGTCACAAGGTTTCTGTTTGCCCGCAGAAGGGTGGGGGTCAGAGAGCTGCTTCTTCTTCAGCTAGACCGCAGAGTCAGAGTTTGGGCAGGGGGCAGCCCTTGTCTTGTTATCAGTGTGGACAGCCTGGGCACCTGAAGAGGTTTTGCCCACAGTTGAGTGCCACTTCGGGAGCGTCTGGTTCCAGGCAGACGCAGGGTTTTCAGCCAACTCAGTCTGTGCAGGCCTCGAGGGCCAATCCGGGAGCTTCGTCATCCCAGTCTGTGCAGCAGTCTTTTGCTCCGAGAGGTGAACAGGTAGACCAGGGGCCTACGGGGCGCGTGTATGCTGTTACCGCGCAGGATTTAGTACCAGCTCCATCAGTAGTGAGAGGTACTTTTCTGTTTTGCAACTCGGTTGCTAGTGTGTTGATAGACACGGGTGCATCTCATTCTTTTGTATCTGCTGCATTTGCATCTATTTTGGAATTGGAGTTAGCACAGTTAGCATCTCCTATTTGTGTGGTATCGCCTTTGGGCGGTGAGTTGATCCTGAAACAGGGTGTTAGAGGATGTGATATTGAGGTCGCCGATTATAGGCTTCCTTTTCCGTTTGTTGTCATGCCCATGAAGGGTTTTGATGTTATTTTGGGTATGGACTGGCTATCGTCATACCGGGTTGTTATTGATTGCTACCGCCAGAGGGTCACGTTATGTACCTTGAGCGGGGAGTGGTTCCATTTCTTGGGAGACCGGGTTGGTAGTGTTTTGCCACCGGGGTTTGATTCGCGAGGGCGAAGTGAGCTTAGTAGTCTACTTGCCAGCTTTGAGAGTGGTGAGAGTGGTGAGACCCAGGTTGTGTTGCCGAGGGTGGTTTGTGAGTATTCGGATGTCTTTCTCGAAGATCTTGTTAGTTTGCCACCTCACCGAGAGATAGAGTTCTCTATTGATTTAGTGCCCGGCACGGCGCCGATTTCTATGGCACCTTATCGTTTTGCTCCAGCAGAGTTGGTTGAGTTGAAAGTTCAGCTCCAGGAATTGCTAGATAAGGGCTTTGTTCGCCCTAGTGTTTCGCCGTGGGGAGCACCGGCCCTCTTTGTTAAAAAGAAAGATGGTGCCTTGAGATTGTGTATTGACTATCGGAAGTTGAATCGGGCTATGGTTAAGAATAAGTATCCTATGCCCCGTATAGATGATTTGTTTGACCAGTTAAAGGGTTCTCGTTGTTTCTCTAAGATAGACTTGAGATCGGGTTACCACCAGTTGAGGGTCAGGGAAGAGGATATTCCGAAAACGGCATTCCGTACGCGGTATGGCCATTATGAGTTTCTGGTGATGCCATTTGGGCTTACCAATGCATCGGCAGTCTTTATGGACTTGATGAACCGGATTTTCCGGGAGTTCTTAGACCGATTTGTGGTCGTCTTCGTGGACGACATCCTTATTTATTCGCCTACTGAGAAGGAGCACGAGGCACACTTGAGAGTGGTGCTTGAGTTACTTAGAGCCCATAGGCTGTATGACAAGTTTGGGAAGTGTGAGTTCTGGCTGAGGGAAGTCAAATTCTTAGGCCACGTGGTATCCGGGGAAGGGGTGTCTGTTGATACATCCAAGGTTGGGGCAGTGCAGGATTGGGCACAGCCTAAGAGTGTGTTTGAGATCCGCAGTTTTCTGGGATTGGCTGGGTATTACCGTCGATTTGTGAAGGATTTCTCCAGGTTAGCGTCACCGTTGACTAGACTGACTCGGAAGGGAGTCAAGTTTGTGTGGTGTGAGACTTGTGAAAAGTCGTTCCAAGAGTTGAAGGTTAGATTGACCACCGCTCCGGTGTTGATTATTCCGGAGAGAGGGTTGGGTTATGCGGTTTATTGTGATGCCTCACGAGAGGGTTTGGGTTGTGTGTTGATGCAAGAAGGGAAAGTGGTAGCTTATGGCTCACGTCAGTTGAAAATACACGAGAAGAATTACCCCACACACGACCTAGAGTTAGGAGCAGTGATCTTTGCCTTGAAAATTTGGAGGCACTACCTTTATGGTGAGAGGTTCGAGGTATTCTCGGATCACAAGAGTTTGAAGTATCTGTTTACCCAGAGAGACTTGAATTTGAGGCAGAGGAGGTGGATGGAGTTCATCGAGGATTATGATTTTGAGTTGCACTATCATCCGGGAAAGGCCAATGTTGTGGCCGATGCCCTTAGTAGGAAGACCATTGGTGATGTAGCTTGTATAGCCATCCGGGAATGGGAGATGTTGGGAGCACTTGGTGAGTTTGATTTGCTACTGGGCGAATCTGTTGAGGCTGCTGCCTTGTTTTCTGTTGTTGCGCAGCCTACACTTGTGACTAGAGTGTTAGAGGCACAGAGAGGTGACCTTGAGGTAGAATCCCTCCGAGAGAAGATCTCCAGTGGGACAGTTGAGAAGGGTTTGACGGTGTATCCCGACCTGAGTGTGAGATACCGGGACCGTTTGTTTGTACCGGAGGCTTGCCGAGAGGAAGTACTCCGAGAGTTTCACCATTCGCGCCTTGCGGTACATCCGGGAGGTACTAAGATGTATCAGGATTTGGGTCGCCAGTTTTGGTGGCGGGGTATGAAGAGAGATGTGGCGGTTTTTGTATCAAAATGCCTTACTTGTCAGCAAGTGAAGGCCGAGCATCAGAGGCCAGCGGGTTTGTTGCAACCCTTGCCTATTGCCGAGTGGAAGTGGGAGCATGTCACTATGGACTTCGTTGTAGGTCTTCCGAGGACTCAACGGGGTAGTGATGCTATTTGGGTGGTTGTAGACCAGTTGACTAAGTCTGCGCACTTTATTCCTATGCGCGTGAGAGATTTGGTGGATCATCTTGCCGATTTGTATATTCGGGACGTAGTGAGATTACATGGGGTCCCAGTGACGATCGTCTCAGATAGAGATCCTCGTTTTACTGCTAGGTTGTGGCAGAGTTTGCAGAGTGCCTTGGGCACTAAGTTGACCTTTAGTACGACTTATCATCCTCAGACTGACGGGCAGTCGGAGCGTACTATTCAGATCCTCAAGAATATGCTTCAGGGTTGTGTCCTTGACTTCAGTGGGATGTGGGAGAGACACTTGCCCTTGGTAGAGTTTGCCTACAACAACAGTTTTCAGTCTAGCATCGGTATGGCACCGTTTGAGGCCTTGTATGGCCGACCGTGTAGGTCTCCAGTTTGTTGGGCCGAGGTGGGTGATGCACCTTTGTTGGGTCCGGAGTTGGTTAGGGAGACGACGGAGAAAGTTGAGCTTATCCGTAGGAGGCTTGTTACAGCCCAGTGTCGACAAAAGAGTTATGCCGACTGTAGGCGGAGGCCTTTGGCGTTTGAGGTAGGTGATCATGTCTTTCTGAAGAAATCACCTAGACGCGGCCTGATGAGGTTTGGGAAGAGTGGGAAGTTATCCCCTCGGTTTATTGGTCCTTTTGAGATCCTTAAGAGGATTGGTGAGGTTGCTTATCGGTTAGCCTTACCGCCGCAGTTGTCCGGAGTGCATGACGTGTTTCATGTGAGTATGCTTCGGAAGTATGAGCCAGATCCATCACATGTGTTGGATTGGACCGATTTAGAGGTAGATGAGGATGCCTCGTATGAGGAGAGACCGGTTCGGGTCTTGGATAGGCGGGATCAGGTCCTGCGTGGCAAGACCATTCCTTTGGTGAAAGTCTTGTGGAAACATCACGGAGTGGAGGAGGCCACTTGGGAACGTGAGTTGGAAGTCCGCGAGAAATATCCGGACTTGTTTGTTGATATGTAATCTTGTATTTAGATTTTGAACTATTGTTGAACTTAAGAGCTTTTATATATGTCTTAAGTTGTGAAACATTGAAAATGTTTTGGTTTATTGGAAGTATGTTTTGGAACTTGCCTCATATGGAAGTTGAATGTAACATTGTATATGTTGAATATATTGTTGAAATTAGAAAGATAGTGCATAATGTTGATGCATGTTGGAAGTATATATGTTGTTTACATATTGTGAAATGTCTCTTGTTAAAGGGATGGGATGACCGGTAATGGGTCGAATTGTTGAATGTTAAAGTGTAACATTGTTTAAAATGAAGAAAAACTTGTTTTTGAAAACTTGTGCTTAATTTCGGGGACGAAATTCTTTAAGGGGGGGAGGTTATAGCGATCCCGGGTTTACCCTTGTTATACCGTGATCCGGACATGTGTCTGTGGATGTTAGTAGTTGTTTATTATTTTGTTTACATCCTTTTTACTTCGTAATTGAGTTATAGGATGTGTTGGGCGGGTTTGTTACAGGTTGGTTGACTTTAGAAACCAAAACTAGCTGCCCAGATTTTTAACCTGTACGCTCGAGCGGGGGTTTTGGAGCTCGAGCGGAGATTACACCCATTCAGTATTTTCCTGTGCAGCGTTGCACGCTCGAGCGTGGGATTGGCCGCTCGAGCGGGGTTGTCTGAGTGCCGCTCGAGCGTAGAGTTGGAAGCTCGAGCGGAGGCCTGGTTCTGTATAGATGCTGGGAGAGTGCATCCGGCGCTCGAGCGGAAGTTTGGACGCTCGAGCGGGAGTCTGTGAGTGACGCTCGAGCGGGGTGTTTTACGCTCGAGCGGGAGACTGGGTTTAAGTCCCGAATTTGTGACTCTTCAAATCACTTTTTCACTTTCTCTTCTCTCTCTTACTTTTCCAAAAACACCATTGTTGAGTCTCTCTCTCTAGATACTACTTTCTCTCTAGCTTTTGATCTAGTAGGAGTGATTTGCTCACCTTTGGCCTTTACAAAAAGGTTGTTGATCGTCGAGGGCTACATTTTAATCTGAAAATCACGGGTTTTGGAGTACGTTGGGTTTTGTCGTCTTCTCCTTTGGGACTCCGAATTTGAGGTAGGGATATCCTACTCCTCTCTATGGATTTTGTCTTTAAATTTTGGTATTTTGAGATGTTGGGGTTGGTTTGGTAATTTTGTGAAAGTTTGGGGCTTTTGTGTAATTTTACAAAAGTTGGGGTTTTATTCATAATAAACCTAGATGCATGTTTGGAATAGAGAAATGGAATAAATGTTAAATCATTGATGAAAATGAGACCTAAGGGTTGAAATGTTAATTACGGGAATTGACCTAATTACATTGTTTAATTAATTGGGATAATTAATGGTGAGAAATAACTGCTTTGGGCTATCGGTGGAGGATAGTCGTGATTGTTGTAGACAATGCATGTTGATTGGGCAAACTGAAACTAATCAATGAAGTGTGTCATGGAACTTGACGGTTGATAGAATACATTAATTATATGTATTGAGTGATTGTATATAGAACCATTGTGTTTATATACGTTATGTGTAGAGGAGGAGATAGGGGATGTACTCCGCGGTTTAGGGGAAGATAGGGGATGTACCTCTAAACCGGATAGTGTTGGGAGAAGATAGGGGATGAACGCCGTAGATATAGCTCATATGCTTGTCTAGAGAAGTGAAGATAGAGCTTATATGCTTATCTTTGTGAAGTGTGGATATAGTTTATATGCTTATCTGTGAATGTGGATATTGTTGTTATACATATCTGTTGAGAATGTGGATATAGCTTATATGCTTATCTGAATGTGGGATATAGTTTTTATGCATATCTGTGGAAATGATGATAGAGCTTGCATGCTTATCTGTTGAAAAAGGGAAAATGAAAGGGTAACTTAGACTCAAAGTTGTATGACATAAATGTGTAATTTATGTGAATGTATCAGTGTTGGCCATCTATCAATTGCTAATATTTTAGTCATTGTTCATGGTTGGTTTAGTGTATTTCTTCTGGGCTGCGGCTCACCCTATATGGGAACATCATTTTCAGGTGCAGGAAGCATGCCACCTCCAAGGACATAGCTGGGAGGCTAGAGGCGGACATACTTTTGTCACTTAACTTTTGATGTATTACATGTAACTTTAAGCCAAGGGCTTAATGTGTAAACGAGTTAGTACTCTTTTGTTGTAACCAAGTGTTAACTTGGAAAGCTGTAAGCCCGTAGGGCATTTTGTTTTGGTGTTAACATGTAATACTTATGTAATGGAACTTTAATGAATAAAAGAATGTAGTTAGTTTATATGTAATTGCATGTCTTATCTGATGGGTTTAATGTTATTATTTTGAGGGCGTTACACTAGAACCCAGAGCAAATAAGCCGAAGTGCAATTAGAAGTTGAGCATCAACACATTTTTAGCTCATGTTGTGACGATCACTAATATAAATTTTCTTTTCTTTTCCCATTTTTTTTTTGGTTTTCAATTTAGTTTAATAATAAATTGTGAACATCTTAACTTAAATTCAGAGTATACATACTAGAAATAGAAAAATATTTAAGCTGAAGCCCCTTCAAAATTTATACACCATCTTAAAAGTATCATCACCAGCTTTCTCTTGAGTGTTAATTTGTGATCTCAAAAGAAATGGTAGACTTAAAACCTAATGTAATACCCAAGACATGCATATAACTAATATATGAAGAGGGTAACTTTGTAATTTTAAAAAAATTAGGTTAATAACCTCGTTAGGTTTTACAGTTATTCTCAAAAAATCCAAAGAAGGGGATCTCTTGAGGGTTCCAACAAAAAAAGGTTGAAGAATCAATTCTTGGTACTAGGTCAATCTATTTATTCTTTAAGGTAAGAACTCTAGTACAACCTCTCCTCCTTTCTATTATTTATTGTATTTCAATTTGGGTAAAATTTCTTTAGGGTTTGGCTAGAACCCATAGATTATGTATGATGTTTGGGTAGTTTTTGGCGATTAACCCGTGAGAAGTGCCTGAGGTAGCAGAGCATGGCAACATTTGTACCTTGCTTGGGTCGGTGCAAGAAGCAAGGAGCCAAGGTGTGTTGTGTGGGATTCATATCACTTGCATCTATATATATATGTCTGGTTGGATATCATAGAAACCATAGTTAAAAAAAAAAAGAAAAAATGAAAAAGGAACTTATGAATGAAATTGCTTAATCAACTAGTGAGTGTATGGGCATTAATATTAATCGGCAAAGGTGATTGGATTATTATAAGTGGGTATGGGTTAAGGGCGTTTGCAAGACCTGAAGTAGATAGAATAGAGGACTGTTGTGGACAATGAACAATCCTAGACTTTGCATGAACACACATTAGGCAATGTTCTCTTTGATAATTATTAGGGAAATTATATATCAGTGTAAATTTAGAAAAATAATTACAGATTAGTAGTCAAAGTTTATGAATATTAATAATTAAAATTATAGATTTTTAATGTATTTATAATTTTTTTTATTTATTTATAAATACACTGGAGTGTAATCCTTCCATAATTATTTATGTGGTGTTATATTTATTAGGACTATGAGATTGAAGTGGATCATGGTATTTTGATGTTAGTTTTGGGATTCTTTTAGCACTTGAGGTAAGTGACCCTCTACCACTGTCAGTGTTTCAGCCTCAATGTTCTACCTGCAAAATGCTTCTTTGAGTGAGATCGAGGCCAATTGCTTGACTTGTTTTTTTGTTGATAATAAAAAATATTTTTCATTGATTTTCGTTTTCCATTATTCCAAACATGAGAATATACAAACCACGCAAAAAGTTCCAATCCTAGATCTTCAGTATGGGAAACAATATCTTTACTACTTAATAATAGCACACAACATATTCATTTTTAAATCAAAATTAAAATTTATATTTTACAAATTTAACAGCACACTCATCAAGTAGACACACGCTCACTGACATATATATACATTCTAACCTTTGATATTGTATCTACAACTTCCCAACATTGTGTAATGCATCAGCTTGACCAAAATTCGCCATGGCTCCAAAAAGCTATGCCACTTGGATCAAATTGAAATGCACCATAACTACATGACACAAATCAAAGATTGTTACAGTTACTGAATTCCCTGAGCATATTGGATTTGACATGCATGTCACCCAAATATATTTTGAAAACCATGTATATGCTGATTAGTTAGCTTCAATTAATGAAAGATAACAATGAAAAAAAAATGAAAACAATGAAAACATTTTCGGTGTTGTGCAATTTTAATGGGGAAGGATTCTCTCCCATCCACAATTTTACTAGAGGGGTGTTGTTGGGATTTATAAAGCCACCGCATATCCTATTTTGATAATTAAAAAAAAAAATAGATTCATTATATTCATAACTATAGGATTTCATTATATTTGTTTAAAAAAATGAATGACAAGTATAATTTTGAAATTTTCCATTCATTTTTTTAAAGACCAATATGAAAAAAATTATATGGATATAAATATGGCATTAATCTAAATTTTATCCTAAATGATCTACACAATTTTTTTTTTTTTTTTATACAAATTGTACGATTCAAATCATCAAAATAAGATCTATAATGTATCTTACGAACCAATTATCACACTTGTAATTCAATAGCAAATTAGACAAAACTCTTTCCCATATTAATAATAGAAAGCAAAACATAAAAGAGGGCTTGTTTTCTTCAAATATTAAGAGAGACCTATGTAATTTACTCTAAACTGTACAACCAAAAACATATTTGTTTTATTCATTATTTGAGATCAGAGGTAGAGAGGAATATAAGTGTTTAGTTGTAAAGGGTGAGCTGTCTAGTAAGTGTGAATAAGAAAAAAAATAGGGGTTAGTTGTACCATTTAAATTTTCTAAATTCTTAAATTATTTTTTTTACCCATTAGATTAAATTTTCACTATTGCTGATTTGCGGATATCGTATCCAATTAAACCATATGAATTGAAATAAGAAACAATAAATGGATGCAACTAATAAATTAGGAATGAAGTAAAAAAAACGTGACTATAGTTTACTGTATAATAAAATATGAAAATGTATTGAATTTTAATATATATATATATTGTATTTTTTTTTTTTTTTGGTGTTTGGTGAATTTTTTATTGGGCATTTACATACAAGTCTCATATTGTGAACTTATAATCCATTAAGTCCTAAATAAGATTATTTTCTCCTTTAAGTCCCATTAATTTTTAATAGACCAATTTACCCTTAATTTACCCTTCTAAGGCATACTTCATCACTGCCAGATGTCTTATTGCATGCTTGGTGTGAAAGTAAGTTGTTGTGTTTATTTTCTCTCTCTCTTATTTTTACAGCCACTCCCCAATAATAACAACCAAACATCCCCTTCTCTCTCATTTGTTTTCTCTCTCTTTTTTTAGTTTCAGACTCTCTCTCACATATAAAAAAATGGAGCCCAAGCTTTTTGACTTTGGTTCTCTCCTTATTTACCACACCGTCAACACATGCCTCGACTCCCACACCATCTTCGTTCTCCTCTACCATGCCAAATCAAAGCTCATCTTCTCGATTTCCATATTCGATCACTAGTCCTCGAAGCTCTCTCTTTGTACCCATCAAATATACAACATCCTAAGTTCATCCTCATCATGGATGGTGTGGTTTCAGACCCAATCCCTCATCATCCGCCATTGGTGACTACGAGAGCGTGGTGAAAAATGATGATTCTAGGTTCAACTGGGTTTGTCCTTTAAATGAGTGGGACTTGATCACATTAAACTACACCTCCAAGATCGCTTCTTCCCCGAAAGAGGTAGTTCATTCTCGCCGTGCGATTTTTCAATGGGTGTGGAAAAACTAAGAAATTTTCATAAAAAATGGTTGTGTAAAACTAAAAAATTTCTTAATTTTTTCTAGTTTTAAAATGGAGAATATTATCAATCTAAAACTGGAAAATGATAATATTCTCAGTTTTAACACTAAAAAAAATTGAAAAATTTCTCAATTTTACTGGATATTTTTGCAATCTGAAATCATTCTTAATTTTAAATTGAGAACATTCTCAGTTTTGGAACTGGGAATATCTCAGTTCTTACCTACAAACCAGATCTCCTGGCCTATCTCTTTAGTCAATTTAATTTGCTCTGTTCTGAACCCTAAAATTGAGCAATCAAACATGTTAAGGGCTGGAGTTACACACACACACACACAAAGTGCTGCAAATTGAAGTGATCAAGGAAGAGAAAGATCGAAACGAAAGTGTAAAAGATTGAGGCATCACAAACCTCCAACTTAAAAATCTTCGGATAATCCAAATGATCATCATCATCGAGTGTTTGAAAAGATCCATGAAAATGCAGACTCTGCTCCTTTTCCTACTCGTAAAATTTCTTAGGGACATTCCAAGTCCTCTTCTTTCTCTGAAGTTGCATCTGTAATCCGTTAGATTCAAAAGGGCATGAACGTCAATTGCATTCCAAAATGGGACTTGTGTGTCCAAAAACTATTGCAGAGGACTTGAGCTACCACACCTACTATCATTAGGACTTTTAAGTAATTAATCCATTTTTTATTTTATAAATATTATACTTTTTAAGTGTATCTAAATTAGATATATTTAATAAATAAAAAATTTGCGTAAAATATTTTTAAAAAATTCACTAAAAAGGGAAAAAAAAAAACTCAATTTTTTGAAAAGTGAATTAAACCAAACAAGGTAATTTTTTTAATTCATATAACTAATGAATTACTAATAAAAATAAGCTAAGTGTTAACCCATTATAATTAGGAGAGCAATCATTTTCTTATTCATTATTTGAAGCAGAGAGAAATTTGGGTTTTTGGTTGTCTAAATTGTAAAATTATTTTTTTAACCATTAGATTAGATTTTTCGCATTAATGATTTGGACAAATTGTCTCCCATATGTATTGAAATCATAAACAATAAAGACTAAATAGATGCAATTAATAATATAAAAATGAAGTAGAAAAAGTGACTATAGTTTAGGGTATAAAAGTAAATTTAACAAGAAAATGAAAAACTATTAAAAAAGTGTCCAATTCTTGTACCTTTTGTCAATTGCAGCTTTTACAGTCAATAACAAACCTTTATTTTCACTATTCATTTATTACGTCCATGATTTTATTTTTTAATTTTTCGCATGATGATTTCCAATCAAGTGCTTTGTATAAACATCAAAGGAAATAAACTAGCTTTATTATGTATGATACAAATAAACTACTAAGAAACTAAAAATAGACTAGATAACAACCATAACCAAGCCATAACTTTTCATGATCAAGCAAAAGCATGCAGAAATTCATTGTAATACTTACCAAAGGACACCATTTGCATTGGCTAATTTCACCTTCCTCTGTTCTTGTGAGCATGCTTTTTAAATCTCTTTCTACTTTCGTTTTGTTCATCTTCAATGATCCTCACAAGCCATTGAGGTTTTCCTCTAGAGAACATAAGATATCCCATAACAAGTCCCCACACAAGCCCACATATATAACCCGGTAATATGACTTCCCAATTGAATCCACTTGAAGTATTGTCTTCTTGTTGAAACATCAAGGGTGGTGGTTGTGGTGTCCTTGGATTGCATGTATTAAGCAATGGAGGTCCACATAATGCCAAGTTGCCAATGTAGGAATCATTTAAAAATGTACCAAATTGGTTGTCTTGTGGTATTGGTCCTATTAGTTGATTCTGCGAAAGGTTTAAGACTTCAAGGGATTTCAAATTTCTTAGTTGTTGAGGGATCTCTCCAGTGAGTTTGTTGGAAGAGAGATCGAACCATTCAAGCATTGTCAAATTAGCAAGAGATGCTGATATATGACTTGTAAGGTGGTTGTGAGATAAGTTGAGCCCTCGGATTGAATTTAGCCTTCCAATGATCTTTGGAATCTCACCTTCGAAATTTTTTTTCAATAAATCAATTGCAGTGAAAATGGTTAGGACTTTTACCATTTCTATGGTTGATCCTTTGATTACTATAGTCAAACAATCACTATAGTAATATAGTGAACTACGAGGCATCCCTAAGTATTTCAATTCAAAACTAGCTTCATCGACATTCATCATAGCATTGAGATTCTTGAAATATTTTCTTGGCAATGGACCAGTAAAATAATTGTTTGATAAATCCATAACTCGCAAGTTGGGGAAGGGAAATTTGCACTCTGAGTTCGGTATAGGTCCATGGAATTTGTTAAATCTCAAAATTAGAATTTGTAGCGAAGTTAAATTTTCCAACCAATATGGAAATTTATCGGAGAACTTGTTATGTCCAAGGTCTAGCACTTGTAGCATTTTGCAATTGACTAAAGACTTTGGTATTGGGCCCTCAAATCCATTTCCATCAAGGTTGATTGTTTCGAAGGAATTTCCCTTTACAAATGCATCAGGAATGGTGCCAGAAAAATTATTCTTCCACAGATGAAGCACAGAGAAACCTATGCTGAAATTTCCTAAACATTGTGGAATAGAACCATTAAAGTCATTACTAGACAGGACAAGAATTTCAAGGGAAATTGCATGACAGAGCATGTCTAACTCACCACTGAAGTTATTTGATGAAAGAGTGAGACTAGTAAGGTTCACGAGTTTGAAGGTTGAACTTGGAAACCTACCATGTAGGTTGTTATTGCTCAAATCAACAATAGTTAAATGAGTGGATTTGAACTCTTTCACATGGTCAGTCAATTTGTTATTACTGAGGTTGAAGTAAGACAATGTTGGAAAGCTGAAGACCCAAGATGGAAGAGGTCCCGTTAGCTGAGTATTTGACAAATCTAACTCAACTAGTTTTGTTAGGTTTGCACCGAATAATGGGAATGGATCGCCAAAGTTATTTGAACCAATATATAAATAATGAAGACTCTTTACATTAGGTAAAAAATCTGCGATTTTACCTTCAAAATTATTACACCGAACTCCCAAGCTGACGAGATTTCCAAGGTTTGAAAGTGAAGATGGGAGCATGCCAGTGAAATAGTTATATCCGATGACTAAATCAGTCATTTCCGTAAGGTTTCCAAGTGACGTAGGGATGGATCCATAAAATTTACAACCACGGGCATTCAACACTTTCAAGGACTTCAAATTCCCAATTGAGTCAGGTAGTTCTCCGGAGAAATTAGTGTGTGAAAGGTCCAAGTACTGAAGAGGACTGCTCGAGTTTGTAGACTCAGGAAAATAACCAGTGAGAGCAAGATTATGATCTATTCTCAGCTTATTCAGATGTGGTAATTGGAATATTCCGTCAGGAAATTTTCCAAGCAATCCACACCGACTAGGATCGAGAAGTGTTAAAGAAGTCAGATTGAGCAAGGAATTGGAAACTACTGAAGATATGTTTACATATCCAAGATTAAGTTCTTTTACCTTCGTTAAGTTTTGAACAAGTAATTCAAATCCAGGTTCTTCCAACCTCAAACCATCACTGTGAGAGAGATCAAGCGAGATCAATTTGCTCAGGAAGGAGACTTCCACAGGGACTTTGCCAGAAAAACTAGAGGCAGAGAGGTTGAGTTGTGTCAATCTGGTGAATTGACTAAATTCAGATGAGATTCGAGACTTAGCAAAGTCATTCAAAGCAAGGCTGAGCCTTTGGAGATGAGGAAAGTAGTAGAAGATGGTTCTATTGTGGTGGATGGTGCCTTGGAGCCAGCTGCAACTGAGGTCAAGGCCAATTACCTGATTTGTGTTGTTGTCACACTCGACCCCATCCCATGAGCAACAATCAGAACCCTCATTCCACGACTCCATCTTCGGATAAGAAAGGATTCCGACAGAATCACAGTAATCGCCGTAAGGAGATCTATTGAAGGAAAATTGTTGCTTAAATTGGAGCAATGCAGAGGTCTGTTGTTGAGTGCAGAGTTGGGCATGCAAACAAGTAATCTGGAATAAACAAAGAAACAAAAAGAGGTGAAAGAGTTGATTATTAGAGACCATATAGCGATCTCGGTTCTTTCTCCTTTGTTTGTAGTATTCGGACTTAGTTCCGTGGATTCCGGTTGTTGTTTTGAACTTGTTTCTGTCCTCCAATTCTTTAAATTTGAGTTATAGAATGTTTTGGACTTGTTCGTTCCAAGTTGGGTGTGATTGGGAGCAGGAGGTTGCTACCCAGGTTTTTAGTCCTTCGCTCGAGTGAGATTTTTGTCGCTCGAGCGAGCGCGGAGTTTTGTGTCCGGTGGGTCGAGCCAGGGTGGCTTCGCTCGAGCGAGCGTTGCGTCTGGTACTGGGACCTGAACACTGGAATTCTTGGCTCGAGCGAGCTTGTCTTCGCTCGAGCGAGTCTATCATATTTCAGTAGGCAGCAGCGGGGAAAAAAATCATTTTTCTCCCTCTTTCTTTCTTGAAACCCTAGCAGCCGAGAGTCTCTCTCTCTAAACTTATTATCTCTCTAGATATCATCTCCTTCTAGTATGAATCCATCCTAGGTCCTTTATTAAAAAGGTAGAGGGTGTCGAGGGCTTCGTCTTAATCGGAAAAATTGTGGATTTGGAGCACTTTGATTTCGGGTCATCATCTCCTTTTGAGTTCTCCTTTGAGGTAGGGATTCTCCTTGTTCTTTTTCAATACTACGTCTATAGATAGACATGTGGTAATTTTTGTATTGCATGCAAACCATTTTATGTTGGATTTTTGTATAAATTCATGAGGTTGAACTTTGGGTTAGTTGTTGGATTTAGATCTGTTATCATTAGATGTGTTTTGGGGCTAATTGGGTGTTAATTAGCATGTTGTGGTTGTAAGGAGAGGAAACCCTAATATTTATTTGGTTTAATAACTCAATAGAGGGGTTTTGATCATTGGGTAAATACTTGGGTATTTTGGGTTTTGAATGAAGCCATTGTTGTTTGTTGTAGATGATTGAACCTTTTTATCAATATTGGGAGAAGGGGAGGGAAATCCTATTTTAGTGAGTATGATTTAATTTGTATAATTAAATTGGAATGGCTTGGAGATGAATGTAGTAGATTAAAATGAGCTTTGGCTTTATTGTCCTTGGATTTGATTTTGTGAAAACAAGAGGAATAAAACCGGTTTTGAAAAATAAAGAGAGTTGGTTTTGTGAAATGGGAAAGGTACTTTGAAATGAGTATGAATGTTGGATTGTTGTATCTTATACTACTATGTTAGTATTAGTGATAAGTTGATGATCTCATGATATTTGAGTCTGTTAATAGATGTACAATATACATGCATTTAGAGGTTTTGTCCTTGGTCATCGGTGGAGGATGACATGGTTGTGTTGAATTGTTGTGTATACATTACACCTATGTGTTTATCTACTTTAACTCGTTGTTAGATTCTTGTTGGTTATGTATATGCATTATACATGTTGGATATGCCTTGTTGCATGGCTGTTGTTGGCGTTATATGCCGCGCTTATAATCAAAGGTACCGTTACCTTCCAGCTAGCGCCTGGAGAACTGTATGCGCTAATAATAGAAGGCACCATACCCTTCCAGCTAGCGCCTGGTAAACTGGTATTTTGGCTTACTACGCACATAGCTAGTAGAGCGAAGTTGGTTGTAGTTATTTCAGTATATCTTTGGCTTACTAAGCGCATAGCTAGTTGAGCAGGGTGGAATTGTTGTTGTTTAGTTGTAACTGAAAATATCATAGATTTGATTGGTTCCAGTTCGGAGAACCGAGTTACTCCATTGATTGATTGTATACATGTGGGTGGGTTGTAAATTTATATTTTTACAAGGTTATGCATGTATAGGTATGATAGTAGTGGAAATGAACCAAAATGTTTTTTTTTTGTCTTTTGGAAAGTGTGAAGGAGAATGAATGTTTTAATGATAAACATGTTTTGAAAAGGTACATCTGTGTATGTATAGGAAGTGGAAGAGAGTATCGGGCTTAGTGAGATTATTTTCCTAAGTAATTGTTAATGTTATGAAAGAATGGGAATGGGGATTAATGAAAGGAATAAGGAAAGATGAATAGCCTATAGCGTTGAATGAAACGGTTGTTTTCAAGAAAAGTTTATATATATATATATTTTGTATAAACTGTCATATTACTATTCTAGTACGAGAATGAGTGTGCATGATCATAGCTATCTGTAAGTTGTTATTGTTGAGGATCATGTTGAGATCCCTACTGGACTTTATGTTCATCCCACGTTGTTGAATCTTTTTCAGGTGTTTAGCAGGTTGTGCTACAGGATTTGGATCTTCTTATTTGTTGGCCACGGGGCCTCTTTGTTGTTGGCGGAACACCATATGTGTAAAAGGGTTACATCCCTTCATTTGTTTATTTAAGGGTTGTAAGCCCAAGGGCAATTTATTGAGTATGTTCATGTAACATTTACTTTGCATACGAATGAGAGTATTTATATTCATTTCTATGGATTGAATGTATGAGTTTATTTCCGCATGTTAACTCTGAAATTGAATTAAGTTAATGAATTTGGTAATGGCTTCGAGTAATAAAAAGTGGGGTGTGACAGACCATCTTTGCTCCTAGATTCAAAAACAAAGGGTTGTAATGCTTGCTGACTATTAACAGGGGAGAGGCCAAATGCTTTATAGGCAAATGTAGGTGCAATGCAAAGCCAGCAGAGGAAGGATCCTCTAGAATTTTTTTTTTTTTTAAAGTTTCTTAAAGTGGTGCATTTTGTGGTTGAGATTTAATGACAAGTCACATCAATTTTTCAGCATTAAATCTCAACCACACAATACATCACTTTAAGAAATTTTAGAAAAAAAAACACTCTAGAAGATCCTTGGTGAAGCCTGCAAACAAGTAAAGTGAGTTTGACTAGACTAGCAAGTCTTCGTTGATGTTTACACAGCTGGACTCCATAACTTTTCACTCGTCAAGGAAGACTTAGCTTCATAAATGTTGATCATAGCTGCTATTTAGTACAATTTATTATAAGTTAAAAGTTAATAATTAAAAAGTTAAAATAAAAAGCATTCTTTCTCTAATTTTTAAATAATTAATTTTTTTAATTTATTTAAGTTATTATAAAATTGTGACAAATTGTTACGTTTTTTACTTTTTATCTATTCTGAAATTACTCTCCTAAATTTATTAAATATTAATAAAATCACAGACAACCATAGACATCTTTTCAAATTCAAACAACTTCAAACATCAAACACCTTAAAATAACCAGACTCCTTGAAACATCACAATCTACTATCAATCAAACACCATGGATGTTTCGGATCGGTTACCTCATGGAATTTACATGATCCTTAACAGCAGTAGATAAACTATTCTAATTTTTTTAGATGTTGATCTACTCTCCACCATCCTCTTGTCTTCTTCAGAGCTCTATTTGTTCTTTGGGTATGTATTGTTTTATCTTCTTTCTCATCTCTACCTCAAACCCTCCTCTTTCTGTTTTTTTTTTTATTATTTATTTATATTATTTATACATTGTTTGGTTTTGATCATACAAAGATATATATATATACACATATATCATGTTCTTGTAAAACAATTGATTTTATCTGATTTACTAGAACAATGCAAGTAAATTTTATATTATTACTAGCAGTTGGTGCAAACACGATGAGTTTGCAATTGTAGGTCTAAACTTTTCGATGGTTTGATTAATGAGGAAGATGTTTTAATAATTTCACTACCATGGCTTGTTCAATATTTGTCTCATTCACTACCTTCTCATTTTTATTTTTTATTTTTGATCAGCCAAAAAAGAATTTTATTGATGAATATTCAAGCAACCAGAGAAGATACATCAATAAAGAGAACAAATGCAAAAAGCGTCACAGCAGACCCATGTCATCCCAACAAGGTTGGCACCGTGAGGGCTACCCAATCATATGCTAGCACCCCTTAAATGTTGGTGAGAAACCAACAAACACAGAAAACGAAGAACAAGTTGAACACACATTCAGATCAAAACTCTACTGTGACCACCCCAACTTCAAATCAAAACTCTACTCTCTAAACACATCTTGATCTGCCTCAGATTGAAAATAAAATCCTGAACTGAAAAGTTGAACACCTTTAAGAATGGTTTCATCCACAAAGCAGTCCTAATCTTGATCAACTCACATAGCTTTGTCAGATTCAAATCAAGAAAAATCATAAAAATATATCAAGAAAATAAATATTTTTGCAATGATATACTCATCTGTAAGAGTTTTAGCTTTTAATGTTAAAAACACTTAAAGTTCTCATTATTACTACTCTTTGTTTAATTTTTTTAATCTAACTGCAAAAAAAAAAAATAAAAAAAATAAAAAAAAATCTAACTACTCTCCTATGCAACAATAAAATTATCAAAATTGTTCATCAAAAAAATATTTCTCATATCACTAAAAATCATTAATTCACTTAATAATTTATTTACAAAAAAAAAATTAATTATTAATATTGCATAAAAAAATTTAATTATTAATATTGCATACAAATCAAAAAATAAATTTTAAATTAAAATATTAAAATGTATAAAATTTATAATCATCCTTCATTTAAATATTAAGATGTATAAAGTGATAGTTTGAAATAAGTTTTGTATTACAATTTTGGAACCACGTGAAATAAAATTTTGAGATTTCTACGAGAATAATAGTTTAAAAGAAGTTTCATACCCCAATTTTGGAATCACACGAAAGTAAATTTTTGGGGCTAGCGAATGATTACATCACTATGATGTAATGGAAGTTGCTTATAAATCAATCCAAAAAATTGAAAGGTTTACATTTTTTATTTATTTTTTAATGGAGAGGACATAATTTATAAATAAAGAAAAACAAAATATACAACGGTAGTAAGATTTAAAAGATTAAATTAATTTTTTATTAGATTTATAAGATGCAATTTGTTAGATTAAATTATTATTTTAAGTGAATTTAAATAAAATTGAAATGAATTTAATTAGATGAATTTATAATTTCGACAATGCTACGTAGCTCAAATTTTGTGGCTCAAAAGTGGCTCAAATGGCCAAAACGACGTCGTTTTGAGTACAGAACAACATAAAAATGGCCAAAACAACGTCGTTTTGGCCATTTGAGCCACTTTTGAGCCACAAAATTTGAGTTACGAGACATTTTCCTTATAATTTTGAGTTGAGTCTATCACATTTAATAATTGGTCAAGTTATTGCCATGCGGAAGGGCAAGAAGTTTCATATGGTGATTCCATGAAGTTTCTTGTCCAACTAATCCACATATTAATAACTTAAAATTTAACATTGCTTCCTATTCAATTAATTCAATTAATAAGTAGGGACACCCTAATATAATACTACTAAACTATTATGGAGTGTGAAATGCTCTATGAAAAAAAAAAATCCAATAATCATATTTAAATAATTTTTTCATATGAATTTATTTTTTAAAAATGAATGACAACTGTTTTTTCGGTTAAATATAAAGAAATTATATGATTATAGTTATCAAATCAATTTAAAATTTAAAAAATGTTATGGTGCAAGACATTCACCCAGAATTTTTTGAGTAGGTGATTATGTGATGAAGATTAAATTTGTGTAGTGTGAGATTTATGTGTAGAATGAATATGAACCACAAGATAACAATTTTAAATAATTTTTGAGTAATTAAGTTTAAATTTATAATATTACTGTTAAAATTTTAACTAAATATAACTTAATAGATAAACCATCCAAATAATTAAAATTAGATCCGTAGCAAACATCACATATTCAAATAACATTCTCCAATAAAAAAAAGAAGACTAAAGAGGATCTTTCCACCCTAGAGCTTTTCATAAAGTATGAAGAGGATCTTTCCTGCTCCAATTTTCCATAAAATGTGTTTTACATGTCATATCTCGCTCAATGCCGGTCTTATTGGTGAAGTGCTCCTTGATGAGTGAAGCACGTTTTGGTTATGTCACGTCCCAAGCTCCGTGACAACGCCGCACACTCATTTAAGTGAGCATGCAAGGCTAAGAGTCCAACACATAACTAACAATGTAAAATACTCCAATCAAATCCTTAATTATCATAATACTAAAATCCATAAAAAAAATTGATTATTTTTATTATATGAAATTATCTACCAAGTCCACTAATAAAATCCATTAACAAAACAAATAATCCAAGTACTTAAATCATAGTCCTACTCTCGGCACTCCTATATGTAAAAAAAAATCCCGCGCAGCTCTACTCTTCAGAATCTGAAAAAAATAAAATAAGGGTAAGCTAGACAGCCTAGTAAATAACCAACCATCACTGCCAGCTGGATCAAGTATAAAAAAATAAATAAATAAATCGATAATCAATAAATATAAATTTTTCTACAGTTCAATAAATGAACAATTATTTTGTAAGATGGTTTCATAGCTAAAAATAAACAATGTACAATACATTTTAAATGAAAAGCCAACAAGATAATTCAAAGTAATTCATTGTTCAAATCGATGGTTCGATATTCAGATGGTTCAATGATTTGATTCACAAAACCCAAGTCTTATTGACTACGGTCACATAGCCCGTGACAAGGCCCAGAACCACACATAGGCTGGTGGTAAAGCCCCAAAAGAAACTAGTTTCTGTGCCAATAAATAACCCCCATTGGCTAGGGTCCAAATCATAGTCAGACAAGAGTGGTGTTCAAAATTCACACAATACACAAATTTTAAATAAAACATTCGATATTTTCAGAATAAACGTTTAGTATAATTTTCAGAATAGTTTCACCGAATATTCAAATAATTTTCATAATAATATTCGATGTTGTTTTATACTTGACCCATATTTTATTTTAAGAGAACAGGAAAGCTACGAATAAATATTTATGATTTTAAACGATTCGATAGGATTAAAAATAAACCAACAGTGATAGAGGGTTACTTACCTCAAACAGCTAAAATAATATTTCCCAAGCTAATCTCAAATTACCAAGATCCACCTCATTCTCACAAACCTAATAAAATATTATACCACATAAACAATTATTATTGATCACCATGATGCATCTATCATTCTTTTCTTTATAATGTAATAATCTAATCCTATAGCCTACAAGTAAATTCCAAAACCCCAAAATACATACACCCAATCAACATACAAGATACTATGTCTAAAGAAATAGTTAGGAGTACCATAAAAACAAATCTTACCTCCAAGAGATGATTAGATCAAAGTCACCAATCTATGAATCTTCTTTCTTTTCTTTTCTTCTTCTTCTTCTTCTCTCTCTCTCTCTCTCTCTTTTTTTTCTCTCTACTGCTAGATCTGCCGCAGCAGCCACAACATCAATACCTCTACTTGTTTGTGCTTCTATGTTTCCAAGACCTAAAGCCCAAGTGGGCCTATAACCCAACCTCCCAAAATTACAAACTTAACCATCTAAGTAATAAAAATTAAAAAAAAAAAACCACCCCATAACTAATTCCTTGATGTTACTAAAATGACCCATATAAATTAATTTAATTACTACTTTATCCAAAAATAATTCTACACATAAAAATTTGGATTTTACATTCTTCCACACTTAAAAGAAATTTTGTCCTCGAAATTTGACATACCTGGAGTCTCAAAAAGTTGTGGATACTTTTGTCTCATTTCATCCTCAAGTTCCCAAGTAGCTTCTCTTTCCGAGTGATTACTCCATTGAACCTTAACATAGTGAATGACTCGACGCCTCAAAACCTGTTCCTTCCTATCAGCAATTCGTATAGGGTGTTCCTCATATGTCAAATCCTCCTTAAACTGCAACGGTGCATGATCAATCACATGACTAGGATTCGGTATATACTTCCTTAACATTGAGACATGAAAAACATTATGAACTCCAACTAGTGAAGGTGGTAGGGCAAGTCTGTAAGCTGCCTCACCAATTCGATCTAAAACCTCAAATGGCCCAACAAATCTAGGACTCAATTTACCACGAACACCAAACCTCATTACTCCTTTCATAGGAGACACCTTAAGGAATACATGGTCTCCAACCCCAAACACCAAATCACGTCTCCTGTTATTTGCATAACTTTTCTGTCTACTCTGTGCCGTGCGAAGTCGCTCTCTAATAAGATTGATCTTGTCCACTGTTTGTTGCACAATCTCAGGCCCTAACAACTTCCTTTCACCCACATCATCCCAACAAATAGGTGATCTACACTTTCGTCCATATAAAGCCTCATATGGTGCCATCTGAATGCTCGCATGATAACTGTTATTATAAGAGAATTCCACTAAGGCCAAATGCTCATCCCAAGAACCTCCAAGATTGATAACACAAGCCCTCAACATGTCTTCCATGGTTTGAATAGTTCTCTCTGACTGTCCATCAGTTTGAGGATGAAAGGCAGTGCTAAAATTCAAACTAGTGCCCAAAGCTGTATGCAAACTCTTCCAAAACATAGATACAAATCTGCTATCTCTATCAGACACTATGGTCACCGGAATACCATGCAACTTCACAATCTCCTTGATATACAATTTTGGAAACTTCTCTAAGGAGAACCCTACCTTAAAAGCTAGAAAGTGAGCGGATTTGGTCAATCGATCAACGATAACCCAAATAGCATTGTTACCACCTTGGGTCCTAGGCAACCCTGTCACAAAATCCATGGTAATATGTTCCCACTTCCATTCGGGAATAGGAAGAGGTTGTAACTTACCTGCAGGTCTCTGATGTTCAACTTTCACTTGTTGACATACCAAACATTGAGCAACATACTGAGCAATTTCCCTCTTCATATTATTCCACCAAAAGTTCCTCTTCAAGTCTTTATACATTTTAGTGCTTCCTGGATGTACAGTATATCCTGAACTGTGAGCTTCTCTTAGGATTTCTCTCTTGAGCTCTAAATCATTAGGCACACACAACCTCTCTCCAAATCTCAAGGTTCCATCTTTATGCATTCAAAATTCCATCTGTAGCCCTATTTCCATTTCAGCCTTAAGTTTTTGCAACTGAGGGTCTCTTCCTTGAGCATCTTTAATTCTATCAATCAATGTGGGTTGAACCCTAAGGTTTGCCAACTGCACTCCATGGTTGTGCCATCTAATCTCAATATTCAACCTCTGTAAGTCCTCCAAGATATTCTTTTGGTCAGTGATCAAGGTACTCGGGGTCTTTCTACTCAAGGCATCCGCCACTGCATTAGCTTTTCCTGGATGATAATTGATAGTCAACTCATAGTCCTTCAATAGCTCCAACCATCTCCTTTGCCTCATATTCAATTCTTTTTGAGTGAAAATATATTTCAAACTTTTATGATCAGTGAATATCTCACATTTCACCCCATACAGGTAGTGCCTCCAGATTTTCAATGCAAACACCACGGCAGCCAACTCCAAATCATGCGTAGGATAATTCTGCTCATATGGCTTCAACTGCCTAGACGCGTATGCCACTACCTTATCATTTTGCATCAGGACACAACCCAAGCCCATCTTCAATGCATCACTATAGATGGTAAAACCTTCATCTCCGGACGGAACTATAAGTACTGGAGCACACACCAATCGACTCTTTAGATCTTGGAAACTCTTCTCACAATCATCAGACCACTCAAATTTAACCCCTTTTTGTGTTAAACGAGTTAAAGGCATAGAAATTCGGGAAAATCCCTCAACGAACCTTCTATAATATCCTGCTAAACCCAAGAAGCTACGAATTTCAGTGACACTAGTAGGCCGATTCCATTCCACCACCGCCTCCACTTTCTTGAGGTCAACAGACACCCCATCTTTAGATATCACATGACCCAAAAATGATACACTCTCCAGCCAAAATTCACACTTCTTTAATTTAGCAAATAATTTCTTCTCCCTTAATATCTGCAACACTATTCTCAGATGTTCTTCGTGCTGCTCTTTACTCTTTGAGTACATAAGAATGTCATCAATAAAAACTACCACAAACTGATCTAAGAAGGGTTTAAATACTCTGTTCATTAAATCCATACAAGCTGCAGGCACATTGGTCAACCCAAACGGCATCACTAAAAATTCATAATGCCCATACCTAGTTCGGAAGGTTGTCTTAGGTATATCTTCCGCCTTAACCTTCAACTAGTGATAGCCAGAACGAAGGTCAATCTTAGAAAAGACTTGTGCTCCTTGCAACTGAGCAAATAGGTCATCTATCCTAGGCAAAGGATATTTATTTCGGATTGTCACCTTGTTCAACTCTCGATAATCAATGCAAAGGCGAAAACTACCATCCTTCTTTTTCACAAATAAAACGGGCGCACCCCAAGGAGAAACACTAGGCCTAATAAAGCCCTTATCTAGTAACTCTTGTAACTGTTCCTTCAACTCTTTCAACTCTGCTGGGGCCATCCGATACGGAGCCTTGGAGATAGGACCCGTGCCAGGTATCAATTCAATGGCAAACTTAATCTCTCTATCTAGTGGCAACCCCGGTAACTCTTCAGGAAAAACATCGGGAAATTCCTTCACAACTAGAATATCCTCTAACTTCAATTCAGTCTCACGGGTATCTCTCACAGAAGCTAAATAGCCCTCGCAACGATTCCTTAACAATCGTCTAGCTTGCAAGCTGAGATTACCAGAAGAGGAGTGTTAACTCCACTACCCACAAAGCAAAATTCTGGTTGATTAGGAATCTGAAATACTACCCTTTTGCCTCGACAATCAATAGAAGCATAATTGGTTGCCAACCAATCCATTCCAAGAATTATGTCAAAGTCCCGCATATCTAAAACAGTTAAGTCTACAAGCAATTTCCTGTCATCTATACTAACCACACGAGATTTGCAAATTAAGTCAGCAACCATAACCCCTCCTATCGGGGTTTCAACACATAAGTCGATCTCTCTAGAGACACATTTCCATCCATGTTTCTTAACAAATCCCATAGACACAAATGAATTTGTAGCGCCAGAATCAAATAACACATGTGCATAAACAGAAGACACTAAAACAGTACCTGACACCACCGTGTTGGAAGTCTGAACATCTTGTTGCGTGAGTGCGTACACTCGACCCTGAGTCTTTGGCTTATGACCTCCATTTTTCTTTTGACTTCCTGAAGACCCTTTGTCTGTTGATGCTCCTTGATTTGTCCATGCTTTCTGTTCAATCTCATGCCCCTTCCGATTAGGGCAATCAGTTATTCTGTGCCCCTGTTGCCCGCAAGAGAAACAAGCCCCAGTATTTCAACGACACTCACTATCCCGATGGAATCCATTACACCTAGTGCATTGTACCCGATCATTCTTCTTATCAACACTACTACCCATAGTTCGACTTCCCCAACTCCCAACCGAAGAAGTGTTTTGTCTCTTAGCATTGCCCTTCGAATTGTTAGTTTGGAAGTTGGAAGAACTAGGCCTCTTCTTATAATTCTCTTCTTTCTCTTCTTGGGCTCTGGTAAGGCCACTCTCAACTAGCAAAGCCTTATTCAACACTGCTCCAAAAGTAGGTAACTCGAAAGGAACCACTTGTTGCATAATGTTCGTTCTTAGTCCACCTTCAAACTTTCTTGCTCTACTATCCTCATCTGCTTCAAATGCTGATGCAAATTTAGACAACTTCGTAAACTCAGCTTCATATTCTGCAACCGTCTTATTCCCTTGCTCTAACTTCAAAAATTCCCTCTGTTTTTGTAGACGAACACTCCTAGGGAAGTATTTCTCATTGAATGCCTTCTTAAACCTTTCCCATGTATAGGGGTTGGCATCATGCTCGTGTATGCGCTTCTCCATCTGCCACCAATCATTAGCTATCCCTTGTAGCATAAATGTAGCATAGGTCACCTTCTGATCATCCGTACACTCAAAAACGGGAAACAACTTCTCCATTTCTGTCAACCATTTTTCAGCCTCCAAAGGGTCTGTGGCTCCATCAAATGCCAAGGCTATCTTCTTAAACCCGGTAATGTTACAACATGGCCTTGGTTGTGGCCCAACACCTGGCTGCATCCGCTGTTGTTGCTCCATAAGTCTAGTCAAGTTATTCCCTATGGTGGTTTGTTGTTGCACCACCCCGGCCAACGTTTGAAGCACTTGAACCATTTCAATTGGATTGGGGATTGCAGCTTGTTCTTGGTGTCCCAACTCTTGCCTCTGATTTCCTCCGACTGCTTGAGAACCACTACCATTATTAGTCACATTCCCTCACTGATTGCTATTACCAGTCCGTCGATTCGTTTGACCCTGGCGTGTATTCCTAGCCATATTTGCCAATGTCTCCTCATGTTCCATTGCAACCTAAATGCATCAACAATAAAATCTCATCTTATTCTATTCTCAAGTCCCTATAACAAGTAAATAAAAATAACATTATATCAAATTATAAGCGTTCCTAATCCTATATCTACCCAATCTCACCACTATTTTATACCAGCCTTTAAAATTACAACCTGGCTCAGATACCACTAAATTGTCATGTCCCAAGCTCCGTGACAACGCCGTACACTCATTTAAGTGATCATGCAAGGCTAAGAGTCCAACACATAACTAACAATGTAAAATACTCCAATCAAATCCTTAATTATCATAATACTAAAATCCATAAAAAAAATTGATTATTCTTATCATATGAAATTATCCACCAAGTCCACTAATAAAATCCATTAACAAAACAAATAATCCAAGTACTTAAATCATAGTCCTACTCTCGGCACTCCCATATGTAAAAAAAAATCCCGCGCAGCTCTACTCTTCAGAATCTGAAAAAAATAAAATAAGGGTAAGCTAGACAGCCTAGTAAATAACCAACCATCACTGCCAGCTGGATCAAGTATAAAAAAAAAAAAAATAAATCGATAATCAATAAATATAAATTTTTCTACAGTTCAATAAATGAACAATTATTTTGTAAGATGGTTTCATAGCTAAAAATAAACAATGTACAATACATTTTAAATGAAAAGCCAACAAGATAATTCAAAGTAATTCATTGTTCAAATCGATGGTTCGATATTCAGATGGTTCAATGATTTGATTCACAAAACCCAAGTCTTATTGACTACGGTCACATAGCCCGTGACAAGGCCCAGAACCACACATAGGCCGGTGGTAAAGCCCCAAAAGAAACTATTTTCTGTGCCAATAAATAACCCCCATTGGCTAGGGTCCAAATCATAGTCAGACTAGAGTGATGTTCAAAATTCACACAATACACAAATTTTAAATAAAACATTCGATATTTTCAGAATAAACGTTTAGTATAATTTTCAGAATAGTTTCACCGAATATTCAAATAATTTTCATAATAATATTCGATGTTGTTTTATACTTGACCCATATTTTATTTTAAGAGAACAGGAAAGCTACGAATAAATATTTATGATTTTAAACGATTCGATAGGATTAAAAATAAACCAACAGTGATAGAGGGTTACTTACCTCAAACAGCTAAAATAATAATTCCCAAGCTAATCTCAAATTACCAAGATCCACCTCAATCTCACAAACCTAATAAAATATTATACCACATAAACAATTATTATTGATCACCATGATGCATCTATCATTCTTTTCTTTATAATGTAATAATCTAATCCTATAGCCTACAAGTAAATTCCAAAACCCCAAAATACATACACCCAATCAACATACAAGATACTATGTCTAAAGAAATAGTTAGGAGTACCATAAAAACAAATCTTACCTCCAAGATATGATTAGATCAAAGTCACCAATCTATGAATCTTCTTTCTTTTCTTTTCTTCTTCTTCTTCTCTCTCTCTTTCTTTTTTTTTTTTTTTTTTTTTCTCTACTGCTAGATCTGCCGCAGCAACCACAACATCAATACCTCTATTTGTTTGTGCTTCTATGTTTCCAAGACCTAAAGCCCAAGTGGGCCTATAACCCAATCTCCCAAAATTACAAACTTAACCATCTAAGTAATAAAAATTAAAAAAAAAAAACCACCCCATAACTAATTCCTTGATGTTACTAAAATGACTCATATAAATTAATTTAATTACTACTTTATCCAAAAATAATTCTACACATAAAAATTTGGATTTTACAGGTTAATAATCATTGATATATTAATAGATGATTTAATATAATTTTAGAGATTTTAAGTTTTTATAGTTTGAATAATGGATGAAATCTATAATTTTAAAATGACAATGTCTTAGTACGCGTTGGTACACAAATTGATATATTAATTGATATATGTAGCACTACTGGTTAGTTAACTCAGTAGACCAACATTGTTAAAATCAAATCATTGTGAGAGGCCCTTGGATTGAATCATAAAATTATATTGAGAATTGTAAGATTTTATTTTCAGTGTCAAATAAAACAAAAATTTATCAATAATAATAATATATGGCCTGTTTGGTAAAGTTTACATTTTCAATTTATATTTACAAAAATTTTATAAATTGCTTTTTGTTTTCTTTTTGTTTATTTTTAGAAAAACATAAACTACAAACGCATTTGGTTTAGACAAAATGCTTTAAAAAATTTAAAAATATAAAAAAGACTGAGAAATGGCAAGTGGTGGTAGGTGAGACGAGTGGTGGCGGCGGAAGACGGTGGTGGAAAATGATGACGGGTGGTGGTGGCGGAAGACGGTGGTGGAAAATGATGACGGGTGGTGGTGGCGGAAGACGGTGGTGGAAAATGGTAGCGAGTGGGTGGTGGTGGTGGTGGTGGTGGTTGATGGGTAGGTGGGTGACGGTGGCGGGTGGTAGCGAGTGGGTGGCAGTGGTGGCGGGTGGTAGGTGGTGGTGGCAGGTGGGTGGCGGATAGCGGGTGGTGGTGGTGGGTGGTGGCGGGTAGGTGGGGGGTGGTGGTGGTGGTGGGTGGGTGGGTGGGTGGGTGACGGTGGCAGGTGGTGGGTGGTGATGGCAGGTGGGTAGCGGGTGGTGGTGGGTAGGTGGCGAGTGGTAGTGGTGGGTGGGTGGGTAACGGTGGCAGGTGGTGGGTGGTAGCGAGTGGGTGGTGGTGGTGGTGGTGGTCGTGGGTGGCAGTGGCAGGTGGGTGGCGGGTGGGTGGTGGGTGATGGTGGTGGTAGTGGTGGCGGGTGGGTGGCAGGTGGCTGGTGGTGGCGTGTGCTGGATGGTGGTGGCAGGCGAGTGGTGAGTGGTGGTGGCAAGCGGTGGATGGTAGTGGCGGGTGGTGGGTGGTGATGGGTTAGTGACAGGTGGATGGTGGGTGGTGGTGGTGGCGCGCGAGGGGTGGGTGGTGGTGGCGAGTGGGTGGCAGGTGGGTGGTGGGTGGTGGTGGCAGGTGGGTGGTGAGTGGTGGTGGCAAGTAGTGGTGGGGGGTGGGTGGTGGGTGGTGGTGGCGGAAGACGGTGGTGGAAACTGATGGTGGGTGGTGACTAGTGTTGGGTGGTAAAAAAAAAAAAAAACTCAAAACTCAAAACGTAAACTCATTTTTTGAATTTATATTTTTTGGCCAAATTTATAAACTGAGACTATTGATTTATAAATCAAAAATTTACCAAACAAGTTTTATTTAAATTTTTAAAATTTTTGTAAATATAAACTAAAAACTGAAAACGTAAGTGTTACCAAACGGCACAAATAATTGAAAATTTTACCCATAAATCACATATGGGAGAATGTTAATCCATTAAATACTAAGAGTCTTCTTTTGAACCAATTAGTCATTTTTGTTTTAGAAAGTAATATTTATTTGATTTAGTGCCATTTGAGTTTAAGGAAATGTCCTTTTGTGATTCATTTGTCAAATTATTTCATTCTGTGATGACCGGTTATGTTGTGCGCCTCTTCCCTCATTGTGTACATTGGGTTTGCCCTTGTTAGAGTGGTGGGTGCCCTTGTTAGAGTGGCGGGTGTAACTTGGAACCTTGTTAACCATTTGGGTTTGTTGTGTTCAGAAGTTTTTCTCAAATTCTTGTTCTTGTTTATTTCGGTGTTGAGTTTCACTTGTTTCAAAGGGTGCGGGGTCGAATCCAGAGTGTCTAGGGTTGAGCCGAGAAAATTTTGGATTGGAGGAACACCGCATGAGGGGCCTTGGGCCGCACATGTGGGAGAGGGACCCCACGTGTGGGAAGTGAGGCCACATGTGCGGAAAACAGGGGAGGGTTGAAGAGCACACTGCAATATATGTAGGTGCGAGAGTGGAAGTGCGAGGGAAAGGGCCGCACGTGCGGGGATGAAGGCCGCACCTGCGGAAGGCACGCTCGGCACGTGAGGGTAGGTGAAGTTAGAAAATTTCTCTATTTCTCCTCTTTGGGATGAATGTTCCTCACTTTTGATATATCTCTCTCTCTCTCTCTAAAAAACTCTTTTCTCTCCCTTCTCTCTATATTTCTCTACACCAAATTGGATCAAAATTTTGATTTCTCTAGATCCATTGGAGTTTTTCCCTTAGTCCCTTCATCAAAGTTGAAGAACTCCTCAAGGGCTACATTGTGTACGATGAAGATCGGGTTTCATCACCGTTAATTTTGGGGTTTTCATCTCTTTTTCCTCCAAAAAACTTGAGGTAGGGAATTTTTTTGAGTTATATATATGTTTTTAAAAGATTATGTTGATTTGGAACTCCTTTGGGTAGTATAGGAACTTGGTTTTGGTTTATGTGTTGTGGGGATTTCTAAAATGGGTTTACCTCTTGTTTCTCTTACAATACTAAAGAACTTGACTATATTATGGAAATGGGGGCTTTGGGAAAAAAGTTTCTTGTGAAAGATAAAGAAATGTTTAGTTTTGGACAAAAACCTAGAAATTTGAGACTTTGTTATAATGTTGGAAATTTGTGGGTGTTTATATATCACCATGTTAAAATAAAAGAATTATTGGAAAATTTCTTGTTTTTACTTGGCAAAAGGTAAATTTTCTTTTTTGGAATATGAGAATTGGGGATTTTGGGAGGTTATTGCCCAAAATGTAATGTAGCCACGAAATGGATAAATTATTGAGGATTGTAAGAAGTATGAGATTGTTGGCTAGTCATTGAAAAACTTAGATGAATCTATGGCTATGACGAGGAATAGCTTCAAAAAAGGAAATGAGTGTTGTGATTATTATGAGAACCTTGCCTGGAATAATTGAAAAATGGAAATTTTGATCACAAATGGAACATTGTGTAGAAGTGTTGTGAATGGAAGCATGTTGCATTGCATTGTAACGCCCTCAAAATAATAACAATAAACCCACCAGATAAGACATGCATTTACATTTAAACTAACCACATTCCTTTCATTCATTAGAATTCCGTTACATAAGTATTACATGTTAACCTCATAACAAAATGCCCTACGGGCTTACAGCTTTCCAAGTTAACACTTGGTTACAACAAAGAGTTCTAACTCGTTTACACATTAAGCCCTTGGCTTGAAATTACATGTAATAAATCAAAGTAAAACGACAAAACTATGCCCGCCACAAGCCTCCCAGCTATGTCCTTGGAGGTGGCATGCTTCCTGCACCTGAAAATGATATTCCCATATAGGGTGAGCCACAGCCCAGTAGAAATACACTAAACCAACCATGGACAATGACTAAAACATTAGCAATTGATAGTTGGTCAACACTGATACAGTCACATAAATAACATATTTATGTCAACGACTTACAAGTCCCAATTACTTTTCATTTTCCTTTTAACAACAGATAAGCATACTAGCTCTATCATCATTTCCACAGATATGTATAAAAACTATATCTCACATTCAGATAAGCATAAAAGCTATATCCACATTCTCAACAGATATGTATATCAACAATATCCACAGATAAGCATACAAGCTGTATCCACACTCTACAACAGATATGTATATCAACAATATCCACAGATAAGCATACAAGCTGTATCCACACTTCACTTCACAAAGATAAGCATATGAGCTCTATCTTCACTTCTCTAGACAAGCATATGAGCTCTGTCTACGGAGTACATCCCCTATCTCCTCCAAATACCTATCCGGTTTAGAGGTCCATCCCCTATCTTCCCCTAAACCGCGGAGTACATCCCCTATCTCCTCCTCTACACATAACATATATAAACACATTGGTTCTATATACAATCACACAATACAAACAATTAATGTATTCTAGCAACTGTCAAGTTCCATAACACATTCCATTGATTAGTTTCAGTTTGCCTAATCAACATACATTGTCTACAACAATAACGACTATCCTCCACCGATAGCCCAAAGCAGTTATTTCTAAAACAGAAAATAAATGCACAAATGGATATTCAATCAACATTTCATTTCCTCATTTCTCATCAATTAATTATCCCAATTAATTAAGCAATGTAATTAGGCCATTTTCCATAATTACCATTTCAACCCTTAGGTCCCATTTTCATCAATGATTCAACAATCATTCCATTTTTCTATGCCAAACATGCATCTAGGTTTATTATGAATAAAACCCCAACTTTTGTAAAATTACACAAAAGCCCCAAACTTTCACAAAATTACCAAACCAAGCCCAACATCTCAAAATACCAAAATTTAAAGACAAAACCCATAGAGAGGAGTAGGTTATCCCTACCTCAAATTCGGAGTTCCAAAGGAGAAGACAACAAAACTCAACGTGCTCCAAAACCCGAGATTTTCAGATTAAAATGAAGCCCTCGACGATCAACAACTTTTTTGTAAAGGCTAAAGGTGAGTAAATCACTCCTACTAGATCAAAACCTAGAGAGAAGGTAGTATCTAGAGAGAAAGACTCAACAATGGTGTTTTTGGAAAAGTAAGAGAGAGAAGAGAAAGCAAAAAGTGATTTGAAAAGTCACAATTTCGGGACTTAAACCCAGTCTTCCGCTCGAGCTTAAAACACCCCGCTCGAGCGGCCACTCACAGACTTCCGCTCGAGCGGCCAACCTCCCGCTCGAGCGCAGAATGCACTCGCCCAGCACTTTTGCAGAACCAGGACTCCGCTCGAGCTCCCAACCCTACGCTCGAGCTCACAACACTGCACAACAAGATACTGGATGGACGTAATCTACGCTCGAGCGCCAACACCTCCGCTCGAGCGTACAGGCCAAAAATCTGGGCAACTAGTTTTGGTTTCTAAACTCAACCAACCTGTAACAAACCCGCTCAACACATCCTATAACTCAAATACAACGTGAGAAAGGATGTAAACAAGATAATGAACAACTACCAACATCCACGGACACATGTCCGGATCACTATACAACAAGGGTAAATCCGGGATCGCTATAACCTCCCCCCCTTAAAGAATTTCGTCCCCGAAATTAAACACAAGTTTTCAAAACAAGTTTTTTCTCCATTTTAAACAATGTTACATTTTAACATTCAAAAATTCGACCCATTACCGGTCATCCCATCCCTTTAACACGAGACATATCACAATATGTAAACAACATATGTATTTTCAACATGCATCAACATTATGCACTATCCTTCCAATTTCAACAATATATTTAACACATATAATGTCACATTCAACTTCCATATGAGGCAAGTTCCAAAACATACTTTCAATAAACCAAACATTCTCAATGTTTCACAACTTAAGACATATATCCAAGCTCTTAAGTTCAACAAAATGTAAAATTTAAACATAAGATTACACATCAACAAACAAGTCCGGATATTTCTCTCGGACTTCTAACTCACGTTCCCAAGTGGCTTCCTCCACTCCGTGATGTTTCCACAAGACTTTCACCAAAGGAATGGTCTTGCCACGCAGGACCTGATCCCGCCTATCCAAGACCCGAACCGGTCTCTCCTCATGCGAGGCATCCTCATCTACCTCTAAATCGCTCCAATCCAGCACATGTGATGGATCTGGCTCATACTTCCGAAGCATACTCACATGAAACACGTCATGTACCCCGGACAACTGCGGTGGTAAGGCTAATCGATAAGCAACCTCACCAATCCTCTCAAGGATCTCAAAAGGACCAATAAACCGAGGGGATAACTTCCCACTCTTCCCAAACCTCATCAGGCCTCGTCTAGGTGATATCTTCAGAAAGACATGATCACCTACCTCAAACGCCAAAGGCCTCCTCCTACGATCGGCATAACTCTTTTGTCGACTCTGGGCTGTAACAAGCCTCTTACGGATAAGCTCAACTTTCTCCGTCGTCTCCCTAACCAACTCCGGACCCAACAAAGGTGCATCACCCACCTCGGCCCAACACACTGGAGACCTACACGGTCGGCCATACAAGGCCTCAAACGGTGCCATACCGATGCTAGACTGAAAACTGTTGTTGTAGGCAAACTCTACCAATGGCAAGTGCCTCTCCCACGTCCCACAGAAGTCCAGGACACAACCCCGAAGCATATCCTCGAGGATCTGAATAGTACGCTCGGACTGCCCGTCAGTCTGAGGATGATAAGCCGTACTAAAGGTCAACTTAGTGCCCAAGGCACTCTGCAAACTCTGCCACAACCTAGCAGTAAAACGAGGATCTCTATCTGAGACGATCGTCACTGGGACCCCGTGCAATCTCACTACGTCCCGAATATACAAATCGGCAAGATGATCTACCGAATCTCTCACGCGCATAGGAATGAAGTGCGCCGACTTAGTCAACCGGTCTACAACCACCCAAATAGCATCACTACCCCGCTGAGTCCTCGGAAGACCTGTAACGAAGTCCATAGTGACATGCTCCCACTTCCACTCGGCAATAGGCAAGGGTTGCAACAAACCCGCTGGCCTCTGATGCTCGGCCTTCACTTGCTGGCAAGTAAGGCACTTCGATACGAAAACAGCCACATCTCTTTTCATACCCCGCCACCAAAACTGGCGACCCAAATCCTGATACATCTTAGTACCTCCCGGATGCACCGCAAGGCGCGAACGGTGAAACTCTCGGAGTACTTCCTCTCGGCAAGACTCCGGTACAAACAAACGGTCTCGGTATCTCACACTCAGGTCGGGATACACCGTCAAACCCTTCTCAACTTTCCCACTGGAGATCTTCTCTCGGAGGGATTCTACCTCAAGGTCACCTCTCTGTGCCTCTAACACTCTAATCATAAGTGTAGGCTGCGCAACAACAGAAAACAAGGCCGCAGCCTCGACAGATTCGCCCAGTAGCAAATCAAACTCGCCAAGTGCTCCCAACATCACCCATTCCCGGATGGCTATACAAGCTACATCACTAATGGTCTTCCTACTAAGGGCATCGGCCACAACATTGGCCTTTCCCGGATGATAATGCAACTCAAAATCATAATCCTCGATGAACTCCATCCACCTCCTCTGCCTCAGATTCAAGTCTCTCTGTGTAAACAGATACTTCAAACTCTTATGATCCGAGAATACCTCGAACCTCTCACCATAAAGGTAGTGCCTCCAGATTTTCAAGGCAAAAATCACAGCTGCTAACTCTAGGTCATGTGTGGGGTAATTCTTCTCGTGTATTTTCAACTGACGTGAGCCATAAGCTACCACTTTCCCCTCCTGCATCAACACACAACCCAAACCCTCTCGTGAGGCATCACAATAAACCGCATAACCCAACCCTCTCTCCGGAATAATCAACACCGGAGCGGTGGTCAATCTAACTTTCAGCTCTTGAAACGACTTTTCACAAGTCTCACTCCATACAAACTTGACTCCCTTCCGAGTCAGTCTGGTCAACGGTGACGCCAACCTGGAGAAATCTTTCACAAACCGACGGTAATACCCAGCTAATCCCAGAAAACTGCGGATCTCAAACACACTCTTAGGCTGTGCCCAATCTTGCACTGCCTCAACCTTGGATGTATCAACAGACACCCCTTCCCCGGATACCACGTGGCCTAAGAACTTGACTTCCCCCAGCCAGAACTCACACTTCCCAAACTTGGCATACAGCCTATGGGCTCTAAGTAACTCAAGCACCACTCTCAAGTGTTCCTCGTGCTCCTCCTTAGATGACGAATAGATAAGGATATCGTCCACAAAAACAACCACAAAGCGGTCTAAGAACTCCCGGAAAATCCGGTTCATCAAGTCCATAAAGACTGCCGGTGCATTGGTAAGCCCAAATGGCATCACCAGAAACTCATAATGGCCATACCGCGTACGGAATGCCGTCTTCGGAATATCTTCCTCCCTGACCCTCAACTGATGGTAACCCGATCTCAAGTCTATCTTAGAGAAACAACGGGAACCCTTCAACTGGTCAAACAAATCATCTATACGGGGCATAGGGTACTTATTTTTAACCGTAGCCCGATTCAACTTCCGGTAGTCTATACACAATCTCAAGGCACCATCTTTCTTTTTAACAAAGAGGGCCGGTGCTCCCCACGGTGAAACACTAGGGCGAACAAAGCCCTTATCGAGCAATTCCTGGAGCTGAACTTTCAACTCAACCAACTCTGCTGGAGCAAAACGGTAAGGTGCCATAGAAATCGGCGTCGTACCAGGCACTAAATCAATAGAGAACTCTATCTCTCGGTGAGGTGGCAAACTAACAAGATCTTCGGGAAAAACATCCGAATACTCACAAACCACCCTCGGTAACATAACCAGGGTCTCACCACTCTCACCACTCTCAACGCTAGCCAGTAGACTACTAAGCTCACTTCGCCCTCGCGAATCATACCCCGGTGGCAAAACACTACCAACCCGGTCTCCCAAGAAATGGAACCACTCCCCGCTCAAGGTACATAATGTAACCCTCTGGCGGTAGCAATCAATAACAGCCCGGTATGACGATAACCAGTCCATACCCAAAATAACATCAAAACCCTTCATGGGCATGACAACAAACGGAAAAGGAAGCCTATAGTCGGCGACCTCTATATCACATCCTCTAACACCCTGTTTCAGAATCAACTCACCGCCCAAAGGCGATACCACACAAATAGGAGATGCTAACTGTGCTAACTCCAATTCCAAAACAGATGCAAATGCAGCAGATACAAAAGAATGAGATGCACCCGTGTCTATCAACACATTAGCAACCGAGTTGCAAAACAGAAAAGTACCTCTCACTACTGATGGAGCTGGTACTAAATCCTGCGCGGTAACAGCATACACGCGCCCCGTAGGCCCCTGGTCTACCTGCTCACCTCTCGGAGCAAAAGACTGCTGCACAGACTGGGATGACGAAACTCCCGGATTGGCCCTCGAGGCCTGCACAGACTGAGCTGGCTGAAAACCCTGCGTCTGCCTAGAACCAGACGCTCCCGAAGTGGCACTCAACTGTGGGCAAAACCTCTTCATGTGCCCAGGTTGTCCACACTGATAACAAATCAAGAGCTGCCCCCTGCCCAAACTCTGACTCTGCGGTCTAGCTGAAGAAGAAGCAGCTTTCTGACCCCCACCCTTCTGCGGGCAAACAGAAACCTTGTGACCCAGCTGGCCACACTTGTAACAAGTGAATTCTCCCGGACTGCCTCTCCCCGAGCCTACACTAGGCACTGGAAAGGTCGATCTAGAGACTGTACCCTGAGACTGCTGAGGGTTATAACCCCTCTGCCTCCTGCCATCACTCTGACTATCCTGGCTCCTCTTGGAGCCTCTCTGACCCTCATCCTCCTCCTGCATCATAAGCTCCATATGAGCTGCAGCATCTACTAGGTGTCTATACTCTCGAATATAAGACCCACCAATTCTCAACTTGAGGCCCCGCCTCAACTTCCGCTCAAACTCATAACAACGGCGTTCCTCAGACGCCACCAGTTCAGGTGCAAACCTGGACAGACTGGTAAAGGTAGCCTCAAACTCGGCCACTGACAAGCCCTGCTGATTAAGCCGGCTAAACTGATCCCTCAGCTTCTCCCTAGCTACTGCAGACAGAAACCTCTCCTGAAAAGCATTCACAAATGCCTCCCAAGTCCCACCAACACGAGCCTTCTCGTATTTCCACCATTGACCCGCATCTCCCTTCAGCTGGAAGGATGCCAAGGTCACTTTCAGTGCTCCGTCCTCGATGCCAAGCATCTCAAACGTCTTCGTTGTCTGTTCGAGCCATTCATCTGCCTTAAGCGGCTCTTTAGGATCCCCAATAAACTCGTCCGGATTACACCGAAAGAACTCCCTCTTCAAGAAAGAAGGCCCAGCCTCAGCTGCCTGATTCCCAGCTCTAAGAATACCCAAAGCTCCTGCTATCTCTCTGGCCAAGGCACCCATAGCCTGCTGACCTACTGGCTCGGCCACATTGGCCTGCCCAACTCCCTCCTGCACTGCCGGAATCTCACCCTGTAACGGTACTTCCTGCCTCGCAGGTCTACCACGCCTAGCACCTCTTCCTCGTCCTGACATCCTAATAAAGGCAACACAGAACGTTAGCACATTCCTAAGTGTGCCGAAACTAAACACTCACGTCCTAATGCATGGACAGCTGTAATTCACTCCACATAAGCACATAAACACATAAGCACTTACGAACTTCATTTCCGGATAATGATAGTCCCAAGACGTTACTAGAGTTCCGGTTAGAAACAGCGTTGATCAAGTGCTTTTCCAACAAGACTCCCAGAAACTCAAGGATCCAATCAATATCCCAGAAATTAAATCCCATACCCACATAGTCACATAAACATGTTATCACTTAAGCACATAACATATGATACCACATTTAAGTCTCTATCAAGCGAGACAAACCCATTGTGATACTAATCACTTCCCACGTACCCAAAGTATTCGAACCCGGTACGCTCTGATACCAAGTTGTAACGCCCTCAAAATAATAACAATAAACCCACCAGATAAGACATGCATTTACATTTAAACTAACCACATTCCTTTCATTCATTAGAATTCCGTTACATAAGTATTACATGTTAACCTCATAACAAAATGCCCTACGGGCTTACAGCTTTCCAAGTTAACACTTGGTTACAACAAAGAGTTCTAACTCGTTTACACATTAAGCCCTTGGCTTGAAATTACATGTAATAAATCAAAGTAAAACGACAAAACTATGCCCGCCACAAGCCTCCCAGCTATGTCCTTGGAGGTGGCATGCTTCCTGCACCTGAAAATGATATTCCCATATAGGGTGAGCCACAGCCCAGTAGAAATACACTAAACCAACCATGGACAATGACTAAAACATTAGCAATTGATAGTTGGTCAACACTGATACAGTCACATAAATAACATATTTATGTCAACGACTTACAAGTCCCAATTACTTTTCATTTTCCTTTTAACAACAGATAAGCATACTAGCTCTATCATCATTTCCACAGATATGTATAAAAACTATATCTCACATTCAGATAAGCATAAAAGCTATATCCACATTCTCAACAGATATGTATATCAACAATATCCACAGATAAGCATACAAGCTGTATCCACACTCTACAACAGATATGTATATCAACAATATCCACAGATAAGCATACAAGCTGTATCCACACTTCACTTCACAAAGATAAGCATATGAGCTCTATCTTCACTTCTCTAGACAAGCATATGAGCTCTGTCTACGGAGTACATCCCCTATCTCCTCCAAATACCTATCCGGTTTAGAGGTCCATCCCCTATCTTCCCCTAAACCGCGGAGTACATCCCCTATCTCCTCCTCTACACATAACATATATAAACACATTGGTTCTATATACAATCACACAATACAAACAATTAATGTATTCTAGCAACTGTCAAGTTCCATAACACATTCCATTGATTAGTTTCAGTTTGCCTAATCAACATACATTGTCTACAACAATAACGACTATCCTCCACCGATAGCCCAAAGCAGTTATTTCTAAAACAGAAAATAAATGCACAAATGGATATTCAATCAACATTTCATTTCCTCATTTCTCATCAATTAATTATCCCAATTAATTAAGCAATGTAATTAGGCCATTTTCCATAATTACCATTTCAACCCTTAGGTCCCATTTTCATCAATGATTCAACAATCATTCCATTTTTCTATGCCAAACATGCATCTAGGTTTATTATGAATAAAACCCCAACTTTTGTAAAATTACACAAAAGCCCCAAACTTTCACAAAATTACCAAACCAAGCCCAACATCTCAAAATACCAAAATTTAAAGACAAAACCCATAGAGAGGAGTAGGTTATCCCTACCTCAAATTCGGAGTTCCAAAGGAGAAGACAACAAAACTCAACGTGCTCCAAAACCCGAGATTTTCAGATTAAAATGAAGCCCTCGACGATCAACAACTTTTTTGTAAAGGCCAAAGGTGAGTAAATCACTCCTACTAGATCAAAACCTAGAGAGAAGGTAGTATCTAGAGAGAAAGACTCAACAATGGTGTTTTTGGAAAAGTAAGAGAGAGAAGAGAAAGCAAAAAGTGATTTGAAAAGTCACAATTTCGGGACTTAAACCCAGTCTTCCGCTCGAGCTTAAAACACCCCGCTCGAGCGGCCACTCACAGACTTCCGCTCGAGCGGCCAACCTCCCGCTCGAGCGCAGAATGCACTCGCCCAGCACTTTTGCAGAACCAGGACTCCGCTCGAGCTCCCAACCCTACGCTCGAGCTCACAACACTGCACAACAAGATACTGGATGGACGTAATCTACGCTCGAGCGCCAACACCTCCGCTCGAGCGTACAGGCCAAAAATCTGGGCAACTAGTTTTGGTTTCTAAACTCAACCAACCTGTAACAAACCCGCTCAACACATCCTATAACTCAAATACAACGTGAGAAAGGATGTAAACAAGATAATGAACAACTACCAACATCCACGGACACATGTCCGGATCACTATACAACAAGGGTAAATCCGGGATCGCTATATGCATGGTTAATTCTTTCATTGCGTGGATAATAATTCCATTAACCTTTCAATACTTTGTTTGTTATAAACATAGAATTGGGATTTGAAACTTGCATTGAGAATGAAATATTGTAAAAATGAAAATGAGATTTATTGAAATGTTTTGGGGTAAATACGTTGGTAAATCCGGATATGAGGTGTAGATGAAATTGATTAAGTTGGCTGAGTGTCCGGGGTGAAAGGCCGAAAACACACGTGGAGGAGGTACCACTTCCCTTCCGGTTAGCAACCGGTAAAGTGGGGTTTTGGTAGTGCTAGTTATGCCTACTTGTAGACACCAACCTTGGGATTACCTGAGTCGTATTTACTGCCCCTTGAATTAAATTGATAAACTTTGAATTTGTTGAAGATATCATGATATCATTGAGCATGATGGTTTTCAAAAGATGAGGAAATATGATTTTTTTTTTTTAAAAAGAGCATAACATGGCATATGTATATCATACATTGAGACTTGTATAAATGTATATACTTTGTTAAGAATTCTCTACTGGGCTTTATACTCACCCTATGAGATTTTGGTGCAAGAAAGGACATGGTGATTCTGCCAAATTAGGGTGTGAACGTATGTGGTGGGAGCATAGGGCTCTTATTTTGTTGTGGTATATTTTGTTAGCCAATGGGTATAACTGTTTGGGTTTGAGAGACCATTTTTGTGTAACCGGGCATAAGCCTTAGAAAGTGTAAATCCTTGAGGGCATTTTGTTTATTTCTTTTAACTTGATGTTCTACATGCTATAGATTCATATATTTGATGTCATTGAGTGTATAATTCGCATGTAGAACTATTTTTGTACAAACTTTAGTGATCGATGATGTAAAGGTTGTAGGACCACACCCTCTCTTATAATGAATGTCGATTGATGTTAAAATTTTCTGGGCGTTACAGATTCGTTGTTGGGATGAGAATGGAAAGATGAGGTGTAAAAGGTTCTTTTTGGTATTAACTGTCGAGTGTTGAAATCTACAATTCTATTAGTGTGATTTTCTAGTGTTACATTGGAGTGTTATATTAAAGTGTTATGTTTGGAAAAAGTATATTAATGAGTTTTTTGTGTATTACATTGATTGAAGTGTTATGTTTGAAAAAAAAATATATTAAGTAGTTTTTTAATGCTGTAAGAGTTTGATTTGTGGGAAACAAGTAAATGTGTTGTGATTTTTGTCTTAGATTCAAGGTTTTTTTTGGTTGATGTAGAGGCTTGATCTCTCCTGCTAAATAATAAATATATTGATGGAGATTTGAAGTACTTTACCTTCAACTTATAAACAGAGTTAATTCACAAGGTATTCCTCTAGCGAACCTTCAACCAGCGTGGAAGCGACAAAGAACAATAGGCTTCTCTCATGAATGCTAAAAGCAATTTATTTCTTGTTTTGTTTTATATTGAAGCGTGAACCATACCAGTCCCACACAACTTGATGACTTCATGATCATTTAATAGTTCAAGTCTTTTCTAGGGAGTAAAATGAACTTATCATTTTTTTCCACACAAATGAGTACAGTTTTGCCTCATTTTAAGACAAGGTGAAACACCAATGTGGGAAGATAAGACAAGCTAAAAATTTGCTAGCAAATGAAAACAAACCCTAAAACTGACATCATTTTATAAAGGATTCTACAACTAGGTAATATAATGATAATATTTCTGAAATTTCACTTGGATACACAATTATGATTTTGTTTCTAAACTCATAAGCTAGCAATTGCATTTAAAAAGTAGTAGTGTGTTTCATATTTAATTATTTTTGAAAGTTTCAAACCTTTTGTAGCAAATATAGGAGAGAAATGAAACGCCTATTTATTTGTATTCTTTTTCAATATTTTTGTTAAGCCTACTGTATATTGAGAAAAACATATTTCCTATGTATAATTGGTAATGGTAGTTAGTTGGACTTTTATGTTGCTTCAGGTATTGAGAGGGAAATCACTACCTTGCAATTGGAAGTATGTTAATGAGTTTATAGGTAATGTTTCTGTTGTAAGTTCTTGGTGTTTGATCTAATTATAAATTATTTGTTCAAACATAACAAACAATAGATCAAACAGAACATCAATATGCAATATATCTTCTCAAGTTAAATTTCAAGAGTAGATATAAGGATCCACACAAATAGAAGTAATCGACCTTAAGTTTTTACTGTCTAAACAAAAGAGCCTTTGCTCTACTGCTGCTGAGGGTCCTCTCTCTATTTTGGTTTGATCACTTCTATTTTGGTTTGTTTTTTATTTTGAAGGATGGCATTTGGGGGCGAAAATTGGAAACAACCCCTAAACAGCCCCGAGATCATCATGTTCACCTCGGACCAGATTAAACAAACTTGTGAGAGGAAGTGGCGCATCGATAGGACACACGGTTAGAGATTTAGACAAGAAAATGTGAGAAAAAAAGGCGAAACTAGGCTGTTTGGGAGCGAAAATTGGAAACAGGCCAAAACAACCACGAGATCATAACAATCACCTCGGCCTAGATTAAACAAACTTGTAAGAGCAAGCAGTGCATTGATAGGACATACGGTTAGAGAATTAGAAAATAAAATGCGGAGAAAAAATGCAAAAACGGGCCGTTTGGGGGTGAAAATTGAAAACGGCCCCCAAACAGTCCCGAGATCATCACGGTCACCTCGGCCTAGATTAAACAAAATTGTGAGAGCAAGCGTCACATTGCTAGGAAGCACGGTTAGAGAATTAGAGACAAAAATGTGAGGAAAAAAGGTGAAAAGTATCATTTTAATTACTTCATTTACTTTCTTGTTCATACCTTTACTTTCCATGGAACTTTTTATTTTTTGTCCATATAGCGATCCCGGGTTTACCCTTGTTGTACAGTGATCCGGACATGTGTCCGTGGATGTTGGTAGTTGTTTATTATCTTGTGTGCATCCTTTTTACTTTGTATATTGAGTTATGGGATGTGTTGGGCAGGTTTGTTACAGGTTGGTTGTGTTTGGGAGCCTAGTGTTGCTGCCCAGATTTTTGGTCCTTCGCTCGAGCGAGGAGTTTGTCAATCGAGCGAGAGTTGAGTTGTGTCTGATGGGTCGAGCCAGGGTGGCCTCGCTCGAGCGAGTGTTGCGTCTGGTTCTGGACCTAAGAGTTGCCTTTCTTGGCTCGAGCGAGCTTTTCTTAGCTCGAGCGGTCTGGTTTGTTCTTCGCTCGAGCGAGAGGTCTGTCGCTCGAGCGTGCTTGTGGTTGCAGACCTGAGGGTTCGAGTTGTTGGCTCGAGCGAGAATTCCTTCGCTCGAGCGTACTTTTGAGTTTTTTTGGCTCGAGCAAGAGCTTCTTGGCTCGAGCGAGAGTTTCTGTGTCTGGTCGCTCGAGCGACAAAGGCTTCGCTCGAGCGAGCGTGTTTATATCAGCGGACAGTAGCGATTTTAAACATCACTTTTTCACCTTCTTTTTCTTTTAAACCCTAGATCCGAGACTCTCTCTCTCTACACTTATATTCTCTCTAAGAATTGATCTCCCTAGAGTGTGATTCTAGCCTAGGGCCTTTGTTAAAAAGATAGAGGGCATTGAGAGCTTTGTTTTAATCTGAAAAAGTTTGGATTTGGAGCACGTTGATCTTCGAGTCTTCATCTCCTTTTTGGCTCAAACTTCGAGGTAGGGATATCCTACTCCTCTCTATGGATTTTGTCTTTAAATTTTGGTATTTTGAGATGTTGGGGTTGGTTTGGTAATTTTGTGAAAGTTTGGGACTTTTGTGCAATTTTACAAAAGTTGGGGTTTTATTCATAATAAACCTACATGCATGTTTGGAATAGAGAAATGGTATAAATGTTAAATCATTGATGAAAATGGGACCTAAAGGTTGAAATGGTAATTATGGAAAATGGCCTAATTACATTGTTTGATTAATTGGGATAATTAATGGTGAGAAATGAGGAAATGAAATGTTGATTGAATATCCATTTGTGCATTTATTTTCTGTTTAGAAATAACTGCTTGGGCTATCGGTGGAGGATAGTCGTGATTGTTGTAGACAATGCATGATGATTAGGCAAACTGAAACTAATCAATGAAATGTGTCATGGAACTTGACGGTTGATAGAATACATTAACTGTATGTATTGGGTGATTGTATATAGAACCAATGTGTTTATATACGTTATGTGTAGAGGAGGAGATAGGGGATGTACTCCGCGGTTTAGGGGAAGATAGGGGATGTACCTCTAAACCGGATAGTGTTGGGAGAAGATAGGGGATGAACTCCGTAGATACAGCTCTTATGCTCGTCTAGAAGTGAAGATAGAGCTTATATGCTTATCTTTGTGATGTGTGGATACAGCTTATATGCTTATCTGTGAATGTGGGATATTGTTGTTATACATATCTGTTGAGAATGTGGATATAGCTTATATGCTTATCTGAATGTGGGATATAGTTTTTATACATATCTGTGGAAATGATGATAGAGCTAGCATGCTTATCTGTTGAAAAAGGGAAAATGAAAGGTAACTTAGATTCATAAGTTGTATGACATAAATGTGGGATTTATGTGAATGTATCTGTGTTAGCCATCTATCAATTGCTAATATTTTAGTCATTGTTCATGGTTGGTTTAATTAGTGTATTTCTACTGGGCTGTGGCTCACCCTATATGGGAATATCATTTTCAGGTGCAGGAAGCATGCCACCTCCGAGGACATAGCTGGGAGGCTAGAGGCGGACATACTTTTGTCGCTTAACTTTTGATGTATTACATGTAACTTCAAGCCAAGGGCTTAATGTGTAAACGAGTTAGTACTCTTTTGTTGTAACCAAGTGTTAACTTGGAAAGCTGTAAGCCCGTAGGGCATTTTGTTTTGATGTTAACATGTAATACTTATGTAATAGAACTCTAATGAATAAAAGAATGTGGTTAGTTTAATGTTGTCATTTTGAGGGCGTTACAGTCCAATTTTACAATCATTTGATGTGCAAATATTTTCATAAAAACATTATTTGACAAATTTTTATCTTTTTGTTTTGTATAGATGGATGAACTCTTGCAACAACTTGAATTGTACAAGACTAGTTGGCACTTGTTCTATTTTCTAAAGGATTATATATTTTTGGATAGATGTGTATGGAGAATATTTGGGTAGACTATTAGTTATATTTTGGTAAACTATAAATAGGTCCTAATAGTTAGACTTAATTCCCATCAAGTCCTATTGAAAATAAGCCTTGGTAAAATTGTTGCTAAAAATAATTTTTTTGTGACAATTTTTTATATACGTCACTAAAAATTGACAATTAATGACTTTTTTTGTCATGATTTTTATAAATTGTCGCTAAAACTTACAATTAGTGACGTTTTGTATGACAAATTTTTCTCATAAGACCTATTAAATAATAAGTCCACTTATTAGGACCTACACGTAAGTACTCTTTATATTTTTAGATAGATGTGCATCGATAAAAATTTAAAACATAATATATAGACTACTAGTTATGTTTAAAATTTTTATACTAGATGGATGTGATTTTGGATGATTATATAGCTTACACGATATTTTTAATTGGACAATTATGTAGTATGGAATTACTTGTGGGTGAAAACTTATTATAGTTGATGACTTTAATTAAACATGTTAAGAATTGGATGATTTATGTATTTTATTAGATGTTCATGATTTAGTTAATTTTGTTGGTTTAAATGATTTTTGCAAATTACAGGTTATATTGAATGGATTTGATGAATAATCATATTTTGATAAACAAAAAGAATTGAATTGGCGACCAAAAATTGGTTTTGTTTTTCCTCTTTTGGCGACCAAGTGATTAGTCAGGAAAGATAAGTAATACTTTTGCCGACTAAAGTTGTTAGTCGGTGTATCACCACTCACATTTGGCGACCAAAATGTTGGTAAGCGAAAAGGTATATTTGGCGACTAAATAATTAGTCGGTAAAATTATTAATTTTGACAACCAAAGGGTTTGGTCGCGAATAGGTCTATGGTCAACTAAAGTTTTAGTCGTGCAAACTTTGTGTTTTGGCGACTAATAGGTTTGGTCAGGGAATGTTACTTTTGGCTACTAACATGTTTGGTCGGGGAATGGTACAATTAACGACTAGCATATTTAGTTGGGAAAATATCATTTTTTGCGACTAAAGTGTTTTAGCTACAAAATGGTTTAATCGCGGTAAATATATATTTTGCGACCAAAAATTTAGTTTGCAAATAGAACCTTTTCCCGACTAAAAATTTGTTTTGGTCGCTAATTACTTTTCTCGACCCTCCATTGGCGACCAAAAATTTTAGTCGCAGAAAACTTTTGCCGACTAAAATGGACTTTTGCCAACTAATTTTTTGGTCGGCAAAAGTGCAATTTCTTGTAGTCTGCTGTTCACAAATCGGGCAATAGCCAAATGAGTGTGAAGAGAGGCATCTTTTACCAGTAAATTTGTTAGTTATAGAGAGTCTATTGAAACAGTTAGTATACAAACACTACAAAAAAATTAAGGTTTTAGAGACTAAAATTTAGGGACAAAATTATTTTTTAGGGACTAAATATTTTTGTTGCGAAAAGTATCGTTATTATATTTTTAGCAACAAAAATTAGACATTAGTAATAAATTATTATCCTTTTGAGACCAAATTTTTTTCTAAAAAAATAAACCATTCTGAGACTAAATTATTTTGTCCCTAAAAGTTTATTTATTAGTGACATTTTCAAAATTTTGTCGCTAAAAGCCTTATTTTAGACTTTTCGGAATGACCTTTTAGCGACTATCCTCATGACGATAGAAATTGGTCTTTAAATATCTTTTGTGACAAAATTTTCACTTTTAAAAACTAAAACATTTAATTTTTAAAACTCTTATCTGTTGTAGTGGAAACAGGCGTTTGGAAGAAGATAACCAAGGGCATAATGACCACAGCTCGCTTCACACAGTTTCCCATTGCATGGGTTACCGGTGACATCATTTGTAAGAATCCAAAAGGAATAATAGCATGATACTTTCAAGTAAAGTTGATCAAATATATATGTATATAAATATATGTATATATATATATTTTGAATTCCAATTATTGTTTTTTTCACTAGAGAATGGACTCAAAAAAATAAAAATAAAAATAAATGAAAAAAGAGAGTGATTATCATGTCGACAAAATGAGTGTTATCACTGAATATCCATTGGTAAAACTGAAGTTTATTGCTTGATTGTTTAATTTCTTAATCTTTTCCATCAGTTTCGTTCAGCCCAGTGGGTCTAAGAATGATAGATCATGTGCTTGGGTTTTTAATTTGATTGGATAGGGGGTGGGTGTTCAATTTGATTTACGAGGGTTGAGTGTTTAATTTTGATTATTATTTTTGTGAGAGCGTGTGTTTTATTTTAATTTATGCATATTATAATAATTTTAATTGAAGCTATAACTGTCATTAAAAAAAAAAAAAAACTATCAATAGGCAGGGGTCCTTAAAAAAATGGTGAGGGTTATTAGTGTCATCCTATTGATTATCAATGACATTTTATTATTAAAACTAATGGTTGACATATACGATGCGTATTAAATTTAAATAAGTAAAAATAAAATAAAATATTTACTATATATTGTATGCCAATCACTTGGGAAAGTTTTCCTGACAACGTGTTTGAAGCGTCAATTAGGAATTATTGACGCCACAAAATGTGAATATATGGAAAACGACTACATGGAAAAAGTATGAGCAGTGAAAAAAAAAAAAAATTAACCACCAACGTGTTACATGATGATAACAAACACTTCAACATACAAAATATAATTTTGCGTCATTCGCGCCTAAAGCTCTTGAGGCCTGAAGCATTTTTATTTTTACATTGTATTTTTTTTTTTGATATTATAATTTTTATTTAAAATTCATAACATTCTCAATCAAAATAATTTTATTTATTTATATTGATACTAGCGTAAAACCTGTGTTATGCACGGTCTTAAACAAATAATTAAAATTTTATTTTTGAATTTAAATAGTAACAATTTTAAAAGTTAAAAGTAAAATAGTTAAAATAATGTAAATTAAGTTGTTTTTGAACTACACTCAAAAGAAGTTTTAAATCAAAGGGGTTGGCTTAGTGGATGTAACTTGGGGTCTATTATATACTCTCTCCCGTTGTCAGATTCAACTCTCAGTAGGTGCTATCAACTCCTTAGGGGTACAATCAACTCCTTGGGCCACGCCTATAGATTTTGCCTGAGATTTACCCGATTCACGTGATGAGAGGCACTTTGCATGTGTTTCGAAATTAATCGAGGTGCGCATAAATATTAAAACAATAAAAAAAAATTTCACTTAGAATTAAAAGTAAATTTATTGTTTCAAATCAATTTCTTGTCCCATAGCAACGTACAACTTTTAATTTACTACATATTGAAACTCAAATTAGAGAATCAAATGAAAAAAAAAATTAAGTATCAAATGAAAAAAAATTAAGTAGTACCGACCCATTTTCGTCCACTACCTATAAATTATTTCACTCATTTCTCACTGCTTTCAATTGCCTTTTTAAAAGTTTGGGAAGACTAAATAAGTGCACTTTTTGACTTTTTTTGTATTATGTGTAGAAAAAGTAGAGAGGAGATGTTGATTGATGTGACCCAAAAAAGATAAAAAGATGAAATAAGTGCACTTTTTTAGGTTAGCCAAACTTGACCTTAGTCAGCCACCCTTTTTTCTAATGCCTTTCTCCTGCCACCTTTACGACTTTCAACCCAACTCAACAATTTGCTAGAGCCCCTGCCTATATTCTCCAATCTATACCCTAGTAACTAACTTACTCTTTGTGATTAACATCATCAAATGTAGTTTCAAAATTTAAAAAAAATTAAAAAATTAAAAAAATCATCAAATGGTTATTTTTAAAGTTAAAGGAAATTTTTGTAATTTACAAAATATCATGGAATGGTTGGACTTCAGAGAGTGTGTGGAGTAAGATTAAAATTAAGTGAATAAAAATATATATGTATATATATAAACCAAATGTCAAAATTAACTTTAAGATTGGTTTGGAAATATATGTTTTGGTAATTTTTTGATTTTTTGATTAAAATATGAAGTAAAAAAAGTAGTAAGTTTGGAATATTTTTTGACTTTTTACAAAAAAAAAAAAAAAAAAATGTATAAAAAGTAGAGAGGAAATATTTGACTTTTTTGATATAATTTTTGACTTTGTTTTAGTGTTTTTGTAAATTTTTTGACTATTATCGTAATTTAATTTTCCAAACTTGCCTTTAGTTTGGCACATTTGAGCCGATTCCTTTTGGCCTAAGTTCAACTATTTTAAGCTATATATATGTATTTAAGAAATTTAGTCAAAAACTTTTCCATTGGACCCTTATTTGGTGAAAATGATAACCGAATATATTTTGCTTCATAAACCCCATAAGGACAAAACACATAATTAAGTAAGAATAAAGTAAAATATTTTTTTTTTTTGTTTCTTTGACAATATTGTTAGAGTAACATATTACTGTGAAATAGAATAACATATTACTGTCAGACAGAGTAACATGTTACTGTTACTGTTACTGTTTACATCAATTTCGACGGTAAATTTTATTTATTTATTTATTTTTATTTTAACAATTTCATAGTTAACATGGATCTTATTTGATAGATCTTAATGAGAGAAATCTAAAAATTCTAATTTTATTAAAAATTGACATTTACATCAAAAGTTATATTATTTTAAAGTTTAAGATAATAGTGGTATGTGTTGGATTCTTTAAGAAATTTTTTTTGTACTTTACATTAAAGTTTTATTATGAGAGGTTTTAACCAAATTCCCTTATATATTTTTGGGAAGGTTCTATTTACACACCATGAATTTTCTCAATACATACCATTTAACTATTAAATTTATATGACAATAATAGTTTCAAGTAAAATGACTATTAAAACAATATGGGTGTATATGTACTCATTTAAGTAATTCACATATGAAAATACAAGTCTCTCTTTACACACCATCATCTATATACTATATTTGGAACAAATCTCTCTTCCAGCACTCATCCAACATTGTTCTCTTCACTATTATAATCTAACACAGTACACTCATCATCTTCGCCATTATAATCTAACATTACACTCATCATCTTCGCCATTACAATTTTCATCATTATTTTCTCAACTCAAAACATTATTGCTTTTGAAGATTTAGGATTTTAAGAATATTGAAATCAATCGATTTTGATTTCAAGATTTGCACACCATGGATGATATTGTTGATTTGAAACAATATAACAATGAAAAGGTCAGTTTACTTTTTTATTTATCTCGTACATATAGAAGATAACTTTTCGTTCATCATGTATTCAGAGAACCATAAATGAACATTTATAAAATGTTCAATTATTTATATTCGAACAAAATTATTTTGTTCATTTATTAAGGGTGATCAAATATTAAATGTTTATAGATAAAAAATTGAACATTTTGATTGTGGTGTGTACCAATTTATTAGCATAGGGTTAAAAAGTAAAAGTTTTGGTGTGAACCAAGATATTTTCACAATCTACAAACTATTATGTATGTGTATTAAGTAGTGGTGTGTATTAAAAAAATCGTGGGTGTGTAAATAGAATTACCCATATCTTCGAAATGTATAATTACATATTAACTGTAATGCCTCGAAATATTTCAACATGAACTACCCACACTAATGAACATTCACTAATCAATGACAATAATCCCTCCAACGTCACATATATAATCAAAGGATTAAATACAAAAGGTTCGCTTGAAATTCACATTCACAACATAACGAATACATAAATCTATAACATGTGAAGTATCTAATCTCAAAAATAATTAAAATGCCCTTAAGGGCTTACATCTTCCAAGGCGATAGCCCGGTTACACAAAATGGTCTCTCGGACCCATACACATTAGGTCTTGGCTTTACAAAAAGATCACAATAAAATAGGAGCTATGTACACTACAACAAAAAGCACTTTTGGCGACTAAAACTGCATTTTTCGTCGCTGAAAGTAGTAGAATTGGCGACTAAAATGGAATTAGTCGCCAAAATTGATCACTTTTGCCGATTAAAAGAGTTTAGTCGCCAAATATAAGGGTATTAGCGACTAAAAGGCAGTTTAGTTGCCGAATGTAGGGGTTTTAGCGACTAAAGGTTGTTTAGTAGCCAAAAGTCACGATTTTTGGCGACTAAAAATGATTTAGTAGCCAAAAGCGATGGTTTTGGCGACTAAACGGCAGTTTGGTCGCCGATTATAGGTGTTTTGCCGACTAAAAACAGTTTAGTCGCTGAAAGTGAAGCTTTTGGGCTACAAAAAAAAAATAGTAGCTAAAGCCAAGAATTGCTGACTAAAATGCAGTTTAGTCGCCCAAAGTAGAGGTTTTGGCGACTAAAATTCAGTTTAGTCGCCAAAAGTGCTATCCTTAGGCGGGATTTAATTCTTTTAGTGACAAAAGACAAATTAGTAGCCAAAAAATGGAGAATTGGCGACTAAAATTTAGATTTAGTCGCCAAAAGTGCTATCCTATTTTTTTTAGTAAATAATTTATTTTTTACATAAAATATATCAAATAAAAATAATTATTTATATATATAATTTTGTATTAATACCAGTCAATATAGTATATAAATAATAAATGTTGCATTAATATTCATGTGATGTTGTAGTGGCGTAGTGGGGAGAAAGTGTTGGTAAAGGTTGACAATGTTGGGACATTGCGGGTTCGAAACTTGGGACTAGCAGAGGCAAATTTTTTTTTTCCTGAAAAATGGTTTTGGCGACTAAAGTCTGTGGTCGCCGAAAGGTATACTTTTTGGCGACGAAAATTTAGTCGGCAAATGTTTAAATAATAAAAAAAAATCAGTATTGGCGACTAAAAGGTTAGTCACGAAATGTATAATTTCCAAAAATGGAATTGCATTTGGCGACAAATTCTTTCGTCGCTGAAGACCTGTATATTGCCGACTAACAGTTTTTTAGTCGCCAAAGGTATTCGCGACAAAACCGGCGACTAAAAGTTTTTGTCGGGGAAAGTGAAAATTCAACATTTGGCGACTCAAAAAGGACTTTTGGCGACTAAAAATTTAGTCGCCAAAGGTGTTTTTTCTTGTAGTGGTACTCTTTACAATTATCCGCGCCCTCAACTTGGCGGGATCACCACGTCTTTGCCTGCACCAAAATCCCATAGGGGTGAGCATAAAGGCCAGTAGAGAATTCTAACAAAGTATATACAGTTATGCGATTCTCAATAAAAATAATGCAAATGCCAATGCTATGCCATGCTCCTTTAAAGAAATTTCATTTCATGCTCTTTGAAGATTTCAATTTTTTAAATAAAATCTTGCAATCTCAACACATATCAAATTTCCAATTTTAATCAATAGTGGGGCGGTAAATACGACACTGGTAATTCCTAGGCTGGTGTCTGAAAGTAGACTTTGCGAGTACTACCAAATTGTCATTTTTACGGGGGTTAACCGGAAGGCTCGACACCTATCCGCGCGGCTTTCGGGTCTTTCAACCTGGACACTCAGTCCAACTTATCAAATTCATCTATACCCCCTATCCGGACTTACAAACGTATTTACCCCATACACATTTCCATTACTTCTCGTGGTAATATAATCTTTCTCAAGTAAACATGATAATGATGCAACATTGGTAATAATCCACTTCAGGCCCATTGACGATATAGACTCAAATGGAAATGAGATACAATAATTAATATCTCATAACATTTCTCTATTTCCAAAATGCCTTAACAACAATAATAAAATACCTTTTCACTTTTACAAATACGTTTCTCATTGCACAAAAAATTCATGTGTCTTCAACACATCATCACAAGTCCTTAACACCAACCCATCATGACCAAACCTTTCAACATGGCCAACATGTCATCTTTCATTTCATTTCCCCATTACATTATAATTAAGCATTTCACATCATCAATGGTACTCAACAAATCACCATCTTACTACATCACAAGATTATACGAAATTTTCAAACGTCATCCTTCAAGATTTCAATTTCACTACCATAGTGCTCAACAATTATCATTTTACCTCATTACAAGTTCAAGTGTTAGTAACAATGTTAAAATACCATCTCATATCCCATGTGTCAAGTATGTTGTTATTATGATAACATTTTGTGGAACTTACTCTAACACATCCTCTTAACACAAGAAAATAAATACTTTCAAAGACATGTTCATTATTTTGTAAAATCCCCAATTTCTAGGGTTTTTGTCAAAAACTCAACACATCTTCACTTCATGATAGAAGCATCATCAAAATCATCCCTTTTAAACAATAATTAAGAAGTCACAGGGATCAACTTAGAAACATTTCAACATTTCAACCCTCATTTGAGAAATCTCATCATCTTTGAACCAAAACCAAAACTCTCAAAACAAATTCAATAGAAACACAAAATCAACATTTAACTTGCAAAACATGTATATATAACTCAAAAATATCCCTACCTCAAGCTTGGAAGATAAGATGAGCAAAAATGTTGAAACCCCGAAGTTGTCGAAACCAACTTCTACTTGGATCAAAATGAAGCTCTTGACGAGATCTACAATCTTTCTCAAATGAGCAATGCAAGAAAATGCTTCCAAGAGAGTAGATCTAAAGATTTTGAGTGAAAAATGCCTTTTGGGAAAGAGAGAGAGGGTCTCACGGTTTTAGAGGGAGAAAAGAGAAAAGAAATAAAGAAATGGGTTGAGTGGAAGCCTATTTATAGTACTAGGTCAAAGTAAAATAAAGTCCCAAAGTCAACCCAAAAAGATCAAGTCAAAACCCCCAAAAAGTAGGGCCAAAAGTTGGACTAAAATCTGAAAAAAAAACTCTGCAGGGGTTGACCCCTACAACAGTGGTGTCGACACCAAGGAGGAAAATCTAGGAAACTAAGCTTGACTGCATTGTTGGTGTCGACCCTACCCCAAACTGGTGTTTACTCTATGTTCCAGCAACCAACACACAGACAGAAGAGGGTCGACCCTCTCCCAGTCTGGTGTCTACCCTGTGTTCCAGCAACCAACACACAGACAGAAGAGGGTCGACCCTCTCCAAGTCTGGTGTCTACCCTAATGGACAGCAACAAGAGGCAGGTGTCGACACCACCAAGGCTGGTGTCGACCCTATATTCCAGCAACACTTCTAGAGACATAACAACATTCAAGGGTCGACCCTTTGGAAGGCTAGTGTCGACCCCAAGGCAAAATTTCTAAGTTTCCAAGGAACTTTACACCAGAACAAACACGAACAATCAAACCCTGTAACGCCCTCAAAATAACAACAATAAACCCATCAGATAAGACATGCATTTACATATAAACTAACCACACTCTTTTATTCATTAGAGCTCCATTACATAAGTATTACATGTTAACATCATAACAAAATGCCCTACAGGCTTACAGCTTTCCAAGTTAACACTTGGTTACAACAAAAGAGTACTAACTCGTTTACACATTAAGCCCTAGGCTTGAAGTTACATGTAATACATCAAAAGTTAAGCGACAAAAGTATGTCCGCCACTAGCCTCCCTGCTATGTCCTTGGAGGTGGCATGCTTTCTGCACCTGAAAATGATATTCCCATATAGGGTGAGCCACAGCCCAGTAGAAATACACTAAACCAACCATGGACAATGACTAAAACATTAGCAATTGATAGTTGGTCAACACTGATACAATCACATAAATTACATATTTATGTCAACGACTTACAAGTCCCAATTACTTTTCATTTTCCCTTTTTCAACAGATAAGCATGCTAGCTCTATCATCATTTCCACAGATATGTATAAAAACTATATCTCACATTCAGATAAGCATAAAAGCTATATCCACATTTTCAACAGATATGTATATCAACAATATCCACAGATAAGCATACAAGCTGTATCCACACTCTACAACAGATATGTATAACCACAATATCCACAGATAAGCATATAAGCTATATCCACACTTCACAAAGATAAGCATATGAGCTCTATCTTCACTTCTCTAGACAAGCATATGAGCTCTGTCTACGGAGTTCATCCCCTATCTCCTCCCAATACCTATCCGGTTTAGAGGTACATCCCCTATCTTCCCCTAAACCGCGGAGTACATCCCCTATCTCCTCCTCTACACATAACGTATATAAACACATTGGTTCTATATACAATCACACAATACACACAATTAATGTATACTATCAACCGTCAAGTTCCATGACACATTCCATTGATTAGTTTCCGTTTACCTAATCATCATGCATTGTCTACAACAATCTCGACTATCCTCCACCGATAGCCCAAAGCAGTTATTTCTAAAACAGAAAATAAATGCACAAATGGATATTCAATCAACATTTCATTTCCTCATTTCTCACCAATTAATTATCCCAATTAATTAAACAATGTAATTAGGCCATTTTACATAATTACCATTTCAACCCTTAGGTCCCATTTTCATCAATGATTCAACAATCATTCCATTTTTCTATGCCAAACATGCATCTAGGTTTATTATGAATGAAACCCCAACTTTTGTAAAATTACAGAAAAGCCCCAAACTTTCACAAAATTACCAAACCAAGCCCAACATCTCAAAATACCAAAATTTAAAGACAAAACCCATAGAGAGGAGTAGGATATCCCTACCTCAAATTCGGAGTCCCAAAGGAGAAGACGACAAAACCCAACGTGCTCCAAAACCCAAGATTTTCAGATTAAAAAGAAGCCCTCGACGATCAACAACTTTTTTGTAAAGGCCAAAGGTGAGTAAATCACTCCTACTAGATCAAAACCTAGAGAGAAGGTAGAGTCCAGAGTGAGAGGCTCAACAATGGTGATTTTGGAAAAGTAAGAGAGAGAAGAGAAAGTGAAAAAGTGATTTGAAAAGTCACAATTTCGGGATTTAAACCCAGTTTTCCGCTCGAGCGTAAAACACCCCGCTCGAGCGGCCACTCACAGACTTCCGCTCGAGCGGCCAACCTCCCGCTCGAGCGCAGAATGCACTCGCTCAGCACTTTTGCAGAACCAGGCCTCCGCTCGAGCTCCCAACCCTACGCTCGAGCTCACAACACTGCACAACAAGATACTGGATGGATGTATTCCCCGCTCGAGCGCCAACACCTCCGCTCGAGCGGACAGGCCAAAAATCTGGGCAACTAGTTTTGGTTTCTAAACTCAACCAACCTGAAACAAACCTGCCCAACACATCCCATAACTCAAATATTAAGTAAAAAGGATGCAAACAAGATGATAGACAACTACCAACATCCACGGACACATGTCCGGATCACGGTATAACAAGGGTAAACCCGGGATCGCTATAACCTCCCCCCCTTAAAGAATTTCGCCCCCGAAATTAAGCACAAGTTGCAAAACAAGCTTTCCTCCATTTTAAACAATGTTACACTTGAACAGTCAACAATTCGACCCATTACCGGTCATCCCATCCCTTAAACAAGAGACATATCACAATATGTAAACGACATATGTACTTTCAACATGCATCAACATTATGCACTATCCTTCCAATTTCAACAATATATTCAACAGATATAATGTTACATTCAACTTCCATATGAGGCAAGTTCCAAAACATACTTTCAATAAACCAAACATTTTCAATGTTTCACAACTTAAGACATATATAAAAGCTCTTAAGTTCAACAAAACGTAAAATTTAAATACCAGATCACACATCAACAAACAAGTCCGGATATTTCTCACGGACTTCCAACTCACGTTCCCAAGTGGCTTCCTCCACTCCGTGATGTTTCCACAAGACTTTCACCAAAGGAATGGTCTTGCCACGCAGGACCTGATCCCGCCTATCCAAGACCCGAACCGGTCTCTCCTCATACGAGGCATCCTCATCTACCTCTAAATCGGTCCAATCCAGCACATGTGATGGATCTAGCTCATACTTCCGAAGCATACTCACATGAAACACATCATGCACTCCGGACAACTGCGGCGGTAAGGCTAACCGATAAGCAACCTCACCTATCTTCTCAAGGATCTCAAAAGGACCAATAAACCGAGGGGATAACTTCCCACTCTTCCCAAACCTCATCAGGCCTCGTCTAGGTGATATCTTTAAAAAGACATGATCACCTACCTCAAACGCCAAAGGCCTCCTCCTACGGTCGGCATAACTCTTTTGTCGACTCTGGGCTGTAACAAGCCTCCTACGGATAAGCTCAACTTTCTCCGTCGTCTCCCTAACCAACTCCGGACCCAACAAAGGTGCATCACCCACCTCGGCCCAACAAACTGGAGACCTACACGGTCGGCCATACAAGGCCTCAAACGGTGCCATATTGATGCTAGACTGAAAACTATTGTTGTAGGCAAACTCTACCAATGGCAAGTGCCTCTCCCACGTCCCACTGAAGTCCAGGACACAACCCCGAAGCATATCCTCGAGGATCTGAATAGTACGCTCGGACTGCCCATCAGTCTGAGGATGATAAGCCGTACTAAAGGTCAACTTAGTGCCCAAGGCACTCTGCAAACTCTGCCACAACCTAGCAGTAAAACGAGGATCTCTATCTGAGACGATCGTCACTGGGACCCCGTGCAATCTCACTACATCCCGAATATACAAATCGGCAAGATGATCTATCGAATCTCTCACGCGCATAGGAATAAAGTGCGCCGACTTAGTCAACCGGTCTACAACCACCCAAATAGCATCACTACCCCGCTGAGTCTTCGGAAGACCTACAACGAAGTCCATAGTGACATGCTCCCACTTCCACTCGGCAATAGGCAAGGGTTGCAACAAACCCGCTGGCCTCTGATGCTCGGCCTTCACTTGCTGGCAAGTAAGGCACTTCGATACGAAAACAGCCACATCTCTCTTCATACCCCGCCACCAAAATTGGCGACCCAAATCCCGATACATCTTAGTGCCTCCCGGATGCACCGCAAGGCGTGAATGATGAAACTCTCGGAGTACCTCCTCTCGACAAGACTCCGGCACAAACAGACGGTCTCGGTATCTCACACTCAGGTCGGGATACACCGTTAAACCCTTCTCAACTTTCCCACTGGAGATCTTTTCTCGGAGGGATTCTACCTCAAGGTCACCTCTCTGTGCCTCTAACACTCTAATCACAAGTGTAGGCTGCACCACGACAGAAAACAAGGCCGCAGCCTCAATAGATTCGCCCAGTAGCAAATCAAACTCGCCAAGTGCTCCCAACATCTCCCATTCCCGGATGGCTATACAAGCTACATCACTAATGGTTTTCCTACTAAGGGCATCGGCCACAACATTGGCCTTTCCCGGATGATAATGCAACTCAAAATCATAATCCTCGATGAACTCCATCCATCTCCTCTGCCTCAGATTCAAGTCTCTCTGTGTAAACAGATACTTCAAACTCTTATGATCCGAGAATACCTCGAACCTCTCACCATAAAGGTAGTGCCTCCAGATTTTCAAGGCAAAGATCACAGCTGCTAACTCTAGGTCGTGTGTGGGGTAATTCTTCTCGTGTATTTTCAACTGACGTGAACCATAAGCTACAACTTTCCCCTCTTGCATCAACACACAACCCAAACCCTCTCGTGAAGCATCACAATAAACCGCATAACCCAACCCTCTCTCCAGAATAATCAACACCGGAGCGGTGGTCAATCTAATTTTCAACTCTTGGAACGACTTTTCACAAGTCTCACTCCACACAAACTTGACTCCCTTCCGAGTCAGTCTAGTCAACGGTGACGCTAACCTGGAGAAATCTTTCACAAACCGACGGTAATACCCAGCTAATCCCAGAAAACTGCGGATCTCAAACACACTCTTAGGCTGTGCCCAATCTTGCACTGCCTCAACCTTGGATGTATCAACAGACACCCCTTCCCCGGATACCACGTGGCCTAAGAATTTGACTTTCCTCAGCCAGAACTCACACTTCCCAAACTTGGCATACAGCCTATGGGCTCTAAGTAACTCAAGCACCACTCTCAAGTGTGCCTCGTGCTCCTCCTCAGAAGACGAATAGATAAGGATGTCGTCCACAAAGACAACCACAAATCGATCTAAGAACTCCCGGAAAATCCGGTTCATCAAGTCCATAAAGACTGCCGGTGCATTGGTAAGTCCGAATGGCATCACTAGAAACTCATAATGGCCATACCGCGTACGGAATGCCGTCTTAGGAATATCTTCCTCCCTGACCCTCAACTGATGGTAACCCGATCTCAAGTCTATCTTAGAGAAACAACGGGAACCCTTCAACTGGTCAAACAAATCATCTATACGGGGCATAGGGTACTTATTTTTAACCGTAGCCCGATTCAACTTCCGGTAGTCTATACACAATCTCAAGGCACCATCTTTCTTTTTAACAAAGAGGGCCGGTGCTCCCCACGGTGAAACACTAGGGCGAACAAAGCCCTTATCTAGCAATTCCTGGAGCTGAACTTTCAACTCAACCAACTCTGCTGGAGCAAAACGGTAAGGTGCCATAGAAACCGGCGCCGTACCAGGCACTAAATCAATAGAGAACTCTATCTCTCGGTGAGGTGGCAAACTAACAAGATCTTCGGGAAAAACATCCGAATACTCACAAACCACCCTCGGCAATACATGCTGGGTCTCACCACTCTCACCACTCTCAAAGCTAGCAAGTAGACTACTTAGCTCACTTCGCCCTCGCGAATCATACGCCGGTGGCAAAACACTACCAACCCGGTCTCCCAAGAAATGGAACCACTCCCCGCTCAAGGTACACAATGTAACCCTCTGGCGGTAGCAATCAATAACAGCTCGGTATGACGATAGCCAGTCCATACCCAAAATAACATCAAAACCCTTCATGGGCATGACAACAAACGGAAAAGGAAGCCTATAATCGGCGACCTCAATATCACATCCTCTAACACCCTGTTTTAGGATCAACTCACCACCCAAAGGCGATACCACACAAATAGGAGATGCTAACTGTGCTAACTCCAATTCCAAAACAGATGCAAATGCAGCAGATACAAAAGAATGAGATGCACCCGTGTCTATCAACACATTAGCAACTGAGTTGCAAAACAGAAAAGTACCTCTCACTACTGGTGGAGCCGGTACTAAATCCTGCGCGGTAACAGCATACACGCGCCCCGTAGGCCCCTGGTCTACCTGCTCACCTCTCGGAGCAAAAGACTGCTGCACAGACTGGGGTGACGAAGCTCCCGGATTGGCCCTCGAGGCCTGCACAGACTGAGCTGGCTGAAAACCCTGCGTCTGCCTAGAACCAGACGCTCCCGAAGTGGCACTCAACTGTGGGCAAAACCTCTTCATATGCCCAGGTTGTCCACACTGATAACAAGTCAAGAGCTGCCCCCTGCCCAAACTCTGACTCGGCGGTCTAGCTGAAGAAGAAGCAGCTTTCTGACCCCCACCCTTCTGCGGGCAAACAGAAACCTTGTGACCCAGCTGGCCACACTTGTAACAAGTGAATTCTCCCTGACTGCCTCTTCCTGAGCCAACACTCGGCACTGGAAAGGTCGATCTAGAGACTGCACCCTGAGACTGCTGAGGGTTATAACCCTTCTGTCTCCTGCCATCACTCTGACTATCCTGGCTCCTCTTGGAGCCTCTCTGACCCTCATCCTCCTCCTGCATCATAAGCTCCATATGAGCTGCAGCGTCCACTAGGTGTCTATACTCTCGAATATAAGAGCCACCAATTCTCAACTTGAGGCCCCGCCTCAACTTCCGCTCAAACTCATAGCAACGGCGTTCCTCAGACGCCACCAGTTCAGGTGCAAACCTAGACAGACTGGTAAAAGTAGCCTCAAACTCGGCCACTGACAAGCCCTGCTGATTAAGCCGGCTAAACTGATCCCTCAGCTTCTCCCTAGCTGCTGCTGATAAAAACCTCTCCTGAAAAGCATTCACAAACGCCTCCCAAGTACCACCAACACGAGCTTTCTCGTACTTCCACCATTGACCCGCATCTCCCTTCAGTTGAAAGGATGCCAAGGTCACTTTCAGTGCTCCGTCCTCGATGCCAAGCATCTCAAACGTCTTCGTTGTCTGTTCGAGCCATTCATCTGCCTTAAGCGGCTCTTTAGGATCCCCGATAAACTCGTCCGGATTACACCGAAAGAACTCCCTCTTCAAAAAGGAAGGCCCTGTCTCAGCTGCCTGATTCCCAGCTCTAAGAATACCCAAAGCTCCTGCTATCTCTCTGGCCAAGGCACCCATAGCCTGCTGACCTACTGGCTCGGCCACATTGGCCTGCCCAACTCCCTCCTGCACTGCCGGAATCTCACCCTGTAACGGTACTTCCTGCCTTGCAGGTCTACCACGCCTAGCACCTCTTCCTCGTCCTGACATCCTAATAAAGGCAACACAGAACGTTAGCACATTCCTAAGTGTGCCGAAACTAAACACTCACATCCTAATGCATGGACAACTGTAATTCACTCCACATAAGCACATAAACACATAAGCACTTACGAATTTCATTTCCGGATAATGATAGTCCCGAGGCGTTACTAGAGTTCCGGTTAGAAACAGCGTTGATCAAGTGCTTTTCCAACAAGACTCCCAGAAACTCAAGGATCCAATCAACATCCTAGAAATTAAATCCCATACCCACATAGTCACATAAGCATGTTATCAAATAAACACATAGCATATGGTACTACATCTACGTCTCTATCAAGCGAGACAAACCCATTGTGATCCTAATCACTTTCCACGTACCCAAAGTATTCGAACCCGGTACGCTCTGATACCAAGTTGTAACGCCCTCAAAATAACAACAATAAACCCATCAGATAAGACATGCATTTACATATAAACTAACCACACTCTTTTATTCATTAGAGCTCCATTACATAAGTATTACATGTTAACATCATAACAAAATGCCCTACAGGCTTACAGCTTTCCAAGTTAACACTTGGTTACAACAAAAGAGTACTAACTCGTTTACACATTAAGCCCTAGGCTTGAAGTTACATGTAATACATCAAAAGTTAAGCGACAAAAGTATGTCCGCCACTAGCCTCCCAGCTATGTCCTTGGAGGTGGCATGCTTCCTGCACCTGAAAATGATATTCCCATATAGGGTGAGCCACAGCCCAGTAGAAATACACTAAACCAACCATGGACAATGACTAAAACATTAGCAATTGATAGTTGGTCAACACTGATACAATCACATAAATTACATATTTATGTCAACGACTTACAAGTCCCAATTACTTTTCATTTTCCCTTTTTCAACAGATAAGCATGCTAGCTCTATCATCATTTCCACAGATATGTATAAAAACTATATCTCACATTCAGATAAGCATAAAAGCTATATCCACATTTTCAACAGATATGTATATCAACAATATCCACAGATAAGCATACAAGCTGTATCCACACTCTACAACAGATATGTATAACCACAATATCCACAGATAAGCATATAAGCTATATCCACACTTCACAAAGATAAGCATATGAGCTCTATCTTCACTTCTCTAGACAAGCATATGAGCTCTGTCTACGGAGTTCATCCCCTATCTCCTCCCAATACCTATCCGGTTTAGAGGTACATCCCCTATCTTCCCCTAAACCGCGGAGTACATCCCCTATCTCCTCCTCTACACATAACGTATATAAACACATTGGTTCTATATACAATCACACAATACACACAATTAATGTATACTATCAACCGTCAAGTTCCATGACACATTCCATTGATTAGTTTCCGTTTACCTAATCATCATGCATTGTCTACAACAATCTCGACTATCCTCCACCGATAGCCCAAAGCAGTTATTTCTAAAACAGAAAATAAATGCACAAATGGATATTCAATCAACATTTCATTTCCTCATTTCTCACCAATTAATTATCCCAATTAATTAAACAATGTAATTAGGCCATTTTACATAATTACCATTTCAACCCTTAGGTCCCATTTTCATCAATGATTCAACAATCATTCCATTTTTCTATGCCAAACATGCATCTAGGTTTATTATGAATGAAACCCCAACTTTTGTAAAATTACAGAAAAGCCCCAAACTTTCACAAAATTACCAAACCAAGCCCAACATCTCAAAATACCAAAATTTAAAGACAAAACCCATAGAGAGGAGTAGGATATCCCTACCTCAAATTCGGAGTCCCAAAGGAGAAGACGACAAAACCCAACGTGCTCCAAAACCCAAGATTTTCAGATTAAAAAGAAGCCCTCGACGATCAACAACTTTTTTGTAAAGGCCAAAGGTGAGTAAATCACTCCTACTAGATCAAAACCTAGAGAGAAGGTAGAGTCCAGAGTGAGAGGCTCAACAATGGTGATTTTGGAAAAGTAAGAGAGAGAAGAGAAAGTGAAAAAGTGATTTGAAAAGTCACAATTTCGGGATTTAAACCCAGTTTTCCGCTCGAGCGTAAAACACCCCGCTCGAGCGGCCACTCACAGACTTCCGCTCGAGCGGCCAACCTCCCGCTCGAGCGCAGAATGCACTCGCTCAGCACTTTTGCAGAACCAGGCCTCCGCTCGAGCTCCCAACCCTACGCTCGAGCTCACAACACTGCACAACAAGATACTGGATGGATGTATTCCCCGCTCGAGCGCCAACACCTCCGCTCGAGCGGACAGGCCAAAAATCTGGGCAACTAGTTTTGGTTTCTAAACTCAACCAACCTGAAACAAACCTGCCCAACACATCCCATAACTCAAATATTAAGTAAAAAGGATGCAAACAAGATGATAGACAACTACCAACATCCACGGACACATGTCCGGATCACGGTATAACAAGGGTAAACCCGGGATCGCTATAAACCCAACAAGATTAAATCAAATTATACTCCTCCAAAACCAACATTCAATAACACCAAAAATTCCCAAAACATAATAATGATTCAAATACACTTCCTAAAAGTTTTTAAAAAGGTACAAGTGCTACATTAACCATGACATTCTTTTATATGACATTTATGTTTTGTTTGAATAATGAATTTAGGGGAATCAAAATGAAATTAACTAAACAAAAAGTAGATTGCATTTTTTTTTATAGCAATTATCTTCTTCTTCTTCTTCCTCTCTTTTTTTTTTTTTTTTTTAACCTAAAAAAAAAAAAAAAAAACCTTCCTTCACTTCATTTTATTTTCTTATGGTCTTTTTGTGTTTCATGGTTCTTTCATTATAAAAATGTAGGATCCAACCAAATTTTAAATCTGTCATAATAAATTATAATACTATGATAATTCAAATTATCTTATCTTAACATGAAGCATAAAAGTGACAAATTATTCTCACTTGAATAATAACTTTGTGTCTACTTAATAAATTATTATCTATATGCATATTTGCTTCTTTTTTTTTTCTTTTTTCTTTCTTTCTCTCCTCTTTTCTTTTTTTTTTTTTTTTTGAGAAGCATATTAATTTGCTTGTTGTAGTAAATAAAAAAAAAAAAAATCATATTTGCTTGAATTAATTTATCTAATAATATTTAGTTTGTCTTATACTTATAATTGGGTATTATAAGATTAATAGGTAATTTTCAATTTTGGATGGACCATTTTGATCAAGTGACTCATTTGGCTCATACTCGTACCTAACTAATTTTTTTTAATAATAATTTATAAAAATAGCTTGTTAATATTGCAAAATAAATAAATAGTAAGCTCATCCAGGTTCCATTACTTAAAAAATTAATTTCAAGCATAATAGTTACGTTATAATTTTAACTCAAGGTACTTACTTGACTTATATTCTTACATAATAAAATAAAAATTACGATTATTGGCTTGGGTTAATTTTTTTTATAAATAATATATATTATATATGAATGGCTTATAAAACAAATTATTTGGATTATCAAAACTGGTCTGTGGTGGGTCCCATGGACCCTTAAATTCTGTCAAGTAAAGATTTAAACTCGAGAGAAACCCAACCCCAAAAAAAATAGATAATAGTAAGCTAAACTAATTTTTTATACTAAATTTGAAGGAAATTAAATATTTTAGATTGTACACTACCAAGAATTTAAAGAAGTAAAATATTATGGTAAAATTAGCATTATTTAAAAAGAATAAAAATTTGGGCAATTAGTCCATAAATCCATTTTTTTTTCAAAGGTCTACACTCTAAAATACTTTATACATAAGGACGAATTTCTGTAAAATGACCAAACTATCATATATATATATATATAGATATACTGTTAATAAAAGTGAACACCTTACTTGTTTCTATGAACTTCTTTCTCTCCTTTAGTGGTCTTTTCTTCTTGCACCAAGTGTCAATTTCTCCGTCCAAAAAGAAAAAATTAAAAATTAAAAGAGGCGCACAAGATTTGAACATAAGATTAGTCACTTAACTTACTAAAAAACATTTTCATCACTAAACAATATAGAAAGTATATTATGAATTCAAAATTAAAATTTATATTTTAAGCACACCCATCAAGTGGGCTCACACCCTAATATATATATATATATATATTATAACCGATGGAAAGTTGAAACAAACCAAACTTTTCTCTCTCATCCTCTCTCTCTCTCTCTCTCTCTCTCTCTCTCTCTCTCTTCGTCTCTCCCCCAACACCACATCATCAGCTTCTCGTCTTACTCCTCCGCCACTATCGCCGTGACTGCCCCGACCACCATTGTAGTGGTAGCGATGGCGGTAATGGAAGTGGTGGTGATGGCAGTGATAGTGGGAGTAGTAATGGTGGCGGTGGCATGATGGTGGTAGTTGTGGTGGTGTGGTAGTGCTAGCAATGGTAGTAGTGGTGGTGGTGGTGATAGTGATGGTGATAGTAAATTTATAATAATGTATATTAATACTTATATTTAATATTTTAAATTCAATCAGAATTAAGTAATTTTATATAATTTAAAGTTTTCAAGTGATATTAATTGTGATTATTAAACGAGTTTAATTGATTATTACTTATAATACATTTAATTTTAAGTATTGAATCAAATTATCAAACATTCCCTCGATAAGAAATGGCAGGTAAAAAGCACTTTATGAAAAGCTCCAGCAATAAATCATCTCCAGTCCACCTTTTACGTTGGTGGATGTTGTTTGGATCACCAGTCCATTTTTTATAGCTAAACTTTGCTGATCTAAAAATCTTATCAATTTTTTTTTCTTATTATTGATTATATTTATATAAAAAAATTTGACTATAAATTATTTTTTCAAATATCTCCTCTAATTTGTATTATCATTAACGATATATTATATCAAATTAATCATATATTTTTCTTTAATAAATTTAAAATTATTTAGGGTGAAGTATCAATAAATCTCAAATAGTAATCTTATGAACTGTTTGATCTTTTTTTATTTTATTTTATTTTATTTTATGGACCCAAAAGTCTTATTCTAATGTGAATTACATAAAGAGCCAAATATAAATATGCGTGTATTATGTGTTGAGAGACAAATATGAATTTTCTCATAATATTGAAATTACTAAACGTAACACTTAAAAAAAAAAAAAAAAACTCGTTAGTATACTTTTATTCTAAACGTAACACTCCAATGTAACACATTAAAAAACTCCTTAGTGTACTTTTCTCAAATATAATAATGCAACATTATAAAAAAAACTTCTTAATGTATTTTTTCCAAACATAACATTTCAATCAATATAACACACAAAAACTCCTTAATGTATATTTTTCAAATATAGCATTATAATATAACACTCCAATGTAATACCAGAAAATCACACTAATAGAAATGTAGATTTCAACCCTCGACAGTCAACACTTCGGCCACTAATCCATCCAAAAAGAATCTTTTACACCGAATCTTTCCATTCTCATCCAAAAAACGAATCAAAAAATTTGAAAATAAATCACAAAAGGGCATTTACTTAAACTCAAATCGTACTAAATCAAAAAAACATATAACTTTCCAAAACAGAAAGGATTAATTGGTTCATAAGAAAACTTTTAGTACTAAATGGATTAACATTCTCCCATATGAGATTTATGAGCAAAATTTTCAATTATTTAAGGTTAAATTACAAATACACCCCTGAGGTTTGCTTAAAATACAGATTGTTCTATGTGGTTTGAAAAATTACAAATACCTCCATATTAGAATTTTTTATTTAACAAAATTAGCTAAAAAAAAATAAAATTCACAATTGCCCTCCTATGCAATAATACAATTACCTAAATTATTAATTAAAACATATTTCTAACATCAATAAAAACTGTTAGTTAAGTTGATGATTTATTAATAAAAGGAGTGATTTCTTATGAAATTAGAAAACTCAGGGGGTGAAGTGCAATTTCTAGAACTACCCAGGGTGATTCGTATTTTAATCAGATCTCATAAGGTGTATTGGTAATTTATCGATTATTTAACATATATTATTATTATTGATAAATTTTTATTTTATTTTACCCTCAAAATAAAATCTTACAACTCTTAACATAATTTTAGATCCAATCCAAGTGTCACGACCCCAAACCGCCCCTAGTAGTTTGGTGCCGTGATGGCCAGTAATTCGAGATTACCGAAGGCCAACTTTCAAAAGTTTAACACAATCAGAGTATAATAAGCGGGGCTCACAAATGCGGAAGCAATAAATCAAAATGCAAGTGGTCCATAAGAGCAGTGCATAGATCAAATGGAATGGCATACATCTTTACAACTTGAATACAACAGAGTAAAATACGTATTACATCTTGATCAAAAGGCTTCTCGAGCCAACATATACAAAATACATTGAATACAAGCCAAGAAGCATGATTTTCAAGATTCACCGACATAAAAATAAATGACATCGCCGACGTGAATACAAAACAAAGCCGACATGATCATGGATCCAAAACAAGCTTTCAAAAACACAGTCTAGGCGTCGCCGACGTCCTGCTCATCACCTACATATATATAGAGAGGGTGAGCTTGGATACTCAGTGAATGGTACTAGTAATAAAGGTTTTGCATGAATATAGCCGAAGTCTTTTCCAAACAAAACATGCCAAGACCATACGAATATTAGCCGAGATCCTTTCAGAGCAAAACACATCAAAACTTTATCAAAACAAGAGATGAACCGTATTCATCTATCAAGTCTTACAAGTCTCAAGAGATGCTTACTGGCATCGGCAAAACACAAATCAAGCTTTCCGAACAAACAAATCCACGCGGTAAACCGCCAGTGGCAAAACAAAGACTGCACGATCCGTAATCGATTAGTCAAAGGTAATGCGAAAGTTTATAGTCGTCCAACACAAGGGACTTGTGTTACTTACGCCTGTAGCTCCTTTTAACACGATGGTCTTGTGTTACTTAGGCCCGTAGCCCGCTTTAACACGATAGTCTTTCCAAGAAAGGACCGTATCCTTTTCTACTTAGTGCTGCGAAAGTTTAGAGTCCTCCAGCACAAGGGACTTTTCAAGGATGACATCAAAACAAAGCTTATACTTGATACATCAAAACAGAGCTAATCATTCATGCTTAACAAATACTTTTGTCAAAACAAAGCAAAGCAAGATTTATCAAAACAGTATAACGTAGCTTTATTAAAAATACCACTCACATAGATCTCCTCAGGTGTAGGCTCAAAGCAAAGATCAAGGACCTACAATCACATGGCAATCACATTCTCAAAACAAGCTTTATGCATGCAAACGATCTCGGCATTCTCACCAGATCCAAGTCAATAACAACGCAAAACATGCTGGGAGTTTAAACACTGCTCCTGTCTCATGAAAACACACTGGGTACCAATCAGGTCTTTGCCGAGGTCCTACACCTCCTTGCCGAGGTGTGGTCCCGATGGTCTCATTCAAAAACAAAGTCGGGAAAACCTGGTTTCCCTTTGAAGAACATGAAGAACATGGTGAATATGATCATGAGGAAGATGAATGCAAGATCATTACTTGTTACAAAAATCTGAGATTTCATGCCATGAGTTCAAAACATAGACCTGGGCACCCATACAAGAAGGTCATGCAAGAACAAACACAAAAACATGGTTCTTGCTCCAAACTTTCGGATCAAAACGAGACTTTTCTTCAAGAGCACATGAATACTATTTTTCTCTTCCAAAACCAACTTCAAATCGATGTATGACATGCAAAGCAGATTCGATCATGCAATGCAGCTAGATGGTCAATAAGAACAACAAGAGTAGGTTAAGATTCCAACCTCAAAACTCGAATCCAACGGCTCAAACCTCGAAGATCAAGCTTGGAAGATCTATTCTCACTCAAGAACTTCTCCTCCTTTCTCTAGAGCTTCTCTCTCTCAAGGCAAAGATTTGAGACAAAATGATTTGTTTCTAGGTCTACCGGCTGTCTTAACAATCAGCTCGGACACGTGGCGCTACTGGGTTGGTTCAACTCAAAAGGTGACTGATTGATAAGACAAGTCTATGACAAAGCGTACGCAGCAAGCTAAGGCAAGACACATCGGCAAGTAATGACATCGGCTAGGGTCAAAGCTTCGGCAACAGGGTAACAAAGACATCGGCTAGGGAGGACGACACTTGACTAAGCTGTGCCACACCTTGGTCTAGGCCATACCTGCCCAAGGACAAGGATCACTAAGTGCAAAACATCTCGGCAAACATGCCCGGGTGAAGATGGGGGTCGACCAAGTGGTTCCAAAACAGTTCTAAGTACAGAGGTTCAGAGGCGAACTACGCTCAAGATGACCTCGGCTACACACCAAGCAAGGAACAAAAATCATGCAAGCAACACTTAAACAAAACAAGGCAAGGCAAAACTTGCAAACAATATAACGAGACAAGATCATGCATGAATGTATGCAAATGTGACAAGAGTAAGGTGAGGGTTGCTACAGTCTACCCCCCTTAAAGAAGTTTGGTCCCCAAACTTAAATTACCTTGCTCTATAAACAAATCCGGATAATGGATTCTCACATCTTCTTCCTTTTCCCACGTGGCTTCTGTGCCACAATGCTCCTTCCATTCGATCTTTACCATTGGTATCGATTTGTTTCTCAACTGCCTCACTTGCCTGGCAATAATCCTCATTGGTTTCTCCTCGTAGCCCAAATCCTCATTAACCATAATCCCAGAATGATCAATTATCTGTAGTGGATCTCGGATGTACTTCCTCAACATCGAAACATGAAACACATTGTGGACTTGGCTTAAATCTGGCGGCAAAGCAAGTCTGTAGGCAACGGGGTTAATTCTCTCAAGAATTTCAAACGGTCCGATATATCGGGGTGCTAATTTACCTTTCTTCCCAAATCTTGAAACTCCTGTCATCGGCGAGATCCTCAAAAACACATGATCCCCAACCTCGAATTCTAGCTCCCTTCTCCTCTGGTCGGCATAACTCTTCTGTCGACTCTGTGCGGTTCTAATCCTCTGCTGAATGAGCTTAATCTTTTCGGTCGTTCCTCGAACTAACTCGGGGCCAATCAAAGCTGTATCTCCCACCTCGGTCCAACATATCGGCGACCTGCACTCCCTTCCATACAAGGCTTCGTACGACGCCATTCTAATGCTGGCTTGATAACTGTTGTTGTATGCGAATTCTACTATTGGCAGATGCGATTCCCAACTTCCCTTGAAATCCAATACACACATTCTGAGCATATCCTCAAGTGTCTGAATGGTTCTTTCCGTTTGCCTATCAGTCTGGGGGTGAAAAGCTGTGCTAAACCTCAACTTAGTCCCCAAGGCTCCTTGCAGGCTCTGCCAAAATCTGGAAACGAACTTCGAATCTCGGTCTGATACAATGGACACCGGCACACCATGAAGTCTAATAATCTCATTCACATACAGTTCGGCAAGTCGGTCGGCATTGAACGTAGTTTTAACTGGCAAGAAGTGTGCTAACTTAGTTAACCTGTCAACGATAACCCAAATTGAATCCATACCTCTTTGCGTCCTCGGCAAACCCACCACAAAATCCATGGAGATGTGTTCCCATTTCCACTCAGGAATCGGCAAAGGTTAAAGAAGTCCTACCGGTCTTTGATGTTCTGCTTTCACTTGTTGACAATGCAAACACTGGGACACGAATTCGGCTATTTCTCTTTTCATATTTGGCCACCAGAAGGTCCGCTTCACATCTTGATACATCTTGGTACTCCCTGGATGAACAGCAAACTTGGAACCATGAGCTTCCTGCAAAATTCTCCTTTTCAACTCTGGGATGTCGGCCACGCATAACCTTCCCTCAAACTTGAGCACTTGATTTTTGATGGTATACCCTGATCTCGGCTTTGTGACATTCTCCTCGGCTATTTTCTTGAAGAATTTATCCTCCATCTGTCTTGTCTTTACCTCATCAACAATAGCCGGCTCTACTGCTATCATGGTCAAACACGCCAAATTTCCATCTGACTTTCTGCTCAAAGCGTCGGCCATGCTGTTAGCTTTACCTGGGTGATATTGAATTTGCATATCATAGTCTTTCAACAACTCAAGCCACCCTCTCTGTCTCAAATTCAATTCTCTCTGAGTGAACAGGTACTTTAAACTCTTATGATCTGTAAAAACCTGACAAGAAGCTCCATACAAATAGTGACGCCAAATCGTTAAAGCAAATACGACGGCTGCTAGTTCCAAATCATGGGTGGGATAGTTCTTTTCATGTGGCTTTAACTGACGAGATGCATAAGCTATAACCTTACCCCCTTGCATTAACACACAACCCAAGCCCTTATGTGAAGCATCGCTATAGATATGAAACTCTTCGTTACCTGATGGAAGTACGAGTACTGGTGCTGTAACTAACCTCGTCTTCAGTTCCTGGAAAGCTGACTTCCGATCTTTAGTCCATTCATACAGTGTTCCCTTCTTAGTCATTGCGTCAATGGAATTGCAATCCTTGAGAAATCTTTCACAAACTTCCTGTAATAACCTGCCAAACCCAGAAAACTACAAATCTGGGATACATTAGTCGGCCTCGGCCAATTTACTACGGCTTCAATTTTGCTAGGATCAACCGAGATACCCTCTTCATTAATCACATGACCCAAGAATGAGATAGTAGGAAGCCAAAACTAACACTTGTTAAACTTAGCATACAATTTCCGGTCTCTCAAAATCTGTAAGGCAAGTCTCAAATGATTTTCATGTTCAGCTTTACTCTTGGAATAGATCAATATATCATCAATGAAGACAACTACAGACTCATCTAAATACGGCTTGAAGACTCTGTTCATTAAATCCATAAATGTAGCAGGGGCATTGGTCACCCCAAAAGGCATTACTAAAAACTCGTAGTGGCCATACCTTGTCCGAAAAGCAGTCTTCTCAACATTTTCGGCTTTAACTTTAAGCTGGTGGTAACAAGACCTAAGGTCAATCTTAGAAAAGACTTGTGCTCCTTGTAATTGATCAAGCAAATCATCAATCCTAGGTAATGGGTACTTGTTTTTAATGGTGACCTTATTAAGTTCTCTATAATCGATACAAAGACGGAGTGTGCCATCATTTTTCTTAACAAATAAAATAGGTGCTCCCCACGGTGAAGTGCTCGGCCTAATAAATCCCTTATCCAACAATTCTTGTAATTGCAGTTTCAATTCCCTAAGTTCAGCTGGGGCCATCCTGTAGGGTGTTTTGGAGATCGGCTGCGTTCCCGACATGACGTCAACAGTAAATTCTATTTCTCTATCGGCTAAGTGGCCAGGCAATTCGTTTGGGAAGACGTCGGGGAATTCACTAACAACTGGGATGTCGGCTAAATTAAAATTTCCATTCTGATCACTTAGTATACTACACAAGTAGCCTCGACACCCTTTCTGAATTAACTTATAGGCTTTAATGGACGAAATCAAGTAAGGTGGGGGCACTATCCCTTTACCCTGGAAAATAACCTTGGCTAGGTTTGGGGGTCTCAGTGTGACACTTTTCGAAACACAATTAATAGATGCATGATTCGCGACTAACTAATCCATTCCCAGTATAACGTCAAAATGAGTTATGTCCAGAGGCATTAAATCTACTAACAATTCAACATTCTCAATCACAACAACACATGCTCTATAAATGGATGCAACAATCATAGATCTCCCAGATGGAGTAGACACAGATAATACATAATCAAGGGGTTCTAGTTCTCTATTAATCTTCTCGGCAAACTTAGCAGATACAAACGAATGCGTAGAACCCGAATCAATCAACACATAGGCATTTTGGGAGCAAATTAGGAGTATACCTGACACCACTATCTCGGCATTCTGAGTGTCTCCTGGTACTAGCGCAAATACTCTGCCCTGTCTCATCTGCCCTTTTCCAACATTACCCTTCTGGACGGAACCCGAGGTATTCTCACCTTTCTTGTTGTCATCAGCCTTTGTCTTAGGGCAATCTTTCACATAATGACCCATTTCGCCACATTCATAACAAGCTCCGGACGTCCGACGATAGACCCCGAAATGTTGCTTCCCACAATCCGAACACGTCGGTTTAGCATTACCTTCCCGCCTTAGGTTACCAGCACTGCCCGTGTTCGTCTTCTTCTTAGTGCCTAGCTGTGCACGGCGATTGTCATAGTTCTGTCTCTTTCACTGGTTCTCCCCCGAGCTCTGGTATCGATTCAGGTTAGCTTCAGCCAAAATGGCTTTGTCTAACACTTCGGCGTAAGTCGGCATATTATGCAAGTTAACCTGGTCTTGAATCAGTCCGCGAAGCCCACCCTCGAACTTCCTGGCCTTCATGTATTCATCGTTGGCCATGTGGGGTGCAAACCTCGCCAATTCAGTAAAAGCGCGGTCGTATTCCGCCACTGTTCGGTTGCCTTGCGTCAAAGTCTGAAATTCGGTAGCCTTGCGGTTTCGAACACTTAGGGGAAAGTGTTTGTTGTAGAACAACTCTAAGAATCGGGTCCAGGTCAGATCTGGATTGCTTTCTCGAACCATCATCCACCATCTGCGAGCGTCGTCATCTAAGGTGAATGCTGCCAACGTCACCTTCTGAGCGTCGGTGCTAGGAAAGATCTCGAACAACTTTTCCATTTCCAAAACCCACACCTCAGCCTTCATTGGCTCTATACCCCCAGAGAATCTCGGTGGTTTCATTTTCTTGAACTCCCTGATCAAAGCTATCGTGCCATCCCCATATAAGGCTGGCTGCGGAGGAACTTGCGGCACTGGAGGACGTGGAGGCGGAACCACATTTCGGCAGTTGGTCTGCTCGGCCTGTGTCGAGGTAGCACTAGCGTACTGCTGTCTTGTTTGCCTCAACTCGCGGACCAAACCTTCAACTAATCTTTCCAGTCTGTCTAATCTGTCTTCGGGCTGATCCCGGTCAATTGGAGGTCTACCTCTCCTCATGATGCTATGAGCATGCAAAGTGTGACTTTAAAACAAATAAGCAAATAACCACGTAGGCAGTAACAAATAGATATGTCAAGACAATGCACACCTCGTTCAAATAGCAAGCACCATGATGCAATCCTAACATCTTTCTAAGGGAAATCCTATGCTCTTTAGGACTTAAGTGTGTGAATAACGTATACTGAGGAACTTGTGCTCTGATACTATTCTGTCACGACCCCAAACCGCCCCTAGTAGTTTGGTGCCGTGATGGCCAGTAATCTGAGATTACCGAAGGCCAACTTTCAAAAGTTTAACACAATCAGAGTATAATAAGCGGGGCTCACAAATGCGGAAGCAATAAATCAAAATACAAGTGGTCCATAAGAGCAGTGCATAGATCAAATGGAATGGCATACATCTTTACAACTTGAATACAACAAAGTAAAATATGTATTACATCTTGATCAAAAGGCTTCTCGAGCCAACATATACAAAATACAGTGAATACAAGCCAAGAAGCATGATTTTCAAGATTCGCAGACATAAAAATAAATGACATCGCCGATGTGAATACAAAACAAAGCCGACATGATCATGGATCCAAAACAAGCTTTCAAAAACACAGTCTAGGCGTCGCCGACGTCCTGCTCATCACCTACATATATATAGAGAGTGTAATGCCCTCAAAATAGACTCATTATATATTCGTCACTGGCATGCAATATTTAAAGTAAACAATTCATTATCTCATTTATCAGAGTATTTCTAAATAAAAGCATTACATGTAACATCAAATTAAATGCCCTATGGGCTTACATCTTTCCAAGCCAACACTTGGACACAAAAATATGAGTTCTAACTCAAATACAAGTAAAGCCCTAGGCTTGAATGTTTACATGTACTATCAAATCAAAACAACTAACTGAAGATAGTCTTCAAAATCCAAAAGTCAAATCCTTCCAAGCTAAGTCCTTGGAGGTAGCTTATCACCTGAACCTGAAAATGATGTTCCCATAAAGGGTGAGCCACAGCCCAGTAGAAAAATACTAAACCAAATATAAGCATTGAATAAAGCTATAGCATTCAATAGATGGTTAACCAAGATAATAAATTGTATCATTTTACAGTCTCATGACACTAATGTCTAAGACACATTTCACTTTCCATTATTATCAACATGGCTCAGAACCTGGCCAAACTTACAACAGTGAACTATATATCATATTCACATTACTTTCAATATCAACAAAACAAATGAGACTCAGGCTCATATCAAAACACTTCATACTTCCCGTTTGATACACATTGTAGTGCTGTATCAATAACATGTAAAAACACTTCAATATAATAAGCACACATAATAGTGTTGCTAATGGAGTCCATCCCCTATCTCCTCCCAAACAAAATCCGGTTTAGAGGTCCATCCCCTATCTTCCCCTAAGCCGTGGAGTATATCCCCTATCTCCTCCCAAACAATATGCATATGCAATGCTCAATCAATACATGTAATTTCTGTATTAATTCAATAGTCTAAAATTTATGACTTAAACAAATTGATTAGTTTCAATTTTTCCTAATCCACATGCAATGTCTACAACAAACACGACTATCCTCCACCGATAGCCCAAAACAGTTATTTCTAGACTGGAAATAAATATATCAACAATTCAATAGGCGAGTGATTTTAATTATCCAATTACACCTTTTAATCAATGAATTCCTCAATTTCATGCATTTAACCAATTTCCCCAATTTCCTTAAATTAATTATACAAATTAATTTATTAATACAACTAGGGTTTTTCCCAAAATTACCAAAGTACTCCCAACATATCAAAATACCAAAACTTAGAACAAAACTTATAGGATGGAGTAGGAAATCCCTACCTCGAAGAAAATAACCCGAATGGAGAAGACGAAGATGAAGACCTAAATTCCAAAGTGCTCCAAACCACCAAACGTTCAGATTAAATGGAAGCCCTTGACTCACTCTATCTTTTTAATAAAGGACTAAGGTTAGATACTCACCCTAGGTAGATCAATTCTTAGAGAGAAGGCAGGTTTAGAGAGAGAGAGACTCTCAAGGGGCGGTTTTTAAAAGTTAAGAAAGAAAAGTAGGTCAAAAAGTAATCCAAAAAGTGAAATCACGGACTGATGTAGTCGACTCCCCGCTCGAGCGTCGAATACGCACTCCCAGTACTTTTGCAGAACCAGGTCCCCGCTCGAGCGTCCAACTCCACGCTCGAGCGGCACTCACACATTTCCGCTCGAGCGTCTAATTCTACGCTCGAGTGTTCAACACTGCACAGGAAATACTGGATGGGTCATAATCCTGCTCGAGCACCAAAACCCCCGCTCGAGCGGACAAGCAACAAAAGAATCCCTGCTCGAGCGTCAAACTCCCGCTCGAGCGGACAGGTCAAAATCTGGGCAACTAGTTTTGGCATCTAAACTCAACCGACCTGTAACAGACCTGCCCAACACATCCTATAACTCAAATACAAAGAGATTAAAGGACGACAACAACCAATATATACTGACAGGATCCACGGAACCTAAGTCCGGATACAATAATCTAAAGGAAAAAGACCGGGGTCGCTATAGAGAGGGTGAGCTTGGATACTCAGTGAATGGTACTAGTAATAAAGGTTTTGCATGAATATAGCCGAAGTCTTTTCCAAACAAAACATGCCAAGACCATACGAATATTAGCCGAGATCCTTTCAGAGCAAAACACATCAAAACTTTATCAAAACAAGAGATGAACCGTATTCATCTATCAAGTCTTACAAGTCTCAAGGGATGCTTACAGGCATCGGCAAAACACAAATCAAGCTTTCCGAACAAACAAATCCACGTGGTAAACCGTCAGTGGCAAAACAAAGACTGCACGATCCGTAATCGATTAGTCAAAGGTACTGCGAAAGTTTATAGTCCTCCAGCACAAGGGACTTGTGTTACTTAAGCCCTTAGCTCCTTTTAACACGATGGTCTTGTGTTACTTAGGCCCGTAGCCCGCTTTAACACGATAGTCTTGTGTTATTTAGGCCCGTAGCCCGCTTTAACACGATAGTCTTTCCAAGAAAGGACCGTATCCTTTTCTACTTAGTGCTGCGAAAGTTTAGAGTCCTCCAGCACAAGGGACTTTTCAAGGATGACATCAAAACAAAGCTTATACTTGATACATCAAAACAGAGCTAATCATTCATGCCTAACAAATACTTTCGTCAAAACAAAGCAAAGCAAGATTTATCAAAACAGTATAACGTAGCTTTATTAAAAATACCACTCACATAGATCTCCTCAGGTGTAGGCTCAAAGCAAAGATCAAGGACCTACAATCACATGGCAATCACATTCTCAAAAGAAGCTTTATGCATGCAAACGATCTCGGCATTCTCACCAGATCCAAGTCAATAACAACGCAAAACATGCTGGGAGTTTAAACACTGCTCCCGTCTCATGAAAACACACTGGGTACCAATCAGGTCTTTGCCGAGGTCCTACACCTCCTTGCCGAGGTGTGGTCCCGATGGCCTCATTCAAAAACAAAGTCAGGAAAACCTGGTTTCCCTTTGAAGAACATGAAGAACATGGTGAATATGATCATGAGGAAGATGAATGCAAGATCATTACTTGTTACAAAAATCTGAGATTTCATGCCATGAGTTCAAAACATAGACCTGGGCACCCATACAAGAAGGTCATGCAAGAACAAACACAAAAACATAGTTCTTGCTCCAAACTTTCGGATCAAAACGAGACTTTTCTTCAAGAGCATATGAATACTATTTTTCTCTTCCAAAACCAACTTCAAATCGATGTATGACATGCAAAGCAGATTCGATCATGCAATGCAGCTAGATGATCAATAAGAACAACAAGAGTAGGTTAAGATTCCAACCTCAAAACTCGAATCCAACGGCTCAAACCTCGAAGATCAAGCTTAGAAGATCTATTCTCAATCAATGTTAGGACCCTTTGTTGTCAAAATCCATGGATCAAAACCAAGGTTGTTCAGGTTTCAGTTTTCCAGTTGTTCAAATTTTGGTCTCCCCGCTCGAGCGGGTAAAGTTACGCTCGAGCGGGTATTGGCAGCTCTCAGCATCTCTGCAGTCGCCTGACAAAGTACTGGATGGTGTGATTCGACGCTCGAGCGTGGAAACTGCCGCTCGAGCGTGGAGCCTGTATGAAATCACAGAAGTTGAAGTCTCCGCTCGAGCGGGAAGACCGACGCTCGAGCGGACCGCGCGATCCCAGATTTTATAAATTCGCTGATTGGGTCTGTTTTAGATTTACTTTTCTAGATCTTATTCAAGGGTTCTAGGGTTTGGTTCAGAGGTTTTATTCTGGGTTGTTTGGTGAGTTTTTTCCTTGATATTTTGAGAAGAGTTCTTCACTCATGATCTAAAATACATACATCAAGGAGTTGGTGACTTTGATTTCAAGAGAGAGAGTTCTTCGGTGGATTCCGAAGATTAAAGCGTAGAATCCAAAAGGTGTTTGAGTCTACGCAGTCGTTAATTCGACAAGAGAAGTTGTGGTGTGGAATCAACTTCAGGATCAATTCCGTGACGAAGGCGTGGTGAAAGAGTTACAGAAGATTCAGAGACAAATTGACTGGGTTGGGTAATTTGTATGGTATCTTTATAATCTTTTTGTTCTTCAGTAGTGGATTGATAGTGGCGGTTCGCCCGTGGTTTTTGATTACAATTGAAGGCTCTTCAATTGTGGTTTTTTCCACGTAAAAAATCGTTTGTGTCTATTTATTGTTTATTTTTCAAAAACAAACAAACTAAAATCACTCTCGTAAGTGTTTGATGATTTTAGATTGAGTGTTTTGATTTATTGGGATTTGGAATAAGTTAATCTTGATCTAATCACAAATCACGTAGGATTTTCAATTGGTATCAGAGCGGGTCACTCTTTGTTTTTTTTTAAAACTATAGGAGTGTGATTTTGTGTGATTAGTATCATGGATTCTATTCGTGAAGGTAACTCCACTCATAGACCCCCATTACTTGACGGTACAAACTATTCTTATTGGAAAGCTCGTATGAGAGCATTTTTAAAATCCATCGATGAGAAAGTTTGGCACTCCGTAATCTTTGGGTGGAGTGAACCTACAATCACCGTTGATGGGATTGATATTCCTAAACCCCTTGATAAATGGGACACAATCGATTACCCGAATTCGAGTTGGAACAGCAAAGCTCTAAACTCCCTCTTCTGCTCTGTCACACCTGAAGAATTCCGTCAAATTTTCACGTGTGAAATAGCAAAAGAGGCGTGGGATATTCTTGAAACGATTCACGAAGGTACCACCTCTGTTAAAAGGGCAAAACTTCAACGTCTCACGTCCGCCTTTGAAACCCTTTTTATGCGCGACGATGAGACGTTCGATGAATTTTATGCTAAACTCAGTGATATCGTGAATTCCTGTTTCACTCTCGGTGAAAAAATCCCGGAAGCAAAAGTTGTTGGAAAAATTTTGAGGTCCCTTCCCGAGAGGTTCCAACCAAAGGTGACAGCCATTGAGGAGGCTCAGAATGTTGATACCCTCAAGCTCGATCAATTGGTTGGAAATTTGCAGACTTATGAAGCCCACCAAATTTCTAAGAAAAAGCAAAAAGAAAATATGGCTTTCACGAGTGCCCATGAGACTGTAAAACCTCTGGAGACTGAATTTGATTTAGAGTCTGAGATGACGGCTATGCTTACAAAACAGTTTAAAAAATTTTTGAAAAAGAAGCCGAATTTCAGAGCCCCTATTTCAAAAGATAAGAGTAATGACAAACCCAAAACTGTTCCACCAAAATTTGCTCAAACTACTGAAAAAAAGATTGTAAGGGGACCAGGGGTCAAGTGTTATGAGTGTCAAGGGTTTGGCCACATTGCCCTTGAATGCCCTTCGAAAAAGAATCGAAAGAAAGTCTACACTGTAACTTGGGATGATGAAAGCGGGTCGGAGTAAGAACCCGAAGAACCTGAATCTGAAGAAGACGGGGACAGTGCTTTTATGGCTTTTTGGTCCACTTTCACTCAAATTCTTCCAAAGCCAGCGGAGTTAGCCCGTGGTCAGAACCTGCATCATGCTCCTACTTTTGATGGGAGTAACTACCTGTTTTGGAAAATCAGAATGAGGGCTTTTCTGAGAGCCTTTGATCCAGAAGGCTGGCAGGCCATTGAAGAAGATACAGAAAGTGTTGACAGTCCGAGCAATCTGAGAGCCCTTAGCACTATTCGTAGAGCAATTTCTGCTGAAGAACAACAACGGGTTGTTCGTTGCACAAAGGCTAAAGAGGCATGGGAAATTTTGAGCCAATTCCATGAAAGAGGAAACTCACATTCACCACCATCCAGCGACTTTTCAGCCTTAGTTGCAAGATTGGAGGAGGCAAAGGAGAATGAAGAGCAAAAAGAGGATGATGAAACATCTGATGACAATGATGAGATCAATGGCGATGAACTACAACAAGCTTACGAAAAGCTATACGAGGAATCTCTGAATTTATCCAAAACCAACGACAAACTCTCTCTCAAGCTCAAAACATGTGAGAGTGAGAATGTCAGGCTGAAAGGAGAACTTGTAGCAGCAAAGCAGAATATCGTCAAGATCTCGAGTGACAGGCAAGACTTAGGTGGAAAACTACTATCCTGTGAAACTGAAAGGAATGAACTTCTGAAGGTGTATTCCACATATGAAGAAAAGCTTGCAAGTCTTGAGCTGTCACAAGCCAGATTGGAAGAGATAGTCTGTCAAAAGGATGAAGAGCTTCGTCTTGCTAGAGCCACTATTGCCATGTGGAACAAAGGTTCCAAATCTTTAGAAGACATCCTCGGGTCTCAACAAATGGGTTGCAACAAAAGCGGGTTAGGCTATGGTGCAACAGCTCACAGGGGACAGGCCTCTACTTCACATGACAAGAAGACTCAAGCAAAGGGAAAACTGAAGTTAGACCAGGCTGATCTCTCTCTTCGTCCACCAAAAGCTGGTAAGATCAACAAAAAGGAGGTAAAACCGATTTTTATTTGTCATCACTGTGGTAGGTATGGCCACATTCGTCCTTATTCCTATGAATTGTTTGGTAAGGTGTCTCAAAAGAGTAGAAATTCAAATACTTTTTGGGCTATGAGACAACCTTACATGTCTAGGCGGAATACCAAGACTAAAAAGATTTGGGTGAGAAAAGATGATTTGACTTGTTTAGTTGTTCACACTGCTCTAAAAGCACGTGATTCACACATGTGGTATCTTGATAGTGGGTGTTCTCGTCATATGTCCGGTAACAAATCCTACTTCACCTCCCTTGAAAAATATGAAGGAGGAATTGTTACCTTTGGAGATGGCGGCACTTCGAGAGTCATTGGTAAGGGCTCTATAAGTGTTGCTGGTCTTCCCAAGCTAAATAATGTTCTACTAGTTGATGGTCTTAAAGCAAATCTTTTAAGCATTAGTCAAATGTGTGATTCCCATCATGAAGTATTGTTTTCAAAAAATAAATGTGAAATTTTGGATAAAAAGGGAAATACTGTCTTACATGGGGTTCGCACATCTGATAACTGCTATGGGATTGTTACTACTAATGATCTCACCTGTCACTCTGCCATCATTAGTAACATTGACCTGTGGCATCAAAGATTAGGTCACATGAATTTCAATGACCTAACTAAGATAGCCAACAAAGAGCTTGTGAGGGGAATACCTAAACTGGGTAAGAATTTGAGCCATGTGTGTGGACCATGTCAACTTGGAAAGCAAACCCGTGCCCCGCATCAAAAGGTGAACAGCTTTACAACCAAACGTCCTCTCGAATTGGTTCACATGGATTTAATGGGTCCTACTCGCACTGAAAGCATCGGAGGTAAAAGATACATATTTTTAACTGTTGATGATTTTACTCGATTTTCATGGGTAAATTTTTTAAAGGAAAAATCTGATACGTTTGATGCTTTCCAGGCCTTAGTCTTTAAAATCCAGAATGAACAAGGTATTTCCATTGATCGTATCATAAGAATCCGAACCGATCATGGTCGTGAGTTTGAAAATAGTTCGTTTTCGGATTTTTGTGATATACATGGAATTAAGAATGAATTTTCTGCACCCATTACTCCACAACAAAATGGAGTTGTTGAGAGGAAGAACAGGGTTGTTCAAGAAATGGCTAGGGTCATGCTCCTTAGTAAGAAACTTCCTCCAAAATTTTGGGCCGAAGCCATAAATACTGCTGTTTATGTCATAAATCGCGTGTATTTAAGGCCTGGCACTTTACAAACTCCATATGAATTGTGGAAGGGCTTGAAACCTAATGTAAAATACTTCAAAACTTTTGGGAGTGTGTGTTACATCTTCAAAGATAGAGAGCCTTTGGGCAAATTTGACTCCCGAAGTGATGAAGGTATTTTTCTAGGGTATTCAACCACTAGTAGGGCTTTTAGAGTCTATAACCTGCGAACTTCATCTTTAATGGAATCTATCAATGTGGTTATAGATGACACAGGTGCACCTCCTCCAGCAACAAATGAGGATGATAATGATGAGTCTCCAATCTTGGATATCGAATCTCAAAATCAAGGAGAACGTGCAGACCCATCACAAGAAATGGTTACCGAACCATCATCACAGGTAAGGCCAAGTCCAAAGAGTGCTCCAAGGGACATCACTCCTGTTGCCCCTGTCACCACAAGTCCTGAGCTTAAACCATCAGCTAGGGTGAAACTGAATCATCCATCTCAACAGGTGATTGGAAGTGTCTCGGATCGAATGAAAACCCGAAAACAGATTCGGGATGAGGTATCACATGTGTGTTATGTTTCTTTAATTGAACCTAAGAATTTTAAAGAGGCCTTGCTAGATGATAGTTGGGTCAATGCTATGCATGAAGAATTAGGTCAATTTGAACGTAACAAAGTTTGGACTCTAGTTCCCAGACCTAGAGACATGAATGTGATAGGTACCAAGTGGATCTTTAAAAATAAATCTGATGAGAATGGTACAGTTGTTAGGAACAAAGCTAGGTTGGTTGCTCAAGGCTACACACAAGTAGAGGGTGTTGACTATGATGAGACGTTTGCCCCAGTTGCACGTCTCGAATCTATTCGTATTTTACTTGGTGTTGCATGCTTTCTTGGCTTTAGATTGTTTCAAATGGATGTGAAAAGTGCTTTTCTGAATGGGTACTTGAAAGAAGAGGCATATGTTGAGCAACCAAAAGGGTTTGAGGACCCTAAATGTCCTAATCATGTCTACAAGTTAGACAAGGCTTTGTATGGATTGAAACAAGCCCCTCGTGCTTGGTATGATAGACTCATTACATTTCTTCTTGATAATGATTTTCAAAGGGGTAGTGTGGATAAGACTTTATTTGTGAAACATACTAAGTCTCATATTCTTGTTGCTCAGATTTATGTTGATGATATTGTGTTTGGATCCACTGCGGAACATCTTGTGAAATATTTTTCGGATTGCATGACACATGAGTTTGAGATGAGCATGATGGGAGAGTTGTCTTATTTTTTGGGTCTTCAAATTAAACAGTCTCCTTCTGGTATATTTGTGTCTCAGTCTAAGTATGCGAAAAATCTTGTGTCTAAGTTTGGTCTTGAGTCTGCCAAACATGCCCGCACTCCCATGAGCACCAGTCTTCACCTCTCCAAAGATTCCTCTGGTATTGATGTTGATCCTACCCTTTATAGGAGTATGATAGGGAGTCTTTTGTATCTCACAGCCAGTCGTCCAGATATTGCTTTCAGTGTAGGTGTTTGTGCCCGTTACCAAGCTAGTCCTAAAGAGTCTCATTTACTTGCTGTCAAACGCATCATTAAATATGTTAATGGGACTTTGGGGTATGGGGTTTGGTTTTCTACTGATACTACAGCTGAGATTACTGGTTTTTCTGATGCCGACTGGGCAGGGTGTGCTGATGATAGGAAAAGTACATCTGGGGGGTGTTTTTACCTTGGGAATAATCTGGTTTCCTGGCATAGTAAAAAGCAAAATGCCATCTCTCTTTCGACTGCTGAGGCTGAGTACATTGCTGCAGGGAGTTGTTGTGCTCAAATGTTGTGGATGAAGCAAATGCTTCATGATTATGGGATAGAACAGAACACTCTTACTCTTTTCTGTGATAACACAAGTGCCATAAACATTTCAAAAAATCCTGTCCAACACTCTCGCACCAAACACATTGACATTCGTCATCATTTTATTCGAGAGTTAGTGGAAGAGGGCCTTGTTGTTCTTGAGCACATTCCCACTGAGCATCAAAAAGCTGATATTTTTACAAAACCCCTTGATCTTCTTCGGTTTGAGTTCCTTAGAAAGACCTTGGGTGTCATGCTCGATCACTAGAGTGTTACTTGTTTCTTGAGTAGGTGTAAATGTTTGTGCCTTATGAATGCTTGGATGTGATAATCTCATTATCATTGATATCTGTTTATTTGCATCCAATTTTTTTTTACACTACTCATGCTGCTTACAAGATCTCATTGTTCATTGGTCATAGCTCATTTTGAATGCCCATGCTCATTAACCTCATGATCTCATTCTGTACACATCCGTGAGATTAATTGTTGCAGGGGTTTCCGCACATGTGATCAAAGTTCTCTATGGACCACTAACAGTGTTTCTTGTACTTTTACTGTGGAATTGACCGATACTAGCATATCATGGGTGATGTTGAGTCTCTTAACCATCTACCATCTGTTTTCACTTCCACGGTTTCTCCCTCAGTTCCTTGAAGTCAGGGCATTAGGAAAAGGCTACCTCAGAGGCACCAACCAGGCCATCCTTTATGATTTCATTCTTCTCTGGTTTGGTTTCCATACTCTTGAGAGTGAAAGCCACCAGTGAATGCCCACAAGAAAAAAAAAAAAAAAAAAAAAGGGGGACTCTTTGACTGAGGGGGAGCCTCCGCATTTACTCAACAAATACCCCGTGATTCCTAGTGGTTTGACTTTTCACTGTATTGTTGAGTTACTCTTGATGGAGGTCCAGCCATCCGATCACTACTAGGATTAACTCTAGCTCAGTGACCTCTCATGGATTGCACACACACACTTTTTATGTGAGCTCTCATATTGGATTTTGGGTTGTACATTCTCATGTTGCTTATGATCATTGAATATCTTTTATCTGCTTTGCTCATGATGTTAAGTGTCATTTTGTTTTAACAACTGCAAGTTTCCAGACTTCATGAATTGCGGATTATCTCATCTTAGTATTCCTTTTTGGCTGAATGTGCTCATCTACTTTTGTTTCGAGTCTCTCCTCTTGTTATTGAGTATTTTGTTTTGCATAATAAAAAAAAAAAAAAAAAAAGTTTTTTTCCCGCTCGAGCGGAACTTGGTACGCTCGAGCGTAGTTTTGAGCCTTGCAGTACTTTGCTCCCTGTCTTACAGTTCTGAGAGGGGTGATTTGGGGCTCGAGCGTATGTCTTCACGCTCGAGCTGGTCTCTGCGTGTTTTGTCTCACGCTCGAGCGTTCAATTTAAAGCTCGAGCGGACTGGTTTTGTATAAATTTCCCTCCTTCGTCCTTTCAGTTCATTCTTTCCACAGTGCTCTCTCTCTCCTAGGTTTTTTCTCTTGTGCTTCCCATCCTCTGCTCTTCCGTGGTGATCTCTTGGCGTTTTCGTGTGGTTCTCCATCTCAGGTTTGTCTTTTCTCCCTTACTTATGTCGGATCTCTGTTCTTTGATATTCGTCTCTGTTTTTTTTTTTGTTGTTCTACCGTATATAGATGGGTTTGTTTATGTGTTTGTTCATCTTGTTACCGGCCTTTCATTATTGCTTTTGATTAGTTCATAATGCTGTACTGTCCGTATCTTGCATCTAGGGTTAGATTTTTGGGGGCTTTGCTAGTTTTTGATGGGTCTTGAAATTGGGGATTTTTAGTCTTCTTTTATTATCTTGTGTTATTTTATTTTATTTTTTTTTGCATAAGACTTCACCATGATGCATACATTTTTAGTTTCTTTTACTGTCTCATGTTGCTATATCATTGTGTTACTAATGTTTCTGTTGTTTTTCTTGTACTTGTTGGTTCTTGGTTATCTTGGGTTGGGGTGTGTTTGTCCTGTTTAGTCATGTCCACCTTCAAAAGACGTAAGTCTATAGCCTCTCGCCCTACATATAACACTGACCGCTTTCCGTCAGCTGAAAAAGCCAAGTTATACTGCGAGTCCTACTCCTCCCGCTCCATCCACCTTGAACGTAATGTTCACACCTCCACCTTTGAGTCCATTTCTATCCGATCTTTCTTTGATTCTTTGGGTGGGGATCATGTACTTTTGTTCTCTGGGTCACAAAATCTTACTTGGGTTCGGGAATTTTATTGCAATATGGGGGGTCTTAATGACATTGGAACATCTTTTAAGACCTGGGTTCGGTCCAAGGAAATCACTGTTACCACTGACCTTATCCGCGAGATTTTAGGGATTCGTGAGAGATTTCCTATTTTTTACCCTTTTCCAGTGCGCCCTACATGTGATTTTGATGAGGTTGCTCAATTTCTTTGTGGTTGTCCTCGCTCTTGGCCTTCCGGTTCCTTGATCAAACAGCATGAACTTCTTCCCCAATTTAGGTTACTCAACCTAATTGTGTGTGCCAATATCATAGTTACCACTCACTATTCTGAGATTAACCAGGATCAAGGCTTTGTTCTTCAGTGTATAGCCCACAACCGTCCCATCGATCTTGCTACTCTTATCATTCAAAAGATGTTTGCTCCTTTTGAGCGCAGCAATCTTGGCTTACCCTATGGCTGTCTCATTAACCGACTTTTAGCCAAGTTGAAGGTCCCTGCTTTTGATGAGGACGATTTTGCTTCTCCTTCCCGTCCGTTTACCAAAAAGACAGTCTCCCAGAGTCAGTCTCACATTAGGGGGGTTTCTTCTGGTTCAGGTCGATCTGGTGCAGGTCCCAGTACTGCTGCGGCCATGGCAGAGGAGGCCGAGTATGATGCTGCTGTTGGTGGAGATCTTGGTGAGGGGGAGCAGCACCCGCCAGTTCGTACAATTCGTGGTCAGCTTCAGTCCCTCGAGCGCTCTGTTGGTTCCTGATTTGACCATCTTGAGGAGCGAATGGATATCTTTGAGGCCAGACTCACCGATCTTGAGACCACTACCGATGCTCGTTTCAGTGCCTTGGAGGCTTCTTCCCAGCGGGTTGAGGATTCTGTGGCACAATCTTCATCCCAGTTGGCTTAGATCTTGTCCTTGCTACAGATGCCGTCTCCTCCTCCGACTTCGTGATCTTTGCTCTGTGGTATTTTGTTCTGTTTCTCTTTCTTTTGTTCCCTTCCGGACAAAAAGGGGGAGTGATGCTTTTGGTGTACTACTGCTGTTTTGGATGTTTTTGGTACTGCTGTTCTGGATGATTTTGTTTTTGGTACAGTCGATGTTGAAACAGGATTGTTGTTCACAAGCATGGATTTGGATCGTCGTTGGTGATGTTTTTGTTGGAAGTTATGTTGCAACCAACATTGTTTTTAGTTTGAAACAAACATTGTTTTTAGTTTTGTTGAAACCATTTAGTTTTGTTGAAACCAACATTGTTTTTAGACTAGGTTGTGAACATTGTTTGAATTCTTTTGTGATTTTGTTAGGATACCTGTTTTAGAATGGTTTTGTCCGGGATTTGACAAAGGGGGAGATTGTTAGGACCCTTTGTTGTCAAAATCCATGGATCAAAACCAAGGTTGTTCAGGTTTCAGTTTTCCAGTTGTTCAAATTTTGGTCTCCCCGCTCGAGCGGGTAAAGTTACGCTCGAGCGGGTATTGGTAGCTCTCAGCATCTCTGCAGTCGCCTGACAAAGTACTGGATGGTGTGATTCGACGCTCGAGCGTGGAAACTGCCGCTCGAGCGTGGAGCCTGTATGAAATCACAGAAGTTGAAGTCTCCGCTCGAGCGGGAAGACCGACGCTCGAGCGGACCGCGCGATCCCAGATTTTATAAATTCGCTGATTGGGTTTGTTTTAGATTTACTTTTCTAGATCTTATTCAAGGGTTCTAGGGTTTGGTTCAGAGGTTTTATTCTGGGTTGTTTGGTGAGTTTTTTCCTTGATATTTTGAGAAGAGTTCTTCACTCATGATCTAAAATAAATACATCAAGGAGTTGGTGACTTTGATTTCAAGAGAGAGAGTTCTTCGGTGGATTCCGAAGATTAAAGCGTAGAATCCAAAAGGTGTTTGAGTCTACGCAGTCGTTAATTCGACAAGAGAAGTTGTGGTGTGGAATCAACTTCAGGATCAATTCCGTGACGAAGGCGTAGTGAAAGAGTTACAGAAGATTCAGAGACAAATTGACTGGGTTGGGTAATTTGTATGGTATCTTTGTAATCTTTTTATTCTTCAGTAGTGGATTGATAGTGGCGGTTCGCCCGTGGTTTTTGATTACAATTGAAGGCTCTTCAATTGTGGTTTTTTCCACGTAAAAAATCGTTTGTGTCTATTTATTGTTTATTTTTCAAAAACAAACAAACTAAAATCACTCTCGTAAGTGTTTGATGATTTTAGATTGAGTGTTTTGATTTATTGGGATTTGGAATAAGTTAATCTTGATCTAATCACAAATCACGTAAGATTTTCACTCAAGAACTTCTCCTCCTTTCTCTAGAGCTTCTCTCTCTCAAGGCAAAGATTTGAGACAAAATGATTTGTTTCTAGGTCTACCGACTGTCTTAACAATCAGCTCGGACACGTGGCGCTACTGGGTTGGTTCAACTCAAAAGGTGACTGATTGATAAGACAAGTCTATGACAAAGCGTACGCAGCAAGCTAAGGCAAGACACATCGGCAAGTAATGACATCGGCTAGGGTCAAAGCTTCGGCAACAGGGTAACAAAGACATCGACTAGGGAGGACGACACTTGACTAAGCTGTGCCACACCTTGGCCGGGGTGTGCCACACCTCGGTCTAGGCCATACCTGCCCAAGGACAAGGATCACTAAGTGCAAAACATCTTGGCAAACATGCTCGGGTGAAGATGGGGGTCGACCAAGTGGTTCCAAAACAGTTCTAAGTACAGAGGTTCAGAGGCGAACTACGCTTAAGATGACCTCGGCTACACACCAGGCAAGGAACAAAAATCATGTAAGTAACACTTAAACAAAACAAGGCAAGGCAAAACTTGCAAACAACATAACGAGACAAGATCATGCATGAATGTATGCAAATGTGACAAGAGTAAGGTGAGGGTTGCTACACCAAGAGCCTCTCACAATAATTCGATTTTAACAACGATGGTCTACCGAGTTTAACCGACCAGTGATGTTATATACATCAATTAATATATTAATTAGTGTATCGACGTATGCTAAGACATTGTCATTTTAAAATTATGGACTCCATCCATTATATGAGTTATAAAGACTTAAAACCTCTAAAACTATATCAAATTAGCTATTAATACACTAATTAATATATCAATTGATACATATAATTTTATTATTAACCCAAAACGTGCTTCACTCATCAAGGACCACTTCACCAATAAGGTCGGCATTGAGCGAGATATGGCATGTAAAACACATTTTATGGAAAACTGGAGCAGGAAAGATCCTCTTTAGTCTTCTTTTTATATTGGAGAATGTTGTTTGAATAAGTGATGCTTATTACGGATCTAATTTTAATTATTTGAATTGTTTATATATTAAGTTATATTTAGTTAAAATTTTAATAGTAATATTATAAATTTAAACTTAATTACTCAAAAATTATTTTAAATTATCATCTTGTGATTCATATTCATTTTACACATAAACCCCACACTACATAAATTTAATCTCCACCATATAACCACCCACCCAGAACATTCTAGGTGAATATGTCTGGCACCATAGCATTTTTCAAATTTTAAATTGATTTGATAATTATGATCATATAATTTCTTTATATTTATCTTAAAAAGCAGTTGTCATTCATTTAAAAAAATAAATAAATATGAAATTATTTAAATATAGTTATTGGATTTTTTTTCATAGAGCATTTCATACCCCATAATGTGAATAATGAAGAAAACTAGGATGGTAGTATTTTATTGATTAGTGCCATCCTATTGATTATCAATAACATTTTATTATTAAAACCAGCAATTGACACATACGATGTGTTTTAAATTTAAATTAGTAAAAATAAAATAAAATATTTTTTATATATTATACGCCAATCAAGTGGTAAAACTTTTCCTGAGCAATCTAAGATCTAATTTTTAAGTCTCATTTATTTTTTGTTTTAATTTGTGACATAAGTGCTATCGGTTAGCACACACGACGTGTGCACAATTCAAAAAAATAAAAGAAAATTAAATTACTTTCTATATCATATGTTGTGTGTTAGTTGAGTGGTAACTTTTATCTAATTTTTTGTTTTATATATAGTAAGTATAAATATAGATAGATAGAAGGCGGAATGAGGAAAAGAAAAAAAATTCAAGTAATTGGAGGAAAAACTATCACTTGGGAAAGTTTTCATTAGGGATGGCAATGGATAGCATACCCTGTGGGTATTCATGGAGACCCAACCCAAATACATGGGTTTTCTCCTTTTTTTTCTTATCCATTAGGTAGGGTAAATGATATTCTTTAAATATCCACAGGGGATGGGTTGGGGATGGGTACCCACTAATTTTCCCATTTTTTTTTTTTAAGATTCACAACCAAAACTAATTATACATTCAATCTTTTTTCTTTTATTTATTTATTTATTTATTCAGGTTCACAACCAACTTCTTTTTTTTTTTTTTTTTTTTTTTTAAGATTCACAACCAAAACTAATTATACATTCAATCTTTTTCTTTTATTTATTTATTTATTTATTTATTCAGGTTCACAACCAACTTTTTTTTTTTTTTTTTAAAGATCCACAACCAAAGCTAAATATACATCCAATTTTTTTTTTATTTTTTTTATTTTTAAGGTTCACAACCTTTTTTTTTTTTTTAATTTTTAAGATTCACAACCAAAGCTAAATATACATTCAATCTTTTTTCTTTTGTTTTTTATTTATTTTTTAAGGTTCACAACCATTTTTTTTTTTTAAGATTCACAACCAAAACTAAATATACATTCAATCTTTTTTCTTTTATTTTTTTTTTAATTTTTTTTAAAGATTCACAACCAAAGCTAAATATACATTAAATCAAATCATATATATATATATATATATATAAAATGAGAATGAAGACCAGACCTCATCGCCAGACCTCTCTAGACCTCGTCGCCGTCGCCTCCCCCTCTCTGTCTGTCTCCTGCCATTGCCTCTCGCCTCACCGCTGCCCCTCGCCTCACCGCTCCCTCTCCTCTCCTCGCCTCCGTCGCCTCGCTGTAGGAGTCATGTCGGCCTCTCCCCGTTCATCGCCTCTGTTCATCTCACTGAGAGGGGGGCTTGGGTTGAAAGACCACACAAAACAAAAGGAGGCTGAAATATAAGAACAGAGAAAAAAAAAAAGAGGTTCAAAACGGCGTTGTTTTGAACCACCGCAGGGGCCACTGCAGGAATGTATGGGAGAGGATCTGGGCTCAACATGAGTTACCTTTTTTGGAGTCCAGATCATCTGCCATACTTTCCTGCAGTGGTTCCTGTGGTGGTCTCCAAAACAACGACGTTTTTCATAAAACAACGTCGTTTTGTTTACTGATTTTTTTTTTTAAAATTTCAAAATGTTCATTCCCCCCCCCCCTTCCCTCTTCTCTGTATTATCTCTTTGCACCATCGATCTGAGGCAATGAACCCTAGCACAGAGAGAGAGAGAGGCATCGCGAGAGGCAGGTGAGGAACTGAGAGAGTGACGGAGAAACGAACGCGAATTGAGAGAGGAACTGAGAGATGGCGGAGATGGCGGAGCAGCGCGATGGCGAACTGAGACAAAATTGGGAAAACATTTTGATGAGGGGTGAGTACATCACTTAAATTTTGGTGCAGAATATTTGTTGTGGAAACATTCTGGTGCTTTTCCTTTTCCAAGTGAGAAGGAAGGCGAGTACATCACTTAAATTGATGATTAAATTCTGGTGCAAAATGTTTATTGTGGAAACATTCTCAATCTCATTTTTCTTTTCCAAATGAGAAGGAAGGTGAGTACATCACTTAAATTGATGAAACAAAAAAAAAAAAATTAAAAAAAATTCAACTGAACAACAAACAACAAATCTGGTTCCACAAATCAAATCATATATATATATATATATATATATAAAATGAGAATGAAGACCAGACCTCATCGCCAGACCCCTCCAGACCTCGTCGCCATCGCCTCCCCCTCTCTGTCTGTCTCCTGCCACTGCCAAAGCAAAATTTAATTTTTTTTTTTTTTTAAGATTCACAACCAAAGCTAAATATACATTAAATCTTCAAGCAGGCTCTTATAACATTGTAAACAAGTTCATATAACATGTAGGGGAGAGAGTGAGAGAGAGAGAGATGGTTGTAATTTTTTTTTTAATCTTCCACGTTCTTCCACATTTTTTTTTCAATTACTAAAACTTATTTGATTGTCTTAAAATTATATATTTGATTATTATAAAACAAACTTTTTAATTAATTAATTAATGTGTATTTGATTTTGTTTTTGAACCAAATAAAATAAAATAAGATTGAATGTATATTTAGCTTTTGTTGTGAACCTTAAAAAAAATAAAAAAATAAAATAAAAAAGTAAGTTGTTAACATTAAATATATTAAAAAAGAAAGAAAAAAGATTGAAGGTATATTTAGCTAAAACCCTAAAAAAAAAACAGAAAAAGAAAAAGAAAAGTTGTTAACATTAAATATATTAAAAAAGAAAGAAAAAATATTGAAGGTATATTTAGCTTTTGTTGTGAACGTTAAAAAGAAGAAGAAGAAGAAGAAGAAGAAGAAGAAGAAGAAGTTGTTAACATTAAATATATTAAAAAAGAAAGAAAAAGATTGAAGGTATATTTAGCTAAAATCTTAAAAAAATAAAAATAAATAAAAAGAAAAAGAAAAGTTGTTAACATTAAATATATTAAAAAAGAAAGAAAAAAGATTGAAGGTATATTTAGCATTTGTTGTGAACCTTAAAAAAGAAGAAGAAGAAGAAGAAGAAGAAGTTGTTAACATTAAATATATTAAAAAAGAAAAAAAAAAGATTGAAGGTATATTTAGCTAAAACCTTAAAAAAAATAAAAATAATAAAAAAAATAAAAAGAAAAAGAAAAGTTGTTAACATTAAATATATTGAAAAATAAAGAAAAAAGATTGAAGGTATATTTAGCTTTTGTTGTGAACCTTAAAAAAAAAAAAAACCGTTGTTAACGTTAAATATATTAAAAAAGAAAGAAAAAATATTGAAGGTATATTTAGCTTTTGTTGTGAAACTTTAAAAAAAAAAAAACGTGGTTGTTAACATTAAATATAAAAAATGAAAATAAAATAAAAATGGAGATTAAAGTGGGTTGGGGAAAATCCCAACCCATTAGGAAATGGGGAGGGTGGTACCCATGGGAATGGGGAATGGGAAAATTTTATTATAAAGAAATGGAAATGAGAAATTAATATCCACCCTATTAACCCCCATTGCCATCCCTACTTTTCATGACAACGTGTTTGAAGCGTCAATTAGGAATTATTGACACCACCTACATCAAACACTTCCGCATGCAAAATATAATTTTATAATGATAAGTAACGACCACTATAATATATTTAATTTGTTTTCCTCAAAGTGATTCATAGTATTATTTGTCACAAATAATTTGCAACATTTAGAGCACAAAACCCAAAGTGAAAATTTTAATTATGGCCCTTAATAATTTTTAACATTGTAATTTTTTTTTTGATATTATAATTTTTATTTAAAATTCATAACATTTTCGATCAAAATAATTTTATTTTTTTATATTGATACTAATGTGAAATGCATATTATGCACGGCCTTAAACAAATAATTAAAATTTTATTTTTGAATTTAAATAGTAACAACTTTAAAAGTTGAAGGTAAAATGGTTAAAATCATGTAAATTAAAGCCTTGTTTGGGAACATATTTTTTTAGTAATTTTTGACTTTTTGGCTAAAATATAATATAAAAAAAATTAGTATGTTTAGGATGACTTTTTGATTTTTTATGAAAAGATGTGCAAAAAGTAAAGAAAAAAAGGGGAATATTTAACTTTTTTGTAAAGTTTATTGGCTTTTTATTTTTTTTAATGACTTTTTGACTTTTTAACTAAAATTACCACTTGCCAAATGAGGCCTAAGTTGTTTTTGAACTACACTCAAATGAAGTTTTAATTGTGTAACCACTAATGTTATATTTCAAGTATTATCTAACAACCCTAAGGGGTTAGCTTACTGGGTGTAACTTGGGGTCTATGAGTGTATTCTCTTCAGTTGTCAGATTCAACTGCCATTAGGTGCTATTAAATTCTTGGAGGAACGCCTACGGGTTTTGTTTGAGATTTCCCCGATTCACGTAACGGAGGCACTTTGCGTATGTTCTGGAATTAATTGAGGTACGCATAAATATTAAAGCGACAAAAAAAATTCATTTACAATTAAAAGTAAATATATTGTTTCAAGTCAATTTCTTGTCCATAACAACGTACAACTTTAAATTTACAATTACATATTGAAACTCAAATTAGAGAATCAAATGAAAGAAAATTAAGTAGTACTGACCCATTTTCCTCCACTACCTATAAATTATTTCACTAATTTCTCACCGCTTTCAATTGCCTTTTTTAGACTCTTTAGTCAGCCACCCTTTTTTCTAATGCCTTTCTCCAGCCACCTTTACGACTTTTTGTTGGAACAATCTTCTGAGTAAATAAAATAAATTGAAATAATTCAAACAAAATAAAATAAAACTTACAGATTTTATTTTGTTGAACCGAATAAATAATTAAAGACCAAGTCGAGTGTGGGACACTCTGTCTTTAAGACAGATTCGCCCCGCTACGATGCTTACGGTTGAGAGGCGTTTATCTCCCAGGATACAATGATCTTCACAAAATGGTTGCGGCACACCAAACAAATTTGTACCGCGAACCAAACCTGTGTTCTATACTCTCTGTATTTTTTCCTAAAATTATATATGAAGAATAAATGCACTTGAGCAAAGTGGACAGCAAAATGAGACAATTTTCAAACTGATTTTTGAATCCTCTAACCCTGTTGGAATGTTGGTATTTATAGGCACAAAAAACCCTGTCCGAACAGGTGTGAATCTGTCCAACAGATTCAGTTTTGAAAGTGAACAGATGCAACCTGTTTTGAATTCAAACAGATTTTGACCGTTGCTCTTGGAACAGTTTTTTTCCAAACAATTTGAAAAAGTATCCGTTGGTGGACAAAGTTTAAAACTGTTGAAATAGTTTTTTATTAAACTATTTGAATAGTTTAAGAAAAAAAAAACCGTCGGTGGAACAGTTTTTTTTAAACTGTTTGGAATATTTTTATTAAACTATTTGAATAGTTTAATCAATAAAGGAAGATGTACAATCTTTAGGAAACCACTTAGGAACCCAAAAATTGAATTTAAATTAAATTCCCACAATAATTTTTATTGAAAAAATTCAAAAGAATTTTATCTAAAAAATTAATGTTAGACCCGAAAATGAAGTCAACTTCTCATTCACTCATAAATGGTTTTGACGAACCATCTTCACCGCGTGACTCACCACGCGGCAAGGAACACTTCACCTCTTCGGACCCACCCCAAAAGACGTTTGGGGCCTACTCAATTTTGGGCTCAAAGTTGGCCAAAAATATGCCTATATTGAACCATTTTTCCAACAATCCCCCACATGAATGGAATTTGACGGAGAGAAAATGCAACAACATGATCTAATTACAAAGAGTACAGAAATTGGAAATATTCTGCAAAGGATAGGTAGCTTTTGGCTTTAAACCTTCCCTTGTGAGACACTATCGGATTTACTAGCTAACCAATGAACAAGATGTCTTGAACTATTTAGCTGTTTGTGTAAACTAAGACAATAGAACTCACACAGTATATCCCCAGACACAGTTTAGTTCTCACTATTGTGTTCATTTTGGCCCTGAATAACCTGGTCTTTCATGAGTGCTCTAGAGAATTGTAGCCCTTCACAATTCTCATAGAACCGGCCCAGTTCACACTCATATAGGTGATTCTTATGAAGAGTATCCTGCTATACTCCACTAGGTTTACCTAGATATAAAAATCATTAAAATTTTACTTAACCTAAAATGCTGCAGACATCACTTATTTCATCATAGAAATGGGTAGGAGTTGGACTCCCCAGTGATCCTTCTGAGTCATTCACAACTCGGTTGTCCCTTTGAACCTAGATCTTGGGATCTCCAGTCAATTAGGTTGGGTTGCCGTTGTGGTAACTCTTATTTAATAGGCTTTAGTCCCATTCCCCTCGATGAATTCTCAACTAACTCTCTTACTAACCCTCTGGTTAGTGGATCTGCTATGTTGTCTTCAGACTTCACATAATCAATGGAAATAATTCCATTAGAGAGTAGTTGTCTTACGGTATTATGTCAACGACGAATGTGTCTAAACTTACCGTTATACATATGGCTCTGTGCTCTACCTATTACTGATTGACTAACGCAATGTATGCAAATAGCAGGCATCGGTTTTGGCCATATTGGAATATCTTCAAGGAAGTGGCGAAGTCATTCTGCTTCTTCCCCTGCTTTGTCTAAAGCTATGAATTCTGATTCCATAGTAGACCTAGCAATGCAAGTTTGTTTGGAAGATTTCCATGATACAGTCACCCCACCAAGAGTAAAGATATACCCACTGATGGACTTTGAGTCTCTAGTATCCGATATCCAATTTGCATCACAGTATCCTTCAAGTACTGCTGGATATCTTGTATAATTCAGCCCAATATTACGAGTGAATTGGAGATATCTTAGAACCTTTATAATTGCTTTCCAGTGTTCTACTCCCGGATTACTCGTATATCTACTTAATTTACTTACTGCATAAGCTATATCCGGGCGAGTGCAGTTCATCAAGTACATTAAGCTTCCAATAATTTAGGCATACTCTAATTGAGAAATACTTTCTTGTACATTTTTAGATAAAAACAAATTAACATCTACAGGTGTTCTAGCAAGATGATCATCATCTTTGCTGAATTTGTCAAGTATTTTCTCAATGTAATGAGATTGTGACAAAGCATAAGCTTCTGATTTTTTGGTAATTTTCATACAAACAATTACATTAGCAATGCCCATGTCCTTCATGTCAAAATGTTTGTTCAACATTTTCTTGGTAGTTTTAATCATATCATTATTACTACCTATGATGAGCATATCATCTATATAAAGACATACAATGACATAACCTTTGTCTGTGTTTTTAATACAAACACATTTGTCACACTCATTAATTTTGAATCCATTTGACATCATTGTCTTGTCAAATTTCTCATGCCATTGCTTTGGCGCTTGTTTTAAACCATATAATGATTTAACCAATTTACACACTTTCTTTTCTTTTCCTGGAACTGAAAGACCTTCTGGTTGTTCCATGTAAATTTCTTCATCTAACTCACCATTTAAGAAAGCGGTTTTCACATCCATTTGATGAATTTCTAGATTGTATAGAGATGCAATGGCAATTAGCATTCTAATGGATGTTATTCTAGTAACCGGTGAGTATGTGTCAAAGTAATCAAGACCTTCTTTTTGTCTAAAACCTTTGACCACAAGTCTTGCCTTGTATTTGTCTATTGATCCATCCGCTTTCAATTTCCTTTTGAAAATCAACTTGCACCCAAGAGGTTTACAACCTGGTGGCAAATCCACCAATTCCCAAGTGTGATTTTGCAAAATAGATTCAATTTCACTATTGATAGCTTCCTTCCATAAAGGAGCTTCAGGACTGGACATATCCTCTTTAAAAGTTAAAGGCTCATTTTCTAACAAAAATGTTCAAAAATCTGGACCAAAAGATTTTGAGGTTCTAGCACGTTTACTACGCCTAGGTTCCTCTTCCTCATTTTGGTCTAACTCTTGCTCTTGTTCTTGATCATGTTCTTGATCCTGGCTAGTAATGGCATCATGAGATCTTTTATTGTTACTAGTCTCTTGTCCAGTCTTATTTGGAAATACATGTTCAAAGAATGATGCATTTCGAGACTCAATAATAGTATTTACATGCATTTCGGTATGTTTTGATTTATGAATCAAAAACCGATATGCACTACTATTCTTAGCATAATCAATGAAAATGCAATCAATGGTCTTAGGACCTATCTCAGTCTTTTCAGGATTAGGAATAGCCATTTTAACCCCATCACACTTTTAAGTATTTGTAGGATGGTACTCTACCATGCCACATTTCATAAGGTGTTTGATTCACTTTCTTTCGGGGTACTTTATTTAATATATAATTAGCAGAAAGTATTGCTTCCCCCCACAAGTTCTGAGGTAATCCAGAACTTATTAACATGGCATTTATCATTTCTTTTAAAGTCCTATTTTTCCTTTCAGTAATTCCATTTTGCTAAGGTGAGCAAGGAGCGGTAGTTTGATGAATTATTCCATGTTCTTTACAAAACTCACCAAAAGGTGATTCATATTCACCACCTCTATCACTTCTAATTTTCTTGATTTTCTTACCAAGTTGATTTTCAACTTCATTTTTATATTGAATGAAAGTTTCCAAAGCTTCATCCTTGGTTCGAATTAAATAAACATAACTATATCTAGTATAGTCATCTATAAAAGTGATAAGATATTTTTTCCCACCTCTTGTTTGAATTGATTTAAAATCACAAATGTCACTATGAATTAATTCAAGTGGTTCCGAACTTCTTTCAATTGAATGAAAAGGGGTTTTGGATAATTTTGCCTCAACGCAAATTTCACATTTATAATTTGAATCAATGTCAAATTTAGGTAAACATTCCATATTAATTAATCTACGCATAGATCCATAATTAACATGTCCTAGTCTACCATGCCATAAATTTGAAGACTCAAGCAAGTAAGAAGAAGATGTATTTTATATTAATAACTGAGGGTACAACGGTCATTACATTCATGTTGAAAAGGCCATCAGACATATAATCTTTTCCTACATACATCCCATTCTTAGTAATTACAAATTTATCACTCTAAAAAACTAGCCTAAACCCATTCTTATTCAACAAAGATCTAAAAACAAGATTCTTGCGAATGTCCGGTACATGCAGCACATTGTTGAGAGTGAGTTCCTTTCCAGATGTCATCTTGAGAACAATCTTCCCTTGTCCTTCAACTTTGGAAGTTGAGGAGTTGCCCATAAAAAGTTGTTCACCTTTGTCCACTGTAGAATAAGAGGTGAACATATTTTTGTCGGCACAGATATGGCGAGTAGCACCAGTGTCCACCCACCATTCTTTAGGATTTCTGACAAGATTTGCCTCGGAAACCACCGCAGAAAGATTGATGTCATCTACACCATTGGAAATATTGTTCACTTCGGTCATATGTGCTTCAGCAGGCTTCTTGCTTGTTCTTCTTTTGCTTTTTCCTTTTCTATGGCAATCTTTGGCCCGATGTCCCTCTTTGTCACAGATGTAACAGTTGCCATTAAACTTGTACTTTTTATTTCTCCCCCCCCCCCTTTAGAACCTTGTGATGAACTTTCTCCAGAAGACTTTCGTTTCTTGGTTTTTGAAGCATGTTCCACCATATTTGCCTTAGACTCTATAGGATGCTTACTAGCCCGCTTTTCAGAATTGCAGTTGTCCTCTTTAATCCTCAAAAGCACAATTAATTCTTCCATAGACATTTCTTTGCGCTTGTGTTTGAGGTAGTTCTTGAATTCCTTCTAGCCTTGTGGTAATTTCTCAATTAAGGCTACCACTTGGAAGGATTCACTGAGAAACATACCTTCTGCGTGAATATCATGCAGAATGAGTTGGAGATCTTGAACTTGGCTGATCATAGTTTTAGAATCAACCATTACAAAATTCAGGAATTTGTCAACCACAAATTTCTTTGAGCCGGCATCTTCCGTTTTGTATTTTTTCTCCAATGATTCCCAAAGTTCCTTTGCTGTCTTGATTGGACTATAGACATTGTATAATGTGTTGTCAAGTCCGTTCAAGATGTAGTTCCGGCAAAGGAAATCAGCATGTTTCCAAGTATCGACCGCAGCAACCACTTGTCGGTCGATTTCATCCTCTTTCAAAATAGGAGCACCCTCACGGAGGAAACGAGCCAGGTTCAGAGTTGCAAGATAGAACAACATTTTTTGTTGCCATCTTTTAAAATCAATTCCTGAGAACTTCTCTAGCTTCTCGCCGTGATTTACCGGTACTGTCACCACAGGAGAGGGGGTTGGTGCAATTGCAGCAACCACAGTAGTACTTGTTTGGGCATTAGTTTCAGTAGCCATCAATTCTAAATTATAAAACAAAATTATAATTAGAATTTATACTACACAGAAAATTAATCTAAATTCACAGAATTAAATTCTGTAAAAATAAAAGAAAAAAGAATGTAACTTTTATTTTTCAATTAATTTGGAAATAAAATAAAATAAAATCTTATTTAACCAAATTAATTCCACACAGAAAATTAATTTCTGTAACACTTCAATAATTAAAATACTAAAACAGAATTTTAATTAATGAAAACTCAGAAATAATTTCTGAAAACAAAAATTAATTTCTGAAAAAATTTCACAAAAATATATTCTGAATTGTTAATGACACCAGTATATTACTACTAGTTGTCAAAGAAAATAGACAGTATATTACTACTATCTGTCAAATAACATATAACCACTATTTGTTTTTCCAACCAGAATATTATTTTGTAAATCCATAGAAAATAATTTTCTTAAAAGAAGAAAGAGAAAAGGAAACAAACAAAAAATTCTGTAAACAGAATAATTCAAATCTATCTTAAGATTGTTGGAACAATCTTCTGAGTAAATAAAATAAATTGAAATAATTCAAACAAAACAAAATAAAACTTACAGAATTTATTTTGTTGAACCGAATAAATAATTAAAGACCAAGTCGAGTGTGTGACACTCTGTCCTTAAGACAGATTCGCCCCGCTACGATGCTTACGGTTGAGTGGTGTCTATCTCCTAGGATACAATGATCTTCACAAAATTGTTGTAGCACACCAAACAAATTTGTACCGTGAACCAAACCTGTGTTCTATACTCTTTTTATTTTTTCCTAAAATTATATATGAAGAATATATGCACTTGAGCAAAGTGGACAGCAAAATGAGACAATTTCCAGACTGATTTTTGGTCCTCTAACCCTACTGGAATGTTGGTATTTATAGGCACAAAAAACCTTGTCCAAACAGGTGTGAATCTGTCCAACAGATTCAGTTTTGAAAGTGAACAGATGCAACATGTTTTGAATTCAAACAGATTCTGACTGTTGCTCTTGGAACAGTTTTTTTCCAAACAATTTGAAAAAGTATCCATTGGCGGACAAAGTTTAAAACTGTTGAAATAGTTTTTTATTAAACTATTTGAATAGTTTAATCAAAAAAAAAAAAAAAAAATCGTTGGTGCAACAGTTTTTTTTTAAACTGTTTGGAATATTTTTATTAAACTATTTGAATAGTTTAATCAATAAAGGAAGATGTACAATCTTTAAGAAACCACTTAGGAACCCAAAAATTGAATTTAAATTAAATTTCGACAATAATTTTTATTGAAAAAATTCAAAAGAATTTTATCTAAAAAATTAATGTTAGACCCGAAAACGACATCAACTTCACATTCACTCATAAATGGTTTTGACGAACCGTCTTCACCGTGTGACTCGCCACGCGGCAAGGAACACTTCACCTCTTCGGACCCACCCCAAAAGACGTTTGGGCCCCCTCAATTTTGGGCTCAAAGTTGACCAAAAATATGCCTATATTAAACCATTTTTCCAACACTTTCAACCCAACTCAACAATTTGCTAGAGCTCCTGCCTATATTCTCTAATCTATACCCTGTTAACTAACTAACTCTTTGTGAATAACATCATCAAATGTAGTGTAACGCCCTCAAAATCAACCCATTATATATATATATCGTTGACATGCATTATTTAAAGAAAACAATTTATTAATTCATTCATCAGAGTATTACTAAATAAAAGCTTTACATGTAACATCGATTAAAATGCCCTACAGGCTTACATCTTTCCAAGCCGACACTTGGATAACAAAAAGATGAGTTCTAACTCAATACAAGAAAAGCCCTAGGCTTGGATGTTTACATGTACTAATAAATAAAGACAATTAACTAAAGATAGTCTTCAAAATCCAAGTCCCTTCCAAGCTAAGTCCTTGGAGGTAGCTTATCACCTGAACCTGAAAATGATGTTCCCATAAAGGGTGAGCCACAGCCCAGTAGAAATATACTAAACCACATATAAGCAATGAATAAAGCAATAGCATTCAACAGATGGTTAACCAAGATAATCAATTACTTCATTTTACAGCCTCATGACACTATTGTCTAAGATACGTTTTACTTTCCAACTTTATCAACATGGCTCAGAACCTGGCCAAACTTACAACAGTGAATTATATATATCATATTCACATTCTTCCAATATCAACAAACAAATGAAACTCAAGCTCAAATCAAAACACTTCATACTTCCAGATTGATACACATTTTAGTGCTGTATCAATAAAAACACTTCTATATAAATAAGCACACATAAAAGTGATGCTAATGGAGTCCATCCCCTATCTCCTCCCAAACAAAATCCGGTTTAGAGGTCCATCCCCTATCTTCCCCTAAACCGTGGAGTACATCCCCTATCTCCTCCCACACAAAACAATGTATGCAAATGCAATGCTCAATCAATACACGTATTTTCTGTATCAATGCAATAGTCAAAATTAATAACTTAACCAATGTGATTAGTTTCAGTTATTCCTAATCCACATGCAATGTCTACAACAATCACGACTATCCTCCACCGATAGCCCAAAACAGTTATTTCTAAACTGAAAATAACTATGTCAACAATTCAATAGACAAATGATTCAAATTTTCCAACTACGCCATTTCATCAATGAATTCCCCAATTCCATGAATTTAACCATCTTTTCCCAATTCCATGAATTAATTATACAAATTAATTTAATACTACAACTAGGGTTTTTCCCAAAATTTACCAAAGTTTCCCCAACATATCACAATACCAAAGCTTAGAACAAAACCTATAAAATGGAGTAGGAAATCCCTACCTTGAAGCGAAGAATTCGAATGGAGAAGATGACGAAAACCAAAGTGCTCCAAACCCAAGATTGTTCAGATTAAACGGAAGCCCTCGACCCACTCTATCTTTTTAACAAAGGACTTAGGGTAGAAATACACTCAAAGTAGATCAAACCTAAGAGAGAAGGTGTGTAGGGAGAGGGAGAAGACGGTTCTAGGGTTTTAAAATCAAAAAGGAGATGAAAAATGATCCAGAAAGTCGGATCTCGGATTTTTATACCAGTCGCCCCGCTCGAGCGTGGAAACCCCCGCTCGAGCGCCACTCACAGACTCCCGCTCGAGCGGCCAAACTCCCGCTCGAGCGGCGAATGCACACTCCCAGAAGTTTTTGCAGACAGGTCCCCGCTCGAGCGCCCAACTCCCCGCTCGAGCGTCACTCACGACTTCCCGCTCGAGCATCCAATCCCCCGCTCGAGCGGCCAACACTACACAGGACATACTGGATGGGTGTATTCCCCGCTCGAGCGTCCAAACCCCCGCTCGAGCGGACAAGCCAAAATCTGGGCAACTAGACTTGGTTCCTAAGCTCAACCAACCTGCTCCAAATCTTCCCAACACAACCCAAGACTCAAAATAAGAAAATAATGAATGACAACAACAATTATACAATGACGGAATCTACGGAACCTAAGTCCGGATACAATAATCAAATGGGAAAAGACCGGGGTCGCTATATGTAGTTTCAAATTTAAAAAATAAAAAATAAAAATCATCAAATGATTATTTTTAAAGTTAAAGGAGATTTTTGTAATTTACAAAATATCATGGAATGGTTGGACTACAGAGAGCGTGTGGAGTAAGATTAAAATTAAGTCAGTAAAAAAAATATATATATATATATATATAAACCAAATGTCAAAATTAACTTTAAGATTGGTTTGGAAATATATTATTTTAGTAATTTTTTTTAATTTTTGATTAAAATATGTAGTAATCAAATAGTAAGTTTGAAATATTTTTTGACTTTTTATGGAAAAAAAAATGGATAAAAAGTAGAGAAGAAATGAAATATTTGACTTTTTTCGTATAATTTTTTACTCTTTTTAGTGTTTTTTTTTTTTAATTTTTGACTATTATAGTAATTTAATTTCCCAAACTTTCCTTTAGTTTGGCACATTTGAGCCGATTTCTTTTGGCCTAAGTTCAACTATTTTAAGTTAAATGTATTTAGAAAATTTAGTCAAAACTTTTTCATTGGACCCTTATTTGGTGAAAATGATAGCCTTATTTATTTTGCTTCATAAACCCCCTAAAGGGAAAACACAATTGAGCACGAACAAAGTACATATCTTCTTCTCTCTTTTTTTTTTTGACAATATTGTCAGAGCAACATGTTACTGTGAGACAGAGTAACATGTTACTGTTACTATTTACATCAATTTCGATAGTAAATTTTATTTATTTATTTATTTATTTTTATGTTAAGAATTTTATAGTTAACATGGATCTTATTTGATAGATTTTGATGAGAGAATTCTAAAAATAATAATTTTATTAAAAATCGACATTTACATCAAAAGTTATATTATTTTAAAGTTTAATGTTTTGATAATAATGGTATGTGGTGGACTCTTTAAGAAAAACTTTTTATACTTATCCTTAATGCATTAAAGTTTTATTATGAGAGGCTTTGACCAAATGTTCTTAAATATTTTTGGGGAGGTTCTATTTACACACCATGAATCTTCTCAATACATACTATTTAACTATTAAATTTATATGACAATAATAGTTTCAAGTAAAAAAGACTATTAAAACAATATGGGTGTATATGTACTCATTTAAGCAATTCACATATGAAAATACAAATCTCTCTTTACACACCATCATCTATACACTATATTTGGAATAAATCTCTCTTCCAACACTCATCTAACATTGTTCATCTTCACCATTATAATCTAACAAAGTACACTCATCATCTTCACCATTATAATCTAACATTTCACTCATCATCTTTGCCATTATAATTTTCATCATTATTTTCTCAACTCAAAACATTATTGATTTTGAAGATTTAGGATTTTAAGAATATTGAAATCAATTGATTTTGATTTCAAGATTTGCACACCATGGATGAAATTGTTGATTTGGAATAATATAACAATGAAAATATGAATTTACTTTCTTATTAATCTCGTACATATAGAACATGGCTTTTTGTTCGTCACATATTCGGAGAACCATAAATGAACATTTATAAAATGTTCAATTAATTATTTATATTTGAACAAAATTATTTTGTTCATTTATTAAGGTTGATCAAATATTAAATGTTCATAAATAAAAATTTGAACATTTTGATTGTGATGTGTACCAGTTTATTAGCTTAGGGTGAAAAAGTAAAAGTTTTGGTGCGAACTAAGATATTTTCACAATCTAAAGATTATTATGTATGTGTATTAAGTAATGGTGTGTACTAAAAAAATCGTGGGTGTATAAATAGAATTACCCATATGTACGGGAAATAAATAAACCTTCTCGTATAATCCTATTGATCAAGTCTGCGCTCCTCCAAACGTTGTCGCTTTACTCCCTGAAAACACAAACGTGAGCTAGCCGGCGGGTGTGTGCCGGAAACCCCTCCGATGCCTAAGTTAGAAAAATAGACAAAGACAAAAAGCTCTGTGTATCAAAGTTGTGTGTTACCTCTCCATAGGTGATGTTTGTGAGCTTTTATAGGTTCCGTGTGGCACAATCCTAATAGGACTCTTACTCCTCCATGTAGAGTCCTCTTAGGATTCACACTCCTGAAAGATAATGCTTATCCTTCAACACCCCCCTCACTGCTTAAACCAAGTGAGATGGTTTTACCTCGGCAGGTGTAGACGGCCCCGAACGCCCCGGGAGGGTGAGTCCCGTTCTGTTCATTTGTGGGGTCACTACAGCTCGGACTCTCAAATTTGTCACGGTTCTTAATCTGAACCAAAGAGTCCAAATCCGACAAATCGTTTTGAGAAACAGATTTTTGAAAAGAAGTGCCAAACATGGACTGCTTTGCCAGATACAGAGTCGCCACCTAAATATTTTTTATGGGGGAATTTAGGAAACCCTGACTCGGTGCCGAAGGCCACGTGTCCGTCATCACCAAAGTTGCCTCGGCTCGGGAACTTGGGTACGATCGGGGAAGGTCAGCTATGAGCACCCCCTCTCGCCCGGTCTGAAGACCGGCCTCTACTAACCGTGATATCCAATTTTGAAAACGTTATGTGTTCTTAAACCGGTTATTAGCCTTGAATTACTATGTTATGCGTGCTGTAACGCCCTCAAAATGACAACATTAAACCCATCAAATAAGACATGCATTTACATATAAACTAACCACAATTCTTTTATTCATTAGAGTTCCATTACATAAGTATTACATGTTAATCATCAAAACAAAATGCCCTACGGGCTTACAGCTTTCCAAGTTAACACTTGGTTACAACAAAAGAGTACTAACTCATACACATTAAGCCCTTGGCTTGTATTTACATGTAATACATCAAAAAGTAAAACGACAACAGTATGTCCGCCTCTAGCCTCCCAAGCTATGTCCGTGGAGGTGGCATGCTTCCTGCACCTGAAAATGATATTCCCATATAGGGTGAGCCACAGCCCAGTAGAAATACACTAAACCAACCATGAACAATGACTAAAATATTAGCAATTGATAGATGGTCAACACTGATACAATCACATAAATTACACATTTATGTCATACGACTTATGAGTCCAAGTTACCTTTCATTTTCTCTTTTTCAATAGATAAGCATGCTAGCTCTATCATCATTTCCACAGATATGTATAAAAACTATATCCCACATTCAGATAAGCATAAAAGCTATATCCCCACATCACAAAGATAAGCATATAAGCTCTATCTTCACTTCTTTAGACAAGCATATGAGCTGTATCTACGGAGTTCATCCCCTATCTTCTCCCAACACTATCCGGTTTAGAGGTACATCCCCTATCTTCCCCTAAACCGCGGAGTACATCCCCCATCTCCTCCTCTACACATAACGTATATAAACACATTGGTTCTATATACAATTACCCAATACATACAGTTAATATATTCTATCAACCGTCAAGTTCCATGACACATTTCATTGATTAGTTTCAGTTTGCCTAATCATCATGCATTGTCTACAACAATCACGACTATCCTCCACCGATAGCCCAAGCAGTTATTTCTAAATAGAAAATAAATGCACAAATGGATATTCAATCAACATTTCATTTCCTCATTTCTCACCATTAATTATCCCAATTAATCAAACAATGTAATTAAGCCATTTTCCATAATTACCATTTCAACCCTTAGGTCCCATTTTCATCAATGATTTAACATTTATTCCATTTCTCTATTCCAAACATGCATCTAGGTTTATTATGAATAAAACCCCAACTTTTGTAAAATTACACAAAAGCCCCAAACTTTCACAAAATTACCAAGCCAAGCCCAACATCTCAAAATACCAAAATTTAAAGACAAAATCTATAGAGAGGAGTAGGATATCCCTACCTCGAAGTTTGAGCCAAAAAGGAGATGAAGACTCGAAGACCAACGTGCTCCAAATCCAAACTTTTTCAGATTAAAACAAAGCTCTCAATGCCCTCTATCTTTTTAACAAAGGCCCTAGGCTAGAATCACACTCTAGGGAGATCAATTCTTAGAGAGAATATAAGTGTAGAGAGAGAGAGTCTCGGATCTAGGGTTTAAAAGAAAAAGAAGGTGAAAAAGTGATGTTTAAAATCGCTACTGTCCGCTGATATAAAACACGCTCGCTCGAGCGAAGCCTTTGTCGCTCGAGCGACCAGACACAAAAACTCTCGCTCGAGGCAAGAAGTTCTCGATCGAGCGAAGAAAAACCCAGACCGCTCGAGCCAAGAAAAGCTCGCTCGAGCCAAGAAAGGCAACTCTCAGGTCCAGAACCAGACGCAACACTCGCTCGAGCGAAGCCACCCTGGCTTGACCCACCAGACACGAACCTCACTCTCGCTCGAGCGACAAACTCCTCGCTCGAGCGAAGGGCCAAAAATCTGGGCAGCAACACTAGGCTCCCAAACACAACCAACCTGAAACAAACCTGCCCAACACATCCTATAACTTAATAAGAAGAAAAAGAAAATGCAAACAAGATAATAAACAACTACCAACATCCACGGACACATGTCCGGATCACTGTACAACAAGGGTAAACCCGGGATCGCTATACGCGCAGCAAACAAGTATAGACCAGATCGCCCAAATGGGAACAAAACATTTCATGTTTGTTTTGAAAATGGTTTGTTACTCGCAAGTAGGCTAAAATGCAGATTTTGCCACCCTCAAGTGGGCTTTTAGAAAAGATGATTTTGCCACTATCTAGTGGGCTTAAAACTCACAGTTTTAATGCATTATTCCAATTTAGGTAATTCAACCTCCATCCACAGGCATTCAAGCAGTTATATCACATAAGCAGCTAGCCTCATGGTGATCATGCTATCATGGCAACATTCACACGCATGCGATATGCTAAAGCATAAAAGCTTACCTAGTACTCCGTGCCAAAACAGTAAACAAGTTAGCAAAAATGTGCGTGTCCTAGTTCATGTTAAATTGCCTAATGCAACACATACAAGATGCAATTTAGATAGGCTCAGTTAACCTAAGCATGGCATATGTAATGCGATCAATTATCACATATTCGATTTGTAAATTGAAGTACAAATGCAGTTAGCGTGATGTACCGAGCCTAATACATGCAGTACAAATGCATGAATGCACGCATGCATAGCATAAGGTATGCTAATTTAAATATGCCCTAGTCTACCATCATAAGCAGGTAAATAAAAGGGAAGAAAGACGTGGGGTTGGAAGACATACATCACACGCACGCACACTTGTTACAAATATGCCCTCACCCGGAGCGACCAAAATAATATTACAGTCCGAATAAACAACTAACTACTTAATTAATTATTACAGAATTCCTATTTAATCAATAAATTAAATGCAAAGGGAAGGTGGCCACGGCCCCTGCCTCGGGATGCGCGAATGATGCATGCTTGGATCCGTCTCGCCCGGAAAGCCCGTACCATAACACTGCCACCTCTGTTTATACTGCCCTGTCTCTCTGAAAATTGCCAAAACTCCAGGACAGGTTCCTTGCATGCTGCAGAGCACCACCGGCTAGGGGAAATTCCCACCGGCAGTTCACAACTTCCATCGGCTGTTTATTGGGTCACCGGTATTTCAAAAAGTGCCGGTCGGCACTAAATTATGCCGGTCGGCAGAAGCTCCCTGCAGAAGACAGTTTTGACAGCAACAGAGAATAGACAGTATATGGCATAGGATTTCAGGCACATGTATGCATGGACACACTCCCTATCATGTAATAGACTCAAGGGAACATGGCCCTCGACCCTCGGGCCACCAATCACGCATTTCGATGCATGATGGCCAAAGAGTCAAGTATGCATTTCAATGTCAAATGCAATGTACACAAAACATACAAGGGACCCAACCTCAATCATGGTTGGTCAAGAGGCGAGGCTATGCACAACAATGCATATGCGACCTAAGCATGCAAGCAAACATACAAACATGCAATATAACTACATGGCACACACAATGCTAACAACATAACATGCACAATGTATTGAAACATGGCATACACAATGCAAGATGGGCTTACACCAATACAAGTGGACCTCAGCCACACTCACATAGGAGGCCATAAGATGAAAATGAAGTGCCTCGAAATGCGTGCACACGGGCACGCAAACCGAGGCAATGGCATATGCAATGCAATGGCATGAATAGCATATAGAATGCAACATGGGCTTATACTAACATGAGAGAGCCTCAGCCACACTCACATAAGAGGCCGATGGATGAAAATGAAGTGCCTCGAAATGCGTGCACACAGGCACGCAAACCGAGGCAATGGCATATGCAATGCAATGGCATGGAAAATGATATGCAAACATGCTAATGGGATTTCAGCACTGAAATGTGGGGGAAGACAGCCCCGAAATGAGGCGAAAGCACACCCGATGCATGGAATTAAACCGAAATGCAACATTAGGTACATAAAATGGCTTACAGCTATACAAAGCATGCATAATTGATACATGGAATGAAAAGACAGAAGCAAGGAAGCCTCAAAATAAGCATTTTTTCAGTACAAATCATGGCCAAACAGCAAGCAAAGATAGGGCAACAATGGCATGCAAAAATGGCCCTAAACATGAGATTATGAAGCAACTCACAGCTGCTAACCCCAAACAGGTTAGGACCCTTCAACAACATTGAAGAGGGGCCCAAAATATGCACATTTACAGAATTGTAAAAACCCCAAAAACAAACATAGGTATGGCTAAGCTCTTATGCAAGAAAATGGGCCAAAAGGTGGCCAAAGAGGCAAGTGGTATATGCAAAGCCCAAATTGAAAAATGTCCTTCTACAACATTGAAGAGGGACCAAAAATATGCACATTTACAGTTTATGGAAGCCCCGAAATCAGTATACAAACATGCTAGAAATGCAATGCAAAATGAGGCTCAAAAGTGGCTATAACATGAGGTATATAAAGCATTCACCAAACAAGCAAAGACCCTTAACAAAACATGTTAAGAAGGTCAAAATAAGGCCACTTTCAGTTCTGATCATGGTCCAAAAATAGAAAAATGATAGGCTAGTGAAGCATGCAAGAATATTGACATATAAAGAGATATTGAAACAAGTGTGAGATAGGGTTCTCAAAGAGGGTTGAGCCCTTCAACAAACATGTAGAATGGCTCAAAATAGACCTAGTTTCAGTTAAGGTCAGAGCCCAAAACAATAAGCAACATGGCTAAGAAATTGGCACAAAAAAGAGCTACAAAAGGGGGAAAGTCTACTTACCCTTGAAGACCCACACTTTTGTTGCTTCTTGGACCAGATTTGATGACTCTAAGCTGCTGGAATGGAGTGGTGATGGTAGAGCTAGGTAGTGATGAAGGAATGATGCAAGGGACTTAGATGCTTGAGCTTGAAAGAGAGAGATGGAGGGAGATATATGGAGGGATGTATATATCAATCCCAGCTGGTTTTTCTTCTAACCTAGTATAAGGAAGAGGAGAGCTTCCTTTATAGGCAAAACAAAGTGTAAAGCTTCTTGAGGAAGCTAAACAAGGGTGCATATCCTCCATACACGTGTATGGAGGATCCATTATGTGCCCTCCAGCTGGCACAGCTGGCATATACTCAATCTGCAGAATGCTCCGGAAGGTCGTTGGCCAGCAAAATTTGCCAGTCAGCACAATAAAGTGCCGGTCGGCACAATAAATTGCCAGCCGGATAAATAGACTGCCGATAGATGCTGCCAAGGTCAAAAAATGGCCGGTGGGTGTCCAAATTGAAGCCCCGGAAGTTAGCTTTCCAATGGCGCAAACCTTACATTAAAATTCGTTCTATGCAAAACGTTATGCCCTTTTTCGTGAAGCCGCGCAGGTTCGATCCAACCGGGATGATGCCCGACTTCAACTGATCATATCTCCCCCACCCGGACTTGGTTCTAGGGGATTCTTGAGTGCAAAATGAAGCCCCGGAAGTAATCTTTCCGACGGTTGTGGCCCCATAGCTAAACTCCAAGCGTACAGACAGATAAGCCCGATTCAGCGAGGGCTGCTCGACTCGCTTCTACCCGGATTCATGCCGAACTTCTCCCAAATTAGTTTTCTCCTCTCCTTTCCTCTCTTCTTCAACTCCAAACTCCTAAACAAAGTGTTTTGAAGGATTTGCCTCTCTCCTTGCCAAAGAAGCTGAACATTTCCCCTGCACACCTGTCTCCACCAAGTAAACCATCAGTAACGCCCCAGTCTTAAGGGCGGTCAAAAATGGGGTGTCTACAGTTGCCCCTCTTTGACAGAACTCATGAGTCATGAAATGACGTGAGTGAATGTCAAAGCCCCGAGACGACCCATTTTTGATGAGACCGAAGACTTGGACAAACAAACAAAATACAAATGAATGAATGGTTGTGCCCGCAGGCTGCTTACGTATCCCTTTGCAATGAATCAAACCAGCGTAGTTCAGGGGCAGGATGCAAATGATATGAAAGAAGACTTTGATAATTGGACTTATACACTACGCGAAGCCGGTTTGTATTCAAAACAATGTAATGTACTAACAAGTACAAGTGAGGTGCGCAAGATAGCGCAATAGGATGCATGCAGAATGCAAGTAAGGTGCACGAAACAGTGCAATGCGCAAGAAAGCGCGAGTGATAAGCTGCACAAAACAGTGCAATGCGCAAAATAGCACGAATGATAAACTGCACAAAACAGTGCGATTGAGGTGCGCAAAATAGCGCAAATGTAAACTGCACAAAACAGTGCAATGCGCAAAATAGCGCGAATGATAAACTGCACAAAATAGTGCGATTGAGGTGCGCAAAATAGCGCGAATGTAAACTGCACAAAACAGTGCAATGCGCAAAATAGCGCGAATGATAAACTGCACAAAACAGTGCGATGCGCAAAATAGCGCGAATGATAAACTGCACAAAACAGTGCGATTGAGGTGCACAAAATAGCGCGAATGTAGTTGCACAAAATAGTGCGATACGCAAAATAGCGCGATTGAAATGCACTAAACAGTGCGATACGCTAAACAACGAGAGTGATTTGAAATGCACTAAACAGTGCGATACGCTAAACAGCGCGATTGAAATGCAATGCGCAAAACAGTGCGATACGCTAAACAGCGCGATTGATATGCAATGCACAAAATAGTGCGAGTAAGATACAACCACAAGATGCACAAGACAGTGCTAGTGAGATACAAAGTGTAAGTGCACAAGATAGTGCGAGTGAATGCATGTTCTATGCAAATGAGGTGCATTTTCTATGCAAGTACGGAAGAGTGCATTTTCTATGCAAAAGATACGAGCATTTTCTATGCAAGAAATAGGAGCATATTCTATGCAATATTGAAAGCATATTCTATGCAGAATCGAAAGAAAACATATTCTATGCAATGGAAGGGCATCAAACATGCACTCTGGTGCCTCCGATTTACCTTTCGGAGGACTTGGCGATACGCTCAGCTCAAAAGGGGACACCCCGTTTATATTGGCGAGAGATAACATCTGCTGCTGCTTTAATTGCCATTCTGACTTGAAGCAGGCTTACACTTGGGGTCGAGATACACTCATACTCCAGAGAAATGGCGAGGTCTGGGAAGGTGCACCTGAAATGCAGTCTTGGATCTTGCCAAAGCTGGAACACCCTAAGATGCTCCAAATTTTCTTTTTCTTTTGCTTTGCAGTCTGGAACCTACATAGCTTCAGATAGGCCCTTGTTCTACTGTTCACACTTATCGGGGGTGGACCCTGCAGTTTTATGAAAGAACAAATACTGTTTTGCACAAATGTGGAGAATGGCACAGCACTCTGAGCACAAGATGATTTTTTTGGAAATTGAGAAATGAGTTCTTAACCGGGTATTGAGCCGACGACTGGCCACAGCCAAAACGACTCGACAAGGGAAAAACAAAGGTAAACAACCTAAACACATCGAGTAACACTCGAAGCGACTCAAAACAAGAATCGAGACAGACAAAATAAAACACAAGACTCAAAATGTGCACATGGAGCCTGTTTCCCCGGGTATTGTTTCCCACCCTTTCTCATTTGTGATTCTCACATCGCTCGGCCCTCAGGCTCTGTTTTTCTGAAAAAGCCCTTTTCTCACTTTTTCTCTCAACGCACATCTCTCTATTCTTTAATCTCTCATTTTTCATCCCTCCTCAGGGTGGTTGATGAATAAACAGGAAGTTGCGGGTTCTTGCCCCAAGCATTCTGCTAGATTCTCTTCTTCTGCTCACAATAGTGAACTTTCTCCCACAGAGGGGTTGCGATGCGGCTGGATGTGCAGCAGATCTGCAATCGACATTGGTTGACGATGCTCTTACTGGGGAGTTTGGGCGTGATTAGATCTGTCCAAACAAAGGAGTGGAATATCTTGATCCGTTCCCGTTCGTGCTTCGCACTTGGCTTGATACCTCATTGCGTGGAGGATGTGAGAGCCTTCTGCCCTTTTGCGGTCAGCTTCAGTGGTGCCCTTTTCTAGCAGGTAGAGTGCCCTTTCTGGCAGATGCATTGACAACGGGAGAAAGACAGGAAGCTTGACTCAACTGTGCCCCTAATTCATTATTTTGACCATTTTTTGTTTTTGCTTTTTACTGAAACAATTTTGACCAATATGAGAGTCAGATTAACATACTTGCTCAATTTTTCGATTTGAAAACCATGCAAGTTAGGTTATGAGCACTGAAAATTTTCCCTTTTTGGGTCCAAGAAATGGTCCAGTTTGGAAAAGATGGAATAATTTTCGAGAGATCAGTCAACCTCAGTAAAAATTCTCAAAAATTATTTTTGCAAACGGCCAATGCTCAACAAGCACGAAACCTACTCTTGAGATGCGCAACTTCATCCGAAGGAAAATTGCCCCTTGCTTGAAAAGAGCTGAACGACAACGGAAAGTCGCCCCTTGTTTGAATGGCACCGTGGCACACTGTATGGCAACGGAAAGTTGCCCCTTGTTTGGATAGCATCGCAGCGCATTGCAATCAGTCCTCAGAGTGACGATGACAACCGAACTCTCGGATACAGAGAAGGCAAAGATGATCAAAACCATTACATGGACACAGTTGATTTTGAAGTGTTTTACGGCTGGACTTCAGAATGAAGTTGCCTACGTATCCCAAATATAGGAATCAAGCCTTACGTAGTTCGGGGTAAGGTACACTCGGGTATTAACCTCTCTTTTTTAGGCTCTAACTTTTGTCAAGGCGCCCGTTGCGGGTTTTCGACCTTGCGAGCTTTGTTTTTCTTTTCAATTCTTTTCATTTTTTATCTTTTCTTTTCTTTCTTTTTTCTTTTCTTTTTTTTTTCTTTTCTTTTCTTCCCTTTTTTTTCTTTTCTTTTTTGTTCTTTTCCTTTTTTCCTTGCTCTAACTTTTGCCTGGGTCGCCCTTCCGGGTTTTCGACCCAGCGAGCCTCTCAAGGGTAAAAGTGTAGCTTTGTCCATGTAAAATGGTTCTGAGATCTCGAATCCGTCTGAATCCAGGAGAGTGACTGTTGTTCGCTGACAATGCAGGAGTCCATCCCATGGGGGCTGGATTTGCCCCTAGTGTTGTAGATCGGAACTCAATTTTTCTTTAACAATACTTTCTCTTTCCTCCCTCTGGGATTTGGCGTTCTTGCCGGTCTTCATTGATTTGCAGGACGACCAATCTTCGGCTCTTCGAGCACATCTGGCATTTTTGCCCCTAGTTCCAGGGATACTTCTGATCTAGCTTTGCAAGCTTCTTTTGATGACATCTGATCTTCTTGGTCTGACTTCCCTGCCCCTAATTCATGGGCTGCTTCAAATCAGGCCACACAGGCTTCACATTGTGGTTGATCGTTGAACCTTCTGAATCCAAGTTCAAGGTTTGAAAATGAGGGGTCGAGTCTCGAGGCTGAGAGCGATCCTAGGCTGCACAATCTCAAGAGCGATTCCACACAGGTCTTCGCAGGATCGCGCAAAACATTTTTTTTTGAAATCTTTTAAGAAAGCGACTAGTTGCTCGCGCTGAAGACAGTGTGGGACCAATCTGGATCAAGCCAGGATCCTTCTCAGTGCTCATATTAACAAGCATGATCTCGATCATTAAAGGCTTAGCATGCCTCTCTTTCTCTCAAATGATCAAATTTTTGCAAAAACCTGAGGAATTCCTTCCTCTTCGTTTTCATCACAATGTTCAAAAACAGCTTCGAAAAACTTAGGTCAACGCAATGACTTAAAAGCATAGAGAAGCAGGTGAAATGCACTGTCGTCCCATTCGACTTTTTGGTACAACTGACACAAGGCAGAAGTAAGCACAAAAGCATGAAAAACCACTGCTGTTTCATTCATAACTGTTGGTGTAACTGGCTCCATGGCAGAAACAGACTCAAAAGAAAGCGAAAAGACAAACACAAAACAAAATAATGATGCCCGAGGTAACACCCCCGGAATCACCTGACTTTAACAAAACAGGACTGACTCGATACAACAAGACAGACCTGACCGACTTAGTACAAAAAGACCGACCATATACAAAACAACAAAACTGACCCAATACCCAAGTCAGAAAGTAAAAAAACTAGTGTTCGCACATTGCTCAAAATTGTGCGTGCCAAACGCCATATCTGAAGTAAATTGAGCGCCGCCCGCAGGTGGTTCATCCCCCGATCGCACCGTATTATCCCCCAGGTTCACTGATCCAATGACGACAGACTTTGTTGAGTTGGTGCGACGATGACCTTATTGTCAATCAGATCTTGTATTTCGTGGCGAAGACGGAAACAAGACGTGGCCGACTTGCTGATGAAAGGCACAGTACTTGGTCGGATCATAGGAGTGAGGAAGTCTATCTGGCAGTGGTCGCGGCTCCAAGGGTTTCAAATCCCCCTCTCTAATCAGGATCCTAAAGGCCGCTGATAGAGACATGTACAGTGGTGCGAACACCCTCTGGCCTCGAGGTGGGTATTTTGAGGTTTGTGGAGTTTTGCTGGATGCACCAGCAAAGGGATTGGCAGGCGTTGACTGGGTTTGTTGATCGTTTCCGAGCACAGGATTAGGGCTGAAAGGAACATTCCTCGTACAAAGGCCCTTCTCCTGGCTTGCCCCTTGATTCAGACTGCTCTCATTCTGAGTGGCGAAAGTGTCATCCACAGTTTTTGTAACAATTGCGAGGACTTGCTCTTTGTTCAGTCCCTCAGCTTTCAAAGCCTCAATATCCCACCGAAGGTGTTCATGGGGACCAATGCCTGCCCCTACCTTGTTCTTACCACTTGCCTCCACTTTGCTAAAAGATTGGCCTTCTCCCAATGCAGCCCGTCCTGAGGAGCCTTTTGACATGAACTCCCTGGTATGTGATGCGGTTGATGACGGGGCCAAAACTCCAAAGGCCAGGTCTGCCACAGTTCTCTGAAGATCTTTGATCATCTTCATCAGCTCAGAAGTAGTGGGTTCATGGGTTTGAGATAATTGGGGTTCAGATGCACCCATCATGCATAAGTCCATGCTTTCCAGGATAAACACCTCAGGCTTGGGTAGATGGGCCGGGGTGATGTATACGCTGGGGTCGTAAGGGACGGCCAGTGTGTGGATCAGATTGAGATGTGGATGAGGTACTTGGTCATCGGGGGCTGAAGGTGGAGCTATCGTCCGGTTGTCGATGAGATTTTGGACCTCATGACGAAGGCGGTAGCAACGGTCGGTGCCATGACCACGCTGCTGATGGTACATACAGTACTTGGAGGGATTATGTCTGGCTGGAAGTGGGTTAGGCAGAGGTTGAGGATCGAGGGGTTTGAGATGCCCTCTTTCCATCAAGGCTTTTAGTGCGCTAGTCAGGCTCATATAGAGGGGAGTGAAAGTTCTGCCCTGAGCTCGGGCTGGGCCGGCTGTTTGTAGACTTGGTTTGGCAAAAGGGTTGGCTGTGGCGACTGCATTGATCTCGGTGGGTTTGGGAATGACGCTACTACCAGCATTGGTACTCCCTGAAATCACCCTCTTTGTCGGTCCCCTTGTTCTGGGAATGATCCCGCTGTTGAACGCATTCTCGACCTGAACCCCCAGTTCATGCAAACTTTTGAAAGTGAATAATGGAGCGACTATCAACTTTTGCAACATATCATGCTCGAGGTTTCGCACCATCATTTGCACTTGATCCCTCTCAGAAGGGCGATCTGTCATCTATGCTGCCTTTGCCCTCCACCTTGCTACAAATTCCACAAAAGGCTCTGTTGGGTTCTGGCGGGTTGTTTCAAGCTCTTGCGTGGTCATTTCAACTTGGGTATTGTAGGAATACTGATCAACAAAGGCCTCAGCCAATTCTTCCCAGTCTTGCTTCACTTTGTCCTCCAACTTAGTGTACCAAGTGGCTGCTACACCCGACAGGGTTCTTCCATATAGAGAGAGTTTCTGTGGCTTAGTCAGTCCCATCGGCTTTACGACATCCAAGAAAAGTCGGATATGTACCATTGGATCTCCAGACCCGTCGAAACGGTCAATACATGGCATTTTGAATCTGTCTGGGAGCCGAACGGCAGCCTCGGTGTGCCCATCCTCAATGTCGGGAATAGAGTTAAGGCCCTGGGCCTTTTTGAATTGCTTCTCAAGGTTCGCAATCTTCACTGTAGTCGGGTTGAGCTCATTAACATGAAAGGATCGAAGCCTCTCAGTAGGCTGCACCAGGGGTCTGAGCACCTGAGCTTGAGTCAACCTTTCCCGAGAATTCAGACACTGCAAATCTTCAACCGGCGGAAGTGGGTCAAAGTTTGGCTGGGGTTCCAAAGCTGGATGTGAGGCAGATACCCCAGGTGGGCGCTACGTTTCAATACTGGTCTCAGCCTGCATGGCAGTTCCCTGATTTAACGCTGCTATCACGGCCACAAATTCTTCTGAACCCTGTGCCATCATGGTCTGCTGAGTCCGAACAAAGGTGATGTGGCTGGTGACTGTCGGATCAGATGAACCAATGAGCCCTGTTTGGCCCTTCTTTGCCTTGCCTCGGCAAAAGAACACTGGTTGCCCTTGAATTGAATTTCTGACCTAACAAAGTCTATCAGCACTAGTCCAATGTACCCGGGGGATATCGGAGCCTTCTGAAGCTATGGTTCCAGGACTACCCTGCAAAAGAGAAAACAGACAGCATCTCAGCTCGGATATGATCATAGTGGAATGACTGTGCTCAATACTGATCACTGTTCCCCAAATATCTGTCCCAAAATTGATACCCTCAGGTAAAACTGATTCCCCAAATACTGATGCCCACAGGCCTGATGCCCAAACTTGCAAACTGATATATGCATTCCTATAGAGATACACTCTAAAAGCACATAGCAAGTAAGAGAGAGACAAAACACCCCTATGTTGGGGTAGGGTTTCCCTGTCCTATTTTCTCAGGAGCTAGGGTTTCACTATGCACACAGCAGTTCTCAAACAACCTAACATCGGGTAAGCAGCCTGTCCTAATTTGGAATGGTCACTATGGATCCGAAAATGTACTAGGTCGAGTGGTCAAAAAGGGTGCCCCGGTAAAACCGGGGTTTGTGTTCCAATACTGTCAGAGCCCATAGCCGGTCAGCCTTACGGACATGCCCTGACAAGACAAGCCTCCGGCAAACCGTTCAGGAATGGCAGATGGCAAACACTGTGTTCCTAGGCGCACCAACGCACATGCAATGCAAAGAAACACATAAATGAGATCAAAACAGGATATCACGAGTTCGAGTCAAGCTCTCTAAAATCCCCAGCAGAGTCGCCAGAAACTGTAGACGGCCCCGAACGCCCCGGGAGGGTGAGTCCCGTTCTGTTCATTTGTGGGGTCACTACAGCTCGGACTCTCAAATTTGTCACGGTTATTAATCTGAACCAAAGAGTCCAAATCCGGCAAATCGTTTTGAGAAACAGATTTTTGAAAAGAAGTGCCAAACATGGACTGCTTTGCCAGATACAGAGTCGCCACCTAAATATATTCTTTATGGGGGAATTTAGGAAACCCTGACTCGGTGCCGAAGGCCACGTGTCCGTCATCACCAAAGTTGCCTCGGCTCTGGAACTTGGGTACGATCGGGGAAGGTCAGCTATGAGCACCCCCTCTCGCCCGGTCTGAAGACCGGTCTCTACTAACCGTGATATCCAATTTTGAAAACGTTATGTGTTCTTAAACCGGTTATTAGCCTAGAATTACTATGTTATGCGCGCAGCAAACAAGTATAGACCAGATCGCCCAAATTGGAACAAAACATTTCATGTTTGTTTTGAAAATGGTTTGTTACTCGCAAGTAGGCTAAAATGCAGATTTTGCCACCCTCAAGTGGGCTTTTAGAAAAGATGATTTTGCCACTATCTAGTGGGCTTAAAAGTCACAGTTTTAATGCATTATTCCAATTTAGGTAATTCAACCTCCATCCACAGGCATTCAAGCAGTTATATCACATAAGCAGCTAGCCTCATGGTGATCATGCTATCATGGCAACATTCACACGCATGCGATATGCTAAAGCATAAAAGCTTACCTAGTACTCCGTGCCAAAACAGTAAACTAGTTAGCAAAAATGTGCGTGTCCTAGTTCATGTTAAATTGCTTAATGCAACACATACAAGATGCAATTTAGATAGGCTCGGTTAACCTAAGCATGGCATATGTAATGCGATCAATTATCACATATTCGATTTGTAAATTGAAGTACAAATGCAGTTAGCGTGATGTACCGAGCCTAATACATGCAGTACAAATGCATGAATGCACGCATGCATAGCATAAGGTATGCTAATTTAAATATGCCCTAGTCTACCATCATAAGCAGGTAAATAAAAGGGAAAAAAGACGTGGGGTTGGAAGACATACATCACACGCACGCACACTTGTTACAAATATGCCCTCACCCGGAGGGACCAAAATAATATTACAGTCCGAATAAACAACTAACTACTTAATTAATTATTACAGAATTCCTATTTAATCAATAAATTAAATGCAAAGGGAAGGTGGCCACGGCCCCCGCCTCGGGATGCGCGAATGATGCATGCTTGGATCCGTCTCGCCCGGAAAGCCCGTACCATAACACTGCCACCTCTGTTTATACTGCCCTATCTCTCTGAAAATTGCCAAAACTCCAGGACAGGTTCCTTGCATGCTGCAGAGCACCACCAGCTAGGGGAAATTCCCACCGGCAGTTCACAACTTCCATCGGCTGTTTATTGGGTCACCGGTATTTCAAAAAGTGCCGGTCGGCACTAAATTATGCCGGTCGGCAGAAGCTCCCTGCAGAAGACAGTTTTGAAAGCAACAGAGAATAGACAGTATATGGCATAGGATTTCAGGCACATGTATGCATGGACACACTCCCTATCATGTAATGGACTCAAGGGAACATGGCCCTCGACCCTCGGGCCACCAATCACGCATTTCGATGCATGATGGCCAAAGAGTCAAGTATGCATTTCAATGTCAAATGCAATGCACACAAAACATACAAGGGACCCAACCTCAATCATGGTTGGTCAAGAGGCGAGGCTATGCACAACAATGCATATGCGACCTAAGCATGCAAGCAAACATACAAACATGCAATATAACTACATGGCACACACAATGCTAACAACATAACATGCACAACGTATTGAAACATGGCATACACAATGCAAGATGGGCTTACACCAATACAAGTGGACCTCAGCCACACTCACATAGGAGGCCATAAGATGAAAATGAAGTGCCTCGAAATGCGTTCACACGGGCACGCAAATCGAGGCAATGGCATATGCAATGCAATGGCATGAATAGCATATAGAATGCAACATGGGCTTATACTAACATGAGAGAGCCTCAGCCACACTCACATAAGAGGTCGATGGATGAAAATGAAGTGCCTCGAAATGCGTGCACACGGGCACGCAAACCGAGGCAATGGCATATGCAATGCAATGGCATGGAAAATGATATGCAAACATGCTAATGGGATTTCAGCACTGAAATGTGGGGGAAGACAGCCCCGAAATGAGGCGAAAGCACACCCGATGCATGGAATTAAACCGAAATGCAACATTAGGTACATAAAATGGCTTACAGCTATATAAAGCATGCATAATTGATACATGGAATGAAAAGACAGAAGCAAGGAAGCCTCAAAATAAGCATTTTTTCAGTACAAATCATGGCCAAACAGTAAGCAAAGATAGGGCAACAATGGCATGCAAAAATGGCCCTAAACATGAGATTATGAAGCAACTCACAGCTGCTAACCCCAAACAGGTTAGGGCCCTTCAACAACATTGAAGAGGAGCCCAAAATATGCACATTTACAGAACTGTAAAAACCCCAAAAACAAACATAGGTATGGCTAAGCTCTTATGCAAGAAAATGGGCCAAAAGGTGGCCAAAGAGGCAAGTGGTATATGCAAAGCCCAAACTGAAAAATGTCCATCTACAACATTGAAGAGGGACCAAAAATATGGACATTTACAGTTTATGGCAGCCCCGAAATCAGTATACAAAAATGCTAGAAATGCAATGCAAAATGAGGCTCAAAAGTGGCTATAACATGAGGTATATAAAGCATTCACCAAACAAGCAAAGACCCTTAATAAAACATGTTAAGAAGGTCAAAATAAGGCCACTTTCAGTTCTGATCATGGTCCAAAAATAGAAAAATGATAGGCTAGTGAAGCATGCAAGAATATTGACATATAAAGAGATATTGAAACAAGTGTGAGATAGGGTTCTCAAAGAGGGTTGAGCCCTTCAACAAACATGTAGAATGGCTCAAAATAGACCTAGTTTCAGTTAAGGTCAGAGCCCAAAACAATAAGAAACATGGCTAAGAAATTGGCACAAAAAAGAGCTACAAAAGGGGGAAAGTCTACTTACCCTTGAAGACCAACACTTTTGTTGCTTCTTGGACCAGATTTGATGACTCTAAGCTGCTGGAATCCCTTCCTTTGCTGCTGGAATGGAGTGGTGATGGTAGAGCTAGGTAGTGATGAAGGAATGATGCAAGGGACTTGGATGCTTGAGCTTGAAAGAGAGAGATGGAGGGAGATATATGGAGGGATGTATATATCAATCCCAGCTGGTTTTTCTTCTAACCTAGTATAAGGAAGAGGAGAGCTTCCTTTATAGGCAAAACAAAGTGTAAAGCTTCTTGAGGAAGCTAAACAAGGGTGCATATCCTCCATACACGTGTATGGAGGATCCATTATGTGCCCTCCAGCTGGCACAGCTGGCATATACTCAATCTGCAGAATGCTCCGGAAGGTCGTTGGCCAACAAAATTTGCCAGTCAGCACAATAAAGTGCCGGTCGGCACAATAAATTGCCGGCCGGATAAATAGACTGCCGATAGATGCTGCCAAGGTCAAAAAATGGCCGGTGGGTGTCCAAATTGAAGCCCCGGAAGTTAGCTTTCCAATGGCGCAAACCTTACATTAAAATTCGTTCTATGAAAAACGTTATGCCCTTTTTCGTGAAGCCACGCAGATTCGATCCAACCGGGATGATGCCCGACTTCAACTGATCATATCTCCCCCACCCGGACTTGGTTCCAGGGGATTCTTGAGTGCAAAATGAAGCCCCGGAAGTAAGCTTTCCGACGGTTGTGGCCCCATAGCTAAAATCCAAGCGTACAGACAGATAAGCCCGATTCAGCGAGGGCTGCTCGACTCGCTTCTACCCGGATTCATGCCGAACTTCTCCCAAATTAGTTTTCTCCTCTCCTTTCCTCTCTTCTTCAACTCCGAACTCCTAAACAAAGTGTTTTGAAGGATTTGCCTCTCTCCTTGCCAAAGAAACTGAACATTTCCCCTGCACACCTGTCTCCACCAAGTAAACCATCAGTAACGCCCAAGTCTTAAGGGCGGCCAAAAATGGGGTGTCTACTGTTGCCCCTCTTTGACAGAACTCATGAGTCATGAAATGACGTGAGTGAATGTCAAAGCCCCGAGACGACCCATTTTTGATGATACCGAAGACTTGGACAAACAAACAAAATACAAATGAATGAATGGTTGTGCCCGCAGGCTGCCTACGTATCCCTTTGCAAGGAATCAAACCAGCGTAGTTCAGGGGTAGGATGCAAATGATATGAAAGAAGACTTTGATAATTGGACTTATACACTACGCGAAGTCGGTTTGTATTCAAAACAATGTAATGTACTAACACGTACAAGTGAGGTGCGCAAGATAGCGCGATAGGATGCATGCAGAATGCAAGTAAGGTGCACAAAACAGTGCAATGCCCAAGAAAGCGCGAGTGATAAACTGCACAAAACAGTGCAATGCGCAAAATAGCGCGAATGATAAACTGCACAAAACAGTGCGATTGAGGTGCGCAAAATAGCGCGAATATAAACTGCACAAAACAGTGCAATGCGCAAAATAGCGCGAATGATAAACTGCACAAAATAGTGCGATTGAGGTGCGCAAAATAGCGCGAATGTAAACTGCACAAAACAGTGCAATGCGCAAAATAGCGCGAATGATAAACTGCACAAAACAGTGCGATGCGCAAAATAGCGCGAATGATAAACTGCACAAAACAGTGCGATTGAGGTGCGCAAAATAGCGCGAATGTAGTTGCACAAAATAGTGCGATACGCAAAATAGCGCGATTGAAATGCACTAAACAGTGCGATACGCTAAACAACGTGAGTGATTTGAAATGCACTAAACAGCGCGATACGCTAAACAGCGCGATTGAAATGCAATGCGCAAAACAGTGCGATACGCTAAACAGCGCGATTGATATGCAATGCACAAAATAGTGCGAGTAAGATACAACCACAAGATGCACAAGACAGTGCTAGTGAGATACAAAGTGTAAGTGCACAAGATAGTGCGAGTGAATGCATGTTCTATGCAAATGAGGTGCATTTTCTATGCAAGTACGGAAGAGTGCATTTTCTATGCAAAAGATACGAGCATTTTCTATGCAAGAAACAGGAGCATATTCTATGCAATATTGAAAGCATATTCTATGTAGAATCGAAAGAAAACATATTCTATGCAATGGAAGGGCATCAAACATGCACTCTGGTGCCTCCGATTTACCTTTCGGAGGACTTGGCAATACGCTCAGCTCAAAAGGGGACACCCCGTTTATATTGGCGAGAGATAACATCTGCTGCTGCTTTAATTGCCATTCTGACTTGAAGCAGGCTTACACTTGGGGTCGAGATACACTCATACTCCAGAGAAATGGCGAGGTCTGGGAAAGTGCACCTGAAATGCAGTCTTGGATCTTGCCAAAGCTGGAACACCCTAAGATGCTCCAAATTTTATTTTCTTTTGCTTTGCAGTCTGGAACCTACAAAGCTTCAGATAGGCCCTTGTTCTACTGTTCACACTTATCGGGGGTGGACCCTGCAGTTTTATGAAAGAACAAATACTGTTTTGCACAAATGTGGAGAATGGCACAGCACTCTGAGCACAAGATGATTTTTTTGGAAATTGAGAAATGAGTTCTTAACCGGGTATTGAGCCGACGACTGGCCACAGCCAAAACGACTCGACAAGGGAAAAACAAAGGTAAACAACCTAAACGCATCGAGTAACACTCGAAGCGACTCAAAACAAGAATCGAGACAGACAAAATAAAACACAAGACTCAAAATGTGCACATGGAGCCTGTTTCCCCGGGTATTGTTTCCCACCCTTTCTCATTTGTGATTCTCACATCGCTCGGCCCTCAGGCTCTGTTTTTCTGAAAAAGCCCTTTTCTCACTTTTTCTCTCAACGCACATCTCTCTATTCTTTAATCTCTCATTTTTCATCCCTCCTCAGGGTGGTTGATGAATAAACAGGAAGTTGCGGGTTCTTGCCCCAAGCATTCTACTAGATTCTCTTCTTCTGCTCACAATAGTGAACTTTCTCCCACAGAGGGGTTGCGATGCGGCTGGATGTGCAGCAGATCTACAATCGACATTGGTTGACGATGCTCTTACTGGGGAGTTTGGACGTGATTAGATCTGTCCAAACAAAGGAGTGGAATATCTTGATCCGTTCCCGTTCGTACTTCGCACTTGGCTTGATACCTCATTGCGTGGAGGATGTGAGAGCCTTCTGCCCTTTTGCGGTCAGCTTCAGTGGTGCCCTTTTCTGGCAGGTAGAGTGCCCTTTCTGGCAGATGCATTGACAACGGGAGAAAGACAGGAAGCCTGACTCAACTGTGCCCCTAATTCATTATTTTGACCATTTTTTGTTTTTGCTTTTTACTGAAACAATTTTGACCAATATGAGAGTCAGATTAACATACTTGTTCAATTTTTCGATTTGAAAACCATGCAAGTTAGGTTATAAGCACTGAAAATTTTTCCTTTTTGGGTCCAAGAAATGGTCCAGTTTGGAAAAGATGGAATAATTTTCGAGAGATCAGTCAACCTCAGTAAAAATTCTCAAAAATTATTTTTGCAAACGGCCAATGCTCAACAAGCACGAAACCTACTCTTGAGATGCGAAACTTCAGATCCGAAGGAAAATTGCCCCTTGCTTGAAAAGAGCTGCACGGCAACGGAAAGTCGCCCCTTGTTTGAATGGCACCGTGGCACACTGTATGGCAACGGAAAGTTGCCCCTTGTTTGGATAGCATCGCAACGCATTGCAATCAGTCCTCAGAGTGACGATGACAACCGAACTCTCGGATACAGAGAAGGCAAAGATGATCAAAACCATTACATGGACACAGTTGATTTTGAAGTGTTTTACCGCTGGACTTCAGAATGATGTTGCCTACGTATCCCAAATATGGGAATCAAGCCTTACGTAGTTCGGGGTAAGGTACACTCGGGTATTAACCTCTCCTTTTTAGGCTCTAACTTTTGTCAAGGCGCCCGTTGCGGGTTTTCGACCTTGCGAGCTTTGTTTTTCTTTTCAATTCTTTTCATTTTTTATCTTTTTTTTTCTTTCTTTTTTCTTTTCTTTTTTTTTTCTTTTCTTTTCTTCCCTTTTTTTTCTTTTCTTTTTTGTTCTTTTCCTTTTTTCCTTGCTCTAACTTTTGCGTAGGTCGCCCTTCCGGGTTTTCGACCCAGCGAGCCTCTCAAGGGTAAAAGTGTAGCTTTGTCCATGTCAAATGGTTCTGAGATCTCAAATCCGTCTGAATCCAGGAGAGTGACTGTTGTTCGCTGACAATGCAGGAGTCCATCCCATGGGGGCTGGATTTGCCCCTAGTGTTGTAGATCGGAACTCAATTTTTCTTTAACAATACTTTCTCTTTCCTCCCTCTGGGATTTGGCGTTCTTGCCGGTCTTCATTGATTTGCAGGACGACCAATCTTCGGCTCTTCGAGCACATCTGGCATTTTTGCCCCTAGTTCCAGGGATACTTCTGATCTAGCTTTGCAAGCTTCTTTTGATGACATCTGATCTTCTTGGTCTGACTTCCCTGCCCCTAATTCATGGGCTGCTTCAAATCAGGCCACACAGGCTTCACATTGTGGTTGATCGTTGAACCTTCTGAATCCAAGTTCAAGGTTTGAAAATGAGGGGTCGAGTCTCGAGGCTGAGAGCGATCCTAGGCTGCACAATCTCAAGAGCGATTCCACACAGGTCTTCGCAAGATCGCGCAAAACATTTTTTTTTGAAATCTTTTAAGAAAGCGACTAGTCGCTCGCGCTGAAGACAGTGTGGGACCAATCTGGATCAAGCCAGGATCCTTCTCAGTGCTCATATTAACAAGCATGGTTTCGATCATTAAAGGCTTAGCATGCCTCTCTTTCTCTCAAATGATCAAATTTTTGCAAAAACCTGAGGAATTCCTTCCTCTTCGTTTTCATCACAATGTTCAAAAACAGCTTCAGAAAACTTAGGTCAATGCAATGACTTAAAAGCATAGAGAAGCAGGTGAAATGCACTGTCGTCCCATTCGACTTTTTGGTACAACTGACACAAGGCAGAAGTAAGCACAAAAGCATGAAAAACCACTGCTGTTTCATTCATAACTGTTGGTGTAACTGGCTCCATGGCAGAAACAGACTCAAAAGAAAGCGAAAAGACAAACACAAAACAAAATAGTGATGCCCGAGGTAACACCCCCGGAATCACCTGACTTTAACAAAACAGGACTGACTCGATACAACAAGACAGACCTGACTGACTTAGTACAAAAAGACTGACCATATACAAAACAACAAAACTGACCCAATACCCAAGTCAGAAAGTACAAAAACTAGTGTTCGCACATTGCTCAAAATTGTGCGTGCCAAACGCCATATCTGAAGTAAATTGAGCGCCGCCCGCAGGTAGTTCATCCCCCGATCGCACCGTATTATCCCCCAGGTTCACTGATCCAATGACGACAGACTTTGTTGAGTTGGTGCGACGATGACCTTATTGTCAATCAGATCTTGTATTTCGTGGCGAAGACGGAAACAACCATCAGTGACGTGGCCGACTTGCTGGTGAAAGACACAGTACTTGGTCGGATCATGGGAGTGAGGAAGTCTATCTGGCAGTGGTCGCGGCTCCAAGGGTTTCAAATCCCCCTCTCTAATCAGGATCCTAAAGGCCGCTGATAGAGACATGTACAGTGGTGCGAACACCCTCTGGCCTCGAGGTGGGTATTTTGAGGTTTGTGGAGTTTTGCTGGATGCACCAGCAAAGGGATTGGTAGGCGTTGACTGGGTTTGCTGATCGTTTCGGAGCACAGGATTAGGGCTGAAAGGAACATTCCTCGTACAAAGGCCCTTCTCCTGGCTTGCCGCTTGATTCAGACTGCTCTCATTCTGAGTGGCGAAAGTGTCATCCACAGTTTTTGTAACAATTGCGAGGACTTGCTCTTTGTTCAGTCCCTCAGCTTTCAAAGCCTCAATATCCCACCGAAGGTGTTCATGGGGACCAATGCCTACCCCTACCTTGTTCTTACCATTTGCCTCCACTTTGCTAAAAGATTGGCCTTCTCCCAATGCAGCCCGTCCTGAGGAGCCTTTTGACATGAACTCCCTAGTATGTGATGCGGTTGATGACGGGGCCAAAACTCCAAAGGCCAGATCTGCCACAGTTCTCTGAAGATCTTTGATCATCTTCATCAGCTCAGAAGTAGTGGGTTCATGGGTTTGAGATAATTGGGGTTCAGATGCACCCATCATGCATAAGTCCATGCTTTCCAGGATAAACACCTCAGGCTTGGGTAGATGGGCCAGGGTGATGTATACGCTGGGGTCGTAAGGGACGGCCAGTGTGTGGATCAGATTGAGATGTGGATGAGGTACTTGGTCATCGGGGGCTGAAGGTGGAGCTATCGTCCGGTTGTCGATGAGATTTTGGACCTCATGACGAAGGCGGTAGCAACGGTCGGTGCCATGACCGCGCTGCTGATGGTACATACAGTACTTGGAGGGATTATGTCTGGCTGGAAGTGGGTTAGGCAGAGGTTGAGGATCGAGGGGTTTGAGATGCCCTCTTTCCATCAAGGCTTTTAGTGCGCTAGTCAGGCTCATATAGAGGGGAGTGAAAGTTCTGCCCTGAGCTCGGGCTGGGCCGGCTGTTTGTAGGCTTGGTTTGGCAAAAGGGTTGGCTGTGGCGACTACATTGATCACGGTGGGTTTGGGAATGACGCTACTACCAGCATTGGTACTCCCTGAAATCACCCTCTTTGTCGGTCCCCTTGTTCTGGGAATGATCCCGCTGTTGAACGCATTCTCGACCTGAACCCCCAGTTCATGCAAACTTTTGAAAGTGAATAATGGAGCGACTATCAACTTTTGCAACATATCATGCCCGAGGTTTCGCACCATCATTTGCACTTGATCCCTCTCAGAAGGGCGATCTGTCATCTGTGCTGCCTTTGCCCTCCACCTTGCTACAAATTCCACAAAAGGCTCTGTTGGGTTCTGGCGGGTTGTTTCAAGCTCTTGCGTGGTCATTTCAACTTGGGTATTGTAGGAATACTGATCAACAAAGGCCTCAGCCAATTCTTCCCAGTCTTGCTTCACTTTGTCCTCCAACTTAGTGTACCAAGTGGCTGCTACACCCGACAGGGTTCTTCCATATAGAGAGAGTTTCTGTGACTTAGTCAGTCCCATCGGCTTTACGACATCCAAGAAAAGTCGGATATGTACCATTGGATCTCCAGACCCGTCGAAACGGTCAATACATGGCATTTTGAATCTGTCTGGGAGCCGAACGGCATCCTCGGTGTGCCCATCCTCAATGTCGGGAATGGAGTTAAGGCCCTGGGCCTTTTTGAATTGCTTCTCAAGGTTCGCAATCTTCACTGTAGTCGGGTTGAGCTCATTAACATGAAAGGGTCGAAGCCTCTCAGTAGGCTGCACCAGGGGTCTGAGCACCTGAGCTTGAGTCAACCTTTCCCGAGAATTCAGACACTGCAAATCTTCAACCGGCGGAAGTGGGTCAAAGTTTGGCTGGGGTTCCAAAGCTGGATGTGAGGCAGATACCCCAGGTGGGCGCTACGTTTCAATACTGGTCTCAGCCTGCATGGCAGTTCCCTGATTTAACGCTGCTATCACGGCCACAAATTCTTCTGAACCCTGTGCCATCATGGTCTGCTGAGTCCGAACAAAGGTGATGTGGCTGGTGACTGTCGGATCAGATGAACCAATGAGCCCTGTTTGGCCCTTCTTTGCCTTGCCTCGGCAAAAGAACACTGGTTGCCCTTGAATTGAATTTCTGACCTAACAAAGTCTATCAGCACTAGTCCAATGTACCCGGGGGATATCGGAGCCTTCTGAAGCTATGGTTCCAGGACTACCCTGCAAAAGAGAAAACAGACAGCATCTCAGCTCGGATATGATCATAGTGGAATGACTGTGCTCAATACTGATCACTGTTCCCCAAATATCTGTCCCAAAATTGATACCCTCAGGTAAAACTGATTCCCCAAATACTGATGCCCACAGGCCTGATGCCCAAACTTGCAAACTGATATATGCATTCCTATAGAGATACACTCTAAAAGCACATAGCAAGTAAGAGAGAGCCAAAACACCCCTATGTTGGGGTAGGGTTTCCCTGTCCTATTTTCTCAGGAGCTAGGGTTTCACTATGCACACAACAGTTCTCAAACAACCTAACATCGGGTAAGCAGCCTGTCCTAATTTGGAATGGTCACTATGGATCCGAAAATGTACTAGGTCGAGTGGTCAAAAAGGGTGCCCCGGTAAAACCGGGGTTTGTGCTCCCATACTGTCAGAGCCCATAGCCGGTCAGCCTTACGGACATGCCTTGACAAGACAAGCCTCCGGCAAACCGTGCAGGAATGGCAGATGGCAAACACTGTGTTCCTAGGCGCACCAATGCACATGCAATGCAAAGAAACACATAAATGAGATCAAAACAGGATATCACGAGTTCGAGTCAAGCTCTCTAAAATCCCCAGCAGAGTCGCCAGAAACTGTAGACGGCCCCGAACGCCCCGGGAGGGTGAGTCCCGTTCTGTTCATTTGTAGGGTCACTACAGCTCGGACTCTCAAATTTGTCACGGTTCTTAATCTGAACCAAAGAGTCCAAATCCGGCAAATCGTTTTGAGAAACAGATTTTTGAAAAGAAGTGCCAAACATGGACTGCTTTGCCAGATACAGAGTCGCCACCTAAATATTTTTTATCGGGGAATTTAGGAAACCCTGACTCGGTGCCGAAGGCCACGTGTCCGTCATCACCAAAGTTGCCTCGGCTCGGGAACTTGGGTATGATCGGGGAAGGTCAGCTATGAGCACCCCCTCTCGCCCGGTCTGAAGACCGGCCTCTACTAACCGTGATATCCAATTTTGAAAACGTTATGTGTTCTTAAACCGGTTATTAGCCTAGAATTACTATGTTATGCGTGCAGCAAACAACTATAGACCAGATTGCCCAAATTGGAACAAAACATTTCATGTTTGTTTTGAAAATGGTTTGTTACTCGCAAGTAGGCTAAAATGCAGATTTTGCCACCCTCAAGTGGGCTTTTAGAAAAGATGATTTTGCCACTATCTAGTGGGTTTAAAAGTCACAGTTTTAATGCATTATTCCAATTTAGGTAATTCAACCTCCATCCACAGGCATTCAAGCAGTTATATCACATAAGCAGCTAGCCTCATGGTGATCATGCTATCATGGCAACATTCACACGCATGCGATATGCTAAAGCATAAAAGCTTACCTAGTACTCCGTGCCAAAACAGTAAACTAGTTAGCAAAAATGTGCGTGTCCTAGTTCATGTTAAATTGCCTAATGCAACACATACAAGATGCAATTTAGATAGGCTCGGTTAACCTAAGCATGGCATATGTAATGCGATCAATTATCACATATTCGATTTGTAAATTGAAGTACAAATGCAGTTAGCGTGATGTACCGAGCCTAATACATGCAGTACAAATGCATGAATGCACGCATGCATAGCATAAGGTATGCTAATTTAAATATGCCCTAGTCTACCATCATAAGCAGGTAAATAAAAGGGAAGAAAGACGTGGGGTTGGAAGACATACATCACACGCACGCACACTTGTTACAAATATGCCCTCACTCGGAGGGACCAAAATAATATTACAGTCCGAATAAACAACTAACTACTTAATTAATTATTACAGAATTCCTATTTAATCAATAAATTAAATGCAAAGGGAAGGTGGCCACGGCTCCCGCCTCGGGATGCGCGAATGATGCATGCTTGGATCCGTCTCGCCCGGAAAGCCCGTACCATAACACTGCCACCTCTGTTTATACTGGCCTGTCTCTCTGAAAATTGCCAAAACTCCAGGACAGGTTCCTTGCATGCTGTAGAGCACCACCGGCTAGGGGAAATTCCCACCGGCAGTTCACAACTTCCATCGGCTGTTTATTGGGTCACCGGCATTTCAAAAAGTGCCGGTCGGCACTAAATTATGCCGGTCGGCAGAAGCTCCCTGCAGAAGACAGTTTTGACAGTAACAGAGAATAGACAGTATATGGCATAGGATTTCAGGCACATGTATGCATGGACACACTCCCTATCATGTAATGGACTCAAGGGAACATGGCCCTCGACCCTCGGGCCACCAATCACGCATTTCGATGCATGATGGCCAAAGAGTCAAGTATGCATTTCAATGTCAAATGCAATGCACACAAAACATACAAGGGACCCAACCTCAATCATGGTTGGTCAAGAGGCGAGGCAATGCACAACAATGCATATGCGACCTAAGCATGCAATATAACTACATGGCACACACAATACTAACAACATAACATGCACAACGTATTGAAACATGGCATACACAATGCAAGATGGGCTTACACCAATACAAGTGGACCTCTGCCACACTCACATAGGAGGCCATAAGATGAAAATGAAGTGCCTCGAAATGCGTGCACACGGGCACGCAAACCGAGGCAATGGCATATGCAATGCAATGGCATGAATAGCATATAGAATGCAACATGGGCTTATACTAACATGAGAGAGCCTCAGCCACACTCACATAAGAGGCCGATGGATGAAAATGAAGTGCCTCGAAATGCGTGCACACGGGCACGCAAACCGAGGCAATGGCATATGCAATGCAATGGCATGGAAAATGATATGCAAACATGCTAATGGGATTTCAGCACTGAAATGTGGGGGAATACAGCCCCAAAATGAGGCGAAAGCACACCCGATGCATGGAATTAAACCGAAATGCAACATTAGGTACATAAAATGGCTTACAGCTATACAAAGCATGCATAATTGATACATGGAATGAAAAGACAGAAGCAAGGCAGCCTCAAAATAAGCATTTTTTCAGTACAAATCATGGCCAAACAGCAAGCAAAGATAGGGCAACAATGGCATGCAAAAATGGCCCTAAACATGAGATTATGAAGCAACTCACAGCTGCTAACCCCAAATAGGTTAGGGCCCTTCAACAACATTGAAGAGGGGCCCAAAATATGTACATTTACAGAACTGTAAAAACCCCAAAAACAAACATAGGTATGGCTAAGCTCTTATGCAAGAAAATGGGCCAAAAGGTGGCCAAAGAGGCAAGTGGTATATGCAAAGCCCAAACTGAAAAATGTCCTTCTACAACATTGAAGAGAGACCAAAAATATGCACATTTACAGTTTATGGAAGCCCCGAAATCAGTATACAAGCATGCTATAAATGCAATGCAAAATGAGGCTCAAAAGTGGCTATAACATGAGGTATATAAAGAATTCACCAAACAAGCAAAGACCCTTAATAAAACATGTTAAGAAGGTCAAAATAAGGCCACTTTCAGTTCTGATCAAGGTCCAAAAATAGAAAAATGATAGGCTAGTGAAGCATGCAAGAATATTGACATATAAAGAGATATTGAAACAAGTGTGAGATAGGGTTCTCAAAGAGGGTTGAGCCCTTCAACAAACATGTAGAATGGCTCAAAATAGACCTAGTTTCAGTTAAGGTCAGAGCCCAAAACAATAAGTAACATGGCTAAGAAATTGGCACAAAAAAGAGCTACAAAAGGGGGAAAGTCTACTTACCCTTGAAGACCAACACTTTTGTTGCTTCTTGGACCAGATTTGATGACTCTAAGCTGCTAGAATCCCTTCCTTTGCTGCTGGAATGGAGTGGTGATGGTAGAGCTAGGTAGTGATGAAGGAATGATGCAAGGGACTTGGATGCTTGAGCTTGAAAGAGAGAGATGGAGGGAGATATATGGAGGGATGTATATATCAATCCCAGCTGGTTTTTCTTGTAACCTAGTATAAGGAAGAGGAGAGCTTCCTTTATAGGCAAAACAAAGTGTAAAGCTTCTTGAGGAAGCTAAACAAGGGTGCATATCCTCCATACACGTGGAGGATCCATTCTGTGCCCTCCAGCTGGCACAGCTGGCATATACTCAATCTGCAGAATGCTCCGGAAGGTCGTCGGCCAGCAAAATTTGCCGGTCAGCACAATAAAGTGCCGGTCGGCACAATGAATTGCCGGTCGGATAAATAGATTGCCGATAGATGCTGCCAAGGTCAAAAAATGGCCGGTGTGTGTCCAAATTGAAGCCCCGGAAGTTAGCTTTCCAATGGCGCAAACCTTGCATTAAAATTCGTTTTATGCAAAACGTTATGCCCTTTTTCGTGAAGCCGCGCAGATTCGATCCAACCGGGATGATGCCCGACTTCAACTGATCATATCTCCCCCACCCGGACTTGGTTCTAGGGGATTCTTGAGTGAAAAATGAAGCCCCGGAAGTAAGCTTTCCGATGGTTGTAGCCCCATAGCTAAACTCCAAGTGTACAGACAGATAAGCCCGATTCAGCGAGGGCTGCTCGACTCGCTTCTACCCGGATTCATGCCGAACTTCTCCCAAATTAGTTTTCTCCTCTCCTTTCCTCTCTTCTTCAACTCCAAACTCCTAAACAAAGTGTTTTGAAGGATTTGCCTCTCTCCTTGCCAAAGAAACTGAACATTTCCCCTGCACACCTGTCTCCACCAAGTAAACCATCAGTAACGCCCAAGTCTTAAGGGCGGTCAAAAATGGGGTGTCTACACCAGGATGACCATACGATCGAGATAACTGTCAGATCGGCTCTTTACTTCCTCACTTCGACCTCGGCTTTGTACGCCAAGACCGAGCTATCCGTAGAAGAGTTGGACCGAGCTAACCAAGAACAAAAGTCCCGAAGAAGATCCGTATACCTCGGTTAAAGATTACGACCGGGCCAACCAATTTGGCCGTGGCGACCGAGATAACAACAAGGCCTTCTTGGACCGAGCTAATGAAAAAAACCATTTTACTCCGCCTTTCCTACTACGGCCCAAAGTGGCCCATTACCCAATCTCGGCCCAATTTATTCATACAAATTACCCTCTCAATTGCCCCTTAATTCCATCTGCGCAGCATGATGGGATTACCTTGTCTTCCAGCCGAGCTAAAAATTTTAATCTTACTACCGAGCCAAGCCTTTAAGCTTTTCTAGCCGAGCTAAAAACTCTTTTAGCCTTTCCAGCCGAGCTAGGCTCACACCGGGCTGTACCTGTCCAGTTCAAACGTCTCTTTAATCACAGCAATTGAATCACTTCTTATCCCAAGGACACGTGGCATACTCTCATTGGCTGAAGGTAGCTGTCACGCCGTCATCGTACCTTGTGTTTTTTGAACAGTCCCGCCCAAATTTTGGGCCTCTCATCAAAACAAACTCTTTTTGTTTCTCGCTTTGAATCACCCACACCACTATTCATCTCATTCTCTCTCTTCGAGCCTTCATTGTCCTGTAACTAAGGAAGCTTCGTGGTTTTGCTGCCATTGCTCCCATCTTTCGTTTCCTTCCTTTACTCTGGTAAGTGACTTGATGCTTCCTTTCTGTTAATTTGATCTTGTTACGTAGCTCTTATTTTGTGTGTTTTTGCAAAACATTTTGTACTCCCATTTTCTGCCTTGTCTTTGCATCTTCTGCAAAAACTCAGTAGTAGAGCCCCTCTGATTCAAGAAAAAACATAAAAAAACACTAGTTTTGATCCAAAATGACAATATAACCGAACTAGGAAGTTGTTTGTAGAGGATGTCGGTCTAGCCGGACCAACCAACCGAGCTAACTTTTTATTGTTATATTTGTGGTTCTAACAAGTTAAGCCTTGAAAAAACCTTAACTATGCTCGAGCTGAGTCTAGGGGCTAGACCAGCCTTCCAAGTTCAAACCGAACTAAAAAAGCTGCCCCTTGAGGCTCATCCGGGCTATCAAATGCCTTGCTTAAACCGAGATAACAGACCCCTTGCCGAAACCGAGCTAACACCCGTAGTTCTTCACTTAACCGAGATAGGACTCAATTTATCTTACCTTGATTTCTTTGCAGCATGGTCCATCGATCTGTGCATAACCCCTTTCTTTTTTCACTTTGCAGACTTAGGCTGCCAGGCACTCCTTCGCACGCTCAACCGAGCTACTCAGCGTCATTTTTTAACCGGGCTAACACAGATAAATTATACATAACTTAAGAGTAAATGGGAAAATATAGGTTTTTGGTAGAAACACCTGGCGGCATGGCCGAATTCTGAAGGGAGTACAATATTCCTGACGACGTCCACCTTACCTTAGCCGAACAAGATATCATACCCTGGGAAAACCCTGGTTTTGTTCCCTTCACCCTCCTTTCCATTGTAGAAACCGGCCTAAGATTCCCTGTACAGCCTTTACTCTGTGAATTCCTTAGGCAAACCAGGATATGCCCAACTCAGCTTTCCACAAACTCATACCGCATAATAAATGGTATAGCTGAGCTAAACCACTGGGCTGGTATTAACCTCGGCTTAGCCGAACTGTTCCACCAATACTCCATAGGATCAAAAGAAGATGGCTGGGTCTATTATCTAAGAATATGCCGCCGCCGAGAGAAAATAATACAGGATACACCGAACAAAGACTTGAATGATGATGATTTTTTCTGGGTATTTGGGAATTTTGAAGACCATCAAGCCTAGATCCCTGGTGACCGAATAAACTGGAAAAAGGAACCCCCGGTATAAATACCTCGGCTCTTCGGCTGTCTCCTTTTATTTCGGTTTCTAGTTCCTGAACCGAGCTGACAGTTGTCTTCTTTATGCAGATTCAGCCCACCTCAAGTCACTGTACAGTTACCCTGACCTAAACACACTTCACGCCGCATTTCGGTATTCCGAAAGAAGTTGGGCCAAGCTACTGAATTTTGAACCGACGTACAGATACAGCGGCCGACGGAAAGCCAGAGTAACAGACTTCTTACTAGAAGCCTCTCCCGAACTGGACCCCAACTTGCCATAAATTAACTTGGTTCGCACTACCGAAGAAGAAGAAATGGCGAAGCGAAACAGAGTGAAGGCTCTCTTAACCGAGACCAACCGAGCCGAAGTACCACCATCCAACCAGACTCAGGATACAGTGGTGGCCCTTCCATCTCAACAACCTTCTTCATCACGCCGAACTAAGCGCCCCCGTACTACCTAGACCGAACAACACTTAGTTGATGAAGATGAAACCACTCTGCCGCCAAGCCCTCCACCAAGCTCGCAACCGGAGCATGCCGACCGAGCCAACTCTTCCAAATGGGCACCCAAACTGACTTTCCAGAACCGTGATATTCAGGACACTGATTCAGTTGTCGCTGAAAAAGACCATCTGATGGCTTTCAACCTTGCCAAGAGTGTGTGCGTCCCAGCTGACATGGAGCACCACAAGAACTTGACCAAGCTAAAGGCCATCCACTCGTCCACGAAATCAATGATCCTGGTAAGTTGTTCTTCTTGTCTCTCTAAATATTACCAACTTTCTGTTCGATTTTGTCATTAATTTCTTTTTCAGGCCGTGCAAAAGAGCCAAATTGCGTATAAAAAGGTGTTGGAGCTCAGGAACACAGCAAGGCAAGCCATGATAGAGGTTGAAGCTAAAACAACCGAACTGAGGGAGTCCTACTAGAAAACAGCCGAGCTAGAGGCCGAGGTAGCTTGTCTGACCGGACTAGTTACCTCAGCCAATGCAGACAAACAAAAGGCCCTAACTGTGATGAAGGATAAGTACCTTCGTGAGCTAGTCAAGCTCGAAGGTAAGAAGGACGCCGAGATAGCGGAGCTGAAGAAGAAGACAGAAGACGCCGAGCTCCGGGGTTTCAAGGAGGGCGAAGCCCTTTATATCAAACAATGTGAAGCAGCAAAGGATTTATTCTTCAAGTGCGGCTGGAGAGGTGCTGTGGAGCAGCTCCGTTGTGGGCCCGAAACCGAGGTCTACAATGCTCCTCAGTATTTCATTCCGGCCTCACTGGCGGAGTGTGCTGCCGACCTTCAGAAGTAATTTCTTGAAAAAGGTGGAGATGAAGGCTCTTCTTCTGAAGATGACTCCCAGCCCAGTCGCCAGCCTACTCCTCCGATTCCAGTGATCTCCAATCCCCCAGCACCTGATGCTATAGTCGTGTCTCCAGCTGAGCTGAACCCAGAGGAGCTTGTTTCAACTGAGCCCAACTGAGTTCTGGCTACGACCGAACTTCCTACTGAGACCGGACTCAGAGTTGAGCTGGATGCTGATCTGGACGATCTCTTTAACTGATTTTGTATCTTTCTTTTCTTGTTTTTGGTCTTGTAACCGGGCTGAGGCCCCTCCTTTGTATTTTCTTTGAATTTGATCAATGACGATCATCTTTTGTATTGGACACTTATTCCGGTTCTGATCTGTATGCTTGCACTTGTAATGAGTTTTTCGATAAATTCTTTTGCTCCTGTTATCTCGGTTTACTTTCCTGTTTGTGCTTGCTTTCTAACTGCAACTTCGACGAAACATAATATTTTTCGGTCGAGATACTTTTTTCCGGTCTGAGCTGAGCAATCTGACTGAGCTTACTAGCCAACCACTCTTTAGCCGTTATCATTACTTCGATTGAAGAGTGATAAGGGTTTAATCCAGCCAACCTCTAGGTTTTTTTTCCAGCCAACCACTCTTTAGCCGATGTCCGTACTTCAGCTAAAGAGTACTAAGAGTTGGTTTAATCCAGTCAACCGCTCTGTAGCCGATGTCCATACTTCAGCTAAAGAGTACTAAGAGTTGGTTTAATCCAGCCAACCACTCTTTAGCCGATGTCCTTACGTTGGCTAAAGAATACCAAGAGTTGGTTTAATCCAGCCAACCACTCTCTAGCTGATGTCCTTTCTTCGACTAAAGAGTATTAAGAGTTGGTTTAATCCAACCAACCTCTAAATGGGTTATTCCTGCCAAGTTAGAATAAAATGTTTGGTTATTCCGATCAAATGTCCTGCAGCCTGGATCCTTATCCTAGGCTTAGGAGGGGTGTTGGTTTTTTCAGCCAACCTTTAGATTGGTTTTTCTAGCCAACCTAAAGTAAAGTGTTTGGTTTATTCCGACCAAACGTCCTGCAGCCTGGATCCTTATCCTGGGCTTAGGAGGGGTGTTGGTTTTTCCAGCCAACCTTTAGATTGGTTTTTCCAGCCAACCTAAAGTAAAGTGTTCGGTTATGCCGACCAAATGTCCTGCAGCCTGGATCCTTATCCTGGGCTTAGGAGGGATGTTGGTTTTTCCAGCCAACCTATAGATTGGTTTTTCTAGCCAACCTAGAGTAAAATGTTTGGTTATTTCGACCAAACGTCCTGCAGCCTGGATCTTTATCCTGGGCTTAGGAGGGGTGTTGGTTTAATCGAGCCAACCTCTAAGTTGGTTTTTCCAGTCAGCTTAGAATAAAATGTTTGCAATGTTCCTAACTTCACTAAAACTAACCTTTACAGAAAACAACTATGCTGAAAAGAATCGACTTGTTTTATTGAGGAAAGAAAAAATTACGCATGCTTGAAAGAGGAAAGCTAAAAATAAAATAACTTGAGATTGGCGGTGTTCCATGGCCTAGGGATTGCTTTGCCGTCCTTGTCTTCTAGGTGGTATGCCCCTTTGCCTGCTAACCCAACCACTTTGTAAGGACCTTCCCAATTAGGCCCAAGCTTGCCATCTCCCGGCACCAGGGTGTTTCCCATCACTTTGCGCAGCACCCAATCTCCGATCTTGAATTGCCTTGGATGCACTGTTTTGTTGTATTTCCGGGATAACTCTTGTTGATATGAGGTAATGTGGACTAGTTCTCTTTCTCTCCTTTCTTCCGCAAGGTCGAGTTCCAATGTTATGGCTTCGCCATTTAAATCGGGATCAAAATTTTCGTTTCGAATTGTGGGGAGACCAACTTCTAGTGGGATCACTGCTTCCATGCCATAAGCTAAGGAGAATGGTGTTTCTCCAGTTGATCGTCGTGGTGTGGTGCAGTAAGCCCATAAAACATGAGGGAGTTCTTCTGCCCACTTGCCCTTTGCTTTTTCTAACCTTTTCTTCAATCCATCCAAAACGACCTTGTTTGATGCCTTTGCCTGACCATTTGCTTGGGGATATGCTGGTGTGGAATTGTAGAACTCTATCTTGTATTCTTCACAAAAGCCTCTAAAGATTCTGCCATCGAACTGAGTACCGTTGTCTGATATTAAGGCTTTTGGTATACTGAATCGAGTGATGATGTTCTGCCAAACAAACTTCTTCACATCCTTCTCCTTGATTGATGCCAGTGCCTCTGCCTCCACCCACTTTGTGAAGTAGTCTGTTGCTGCAAGAAAGAATCTCCCGTTGCCGGGTGCCATTGGAAGTGGCCCTACTATGTCTAGGCCCCACATTGCGAAGGGCCATGGGCTAGTGAGAGGTAGAAGTTCTCTGGCAGGTCGGCGTATTTGGTGGGTAAATTTCTGACATTTCTCGCATTTTTTGACGTACTTCTCTGAATTTGCTTGCATGTATGGCCACCAATATCCTTGTGAAATTGCTCTGTATGCTAATGATCTTCCTCCTTGGTGGCTTTCGCACACCCCTTCGTGTATTTCAAACAAGAATGCTTCTACTTTGTTGGGGTGGACACACTTTAGATAAGGTCCTGAGAATGACTTTTTGTACAATGCCATAGATGGGGAGAGCCAGAATCATTGCGACTTTGCTCAAATTTTGTTGACTTCTTTCTTGTCTTCTGGTAAGATGTCGTGTTTTAAGAACAGTATGATGGGATCCATCCATGAGGGGCCTAATTCGGCACAACATACCTCTTCTACTTTGTGGTCTTCAATGCTTGGTCTCGGTAGGTAATCAATTAGTAGTGGGTGAGGGATGGATGTATCTGCCATTGACGCAAAGCCTACTAGTTCGTCTGCTCTGCTGTTTTCCTCCTTGCCAATCTGTTTTATCCTTACTACTTCAAATTTCTTGATCTCTGTTCTGACCAATTCTTGGTACTTGGCCATCCTGTCATCCTTTACTTCATAGTCGCCAGAAATTTGGTTTACCACCAGCTGTGAGTCGCTGTAGACCATTAATTCGGTGGCCTTCAAGTAGAATGCTGATTTGAGTCCTGCAAGAAGTGCTTCATACTCCGCTTCGTTGTTTGATGCTGGGAAGCCAAGGTTGATTGCTTGCTCCACAACCAGGCCGTCTGGTGAGATGAGGACTATGCCAAGTCCTGCACCATGCCGGTTGGATGCTCCGTCCACAAAGAGCTTCCACATCTCTCCAACGAACAACTTCCAGCAAATGGAGTGGTCAGATGATGTCGTGGGGTCAAGAATGTTGCTGGTGTTTTCTTCAAGGTCCATGCTTGCTGTCTGCCCCTCGCTATCTGATTGTACCAAGTCTTTTTTTGTTGGTGAGTCTTGGCTCGGTGTAGCATGGTTCGCTTCTGCCTTACTCTCTTTATTCTGGTCTGCCTTGGGGTCTGACTGAATATCCTACACCAGGGGTTGCGCTATTCCGGCGTTAACTTTTATCCCTGGTTTGGTTGTATCAGTCAGGTCGACTGGGCAGATATGATGAATTCTAGGGGTGAATTCTGCGACAAAGTCTGCCAAAACTTGGGCCTTTATCGCGGTTCTGGGTTGGAACTTGATGTCGAATTGTCCCATATAGCGATCACGGTTGTCCATTTACTGTTCTGTTGTATTCCGGACTCGATTCCGTGGAGTTGGTAGTTGTATCTATCTTGTTGCTATCCTTTAAATCCATTGTTTGAGTTTTAGGATGTTTATGGGCTTGTGTTGAACAGGTGGGTTAAGCCTTGGTCTAAATCCTTGTTGCCCAGATTTTTGGTGTTACGCTTGAGCGGGTTATTCTGCGCTCGAGCGGAGTTTGGTTTCTAGTTTACCGCTCGAGCGGGTGTTCTGGCGCTCGAGCGGAGATTGCATACTCCCAGTAATTCGTGTCCCTGTAAAACTTCTGCAGATGTGTTTTCTACGCTCGAGCGGGTTTTCTGCGCTCGAGCCGGTAGCGCTCGAGTGGGATTGTTGGCGCTCGAGCGGGTAGTACTGTCTTGGTAAGGGTTCTGGGAGAGGGAGATTTACGCTCGAGCGGACTGGTTTTCTCACTCGAGCGGATGTACTTTATTCCTGTGTCTTGGCGCTCGAGCGGGACTTATTGCGCTCGAGCGTGGCCAGATTTTTGTTCTTGACGCTCGAGCGTTGTGTTTTCCGCTCGAGCGGGAATGTCGTATAACAGAGGGTAGCTAGGCATTTTTTTGAATCACTTTCTACACTTCCTCTCTCTCTCTTACTTTCTAAAAAGATATTTTGAGAGCCTCTCTCTCTAGAAACTCCCTTCTCTCTAGGGTTACATCTAGTTAGAGTACTTTCCTTCCCTTTGCCCTTTGTAAAGGTTGTGTTGATCATCGAGGGCTTCATTTTGATCCGTGAATCTTGGAGTTTCGAGCATTATAGTTTTCTACATCTTCTCCTCTTGGGCTCCGAATTTGAGGTAGGGATTCCTACTCACTCTTATGGTCTTTAACATAGATTTTTTGTGATTTTGATAAAGTGTTGAAGTTGGGAAATTTTGGGACTTAGGGTTTCAAAATGTCAAAGAGGGTTTTATTATTTTGATTCTAAAATGAGTATTTTGGGTTTCAAAATAGCGGTATTGATGTTGGTTGTTGATATATGGACCATTGGGTCAATATTGAAAAAATGGGGGAGAAAGCCCTAATTCGTTGTGTAAATTAATTGGTATAATTAATTTGGGAAAAGTGTTGGTATTTGGAATTGAGTTGGAAATAATGAAATTGACCCATTATATGGTAGAATAGTGGAGTTGGATTTGTTAATCACTCACTTTTGAAAACATTGATATTTTATCTGTTGGTGCTTTTATTATCTGTTTAGAAATAATTGCTTGGGCTACCGGTGGAGGGTAGTTTTGATTGTTGTAGACAATGCATGATGATTAGGCAAACTAAAACTAATCAATTGGTTATGTCATAGAGTATGACGGTTGGTAGAATACATTAACGTTATGTATTGATTGATTGTGTATATGACCTATGTGTATATACATTGTGTGTGTGGGAGGAGATAGGGGATGTACTCCACGGTTTAGGGGAAGATAGGGGATGGACCTCTAAACCGGATATTGTTTGGGAGGAGATAGGGGATGGACTCCACTGATACAGCTCATATGCTTGTCAGATAATGTGTTGATACAGCTCATATGCTTATCTATGGAAGTGTTGATACAACTCATATGCTTATCTATGGAAGTGTTGATACAGCTCATATGCTTATCTGTTGAAATGTGGATACATCTTGTATGCTTATCTGTTGAGATGTTGATACAACTAATGTGTTTATCTATTGAGAAATGGGAAATATTTAATATGAGTTACTGTCTCATAGAAATGATTGGCCAGGTTCTGAGCCATTGATACAAATTGTGAAACTGTTAAGAAATGGAAAGTGGAATGAAACATAGTCGCAGTGATTATAAAATGGAGATGGGTTATGAATTCATTTATGGAAATTGAACATTTATCAATTGCTAATGTCTTAGTTATTGCTCATACTGTGTTTAGCATATCTCTACTGGGCGTTGGCTCACCCTATATGGGACATTATTTTCAGGTACAGGTAGCATGCCACCTCCAAGGACATAGCTTGGATGATGATGAGAGTTGAAGACTCTTTTTGGTTGTTTTATTTGTATTACATGTATAGCAAGCCAAGGGCTTATTTTGTATGGAGTTAGTACTCTTCTTTTGTGTAACCAATTGTTGACTTGGAAAGCTGTAAGCCTATAGGGCATTTGCTTTTGTTGTTAACATGTAACACTGTTGTAAGAACTACTCTGATGAATAGAAATGGTTAATTTCTTTTGTATAATGCATGTCTAAAGTGATGGATTTATGTATTTATTTTGGGGCGTTACAACTTGGTATCAGAGCGTACCGGGTTCGAATACTTTGGGTACGTGGGAAGTGATTAGTATCACAATGGGCTTGTCTCGCTTGATAGAGACTTAGTAGTAGTGTCATATGCTACGTGTTTAAATTGATAACATGCTTATGTGACTATGTGGGTATGGAGTGTAGTTTCTAGGATGTTGATTGGATCCTTGGGTTTCTGGGAGTCTTGTTGGAAAAGCACTTGATCAATGCTGTTTCTAACCGGAACTCTAGTAACGCCCTGGGACTATCATTATCCGGAAATGAAATTCGTAATTGTTTACGTGATTATGTGCTTACGTGGAGTGAATTACAGTTGTCCATGCATTAGGACACGAGTGTTATAGCCTCGGCACATTTGTGAATGTGCTAATAGTCTTGGTTACCTTTATTAGGATGTCAGGACGAGGGCATGGTAGGCGTGGCAGGCATGGTAGGCGAGAGATGCCTTTACCGGATGACATTCCGGCAGTGCAGGAGGGAGTTGGTCAGGCCAATGTAGCCAAGCCAACGGGTCAGCAGGCTATGGGCGCCTTGGCCCGAGAGATAGCGGGAGCTTTGGGTATTCTCAGAGCTGAGAATCAAGTTACTGAGGCAGGACCTTCTTTCTTGAAGAAGGAGTTCTTCCGGTCTAATCCGGACGAATTTGTTGGGGATCCGAAAGAGCCACTTAAGGCTGATGAGTGGTTGGAACAAATGGAGAAGACGTTTGAAATGCTTGGCATCGAGGACGGGGCTTTAAAGGTGACCTTGGCATCCTTCCAATTGAAGGGAGATGCGGGTCAGTGGTGGAAGTACGAGAAGGGTCGTGTTGGTGGTGTGTGGGAGGCTTTTGCGAACACCTTCCAGGAGAAGTTTTTGTCTTCAGCTGCTAGGGAGAAGCTGAGGGAGCAGTTTTGCCAGCTTAAACAGCAGGGCTTGTCAGTGGCCGAGTTTGAGGCTACTTTTACTAGTCTGTCCAGGTTTGCACCTGAACTTGTGGCGTCCGAGGAACGCCGTTGTTTTGAGTTTGAGCGGAAGGTGAGGCGTGGGCTCAAGTTGAGGATTGGAGGGTCGTTTATCAGGGAGTACAGACGTTTGGTTGATGATGTAGCTCATATGGAGCTCATGATGCAGGAGGAGGAGGGGCAGAGAGGCTCCAAGAGGAGCCAAGATGGTCAGAGTGATGGCAGGAGACAGAGAGGTTCTAACCCTCAGCAGTCTCAGGGTGGTTTGGCTAGATCGACCTTCCCAGTGCCGAGTGTAGGCTCCAGGAGAGGTAGTCAGGGAGGCTTGACTTATTTTGCGTGTGGCTGGCTGGGTCACAAGTCTTCAGTTTGCCCGCAGAAGGGAGGGGGTCAGCGAGCTACTTCATCTTCAGCTAGACCTCAGGGCCAGAGTCAGGGCAGGGGCCAGCCCTTGTCTTGTTATCAGTGTGGTTAGCCTGGGCACTTGAAGAGGTATTGCCCGCAGTTGGGTGCCACATCGGAAGCGTCTGGTTCTAGGCAGACGCAGGGTTATCAGCCAGCTCAGTCTGTGCAGGCCTCGAGGGCCAATCCAGGAGCTTCGTCATCCCAGTCAGTGCATCAGTCTTTTGCTCCTAGAGGTGAGCAGGTGGATCAGGGGCCTACAGGGCGCGTGTATGCTGTTACCGCGCAGGACCTAGTACCAGCTCCATCAGTAGTGAGAGGTACCTTTTTGTTTTGCAACTCGGTTGCTAGTGTATTGATTGATACAGGTGAGTCCCATTCTTTTGTATCTGTTGCATTTGCATCTGTGTTAGAGTTGGAGTTGGCACTGTTAACATCTCCTATTTGTGTAGTATCGCTTGTTGGGGGTGAGTTGATTTTGAAAGACGGATGTAGGAGTTGTGATATAGAGGTCGCCGACCGTAGGCTTCCTTTTTCCTTTGTTGTTATGGCCATGAAGGGCTTTGATGTTATTTTGGGTATGGACTGGCTATCGTCATACCGGGCCGTTATTGATTGCTACCGTCAGAGGGTCACAGTTTGTACCTTGAGCGGGGAGTGTTTCCATTTCTTGGGGGATCAGGATGGTAGTGTGTTGCCACCGATGTATGATCTGCGAGGACGGAGTGAGCTTAGTGGTCTACTTGCTAGCTTCATGAGTGGTGAGTGTGATGGGACCCAGATCATGTTACCGAGGGTGGTTTGTGAGTATTTGGATGTTTTTCCCGAGGACCTCATTAGTTTGCCACCTCATGAGAGATAGAGTTTTCTATTGATTTAGTGCCCGGCACGGCGTCGATTTCTATGGCACCGTATCGTTTTGCCCCAGCCGAGTTGAGTGAGTTGAAGATTCAGCTCCAGGAATTGCTAGATAAGGGTTTCGTTCGCCCTAGTGTTTCACCGTGGGGAGCACCGGCCCTCTTTGCTAAAAAGAAAGATGGTGCCTTGAGATTGTGTATCGACTACCGGAAGTTGAATCGTGCTACGGTTAAGAATAAATACCCTATGCCCCGTATAGATGATTTGTTTGACCAGTTGAAGGGTTCCCGTTGTTTCTCTAAGATAGATTTGAGATCGGGCTACCACCAGTTGAGGGTCAGGGAGGAGGATATTCCGAAGACGGCATTCCGTACGCGGTATGGCCATTATGAGTTTCTGGTGATGCCATTTGGGCTTACCAATGCACCGGCAGTCTTTATGGACTTGATGAACCGGATCTTCCGGGAATTCTAAGATCGCTTCGTGGTCGTTTTCGTGGACGACATTCTGATTTATTCACCTTCCGAGGAGGAGCACGAGAAACACTTGAGAGTGGTGCTGGATTTACTTAGAGCCCATAGGCTGTATGCCAAGTTTGGGAAATGTGAGTTCTGGCTAGAAGATGTCAAATTCTTAGGCCATGTAGTATCCGGAGAAGGGGTGTCTGTTGAAACGTCCAAGGTAGAGGCAGTGCAAGGTTGGGCACAGCCTAAGAGTGTGTTTGAGATCCGCAGTTTTCTGGGATTAGCTGGGTATTACCGTCGGTTTGTGAAAGATTTCTCCAGGCTAGCTTCGCCGTTGACTAGATTGACGCGGAAAGGGGTTAAGTTTGTGTGGAGTGAGACTTGCGAAAAGTCGTTGCAAGAGTTGAAGGTTAGATTGACCACCGCTCCGGTTTTGATTATCCCGGAGAGAAGGTTGGGTTATGCGGTTTATTGTGATGCCACACGAGAGGGTTTGGATTGTGTGTTGATGCAAGAGGGGAAAGCGGTAGCTTATGGCTCACATCAGTTGAAAATACACGAGAAGAATTACCCTACACACGACTTAGAGTTAGCCGCAATAATTTTTGCCTTAAAGATTTGGGGACACTACCTTTATGGTGAGAGGTTCGAGGTGTTCTCGGACCACAAGAGTTTGAAGTATCTGTTTACACAGAGAGACTTAAATTTGAGGCAGAGAAGGTGGATGAAATTCATTGAGGACTACGATTTTGAGTTGCACTATCACCCGGGAAAGGCCAATGTTGTGGCCGATGCCCTTAGCAGAAAATCCATTAGTGATGTAGCTTGTATAGCCATCCAGGAGTGGGAGATGTTGGGTGCACTTGGCGAGTTCGGTTTGCTTCTGGGCGAATTCGTTGAGGTCGCGACCTTGTTTTCTGTTGTTGCACAGCCTACCCTTGTGACTCGGGTGTTAGAGGCACAGAGAGGTGACCTTGAGGTAGAATCCCTCCGAGAGAAGATTCCCAGTGGGAAAGTTGAGAAGGGTTTAACGGTGTATCCCGACTTGAGTGTGAGATACAGAGACCGTTTGTTTGTGCCGGAGTCTTGCCGAGAGGAAGTACTCCGAGAGTTTCACCATTCACGACTTGCGGTACATCCGGGAGGCACTAAGATGTATCGTGACTTGGGTCGCCAGTTTTGGTGGCGGGGTATGAAGAGAGATGTGGCTGCTTTCGTATCAAAGTGCCTTACGTGCCAGCAAGTGAAAGCCGAGCATCAGAGGCCAGCGGGTTTGTTGCAATCCTTGCCTATTGCCGAGTGGAAGTGGGAGCATGTCACTATGGACTTCGTTGTAGGTTTTCCGAGGACTCAGCGGGGTAGTGATGCTATTTGGGTGGTTGTAGACCGGTTGACCAAGTCAGCGCACTTTATTCCCATGCGCGTGAGAGATTCGGTAGATCTTCTTGCCGACTTGTATATCCGGGACATAGTGAGATTGCACGGGGTCCCAGTGACGATCGTCTCAGATAGAGATCCTCGTTTTACTGCTAGGTTGTGGCAGAGTTTGCAGAGTGCTTTGGGCACTAAGTTGACCTTTAGTACGGCTTATCATCCTCAAACTGACGGGCAGTCTGAGCGTACTATTCAGATCCTTGAGGATATGCTTCGAGGGTGTGTCCTTAACTTTAATGGGACGTGGGAGAGGCACTTGCCCTTGGTGGAGTTTGCCTATAACAACAGTTTTCACTCTAGCATCAGTATGGCACCGTTTGAGGCCTTGTATGGCCGACCGTGTAGGTCTCCAGTTTGTTGGGCTGAGGTGGGTGATGCACCTTTGTTGGGTCCGGAGTTGGTTAGGGAGACGACGGAGAAAGTTGAGCTTATCCGTAGAAGGCTTGTTACAGCCCAGAGTCGCCAAAAGAGTTATGCCGACCGTAGGAGGAGACCTTTGGCATTTGAGATAGGTGATCATGTTTTCTTGAAAATATCACCTAGGCGAGGTTTGATGAGGTTTGGGAAGAGTGGGAAGTTATCCCCTCGATTTATCGGTCCCTTTGAGATCCTTGAGAGGATTGGGGAGGTTGCTTATCGGTTGGGTTTGCCACCGCAGTTGTCCGGGGTTCATGACGTATTTCATGTTAGTATGCTTCGGAAGTATGAGCCGGATCCGTCTCATGTGTTAGATTGGACCGACTTAGAGGTAGATGAGGATGCCTCGTATGAGGAGAGACCGGTTCGGGTCTTGGATAGGCGAGATCAAGTCTTGCGAGGCAAGACTATCCCCTTGGTAAAAGTTTTGTGGAAGCATCATGGAGTGGAGGAAGCCCCTTGGGAACGTGAGCCTGATGTCCGTGAGAATTATCCGGACTTATTTGTTGATGTATAATCATGTATTGAAATTTTGTAGTATTGTGGAACTTTAAGAGCATTATATATGTCTTAAATTGTAAAACATTGTGAATGTTTTGATTAATGGAAGCTATGTTAACATTATGTATGTTAAGTATATTGTGAAAAATGCAAGCATGATATTAATGTTGCATGTGTTGTGGAATTGTGGAAAATGAGTTGAAATTGGTAGATTTCAAAGGAATGCATGATGATAATGCAGGTTGTTGTGTACAATGTGAAATGCCTCTTGAAAAGAGATGGAATTGACCGGTAACAGGTCGGAATGTTTAATATTATGTTGTAATATTGTTGGGAATGGGGAAAACTTGCTTTAGAAAAACCTGTGTTTAATTTCGGGGACGAAATTCTTTAAGGAGGGAAGGTTATAGCGATCCCGGTTGTCCCTTTACTGTTCTGTTGTATTCCGGACTCGATTCCGTGGAGTTGGTAGTTGTATCTATCTTGTTGCTATCCTTTAAATCCATTGTTTGAGTTTTAGGATGTTTATGGGCTTGTGTTGAACAGGTGGGTTAAGCCTTGGACTAAATCCTTGTTGCCCAGATTTTTGGTGTTACGCTCGAGCGGGTTATTCTGCGCTCGAGCGGAGTTTGGTTTCTAGTTTACCGCTCGAGCGGGTGTTCTGGCGCTCGAGCGGAGATTGCACACTCCCAGTATTTCGTGTCCCTGCAAAACTTCTGCAGATGTGTTTTCTACGCTCGAGCGGGTTTTCTGCGCTCGAGCGGGTAGCGCTCGAGCGGGATTGTTGGCGCTCGAGCGGGTAGTACTGTCTTGGGGAGGGTTCTGGGAGAGGGAGATTTGCGCTCGAGCGGACTGGTTTTCTCGCTCGAGCAGATGTACTTTATTCCTGTGTCTTGGCGCTCGAGTGGGACTTATTGCGCTCGAGCGTGTCCAGATTTTTGTTCTTGACGCTCAAGCGTTGTGTTTTCCGCTCGAGCGGGAATGTCGTATAACAGAGGGCAGCTGGGCATTTTTTTGAATCACTTTCTACACTTCCTCTATCTCTCTTACTTTCTAAAAAGATATTTTGAGAGTCTCTCTCTCTCTCTAGAAACTCCCTTCTCTCTGGGGTTTGATCTAGTTAGAGTATTTTCCTTCCCTTTGCCCTTTGTAAAGGTTGTGTTGATCGTCGAGGGCTTCATTTTGATCCGTGAATCTTAGAGTTTGGAGCATTTTAGTTTTCTACATCTTCTCCTCTTGGGCTCCGAATTTGAGGTAGGGATTCCTACTCACTTTTATGGTCTTTAACATAGATTTTTTGTGATTTTGATAAAGTGTTGAAGTTGGGAAATTTTGGGACTTAGGGTTTCAAAATGTCAAAGAGGGTTTTATTATTTTGATTCTAAAATGAGTATTTTGGGTTTCAAAATAGCGGTATTGATGTTGGTTGTTGATATATGGACCATTGGGTCAATATTGGAAAAATGGGGGAGAAAGCCCTAATTCGTTGTGTAAATTAATTGGTATAATTAATTTGGGAAAAGTGTTGGTATTTGGAATTGAGTTGGAAATAATGAAATTGACCCATTATATGGTAGAATAGTGGAGTTGAATTTGTTAATCGCTCACTTTTGAAAACATTGATATTTTATCTGTTGGAGCTTTTATTATCTATTTAGAAATAATTGCTTGGGCTACCGGTGGAGGGTAGTTTTGATTGTTGTAGACAATGCATGATGATTAGGCAAACTAAAACTAATCAATTGGTTATGTCATAGAGTATGACGGTTGGTAGAATACATTAACGTTATGTATTGATTGATTATGTATATGACCTATGTGTATATACATTGTGTGTGTGGGAGGAGATAGGGGATGTACTCCACGGTTTAGGGGAAGATAGGGGATGGACCTCTAAACCGGATATTGTTTGGGAGGAGATAGGGGATGGACTCCACTGATACAGCTCATATGCTTATCAGATAATGTGTTGATACAGCTCATATGCTTATCTATGGAAGTGTTGATACAACTCATATGCTTATCTGTTGAAATGTGGATACATCATGTATGCTTATCTGTTGAGATGTTGATACAACTAATGTGTTTATCTATTGAGAAATGGGAAATGTTTAATATGAGTTACTGTCTTATAGAAATGATTGGCCAGGTTCTGAGCCATTGATACAAATTGTGAAACTATTAAGAAATGGAAAGTGGAATGAAACATAGTCGTAGTGATTATAAAATGGAGATGGGTTATGAATTGATTTATGGAAATTGAACATTTATCAATTGCTAATATCTTAGTTATTGCTCATACTGTGTTTAGCATATCTCTACTGGGCGTTGGCTCACCCTATATGGGACATTATTTTCAGGTACAGGTAGCATTCCACCTCCAAGGACATAGCTTGGATGATGATGAGAGTTGAAGACTCTTTTTGGTTGTTTTATTTGTATTACATGTATAGCAAGCCAAGGGCTTATTTTGTATAGAGTTAGTACTCTTCTTTTGTGTAACCAAGTGTTGACTTGGAAAGCTATAAGCCTATAGGGCATTTGCTTTTGTTGTTAACATGTAACACTGTTGTAAGAACTACTCTGATGAATAGAAATGGTTAATTTCTTTTGTATAATGCATGTCTAAAGTGATGGATTTATGTATTTATTTTGGGGCGTTACATCCCAACTCTACTGCCCACTTCAAGATTCGCCCAGAAAAGTTTGCCCTCTCAAGCAAAGCTTTTAATGGGAAAGCTGTGACGACGACTATGGTGTGGGCGTGAAAGTAGTGCGATAACTTTCTCGAGGCCATCATTAAGGCTAAGGCCAGTTTTTCTAGTGGCAAATACCTTATTTCGGCACCCAGCAATGTCTTGCTGACATAATAGATGGGCAGATGTCGAAATCCTTCCTCACGAACCAATACTGTGCTAATTGCGTGCTGAGAGACCGCCAGGTATAGGAAGAGTTCTTCTCCAGGTATTGGGGTGACCAGCAGTAGTGGAGAGGACATGTATTCTTTCAAGCTTTTCAGAGCGCGGTCGCATTCTCCGTCCCATTCAAACTTGGCTTTTAATGCTTGAAAAAATGGTCATAGTCTGTCTGACGACCGGCTAATGAATCGGTTGAGTGCAGCTGCCATGCTGGTGAGATGCTGCACTTCTTTTACTGAGTTAGGCCTCTCTAGATCCTGAATAGCTTTGATCTGGGAGGGGTCTGCCTCAATACCCCGGTTGGTCACTAGGAAGCCCAGGAATTTGCCAGATCCTACACCGAACGCGCACTTGGATGCATTAAGGCGTAACTTGTGCTTCTTCAGAATCTGGAACATCTCACCTAGGTCCCTTAGATGGTCATTCTCATCCTTGCTCTTGACCACCATGTCATCGATGTAAGCCTCCATTGTTCTGCCTAACAACGGCTCAAACATCTTGGTGACCATTCTCTGGAATGTTGCCCCTGCGTTCTTTAGGCCAAAGGGCATGACCTTATAGCAATACAGTCCTCTTGGAGTGGTAAAGGATGTGACCTCCTGGTCTGGTTCATACATGGCAATCTGATGGTAGCCTCTGTATGCATTCAGAAAGCTAAGTCGGTTGTGCCCTGCTGTTAGGTCTACCAATTGATTTATCCGTGGTAGGGGGAAGCTGTCTTTTGGGCATGCTTTGTTGACTGTCTTATAGTCGACGCAGACACGCCATTTGCCATTCTTTTTTGGTACCACGACTGTGTTGGAAATCCATCTGGGGTAGTACACCTCTCTGATAGCTCCTGCCTCCAGCAGGTTTCCTACTTCTTCTGCCATTATTTCGGCGTGGTGGAGTGCCGATCTGTGAGTGCGCTGAATGATTGGTTTGGCGGATGGGTGGACATTGAGTTGGTGACAGATGAAGTTTGGATCAATGCCTGGCATGCCGTAGGGTGTCCAGGCAAACACTTCGATGTTAGAGGTCAAGAATTCCAAGACCTCTAATCTCTCAGTGCTGGACAACGACGATCTGAGCAAAAAGAACTTATCCGGGTTCTTATCATCTATTCCTACCTTTACCAAGTCTTCCACCGCTTTTTGGTCAGCTGCTTTGCCGACATCTGTGAATAGCTCATTGCTCTCAGGTTCTTCCACCGAATGAACATATCCCTTGGCAGCGCGGCAGCCATTAACCGTGACAAAGCATTGCTTGGACATAATCTGGTCTCCAAAGAGCTCTTCAATTACTCCGGTTCCGTTGGGGAACCACATTACTTGATGGTAGGATGATGCTACTGATTTCATGGCATGGAGCCATGTTCTTCCCAAGATTATGTTGTAAGTGGAAGGGACCTTCAACACCCAAAATTCCACTTGTTTTGTCACACTCCCTGCCCTGACTGGCAGGATAATTTTGCCAACTGGCCATTCCGGCATTGAGTTGAATCCGATCAGGGGGGATACAGCTGGTGCCAGGTCTTTGTCCTCCAATTTCAGTTGTTTGAAGGTGTCGTAGTACATTATCTCACACGAGCTACCTTGGTCTATCAGAATTCGCTTGACGTCATAGTCCTTGATGAGGAGGGTGACGACCAGTGCATCGTTGTGGGGGCAATATATTCTTTCCAAGTCCTTGTCTGAAAAAGACATGACGTTCGTGGCTTCTGTCCTCCCCTTTTTGATGGTAGGTTGGGCACTTAGTATCTCCCTTAAGTACTCAGCCTTCTTGATCGATCCTTTGAGCTCGCATACACGCTCAGGTTCGAATACCCCATGCATTACATTGATCACACCTTGAGGTGGGGCGTCAATTGGCATTCCATTGGGGTTATTGTGGTCCTGGGGGGCTGGTTGCGTCCCTCCTTCAATGTATTTATCCAAGTGACCGGCTGTCACCAACTCCTCCAGATGCTGTCTCAATGGCATACAATTTTCAGTGCGGTGCCCATTTTCTTTGTGGAAGGTGCATCGTGACCTTTCGTCGTAGTCTTTCTGTGCTTCTCCAAGCTTAGCTGGCCATCTGACGAAAGGTTCATCGCGTATTTCACTCAGAATCCGGTAGATCAGTTTCTTGAATACCGTGGTTATGGCAGTGCGGACTCTCAACCATCTTTTATCCTAGTCCTCTCCGTTGTCTCGCCTGCCTCGTCCGTTTTTGTTCGGACGTTCTACCGCGTTGATCTTTGTTGTGGTCTTCTTATCTGGTACTGCTGTCGTGCCAGATTTTGTTTTGGCACGGGCGCCATCCTCTTCCACCCTGATGTGCTGATGTACTCTTTCCATCAAGGCTTCCATGGTGAGGGGCGGCGTCATGGTGATTGAGTCCCTTAGTCTGTTTCCGACTGGAAGGCCTCTTTTGTACTGTGCAATGGCGAGATTGGTGGGGCAGTCCTCAATTTGGTTGAATGTTTCCCAGTAGCGACTATTGTAGGATCTTAGTGTTTCCTTTTCGCCCATGTCGATGGAGAGTAACTGGTCAATCTCCACCGGGGTTTTGGTGTTCGTTCTGAACCTTGTGACGAATGCCTCCGCCAATTGTGCCCAGGAGGCTATGCTGCCATCTGGAAGTTTTTCGAACCAAGTCAAGCCTAGGTCTCCAAGGCTTGATGGGAAGAGGATGCACATCAAAGCCTCGTTTCGCCGATATACCGCCATAACCTGGCGGAAGTGGCTTAGGTGTATGTAAGGGTCCGTCTTCCCCTCGTATGTGGTGAATTTGGGTTGAAGGAAACCTGAAGGAAGGGGCGCGTTTTTAATTGCCGGAACGAACGGCGATGTCTGCAGCCTTGCTAATGCTTTGTCTGTTGGTTCGTAGGCAGGGCGCGGCAACGACATTCCGACCTCGACGCTTCCATGCGTCCGAGGAGCCAACCGCTGAAGGGCAGATACCTTGCGAGGGTTGCGTGCCCTAGTATCCTCCTTCCATCGTGCCTTTTCTTCCAACATGTTCCGCAAATCGGACGATCTTGGCAACTTCGTTTTCCTGGATGATGTCTGGTGCGAGCGCGAGGGTCGATAGGTACTTCCCTCTGTGTAAGACCTCAATGATCTCATTCTCTCAAACCTGGAGAAACGAGTTCTGGAGGTTTTGGATTGAGTGTCGCCTGTCCTGAGGCTTCTACTCTCTGCTTGTGATGGTATGGAATGCCTTCCACGGTCTTCTGAGCAGCGAGAGGGCGTCTTGCTTTTGCACCCCTCTCCTGTCGCCACTCCTTTTCCCTTCATCTGGCGTTTCATGGCCTCCATGTCCGCCGCCATCTTTCTTATTAATTCATCTTGCTCCTTCACGCGGTCCTCCAGAACTTGAGGATCAATCCTCCTCCTTTGTCTGTCAGGACTTCGTGAACGAGAGTGATGGAGGCTGTTAGTCCGCCTCCTCCCCCTTGTATCCCTCCTGGGATTTTGTCGCTGTGGCTCTAAGTCCGCCATGGGAGGGATAGAAGGTAGGCCTTTGCGTCTTGCACCCCCCCTCCAGTGTTTGTCCGTCGATGGCGGACTGGGGAAAATCTTCGTTGTGCGCCATTGCTTCTAAAGAGGAGAAGCTTGATCAAGAGGTTTTGTTCTTGTCTGAATTCCCACAGACGACGCCAATTGTACGGGAAAGAAATAAACCTTATCGTATAATCCTGTTGATCAATTCTGCGCTCCTCCAAATGTCGTCGCTTTACTCCCTGAAAACACAAACGTGAGCTAGCCGGCGGGTGTGTGCCGGAAACCCCTCCGATGCCTAAGTCAGAAAAATAGACAAAGACAAAAAGCTCTGTGTATCATAGTTGTGTGTTACCTCTCCATAGGTGATGTCTGTGAGCTTTTATAGGTTCCGTGTGACACAATCCTAATAGGACTCTTACTCCTCCATGTAGAGTCCTCCTAGGATTCACACTCCTGAAAGATAATGCTTATCCTTCAACACCACCCTCACTGCTTAAACCAAGTGAGATGGTTTTACCTCGGCAAGATGACCATACGACCGAGATAACTGTCAGATCGGCTCTTTACTTCCTCACTTCTACCTCGGCTTTGTACGCCAAGACCGAGCTATTTGTAGAAGAGTTGGACCGAGCTAACCAAGAACAAAAGTCCCGAAGAGGATCCGTATACCTCGGTTAAAGATTACGACCGGGCCAACCAATTTGGCCGTGGCGACCGAGATAACAATAAGGCCTTCTTGGACCGAGCTAATGAAAAAAGCCATTTTACTCCGCCTTTCTTACTACGGCCCAAAGCGGCCCATTACCCAATCTCGGCCCAATTTATTCATATAAATTACCCTCTCACCATATTTTTGAAATTTATAATTACATATTAACCATGACATTCTTTTATATGACATTTATGTTTTGTTTGAATAATGAATTTAGGGGAAACAAAATGAAATTAACTAAAAAAAAAAAAAATAGATTGCATTTTTTTATAGCAATTATCTTCTTCTTCTTCTTCTTCTTCTTCTTCTTCTTCTTCTTTTATTTTTTATTTTTTATTTTTTTTTTACATTTGATTAAGCCAACCAAAAAAAGTGGAGGGGAAAAAAAAAAAAAAAACCTTCTTTGACTTCATTTTATTTTCTTCTGGTCTTTTTGTTTTTCATGCTCCTTTCATTATATAAATGTAAGATCCAAACAAAATTTTAAATCTATCATGATAAATTTATAATACTATGATAATTCAAATTATCTTATCTTAACATGAAATATAAAAGTGACAAATTATCCTTATTGACAGCGATTCTGGTTTAGACCCGACCCATTTTGTATCTTGGACTCGGGTTTCATGAACTTGTATTGTTGTTCATGTCTTCCCTTATACGTCCTTGAATTTGGCTATTGGATTGTAGTAATTGCATTTGGAACAGGTTGGTTGCTTGGTTTTCAAACTTTAGTTGAATTTTACTCCTTTGCTCAAGCGTCACTTCTTGCGCTCGAGCGGGCTTTGTGAACTCTCAGTACTTTTGTAAGTCTTCAGCACTACTAGGAAAGTGTATTCTATGCTCGAGCGGTGCTTTCCGCGCTCAAATGGTCTCCACTCGAGCGACCTTTCTTGAGCTCGAGCATTGGTGTGATAACCCTATCTTGTGTTAAGTTAATTAATCATGATTATGTCGTGATTATGTGATTAATTTGAATTTGGGTATTAATTGCATGATTATATATGATTTTGGCCTTATGTCTTTTCACCGTAGGAAGATCTGTTCAACTTACTGTTATAAACTAAAAATTGAAGGCCTTATCGGCCACAGAAACCGAAATTGACTACACCATTGTGATTAGCATAATTTTTAAAGCCAACGGTGAAATTTAATTGAAAACTGATTCGGAGCTAATTAATTAGTTTAAATTGAATTAATTAAGCACCATTGATCAGTCCTAATTAAGTGTGATTAGGGAAAGCCTATATAAATGAGCTAAGTATGCTTAAGCTTATATTTTTGAGCTCAAATCAAATTCTATACTCTAAAGAGAGAGGGCGAACTGAATTTAGAGAGAGAAAGGAGCCATTCTTGAAGAATTTGCAAGAGAACTCAAGTTTTGGAATGCTAGGCTCTAGAACTAGCTAAAATTATGAAGGTTGAAGCTCCTAGGTGAGTAATTGAGCATAAATTCATGAGTTTGAGTTTTTAATTTTGTGAATTCAAAGTTAAATAGTAATCAAGAACAAGAATTAAGTTGAATTTGATGAATTTGAAATCATTATAAACATGCATGTAAAAGATTGCCATGAATTTGTGTATTTGAACATGAAACATATGATCCATGTTGAATTTTGATTAAGATTCATGCTTTTGATCATCTTTTGCATCACTTAAGTTGAGAATGGAAGTTATATTCCACATGCAAGCACAATTCATGGAGGTATAAGTTTTGGTTGCATGAATTTGAAGTAATGAAAATAATTTTGGTATAAATTGAGTGTGCATGTAATTAATTCATGGGAATTTAACTTCATAATGTTGTAAATTTAGTATTTGTATCATGTTAGAAGATGTACAAGTGAATTATGGGTCATAACATGCAAGCTACATCAATTGGAATGCAAATTTGAAGCTCAAACAGCTTGTTGGAAATTCTAGAATTCGACTTCTCCGCTCGAGCGAAGGAGTTGCTGCTCGAGCAGAGAATGCAAGCAACCAGAAGTTTTGTAGACAGAGATGTCTGCTCGAGCGAGAGGAGTTACGCTCGAGCGACCACTCACATGTCTTGACTCCTGGCTTGAGCGACCAGGGTCACGGTCGAGCGCAAAAATGAGGTAACTAGTACTTTTGCAGACCAAAGGGGTCCGCTCGAGTGGAGAGCCGTATTTCAAAAATTTTAAAAAGAGGTTTTATGATTTGTTTTCCGTTCTCTTTCATTTCTAAGCACTCTTAGGCATACGTTGAGCATTGTAAATGGACTAAGAAGATAAAAAAGAGGGCTAAGAGGAATAAATAAATTAAAGAACGGATTTAATTGCTTGTGATCCATTATGTTCATGAAATGTGTAGGGTCAAGCGCAAGGGCAAATCATCTGGCAGATCACTGTGATTAATATACTGGTAAAGATACGTTCAAGTACGTTATTTTCGAAATGTTACTTCTGTATGAGCCTTATGGATTTGTATCTTGAAATAAGGATGAAAATATCAGTCCTTTACATATGACTAATTGAATACGAATGTGATCATGATTATGAGTATGAGACACACATAAATGCGAACATGAGAATGAATTGGGCCAAAGGCCGTTTGACATGAATGATTGGGCCAAAGGCTGTTTGGCATAAATGATTGGGCCAAATGCCGTTTGACATGAATGATTAGGCCAAAGGCTGTTTGATGTAAATGATTGGGCCAAAGGCCGTTTGATATGAATGAATCGGTCCTGAGGCCGTTTGATAAGAATGAATTGGGCCAGGGACCGTTTGATATGTTTTGGCCTAAGGCCGTTTGATGTAATAGATAGAAATATAAATGGGCCTATGGCCATTTGATATATCTGCTACAAATTTCATTCATGTAATTTCTTTATTTTGATATTATTCATTGGGCTATCACTCGCTCTCATTTATATGTGTGTAGGTGAGCAAAGAGATACCCAAACCCATCCTCAGTGAAAGTTATGAGAGAAGTCAAGTTTTGTGGAGTCAGCTTGAATGTCTTACGCACAAAATCTTGTTTTCTTTTGTTCGTTTGTTTACTATTTTGTTATCTTGGTGAGTATGTTGGATCACTATGTGCATAAGCTTTTTGTTTGGCTGACTATATATTTGAAAGTTCCTGGACATATAAGATGTTAATTATGTCTACATGTGTGAGTTATTATGAACTGTTTATGGAATGTTTTGCCTTACCATGTAAACACAGCTCATTGGACAAAATTTTTAAAGTCTGTTTCTGTTTTGGCCCCTTATTCTATTGGAAATATGTTTAATCAGGTTTGAGGTCATAGGTAATTCCTTGATTACTGGCCAGTTATGACCTTAACCCATAGGGGCAGGTTCGGGTCATGACAGTTGGTCTACTGCCTGCAAAACTACTGGAAGTGTGTATCCTGCACTCAAGAGCGGAACAACTTATCATGTCTGGGCGCTCGTATTTCAGTCCGTAAAAGTGACATTTTTCATCACTTTTTCATTTCACTCTCTCTCTAAACATTCCAAAAACCCTAGATATAGAGCTTCTCTCTCTAAAACTCACACTCTCTCTACATTTTCACCTAGATTTAGTGGTTTCTCTACCCGTGTGCCTTTGTTAAAAAGGTAGAGCATCTCAAGGGCTACATTTTCATCCGAATAGAGTTGGGTTTCGGCTTCATCCGAGTTTCTTTCTGGCTTTGTTCGTTTTCTAGCTTTGAGGTAGGGATTTTCTATACTCTTATATGACTCTTAACTTAGTTATTTGTTTTGTATAAACATTGAAAAATCTAGAAATCCCTTAGATGTTGATTTGTGATTATGTATCAATTTTAAGCAGTAAATAACAATCCTAATCAAATAATCAAGACAAATCGACACAACGATTTTACGTGGAAAAACCACAATTGGAGCATCTCCAATTATGATAAAAAAAATCACGGGCAAAAGCCACAAAACAATCCACTAAGAAGACATAAAGGAATTACACAAGTGTACTCTCAATTACCTAGTGAATACACGCCCAAATCGAACCGACCCTTATGTGCCTCTTCTAGCCCTGTCATCACCTTAGAATTGTCTTGCCCAATGTTGAATCCATAACGCCGATGTCAAATCATAACGATAAGCCACTCCAAAATCCACCAAAGCTTCAGCCTCGAATTCCCCAAAATCCATTGAAGAACAATTCTCTCTTTTGTATAGAATAAACAAACAATCTTTTGATGTATACTTCTTAAACCATGAGTTGAATACTCAATCAAACATAAAAAAAAAAAAAAAAAAAAAAAAACTAGCAAAATAGCCCCGGATATAAACCCTAATATCCAAGAAGAAGATCTGAAAGTCTAACCCTAAAATTTGACTGAAACACATATTTATAGCAAATTGTTCCGCGATCTCTGCTCGAGCACAGGAATGGCCGCTCGAGCAGACCTTGCTCGAGCGCAAGAAAGTTCGCTTGAGCGTAAAATCCCAACTTCCAGTACTTTCGCAAATAGGTCAAACTTTTGGAACCAAACTTCTCGATCCCCGACATAGTCAGCGAAGTGGTAAACATGAAAGAATAGACATCGCAATCTTCTCTGCAAGGCACAATTCGAGTTGGATTGGCATCTAAAAACTCGTAGCCTCACTAAATAAAAGTGCGAAAATAAGTACAACTGAAAGGAGTTTTTGTTAGGTTTTTACTCTTGGCAATCTCGTTTGACAAAACTCCTTTGAGTTGTAAGTTTGTTCGCACTTTTATTTCAGTGAGGCTATGAGTTTTTAGATGCGAATCCAACCCAAATTGTGCCTTGCAGAGAAGTTTTGTGATGTTAATTCTTTCAAGATTACCACTTCGCTGATTATGACGGGGGTCGAGCTGCCCAGTCAGCTCGCGGGGGAGGGGGCAGCGCCCCTTGGCAGGTCCGAGGCAGCGCCACGGCGGGGTCGAGGGGCAGCGTCCCCAAAGCAAAATGCAAAAATGCATTCAAAGTGCCTGTCCACTCGAGCAGAGAATGTTGAGTTCCAAAAGTTTATTCGCTTACAAAAATACTGGATGTTGTTTTTTCCTGCTCGAGAGGAACTTTCCGCGCTCGAGCGTAGGTCTGCTCGAGCGGCCAATCTGACACTCGAGCGAAGATCGCGGGACAGTTTTCTATAAATATGTGTTTCAGTCCAAATCTAGGATTACGCCTCCAGATCTTCTTCTTGGGTTCTAGGGTTTATATCTGGGGCTATTTTGCTAGTTTTCTTTGATGCTTCAATGAGTATTCAACTCATGGTTTAAGAAGCATACATCAAAGGTTTGTTTGTTTATTCTATACAAAAGAGAGAGTTGTTCTTCAGTAGATTCTGGGGAATTCGAGCCTGAAGCTTTGGTGGATTCTAGAGTGGCTCATCGTCAAGACAATTCTGAGTTGAAGACGGGGTTGGAAGAGGCACATAGGTGTTGGTTCAATTCAGGCGTGGATTCACTAGGTAATAGAGAGTATACCTGTGTAATTCCTTTATATCTTCTTAGTGGATTGTTTTGTGGCTGTTGCCCATGATTTTTTTATCATAATTGGAGGTGCTCCAATTATGGTTTTTCCACGTTAAAATCGTTATGTTGATTTGTCTTGATTGTTTGATTGGGCTTGTTATATACTGCTTAAAATTGATACATAATCACAAATCAATATCTAGGGGATTTCTAGATTTTTTAATTGATATCAGAGCGGGTCGCTCTTTTGTTTTTTTAAAACTTTTGAGTGAGATCTTGTTTGATTTGTGATAATAGATTCAATACGTGAGGGAAATTCTATGGTTCGACCACCCCTACTTGACGGATCCAATTATTCTTTTTGGAAAGCTCAGATGAGATTGTTTTTGAAATCTATTGATGAAAAAGTTTGGCAATCTGTCATGTATGGGTGGACTGAACCAACAATTACCGTTGATGGAGTAACTTTCCCCAAACCAATTGATAAGTGGGCCACAATTGATTACCAAAATAGTAGCTGGAATAGTAAAGCTATCAATTCTCTCTTTTGTGCTGTCACACCTGAAGAGTTTAGACGAATTTGCAATTGTGAAGTCGCAAAAGCGGCTTGGGATATCTTACAAACTATTCATGAGGGCACTCTTTCTGTTAAACGCTCAAAACTTCAAAGGCTCATGTCTAGTTTCGAAAACCTTTCAATGAAAGATAGTGAGACTTTTGATGAATTTTATGCGAAGTTGAGTGACATTGTAAATTCCAGCTTCAATTTAGGTGAAAAAATACCATAATCCAAAGTTGTGGGAAAAATTTTGAGATCCTTGCCCAATCGGTTCCAACCAAAAGTTACGGCTATTGAGGAGGCTCAAGATGTTGACAATCTCAAGCTGGATCACTTGGTTGGAAATCTCCAAACTTATGAGGCAGATAGGAATTTCAAAAAGAAACAAAAAGATGTTATTGCTTTTAGTAGTGCTCATAGAGTTAGAGAGGATTCTGATGAGGATTGTAAGATAGATTCCAAGATTATGATTGCTTTTGTTAAACAATTTAAAAAATCTTTTATGAAAAAGAATCATAATCTTTTGGAATCTACTCATACTCATAAATCTAAAGGCAAAGATAAACTCAAAATTAATTCTATAGCCAAGAAGGATAAAGGAAAGGTACAAGGGAACTCTGAAAGAGTCCAATGCTATGAATGCTAAGGATTTGGCCACTTTGCTTCAGAATGCCCTACTCGTTTGAAGAAGAAGAAAGCCCTCGCCATCACTTGGGATGATGAATCAGAATCTGATGAAGATGAAAGTGACAACGAAGATCAAGGCGAAGAGGGACATAAACAATTCCTTGCATTCATGGCGGCTTTTGAAACTGAAGGACGAACAGAATCCAAAGAGGTCAGTTGAGAATGCCACTGATGATGAATCCTCGGGAAGTGGTGATGAAGAGCTTGAGCAAGCTTATGAAAAGTTGTATAAGGAATCTCTTAACTTATCCAAATTAAATGACAAACTCACTATGAAACTCAAAGCATGTGAAAGTGAGAATGTCAAGCTAAAGAATGAGATTTCCGAGGCTAGGAGTGATGCCATCAAGATAGCTAATGATCAACAAGCTCTTTGTGTAAAACTCTTGACTTATGAGACAGAGAGGAATGAGCTACAGCAAATCTATGCCGTGTATGAAGAAAAGATTGAATCTCTCGATATGTCTGAAGTTGCTTTGGAAGAACTAATGGTCAAGAAAGAGGAAGAACTCAAGCGTGCTATGGCTACCATTGGTCTTTGGAATAGAGGATCAAAGGCTTTGGACAATATCATTGGGTCTCAACAAATGTGTTGTGACAAGAGTGGCATTGGCTTTGGTGATAACAAAGAGCAAAAATAGAGTGCATCTACATCTCATGATACAAGAACTCAAAGAAAGGGAGAACAAAAAATTCAACATGAGGATGGACTTCTCAAACCTCCTATAGTTGGTAATGCCAATGAAAAGAAGGTACACTCTGTTTTTATTTGTCATCATTGTGGTTTGCATGGTCATATTCGCCCTTATTGTTATACGTTACATGGAAAAGTGTCTCATAGAGATGGAAGAAATTCCAACACCTTGTGGGGTAAGAGACACTTCATTGGTGGTAATAAGGTTAAGGGTCAGTTTAGTCCTCGTTATTTTGATTTGCTTGAGACCAAACATGAACAGAGGCTGTGTTTTCCTAGTCTTAGGAATAGGAAGTTGGAAACCATGTCAAGACGGGTTCTCATTGAAAAGGAAGGGAATCACAACGGCAAGACACCACCCAAGAACCGCAATTCTCATAACTTTGTTCATACTAAAGCGGTTTGGGTGAGAAAACTTGACTTGTGTTAATTTGTTTATTCATTTTAGTTTTTGTGTTTCTGTGAGTTTTTTTTAGTCATTTAATGAATGCATGTTCGTTTTTTGACTTTCTTTGTTTTTTTTTAAAAAATGTGTGCCTGTTCGTTTTCTATTTTGCTTTGTTTAGAAAAAGAAAAAAAAATGAATGAAAACAAAAAATTCAAAAAGATTTTCTTAGTATGGTTTTACAAGCTTGATATTTTTTAGAAGTCCTTGGTGCATATTAGAATTGATGAGAATATCTATTACATGTTAATATGTGTGTGCTTTCTGTGGTCATTACTCATTTCGGATCATGTGTTCTTTGATTAGTATGTCTCATTCTGTACACACTCTTGGATTAGCAAATATTGGAGTCTTCCGCCTTAGTGATTTTCTTTTCTATGGACTTCTGGCATGGTATCTTTTGTTTTTCTAGAGGAATTGACCGAAACTAGCATATCTTGGGTGATGTTGAGTCTCTTAACCACCTTCCATCTTTTTGCATCTCCGCGGCTTTCCCCCTCTATTTTGTAGTCCAGCCATGAGGAAAAGGCTACCTCAGAGTCACCAACCAGGCCATCTTTATTATATCCATGCTTCTGTGGTTCGGTTTCCATACTCTTAAGCGTGTCAGCTGCCAATGAGTGTGCAAAAGAAAGAAACACAAAAAAATGTGCAAAAGAAAGAAAAAGAAAAAGATGTGAAAAAATAAAGGATTCATTGATTGAGGGGGAGCCTCCGCCTTTACTCACCAAATAACCCTTGATTCCTAGTAGTTTGACTTTCCGTAGTTGTGCTTAGATTCTCTTGACGGAGGTTTAGTAATCTGATCACTACTAGGATTTGAATCTAGTGTTTGTCGAACTCCAAGAGTCACACACACACTTTTATCATGGGATCTATGCTTTTCACATAATGCATCACTTTTTTTATGAGGAATCTTCTAGAGGCTGTGCACATTGTGTTGTCAAGTAATTATGCTTCTTGGATAATCTTGTGTGTTTAAAGGTACAAATCTGAAATTCCTTGCTTACTCCACCATATTATTTTTTTTCTTTTTTCTTCTTGTTTGCTTTTAGTGAGGGGAGTTTGGTTTATCATTACAAGGGTTTGTTAGCATGAGCACTTTGATTTGTTTGGTAAGGGAGATTGGCTTTAGTTGTTTTGCATGTTGCTATGCACTGTTTGCTTATTATTTCCTGCTTGCATGCTCCTGATATACTTACATCATCATATCATTGCTTGTGTGGTTTATGATCTTGCTTTAGTTGACTGAGCTTTCTTTGTCAAGTAGTGACAAAAAGGGGGAGAAAGTTGTTTTTCATGTATTCATGTCGTGTGACGGGTGCATATGTCGGGTGCATATGTCGGGTGCATGTGTCTTAGTCTTCATCTATTCATGTTACATGTACATGTGTCTTAGTCTTCATCTATTCATGCTACATGTTTTTAAAATTTCCAAGTCGCATCTATTCATGTTTTCCATCTCATACTTCAAGATAATCTTGTCATATGTTTATTGCTTTTTCATATACTCTATTGGCTCTCATAGTTGTTTTGGAGATTGTGGCACTAATAGCTGTTTTGCAGATCATGATCTTGAGAAAGAAGTTTGCTTTTGTTGGCTGTAATGGGTTGGGGTGTTTAGGATTTTATTTGTTAGGGGCGTTTTGTCACGGCATTGCCAAATGGGGAGATTGTTAGGTTTTTATTCTTGGCAATCTCGTTTGACAAAACTCCTTTGAGTTGTAATTTTGTTCGCACTTTTATTTCAGTGAGGCTATGAGTTTTTAGATGCGAATCCAACCCGAATTGTGCCTTGTAGAGAAGTTTTGTGACGTTAATTCTTTCAAGATTGCCACTTCACTGATTATGACGGGGATCGAGCTTGAGCGGAGAATGCTGAGTTCCAGAAGTTTATTCGCCTACAAAAATATTGGATGTTGTTTTTTCTTGCTTGAGCGGAACTTTCTGCGCTCGAGCGTAGGTCCGCTCAAGCAGCCAATCTGACGCTCGAGCGGAGATCGCGGGACAGTTTTCTATAAATACGTGTTTCAGTCCAAATCTAGGGTTACGCCTCCAGATCTTCTTCTTAGGTTCTAGGGTTTATATCTGGGGCTATTTTGCTAGTTTTCTTTGATGTTTCATTGAGTATTCAACTCATGGTTTAAGAAGCATACATCAAAGGTAGGTTTGTTTGTTTATTCCACACAAAAGAGAGAGTTGTTCTTCAGTAGATTTTGGGGAATTCAAACCTGAAGCTTTGGTGGATTCTAGAGTGGCTCATCGTCAAGACAATTCCGAGGTGAAGACAGGGTTGGAAGAGGCACATAGGGGTTGGTTCAATTCGGGCGTGGATTCGCTAGGTAATTGAGAGTATACCTGTGTAATTCCTTTATATCTTCTTAGTGGATTGTTTTGTGGTTGTTGCCCGTGGTTTTTTATCATAATTGGAGGTGCTCCAATTGTGGTTTTTCTACGTTAAAATCGTTGTGCTGATTTGTCTTGATTGTTTGATTGGGATTGTTATATACTGCTTAAAATTGATACATGATCACAAATCAATACCTAGGGGATTTCTAGATTTTTCAGTTTTGTCAAACGGAATTGCCAAGAATAAAAACCTAACAAACACTATTGTGATTTTGGAGGATTTTAAACAAATCTAGGATTTTTGTTTAAAACCAAAAGAGGGGTTTACAAATAGATGTATTAAAAATGGTTATGAGAGTGAATATGAGGCTGTGTTGTAATAAAATGGTTGATTTTGATACTTGGGTTGGATTTTGGAAGAAAGATGAGTTTGCCCTAAAATGTCTCAAATATTTGTTTTGTATAAATAAATGGAATTGGTATTGAAACTGCGAAATTGGATAGATTTTTATATAACTGGTGGAGTTAGATATGTATTATCTCTCATCTATAGAAATTTGGATAGTTTATCTGTCTTGGAGATTGTATATCTGTTTATAAATATCTGTTTTGGGCTATCGGTGGAGAATAGTTATGATTGTTGTAGAAATTGCATAAGAATTAAGTAAATTGAAACTAATCTCTCATCTGTTGCCATTGAATATGACCATGTCTTTAATATATTGTAAATGTATGATGTTTGGAAGAAGAAAATGAATGTACTCTATGTTTAGGAGAAGAAATGGGATGTACTCTATTGAATTAAGTTGGCCTGTGTGTCTAGGGTGAAAGTCCTGAAAACCGCCATATACTTGGGGGCTGATTTTCGCGGACGAAATATCCGTAAAATGGCAAGTAGAAGTAATTGAATGATGGTTGTACTGGTTAGAGACCTATTAAGTTGTATTCTCAGTTTGGTTGTCTGACTGAAATGGAACTGATTTCTTGATTTAAAATATACAGTTGGTAACAACATGGCTTGCAATAGAATTATGAAACAGTTTATCAATGACATTGTATATGCATATTATCCTTATATCTTCATTAAATTTCATATGTTGTATTAGATTATTTCTACTGGGTTTTGGCTCACCCTATATGGGAAAACCATTTTCAGGTGTTGGTGATATACCTCCGCCAAGGGCTTAGCTTAGGAGGACAGTGGAGCTGAAGGCTCATCTTGTTCATTTTGCTTTTGTTTGTATTTTGAACAAGCCTCGGGCTTAGACTTGTATTGGATTGAGAATCCACTTTTGTTATACCCAAGCAGTGACTTGGAAAGATGTAAACCATCAGGGCATATGACTATATGTGTAACTTTTATTTCGTGTTATTATCTCATGAATGTATATTGAACTCTGATTAATGAAAGCATGCCATTTCAATTATACTTTCGCTTATGAGATAAGTTTATTGTATTTATTTTTGAGGCGTTACATTACTTGAATAATAACTTTGCGTCTACTTAATAAATTATTATCTATATGCATATTTGCTTCTTCTTCTTCTTCTTCTTCTTCTTTTTCTTTTTCTTCCCCCCCCCCTTTTGAGAAGCATATTAATTTGCTTCTTGTAGTAAAAAAAAAAAGAAAAAAAAATCATATTTGCTTGAATTAATTTATCTAATAATATTTATTTTGTCTTATACTTATAATTGGATATTATAAGATTAATAAGTAATTTTCAATTTCGGATGGTCCATTTTGATCAAGTGAGTCATTTGGCTCATACTCGTACCAAAGTAATTTTTTTTAATAATAATTTATAAAAATAGCTTGTTAATATTACAAAATAAATAAATAATAAGCTTATCCAAGTCCCATTACTTAAAAAATTAATTTCAAGCATAATAGAGTTACGTTATAATTTTAACTCAAGTTACTTACTTGACTCATATTCTTACATAATAAAATAAAAATTATGATTATTGGATGGGGTTAATTTTTTTTTATAAATAATATATGTTATATACGAATGCCTTATAAAACAAATTAGTTGCATTATCAAAACTGGTCCATGGTAGGTCCCACAGACTCTAAAATTCTCTCAAATAGAGATTTAAACTCAAGAGAAACCCAACCCAATAAAAATTAGATAATAGTGAGTTACACTATTTTTTTATACTAAATTTGAAGGAAATTAAATATTTTACATTGTACACCACCAAGAATTTAAAGAAGTAAAATATTATGGTAAAATTAGCATTATTTAAAAAGAACAAAAATTTGAGCATTCAGTCCATAAATCCAATTTTGAATCTTTTTTTTTTCAAAGGTCTACACTCTAAAATACTTTATACATAAGGACAAATTTCTGTGAAATGACCAAACTATCATATATATATATATATAGATATACTGTTATTAAAAGTAAACACCTCACTAGTGTCTATGAATTTCTTTCTCTCCTTTTACCAAGTGGCCTTCTCTTATTGTGCCAAGTGTCAATTTCTCCATCCAAAAAGAAAAAAAAAATTAAAAAAAAAAATTAAAAGAAGAGCACAAGATTGTGAACATAAGATCATTCACTTAACTTACTAAAAAAACATTTTCATCACTTAAACAATATAGAAAATATGTTATGAATTCAAAATCAAAATTTATATTTTAAGCACACCCATCGAGTGGGCTCACACCCTAACACACACACACACACACACACACACACACACACATACACACACACACACACACACATATATATATATTTTAACGGGTGGAAAGTTGAAACAAAACCAAACTTTTCTCTCTCATCCCTTTTCTCTCTCCGTCTCTCCCCTAATACCACATCGTCGCCTTCTCGTCTTACTCCTCCGCTATCGCCGTGACTGTCGTAACCACCATTATAGTGGTAGCGATGGTGGTAATGGAAGTGGAAGTGGTGGCAGTGGTAGTGGGAGTAGTAGTGGTGGGGGTGGCATGATGGTGGTGGTTGTGATGGTGTGGTAGTGCTAGCTGTGGTAGTGGTGGTGGTGGTGATAGTGATAGTAAATTTATAATAATATATATTGATACTTATATGTAATATTTATAAATTCAATCAGAATTAAGTAATTTTATATAACTTCAAGTTTTCAAGTGATATTAATTGTGATTATTAAACAAGCTTAATTGATTATTACTTATAATACATTCAATTTTAAATATTGAATCAAATTATCAAACACTCCCTCAATAAGAAATGACAGGTGAAAAACACTTTATCAAAAGCCCCAGCGAATAAATCATCTCCAGTTCACTTTTTACGTCGGAGGATGTTGTTTGAATCTCCAGTCCACTTTTTATAGTCAAACTGTAACGCCCTCAAGATAACAACCTTAAACCCATCAGATAAGACATGCATTTACATATAAACTAACCACATTCTTTTATTCATTAGAGTTCCATTACATAAGTATTACATGTTAACATCAAAACAAAATGCCCTACGGGCTTACAGCTTTCCAAGTTAACACTTGGTTACAACAAAAGAGTACTAACTCATTTACACATTAAGCCCTTGGCTTGAAGTTACATGTAATACATCAAAAGTTAAGCGACAAAAGTATGTCCGCCTCTAGCCTCCTAGCTATGTCCTTGGAGGTGGCATGCTTCCTGCACCTGAAATTGATATTCCCATATAGGGTGAGCCACAGCCCAGTAGAAATACACTAAACAAACCATGAACAATGACTAAAAGATTAGCAATTGATAGATGGCTAACACAGATACAATCACATAAATCACATATTTATGTCATACGACTTATGAGTCCAAGTTACCTTTCATTTTCCTTTTTTCAACAGATAGGCATATAAACTCTATCCACATACTCAACAGATATGTATAACAACAATATCCACAGATAAGCATAAAAGCTATATCCCCACATCACAAAGATAAGCATATAAGCTCTATCTTCACTTCTTTAGACAAGCATATGAGCTGTATCTACGAAGTTCATCCCCTATCTTCTCCCAACACTGTCCGGTTTAGAGGTACATCCCCTATCATCCCCTAAACCGCGGAGTACATCCCCCATCTCCTCCTCTACACATAACGTATATAAACACATTGGTTCTATATACAAACACCCAATAGACACAGTTAATGTATTCTATCAACCGTCAAGTTCCATGACACATTTCATTGATTAGTTTCAGTTTGTCTAATCATCATGCATTGTCTACAACAATCACGACTATCCTCCACCGATAGCCCCGAGCAGTTATTTCTAAACAGAAAATAAATGCACAAATGGATATTCAATCAACATTTCATTTCCTCATTTCTCACCATTAATTATCCCAATTAATCAAACAATGTAATTAGGCCATTTTCCATAATTACCATTTCAACCCTTAGGTCCCATTTTCATCAATGATTTAACATTCATTCCATTTCTCTATTCCAAACATGCATCTAGGTTTATTATGAATAAAACCCCAACTTTTGTAAAATTACACAAAAGCCCCAAACTCTCACAAAATTACCAAATCAACCCCAACATCTCAAAATACCAAAATTTAAAGACAAAATCCATAGAGAGGAGTAGGATATCCCTACCTCGAAGTTTGAGCCAAAAAGGAGATGAAGACTCGAAGATCAACTTGCTCCAAATCCAAACTTTTTCAGATTAAAACAAAGCTCTCAATGCCCTCTATCTTTTTAACAAAGGCCCTAGGCTAGAATCACACTCTAGGGAGATCAATTCTTAGAGAGAATATAAGTGTAGAGAGAGAGGGTCTCGGATTTAGGGTTTAAAAGAAAAAGAAGGTGAAAAAGTGATGTTTAAAATCGCTACTGTCCGCTGATATAAAACACGCTCACTCGAGCGAAGCCTTTGTCGCTCGAGCGACCAGACACATAAAACTCTCGCTCGAGCCAAGAAGTTCTCAATCGAGCGAAGAAAAACCCAGACCGCTCGAGCCAAGAAAAGCTCGCTCGAGCCAAGAAAGGCAACTCTCAGGTCCAGAACCAGACGCAACACTCGCTCGAGCGAAGCCACCCTGGCTCGACCCACCAGACACGAACCTCACTCTCGCTCGAGCGACAAACTCCTCGCTCGAGCGGAGGGCCAAAAATCTGGGCAGCAACACTAGGCTCCCAAACACAACCAACCTGTAACAAACCTGCCCAACGCATCCCATAACTCAATATACAAGGTAAAAAGGATGCAAACAAGATAATAAACAACTACCAACAACCACGGACACATGTCCGGATCACTGTACAACAAGGGTAAACCCGGGATCGCTATAACCTCCCCCCCTTAAAGAATTTCGTCCCCGAAATTAAGCACAAGTTTTTCAAAAACAAGTTTTTCTTCATTTAAAACAATGTTACACCTTAACATTCAACAATCCGACCCATTACTGGTCATCCCCTCCATTTAACAAGAGGCATATCACAATAGGTAAGCAACATATGTATTTTCAACATGCATCAACATTATGCACTATCTTTCCAATTTCAACAATATATTCAACACATATAGTGTCACATTCAACTTCCATATAAGGCAAGTTCCAAACATACTTCCAATAAACCAAAACATTTTCAATGTTTCACAACTTAAGACATACATGAAAGCTCTTAAGTTCAACAATTGTACAAAATTTAAATACAAGATCACATATCAACAAACAAGTCCGGATATTTCTTGCGGACTTCCAACTCACGTTCCCAAGTGGCTTCCTCCACTCCGTGATGTTTCCACAAGACTTTCACCAAAGGAATGGTCTTGCCACGCAGGACCTGATCCCGCCTATCCAAGACCCGAACCGGTCTCTCCTCATACGAGGCATCCTTATCTACCTCTAAATCGGTCCAATCCAACACATGTGATGGATCTAGCTCATACTTCCGAAGCATACTCACATGAAACACGTCATGTACTCCGGACAACTGCGGCGGTAAGGCTAACCGATACGCAACCTCACCAATCCTCTCAAGGATCTCAAAAGGACCAATAAACTGAGGGGATAACTTCCCACTCTTCCCAAACCTCATCAAACCACGCCTAGGTGATATCTTCAGAAAGACATGATCACCTACCTCAAACGCCAAAGGCCTCCTCCTACGGTCGGCATAACTCTTTTGTCGACTCTGGGCTGTAACAAGCCTCCTACGGATAAGCTCAACTTTCTCCGTCGTCTCCCTAACCAACTCCGGACCCAACAAAGGTGCATCGCCCACCTCGGCCCAACAAACTGGAGACCTACACGGTCGGCCATACAAGGCCTCAAACGGTGCCATACCGATGCTAGACTGAAAACTGTTGTTGTAGGCAAACTCTACCAATGGCAAGTGCCTCTCCCACGTCCCACTGAAATCCAGGACACAACCCCGAAGCATATCCTCGAGGATCTGAATAGCACGCTCGGACTGCCCGTCAGTCTGAGGATGATAAGCCGTACTAAAGGTCAACTTAGTGCCCAGGGCACTCTGCAAACTCTGCCACAACCTAGCAGTAAAACGAGGATCTCTATCTGAGATGATCGTCACTGGGACCCCGTGCAATCTCACCACGTCCCGAATATACAAATCGGCAAGATGATGCACCGAATCTCTCACGCGCATAGGAATAAAGTGCGCCGACTTAGTCAACCGGTCTACAACCACCCAAAGAGCATCACTACCCCGCTGAGTCCTCGGAAGACCTACAACGAAGTCCATAGTGACATGCTCCCACTTCCACTCGGCAATAGGCAAGGGTTGCAACAAACCCACTGGCCTCTGATGCTCGGCCTTCACTTGCTGGCAAGTAAGGCACTTCGATACGAAAACAGCCACATCTCTCTTCATACCCCGCCACCAAAACTGGCGACCCAAATCCTGATACATCTTAGTACCTCTCGGATGCACCGCAAGGCGCGAATGGTGAAACTCTCGGAGTACCTCCTCTCGGCAAGCCTCCGGTACAAACAAACGGTCTCGGTATCTCACACTTAGGTCGGGATACACCGTCAAACCCTTCTCAACTTTCCCACTGGAGATCTTCTCTCGGAGGGATTCTACTTCAAGGTCACCTCTCTGTGCCTCTAACACTCTAGTCACAAGTGTAGGCTGCGCAACAACAGAAAACAAGGCCGCAGCCTCAACAGATTCGCCCAGTAGCAAATCAAACTCGCCAAGTGCTCCCAACATCTCCCATTCCCGGATGGCTATACAAGCTACATCACTAATGGATTTCCTACTAAGGGCATCGGCCACAACATTGGCTTTTCCCGGATGATAGTGCAACTCAAAATCATAATCCTCGATGAACTCCATCCATCTCCTCTGCCTCAAATTCAAGTCTCTCTGTGTAAATAGATACTTCAAACTTTTGTGGTCCGAGAACACCTCGAACTTCTCACCATAAAGGTAATGCCTCCAGATTTTCAAGGCAAAAATCACTGCCGCTAACTCTAGATCGTGTGTGGTGTAATTCTTCTCGTGTATTTTCAACTGACGTGAGCCATAAGCTACCACTTTCCCCTCTTGCATCAACACACAACCCAAACCCTCCCGTGAGGCATCACAATAAACCGCATAACCCAACCCTCTCTCCGGAATAATCAACACCGGAGCGGTGGTCAATCTAACTTTCAGCTCTTGGAACGACTTTTCACAAGTCTCACTCCACACAAACTTGACTCCCTTCCGAGTCAGTCTAGTCAACAGTGACGCTAACCTGGAGAAATCTTTCACAAATCGACGGTAATACCCAGCTAATCCCAGAAAACTGCAGATCTCAAACACACTCTTAGGCTGTGCCCAATCTTGCACTGCCTCAACCTTGGATGTATCAACAGACACCCCTTCCCCGGATACCACGTGGCCTAAGAATTTGACTTCCCTCAGCCAGAACTCACATTTCCCAAACTTGGCATACAACCTATGGGCTCTAAGCAACTCAAGCACCACTCTCAAGTGTGCCTCGTGCTCCTCCTCTGAAGGCGAATAGATAAGGATGTCGTCCACAAAGACGACCACAAATCGGTCTAAGAACTCCCGGAAAATCCGGTTCATCAAGTCCATAAAGACTGCCGGCGCATTGGTAAGCCCGAATGGCATCACCAGAAATTCATAATGGCCATACCGCGTACGGAATGCCGTCTTCGGAATATCCTCTTCCCTGACCCTCAACTGGTGGTAACCCGATCTCAAATCTATCTTAGAGAAACAACGGGAACCCTTCAACTGGTCAAACAAATCATCTATACGGGGCATAGGATACTTATTCTTAACCGTAGCCCGATTCAACTTCCGGTAGTCAATACACAATCTCAAGGCACCATCTTTCTTTTTAACAAAGAGGGCCGGCGCTCCCCACGGCGAAACACTAGGGCGAACAAAGCCCTTATCGAGCAATTCCTGGAGCTGAACTTTCAACTCAACCAACTCTGCTGGAGCAAAACGATAAGGTGCCATAGAAATCGGCGCCGTGCCGGGCACTAAATCAATAGAGAACTCTATCTCTCGGTGAGGTGACAAACTAACAAGATCTTCGGGAAAAACATCCGAATACTCACAAACCACCCTCGGCAACACAATCTGGGTCTCATCACACTCACTACTCTCAAAGCTAGCAAGTAGCCCACTAAGCTCACTTCGCCCTCGCGAATCATACCCCGATGGCAAAACACTGCCAACCCGGTCTCCCAAGAAATGGAACCACTCCCCGCTCAAGGTACATAACGTGACCCTCTGGCGGTAGCAATCAATAACAGCCCGGTATGACGATAACCAGTCCATACCCAAAATAACATCAAAACCCTTCATGGGCATGACAACAAACGGAAAAGGAAGCCTATAGTCGGCGACCTCTATATCACATCCTCTAACACCCTGTTTCAGGATCAACTCACCACCCAAAGGCGATACCACACAAATAGGAGATGCTAACTGTGCTAACTCCAATTCCAAAACCGATGCAAATGCAGCAGATACAAAAGAATGAGATGCACCCGTGTCTATCAACACACTAGCAACCGAGTTGCAAAATAGAAAAGTACCTCTCACTACCGATGGAGCCGGTACTAGATCCTGCGCGGTAACAGCATACACGCGCCCCGTAGGCCCCTGGTCTACCTGCTCACCTCTCGGAGCAAAAGACTGCTGCACTGACTGGGATGACGAAGCTCCCGGATTGGCCCTCGAGGCCTGCACAGACTGAGCTGGCTGAAAACCCTGCGTCTGCCTAGAACCAGACGCTCCCGAAGTGGCACTCAACTGTGGGCAAAACCTCTTCAGGTGCCCAGGCTGTCCACACTGATAACAAGACAAGGGCTGCCCCCTGCCCAAACTCTGACTCTGCGGTCTAGCTGAAGAAGAAGCAGCTCTCTGACCCCCACCCTTCTGCGGGCAAACAGAAACCTTGTGACCCAGCTGGCCACACTTGTAACAGGTGAATTCCCCCTGACCACCTCTCCCGGAGCCTGCACTCGGCACTGGGAAGGTCGATCTAGCAACGCCACCCTGCGACTGCTGAGGGTTAGAACCCCTCTGCCTCTTGCCATCACCCTGACTATCCTGGCTCCTCTTGGAGCCTTTCTGCCCCTCATCCTCCTCCTGCATCATGAGCTCCATATGAGCTGCAGCATCTACTAGGTGTCTATACTCTCGGATGTAAGACCCACCAACCCTCAACTTGAGGCCCCGCCTCAACTTCCGCTCAAACTCATAGCAACGGCGTTCCTCAGACGCCACCAGTTCAGGTGCGAACCTGGACAGACTGGTAAAAGTAGCCTCAAACTCGGCCACAGACAAGCCCTGCTGATTAAGCCGGCTAAACTGATCCCTCAGCTTCTCCCTAGCTGCTGCAGACAAAAACCTCTCCTGAAAAGCATTTATAAACGCCTCCCAAGTACCACCTACACGAGCCTTCTCATACTTCCACCATTGACCCGCATCTCCCTTCAGTTGGAAGGATGCCAAGGTCACTTTCAGTGCTCCGTCCTCGATGCCAAGCATCTCAAACGTCTTACTCATTTGTTCTAGCCACTCATCAGCCTTCAGTGGCTCCTTCGGATCCCCGACAAACTCATCCGGATTAGACCGGAAGAACTCCCTTTTCACGAAAGAAAGCCCTGCCTCAGCGGCCTGATTCCCAACTCTAAGAATACCCAAAGCTCCTGCTATCTCTCTGGCCAAGGCACCCATAGCCTGCTGACCCACTGGCTCGGCCACATTGGCCTGACCAACTCCCTCCTGCACTGCCGGAATCTCACCCTGTAACGGTACTTCCTGCCTCGCAGGTCTACCACGCCTAGCACCTCTTCCTCGTCCTGACATCCTAATAAAGGTAACACAGAACGTTAGCACATTCACAAATGTGCCGAAACTAAACACTCACGTCCTAATGCATGGACAACAGTAATTCACTCCACGTAAGCACATAAACACATAAGCACTTACGAATTTCATTTCTGGATAATGATAGTCCCGAGGCGTTACTAGAGTTCCGGTTAGAAATAGCATTGATCAAGTGCTTTTCCAACAAGACTCCCAGAAACTCAAGGATCCAATCAGCATCCCAGAAATTAAATCCCATACCCACATAGTCACAGAAGCATGTTATCAAGTAAACACATAGCATATGATACTACATCTAAGTCTCTATCAAGCGAGACAAACCCATTGTGATCCTAATCACTTCCCACGTACCCAAAGTAATCGAACCCGGTACGCTCTGATACCAAGTTGTAACGCCCTCAACATAACAACCTTAAACCCATCAGATAAGACATGCATTTACATATAAACTAACCATATTCTTTTATTCATTAGAGTTCCATTACATAAGTATTACATGTTAACATCAAAACAAAATGCCCTACGGGCTTACAGCTTTCCAAGTTAACACTTGGTTACAACAAAAGAGTACTAACTCATTTACACATTAAGCCCTTGGCTTGAAGTTACATGTAATACATCAAAAGTTAAGCGACAAAAGTATGTCCGCCTCTAGCCTCCTAGCTATGTCCTTGGAGGTGGCATGCTTCCTGCACCTGAAATTGATATTCCCATATAGGGTGAGCCACAGCCCAGTAGAAATACACTAAACCAACCATGAACAATGACTAAAAGATTAGCAATTGATAGATGGCTAACACAGATACAATCACATAAATCACATATTTATGTCATACGACTTATGAGTCCAAGTTACCTTTTATTTTCCCTTTTTCAACAGATAGGCATATAAACTCTATCCACATACTCAACAGATATGTATAACAACAATATCCACAGATAAGCATAAAAGCTATATCCCCACATCACAAAGATAAGCATATAAGCTCTATCTTCACTTCTTTAGACAAGCATATGAGCTGTATCTACGGAGTTCATCCCCTATCTTCTCCCAACACTGTCCGGTTTAGAGGTACATCCCCTATCATCCCCTAAACCGCGGAGTACATCCCCCATCTCCTCCTCTACACATAACGTATATAAACACATTGGTTCTATATACAAACACCCAATAGACACAGTTAATGTATTCTATCAACCGTCAAGTTCCATGACACATTTCATTGATTAGTTTCAGTTTGTCTAATCATCATGCATTGTCTACAACAATCACGACTATCCTCCACCGATAGCCCCAAGCAGTTATTTCTAAACAGAAAATAAATGCACAAATGGATATTCAATCAACATTTCATTTCCTCATTTCTCACCATTAATTATCCCAATTAATCAAACAATGTAATTAGGCCATTTTCCATAATTACCATTTCAACCCTTAGGTCCCATTTTCATCAATGATTTAACATTCATTCCATTTCTCTATTCCAAACATGCATCTAGGTTTATTATGAATAAAACCCCAACTTTTGTAAAATTACACAAAAGCCCCAAACTCTCACAAAATTACCAAATCAACCCCAACATCTCAAAATACCAAAATTTAAAGACAAAATCCATAGAGAGGAGTAGGATATCCCTACCTCGAAGTTTGAGCCAAAAAGGAGATGAAGACTCGAAGATCAACTTGCTCCAAATCCAAACTTTTTCAGATTAAAACAAAGCTCTCAATGCCCTCTATCTTTTTAACAAAGGCCCTAGGCTAGAATCACACTCTAGGGAGATCAATTCTTAGAGAGAATATAAGTGTAGAGAGAGAGGGTCTCGGATTTAGGGTTTAAAAGAAAAAGAAGGTGAAAAAGTGATGTTTAAAATTGCTACTGTCCGCTGATATAAAACACGCTCACTCGAGCGAAGCCTTTGTCGCTCGAGCGACCAGACACAGAAAACTCTCGCTCGAGCTAAGAAGTTCTCGATCGAGCGAAGAAAAACCCAGACCGCTCGAGCCAAGAAAAGCTCGCTCGAGCCAAGAAAGGCAACTCTCAGGTCCAGAACCAGACGCAACACTCGCTCGAGCGAAGCCACCCTGGCTCGACCCACCAGACACGAACCTCACTCTCGCTCGAGCGACAAACTCCTCGCTCGAGCGGAGGGCCAAAAATCTGGGCAGCAACACTAGGCTCCCAAACACAACCAACCTGTAACAAACCTGCCCAACGCATCCCATAACTCAATATACAAGGTAAAAAGGATGCAAACAAGATAATAAACAACTACCAACAACCACGGACACATGTCCGGATCACTGTACAACAAGGGTAAACCCGGGATTGCTATAACCTCCCCCCCTTAAAGAATTTCGTCCCCGAAATTAAGCACAAGTTTTTCAAAAACAAGTTTTTCTTCATTTAAAACAATGTTACACCTTAACATTCAACAATCCGACCCATTACTGGTCATCCCCTCCATTTAACAAGAGGCATATCACAATAGGTAAACAACATATGTATTTTCAACATGCATCAACATTATGCACTATCTTTCCAATTTCAACAATATATTCAACACATATAGTGTCACATTCAACTTCCATATAAGGCAAGTTCCAAACATACTTCCAATAAACCAAAACATTTTCAATGTTTCACAACTTAAGACATACATGAAAGCTCTTAAGTTCAACAATTGTACAAAATTTAAATACAAGATCACATATCAACAAACAAGTCCGGATATTTCTTGCGGACTTCCAACTCACGTTCCCAAGTGGCTTCCTCCACTCCGTGATGTTTCCACAAGACTTTCACCAAAGGAATGGTCTTGCCACGCAGGACCTGATCCCGCCTATCCAAGACCCGAACCGGTCTCTCCTCATACGAGGCATCCTTATCTACCTCTAAATCGGTCCAATCCAACACATGTGATGGATCTGGCTCATACTTCCGAAGTATACTCACATGAAACACGTCATGTACTCCGGACAACTGCGGCGGTAAGGCTAACCGATACGCAACCTCACCAATCCTCTCAAGGATCTCAAAAGGACCAATAAACCGAGGGGATAACTTCCCACTCTTCCCAAACCTCATCAAACCACGCCTAGGTGATATCTTCAGAAAGACATGATCACCTACCTCAAACGCCAAAGGCCTCCTCCTACGGTCGGCATAACTCTTTTGTCGACTCTGGGCTGTAACAAGCCTCCTACGGATAAGCTCAACTTTCTCCGTCGTCTCCCTAACCAACTCCGGACCCAACAAAGGTGCATCGCCCACCTCGGCCCAACAAACTGGAGACCTACACGGTTGGCCATACAAGGCCTCAAACGGTGCCATACCGATGCTAGACTGAAAACTGTTGTTGTAGGCAAACTCTACCAATGGCAAGTGCCTCTCCCACGTCCCACTGAAATCCAGGACACAACCCCGAAGCATATCCTCGAGGATCTGAATAGCACGCTCGGACTGCCCGTCAGTCTGAGGATGATAAGCCGTACTAAAGGTCAACTTAGTGCCCAGGGCACTCTGCAAACTCTGCCACAACCTAGCAGTAAAACGAGGATCTCTATTTGAGATGATCGTCACTAGGACCCCGTGCAATCTCACCACGTCCCGAATATACAAATCGGCAAGATGATGCAACGAATCTCTCACGCGCATAAGAATAAAGTGCGCCGACTTAGTCAACCGGTCTACAACCACCCAAATAGCATCACTACCCCGCTGAGTCCTCGGAAGACCTACAACGAAGTCCATAGTGACATGCTCCCACTTCCACTCGGCAATAGGCAAGGGTTGCAACAAACCCGCTGGCCTCTGATGCTCGGCCTTCACTTGCTGGCAAGTAAGGCACTTCGATATGAAAACAGCCACATCTCTCTTCATACCCCGCCACCAAAACTGGCGACCCAAATCCTGATACATCTTAGTACCTCTCGGATGCACCGCAAGGCGCGAATGGTGAAACTCTCGGAGTACCTCCTCTCGGCAAGCCTCCGGTACAAACAAACGGTCTCGATATCTCACACTCAGGTCGGGATGCACCGTCAAACCCTTCTTTCCCACTGGAGATCTTCTCTCGGAGGGATTCTACTTCAAGGTCACCTCTCTGTGCCTCTAACACTCTAGTCACAAGTGTAGGCTGCGCAACAACAGAAAACAAGGCCGCAGCCTCAACAGATTCGCCCAGTAGCAAATCAAACTCGCCAAGTGCTCCCAACATCTCCCATTCCCGGATGGCTATACAAGTTACATCACTAATGGATTTCCTACTAAGGGCATCGGCCACAACATTGGCTTTTCCCGGATGATAGTGCAACTCAAAATCATAATCCTCGATGAACTCCATCCATCTCCTCTGCCTCAAATTCAAGTCTCTCTGTGTAAACAGATACTTCAAACTTTTGTGGTCCGAGAACACCTCGAACTTCTCACCATAAAGGTAATGCCTCCAGATTTTCAAGGCAAAAATCACTGCCGCTAACTCTAGATCGTGTGTGGGGTAATTCTTCTCGTGTATTTTCAACTGACGTGAGCCATAAGCTACCACTTTCCCCTCTTGCATCAACACACAACCCAAACCCTCCCGTGAGGCATCACAATAAACCGCATAACCCAACCCTCTCTCCGGAATAATCAACACCGGAGCGGTGGTCAATCTAACTTTCAGCTCTTGGAACGACTTTTCACAAGTCTCACTCCACACAAACTTGACTCCCTTCCGAGTCAGTCTAGTCAACAGTGACGCTAACCTGGAGAAATCTTTCACAAACCGACGGTAATACCCAGCTAATCCCAGAAAACTGCAGATCTCAAACACACTCTTAGGCTGTGCCCAATCTTGCACTGCCTCAACCTTGGATGTATCAACAGACACCCCTTCCCCGGATACCACGTGGCCTAAGAATTTGACTTCCCTCAGCCAGAACTCACATTTCCCAAACTTGGCATACAACCTATGGGCTCTAAGCAACTCAAGCACCACTCTCAAGTGTGCCTCGTGCTCCTCCTCTGAAGGCGAATAGATAAGGATGTCGTCCACAAAGACGACCACAAATCGGTCTAAGAACTCCCGGAAAATCCGGTTCATCAAGTCCATAAAGACTTCCGGCGCATTGGTAAGCCCGAATGGCATCACCAGAAATTCATAATGGCCATACCGCGTACGGAATGCCGTCTTCGGAATATCCTCTTCCCTGACCCTCAACTGGTGGTAACCCGATCTCAAATCTATCTTAGAGAAACAACGGGAACCCTTCAACTGGTCAAACAAATCATCTATACGGGGCATAGGATACTTATTCTTAACCGTAGCCCGATTCAACTTCCGGTAGTCAATACACAATCTCAAGGCACCATCTTTCTTTTTAACAAAGAGGGCCGGCGCTCCCCACGGCGAAACACTAGGGCGAACAAAGCCCTTATCGAGCAATTCCTGGAGCTGAACTTTCAACTCAACCAACTCTGCTGGAGCAAAACGATAAGGTGCCATAGAAATCGGCGCCGTGCCGGGCACTAAATCAATAGAGAACTCTATCTCTCGGTGAGGTGACAAACTAACAAGATCTTCGGGAAAAACATCCGAATACTCACAAACCACCCTCGGCAACACAATCTGGGTCTCATCACACTCACTACTCTCAAAGCTAGCAAGTAGCCCACTAAGCTCACTTCGCCCTCGCGAATCATACCCCGGTGGCAAAACACTGCCAACCCGGTCTCCCAAGAAATGGAACCACTCCCCGCTCAAGGTACATAACGTGACCCTCTGGCGGTAGCAATCAATAACAGCCCGGTATGACGATAACCAGTCCATACCCAAAATAACATCAAAACCCTTCATGGGCATGACAACAAACGGAAAAGGAAGCCTATAGTCGGCGACCTCTATATCACATCCTCTAACACCCTGTTTCAGGATCAACTCACCACCCAAAGGCGATACCACACAAATAGGAGATGCTAACTGTGCTAACTCCAATTCCAAAACCGATGCAAATGCAGCAGATACAAAAGAATGAGATGCACCCGTGTCTATCAACACAATAGCAACCGAGTTGCAAAATAGAAAAGTACCTCTCACTACCGATGGAGCCGGTACTAGATCCTGCGCGGTAACAGCATACACGCGCCCCGTAGGCCCCTGGTCTACCTGCTCACCTCTCGGAGCAAAAGACTGCTGCACTGACTGGGATGACGAAGCTCCCGGATTGGCCCTCGAGGCCTGCACAGACTGAGCTGGCTGAAAACCCTGCGTCTGCCTAGAACCAGACGCTCCCGAAGTGGCACTCAACTGTGGGCAAAACCTCTTCAGGTGCCCAGGCTGTCCACACTGATAACAAGACAAGGGCTGCCCCCTGCCCAAACTCTGACTCTGCGGTCTAGCTGAAGAAGAAGCAGCTCTCTGACCCCCACCCTTCTGCGGGCAAACAGAAACCTTGTGACCCAGCTGGCCACACTTGTAACAGGTGAATTCCCCCTGACCACCTCTCCCGGAGCCTGCACTCGGCACTGGGAAGGTCGATCTAGCAACGCCACCCTGCGACTGCTGAGGGTTAGAACCCCTCTGCCTCTTGCCATCACCCTGACTATCCTGGCTCCTCTTGGAGCCTCTCTGCCCCTCATCCTCCTCCTGCATCATGAGCTCCATATGAGCTGTAGCATCTACTAGGTGTCTATACTCTCGGATGTAAGACCCACCAACCCTCAACTTGAGGCCCCGCCTCAACTTCCGCTCAAACTCATAGCAACGGCGTTCCTCAGACGCCACCAGTTCAGGTGCGAACCTGGACAGACTGGTAAAAGTAGCCTCAAACTCGGCCACAGACAAGCCCTGCTGATTAAGCCGGCTAAACTGATCCCTCAGCTTCTCCCTAGCTGCTGCAGACAAAAACCTCTCCTGAAAAGCATTTATAAACGCCTCCCAAGTACCACCTACACGAGCCTTCTCATACTTCCACCATTGACCCGCATCTCCCTTCAGTTGGAAGGATGCCAAGGTCACTTTCAGTGCTCCGTCCTCGATGCCAAGCATCTCGAACGTCTTACTCATTTGTTCTAGCCACTCATCAGCCTTCAGTGGCTCCTTCGGATCCCCGACAAACTCATCCGGATTAGACCGGAAGAACTCCCTTTTCAAGAAAGAAGGCCCTGCCTCAGCGGCCTGATTCCCAGCTCTAAGAATACCCAAAGCTCCTGCTATCTCTCTGGCCAAGGCACCCATAGCCTGCTGACCCACTGGCTCGGCCACATTGGCCTGACCAACTCCCTCCTGCACTGCCGGAATCTCACCCTGTAACGGTACTTCCTGCCTCGCAGGTCTACCACGCCTAGCACCTCTTCCTCGTCCTGACATCCTAATAAAGGTAACACAGAACGTTAGCACATTCACAAATGTGCCGAAACTAAACACTCACGTCCTAATGCATGGACAACAGTAATTCACTCCACGTAAGCACATAAACACATAAGCACTTACGAATTTCATTTCCGGATAATGATAGTCCCGAGGCGTTACTAGAGTTCCGGTTAGAAATAGCATTGATCAAGTGCTTTTCCAACAAGACTCCCAGAAACTCAAGGATCCAATCAACATCCCAGAAATTAAATCCCATACCCACATAGTCACAGAAGCATGTTATCAAGTAAACACATAGCATATGATACTACATCTAAGTCTCTATCAAGCGAGACAAACCCATTGTGATCCTAATCACTTCCCACGTACCCAAAGTATTCGAACCCGGTATGCTCTGATACCAAGTTGTAACGCCCTCAAGATAACAACCTTAAACCCATCAGATAAGACATGCATTTACATATAAACTAACCACATTCTTTTATTCATTAGAGTTCCATTACATAAGTATTACATGTTAACATCAAAACAAAATGCCCTACGGGCTTACAGCTTTCCAAGTTAACACTTGGTTACAACAAAAGAGTACTAACTCGTTTACACATTAAGCCCTTGGCTTGAAGTTACATGTAATACATCAAAAGTTAAGCGACAAAAGTATGTCCGCCTCTAGCCTCCTAGCTATGTCCTTGGAGGTGGCATGCTTCCTGCACCTGAAATTGATATTCCCATATAGGGTGAGCCACAGCCCAGTAGAAATACACTAAACCAACCATGAACAATGACTAAAAGATTAGCAATTGATAGATGGCTAACACAGATACAATCACATAAATCACATATTTATGTCATACGACTTATGAGTCCAAGTTACCTTTCATTTTCCCTTTTTCAACAGATAGGCATATAAACTCTATCCACATACTCAACAGATATGTATAACAACAATATCCACAGATAAGCATAAAAGCTATATCCCCACATCACAAAGATAAGCATATAAGCTCTATCTTCACTTCTTTAGACAAGCATATGAGCTGTATCTACGGAGTTCATCCCCTATCTTCTCCCAACACTGTCCGGTTTAGAGGTACATCCCCTATCATCCCCTAAACCGCGGAGTACATCCCCCATCTCCTCCTCTACACATAACGTATATAAACACATTGGTTCTATATACAAACACCCAATAGACACAGTTAATGTATTCTATCAACCGTCAAGTTCCATGACACATTCCATTGATTAGTTTCAGTTTGCCTAATCATCATGCATTGTCTACAACAATCACGACTATCCTCCACCGATAGCCCCAAGCAGTTATTTCTAAACAGAAAATAAATGCACAAATGGATATTCAATCAACATTTCATTTCCTCATTTCTCACCATTAATTATCCCAATTAATCAAACAATGTAATTAGGCCATTTTCCATAATTACCATTTCAACCCTTAGGTCCCATTTTCATCAATGATTTAACATTCATTCCATTTCTCTATTCCAAACATGCATCTAGGTTTATTATGAATAAAACCCCAACTTTTGTAAAATTACACAAAAGCCCCAAACTCTCACAAAATTACCAAATCAACCCCAACATCTCAAAATACCAAAATTTAAAGACAAAATCCATAGAGAGGAGTAGGATATCCCTACCTCGAAGTTTGAGCCAAAAAGGAGATGAAGACTCGAAGATCAACTTGCTCCAAATCCAAACTTTTTCAGATTAAAACAAAGCTCTCAATGCCCTCTATCTTTTTAACAAAGGCCCTAGGCTAGAATCACACTCTAGGGAGATCAATTCTTAGAGAGAATATAAGTGTAGAGAGAGAGGGTCTCGGATTTAGGGTTTAAAAGAAAAAGAAGGTGAAAAAGTGATGTTTAAAATCGCTACTGTCCGCTGATATAAAACACGCTCGCTCGAGCGAAGCCTTTGTCGCTCGAGCGACCAGACACAGAAAACTCTCGCTCGAGCCAAGAAGTTCTCGATCGAGCGAAGAAAAACGCAGACCGCTCGAGCCAAGAAAAGCTCGCTCGAGCCAAGAAAGGCAACTCTCAGGTCCAGAACCAGACGCAACACTCGCTCGAGCGAAGCCACCCTGGCTCGACCCACCAGACACGAACCTCACTCTCGCTCGAGCGACAAACTCCTCGCTCGAGCGAAGGGCCAAAAATCTGTGTAGCAACACTAGGCTCCCAAACACAACCAACCTGTAACAAACCTGCCCAACGCATCCCATAACTCAATATACAAGGTAAAAAGGATGCAAACAAGATAATAAAGAACTACCAACAACCACGGACACATGTCCGGATCACTGTACAACAAGGGTAAACCCGGGATCGCTATACAAACTTTGCTGATCTAAAAATCTTGTCAATTTTTTTTTTCTTATTATTGATTATATATACATATATATAAATATATATTTATATAAAAAAATTTGACTATAAATTATTTCTTCAAATGTCTCCTCTAATTTGCATTATCATTAAAGATATATTATATCAAATTAATCATATATTTTTCTTTAATAATTTTAAAATTATTTAGGGTGAAGTATCAATAAGTCTCAAATAGTAATCTTATGCACTGTTTGATATTTTTTAATTTTATTTTATTTTTATTTTTTTACGGACCCAAAAGTTTTTATTCTAGTGTGAATTACATAAAGAGCCAAATATAAACATGTGTGTATTATGTGTTGAGAGACAAATACGAACTTTCTCATAATGTTGAAATTACTAAACGTAAAATTTTAAAAAAAAACTCTTTATAATACATTAAAAAACTCTGTAGTATACTTTTCTCAAACGTAATAATGCAACATTCCAAAAAAACTCCTTAATGTATTTTTTTTCCAAACATAACACTTCAATCAATGTAACACACAAAAACTCTTAAATGTAATTTTTTTCAAATGTAGCACTCTAATGTAACACTTCAATATAACATCAGAAAATCACACTAATAGAAATGTAGATTTCAACACTCGATAGTCAACACTTCAGCCACTAATCCCTCCAAAAAGAATCTTTTACACCTCATCTTTCCATTCTCATCCCAAAAACGAATAAGAAAATTTGAAAAATGAATCACAAAAGGGCATTTTCTTAAACTCAAATGGCACTAAATCAAAAAATATAACTTTCCAAAACAAAAAGGATTAATTGGTTCATTAGAAAACTCTTAGTACTAAATGGATTAACATTCTCCCATATGAGATTTATGGGTAAAATTTTCAATTATTTAAGGTTAAATTACAAATACACCCCTGAGGTTTGCTTAAAGTACAGACTGTCCCTATGGTTTGAAAAATTACAAATATTTGCATGTTAGAATTTTTTATTTAACAAAATTAACTAAAAAAATGAAATTCATAATTGCCCTCCTATGCAATAATAAAATTACCTAAATTATTAATCGAAACATATTTATAATATCATTAAAAACTGTTAATTAACTTAATGATTTATTAATAAAATGACTGATTTTTTATGAAATTAGAAATTCTAAAAGGTTGAATGTAATTTCTAGAACCACCAGGAGTGATTCATATTTTAATCAAATCTCATGAGGTGTATTGGTAATTTATCCATTATTTAACATATATTATTATTATTGATAAATTTTTATTTTATTTTACGTTGAATATAAAATCTTACAATTCTCAACATAATTCTACGATCCAATCCAAGAACCTCTCACAATGATTCGATTCTAATAACGTTGGTCTACCAAGTTTAACAAACTAGTAGTATTACATACACCAATTATATATCAATTAGTGTACCAACGTATGCTAAGACATTGTCATTTCAAAATTATGGACCCCATCCATCATACGAATTATAAAGATTTAAAACCTCTAAAATTATATCAAATCATCTATTAAGAGCATCACATCAAACTAACTAAAATCATTTTTTAGCTAAATTAGTGATACTTTCATCAAAAATGGACTGCATCAGTCTCGCTACTGTTCATCGCTAATATACGAGTGCTACAATACCTCGGTACAACAAGCGAGGAACTGTTCATCGCTATAACACAGAGATTAGTATTACCGGATGTTCGCCCAGAAGTTCGGCCGGTCAACGGTGAATTTTTTTTTTTTTTTTTTTGCATTTCTTAAGAATTATTTAGTTGGTAACTTATCAATTTAATAAAAAAAAAGAAAGAACAATAAACATAATAAGAAAATAATATTTTAATGAAGTTAAGTTAGAATAGAGAGTTTGATGCAGTAAGTACTGAAGAGGTGACTAGCTAAAATAGTGAAATAACTTTTTTAGCTATAATTTGACTAAAAATTTTTAAAAACTAATACACTAATTAATATATCAATTCATACATATAATTTTATGATTAACCAAAACGTGCTTCACTCATCAAGGGGGACTTCACCAATAAGGCCGGCATTGAGCTAGGTATGACATGTAAAAACACATTTTATGAAAAACTGAAGCAGGAAAGATCCTCTTCATACTTTATGAAAAGCTCAAGGGTGGAAAGATCCTCTTTAGTCTTCTTTTTATATTGGAGAATGTTGTTGAATATGTGATGCTTATTACGGATCTGATTTTAATTATTTGAATTGTTTATCTATTAAGTTATATTTAGTTAAAATTTTAATAGTAATATTGTAAATTTAAACTTAATTACTCAAAAATTATTTTAAATTATCATCTTGTGATTCATATTCATTCTATACATAAATCTCATATTGCACTAATTTAATCTCCACCGCATAACTATTCACCCAAAAAATTCTAGGTGAACACGTCTGGCACCATAGCATTTTTCAAATTTTAAATTGATTTGAAAATTACGATCATGTAATTTCTTTAGAGTTATCTTAAAAAATAGTTGTCATTCATTTTTTTTTTTTAAAAAAATAAATATGAAATTATTTAAATTTAATTATTGGATTTTTTTTCATAGGGCATTTCCCACCCCATAATGTGAATAATGGAGAAAACTAGTATAGTAGTATTATATTGATTAGTGCCATCCTATTGATTATCAGTAACATTTTATTATTAAAATTAGCGATTGACACATACGATGCTGGTTAAATTTAAATAAGTAAAAAGAAAATAAAATATTTACTATATATTGTATGCCAATCAAGTGGTAAAACTTTTGTTAAGCAAATCTAAGATCTAATGTTTAAGTCTCATTTATTTTTTGTTTTAATATGTGACGTAAGAACTATCAGTTAGCACACACGATGTGTGCACAATTCAAAGAAATAAAAGAAAATTAAATTATTTACTATATCATATATATGTTGTGTGTTAGTTGAGTCGTAACTTTTATCTAATTTATATATATATATATAGTAAGTATAAATATAGATAGATAGAAGACAGAATGAGGAAAAGAAAAAAAATCAATTAATTGGAGAAAAAGCTATCACTTGGGGAAGTTTTCATGACAACGTGTTTGAAGCGTCAATTAGGAATTGTTGACACCACAAAATGTGAACATATGGAAAAAGACTACATGGAAAGTATGAGCAATGAAAAAAAAAACAAAAAAACAAATTAACCATCTACAGCAAACACTTCAACATGCACAATATAATTTTATAATGATGGGTAACAAACACTATAATATATTTAATTTTTTTTCATCAAAATGATTCATAGTATTATTTGTCACAAATAATTTGCAACATTTATAGCACAAATCCCAAAGTGAGAATTTTAATTATGGCCCTTAATAATTTTTTACATTGTAATTTTTTTTTTGGATATTATAATTTTTATTTGAAATTCATTACATTTTCAATCAAAATAATTTTATTTATTTATATTGATACTAACGTGAAACGCGTATTATGCACGCCTTTAAACAAATAATTAACATTTTATTTTTGAATTTAAACAATGACAATTTTAAAAGTTAAAGGTAAAATAAGTTGTTTTTGAACTACACCTTTATGAAGTTTTAATTGTGTAACCAATAATGTTATATTTCAAGTATTATCTAACTTCAAGGGGTTGGCCTAATGGGTATAATTTGGGGTCTGTGAGTGTACTCTCTTCAGTTGTCAGATTCAACTCTAACTAAGTGCTATTAAATCCTTGGGGGCATGCCTACAGGTTTTGCCTGAGATTTGTCAGATTCACATGACAGGGGCACTTTGTATATGTTCCGGAATTAATCGAGATACCCATAAATATTCAAGCAACAAAAAAAAATTCATTTAGAATTAAAAGTAAATATATTGTTTCAAGTCAATTTCTTGTCCCATAGCAACATACAACTTGTAATTTACAATTACATATTGAAACTCAAATTAGAGAATCAAATGAAAGAAAATTAAATGGTACTGACCCATTTTCCTCCACTACCTATAAATTATTTCGCTAATTTCTCACCGCTTTCAATTGCCTTTTTTAGTCTCTTTAGTCAGCCACCCTTTTTTCTAATGCGTTTCTCCGACCACCTTTACGACTTTCAACCCAGCTCAACAATTTGCTAGAGGTCCTGCCTATATTCTCCAATCTATACCCTATTAACTAACTACCTCTTTGTGAATAACACCATCAAATGTAGTTTTAAAATTTAAAAAAAAAAAATTCATCAAATGGTTATTTTTAAAGTTAAAGGAGATTTTTGTAATTTACAAAATATCATGGAATGGTTAGGCTATAGACATGGAGTACATTGTGAATCATAGCTAAAGCAGGTGGTAGGGCTAATTTGTAAGCCAAATTAGCAATCCTCCCAGTGATCTCGTATGGTCCCACAAATCTAGGTGCGCACTTTCCCTTCTTTCCGAACCGCATGATACCCTTCATTGGCAAGACCTTCAAAAATACAAAATCTCCAACATTCAACTCAACCCCCTTACAATTTCTATCAGCGTAACTCTTCTGACGACTCTGTGCATGTGACGCCCCGGTTCTATACTATTGGTTGCAGTTAAGGGAGAGTCACTAATGAGTCCTATGGTTAATAACCAAGTAAGATCCCAGATTGCTGGAGGAGTCAGATTAGCCTCCCTTCTAAGTCCAGCTTTCTTAGGCAGTGCATACTGCCCTTTTGACAGATCTTAAAAGGTATTGACACAAGGTCTCATAAGCAACGATAAGGTTCATACATAGAATATAAATACATAACAACCACAATATACATAATTCAAAAGATGGTTCCATTAAATTACATCCCAAAAGAAAGCTTAAGTCTTCAAATGAGTCTTTACAAAACATCCAAAAAGAAACTTCTAATTTTTCTAGGATAGCCAAAAGTCTTCGAAAGTTTCAGGCTCGTCGTCTCCAGCTATGAGTTCCGCTTCGTCACCTAGCATGATACGCCGTGAGCTTTGAATGCCCAGTAAACACACACACACCCTACCCCTTTTTCCCAGTCCAATACACAATCACAATTATAACATCAAGTAGTAAGGCATAATACTCAAATAAATAAATAAAGGGTTAAGTTAGATGTTAGCAAACTAGAAATCCCCCAAAGTGATTTCATCCTCCCAACCACAAGAATCGGACGCGGATTATTCGGTATGCCCCCTCTTTTGCTGCTTTGTTGTAGACCTAACCTCAGATGCCTACCAACCGTTATGTACCTTGTAGTGCCAACCGCAGGGCCTCAATAGAGACGGTAAAATAGGGCCTTGCCTGAATCCCTCGTCACACCAAACCACCTAGGGTCCGAATACAACCGCTCCGTTCAAGGGTTCCGAAAACCACTTGCGCAAGACTTTGACTTTCACATAGGGAACACATCCCAACAATCCATATATCACATATTCTCATCTTTTCATTACTCAAGTGCTCGAAAACCCAATACCCTCCCCATTAGGTTTCCCGTTGAATTAAATATTTTACATCAAGGTTAGACAACTTAACAAGATAAAATATCCACACAAGTATGTATCAATATGGTAAAGAAGATGAAGAACATAACATAACACATACAATATCACGCCAAGATATGATCATAAACTAATAAACATTTTCATGAATACAAGGGCATAAAACATCCATGCATAACAAAATTTCCAGATTTAATATCACATAAAGATTAAAATGAAAGGACTATTTTAGATCCTTCACCGAACTTGGCCTTCCTATGATTCGTAGAGAATTTGATCTAGTTTCTAGAACATTTTTCGTAAATGGGGTTGCTTTTCCAGATTCTAAGTTATTTATAAAATATTCCAGCGCTGTCCAGATTCTGCCCAGATCCGTCGACCGTTACGAAAATTTAATTTTCTTGCAAACCGCTCAATGTTTTTCGATGAAACTAATTTTAGTTGAAAGCTAACACCTTAAGGAAGGTTTTGACATAAAATAGGGGTCCAGAATAATTTTATAAATTTTTCCATAATTTCTGGAAGTGGGCTGCAAAAATAGATTCTAAGGTACTTTGCCCAAAATAAGAAGATTTATGAGAAAGGGGTTCCACCAAGGGAAAGTTTCATTTCTTTTGGGAAGAAAATATGCTAACTAACATATTTTTAACTCAGAAAAGTTGTTTGAAAGAGTGCCCTTGGAAAGTTGAGAGATTGGTATAAAAAAGGATGGTTTTGTGCCAAAATGGGGAAAATACAAGAGAGATGGAATCAATACTCAACCCTTAGCATTTTTAACATAAGAACTCATTAATAACAGATCTGAAAACATTATTTAGAACCCTTAGAAATATGTATTGAAGAAAAGGAAAATGAAAGAGAAGGTTGTATTTGTGGCTTACTTGCTTCTTTGCACAAGAAGGCTCTCTTCTTCCTCCTTCTTCTCCTCTAGACTTCTCTCTCTTGCTCTCCTCCCTCTCTCTAGCCGAATGTGTGTGTGCATGGGTGTGGTGTTTGTGTTTTGCCAAGCTAGGAGAGGTTGGTATATATAGGCAATTTTTGATGTAAAATGTCCTAAAAGCCCATTAGTTGGAAATGGATGGAAAGTTTAGGATTTGTTTGAAGTTTAAGGGAATAGAGGTGATTTGGGAGGGGGGGGGGGTGGCTTACTCAAGGGTTAGGCAACACTTAGTTAAAATGGAACTAGTTTTGGAATTTGCATCCTAGGTCTAGGGCACTAGGTTGTGTTTTTTTCTAGGATTTCATGAATATATATTTTGAAAATGGTCTCCTCACTTTCTCCTAGAAAGGCCGGCCATAGGGAGGGGTGAAGGGCCATTTTTTTTATTAATTTTGGTCCTAAGGCACACTCCTCAAGGTGTGTATATATATATATATTACATGATTGATGGTACTTCAAGGTACAAGGTACAAGTACTAGTTTTTGGGTAAGTTTTGAATTTAAATAAAGAATGAGGGCTTGGAGTTAAATACATGTAACTTATGTAGAATTAAATTAGGTTAGGGGACCTAATCCGGCTAGGGAAATTCCTATTTTGATAAAAATAAAAATAGAAATGCTAACCGACAAGATTCGAATCAATTCAAGTAACTGAGGGGCTTTAAGAAAATAATTCAAACATTAGGGTCTTTAAAGTGAATACATATTTCAGGGGCTTCACAACCTATCCCCTTTAAAACAATTTCATCCCCGAAATTCAACTACATACTGCCTTCGAAAAGCTCGAGGTAGTTTGCCTTCACCCAATCCTGGCGTTCCCAAGTAGATTCCTCAACTCCCCGATGACGCCATAGCACTTTCACCAAGTGAACCGTCTTGCCTCTAAGGTTCTTCTCTCGACTATCCTGTATTGCTACTGGTCCTTCTTTAAATGTAACATCTTTGTCAAGACTGATCTCTTCCCACTTGAGGACGTGTGACGGGTCAGCGATGTATTTTCTCAACATAGATACATGGAAGACATTGTGTATCCCTGCTAACTGCGGGGGTAGAGCTAGTCTATATGCTACTTCGCTCACTCTTTCTAATACCTCAAAAGGCCCAATATATCGTGGTGATAGTTCCCCTTTCTCCCAAAACGTACGACTCCACGCCTAGGCTGCACCTTTAGGAACACGTGGCTACTTACTTCAAACGTTAGTGATCTCCTCCTTCTGTTTGCATAATTCTTCTGACTGTCTTGGGCAGTCTTTATCCGTTGTCGGATCAATTTGACCTTCTCAGTAGTCTCTAGAACAAGTTCGGGTCCTATCAGATTTGCATCACCCACTTCCGTCCAACAAATCGGCGATCTACAAGGTCGTCCGTATAATGCTTCAAAGGGTGCCATACCGATACTAGCTTGAACGCTGTTGTTGTAGGCGAATTCAACTAGGAGTAGGTGTCGTTCCCAACTTCCTTAAAAATCCATTGCGCAAGCTCTCAACATATCTTTGAGTGTCTGGATAGTGCGTTCAGATTGTCCATCCGTCTGCGGGTGAAAGGCAGTGCTAAAACATAACTCAGTACCAAGAGTATAGCGATCCCGGTATTCCCTGTTGTTGTATATCTATAATCTGGACTCAGTTCCGTAGATTCGTTGTTGTCTTATCCTCATTTCTATCCCTTACTCTTTGTTTTAGAGTTTTGGGTTGTGTTGGGCAAGTTGGGAATTAGTTGGTTGTGTTTTAAAGCTTTGAAAATTTTGCCCAGGTTTTGGTCTCTCCGCTCGAGCGGCGGTTTTACGCTCGAGCGGGCTTTTGTTGCTGCCTTTCCGCTCGAGCGGCAGTTTGGACGCTCGAGCGTGATTTTCCATCTCCCAGTACTTTACTCTGCAGTTAGTCCGCTCGAGCGGTAGTTTTTACGCTCGAGCGTGATCCTTTGATTTTTGTCCATACGCTCGAGCGGGGAGTTTTACGCTCGAGCGGAGAGTAGACTGCAAAACTTCTGGAAGTGTGCAATCAGCGCTCGAGCGGCTCTTTTCACGCTCGAGCGTGAGTCTGTGTCTTACGCTCGAGCGGGGTTTTCTACGCTTGAGCGGAGAGTCGACTACATCAGTCCGTGATTTCACTTTTTGGATCACTTTTTGACCTACTTTTCCTCTCTTAACTTTTAAAAACCGCCCCTTGAGAGTTTCTCTCTCTACTCTTACCTTCTCTCTAAGTTTTGATCTATTCCCGGTGGTCTTCTACTCTAGTTCCTTTGGAAGAAAGGTAGAGCTTCGCGAGAGCTTTGTTTTAATCTGAGAAACTTGGGATTTGGAGCACGTGGGTCTTTGGTCTTCATCTCCGTCTTCTCTATTCGAGGTAGGGATTCTCCTTGTTCTTTTTCAATACTTCGTCTATAGATAGACATGTGGTAATTTTGTATTGCATAAAAATCATATCCATGTTGGATTTGTTTGAAATCATGGGAAGGAACCTAGGGTTGGGTATTTGAAAATGGTTATGTTATCATTGAGAGTTGTTTTGGGCTAATTGGAGTGTAAATTAGCATGTTGTAGTTGATAAAGAAAAAGGCCTAAATCATATTTTGATTGATAAATTAAAATGGAGAATAATGAACCTAAATTGTAACTCTCTATTGTTGATGTGAGTGGGTGAAGGTGTTAATGCCTAAGGGGTTAACTTTGGCTTTGAAATGGGTTTGAAATGTATGTAGTGTACTAATGTGAGTTATGGCTTCCTTATTGGTAGAAATCGGTTTTTGTAAAATAAAAGGGATGGGTTTGGTTTTGTGACAACTAAAGAGACGGAGTTGGTTTTGTTAAAACAAAGAGGGAAGTGGAACTTATTTTGTGAAATGGGAAAAGTGTTTTGAAATACGTATGAAAATTGGATTATTGTTTCATGAGTGTTGAACACACACATGTGTGGAATTGTATCTTGAACTACCATGTTAATGTTGTTGTCGGGTTTGTGGTCTCATAGTAATTGAGTCTTTAATAGGTGTACTAAATATTTGCATCTAGAGGTTTTATCCTTGGTCATCGGTGGAGGATGACGTGGTTGTGTTGAATTGCTGTGTATGTAATACACAATTGTTGATTGAACATTATATGTAATGAAATGCTGAATTACATTATATTTGTATACTGGTTTGGGAGAAGAGAGGGGTTGTACTCCAGTGTGTGTGAGAAGATAGGGGATGGACTCCACACACTTATGTGTTCAGCGCTTATAATCAAAGGTATCATACCCTTCCAGCTAGCGCCTGGAGAACTGACGCGCTGATAATCGAAGGTACCATACCCTTCCAGCTAGCGCCTGGTAAACTGGTAGATTGTGGTGAAAAGTGTATCTTTGGCTTACTACGCATATAGCTAGTAATGCAGTGTTGTTTTGTTATTGTTTCAGTGTATCTGGAAACATTGTGGATTGTATTTGTTACAGTGTTGGAGGGACGAGTTGACTCATTGATTGATTTTATGTATGTAGTTGAGTTGTTATCTTTTTTATAGAGGTGTGCATGGATAATTATGATATAATTGGAATTGCATTGAAATGCCAAATATGTTTTGAAAAGGCACATATGTTGTATGTGTGGCAAATGGAAGAGTAATGGGCTTAGTGAATCTATGTTTCTAAGCAGTTGTTAATGTTATAAAAGATTGGGAACGGGGGTTAATGAAAGGAAAAATGGAGGATAAATCGCTTATAGCGGTGAATTAAATGATTGTTTTCAAGAAAAGTTCATATATATATTTATATATATATTTTGTATAAACTGTCACATTATTATTCTAGTATGAGAATGGGTGTTCATGATCATAGCTATCTGTAATGTTGTTATTGTTAAGGAGCATGTTGAGTTCCCTACTGGACTATATGTTCATCCCACGTTGTTGAATCTTTTTCAGGTGTTTAGCAGGGTGTGCTACAAGATTTGGATCTTCTTATATGTTGGCCACGGGGCCTTAGTTATGTTGGCGGAATGCCATTGTTGTAAAGGGTTACACCCTTCTTCTTGTACTTTTAATGATGTAAGCCCAAGGGCAATTTATTAAGTTAGTTCATGTAATGTTTACTTTGCATACGAATGAGAGTATTGTTAATCATTTCTACGGATTGAATGTATGAGTTTATTTCCGCATGTTATCTCTGAAATTGGATTAAGTTAAAGAATTTGGTAATGACTCCGAGTAATAAAAAGTAGGGCGTGACAACTTGGTATCAGAGCGAGCCGGGTTTGAATACTTTGGGCTCGTGGGAAGTGGTTTTTACCACAGTGGGTTTACTACGTATTGTGAGGACGTTGCATATAGATATCATGAAAGTTAGGACTTATGTGTTGCATTTATGTGAGCATGGGATTTAGTCTCTCGGATAGTGTTCATAGCCGGTGAACTTGCTTTGAGGTCCTTTTGGAAACACGCCTGATCAACGTGGTTTCTGATGGGAATTCCTTGAGAGTTCCGGGATGAGTGGCTATCTTTGTAGACTTGATTCGATTATGTGTTTATATGTTTAGATGTTTATATGCAATAGAGGTGTATATCTTGTGACTTAGTAGTGGAGTGTGCCTCGGAGAAGGCTATTGTGTTGTACACTAAGCGTGGTTATTGCTTTTGTGCTTTATAGGATGTCTACACGAGGAAGTAGAGGACGGTTGAGTAGTAGGAGTGTCGGTAGAGGCACAACAGTTCCTTTAGTACCTGCCGTTGCAGCATCGGCTGTCGGCGAGGATGTCGCACGTGAGATTGTGAGAGCAGTACAAGACGCCCTAGCTCGCACTGGGGGCAGCAGTGGGCCTGCTCTCAAGCTTACTAAGGAGTTTTTTCGCTCCGGCCCACCAGAGTTTGCGGGGGAGGCTAAACCGTTGGAGGTAGAAAGTTGGTTGGAACAGATTACCAAGACTCTTGATATGCTCAGAGTCAAAGATGAGGAGTTGAGGGTTTCTTTGGCGACTTTTCAATTGAAGAGTGATGCGAGTTATTGGTGGAAGTATGCTAAGAATACCGTAGGTAGCACGTGGGATGCTTTTACCGAGGCCTTTTTGGCCAAGTATTTCCCTCCTTCTGCTCGGGAAAGGTTGAGGGATCAGTTTTTGGAGTTGCGTCAGGATGATACTCCTGTGGCACAGTTTGAGATGCGGTTTGCTAGCTTGTCGAGGTTTGCTCCAGAGTTGGTGGCAACAGAGGAGCGTCGTTGTTTTGAGTTTGAAAGGCGGTTGTGTTTCAATATTCGAGAGAAGGTAGCTGGATCCTTTTGAAAGGATTATTATTATTTAGTTGAGGCAGCGGCCCATGTGGAGGCCATGGTTGCGAGGGATGATGGGATTAAGGAGGAGATTATAGTGGTAAGTCCTTCAATTCCGAAATACTCTAGGCTCAGTAAGGGGTGGAGGCGGAAACATGCTCAGTCGGGGCTGGTTCCTTTTCTTCGCCAGGGGTTTCAGACACTTCGGTTGGAAGGTCCGGGGAAGTGCAGGTTTCAGACCAGTCTCAGAGTAGGGGGTCTGGTGGTTGTTTCGTTTGCGGCCAGCATGGCCATGGTAGACGTTTTTGCCCTTTGCGTGTGAACTCTGCAAGTGTTTCAAAACCTAGTCAGACTCAGTCGTACCCGTCCAGTCGGGGGCGCTATCGGTACCAGAAACGGTCAGGCCAGGCTTCGGGAGCCTCGCGAGGGGCGACTTATTAGTTAGTCCTATAGTATTACCCTGGAGGGGGACTTTTGTATTGTTGACCGGTGGTGTATCTTATGAATCATTTTGTGGTTGACCGGTGTACTGTTGGATGCTGAGGCACCATGTTTATGTATCGCTTATGTATGCATATTGTTGTTTGTTTAACCCTTATGCATTGGGGAGTATGTGTGGAATCTCGAATCCTCTTTTTCTGCTGAGGAGTTGTGTAAGGGATCAATGATCCTGATGTTGTTGTTTGCTTGGTACCTATGTGTAAATTTGTGTTTTGGGCCCTGCTAGTTAAGAGGTCCGTGGTGACCCCATCGATTGTATTGGGGTAGTGTTTGTATTGAGATTGGTTATCAATTGTGGGGTATGGTTTGTGAGTGAATGCTGGCAACATTCTTTGGAGGGAGAACAGTTTGAGTTCTAGAGTAATGAGAATAGCGTTGGTCAAAATTGTCCTTCGTGATTGAGTTGTTGTAATTGAGGTTTACCAAGTCGGTTTTTGGTCGAGGAGATGAGTAGGCTTACTACGTAGCCATGGGGGGGGGGGAAAAATAGTAATTCCCTTAGACATAGTGTTGGTGTGGTTTGATTTTAGGAGATCCAGTGAGATTCCAAAATTTGGGGGTTTGTGTGGGGAACTCCGTGTGTGGGGTTAGTGGCACATCAGTGGGTGGATTACTGAGTGTGGAGTTTATTGAGTTGATTAGTCAGCTCACTGGTATAGGGTTTTGGGTTGACCTTGGTCACCGTGAAGTTAGTCTCATTCGTTGTAGACTTTGTGTGTTGATTGAGAAAAATCGAAACTAATCATCCGGTTGTGTCATTGAATATGACGGTTATAATAATACAGCAAATTTGTGCATTGAATGATCATTGTAAATGATTGGATTTCTTTTATACATTATATATGTATATTGTTTGGGAGGAGATAGGGGATGGACTCCGACGATACAACACCAAAATGTGTATCTATTGAAAGATTGATATAGCTTATATGCTTGTCTATGGTGAAGTGAAAAATGTTTTATATGGGTTACTATCTCATTTAATTTGTTGGCCAGGTTCTGAGCCAGGTGTATGTTATTAAACTGATTAAGTAAAGGGAGGCCGGCTGAAATTGCAAAACTGTGAATTTCTTATGCCTTTTGTGTTGATAATACTGTTGTTATTTCTATTAACTATCATTATAGAAATGTTTTGTTCCATGTTAGTTGTGACATCACTGTGTGAGTGATGGTTGTTGATGGTGTTGTTTTGGAAAAGAAACGGAAAACAAAATTTTCCTAGTGTTTGGGCCATCTAAATGTGTTGTTGAGAGATTGATTTAATTCAAGGGTTTTGAGGAATTTCAAATGAATGATTTTTGGCAAATAAATGATGGATGACTGTGTTTTAGATAACACCGTGTTGGTGAAAAATGTATACAAAGTTTTTGAGTTTCGCATGGAAAATGCAAAATTATTTCGCAATGTCAGCATTGAAAATTTGGCTATCTTTGAGAAATGTCACTTGAGCAAGAAAATGTTTTCTTATTATTTACTCCAAAAGTTGTTTGGGTCGTGTTGTTGCATAGTGACTTAGCTTGAAGCGCTGGTCAGATGTGAGTAAACTGTTTCAGAAGGGTTGATTTTATTGTGGCTTTATGCCTACAGTGTTGTCATTTGGAGCGTGTTCCCTTGGTTAGTCTCTTCCTTGGTACGAGTGAATCAAAGGTTTGTAGTGAGAGTAGTTTCTTTCCTAGTACTCGGGTGTTGGTGTGGTGTGATCAGTTGGCCATGTGTTTTGGCGCATCCTTAATTTCGGGGATGAAATTCTTTAAGGGGGGGAGGTTATAGCGATCCCGGTATTCCCTGTTGTTGTATATCTATAATCTGGACTCAGTTCCGTAGATTCGTTGTTGTCTTATCCTCATTTCTATCCCTTACTCTTTGTTTTAGAGTTTTGGGTTGTGTTGGGCAAGTTGGGAATTAGTTGGTTGTGTTTTAAAGCTTTGAAAATTTTGCCCAGGTTTTGGTCTCTCCGCTCGAGCGGCGGTTTTACGCTCGAGCGGGCTTTTGTTGCTGCCTTTCCGCTCGAGCGGCAGTTTGGACGCTCGAGCGTGATTTTCCATCTCCCAGTACTTTACTCTGCAGTTAGTCCGCTCGAGCGGTAGTTTTTACGCTCGAGCGTGATCCTTTGATTTTTGTCCATACGCTCGAGCGGGGAGTTTTACGCTCGAGCGGAGAGTAGACTGCAAAACTTCTGGAAGTGTGCAATCAGCGCTCGAGCGGCTCTTTTCACGCTCGAGCGTGAGTCTGTGTCTTACGCTCGAGCGGAGAGTCGACTACATCAGTCCGTGATTTCACTTTTTGGATCACTTTTTGACCTACTTTTCCTCTCTTAACTTTTAAAAACCGCCCCTTGAGAGTTTCTCTCTCTACTCTTACCTTCTCTCTAAGTTTTGATCTATTCCCGGTGGTCTTCTACTCTAGTTCCTTTGGAAGAAAGGTAGAGCTTCGCGAGAGCTTTGTTTTAATCTGAGAAACTTGGGATTTGGAGCACGTGGGTCTTTGGTCTTCATCTCCGTCTTCTCTATTCGAGGTAGGGATTCTCCTTGTTCTTTTTCAATACTTCGTCTATAGATAGACATGTGGTAATTTTGTATTGCATAAAAATCATATCCATGTTGGATTTGTTTGAAATCATGGGAAGGAACCTAGGGTTGGGTATTTGAAAATGGTTATGTTATCATTGAGAGTTGTTTTGGGCTAATTGGAGTGTAAATTAGCATGTTGTAGTTGATAAAGAAAAAGGCCTAAATCATATTTTGATTGATAAATTAAAATGGAGAATAATGAACCTAAATTGTAACTCTCTATTGTTGATGTGAGTGGGTGAAGGTGTTAATGCCTAAGGGGTTAACTTTGGCTTTGAAATGGGTTTGAAATGTATGTAGTGTACTAATGTGAGTTATGGCTTCCTCATTGGTAGAAATCGGTTTTTGTAAAATAAAAGGGATGGGTTTGGTTTTGTGACAACTAAAGAGACGGAGTTGGTTTTGTTAAAACAAAGAGGGAAGTGGAACTTCTTTTGTGAAATGGGAAAAGTGTTTTGAAATACGTATGAAAATTGGATTATTGTTTCATGAGTGTTGAACACACACATGTGTGGAATTGTATCTTGAACTACCATGTTAATGTTGTTGTCGGGTTTGTATCTATAAGTACTTTCCCACAGCTCTACCAAACAGGGCCTAAATAAAGAGTGAGGGCTTGGAGTTAAATACATGTAACTTATGTAGAATTAAATTAGGTTTGGGAACCTAATCTAGCTAGGGAAATTCCTATTTTGATAAAAAAATAAAAATAGAAATGCTAACCGACAAGATTCAAATCAATTCAAGTAACCGAGGGGCTTTAAGAAAATAATTCAAACATTAGGGTTTTTAAAGTGAATACATATTTCAGGGGCTTCACAGTGCAGTCTTAATACGTTCCTGAATAATGTTCACCTTCTCTGTGGTCTTTTTCACCAACTCTGGCCCTAACAACGGTGCATCTCCTACCTCCATCCAACAAGCAAGTGATCAAGCCTCCCATACAAAGCCTCAAAAGGCGACATCCCAATACTAGAGCAATAGCTATTATTATAAGAAAATTCTAGCAATAGCAAGTGTTCTTCCCAACTATCACCAAGATCGAGAACACAAGCTCTCAACATATCCTCCAAGATTTGGTTTACCCGCTCAGTTTGCCCATCTGTCTGAGGATGATAAGCCATGCTCAGGTCTAACCTAGCACCCAAAGCATGCTGAAAGCTCTCCTAAAACTCTGCTACAAATAACGGATCACAATTTGAAACTATAGAAACTGGTGCGCCATGAAGTCGCACCACCTCCCGAATATACAACCTAACTAGTTTATACGTAGTACGATGAACACTGATAGAAATAAAATAAGCAGACTTGGTGAGTCGATCCACTATCACCCAAACAGATTCATTGTCTCGCTTAGACCGTGGCAATCCATCCACGAAATCTATAGAGATGTACTCTCATTCCCAAGTAGGGAACTCGAGAGGCTGCAAAAGTCCAAATGGTCATTGGTGTTGTGCTTTAACCTGTTGACACACATAGCATTGAGAAACATACTCTCATATGTCCTTCATGCCTTCCCACCAAAACGTTCTCTTTAGGTCATGATACATCTTAGTCCCATCAGGGTGAATGGTATATCGGGACCTATGAGCATCATCCATAATCTCTTTCCTCAATTCAACAATGTTAGGTACATACAACCTACCCCTAAATCGCAATCCCCCATCTAAGTCCACAAACCAATTAGTAGGACAATCATTGATCAAATCCACTACAACAACAATGATTGAGACCCCCTTTTCTTGGAGACCCCCACAACCCCCTTGGTTTTCAACCATTGATGGTGTGGGCCCCACACATATATGAGTGGGTCCTATATATACATCAATGGTTGAGATCCAAAGGGGGTTGTGGGGTCTCCAAAAAAAGGGGGTCCCAAGCATTTTTCTAAAATTAATTCAACAATATATATATATATAAACCAAATGTCAAAATTAACTTTAAGATTGGTTTGAAAATATGCTCTTTTTTTTTTAAATATGCTATTTTAGTAATTGTTTGACTCACTACAAAAAATTATACATTTGGCGACTAAATTTGGTGAGCAAAATAAATTTAGTCACCAAAAGTGTCAATTTTGGTGACTAAAAAATATATTAGTCGGTGTTGGTTCAAGGTTTAGCCACTATATTAATTTAGTCGAAAAATGTTATTTATTGGCAGCTAAAAAAAAATTAGTCACTAAATATTAAATAATAGGCGACTAAAAACTTGTTAGTCAGCGATAGTCTATATTTTAGGCTACGAAAATTTTAATTTGGTCATCATATGCAATTATTTGCCGAGAAAATAAAGTTTTGTTGCCAAAGACCAGGCATATTTTTTGGGTTACTCGTTGCCGACCAAAAAATTTCATCGCCAAATATGAGCTTTTCGTGACTAAAAAAATGTGGTCGTCGTATAATAATTGTTTGCCAACCAAAACAAAAAAAAATAGTAGCCAAATGATACTTTTGGCCACGAAAGTGTTAGTCGCCATTAAAAAAATCTTTGGCTACAAAAGGTTTTGTCGTGACTTATATTACCTTTTCCGACAAAAAGTAGTTTAGTCACTAAAGGTTAAAAAAAATAGAGGGAAAGGAATTAATATTGGTGCCCGCTTCTCTTTGCTTTACATTTAAACACATTTTGCTCTATGTTCCATGTCACACACACAAAGAACAAAGTCACCACCAAACCTCACCCCCCGCTTACTACCGACGGGCACCACCGTCGCTCACCACCATTGCACATCGCCACTGGCACCGATGCAAATCACCACCGCCACTGTGACGAATCACAAGTTTCTCTCTCTCTCTCTCTCTCTCTCTCTCTCTCTCTCTCTCTCTCTCTCTTTCTCTCTCCCTCTATTTCCCCATTTGTCACACTTGCTCTAGGGTTTTATATGATTTTTTTAGTTTTATTTTGTGTTGATTTCTTTAATTGGTTTGGTTCAACTAGTTTGATTTCTAGAGTTTTATGGGTTTGATGTCCAAAATAGGTTTGATTTTAGTGGTTTGATACCTTTCCCCCTCTTTTTCCTTTCTCTCTCATTAGTTTGAAAGCCCTAATCCATTGATTGTGTATTTATTTTCATGTATGGCTGGTAAAATATGATTGTATATTTATTGACCATGGCTGAATATTCTAATTGGAATTTGATGCTATGATGCTATAATTGCAATAGTTAAAACAAAAAAAAAAAAGAAAAAAAAAACTTGAGTCACATTTTCAAGTGGGTTACATAAAACTTAAATGTTCAATTAAACCCCTCCCCCCTCCCCCTCAAAAAAAAAAAAAAATAGAAAATAAACCTTGAAAAACATTCATCTATAGAGGTTTACCAATTTATATTTGTTTTTTTTATTTAATTAAATCATAATTCTACTCCCAAATAAATGCAATTTCACATAACATCAACAAGAATCATACGAAAAACAAATTAAGGCATAAAGAAAGAAAGAAAAAAAAAATAGAACTTACTTAAACTTATTGCAGCAAGCATGGTTTCTGGTATAAAGACAGGAAGCATAAGAAAGTGTCAAGTGGCAACATAGTACCAACCTCAGCAGAATCTCCACATGATATTGCCATCCCAATGACTTTATCTGATGAGACGCAACCGCCATATGATACACAGACAGTTGGTGTAGGTAAGATCATTGAACTTACGAATTGTCAAGTATTTGTAATATTGTTATTTGGCAATTCAATTAGATTGTCAATTATTTGTAATATTTGTAGTTGCAATTTCTAATTATTTGGCCGTGTTTAACTAGGGCAAACTAGGTCAACTCGTGTACGAGGACCTACACTAGGAAAAGGACTGCAGAAAAAAATTGCTATAAAATAAGGCAAGAAATTGCATGTGTATGTGTATGTCAATCAGCTATTGAATGTAATCACTGGAGAGAATGCCACCCCAGCAACGAATGAGTTGGGACTGTAGATTCGAAGATTGTGCCCTCTTAAAGGCGTAAAGTCATGGAACAAAATTGATCAGAGTACCAAAGATGCTGTTGTCCAAGCTGTGCTGGTAATTATCGATCTTGTGATAAATGTCCTAATTGCCTATAAGTGCTAAATTAATTACTCTAATACTTTACTTCTTATGCTCATAGGACAAGTTTGATATCGGCAATGATTTTCATAGTGATGAACAAGCTCAAAAGATCGTTCATAGAAAGGCCTACCTCTTGTACAAGGATTGGAGATACAACCTAAAGTAAGAGTTCCTCGAACTTCAAGAAGAGGGTGTTGATGAGCCCTACAGTCATCCGCCTACGAGAGTGAGCTTGGAGGATTGGAAACATATGATTCATATCGCTAGGAAAAATGCATCTCATTTTGTAACAAATAAATATAAATGACTCTATTGATTTGACATTGTATTATGCCTTGATATGTAATAATTGTTGAATAATATATATATATATATTTTTTGAAATGATCAAAAGCTGGTAAAGCAAACAGGAGTATGCTACCATACAATTATACAAGTGGATTTTGATCATTTCCAATAGTAATTCCGATTATGGTGAGAAATTGTTCATCTCAACATATAGAAATCACTTTCCCTGTTTCAAGTTTCTCTTGTACTTTGTGCAATTTTTCATTTTGTTATTTGAAATAAACAGGTAGATGAGAATGGAGAACTAGGTTTTCCCAAATTTTATTCAAAATCGCATAAGTCGATAAAGACTAATGATTGGATTCATCCCAAATGTGCTGAGCTACATGTAAGTATTCAACATTGACACCAATTGTATTTAATATTCCTTAGTAAGGTTGTCACGACCCAAACCCGCCCCTATAGGTTTAGTATCGCAATCGGCCAGTAATCCTTGGATTACCAAAGGCCTCATGATAGATTAACATATAGATAGGGGCTGCGGAAGCAAATATACAAAATAGACAAGGTCCAATGAGCTGTGATAACATACATGGAACAGTAAAGCTTGAAACTTTTATAGATTGCGAGCAAAGTCAACACATATAATATATACACAACACACTTAGGCGTACATGACAAAAATCTTGCCCATAACTTAACAAACAACATAGCCTAATACAGATTACAAAAATAGCCACAAAACCAAACTTCATCAGGAACCTCCTCGGGAGGCGCAAGGGTTGGTTAACAAAACTAAAACGTGGGCCGTCAACTCTGGCTCTGATCATGTACCGACTCACCTACACACATAATATAAACAGTGAGCGGAAGCCCAGTGAATAATAACGGAGTAAAGGGTTATAATGAATGAAGTCCATACAGATTCAGAAATCATAAATCAGATTCAAATTCATAATCATGTTCAGATCATATACAGAAATCGTAAGTTGTACTTAATCATACGTGGTATATCCGTGGGCGCTAACAGAGCAGATACAGAACAGATGCAGAACATGTGGTGGTTATAATAACCAGTTCCATAAAAGAACCTCTGGATCCGAGCAACAGAGAATAAACATGTTGAGCCCATGATAGAGCCTCTGGTACGGGTAACAGATGGCAGACATAATAAGTTCCATAATGGAACCTCCGATACCGGGTAACAGTGAATATACATTCTGAGCTCCATGATGGAGCCTCCAGTACGGGTAACAGATGACAGACATAATAAGTCCCATAATGGGACCTCCGATACCAGGTGACAGCCAACAGATATCATATGATACTAAGGATGCCACGAATACATTGTCAGAAATTGGACAGTCATTCATTGTATAGAATAGAACATTTCAGAAAATAGATCTTATTTCATCGTATAAAAAATAATTAAAGTTGAACATAGCTTTACTAAGTTATTACTCACAGTTGGCTTCAGGTGCAGACTGACAGAGTAGACTACTCAACGGTTTATGGCACGTGACCTACACGAACATATAGCAAACGCACACTTGAAACACACGTTCAAAATGCACACAAGTTACTTCATTTGTTCTTAGTGTGTTTCTAGCCTTTAACCTCATTATGGAGTCTTAATCATGGCCTAAGAACGCCTAGGATAGAATGAGGATGCAAAAATGCACTTGAAAACATTTTTTAAAACTTGCTAAAAACAGGGTCCACGCTCGAGCTTGGCTTTCCTCACTCGAGCGGACATGTAAGAAGTGAAGGTTCGCTCGAGCGTGAATTCCCTCGCTCGAGCGGACTGCAAATTTTAACAAAAGTACTGGATGCAAGGATTTCACGCTCGACGGACACTCGACCTCTGCTCGAGTGTGAGACTCAGACCTTTGCTCGAGCGTGAAGTCCGTCGCTTGAGCGGATTCCAAAACATATGAACTTCTAGGTACATGCATTTCACGCTCAAGCGTAACTCACGTCGCTCGAGTGGAAGTGTACGTACTCAGAGTGCTCGCTCGAGCCTGGAGTCCCCCGCTCGAGCGTGGATCAAATTTCTGGAATTTCCAGATTTGGTCTTCAAGTTCAAACTCAAACATTAAAGCATCAAACTTCATTTTTCTGGGCCAAAACTTGAGAAAACATTTAGAAACTCATAAAACAACATGTTTAAAGGATCATTTCAAGAAATCATGGCCCAATGACATGCCAATTGTACAAAATTCAACTTAAATTCAAGAATAACCCAAGAACATGACATGCATGCAATTCTTTGAACCAAAGCTTCTCAAAACATGATCAAGTGTTACCAAACAACATAAAACTCATTGTTTTCCCAAAATTAAAGTGAATACAAGGCATGTATGAGGGAATGCTTTGAAAACACATTTAAAACCTCATAAAATGCACATGCAAACACAAATTTATTCTCAATTTCAATCTTTAGCTCAATTCTTGCAATAATCAATTTAACCCTCTTGTTTTCATGCATTAGAATCTAGACTTCAAGGCTATAAGACAAAAATTCTTACCTAAAGGCTTAAATTTACAAGTATGAAAGTGGTAGCTCCCTAATTCTGTTTAATTTGCCAACAATTCTAGCAATCCTCCTTTCCTCTTGCTTTTGATTTCAATTCTCCTTTCCCCCCTCTCTCTCTCTCACATGTGTGTATTGTAGGCTCAAAGGTGTAGTCCAAATAGATGAAAAGAGATGGGTGGGTTCATAAAAGTAATGGTGCCTAATTAGTTTAAGTCATAGGCAACTAAGTGGGATTAAATTAATCTTATTTAATCGTTCCGAAACGAATTTCAATTAAACCTACCATAAAACCCTATAAATTCTAATTAACACATAATTCTGATCAATTTCTGTATCGGATGCCGATAAGGCCTTCAATTCGCAAATCAAAACTAAGACACGAATAGATCTTCCTACGCAAAACATATATAAACACAGATAATGCAACACGCACATACAAATTAATTCAAAATTCCTCCTTAATTACTGTTAGGCATAATTAATCATGGATTGATGTTAATCATGAGTCGGGGTTGTTACAAAGGTGGACAAAATTTCTTTCGTTATTTTTTTCTTTCAGTTTAATAGTATAATTTTTTTTTTTTAATGATAGGATAAAATGGTGAATTTACAAGTGGTATCCACCAAAGCGGGGATGCCATTTATAGCGATTCCGATTTTGACCCGACTCCTTTTGTATTTTGGATTCGGGTTTTGTGGTTTCGTATAGTTGTTCATGTCTTATTCCCCTCATACTTCCTTGAGTTTGGTTATTAGATTGTAGTGGTTGCGTTTAGAACAGGTTGATTGTTTGGTTTTCAAACTTTTGTTGCCTAGAATTTTACTGCTCCACTCGAGCGGCCCTTCTTGCGCTTGAGCGGGATTTCTGAACTCTCAGTACTTTTGCAGGTCTACAAAACTACTGGGAGAGTGTATTCTATGCTTGAACGGTGTTTCTTGTGCTCGAGCATTCGTGCGCTCGGGCGATGGTTTTCTGTTTACAAAACTACTGGAAGTGTGTTTTCTACGCTCGTTGAGCTCGAGCGGTGATACCTTTCTTTTTGTGTCCTGGCGCTAAAGCGTCACTTATTGTGCTCGAATGGAACAACTTATTGTGTCTGAAGCTCGAGCGGACTGTACATATATCAGTTCATAAAGTCACTTTTTACATCACTTTTTCATCTCACACTCTCTCTAAACATTTCAAAAACCTTAGATCTAGAGCCTCTCTCTCTCTATATACATTCTCACCTAGATCCGTTGGTTTTTCTACCCTAGTGTCTTTGGAAAAAAGGTAGAGCATCTCAAGAGCTCCATTTTTATCCGAACAAAACTCGGTTTTGGCATCTTTGAAGTTTCCCCCTTGCTTTGCTCGTCTTCTAACTTAGCTATTGGTTATTATGTAAACAATATTGGGATTTTCTACACTCTCATATGATTTTTAACTTAGCTATTGGTTATTATGTAAACAATATTGGGATCTAGGAGGATTATGGGCAAACCTAGGGTTTGGGTTTAAAATGAAAATAAGGGTTTTTAGTGAATGTGTTATAAATGGTTACGGGAGTAAATATGAGGTTGGGTTGTGATAACATTGTCAATTTTGGTACTTAGGGTGGATTATGAAAGAAAATGAAGTTTTGCCCTAAATTGTCTCGATTATTTATTTTGTACAAATAAATGAAATTGGTATTAAAAATGTGAAATTGGATGGATGTTTATATAAATGGTGGAGTTGGTTATGTATTATCTCTCACCTATGGAAATTTTGATAGTTTATCTGTCTTGGAGATTGTGTATCTGTTTAGAAATATCTACTTTGGGTTATCAGCAGAGGATAGCTATGATTGTTGTAGAAATTGCATGAGGATTAGGTGAATTGAAACCAATCTCTTATCAGTTGTCATGGAATATGACTGTGTTTTAATACATTGTATATGTATGATGTTTGGGAGGAGAAATTGGATGTACTCCATGTTTGGAAGAAGAAAGGGGATGGACTCCAGTAAATTAAGTTGGCCTATGTGTCCAGGGTGAAAGTCTTAAAAATTGCGCGTATACATGGGTGTCGATTCCCGTAGACAAAATTTTCGTAAAATGGCAAATAAATGTGTTTGTATGATAACTATATTGATTAGAGACCCACTGAGTTGTATCCTCAGTTTGGTTGATTGAATAAAATGGACATGATTAATGAATTGAGATATGAAGCTTGGCATAGCATGGTTTTGGAAAAGAGTTGTAAATGATTTTAATCATGGGCATTGTATATGCACATCATACTTATATCTTTGTTAAGATTCGTATTTTGTGTTAGATTATTTCTACTAGGCTTTGGCTCACCCTATTTGGGAAAAACTATTTTCAGGTGTTGGTGATATGTCTCCGCCAAGGCAATAACTTGGAAGGGATCGGAGCTGAAGGCTTCTCTTTTTGTACTATGTTATTGTTTTGATTTGAGCCAAGGGCTTTACATGTATTGGATTTATATCTATTTTGTTGTAACCAAGCATGGCCTTGGAAAGATGTAAGCCTTTAGGGCATATGGATATTTGTTTATCTTTCATTTCTTATCATTACTTGTAACACATACTGTCGATTCATGATAAATTGTTTATGAATGTATATCGCATGTGTCACCTTTTGTACATCAACTCTAATTAATGAAAGCTTACCATTTTGTTCATGTCATCTTGTATAAATTGTTGGGAGTCAGATTATGGCATTTATTTTGGGGCGTGACACCATTGACCCAAGAGGAACTGTCAAGGCAAGTGCTTGTACAAAAAAAAATAAAGTAAAAAATACTTGCGTGGATTTGGCATAGGCCCACAACCCTCGTCCATATTTGATAGTGCGGCACGAGCTCGTGATAAACATATGGAGGCAATGAGAGCTGAGATGGAGGTTCTTTGTGAGGAGCAGTAAAGAGATCATGAGAGAGAAAGAGGAGTGCTATAGAGATCGTGAAGATCTTATAAGGGAGAGAGAGAAGATGATGAAACAAGTCAAAGAAGGAAAAAAGCAAGGGAGGCACAACAACTACAACTCAATCATCTGAACAACGTGGTTTTACTGGTCACAACCCTCTTGCAGGGTTCAGATGGTCATCATACTATTTGGTAAGAAGAATATAATTCATATGATACTAAGTGGTCTACAAAAAAAAGATGATATTGACATAATTGTTTTAAAGAACCTAGAATTGTTTTGAAAAATCAATTGAAAATCTGATAGAAGGTTGAAATCAAGGAAATAGGATACTTCATTAAGTAATACTTTTGTTGTTTTCATAAAAAAAATAAATTCTTCGTTATTAAGAAGCATCGGTAGCAATCAATTGATCTGACAATTCTTAACGTAGACTGAAGCCTAGCAGGATTACTAATGCAATTCAATTTCCTTCCAACCTGTTTTGCAAACTAGGAACAACATACATTCATTTAAGTTCAAAATATCAAAATAAAAATATCCAACTTAAATAATCCAACCTACTTTCAAACTTGCTTGGGTTGAGAGTTAGAGCTGAAAACACGTTAAACGTAATCAAAATAGGTCGTTTTAGGCGGCGAAAATGCAAAACAGTCCTCAACCGCTGTATGGATGTCACGAACACCTTTGTAGTGACAAATAGGACATGTGCCAACAGACGACATGTAATTAGCATGCATAGGTTAAGAGTTAGAGTCTAAGACACCTTAAAATTAGTCGAAAAATGGCTTTAGGGAGGCAAAAATACAAAACAGCCCTCGAACCAATGTATGGCTGTGACGAGCAGCATCCTCGTATCAAAAAGAACCTGCAGCCAAAGACGGCATGTAATTCACATGCGTAGTTTAAGAGTTAAAGACGAAAACACCTTAAACTTAGTCTAAAAAGGGCTTTCGGGGAGTGAAAATACAAAATAGCCCCTAAACCAATGTATGGCTATCACGGGCAGCATTGTCGTGTCAAATAGGACCTACGGCTACAGACGACATATAATTCGCACGAGTAGTTTGAGAGTTAGCACTGAAAACGCCTTACATTTAGTCCAAAAAGGGCTTTCAGGGGGAAAAATAGCAAAACAACCCGTCGAACCAATGTATGGTTGTCACGAACAGTATCCTCGTGAAAAATAGGACATGCCACCACATACGGCATGTAATTCGCATGCGTAGTTTGAGCGTTAGAGCCGAAAATAGCTTGAACTTAGTTGAAAAAGGGCTTTCGAGGGGAAAAATGAAAAACAGCCCCCGAACCAATGTATGGCTGTCACAGGCAGCATCCTCATATCAAATAGGACCTACGGCCATAGACGGCATGTAATTCACATGCATAGTTTGAGAGTTAGAGTTGAAAACGCCTTAAACTTAGTCAAAAAATGGCTTTGGGGGGGGGCGAAAGTGAAAAATAGCCCTCGAAGCATTGTATGGCTATAACGGGTAACATCCTCATGTCAAATAGGACCTACAGCCACAAACAGCATGTAATTCGCACTCGTAGTTTGACAGTTAGACTTGAAAATGCCTTAAACTTAGTCGACAAAGGGCTTCTGGGGGGCAAAAATGCAAAGCAGCCCCTAAAACCAATGTATGGCTGTCATGGGCAGTGTCCTCGTGCTAAATAAGACCTGTAGCCACAAACGACATGTAATTTGCAAGCGTAGGTTGAGTGTTAGAACCGAAAACGCCTTAAACTTAGTCAAAAAAATGGCTTTGGGAGGGCGAAAATGCAAAACAAACCCTGAACCAATGTATGGTTTTGATGGGCAACATCCTCGTGTCAAATAGGACATGTGGCCATAGATGGCATGTAATCCACACGCGTAGTTTGAGAGTTAGAGCTGAAAACACCTTAAACTTAGTTTAAAAAGGGCTTTCAGGGGGACAAAAATGCAAAACAGCCACTGAACCAATGTATGGTTGTCATGAGCAGTATCCTCGTGTCAAATAGGACCTATGGCCATAGAAGACATGTAATTCACACGCGTAGTTTGAGAGTTAGAGCCGAAAATGTCTTACACTTAGTTCAAAATGGGCTTTCCGGGGGGAGGGGGGGAAATGCAAAATAGCCCCCGAACCAATGTATGGCCATCACAGGTAACATCCTCATGACAAATAGGACTTGCGGCCATAGATGGCATGTAATTCGCACACGTAGTTTGAAAGTTAGAACCAAAAAAACCTTAAACATAGTCCAAAAAGGGCTTTCGAGGGACGAAAATGCAAAACATCCCTCAAACTAATGTATGGCTATCATGGGTAGCATCCTCAGGACAAATAGGACATGTGGCCATAGACGACATGTAATTCGCACACATAGTTTGAGAGTTAGAGCCAAAAACGCCTTGAACTTAGTCGAAAAAGGGCTTTTAGGAGGGCAAAAATGCAAAACAACCCTCGAACCAATGTATTGATGTCACAGGCAACATCCTCATGACAAATAGGACCTGTGGCCACAGTCAGCATGTAATTCGCACACATAGTTTGAGAGTTAGAGCAAAAAACACCTTGAACTTAGTCGAAAAAGGGCTTTCAGAGGGCAAAAATGCAAAATAACTCCCAAACCAATGTATTGTCATTACGGGAAGCATCCTTATGACACATAGGACCTACGGCCATAGACGGCATGTAATTCACACACGTACTTTGAGAGTTAGAGTCGAAAACGCCTTGAACTTATTTGAAAAAGGGCTTTCGGGGGGTAAAAATGCAAAACAACCCCCGAACCAATGTATGACTATCACAAGTAGATCCTCATGACAAATAGGACCTGCGGTCATAGACGACATGTAATTTGGGCGCGTAATTTGAGAGCTAGAGCCAAAAAAGCTTTGAACCTAGTCGAAAAAGGGCTTTCAGGAAGTGAAAATGCAAAATAGCCCCCAAACCAATGTATAGATGTTATGGGAAATATCCTCATGACAAATAGGACTTGTGGCCATAGAAGGCATGTAATTCGCACGTGTAGTTTGAGAGGTAGAGCCTAAAATGCCTTAAACTTAGTCAAAAAAGGGTTTTCAGAGCTGAACATGGAAAACAGCCCCCGAACCAATGTATGCCTATCATGGGCAGCATCCTCATGATAAATAGGACCTGTGGCCGCAGACAATATGTAATTCGTACGCATAGTTTGAGAGTTAGAGGCGAAAACAAATTAAACTTAGTCCAAAAAGGGCTTTTTGGGGTCCAAAATACGAAACAACCCCCAAACTAATGTATGGATGCTACAGATTTGTTATTTCTTTACTTATTTTATTATTTAAGCAAGTTATTTATTTTTAGATAAGCCCCCGAACCAATGCAAAGCTTTTATCATTAGAGCACAAATGATGTGTACAAGAAGAGAAAGATAAAGAAGAACAACTAAACTTACAACATATAAGAAAGAAGAAGATGGCAAGGAACTGGTAGGGCAATATTAACCATTCCATCTTCCCTTAAATTATATGAATAAGAGTTATGCTTGTTCAGAGAAGAGAAACAAAGGCGAAGTATATATATATATATATATTTCTCAAGAATGAAGACTTTTCCAATACTCCCAATTCCTTAACTCATCCAAACTACCAAAATCTTAAAGTCAGAATCATGTTGTTTGAAAAATTAAGACACTTCCAAAAGCTAAATAGGATCAATTTTCATGAAGACGCATTTACCAAGTCCTGTATTTAGTTTTTACATAACAAAAAAGCTTAACCTCTTATTACTTATCAAAGACTTTTTGAACAGAACAAGAAAAACTTGTCCACCACTTCATGGATGATTTTAGAAAACCACTTCATAGAAGAGTTCAGACCACCTTGTAGAGTTAAATTGGACCATGTATGAGAATTTGAACATGACAGATATGGTAGCAGAATCTATCATGGTTGATCACCAATCAATTGAAATGCAAAAGACTAATTCTAAAGTTCTTCCGTGTACTTTTCAGTCCAACTGCATGAAAACAATACATGTTTTTGTTAATATGGCCACATCATCAAATACTGAAGTTGTTTTCCATGAGAAGAAGAAGAGAAAAGTGATGGAACAATAAAGTTGCAACTCCATGAATATGTTTTCTACGACTCATGGAACTGGATTGAAAGTAAAAAAATTAAAGACACAAAAACTGTACACGGGAGATATCACAGTCATCATGTAACACTTTGTACTTCTTGGACTAGTAAGTTGCTCTTGGAACTCTTATTATTGTACTTGGAGCCTCTTTGGTTCATTTTGGAATATTGATTGAGGTGGTATCATAATGGTAAAGTAAGATTGAACCTAAGACATTGATTTGGATAATTGTCCCATGAGTAGTCTTCACTCTTTTGCCCATTTATCTTTCGACACTTTGAATTTGGATGTGAGTCTAGAATCATTGGAAAACTTGTTTCTAGGGCTTCGGTTTGGACATAAGAACGACCTAAAATAGAGTTCGAAAAAGGGAGTTATGCCTGTTTGAAATTTGGGTAACTATGTTAGAAGCAAGTCCGCTCGAGCGAACTTTTGACCGCTCAAGCAGTCTCTTCTATCCCTCTCCTCCATACTTGAAACCCTAGAGCTCCAAACACTTGATTTCTCCAATTTTTTCCTTAAATCCACCCTAGATCCTTCAAGAAAATTGAAGAACAGGTCTAGTCCGAGATATTTATCGATTGTTTTGCATTTTCGTTGAAATTTCAAGTGGGTTTTGATCTTAAGCTTCCATTCTTGAGGTAAGGGTATCTTTAACTTATTATATCTTTAATTTGAGAACCACATGTGGTAATTTCATTAGATATTCACCTTTGAACACTCTGGTCGGGGGTGCTAGGATTAGCACTCCGACGAGCAAGTTAGTATTCTTTCAAGTTTTCTTTTATCACAAGTTATCACCTTTTTTTCTCATACCTCTACTTTAGCTGATGCTCCTCCTTTTTATATTGTTTTCCAGGGACCCACTATCTTATTATGGACACTCCCCCCTCATAGCTAGGCCCCCAGACGTTCCATAGGATTCATGGCCTATTCGGCCCTTAAGCTAGGTTCTACTAGGCCACGACTCTGTTCAAGTGGATCTGGTCATATGTCGACTCATCTTCCCCTATCTTGGCAATCTTGTTTGAGGGTAAAGCCTAGTTTAAGCTGACTTACATATGACTCATTTTCTATTTGGCCCCCATAAGAGCGTGCCGGGTTTAAATACTTTGGGTATGTGGGAAGTGGTTATTATCATAATGGGTTTGTCTCGCTTGACAGAGATATTTGTAGGTATGGTATGCTTAGGTGATAACATGCTTATGTGGTTATATGGGTATGGGATTTAATTCCTAAGATATTGATTGGGCCTAGGGGTTTCTAGAAGTCCTATTAGAAGAGCACTTGATCATTGTTGTTTCTAATTGGTACTCTGGCAATGCCGCGAGATGGTCATTATCTGGGAAGGAAATTCTTGTGTGTTTATGTGACTACGTGCTTATGTGGAGTGAATTACTGTTGTCCACCGCATTAGGACGCGAGTGAGTTAGCTTCGACACATTTGTAAATGCGCTAATCTCTTTCAGTACCTTCATTAGGATGTCAAGACGTAGACGTGGTGGTGGTAGGCATGGTAGGCCTAGAAGGCATGAGGTGCCTTTAGCAGATGAGATTCCGGCACAAGAAGAAGGGATTGGTTCAGCTAATGTGGTTGAACGAGATATTCAATAGACCATTGGGGCTTTGGCCCGTGAGATGGCCAGAGCCTTATGGGAATCCACGGACATTCTCAGGGTAGAGAATCAAGTTCAGGCCCAAGTAGCTAATGCAGGGCTGTCTTTCATAAAGAGGGAGTTCTTTTGGTCTAATCCGGACGAGTTTTTGGGTGATCCTAAAGAACCTTTGAAAGCGGATGAATGGCTCGAGCACATGGTGAAGACGTTTGAGATGCTTGGCATTGAAGACGATAGATTAAGGGTGACTTTGGCATCCTTCCAACTGAAGGGAGATGTGGGTCAATGATGGAAGTATGTACGTAGGCGTATTGGAGTGACTGGGGGGCTCTTGTCAACGTCTTCTAGGATAAGTTCTTGCCTTCCATTGCTAGAGAGAAGTTGAGAGAACGGTTTCTGAAGCTCAAGCAGCTTAGTTTTCCAGTAGCCGAGTTTGAGGTAGCTTTCACAAGCCTCTCTAGATTTTCACCAGAACTCGTGGCAACAGAGAAACGCCGCTGTATCGAGTTTGAGAAGAGACTGAGGACCGGGCTTCTTTTCAAAGTAGCCGGGTTGATGATTAGGGATTGCAAATGCCTTGTGGAGGTGACAACTCATCTTGAGACCATAGTTCAGGCAGAGGAGGAGCGGATGAGGGGCTCCAGGAGGAGTCAAGAGGTTCAGGGGAAGAGTCGGGACAGTAAGAGGCAAAGAGGTCCTGCTTCGCGGCAGCCCCAAGCTGTACAGTCTAGATCTACTCTCCCTGTGCCAAGTTCTGGTCTAGGGAGAGGTAATCCAGGAGGCTTCTTTTATTACAAGTGTGGCCTGTTGGGTCACAAGTCTTCAGCCTGCCCGTAGAGAGGAGAAGGGTAATAGCTTGTACCAGCAGCGGCTCGTTCTCAGAGCCAAAGTCAGGAGAGAGGGCAGCCGCCTACCTATTACCAGTGTGGGTAATCAAGACATGGGAGGAGGTTTTGTCCTCAGTCAGGTGGCACACCTGGTGCGTCTGGTTCGAGGCAGACACAGAGCCACTAGCCTGCACAGTCAGCACAGGCCTCGAGGGCCAATCAAGGAGCCTTTTCGACTTAGTCAGTGCATCAAACTTATGCTCCAAGGGTTTAGCAGGTGGAGTAGAGACCTACAGGGCGTGTGTATGTTATTACCACACCAGACATAGTGTCAGCACCTTCTGTAGTGCGAGGTAACTTCTAGTTGAGTAATTCTATTGCCAATATGTTAATTGATACGGGTGCATCCCATTCATTCATCTCGTCTGCATTTGTATCAGGATTGGAGTTAGAATTGGCCCGATTAGCATCTCCACTCAGTGTAAAGTCACCTGTTGGTGGTGAGATTGTTTTGAAACAGGGGTGTCGGGGTTAGGAGATAGAGGTTGCTGGTTGCCGACTTCCTTTTGCATTTGTATTGATTGATATGTCGAGTTTTGATGCTATATTGGGTATGGATTGGTTATCTTCGTATCGGGCTATTATTGATTGTTACCGTTAGAGGGTTACTGTATGTATCTCGAGCGGTGATTGTTTTTACTTCTTGGGAGACCAGGCTGATAAAGTTTTGCCACTGATTTATGATCTGTGTGGTCAGAGTGAGCTTAGTTATCTTCTTGCAACCTTCTTGGGTAGTGAGTGTGATGTGGTTCGAGTTGAGTTGCTGAGGGCAGTTTGCGAATACCCTGATGTTTTTCCTGAGGATCTCACCAGTTTGCCACATCACCGTCAGATTGAATTCTCTGTTGACTTAGTGCTTGGCACGACACCAATTTCTTTGGAACCATATAGATTTGCACCCGTCAAGTTGAGGGAGTTAAAGATTCAACTCCAAGAATTGCTAGATAAGGGTTTTATTCGCCCTAGTACTTCACCTTGGGGAGCATCAACTCTCTTTTCCAAAAAGAAAGATGGTGCGTGTAGACACCCTATTTTTGACCACCCTTAAGACTTGGGCGCCTCAAGTTGATCACTCGATGATGAAAGTTGTGCTGTGCAAAAGTTCGATTTCTTCAGCAAGAAAAGCTCTAAATCCTAGCCTTGCACCCCTTTTTGGACCAAAACTTTTTTTAGACCTCAAAATCCTTTCTTTCAAAATATTTTTGAAAAGTTTTTACGATGTTCTAAGGCTCACATTTCGTTAAATGTTGTACTTTTCGATAAACTGAGCAAGGGCAAAGAGGAAATAAATGGAAGAGAGCTGAACTCTTTCAAAAATATTTTAAAACATCTTATTTAGAGTTTGGAGTTGAAGAAAATTGGAGGAGAGGGAAGAAACCTAGTTAGGAAAGAAGTTGGGCATAAACCATTAAGAGAGAACTAGGCAGCCTTCACTAAATCAGGTCTATCCTTTTGTACACTTAGACTTTAGTTGTGAGGCCACCACCATTGGAAAGTGGACTTCTGAGGCTTCATTTTAGACTCAAGAATCTCCTCAAGCTGAGTCCGGATGAGGGAGATATGGCCGTGTCAAGTTAGGCATCAATCCAATTAAGACAAAGTTGAGTAACCTTTACTAAAATAAGCATATCTCTGACCACACTTAGAATTTTGATGTGAGGCCACTTCCATTGGAAAGTAGACTTCTGGGTCTTCAATTTAGACTCAAGAATGAACTGTAAAGGAGTCTGGATGAAGGCAATACACCCATTTGAAGTTGGGCCTAGAAGTAGATTTTTGATGGCCGACCGGCCACCATTGATGGCCGACAACCCACACTTCTAGCCAGTCGGCCACTGGTGAAAAACCCAGATATAATTTTGGCCAGATATCCCCCACAAGCTCCAGCTGTTCAAGGCTTGATATTTTCGACCTATTAGGTTGTTTTTCTATATATACCAGGTCAAACCTCTTGATTTAAGGTTCAAAAAAATTCCAAAAGCTCCAATTCTTGTAATTCTCTCTCTATTTCTATCTTGCAACCTATACACCCTCTCTCTACACTTCTTAATATTGGAGCTATCCTTGCCGAGATTATTGAGTCCAAATTTCAGCCCTTGAGAGTGAGAATTTGTTAGTTTGTGAACAAAAGTGTTGTTCCTTTTCAAGAGGTATAATTTTGTTCACCTTTGCACTACCTCTTTTCTATCTTTTCTTGCTGATTTATAAGTGGTTTTCAACTATTTTTATGGGCTGAAACGTGTGGTTTAAGGCTATTAAAGGTTGAGGGGTTAATCATCCTTTTTTGAACCTTGTTCTCTAAGCCTTTACACTTGTGTTTCCCATTCTTTTCTCAACTTTTTTTGAGCTTTTTACCACTGATTTTCTAAGGTTTTCAGAGGCTAAAAATGTTGTTTTGAGGTCCCAAAAATAGAGGGGTTAGGCACCCCTCTTTATGCTTGTTTACTAGTTCAAAAGCTCCATGTTTTAGGTTATTGTTTTAGCTACTTTTGTCTTCATTCTAGCATGTTTTCCAACCGATTTTGGGCTATAAAAACTTTGTGTTTTAGGGCTAAAGCTTGGGTCCTAAGGCCATTAAAGGTTGTGGGGTTGATAGCCCATCTTTGTACTTTGTTTTGGAGGTCTTTTCCCTTGTTTCCCACCCTTTTACAATCTTTTTCCAAGCTTTTAAACACTGAATTTTAGAGTATTTTCAATGGAAAAAATCATGTTTTGAAGTCCAAATTTGGAGGGGTTAGCCTCCGCTCCTCGTGTCTTGTTTGCTAGCCTAGTTAGCTCTGCGTGTTAGCCTATTTTTGTAGCCATTTCTAGTTTAATTCCAGCATGTTTTAGACTTCATTTTGGACTATTTTGACTCTGTTTTTTGCTGTTTAGTGCATTTGAGTCTTGTATTGCATGGTCGTAGTGTAAGTCTCCTCGCAAGCTTGGTGTTTTAGGCCTTTAGCCACCATTGGTTTGAGTTGATTGCATGTTTTAGTGTTTTTTCTCACCTAATTTCAACATTTATAATCTCTGCAATCTCCCTCATTTCTTCACCTTTTCATTTGCTTTGAGGGTTGTTTCAACCTTAAGGTTGTTTAAGCTTGAGATTGAAGGTCATGCTTAATGGTTTAATCCTCTTTTGGGGGTTTATTACCAACGGCATTACATCTCTCTCTTGCCTTAAACTACCCCTTGTTTGACCCTTCCTTCGCTTTAGAGAACTTCTCGTCAATGGACTTAATTGGTTAAAGAATGGTTGGTAATCTAAAATGAGTACACAAAAGTAGAAACTAAAAGTGTTCAAGATAAAGAATTGGTTTTGTTTTGATGTGTTCAATCGAACGTTAATTGAACACAAAGAGAATTGGGACATTTCATACTCAAAGTGATGAGATGTGTCAAGTTTCCTAGGTCTCTATTGCCCTTGATCATGCATGATAAGGTGAGGGTCATTTTGGTCTTGTTTGTGCATTTATTGAACTTGTACAACTTGGTTCTTTAGCCATCATGTAATGAAATTACTTGGTTGATGGTTTGAGAGCTAAGTGTATCACTTCTTTGAGCTTGTTTAGATGATAAGGAGTGATATACAGTACAAATAACCCTTGAGGAATACACTGTTTTACTCTACTTGCTCTCTGTTGCAACAAGGAAGTCTAGGTCAGCAGTGGCCGGCAACCACCACCAGTAGCCAACCAGCCACCATTCGTAGCCGACCGGCCCCCTGTCGGCCATCCATGAAAGTTGAGCAGTGTGCTGGTAGGGTGGAGCAGAGTTGTTCTGGAAGTGGACGGCAGTGTTAGTGTTCAAATGTGCAAACAGAGGCTTGCAGTAGCAAAACAGTGGGTTTTCGGATGGAAATTGAGCACATGCATGAGCCTCCCTTGCATTCCAAGATTATTTAACGCTTAAATATTTAGCTCAAATATGTGTTGTAATTAATTAGTCGTAACTAATTAAGAGTTGTAATTAATTAGTTAGTTTAACTAGTTATTCGATTTCGTTTAGTAATTAGTTAACTAGAATTGTTAATTAATTTAAGTTTTGTAATAATTAATTAGCTTAGAATAATTAGTTAATTCATTTCAAGTGTTGTAATAATTAGTTAAGTAGTGTAGCTTACTTAGTTTCATTCGGACCATCCTTCGCGAGGGCGTAATGTTGTAATAAGTGTGCATGCGTGCATGTATGTTTTCCAACCCCACGTCTTTCTCTCTTTTATTTACCCACTTTCGATGGTTAGATTAGGGACATGTTTCAATTAGCATACCTTATGCTTGCATCCATTCATCTTCTCTTGCATGCATAGAGGCTCAGTGCATCATTCAAACTGCATTGTTGTTTAAATTCTTCTTTGAATACATGTTTAATCGCATGTTATCAAATTGCTTCATATGCAATATTAGTAGCCAAGCCTATTAATTGCATTCTTCGCATCTGTTGCATTAGTCATAATTGTATAGTTAGGAATCATGCATATTTTTCTAACTCATATTTTCTTAGCTTAGAGTACTAGGTGAGTTTTACGATTTAACATACTTGCATGAGTGTGAATGTTGCCATGATTAGCATGCTTGCCATGAGGCTATGTGCTTAAATGCTAAACTACTTGAATGCCTATGGATGAAGGGTTGTTGTTTGAATTAGAACGATTCAACGAATGTATGTTTAAACCCACTTTGTTGAGTGGCAAACCCATTTTAAGGCCGCTATGTTTGGTGGCAAATCCACAAACTTTAAGCCCACTTGAGGTGGCAAATTCAAACCATTTTCACAAACAAATATAAGTTGAATTGTTCCAACTTGAGCAAACTAGTCTATACTTGTGCGCATCACATAGTAAGGTTAGCTTAATAACCGGAACAAGATCACATAATGTTTATAAAAATCACATCATGATTAATAGAGGCCGATCTTTGATCGGGCGAGCGGGGGTGCTCAATTCATGACCTTCCCCCTTCGTACCTAAGTTCCCGAGCCGAGCCAATTTTGGTGATAACGGACATGTGGCCTTTGGCACGAGTCCGGGTTTCCTAAATTTCCCCAAAATAAAAAAATATTTAGATGGTGACTCTATATCTGGCAAAGCAGTCCAATTTTGACATTTTTTATTCTAAAATTGATTTTTCAAAACGATTTGCCAGATTTTGGCTCTTTGGTGTTTATCAGTTTCACATTGCACTTGTGAGATTAGATTTAGAACTGCGAGAGTTCGAACTGTAGGGCTTTCTTTCAAACCTTCCAAAAGAGGGCGCGAAAAAGGCGAGCCATAATTTTTGGCAACTCTGCTAGGGACTTTAGAGAACTTGACTCAAACTCATGATATGACGTTTTATTTGCACTTATGTGTTTATTTGCATTTGCATTTGCATTGGTGCGCCTAAGTCACTGTGTTTGCCATCTGCTACTCCTGAGCGGTTTACCGGAGGCTTACTTGGAAAAGCTTACCAAAAGGCTAATCGGTTGCGGGCTCTGCCACGATGGGAACACAACCCTTGGATCTGGACTACCGCTATACCGTTTGATCCTCCTTTCACTTCTCGGTGTTAGGTGTGAGAGGTATATTAGGTAGTCTTGCTAAGGTACCCTTTTAACCATTTGGCCTAGTTGCATATTGAAAAGCCATAGAGACTGTTCTCAACTAGGACAGGTTGCTTACTCGAATACAGGATTGCGTGAAACCGCATTATTTGAATAGTGAACCCTAGCTCCTGACGAAACTAGGACAGGGTAACCCTACCCCCTCATAGGGGTGTTTTGGCTCTCAATTAACTGGTATGTGCTATACAGCGAAACTGAACAAGGGTGTGCATATCAGTTGCAAAATGTGGTATCTGGGGCAGAATTCAGCAGGGATTACAGTCACTCAATTGTGATCATATCTGTTCTAGTAAAATTGGGCTAAGATGTTATATGTTTTCTCTTTTGCAAGGTAGTCCTGAAACCATAGCTTCAAAAGGCTCCGATATCCCCCGTGTACTTTGGACTTGTATCGATAGGCTTTGTCAGGTCAGAATTTGTTTAGAGGCAACCGGTGTTTACCTCACTCCCCTCGGGTACAAGACGGAGAAGAGTCAGACAGGATTCACCAGTGCAGTGTTTACAGTAGTCACCCTTCAGTTCACCAGTGTCCAATCAGGTCCGAGAACGATCATCTGCTTCTCGCTCAGCACGAGTTCAAACACCGATTTTAAATGGCACAATATCCCTCATCTAGTGTGGAAGAACTCATACAACACCTATAGCAAATAGCTGAAGCACTGCAGCAAGACGTTGCTCGTCAAGCCAAGGTCACAGCCCGTCAAGCTAAGGTGATAAACAAGCTGCAACAACAACAGCCACAACCAGCCGCGGCTTTTGCATCTCATGCACCACCCACGAGTAACCCGACACTCGGAGCCACTACCTATACTACTAATGCCCAAGAGAATCAAGGCAATCCGGCAGAGCCGATCCCACCACAAACTTCCAAAGCACCTATGTCTCAAACTGAGGCTTCGTTTGCATTCGAGGTTAACCCAACTACCCTCAAGGTCAATAAACTAGAGAAGTTATTCAAACGAGCACAAGAAGTGAACTCCATCCTAGATATAGAGGACGGATATACTGATTCTACAGTTAGCTTACCAGAGGGGTTTAAAATGCCGCATATTGACTGTTTCAATGGCTCTGGAGATCCGATGGTGCATTTGCATCTGTTTTCTGATATTATGAGGCCAATGGGTTTGACTTGGGCCCAGAAGTTGTCACTATTTGGCCGAACCATGTCTGGGATAGCCACAATCTGGTATGCGAAATTGGAGGACTCTGTGAAACAGAACTGGGAAGAGATGGCTGAGGCCTTTATTGCATAATACTCCTACAACACCTAGATCGAGGTCACAACTCATGATCTCAAAGCCACCTGCCAAGAGCTAAAGAAGGGTTTCTTAGAGTTTGTGACGAGATGGAGAGTAAAGGCCTCGATGATGACTACAAGGCCTTCCAAAAAAGATCAAATCAAGATGATTGTGCGGAATCTGCATAGCAAGTTGCTGCAAAAGATGATCATGCTACTACTTTTTACCTTTCCAGAGCTTCATGAAATGGAAAATCGAGGATGCCATCAGACAAGGGCTCTTCGTGGAAGATAATGAGCCTTTGAAGAAGAATGTTGTTTGCAGTTCCAATGCTACTACTAATGATAGCACAGTTACGAAATGCTCAAAAGTAAACATTGTCACCACTCCCCTCAATGGCCAAAAACCAACCACTTCAACTCGGCCCCAAGCCCGAAATTTCCATCCTCTTTACATGAGTCTCTCTCAAGCTTTGAAAATGCTACGAGAAAAAAGGGTACCTAGAACTTCTAGAACCCCGACCCCTTCCAAATCATTTCCCACCAAGATATGACCCTGCTAAATACTGTGCCTGTCATCAATAGCACGGTCATGATACAAACCGTTGCATCTGCCTCTATCATAAGATTCAGGATCTTATTGACGAAGAGATCATGGCTCCACCAAAAGGACCTCAGGCCACCCCCAACCTATTACCTCTACATCTTAATCTAATCCATACACTGCCATCTACATACAACCCCAGCATATACATCACCCTAGCCCATTTACCCAAGCCTAAGGTGTTCATTCCAGAAAACATGGACTTGTGTATGATGGATGCACTTGAACCCCAATCATCTCAAACCCACAAACCCATTACTTCTGAGCTAATGAGCATGATTGAAGATCTTCGGAGAACTGTGGCAGATCTAGCCTTTGGGATATTGGCTCCATCATCGACCACATCACATACCAGGAATTTCATGTCAAAAGGCTCCCCAATCTAAGGACGAGCTGCAATTGAAGAATGCCAATCCCTTGGCAAAGTGGAGGCAAATGGCAAGAACAAGGTAGGGGCAGGCATTGGTCCCTATGAACATCTTCAGTAGGCTGTTGAGGCTTTGAAGGTCGAAGGGCTAAACAAGCAGCAAGTGCTTGCAGTTGTTGCAAAAACTGTGGATGACACTTTTGCCACTCAGGATGAGAGCATTCTGAATCAAGATGCAAGCCGCGAAAAGGGATGTCGTACCAGAAACACCCCTTTCAACTCCAATCCCACACCCATAAGAGATCATCAAACCCAGTCAACACCTGCCAAGCCCTCTATCAAGCCTATCAGAACTGGTAACTGCACCTTCAATCCCTCTACATGACCTTATCCAAAGCTCTCCAAATCCTTATAGGACAAGCCCATCTCAAATCCCTTGACCCTCGGCCTCTCCTGGATCCCCTTCCAGCCAGGCATAATGCTGCCAAGTACTATGCCTTCTTTCACCAAACCGGTCATGACACTGACGGTTGTTATCGTCTTCGCCATGAAGTTCAAGATCTGATTGACAACAAGGTCTATCGGCACCAGGTCCTACAAAGTCTATCAGCACTGGATCAATGAACTGGGGAGATAATGTGACTATGTGATCGGGGAGGAACCACTTTACTCCAGATATGGCGGATGGCACACACTGTTTTCAGCAATTTGCAAATGTTGTTTATTTTACTTTTTGACTTGGGTATTGGGTCAGTCTTGTTGTGTTGTTTTGAGTCGGTCTTGTTGTGTCGAAGGTTGGTGATTTCGAGGGTGTTAACTCGGACATTACTTCCCTGTTTATTTTGTTTGTCTTTTCGCTCTTTCTTTTGAGTATGTTTCTGTTATGGAGCCAGTTGAGCCAGAAGTTCTGAATGAAATGATAGTACATTTTCACCTACTTTTTCTGTGCCTTTAAATCATTGCATTGACCGAAATTTTTCAAAGCTTTTCTAACACTATGATGAAAATAAAGAGGAAGGAATTCCTTGGGATTTGTAAAAATTTGATCAGTGGAGAGAAAGAGAGGTATGCTAAGCCCTTAATGAATGAGATCATGTTTGTTAATGTGAGTATTGAAAAGGATCCTGACTTGATCCAGATTGGTTCTGCATTATCTTCGGAAGAGCACAAGCGACTAGTCGCTTTCTTAAAAGATTTCAAAAAATGTTTTTCATGGTCCTACGAAGACATGCTTGGAATTGATCTTGAGCTTGTACAGCATAGGATCACTCACAGTCTTGGGACTCGACCCCTTTGCTTTCAAACCTTGAACTTTGATTCAGAATGTTCAACGATCAACCAAAATAGGAGGCTTGCATGGCCAGATTTGAAGCAGCACTTGAACTAGGGGCAATAAGGTCAGATGTCATCAGAGGAAGCTTGCTTGGCTGGATGAAAAATAGTCCTTGAACTAGGGCAAAATGGTCAGATATGCTTGAAGATTCAAAAGTGGGTCATTTCCCAGACCAATGGAGATTGACAAGAAAGCCAAATCCCAGAATCTGAGAGAAAAAATTTTTTGCTAAAGGACAATCGAGTTTCTATCCACAACACTAGAGGCAAATTCAGACCCAATTGAATGGGCCCTTACATCATCAAAACTATATCATCAGCGCAAAGCATCCATTCTCCTAGATTCAGATGGTTTAGAAATCCTATGATCGATCAACATGGACAAGTTAAACTTTTCTATCCTTGAGAGGCTCGCTGGGTGGAAAACTCGAAAGGACGGAAAAGAAAAAAAAATGGAAAAAAGAAAGAAAAAAAAAGAAAAGGAAAAGAACAAAATAGAGCTCACAAGGTTGAAAATCTGAAAGGGCGGTCTTAGCAAAAGTTAGAGCACAAAAGGAGCGTGCTAATACTCGAGTGCACCTTAACTCTAAAACTACGTACGGACTGATTCCCATCTTTGGGATATGTAGGCAACTTCATCCTGAAGTTCGGCCCCAACCATTTTCAACCTACTTGTCACATCCATGTTGATTGGCTTATCCTTGTTCAAACTTGGCTATCCTATCCATGTACAAATTGGCTCAGCTTCATTCAAAATCGGACTATCCTATTCCGTTAGAAAGATTTAGCTGCAAGACAATTCAAGTTCAGATCTGAGGTTGTGCATCTCAAGAGTTAATTCCACGTTAGTTGAGCAATGGCCATATGCAAAAACAGTTTTGGATTTTTTTTAATGAAGTTGACTAATTTTCTCGAAGATTATTCTTTCTTTTTTTTTCCAAAATTGGACCATATCTTAGACCCAAAAAAGGAAAATTTTCAGTGCTCACAACCTGACTTACATGGTTTCAAATCAGAAAATCAAACAAGCATGTTAATCAAACTCTCATATTGGTCAAAATTGTTTTAGCAGAAAGCCAAAAACAAAAAATGGTCAAAATAATGAACTAGGGGCACTGTCGAGTCAGGATTTCTGTCTTTTCCCCATTATTAATGTACTCGCCAGAAAGGGCACAACTGAAGTTAGCAGCAGGGGACCAAGTGCTTTCTCATCCTCCAAATAGTAAGGTATCAAGCCAAGTGTGAAGCACGAATTGGAATGGAGCAGGATATTCCACTCCCTCATCTGGACAGATCTGATCACATCCAAACTGGACAAGGGCATCGCCAATCGATATCAGTTGCAAATCTACTACACATCCAGTCACGCCACAAACCCCCTTTTGTGAGAGAAGCTCACTAGTTGTGAGCGAAAGAAAAATAATTTAGCATAATACCAGGGACAAGAGCCCACAACTTCCTACTTATCCATCAACCACCTAGGGGAGGGATAATAAAAATAAGAGAGATTAAAGAATAGAGAGATGTGCGCTGTGAGGAAAAGTGAGGAAAGGGCTTGTCAGAGAAATAGAGATTGAGTGTCATCGTGATGTGAGAATCACAAATAAGAAAGGATGGGAAACAATACCCAGAGAAACAGGCTCCTCGTAAACTGAGAGGTCTCTCCCCATTGGAACACATTTGAGTGTTGTGTTCTTTGTTTTTGTTTGTCTCAATTCTTGTTTTGAGTCGTTTCGAGTGTCAATAGGTGTGTTTAGGTTGTTTTATCTTCGTTTTCTCTTTGTTGAGTCGTGGTGTACTATGGTCAGTTGTAGGCTCAATACCCGATTAAGAACTCATTTCTCAATTTCAATTTCAAAAGTAAATCCTTTTGTGCTCAGAGTGCTGTGCTATTCTCCACATTTGTACAAAATAGGATTCTTTCTTTCATAAACTATAGGGTTCAACCCAGGTCATGTGAGAATAATAGAACAAGGACCTATCTGAAGCTATATAGGTTCCAGACTGCAAAGCAAAAGAAAAGAGGGAAAATCGGAGCATCTAAGCTTCTTTCAACTTTAGAAAATTTCGAGATTGCATTTAAGATGTACTTCCTTAGGCCTTGTCAATACTCCGAAGTATGAGTGTACCTCTACCTCAAGCTCAAGCTCAAGCTCAAGCCTGCTTCAAGCCAAAATGGCAATCAGAAATGCTCTCCTTGAGCACCATTTCCCTACCAAGGGCATCTTGGCTGTGTTTTGCAATGAGTTCCTAGGAGACCAACTGAGACGGTAGAAACTAGAGTTCAAATAGTGATGCCTAAAACACAAAGGTTTATAATTTCTGAGACTAAAGTCTAGTTGAAATACCCTGGGGTGTATCCCCGGCTTGAAATTTGTATGGCAGCCCCATAGATTGAGATAGCATGTGTGTGCCTCAATTATGGATACTGAACCAACCTAGTCTGTCACCCCGTTAGAGAATAGGGAAAGTTGCGAATATGATCAAGAAGAAAAGCGGCATCTGTGGCTTCTATATGTAGAGGTTACCTCTTGTCAGCATTTGACGGCCTTTGAACTATGAGTTGAATGTAAGAATTCGAAGAACACAAGAGGGAAATTTCCATCAAAGTAGAGCGGTTCATCGTCACTCACCCTATGAGGTACTTTCTAGAGTGCCGCTTTGTTTATTTATTGCATTCTCTAAGCATCATACACTACATTGCTCTTTTTGCATTTCTTCGCATCTTGCATTATCTTGTATCAGTTATCCTTTTACGCTGAGCAGCGTTTAGGATCGTTGTCCCCCGAGACTTTTCTCAGGATCTCTTCTCACGATTTCAGCGTGGTTTGAGTGTTCCTTTCCTCACACGATTTCAGCGTGTTTGGAATTTAGCTCAAGACGCATGGAACATGCCCTTGATTGGTTTTTCTTAAGACCTCTTCTCACGATTTCAACGTGGTTTGAGTGTTCTTTTCCTTACATGATTTCAACATGTTTGGAATTTATCAATTTTTTTAGGATCTCTTCTCACGATTTCAGCGTGGTTTGAATGTCCCTTTCCTCACACAATTTCAGTGTGTTTGAAATTTATCTCAAGACGCGTAGAACGCGCTCTTGAGGGCTTTCCCAAGACCTCTTCTCATGATTTTAGCATGGTTAGAGTGTTCTTTTCCCCCACCCAATTTCAGCGTGTTTGGAATTTATCTCAGGACGTGTAGAACGCGCCCTTGAGGGCTTTTCTTAGGACCTCTTCTCACTATTTCAGCGTGGTTTGAGTGTTCCTTTCCTCACACGATTTCAGCATGTTTGGAATTTATCTCAAGACGCGTGGAACACGCCCTTGAGGGCTTTTCGTAGGACCTCTTCTCACGATTTCAGCGTGGTTTGAGTGTCCCCTTCCTCACAAGATTTCAGCGTGTTTAGGATTTGTTCGACCTCTTCTCAAGATTTCAGCGTAGTTTGAGTGCTCTTTTCCTCACAGGATTTCAGCGTGTTTGGAATTTATCTTAGGACGCGTGGAATGCGCCCCTAAGTGGTTTTCTTAGGACCTCTTCTCACGATTTCAGCGTGGTTAGAGTGTTCCCTTCCTCACACGATTTCAGAGTGTTTGGGATTTGTTCGTCCTCCTCTCACGATACCAGCGTGGCTGGAGTATGTTACCCTTATTCATCTACTACATTGTCCATCTAATTCATTACATCATACTGTCCTTTCCATGTTAAGCTTGGTTTGGTATATCCCCATACTTTTCACGTTAAAACATAGCTCTGCATGTGTACGCGCCTATTCTACAAGAATTGTGGTCTGAGGGTTTTGGCACCTTTTCTGTGTTAGGCATAGCTTGTTTTGTGTCCATACCTTTTCTAGGTAAAATGTGGTTCGGCTTATGCCTTATTCACTACATCCATTGCATTAATTGCATCGTATTTTGTCTTGTTGCATTCAACATTTAGGATCATTGTCTTTTCTCAGCAGATCATTCCTCATTTATACTATCCTACCCAATTATTTGTACCCTTTCTCTTTCTACGAAAAACATAGTTCTGCATGTGCATGTGCCTATTCCGCAAAAATTGTGGTTAGAGTGCTCCGACTTCTTTTCTATATAAAACGTTGTTTGATTTTGCATCTCCATCCCCTTATGGTATTTGTGTGATTTTGCACTGCTTGTGGTTTGATTATTTCGTTACATTGTATATCATTTGCATGATTTTGTTGCATTGTGTATCCTTTGCATCCTACCCCTAAACTACGCTGGTTTGATTCCTTCAAAGGGATACGTAGGCAACCCTCAGGTTCAACCAACTACATCTGTATTTTCTCTATTTGCCAAAGTCTTACGGCTTTGTCAAAATAGGTCGTCTTCGGACTTTGACATTCACTCATGTCATTTCATGACTTCGAGCTCTATCAAATCGGGGCAACTATAGACACCCTATTTTTGACCGCCCTTAAGACTTAGGCGCCTCAGGTTGATCACTCGATGATGAAAGTTGTGTTGTGCAAAAGTTCGATTTCTTCTGCAAGAAGAGCTCTAAATCCCAACCTTACACCCCTTTTTGGACCAAAACTATTTTAACTAAAACTTTTTTAAGACCTCAAAACCCTTTCTTTCAAAATATTTTTGAAAAGTTTCTACAATGTTTCGAGGCTCGTATTTCGTTAAATGTTGCACTTTTAGGTAAACCGAGCGAGGACAAAGAGAAAATAAATGGAAGAGAGGTGAACTCTTTCAAAAACATTTCAAAACATATTATTTAGAGGTTTGGAGTTGAAGAAAATTGGAGGAGAGGAAAGAAACCTAGTTGGGAAAGAAGTTGGGCATAAACCGTTAAGAGAGAACCGGGCAACCTTCACTAAATTAGGCCTATCCTTTTGTACACTTAGACTTTAGTTGTGAGGCCACCACCATTGTAAAGTGGACTTTTGCGGCTTCATTTTAGACTCAAGGATCTCCTAAAGCCGAGTTCAGATGTGGGAGATATGGCTGTGTCAAGTTAGGCATCAATCCGATTAAGACAAAACTGAGTAACCTTCACTAAAATAGGCATATCTCTTAAAACACTTAGAATTTTGATGTGAGGCCATTCCATTGGAAATTAGACTTCCAGGGATTCAATTTAGACTTAAGAATGACTTGCAAAAGAGTCCGGATGAAGGAGATATGCCCATTTGAAGTTGGGCCCACAAGTAGATTTTTGATGGCCGACAATTCAGACTTCTGGCCGATCAGCCACTAGTGAAAATCCTAGATATTTTTGGCCAGCTGTCCCCGATAAGCTCCAGTTGTTTGAGGCTTGATAATTTTGACTTGTTAGGCTGTTTTTCTATATATACCCGGCCAAACCTCTTGATTTAACGTTCAAAAAAATTCCAAAAGCTCCAATTCTAAGAATTCTCTCTCTATCTCTATCTTAAGACCTATACACCCTCTCTCTAAACTTCCTAACCAATATTGGAGCTCTCCTTGCTTACATTATTGAGTCCAAATTTCAACCTTTGAGAGTGAGAATTTGTTGGTTTGTGAACAAAAGTGTTGTTCCTCTTCAAGAGGTATAATTTTGAGCACCTTTGCACTACTTCTTTTCTTGCTGATTTAGAAGTGTTTTTCAACTATTTTTATGGGCTGATGCTTGTGGTTTAAGGCTATTAAAGTTTAAGGGGTTAATCGCCCTTCTTTGAACCTTGTTCTCTAAGCCTTTACACTTGTGTTTCCCATTCTTTTCTCAACTTTTTTTGAGCTTTTACCACTGATTTTTAGAGATTTTCAGAGGCTAAAAATGTTGTTTTGAGGTCCCAAAAATGGAGGGGTTAGCCACCCCTCTTTATGCTTGTTTACTAGTTCAAAAGCTCTATGTTTTAGGTTATTGTTTTAGCTACTTTTGTCTTTATTCCAGCATGTTTTCCAACTGATTTTAGGTTATAAAAACTTTGTGTTTTTGGGCTAAAGCTTGGGTCCTAAGGCCATTAAAGGTTGAGGGGTTGATAGCCCGTCTTTGTACCTTGTTTTGGAGACCTTTGCCCTTGTGTTTCCCACCCTTTTACTATCTTTTTCCAAGCTTCTAAACATTAAATTTTAGAGCATTTTCAGTGGTAAAAATCATGTTTTGAAGTCCAAAGCCTCCTCTCCTTGTGTCTTGTTTGCTAGCCTAGTTAGCTCTACGTGTTAGCCTATTTTTGTAGCCATTTCTAGTTTAATTCTAGCATGTTTTAGACTTTATTTTGGACTGTTTTGACTCTATTTTTGGCTATTTAGTGCATTTGAGTCTTGTATTGCATGGTCGTAGTGTAAGTCTCCTCACAAGCTTTGTGTTTTAGGCCTTTAGCCACCATTGGTTTGAGTTGATTGCATGTTTTAGTGCTTTTTCTCACCTATTTTCAACACTTATAATCTCTGCAATCTCCCTCATTTCTTCACCTTTTCATTTGCTTTGAGGGTTGTTTCAACCTTAGGGTTATTTAAGCTTGAGATTGAGGGTCATGCTTAATAATTTAATCCTCTTTTGGGGGGTTCATTACCAACGGCATGACACCTCTCTTGCCTTAAACTACCCCTTGTTTGACCCTTCCTTCTCTTTAGAGAACTTCTCGTCAATAGACTTAATTGGTTAAAGAATGGTTGGTAATCTAAAATGAGTACACAAAAGTAGAAACTAAAAGTGTGCAAGATAAAGAATTGGTTTTGTTTTAATGTGCTCAATCGGACGTTAATTGAACACAAAGAGAATTGGGACATTTCATACTCAAAGTGATGAGATGTGTCAAGTTTCCTAGGTCTCCATTGCCCTTGATCATGCATGATAGGGTGATGGTCATTTTGGTCTTGTTTGTGCATTTATTGAACTTGTACAATTTGGTTCTTTGGCCATCATGCAATGAAATTACTTGTTTGATGGTTTGAGAGCTAAGTGTATCACTCCTTTGAGCTTGTTTTGATGATAAGGAGTGATATACAATACAAACAGCCCTTGAGGAATACACTGTTTTGCTCTCTTTGCTCTCTGTTACAGCAAGGAAGTCCAGGTCAGCAGTGGTCAACAACCACCACCAGTAGTTGACCGGCCCCCTGTCAGCTATCCATGAAAGTTGAGCAATGTGTTGGTAAGGTGGAGCAGAGTTGTTCTGGAAATGGACGGTAGTGTTAGTGTTCAAATGTGCAAACAAAGGCTTGCAGCGGCAAAACAGTAGCTTTTCGGGTGGAAATCGAGCACATGCATGAGCCTCCCTTCCATTCCAAGCTTATTTAACGTTTAAATATTTAGCTCAAATATGTGTTGTAATTAATTAGTTGTCGGTAATTAAGAGTTGTAATTAATTAGTTAGTTTAACTAGTTATTCGATTTCGTTTTGTAATTAGTTAACTAGAATGGTTAATTAATTCAATTTTTATAATAGTAAATTAGCTTAGAATAATTAGTTAATTCATTTCAAGTGTTGTAATAATTAGTTAAGTAGTGTAGCTTACCTAGTTTCATTCGGACCCTCCTTCGCAAGGGCATAATGCTGTAATAAGTGTACGTGCGTGCGTGCGTGCGTGCATGTATGTCTTCCAACCCCACGTCTTTCTCGCTTTTATTTACCCTCTTTTGATGGTTAAATTAGGGACATGTTTCAATTAGCATACCTTATGCTTTCATCTATTTATCTTGTCTTATATGCACCGAGGCTCGGTGCATCATTCAAACTGCATTATTGTTTAAATACTTCTTTGAGTACATGTTTAACCGCATGTTATCAAATTGCTTCATATGCCATATTAGTAACTGAGCCTATTAATTGCATTCTTTGCATGTGTTGCATTAGTCATAATTGTATAGTTAGGAATCATGCATATTTTTTCTAACTCATATTTTCTTAGCTTGGAGTACTAGGTGAGTTTTACGCTTTAGCATACTTGCATGAGTGTGAATGTTGCCATGATTAGCATGCTTGCCTGGAGGCTATGTGCTTAAATGCTTAATTGCTTAAATACCTGTGGATGAAGGGTTGTTGTTTGAATTGGAACGATTCAACAAATGTATGTTTTAAGCCCACTTTATTGAGTGGCAAACCTGTTTTAAGCCCACTATGTTTGGTGGCAAATCTGCAAACTTTAAGCCTACTTGGCAAATCTCCAATTTGAGAAAACTAGTCTATACTTGCTTGTGCGCATCACATAGTAAGGTTAGCTTAATAATCGGAATAAGAGCACATAATGGTTATAAAAATCATATCATGATTAGTAGAGGCCGATCTTTGATCGGGCGAGCGGGGGTGCTCAATTTATGACATTCCCCTTTCGTACCTAAGTTCCTGAGCCAAGGCAACTTTGGTGATGACGGACACGTGGCCTTTCGCATGAGTCAGGTTTTTCTAAATTTTCCCAAAACAAAAAATATTTAGGTGGTGACTCTATATCTGGCAAAGCAGTCCAATTTTGGCATTTTTTTATTCTAAAATTGATTTTCCAAAACGATTTGCCATATTTGGACTCTTTGGTGTTTATCAGTTTCACATTGCAATTGTGAGATTAGATTCAGAACAGCGGGAGTCCGAACTGTAAGGATTTCTTTCAAACCTTCCGAAAGGGGGTGCGAAAAAGGTGAGCCACAGTGCGTTGCAACTTTATATAGATGACTAGAAGTTGAACAGGGTAACTGTTAAGAACAAATACACAATGCCTCGCATAGATGATTTGTTTGACTAGTTGAAGGGGTCTTGTTGTTTCTCTAAGATAGACTTGAGATCAGGTTATCACCAGTTGAGGGTAAGGGAGGAAGATATCCAGAAGATGACATTCTGTACGCAATATGGCCATTATGAGTTCCTAGTGATGCCTTTTGGGCTGACCAATGCACTAGCCGTGTTTATGGATCTAATTAATCAAATATTCCCTGAGTTTTTAGATCGTTTCGTAGTCATCTTCGTTGATGACATTCTAATTTACTCACCCTCAGAGAAGAAACATGAGAAACACTTGCGAGTTGTGCTTGAGTTGCTTAGAGCCCACAAATTGTATGCTAAGTTCGGGAAGTGTGAATTATGGTTGAAAGAAGTTAAGTTTTTAGACTGCGTAGTATCCGGGGAATGAGTGACCGTAGACTCTTCAAAGATAGAAGTAGTGCAAGATTGGGAACAACCCAAGAATGCCTTTGAGATCCGTAGTTTCTTGGGGTTGGCCGGGTATTATTGTTGGTTTGTGAAAGACTTCTCTAAGTTAGCCTCACCCTTGACTAGACTAACGAGAAAGGGAATTAAGTTTATGTGAAATAAGACTTGTGAAAAGTCTTTGCAAAAGCTTAAGGTTAGACTTACCACTGCTCCAATGTTGATTATTTGCGAGAGGGGTTTGGGTTATTCTATGTATTGTGATGCTTCACGGGAATGTTTGGGTTGTGTTTTGATGCAAGAGGGAAAGGTAGTAGCTTATGGCTCACGTCAGTTAAAAACACATGAGAGGAACTATCCTACCCATGATTTAGAATTAGCAGTTGTGATCTTCACTTTGAAAATTTTGAGGCATTACCTCTATGGTGAGAGTTTGAGGTGTTTTCTGATCACAAAAGTCTAAAGTACCTGTTTTCACATAAAGATCTAAATTTGAGGCAGATGAGATGGATGGGGTTTATGGAAGACTATGACATTGAGTTGCACTATCATCTAGGGAAAGCCAATGTAGTGGCTGATGCCTTGAGTAGAAAGTCCTTTAGCAGTGTAGCGACTATTGTCATCCGAGAATGGGAGATGTTGGGTGCTATTAGCGAGTTTGACTTACATCTTTGGGAGTTTGTTGAGTCAGCAGCCTTGTTTTCAGTAGTTGCACAACCTACACTTGTGAGCCGAGTTATAGAAGTGCAGAAGGGTGACCTTGAGGTAGAAACCCTTCGAGAGAAGATTTCCAGTGGAAAGGTAGAAAGAGGCTTGAACGTGTACTCTAACTCGAGGGTTAGATACCTTGATCATCTTTTCGTATTGAAGTCTTGTCGAGAGGAGGTACTTCAAGAGTTTCACCATTCACGCCTTACAGTGCATCCGCGAGGCACAAAGATATATCACGACCGTAGTTGTTAGTTTTGGTGGAAGGGGATGAAAAATGACGTAGCCGTGTTCATATCGAAGTGCCTTACTTGTCAACAAGTGAAGGCTGAGCATCGGAGACCAAAGGGTTTGTTGCAACCCTTGCCTATAGCCGAGTGAAAATGGAAACATATCACAATGGATTTTGTTATGGGTCTTCCGAGAACTCAACGGGGTAATGATTCCATTTGGGTGATAGTTGACCGATTGACCAAGTTAGCGCACTTTGTACCTATACGTACGAGTGACTCGGTAGATTATCTAGCTGACCTTTACATTAGGGACATAATTCGACTTCATGGGGTCCCTGTGACTATTGTTTCTGGCTTGGTTGTGGTAGAGCCTGCAGAATGCCTTGGGCACTAGGTTGACTTTCAGTACCGCCTATCATCCTCAGACTGATAGGCAATCTAAGCATACTATTCAGATCCTTGAGGATATGCTTTGAGGTTGTGTCCTTGATTTTAAGGGGTTGTGGAAGAGGCACTTGCCCTTAGTGGAGTTTGCTTACAACAATAGCTTTCAGTCGAGTATTGGCATGGCACCGTTTGAGACATTGTATGGTCGACCATGTAGGTCCCCTGTGTATTGGGCTGAGGTGGGTGATGCACCTATGTTGGGTCCAGAGTTAGTCTGAGAAATGACAGAGAAAATTTCACTTATCTGTAAGAGATTGGTCAAGGCTCAGAACGTCGGAAGAGCTATGCTGACTGTAAGAGGAAACCGTTGTCCTTTGAGGTGAGAGATCACGTCTTCCTGAAGATATCACCTAAACGGGGTTTGATGAGGTTTGGAAAAAGCGAGAAGTTGCCTCCTAGGTTTATTGGGCCTTTTAAGATCTTAGAGCGGATTGGGGAGGTAGCTTATCATTTGGCCTTGCCGCCATAGCTTTTTCAAGGTGCATGATGTGTTCCATATCTTCGGAAGTATGAGTCGGATCCTTCACATTTGTTAGAATGGACTAAGTCAGAGGTTGACGAGGATGCCTCGTATGAGGAAAGACCGGTTAGAGTTTTAGATACTCGAGACCAAGTCTTGCAAGGCAAGACGATTCCTTTGGTAAATATGTTGTGGCGACACCACGGGGTTAAGGAGGGCACTTGGGAGCGTGACGCGGACGTTTGTGAGAAATATCCGGACTTGTTTATTGATGATTGAACATGCATTGAGACTTTGTTATGTTAATGTAATATAAACATTGTATATGTTTTAAAAATATGAATCGTATATCAATAATGAACATACATTTATCTTGTTGATGAGGATAGATGACCGGTAGATGGGTCATGGTGATGATTTGAAATTATTATCAATGTTGTAATTGGTCAAAACATGGTTTTAAATGTTTGGCTTAAATTTCGGGGACGAAATTCCTTAAGGGTGGGAGGTTATAGCGTTTCTGGTTTAAACGCGACCCATTTGACTTTTGGATTTAGGTTTCTTTTCCTTATATAGTTGTTCTTGCTTTATTTTCCACTATTTCTCCTTGAGTTGGGCTTTTAGGTTGTGTTGATTGCGTTTGGAACAGGTTAGTAGCTTGTTTTTCAAATTTTTGTTCCTTTGCTCGAGCGAAACTTTTTGCGCTTGAGCGGTCTTTGTGAACATCTAGTATTTTTGCAGGTTTGCAAAACTACTGAGAGTTGTATTCTTCGCTCAAGCGAAGTTTCTTACACTCGAGAAAAGCTTCTTGCACTCGAGCGGAACAACTTATTGTGTCTAGTCACTCGAGCGACACATCTTGCGCTCGAGCGAACTATGCATATATCAGTTCGTAAAAACACTTTTCTAAGTCACTTTTTCACCTCTCTCTCTCTCTCTAACATTTCAAAACCCTAATATCTCTCACTCTCTCTCTAAAACTCGTTTCCCTCAAAAAGACCTAGATCCATCGATCTTTTCACCCGTGTGCCTTTGTTAAAAAGGTAGAGCTTGACAAGGTCTCCATTCTAATTAGAGCAAAGCTGAATTTCAACATCTTTGAGTTTCCATCCCTCCTTCAATCATCTTCTAAGCTTGAGGTAGGGATATTTCGCTATTTCTATGAGTTTTAACATAGTTATTTGTTATTTCTAAACCATATTGAGATCTTTGGGAGATTTGAAATAATCTAGGGTTTTGAATAAAAAATCAAAAGAGGGGTTTTTCAAATGGATCCTTGAAAATGATTTTGTTATGGAAAATGATATTGAGTTGGGGATGAATCGTTGATTTTGAATGTTGGAATTGATTTTGGGAAGAAAAAAGATTTTGTCCTAAATGCCTCAAATGTTAATTTTAGATAAATTATGATATTGGTATTGGAATTGTGAAATTGGACTGATATTGATGAGAATGGTGGGGTTAGATATGTATTATCACTCACCTCTTGAAAATTTGGAGAGTTTATCTTTATTGGTAATTGTTTATCTGTTTAGAAATAACTGTTTTAGGCTATCGGTGGAGGATAGCTATGAGTGTTGTAGAAATTGCATGTGAATTAGAAAAATTGAAACTATTTTTCTCATTCATTTGCATTGAGCATTATCTCACACTTATACATTGGAAATGTTACTGTTTTGAGAAAATTGGTGAATCTAGGAAAGGAATTGTTGTTATATTAAATAAGTTGTCCTGTGTGTCTAAGGTGAAAGTCTTGAAAATCGCGCGTACACATGGGTGCCAATCCCGTGGACGAAATTTTCATGAAATGGCAATAGTAGTACTTGTATAGCCTATGTTTACATGGGTCCCGACTTACGGTTTCCTCCGGATAAAATTTTCGAGAAAAGTTGTATTGTTTTGAAATTCCCAGAGTGTGATTCACTACCCTATTTTCTATTGTAAAGGAAATGATTTATGAACCGTGATATTGACTTGGTATTACATGGTTTTGGAAAGAGATATAAAATACTTTGACACGTGCATTGCCTATGCATTCACCTTATAACTTTCCTAAGATTCATATATTGTGTTGGATTATTTCTACTGGGCTTTGGCTCATCCTATGTGGGAAAAACATTTCAAGTGCTGATAATATGCTTCCGTCAAGGCAATAGGTTGGGAAGACTTGGAGCAAGAGCTTCATTTGTGTATTTATTGTGTGTACTTTTGTACAAGCCAATGACTTTATTTGTATTAAGCTTAAGACTCACTACAAGAAAATACACTTTTGGCGACTAAAATATTAGTCGCCAAAAGTACTGATTTTAGTCGCCAAAAGACTTTGCCGACCAAAAATTTTGGTCGCTAGCTTTGTCAAGGATACATCGTCGCGGAAGGTATTAGCGACTAAAGAACATTTAGTCGCCAAAAGTACTACAAAATGCCGACTAACACGTTAGTAGGCAAAAGTAACAAATATTAGCGACGAAAAGAGCCATAGTCGTTGATGACTCACATTAGCGACTAACATATTAGTCGCCCAAAGGGTGCATTAATTTGCTTAACTCACTTCTTTAGCTACTAAACCTTTTGTCGCGAAAACTTAACATATCTACGGCGACGAAATGACTGGTCGCCAATAGTGTTATTTCAGCTACTAAATTTTTAGTCGCAGAAAGGGCCATTCTTGTTTGGCTACTACACAGGTTAGTCACCTATGCTTTTGATTATGTTTTGGCGACAAAAATTGTTGTCGCCAAAAGTGTTTTCCATTGTTTTGGCGACTAAAAATTTTGTCGCCAAAAGTGTTTTCAGTTTTAGCTACTAAAACAATTAGTCGCCAAAAGTCTTTCGATTTGTTTTGGCTACTAAATATTTAGTCGCCAAAAGATTTATTTCTCTTTTGGCTACCAATTGTTTTGTTACCAAAAACGTCATTTTTTATTTTTATTTTATTGTTTTCATTTTATTTTTTTCATTTTAATAAATTTTGTTAGAACCTGTATGTATCCACTGCAACCTATAATAGGTATACAACCTATATATATTATAACCTATTCCGTAATCATGTTTCACTTACAACCATCAAACAAAAAAGAACACCTACTAATGTAAATTGATATACAAACCAACTATATATATTCCAATTACAAATAATAACGTCATACATTCCAAATACGTTACCAAAACAATGTCCTCCTTACACAACATTTTTACTATACTACGCACTGTAATGACCATTTGCCAAGGTACAAATTACCATGGTAATATGTACCACGGCAAAAGGTAATCTGCATATATACCACCAGAGCAATTAATACAAGCTCCAAAAATACTATGTATCCCGCCATAAATTATATGTACTATGCATCCAAATTCCACGGTCCATTGATTCTATACCACCAGAGCAATTAATAGAAGCTCCAAAAATACTATGTACCCCGCCAAAAATTATATGTACGATGCATCCACAGTCCACACAAAAAGTATAGGACGACAAAAAACTTCCCAAATCCTTGCAAAACTGTGAATTATCTTCCAGACAAAAAAATAGAAGATCCACATGTCAACGCCAAAAGCCATCTACACAACAAAAACTACACCCATTAGTTCCATTGTAAACAAAAAGTTATAGCCATCTACAAAACACAAATTGCAAGCTTGTCAATTGTAATTGAAATTGTATTTAACTATAGTTTGCATTTAGGAATTTCAATATAGTTTCTTTACACTTTAAATTGTATTGAAAGTGTACATTTAAAGTGCAAAGAAATTTCCCAAGTCAAGCATGAGCCCCAAGTCAAGTTTAGTCTAATGTGTAAACATATATGTATTTTATTCATAAATGTACATATATAGAGATGTTTAGAGAACATATATATTTGTAAGCTTTAATATATAAGCTTTATTATTTTTTTATAAGCTTTATAGCATTTCTCACGCCAACTCCCAACATACGTATGCTAATTACGTCAAGTCTAACCCCACAGGTCCTATTTCACATGAGGAAGCTACCCGTGCCGTCCCTACAGTTGTTCGGGGGCTGCTTTCAATTTTCAGCCTTCGACGGCCTTTTCGGCTAAGTTTATGACGTTTTTCACGCCAACTCCCAACGTACACGTGCTAATTACGTCCCGTCTGTCCCCACAGGTCTTATTTGACACAAGGAAGCTACCCGTGCCATCCCTGCAGTGGCTCGGGGCTGCTTACAATTTTCGGCCATCGAACGCCGTTTTCGGCTAAGTTTATGGCCTTTTTCACGGCAACTCCCAACGTACACGTGCTAATTACGTTCTGTCTATCCCCATAGGTCCTATTTGACACAAGGAGGCTACCCGTACCATCCCTACAGTGGTTGGTGGGCTGCTTTCAATTTTCGGCCCTCGAACACCTTTTTCGGCTAAGTTTATGGCATTTTTCAAGCCAACTCCCAATGTGCACGTGCTTATTCTGTCCCGTCTGTCCCCACATGTCCTATTTTACACCAGGATGCTACCCGTGCCATCCCAACAGTGGTTCGGGGGCTGATTTCAATTTTCGGCCCTCGAACGCATTTTTCGGCTAAGTTTACGGTGTTTTTCACGCCAACTCCCAACGTACACGTGCTAATTACATCTCGTCTGTCCCCACAGGTCCTATTTTAAACCAAGAAGCTACCCATGCCATCCCTACAGTGGTTCGGGGGCTGATTTCAATTTTCGGCCCTCGAACGCCTTTTTTGGCTAAGTTTACGGTGTTTTTCACACCAACTCCCAACGTACACGTGTTAATTACATCCCGTCTGTCCCCACAAGTCCTATTTGACACGAGGAAGTTACCTGTGCCATCCCTACAGTGGTTCGGGGGCTGCTTTCAATTTTCGGCACTCGAACGCCTTTTTCGCCTAAGTTTATGGCGTTTTTCACGCCAACTCCCAATGTATACGTGCTAATTACATCCTGTCTGTCCCCACTGGTCCTATTTTACACCAGGAAGCTACCCATGCCATCCCTATAGTGGTTCAGGGGCTGCTTTCAATTTTCGGCCCTCGAACGCCTTTTGCAGCTAAGTTTATGGCCTTTTTCACGACAACTCCCAACGTACGCATCCTAATTACATCCCGTCTATCCCCACAGGTACTATTTGACACAAGGAAGCTACCCGTGCCATCCCTACAGTGGATGGTGGGCTGCTTTCAATTTTCGGCCCTCGAACACCTTTTTCGGCTAAGTTTGTGGCGTTTTTCAGGTCAACTCCCAACGTACACGTGCTTATTCTGTCCCGTCTGTCCCTACAGGTCCTGTTTTACACCAGGAAGCTACCCGTGCCATCCCTACAGTGGTTCAGGGCTGCCTTCAATTTTCGACCCCCGAACAGCTTTTTCGGCTAAGTTTATGGCATTTTTCACGCCAACTCCCAACGTACATGTACTAATTACGTCCCGTCTGTCCCCACAGGTCCTATTTGACACAAGGAATCTACCCGTGCCATCCCTACAGTGGTTCGGGGCTACCTTCAATTTTCGGCCCTCGAACGACTTTTTCGGCTAAGTTTATGGCGTTTTTCACGCCAACTCCCAACGTACATTGTAGACGCGCCCGCGAGGGGACCTCGCTACAGTTCAGACTCGATTCGTGTCACGGTTGTTAATCTGAACCAAAGAGTCCAAATCTGGCAAATCGTTTTGAGAAACAGATTTGTGAAAAGTAGTGCCAAACATGGACTGCTTTGCCAAATACAGAGTCGCCACCTAAATATTTTTAAAATTGGAGGATTTAGGAAACCCTGACTCGGTGCCGAAGGCCACGTGTCCGTCATCACCGGAGTTGTCTCGGCTCGGGAGCGTGGGTACGATCGGGGAAGGTCAGCTATGAGCACCCCCTTTCGCCCGATCCGAAGATCGGCCTCTACTAACCGTGATATCTGATTTTGAAAACGTTATGTGTTCTTATTCCGGTTATTAGCCTAGAATTACTATGTTATGCGCACAGCAAACAAGTATAGACTAGATTGCCTAATTTGGAAATAAACATTGCATATCCGTTTGTTTTGGAAATGTGTTTTGGAATTTGCTACTCGCAAGTAGGCTAAAATACGGATTTCAACGAGTTTTCCCAACTCAAACAATCCAACCTTCACCCACGGGCATTCAAGCAATTTAACACATAAGCATCTAGCCACATGGTAGGCATGATGTCATGATAGCATTCACACGCATGCGATATGCTAAAGCAGGAAAGTACTCACATAGTACTCCGTGCCAAAACAAAGAACCCGTTAGCAATCAATGCATGATCCAAGTCCATGCTTAAATGTCTAATGCAACACATACAGGATGCAATCGAAGTAGGCTCGGCTAACCTAAGCATGGCATATGAAATGCGATCAATTGATGCACGTATTCAATTAAGAATTGAAATACAAATGCAGTTAACGTGATGTACCGAGCCCGATGCATGCAATACGAATGCATGAATGCACGCATGCATTGCATAAGGTATGCTAATTTAAACGTGCCCTAATACTAACCATCAAAGCAGGTAAATAAAAGGGAAGAAAGAAGTGGAGATTGGAAGACATACACACCACTCACGCACACTTATTACAGATCTGCCCTCACTCGGAGGGACCAAATGAATAATACAAATTAATTAACTACACAAGCTAATTAAATATTACAAATTGCCTAGTCAGCTAAGCAAATTAACTAATCTAGGAAAAGCAGTAAACCGCCTCGGGAGGAGAGCTCGATGCAATGCATGCTTGGTCCTGCTCGGAAATGCGCCGCCATGCATAGGCTGCCTCTGTTTTCCTTCCTTTACTCCTCTGGAGACTGCCAAAACCTCAGGACTGCTTCCTTGGACATTGGGGGACACCACCGGCTGAATGGGATTGTCACTGGCAGTGTTATGTGGCCACCAGCCGTTGGTGAAGCTATCGGCAGGGAAAGGATTGCCGATCGGCACTTAACACTGCTGGTCGGCAGAGTGTTCCTGCAGAATCTGCAATTGACAGCAACAGAGGGCAAGGCAAAGCATGGCAGTACAATTCAAGGCATATATGCACCAATCATGTCCCCTATCATATTTGTGACTCAAAAGGACATGTGCCTCGATTCTCGGACCACCAATTACGCATTTCCATGCATGATGGCCCAAGGAGTCAAGTGTGCAATTTTCATGTCAAATGAAATGCAAACCAAACAAACAAACCAAGGCCCAATTCCTATCACCAAGTCAAGGAACAAGGCATGCATGCAAGATGCAATGCAACCTAAACATACAAGCTAAGGATACAACATGGCATGGCAAGCAATCAAGCAATGAACACGTATGCAAGCTAGTATGCGAGGCAAACATGCAAACAAGTAAAATGGTGAACTCGAGCATGGTTTGGGCAGCTCTAATAAGGCCCAAAACAGTGGCCAAAATGACCAAGATACGGGACCAAATACACATACACGCATGCACATATTGAAGGGCCAACATTTAGGCACAAAAGAGGGACTCTCAAGTACACTTGAAAGAGTCATAATGTGGACTAATGGTATGCAAGATAAGCTCTGAAAATCATGCTAAGATGGTGTCAAACCAAGCAAACAAGGCAAGCTAAACATGCAACAACGGCCCAAGTATTTGAAGCGAGTCAAAGGGACTTGAACCATGGTTAAGCCAACCAAGCCTCACAAGGCTAAGAGGGCTTAAGATAGGTTCAAGACAGACCTAGACTATGCAAAGGGGGCTCCCTAGATGGCATCTAAGTGGCTCAAATCCAAAGGCATGCACAATGGCCAAAACATGGAACATGCTACACAAGCTTCCAAGGCACTAAAGAGGCATCCGAGGCAAACATATAGGCATGCAAAGGGGACTGAAATGACATGGTGGATGGTTCCAAATCACCAAATCAATGCAAAGATGTCATGCTATACATTCACATACTTGAAGCATACAAGCTCGAATACAAAGGGGCTATACTTGGCATGCCAAATCCGACCCAAACAACCATGGACAGACCTAAGACATGGCAAAATACGCACAAAAGCTTCACAAGACTAAGCCTAAAACATGCTTGAACAAAGGCTAACAACCTAAGGCATATTAAGGCAATAACAAGGCATTACATGGTAGGTATGCTAAGCATGCATGGTGTACCAAAACCAACACAAAACAGAGGTATATTATGACATACTAAGCATGGAAAACAGCCAAGACATGATCAATACATACTCTAACATGATGCTCCCTCAAGAGGCCAAAAACGGTCCATTTCAAGGACAACAAGGAGAGGGGGTGGCCCTCCCCTTTTGGAGACTTCAAGGCACCATCTCCGCCACTGAAATCCCTCAAGATTTCAGTGGTGAAGAGGCCCAAACACCAAAGTCTCGAAACTTGCACAAAATAGCACAAAATGGGGCCTTTCAAGGCCTAGGAGGGGTCAAACACCTCCAAACCACAAAACACTCTTAATAAACAATCAAGAGGGCTAAAAAACAGAACTTTTTTGTATTATACACTAAGCTCAAAAAAGATTTTAAGATAGGCAAAAACAGGATGCAAAAATGGGGTAAAAAGGGGTAAGATTCTTACCCTTGAAGACCCCTTCAACAATGGTGCTCCAACAGCTCCTTCTAGGTTGAAAACAGCTCCAAAACCTCAAAACCAACCTCTTAGAACCTCAGTAGCTAAGTGAAGGTGAAACACTATGTGTTTGTGTGCAATAGTAAGACACAAACACACTAAAACACACACAAGAGGGAGATATAGAGATAGAAAGTGTATGGTTTCTAACCCTAGAACTCAAGAACCCTAAAAATGGCTGTCTAAGCCCTCTAAAATATCTCAAGTGTCTAACCCTTGCAACAAGAGAGAGCCCCTCTCTTTATAAAGCTTATTGTCTTGTAAAGCTTACAAGACAAGTTTCTAAAGAGGGAGATCCCTCCATACACGTGTATGGAGGGGAGCAAAAAGCAAGACAGCTGTCTTAAAATATCTGCAAAAGCAGATGCACAGTAGTCGGCCGGCCAAAGATGCCATTTTGGCAAAAAAGAGTGCCAACCGGCACTAAATAGTGCCGACCGGCAATATACATTGCCGATGGCAGCAAAAACCAGCCGGTGGTGTGTGGGGATGCCTCACAAGGCATTCCTTGCCCTTCCAAGGCAAAATGCAAGTGTTTGGTGCAAAACCAGACACTAAACGGTCGAGTTCGGAGATCCTGAGGCAAGGCGCGTAGCCGAGACCTCCGGGAACTCCAAACGAACACAAACATGGATGATCACCGAGTGTTCAAACTGTGACGTCCAAGTCTTAAGGACGGTCAAAAATGGGGTGTCTACAGTTGCCCCTCTTTGACAGAACTCAAAAGTCATAACAATGACGGAAGTGAATGTCAAAGCCCAGAGACGACCCATTTTTGACAAGGCCGAAGACTTAGACAAACATGCAAGACAAACAAGGTATGCGCCCGAAGGCAGGGGCAAAATGCAAGACAAAGCACGAAGCCGAGCATAACTTATGATCATGCAAAGAAAGCTGTAACGAAGCATAACATGCGACAGTTTTAAGCTAGCATATACCAAACTACACTACAATGCAGAAAGGATGTAAGAGAATTATGCAATTCTCGATACGTCTCACTCGGAGGATACAATACCTGTGCGGCTCGTCTGGTTGCACCAGCCTCAAATGAACCGTACATACAATATCGTGCCTGCAAAGAAAACAAACTTAACAGGTACAACATTGTTAGCAACATGCATAGTAGTGTACTCGAAATGCGTGACAGCGCAAAGCAAGTGGGGAGCATAACAATGCTGTGAAAATACAGACATGTAAGTGGAGCATGCGGTCTACGTAGGCAACAAAATTGATCATAAGCATGCGGTCTACACAGGTAATGAAATTAACAAATATGCGGTCTACGCAATCAAAACATGCGGTCTACGCAAGTAATGAAATTGAACAATTATGCGGTCTACGCAAGCAATACATGCGGTCTACGCAGGTAATGAAATTGAACAATTATGCGGTCTACGCAAGCAATACATGCGGTCTACGCAGGTAATGAAATTGAACAATAATGCGGTCTACGCAAGCAAAACATGTGGTCTACGCAAGTAATGAAATTGAACAATTATGCGGTCTACGCAAGCAAAACATGCGGTCTACGCAAGTAATGAAATTGAACAATTATGCGGTCTACGCAGGTAATACATGCGGTCTACGCAAGTAATGATATTTGAACAATAATGCGGTCTACGCAAGCAAAATATGCGGTCTACGCAGGTAATGAAATTGAACAATTATGCGGTCTACGCAAGTAATGAAATTGAACAATTATGCGGTCTACGCAGGTAATACATGCGGTCTACGCAAGTAATAAATATGATTACAAACATGCGGTCTACGCAGGTAATGTAATTAACATGCGGTCTACGCAAGTAATAAATATGATTACAAACATGCAGTCTACGCAGGTAATGTAATTAACATGCGGTCTACGCAAGTAATGGAATCAATTACGAACATGCGGTCTACGCAGGTAATGTAATTAACATGCGGTCTACGCAAGTAATGGAATTGATTACAAACATGCGGTCAACGCAGGTGATGTAATTAAGATGCGGTCTACGCAAGTAATAAATATGATTACAAACATGCGGTCTACGCAGGATATGTAATTAACATGCGGTCTACGCAAGTAATAAATATGATTACAAGCATGCGGTCTACGCAGGTAATGTAATTAACATGCGGTCTACGCAAGTAATAAATATGATTACAAACATGCGGTCTACGCAGGTAATGTAATTAACATGCATGACAATGCAAAAGTGGATGCAAAATGTTATGCAATCTATACAGAACAATGTATAAACAATGCAAATGAGGCACGCGTGCCAATGCAAATGAGGCACGCGTGCCAATGAAAATGAAGCACACGTGCTAATGAGAATGAGGCACACGTGCCGATGCAAATGGGGCACACGTGCCGATGTAAGTGAGGCACACGTGCCAATGTAAGTGAGGCACACGTGCCGATGTAAGTGAGGCACACGTGCTGATGCAAACGAGGCACACGTGCCAATGCGAATGAGGCACACGTGCCAATGCAAATGAGGCAAATGAGACACGTATGCCTTATAAGACGCAAAATGATGCAAAGTGTGACACGCATGCCATACGGAAGGTAAAATGACGCTAAGTGTGACACGCATGCCACACGGAATGTAAAATGATGCCAAGTGTGACACGCATGCCACACGGAAAATAAAATGATGCGAACGGATTTAAATGCGTAACAACGCACGTGTTTTGAAATGCATAACAATGCGAACGATGTGCGAGGCGACGTATGCATTGAAATGCATGACAATGCTTGTAATAAAAATGCAATGACAATGCATGAGAGATGTGCATGACAATGTAGGGGGTGCGTGTTACAACGCATGTAGTATGCATAACAATGCAACTGTGAGGCGCGTAATAGCGCGATGTGATGTACCGAGATAGTGCGATGAACGCGTGCAACGCGCACGGGGCAACTTTTGGATCTCGTAAGAGGCAAAAAGGATATCAAAGGATATAATCATTGCATGAGTTGGAGTGCTACGCATAGAAGACTTGGTCCGAGGTCAAAACGGAGGCCGGTTGAGCGTCGGAGATACACTTTCTTGCACTTTCTTGAGCTATGAAGACCAAAAACTTCTCATATGGCCTAAACAAGGTTGTGGGAATACCATCGGCCGGGAGGGGAGGCCACCGGCTGTCCATCGGCTGCAAAATAACTCCATCGGCACAATATACTGCCGGCCGGCACAAAATATTGCCGACCGGCAAAAAGTTGCTGAGTCGGGGCAGATTCGACAATTCACCTCGGGTGTTTTAAAATAGGGTTTCCAAACCCTATTTTTCATTTCCTCTTCCGCCGAAAACTCACACACTCTCTCTCTAGAGCGTTTTCTTCTCCTCTTTTCTCCGTTTCTTCGCATTCTACGCCCGTTTCGTCGTCGGATTCGCGATTTTCTTCGCATTTCGGACATTTTCAACAGAACAAAACTTTGTTTCGGTGCCTCGTTTGGCGTTCCCACCTTTTCGGGGTTTGTTCCCCTCGCTTTCCTCTTGATTTTCGTACCTTTTCACATTCCGGCCTTCCCGGCCATTTTCGACCTTCTCGGGAGTTGACTTTTCGGTTGACTCTTCGTATTCTAGCCCGGTTTTCCTTCCTCCAGCTATTTTCTCATCATTCTCGACATGGCAGACGACATTCCACGCGGTGGGACTCCCCCGGATCACGAGATGGATCCCGGGGTCGAGCTCCTTCCTTTGAGCGAGTGCCCGTTCGACCCGGCGACCTACCGGCCGGCGATTCATGTTCTGCCCCCCGACGGGCTCCTCCAGTTTCGGAGCTTCGAGAGGCACGTGCCACCCGAGCTATTACTGCGCGAGCCTACCTCTCACCTGTCCTTCGGCGTTTCCGAGGTAACTCTCTTTTCTCTGTTTTACTTTCTGCAATGTAGGGCACAAAACTGTCGTAGCTTATTTATGCTCTTTAACTGCTTCAGCTCAGATACCTTACATACTGTAGTTGTTTGTAAACATACGTGCAACTGATATCTGCTTGAAACTGACACATGCACGCACACTGCACTAGCCCTGAATCACCCAAACACATTGTATTTTACTGCATACACACTGGTACCCAGCATTTGCTTGAATCTGTCAAACTATGCACACATGCTATACTGTACTGAACCACCTGAACACGTCGACGCATCACACGTATTTCACTGTAAGCACACCGGCACCCGGTATTTGTTCAAATCTGTCAAACTCGCACACATGCTATATCTGCTCTGAACCACCCGAACACGCTGACGCATCACACGCTGTAGTTCACTGTAAACACACCGGCACCCGGTATTTGCTTGAAATCTGTTAAACTTGCACGCATGCTATATCTGCTCTGAACCACCCAAACATGCTGACGCATCACACGTTGTAGTTCACTATAAGCACACCGGCACCCGGTATTTGCTCAAATCTGTTAAACTTGCACGCATGCTACATCTGTATGCTTCTTAAAACTGCATTTTGAATGTTGTCTTGCAATTGTTATTTTTTTGTTTACAGGAGGATTCCCATACCATCCGCGGGTATGGGAACACTGGCGCTCGGGAGTGGTACGATGAGCTTCCTGATGCGGTCCGTCGCATAGTGGACCAGGCGGGCTTCGGCGCCTTCTGCCGAGGACTCTCCAGGCTTACTACATGCAGACCTCTCCTCGCCGCTCTGGTGGAGAGGTGGTGGGACACCACCGATTCATTTCATTTATCCGCGGCAGGGGACATGACGATGACCCCTTACGATTTCTCGATGCTCACAGGCATCGGGGTAGGGGGTGATCTGATCCCCTTTGACATAGACATGGATGAGTGGACTGCCGCTCAGGTCCATCTGCTGGGTGAGGCCCCACCTCTCGCTCGTCCAGGCTTTGTCCGATACTCCTGGTTTGAGGTGCAGTTCAGGGTGCAGCCCACCCTTGTTGATGCAGCCCCGATGACTCCGGAGGCCGTGGAGAGGTACGCACACGGCTTCCTCATGTTCTTATTCGGGATGACCATCTTCGCCGACCGGGTGAACACCGTGCCTCTCTGCCTTCTCAGCGCACTGGTGGACGTCCGAGACATTTTGCACTACGACTGGGGTGGCGCCGCTCTGGCCACTCTCTACGGGTACATGAGCTCAACTTCCCGCGGCAGCGGACAGTTGCTAGGAGGCTACTGGCGGGCTTAGGAGGTACATTTCTTCTCCGCTTTTCATTTCTGCCCTATATTTTCTGTAGTCTGTACACTGCACACACTGTAGTCTGCTTTATACTTGCTGTATACTGTACACACGGCACACACATACATTCTGCTTTACACTGACTGTACACTGCTCACACTGTACATTCTGCACAATACACTGCACAACACACGGCTCTGCCATTTCTGCTTTATTTTGTATATTCTGCTTTATCTGATAAATGCACTGGTATTTACCTTGCAGTTGTGGGTTTACGCCTACTTTCCTAGGCTCGCTCCCGTACCAGTCACAGAGACTCCTCTGGTCGTCCCCTTTTCGCGCTGCTTTGACGGGAGATGCACCCGGCGGCCACGAGAGACATTTGGCTTCTTCCGCCGATACTTTGACACCATTACCCCCGCCGAGGTATGTTTTACTTGCAGTTCATTTAAGTTTCGCCATTCCACTACATATCTCAAAAACAGTGGATAACAAACTGTATGTCACTTTCAAATCACTTGGCAGCCGTGGGCTCCATTGCCGGCGGCGATGCAGGACCGGTTTGCCGGTGCTGAGGAGACCTCGCGTTTCCGGATCCTACTGGAGGGCCCGGTCTGTCGGGCTTGGTACCTGGGTGAGCGTTTCCTACGCCAGACCCTAGGGTTACCGGAGCAGATAGTCCCGGTTCACCCTCCTGCGGACATGAGGGAGACCGAGAGGCTCACCACCGAGCAGATGGCCGATTTCACTATCGACTGGGAGGAGGCCCGCTTTAGAGGCATCAGCGACTACCGAGAGTACGTGCAGACGTATCTTATGCGACCTCTGAGCGGCGGCCGTCGAGCGGAGGGGGCCAGGCCCGTGGCGCCAGCGGCTGGGGCAGGAGCGGGAGCTGGAGCAGGGGCTTCGAGGAGGGCCCGAGTCCGTGGCAGGGGCGGAGTTCAGGGAGGACGGGGGACTGGTTGGCCCGCTCTGCCCGCTGCATTGATTTTCCGAGGGCAAGGTGGGACGACCTATCAGATCCCCTTCGTCCCTCCGCCTGTTGATCACGAGTTTGTCGGTGTCCCCGACTTGCCTCCGGTATGTATTACCGCACTTTTGTATAGTCATTTCATTTCAGTTTATTTGATATTCCACAGAATATTAATGCATCTGGTACTTTTGCAGGCTTCTTCTGGGTATACCCGGCAGTCGTTGGAGATGAACGCCTCCATGATAGGGATGCTTCAGCGGACCTTTGACCTTCTAGCCCTCTACAGCATCCCGGTATGTTCTTCTGACACTGGCCTCAAACCATTCATACACTACTTCACATAATCTGATGCACGGCACAACACCTGATACACTGATCTCACAGCATCTGATACACTGCATACACTGCATTCTGCACTGTACTCTGCACTGATAAACTGCTCACGGCATTCATACACTGTACTCTGCATTCTGCACTGATAAACTGCTCACGACATCCACACACTGTACTCATACACTGTATTCTGCACTGTTAAACTGTCCACAGTATACTGATGCATCTCCCTTTTATGTACTTTTTCAGCCTCCTTTCCAGATTCCTATGGCGGGAGGTGCTCCAGCTGGACCTTCCGTCCCTGCCCGAGGGAGAGATGAGGAGGGCAGAGCATTCCCCCGCACGAAGGCGGGGCGCACTCATGTCGGGAGTAGCTCGCGAGCTCCAGTCCCGGATGATGATGATGACGAGGAGTCAGAGGCGGAGGCAGAGGCGGAGGCAGAGTCATCAGAGGAGGAGACCGGAGGCGGCACTAGCTCGGGCTCTGACGACGATGCTGATGATGCTCCTGGACCTTCGTCCAGGAAGAGGACTAGGACAGACTGATGGCCCCCGAAGTGCTTGACACGGATACAGATTTTTGTTATTTTTCTTCTTTCTTGTACTTTTCTCTTTTTGTTGGTAGTTAGATTACCTTGTACTGCCGCAGGCAGATTTTTGTTTCCAAAACTTGTACATTTGAAAAGATGATGAAATGAAACAGGCTTTTTATCTGAAAAAGTGTTTGCATCCGTATATCTTTACCTTTCATACTTTGCATCGCATCACGCCATATTACACCTCAATGTAAATGAAATTGATTGGTTGTCTGAAAATCGAACACTTGCACTGTAATAATCAGATAACTAAACAGCCAACAGCAAAATAACCCAAGCAACCCACTGCCTGATTCTGGACACACAGCCCTTACTCTATTGGGGATTAAACTGTATATAGCCCGTAACACAACGCTTGGTTCGTTCTGCACATAGCAAATCCTGAACAAACAGCCCAATCTGACAAGACGGACCACGGAGGTGAAACCAGCTGGAGTTGAAACACAATCGAATATAGAGAATGGCACAACATTCTGAGCATAAACGATTTTTGACATTAAATAAGGGTTTTTCAAACCAGGGTATCGAGCCTACAATTGAACACAGCGGGGAGGGCTCAAACAAAAGGATACACGACTTAAAACACACCGAGACACGCTCGGAAGAGACCTAAAACAAAGGTTGAAGTAAACGAAACAAAAGACACGACACACAGGCGCGTTGAACGAATACGGGGAACCTCGGATCACGAGGAGCCAGTTTCTCTGGGTATTGTTTCCCACCCTTTCTGATCTGTGATTCTCACATCACTCGGCCCTCAGGCTCGGTTTTTCTCTCAAAACCCTTTTTCTTACTTTTCTCTCAACTTAAACCTCTCTATTCTTTATTCTCTCATTTTTCGTCCCTCCCCAGGGTGATTAATGAATGAATAGGAAGGTATGGGTTCGTGCCCAATGCCGTTAGCTCACAGCTATTTCTTCTAGTGGGTAGAGTGCCCTCCTGGCAAATACGTTGACGACGGGAGAAAGACAGAACGCCTGACTCGACTGTGCCCCTAGTTCATCATTTTGACCACTTTTTTTGTTTTTGCTTTCCACTAAAACAGTTTTGATCAAGATGAGAGTCGGATTAACGTACTCGTTCGATTTTTGATTTAAAAGCCATGCAAGTCAGGCTGTGAGCACTGAAAATTTTCCTTTTTGGGGTCCAAGAAAATGGTCCAGTTTTGGAAAATGGAATAGTTTTCAAGAAAATAGTCAACCTCGGTAAAAATTTTCAAAAACTATTTTTGCAAACGGCTGATACTCAACGAGCATGGAACTTACTCTTTGAGATGCGCAACCTCGGATCGGAGGCAATGGAAAATTGCTCCTGGCTTGAAGAACGCCGCACGGCAACAGAAAGTTGCCCCTGGTTTGAATGGCGGCTCACGACGACTCGTGGCAACGGAAAGTTGCCCCTTGTTTGGATGGTGCCGCAGCAGTCCGCAGACAGTCTTCATTGGTGGTGGTCGAACTCTTGGACACAGAGATGACGAAGACGGTCATAACAGATATCTGGACACAATCACCTTGAAAGGTGTTGGCGACTAGACTTTGGGATGAAATCGAAAACCATTGCATGGACCGAGACGCTATGAAAGCGCTGGGGGCTGGACTTCAGGGTGAAGTTGCCTACGTATCCCAAACATGGGAATCAAGCCTTACGTAGTTCCGGTTAAGGTACACTCGGGTATTTTAACCTTCACTTTTTAGGCTCTAACTTTTGCCAAGGTGCCCGATGCGGGTTTTCGACCTTGCGAGCTTCTTTTCATTTTCTTTTTTTGTTCATTTCTTTTTCTTTTCCTTTTCGCATTTTTTTCTTCTTTTCTTTTCTTTTTTTTTTTGTATTTTTTTTTTCTTTTCTTTTCTTTTCTTTTTGTATTTTTTATATTTTTTGTATTTTTCTCTTGCTCTAACTTTTGCCTAGGTCGCCCTTCCGGGTTTTCGGCCCAGCGAGCCTCTCAAAGGGTAAAAGTGTAGCAAGTCCATGCCAAATGGTTTTTGGAGTTGAAGCCTCTCTGTATCTAGGAGAACGGCTGTTGCAATGATTTGCAGGAGAATCCATCCCGGTTGCTCCACAAGCTTCTTCCGGCGAGGTCCACTCTTTCTGATTCGCCTTTGGTGCCTCTTGCTCGAGGGCTACTTCAGAACTGGCCATGTAGACCTTACATGGCGTTTGACCGTTGAACTTTCTGAATGGGCTCAAGGTTCGAAACGGACGGGTAGAATCTTGAGGCTGAGAGCGATCCTAGGCTGCACAATCTCAAGAGCGGTTCCACACAGGTCTTCACAGGGCCGTGTAAAACATGTGTTTTTGAAAATTTTTAAGAAAGCGACGAATCGCTCGTGCCGAAGATAGTGTGGAACCAATCTGGATCAGGCCAGGGTCCTTCCCAGTACTCATGCTGACAAGCATGGTTTCATTCATTAAAAGGCTTAGCATGCTTCTCTTTCTCTCATAATGATCAAAATTTTGCAAAACCCGAGGAATTCCTTCCTCTTTGTTTTTATCACCGCAGTGTTAAAAGGGGTTTTTGAAAAACTTAGGCTAATGCAATGAGTTTGGCGCGCAAGAGAGCAGGCGAGATGTACTATCAGTCCATTCAAGTCCTCTGGCACTTATACTGAAAGTAGGCACGAAAGTGAGATAGCAACAGCTGTTTCATTCAGATTCGTTGGTGTAACTGGCCCCTCGGCAGAAACAGACTCAAAAACAAAAACAGGTAATTACAAAGACAAAACGGTGTTCGGGACAACAACCCCAGAATCACCTGGTATTCTATACAAAGGGGACTGACTCGATACAACAAGACAGACCCTTAAGCAAAAAGACTGACTCAAAACAAAGAGACAGACTCAAAATAAGAGACTGACTCGATACCCGAGCCAGAATTTACAAAACTCGGTTTCACCGATGCTCAAAAATGCGTGCCAGACGCTACATCCGAAATATACCGAATGCCGCCCGCAGGCGGTTCACTTTACATACTTGCAGCATCTGAGCCCTCAAAATCCAACAACTGAGTGGTAACGGACTTGGCTGAGGTGGGCGGGAGGATAACCTCGTTGTCGATCAAATCTTGCACCTCATGATGGAGGCGGGAACAATTGTCAGTTGGATGGCCTGTCTGCTGGTGGTACGCGCAGTACTGAGCAGCATCATACGTGGCGGGGAGATTCTTCGGGAGTGGCCGAGGCTCCAAGGGTTTAAGGTGCCCCCTCTCAGCAAGGATCTGAAGTGCCTTGGACAGAGGCATGTAGAGAGCATGAAAGGCCCTGCGCCCCCGGGGCAGGTACTTTGGAGTCTGAGCGCTCTTACTAGTCGCACAAGCGAAAGGGTCGGCAGGCGCCACCTTCGCTTTCTGATCTTTCCTAGGTGCAGGGCTGGGAATAGGAGGAACTGTTCTGGCATGACAGGGCCTACCCCGATTTTTTGACTGACTTGAACTACCCTCAGGTGGAGTGGGGAAAGCATCCTCCACAGTCTTTGCCACAACTGCGGATATCTGTTGCTTGTTCATCCCCCCGGCTTTCAAAGCCTCGACTGCCCACAGCGGTTGTTCGATGGGATCGGCGTCTACCTTTGCTTTGTCTTTTCCTCTGGCCTCGGCCTGATCGAGGGTTTGGGTTGATGCCGTCATGTCATTACCATAGCTGGAGGCCATCTCCGGTTGACTGAGTTCGATCACAATTCGCCCCAACAGCGGGGGCTCCTGGGGTACAAAACTCCCGGCATATGGTGCGGCTGGAGGTGAAGCTGACATTCCGTAGGCGAGATCCACCACAGACCTCCGGAGATCACCTATCATCCCCATTAGTTCAAAGGTGGTGGGCTCACGAGCCTGATACAACTGGGGGGCCCAGACCGGGTGCACAACAGGCGACCTGGGTGGATGTGGCACATCAATGTTGGTCTCACTTTGTAGAGTGATCCCTTGATCCAATGCAGTCATCATAACCACGAACTCTTCTGAATTATGCGTCGTCATAAGTCCTGCCTCAGCAAGGGGGAACACTGGCTATTCTATATCAACTCTCTGAACTCTCTGAACTGAAAGGGAAAACAAGCAGCATTTCAGCCCAAATAGATCAGATACGGGCGTAGCCGAACAACTGCACTCCACTACTGTTCACTGTTCCCCAGAAATCACTGTCCCTAAAACTGAACCTGATATCCGCAGATAACTGATTCTCAAAAACACTGATACTGGTACCCTCGGGCCCGATATTCAAACTTGCAAACTGATATGTACTTTCCTGTAGAGATACATTCTAAAGCACATAGCAGATAAGTGAGAACCAAAGCACCCCTATGTTGGGGTAGGGTTTCCCTGTCCTATTTTGTCAGGAACTAGGGTTCCACTATGCACGCAGCAGTTTCAAGCAACCTAATATCGGGTAAGCAGCCTGTCCTATCTTGGAATGGTCACTATGGATCCGAACGTGCACTAGGTCGAATGGTCAAAAAGGGTGCCCCGATAAAAACCGGGGTTTGTGTTCCCATACTGTCAGAGCCCATAACCGGTCAGCCTTATGGTCATGCCTTGACAAGACAAGCCTCCGGCAAACCGTTCAGGAATGGCAGATGGCAAACACTGTGTTCCTAGGCGCACCAATGCACATGCAATGCAAAGAAACACATAAGCGAAATCAAAACAGGATATCACGAGTTCGAGTCAAGCTCTCTAAAATTCCCAGTAGAGTAGCCAGAAACTGTAGACGCGCCCGCGAGGGGACCTCGCTACAGTTCGGACTCAATTCGTATCACGGTTCTTAATCTGAACCAGAGAGTCCAAATCTGGCAAATCATTTTGAGAAACATATTTGTGAAAAGTAGTGCCAAACATGGACTGCTTTGCCAGATACAGAGTCGCCACCTAAATATTTTTAAAATGGGAGAATTTAGGAAACCCTGACTCGGTGCCGAAGGTCACGTGTCCGTCATCACCGGAGTTGTCTCGGCTCGGGAGCTTGGGTACGATCGGGGAAGGTCAGCTATGAGCACCCCCTTTCGCCCGATCCGAAGATCGGTCTCTACTAACCGTGATATCTGATTTTGAAAACGTTATGTGTTCTTATTCCGGTTATTAGCCTAGAATTACTATGTTATGCGCACAGCAAACAAGTATAGACTAGATTGCCTAATTTGGAAATAAACATTGCATATCCGTTTGTTTTGGAAATGTGTTTTGGAATTTGCTACTTGCAAATAGGCTAAAATACGGATTTCAACGAGTTTTCCCAACTCAAACAATCCAACCTTCACCCACGGGCATTCAAGCAATTTAACACATAAGCATCTAGCCACATGGTAGGCATGCTGTCATGATAGCATTCACACGCATGCGATATGTTAAAGCAGGAAAATACTCACATAGTACTCCGTGCCAAAACAAAGAACCCGTTAGCAATCAATGCATGATCCAAGTCCATGTTTAAATGTCTAATGCAACACATACAGGATGCAATCGAAGTAGGCTCGGCTAACCTAAGCATGGCATATGAAATGCGATCAATTGATGCACGTATTCAATTAAGAATTGAAATACAAATGCAGTTAGCGTGATGTACCGAGCCCGATGCATGCAATACGAATGCATGAATGCACGCATGCATTGCATAAGGTATGCTAATTTAAACGTGCCCTAATACTAACCATCAAAGCAGGTAAATAAAAAGGAAGAAAGAAGTGGAGATTGGAAGACATACACACCACTCACGCACACTTATTACAGATCTGCCCTCACTCGGAGGGACCAAATGAATAATACAAATTAATTAACTACACAAGCTAATTAAATATTACAAATTGCCTAGTCAGCTAAGCAAATTAACTAATCTAGGAAAAGCAGTAAACCGCCTCGGGAGGAGAGCTCGATGCAATGCATGCTCGGTCCTGCTCGGAAATGCGCCGCCATGCATAGGCTGCCTCTGTTTTCCTTCCTTTACTCCTCTGGAGACTGCCAAAACCTCAGGACTGCTTCCTTGGACATTGGGGGACACCACCGGCTGAATGGGATTGTCACCGGCAGTGTTATGTGGCCACCGGCCGTTGGTGAAGCTATCGGCAGGGAAAGGATTGCCGGTCGGCACTTAACACTACCGGTCGGCAGAGTGTTCCTGCAGAATCTGCAATTGACAGCAACAGAGGGCAAGGCAAAGCATGGCAGTACAATTCAAGGCATATATGCACCAATCATGTCCCCTATCATATTTGTGACTCAAAAGGACATGTGCCTCGATTCTCGGACCACCAATCACGCATTTCCATGCATGATGGCCCAAGGAGTCAAGTGTGCAATTTTCATGTCAAATGAAATGCAAACCAAACAAACAAACCAAGGCCCAATTCCTATCACCAAGTCAAGGAACAAGGCATGCATGCAAGATGCAATGCAACCTAAACATACAAGCTAAGGATACAACATGGCATGGCAAGCAATCAAGCAATGAACAAGTATGCAAGCTAGTATGCGAGGCAAACATGCAAACAAGTAAAATGGTGAACTCGAGCATGGTTTGGGCAGCTCTAATAAGGCCCAAAACAGTGGCCAAAATGACCAAGATACGGGACCAAATACACATACACGCATGCACATATTGAAAGGCCAACATTTAGGCACAAAAGAGGGACTCTCAAGTACACTTGAAAGAGTCATAATGTGGACTAATGGTATGCAAGATAAGCTCTGAAAATCATGCTAAGATGGTGTCAAACCAAGCAAACAAGGCAAGCTAAACATGCAACAACGGCCCAAGTATTTGAAGCGAGTCAAAGGGACTTGAACCATGGTTAAGCCAACCAAGCCTCACAAGGCTAAGAGGGCTTAAGATAGGTTCAAGACAGACCTAGACTATGCAAAGGGGGCTCCCTAGATGGCATCTAAGTGGCTCAAATCCAAAGGCATGCACAATGGCCAAAACATGGAACATGCTACACAAGCTTCCAAGGCACTAAAGAGGCATCCGAGGCAAACATATAGGCATGCAAAGGGGACTGAAATGACATGGTGGATGGTTCCAAATCACCAAATCAATGCAAAGATGTCATGCTATACATTCACATACTTGAAGCATACAAGCTCGAATACAAAGGGGCTATACTTGGCATGCCAAATCCAACCCAAACAACCATGGACAGACCTAAGACATGGCAAAATACGCACAAAAGCTTCACAAGACTAAGCCTAAAACATGCTTGAACAAAGGCTAACAACCTAAGGCATATTAAGGCAATAACAAGGCATTACATGGTAGGTATGCTAAGCATGCATGGTGTACCAAAACCAACACAAAACAGAGGTATATTATCACATACTAAGCATGGAAAATAGCCAAAACATGATCAATACACACTCTAACATGATGCTCCCTCAAGAGGCCAAAAACGGTCCATTTCAAGGACAACAAGGAGAGGGGGTAGCCCTCCCCTTTTGGAGACTTCGAGGCACCATCTCCGCCACTGAAATCCCTCAAGATTTCAGTGGTGAAGAGGCCCAAACACCAAAGTCTCGAAACTTGCACAAAATAGCACAAAATGGGGCCTTTCAAGGCCTAGGAGGGGTCAAACACCTCCAAACCACAAAACACTCTTAATAAACAATCAAGAGGGCTAAAAAAAAGAACTTTTTTGTATTATACACTAAGCTTAAAAACAATTTTAAGATAGGCAAAAACAGGATGCAAAAATGGGGTAAAAAGGGGTAAGATTCTTACCCTTGAAGACCCCTTCAACAATGGTGCTCCAACAGCTCCTTCTAGGTTGAAAACAGCTCCAAAACCTCAAAACCAACCTCTTAGAACCTCATTAGCTAAGTGAAGGTGAAACACTATGTGTTTGTGTGCAATAGTAAGACACAAACACACTAAAACACACACAAGAGGGAGATATAGAGATAGAAAGTGTATGGTTTCTAACCCTAGAACTCAAGAACCCTAAAAATGGCTGTCCAAGCCCTCTAAAATATCTCAAGTGTCTAACCCTTGCAACAAGAGAGAGCCCCTCTCTTTATAGAGCTTATTGCCTTGTAAAGCTTACAAGACAAGCTTCTAAAGAGGGAGATCCCTCCATACACGTGTATAGAGGGGAGCAAAAAGCAAGACAACTGTCTTAAAATATCTGCAAAAGCAGATGCACAGTAGTCGGCCGGCCAAAGATGCCATTTTGGCAAAAAAGAGTGCCGACCGGCACTAAATAGTGCCAACCGGCAATATACATTGCCGGTGGCAGCAAAAATCAGCCGGTGGCCTCTGGCCATAGCCGGTGGTGTGTGGGGATGCCTCACAAGGCATTCCCTGCCCTTCCAAGGCAAAATGCAAGTGTTTGGTGCAAAACCAGACACTAAACGGTCGAGTTCGGAGATCCTGAGGCAAGGCGCGTAGCCGAGACCTCCGGGAACTCCAAACGAACACAAACATGGATGATCACCGAGTGTTCAAACGGTGACGTCCAAGTCTTAAGGACGGTCAAAAATGGGGTGTCTACATACATGTGCTAATTACGTCATGTCTGTCCCCACAGGTCCTATTTTACACCAGGAAGCTACCCGTGCCATCCCTACAATGGTTCGGGGGTTGATTTCAATTTTCGGCCCTCGAACGTGTTTTTTGGCTAAGTTTACGGCGTTTTTCACGCCAACCCCTAACGTACACGTGCTAATTATGTCCTGTCTGTCCCCACAGGTCCTATTTGACACGAGGAAGCTACCCGTGCCATCCGTATAGTGGTTCGGGGGCTGCTTTCAATTTTCGGCCCTCGAACGCCTTTTTCGGCCAAGTTTATGGCGTTTTTCATGCCAACTCCCAACGTACACGTGCTAATGACGTCCCGTCTGTCCCCTCAGGTCCTATTTGACACAAGGAAGCTACCCATGCCATCCCTACAGTGGTTTGGGGGCTGTTTCAATTTTCGGCCCTCGAACGCCTTTTTCGGCTAAGTTTATGGCGATTTTCACGCCAACTCCCAACATACACATGCTAATTATGTCCTGTCTTTCCCTATAGGTCCTGTTGGATACGAGGAAGCTACCCGTGCCACCCTTACAGTGGTTCAGGGGCTACTTTCAATTTTTGGCCCTCGAACACTTTTTTTGGCTAACTTTATGGCGTTTTTCACGCCAACTCCCAACGTACACGTGCTAATTATGTCTCGTTTGTCCCCACAGGTCCTATTTGACACGAGGAAGCTACCCGTGCCATCCCTACAGTGGTTCGGGGGCTGCTTTCAATTTTCGGCCCTCGAACGCCTTTTTCGGCTAAGTTTATGGCATTTTTCACGCCAACTCCCAACGTACACGTGCTAATTACGTCTCGTCTATCCCTATAGGTCCTATTTGACACGAAGAAGCTACATGTGCCATCCCCACAGTGGTTCGGGGGCTGCTTTCAAATTTCGGCCCTCAAAGGCCTTTTCCAGCTAAGTTTGTGGCGTTCTGGTAAGACGACATTTTACATAGGAGACTAACTGAACTAATATATTTTTTATGTTGATTTCTTGGCATTGTAGGGACTTCTAAAAACTGATTGTTTTTAGATGTTTGTCATAGTGTAATATTTGAGCCTTCGTTATTTATAAAACATATTATTCATATAATTTATTGATGAATTGAAGGTTTACTGGAACAATTATTGGGATTGAAGATGCTGAAACCAAAAGATGGGCAGAATCTAAATAGAGATGCCTCAAGGTATTATTTTGTCTATAGTACATAAGGTGTTGCTAATAGTATTGCATACTAAAGACTATATGTCATGGTTTTTGAAGGCACAGTGGGATGAGAATTCTACCATTCCTAGTCCGGAGAGAGTCTCACATTGGAAAATAGAACCTACTTTGACTACAACTGCACTAAATCCCCTTCCCATGCCCAGACTAAAAAGGCCTCGGTCAAGTATGGTGCCCTTTTCCCCTGACTCCTCTATTCGTACAAGGGAAGGTATGGTCCCCACCTGAGTTACAGAGTCTGTTGACAGACCAATCTCTTTTCAGCTTTCATGTGTGTTTTTTTGTAAAAGTCCATCATAGATTATGGATCTTGAATGTTTGTATTTTGAATTAGTTTCATCTAAGATGACAATAGACCCTTCACCAGTAAATGGATTTTCAAGGGTCTTGCATGGTCTAGAATTTTCAACCTTTAGAGGCACTTTTGCAGAGAGTAACTAAGTGGAATCTACTGAAAGGCTAGTTGTATGGCCACCTTTATTGGATGATGAGAAGATTGACATGGTGTCTCCTTCACAAAAATATGGATCAGACAATAATGACCCAAATAATGGCTTGCATGCACTTTAGCCCAGTCTAGTTGTACTAGTTATATTGTACTAAATCAAAATTCATTCCAATTTAACTTGGTTTTTTCAATTAGTCTTAAATTTTAAATGACATTCAATTGGATATCACAGCTAATATAGTAACTGGCCTCATATTCATAGGCTCATCGTATTTGCTTTTGGGGAACTTAATATTTCATTCCAATCATGTGGTTACCTTATGGAAATCAGATTACGGTCCTTTGTGTAATGTATCAAAACACCACGTTGGCTACTGCAGAGTCTACTCACTTTATGCCTCCAAACCTATTCAAAGCACATAACAAAAAATTATTTGCATAGCAACTTTAGAAAACAATTCTATGTCAACATGATCCATATTTTTTGTAGAAGTTGAACTAGCTTGTCAAACAAAATTTTGTTTACCGAATAGTAGGATGACCATCTGAACCCTCCAAGAAGGTTGTGAGCCGTGACACCACGTCGTTCAAATGATTGAGTTGTATTTGTTGTGCCTCCCGTGCTTTTTTTTCTTCATCGACCTGTTTGATCAGCTGCTCTCTTTCCCTCATAATTTCCTCCCGTCTCTTTGGCGCTCCTCTTTCTCCTTCAATAGCTCATCGTGATCTCTTCGGTGCTCTTCTTTCTCCTTCAATAGCTCCTCATGATCTCTTTGGCGCTCCTCTTGATCTCTTTGACGGTCCGAACGAAGAACCTCCAGTTCCTCTCTCATTGACTCCATATGTTTATCAAGTGCTCGTGCCACACTAAAAGCTGTGGAAGAGGGTTGTGGGCCTATCCCACATCCACGCAAGTAATTTTTTTTTTCCCCGAGCACTTGCCTTGATATTTCTTCGTGGGTCAATGCATCCCCGCATCGGTGGCTACCACTTGTAGATTCACCATATCATCTTGTCATGGCAACAAAACAATAAAGTCAAAATGGGAGAAGGAATGTAAAACAACTTTACTAATAGATATGCAACACACTTGGTTTCAACATTCAATACTCACATGTAGCTCACCACATTTGGGGTCAATCAAATCTCCCGTCTTCTTGGACTTGTGTGCTTTCTTATAAAATTCAGGAAAATCTATATCTCTATCCTCATTTGCCTGTTAGGTTTGGAAAAATTCCATTGACGAATTAGTACATGGTAATATTGAAAATGAAGAAGAATCAATCATCCATTACATTAGTAAATTAACTTCTCACCATAAGCGACATTGCTATAGGAAATGATCGAGATCCACTTGTATGATTATAGGGGAGCATACCTCTATTCGCTTTACTAGCTTTTGAGCATTTCTAAAAACATTGGAACAAAAACAAAAAAAACAAAAAAAAAAAATTGGATAAGCATTTTTACATATTAAAGCATAAATTAATTTCAATAATGGGGTTTCTAATTAATTTGTTACCAAGTGAGATTCCTCTTTCCAAGCAACATCAATAAGATATTTCCAGTCCTCCAAGCTCACTCCACTAAGCGGATGACTATAGGGGTCATCAACACCCTTTTCCTCAAACTCGAGGAACTCTTGCTTTAGATTGTACCTCCAATCCTTGTATAGCAAATATGCCTTTCTATCGAGGATCTGTTGAGCTTGTTCATCATTATCAAAATCATCGCCGATAACAAACTTGTCCTACAAACATAATAAGAGAATTAGTACAACAATTAATTTATGCAATTACAAATAACATAATGAAGACATTATGGCAAGATAATTCTCATACTAGCACCGCTTAGATGGCCGCATCTTTGGTAGTTTGATCAATTTTTCTCCATGACTTCACGCTCTGAAGAGGGCACAACCGTCTAATTTGAAGGCCCAACTCATTCGTCGCTGGGGTGGCATTCCCTCCTGTGATTACGTTCAACACCCGATTGACATAGACATGTAATTTCTCCTCCTTTCTCCTAGTAATTTTTTTCTGCACTCCTTTGCCTAATGTTGGTTCTCGTACACGAGTTGACCTCGTTTGCCCTGGTACAAAAGGGGAAGGAAGTCACAAATTACAAACGTTGCTAATGAACTTCGGAAAAAAAAAGTAGCCGTTGTGGGTCCTCTTAGTTTTTTCGCTGCCTACTGTTGCTGCCAGCTAGTGTTTGGCTGCATAAAGTAAAACATAAATTATGCTACAACTTGGATTTTGCTGCCATCGATGCAGCTGGGGCAACTGTAACGCCCTCAAAATAACAACATTAAACCCATCAGATGAGACATGCATTTACATATAAACTAACCACATTCTTTTATACATTAGAGTTCCGTTACATAAGTATTACATGTTAACATCAAAACAAAATGCCCTACGGGCTTACAGCTTTCCAAGTTAACACTTGGTTACAACAAAAGAGTACTAACTCGTTTACACATTAAGCCCTTGGCTTGAAGTTACATGTAATACATCAAAAGTAAAACGACTACATTATGTCCGCCTCTAGCCTCCCAAGCTATGTCCTTGGAGGTGGCATGCTCCCTGTACCTGAAATGATGTTCCCATATAGGGTGAGCCACAGCCCAGTAGAAATATACTAAACCAACCATGAACAATGACTAAAATATTAGCAATTGATATATGGTCAACACTGATACATTCACATAAATTACACATTTATGTCATACAACCTTGAGTCTAAGTTACCCTTTCATTTTCCCTTTTTCAACAGATAAGCATGCTAGCTCTATCATCATTTCCACAGATATGTATAAAAACTATATCCCACATTCAGATAAGCATATAAGCTATATTCACATTCCCAACAGATATGTATAACAACAATATCCACATTCACAGATAAGCATATAAGCTCTATCTTCACTTCTCTAGACAAGCATATGAGCTATATCTACGGAGTTCATCCCCTATCTTCTCCCAACACTATCCGGTTTAGAGGTACATCCCCTATCTTCCCCTAAACCGCGGAGTACATCCCCTTTCTCCTCCTCTACACATAACGTATACAAACACAATGGTTCTATATACAATCACTCAATACATATAGTTAATGTATTCAATCAACCGTCAAGTTCCATGACACACTTCATTGATTAGTTTCAGTTTGCCTAATCAACATGCATTGTCTACAACAATCACGACTATCCTCCACCGATAGCCCAAAGCAGTTATTTCTAAACAGAAAATAAATGCACAATGGATATTCAATCAACATTTCATTTCCTCATTCCTTACAATTAATTATCCCAATTAATTATACAATGTAATTAGGTCAATTCCCATAATTAACATTTCAACCCTTAGGTCCCATTTTCATCAATGATTTAACATCAATTCCATTTCTCTATGTCAAACATGCATCTAGGTTTATTATGAATAAAACCCCAACTTTTGTAAAATTACACAAAAGCCCTAAACTTTCACAAAATTACCAAACCAACCCCAACATCTCAAAATACCAAAATTTAAAGACAAAATCCATAGAGAGGAGCAGGATATCCCTACCTCGAAGTTTGAGCCAAAAAGGAGATGAAGACTCGAAGATCAACTTGCTCCAAATCCCAACTTTTTCAGATTAAAACAAAGCTCTCAACGCCCTCTATCTTTTTAACAAAGGCCCTAGGCTAGATTCACACTCTAGGGAGATCAAATCTTAGAGAGAGTGTAAGTGTAGAGAGAGAGAGTGCCGGATCAAGGGTTTAATCAAAAGAAAAGGTGAAAAAGTGATGTTTAAAATCGCTACTGTCCGCTGATATAAAACACGCTCGCTCGAGCGAAGACATGGTCGCTCGAGCGACCAGACACAGAAACTCTCGCTCGAGCCAAGAATCCCTCGCTCGAGCCAAAAACTCAAAAGTGCGCTCGAGCCAAAAAATGCTCGCTCGAGCCAACAACTCAACCCTACAGGTCTGCAACCAGAAGCACGCTCGAGCGACCAACTCCTCGCTCGAGCGAATAACAAACCAGACCGCTCGAGCCAAGAAAAGCTCGCTCGAGCCAAGAAACACAACTCTCAGGTCCAGAACCAGGAGCAAGCATTCGCTCGAGCGAAGCCACCCTGGCTCGACCCACCAGACACAACTCAACTCTCGCTCGAGCGACCAACTCCTCGCTCGAGCGAAGGTCCAAAAATCTGGGCAGCAACACTAGGCTCCCAAACACAACCAACCTGTAACAAACCTGCCCAACACATCCCATAACTCAATATACAAAGTAAAAAGGATGTTAACCAGAAAATAAACAACTACCAACATCCACGGACACATGTCCGGATCACTGTACAACAAGGGTAAACCCGGGATCGCTATAACCTCCCCCCCTTAAAACAAGGTTTTCTTCATTTTAAACAATGTTACACTATAACATTAAACATTTCGACCCATTACCGGTCATCCCATCCCTTTAACAAGAGACATATCACAATATGTAAACAACATATGTATTTTCAACATGCATCAACATTATGCATTATCTTTTCCAATTTCAACAATATATTCAACATATATAATGTCACATTCAACTTCCATATGAGGCAAGTTCTAAAACATACTTCCAATAACCAAAACATTTTCAATGTTTCACAACTTAAGACATATATAAAAGCTCTTAAGTTCAACAATAGTTCAAAATGTAAATACAAGATTATACATCAACAAACAAGTCCGGATATTTCTCTCGGACTTCCAACTCACGTTCCCAAGTGGCTTCCTCCACTCCGTGATGTTTCCACAAGACTTTCACCAAAGGAATGGTCTTGCCACGCAGGACCTGATCCCGCCTATCCAAGACCCGAACCGGTCTCTCCTCATACGAGGCATCCTCATCTACCTCTAAATCGGTCCAATCCAACACATGTGATGGATCTGGCTCATACTTCCGAAGCATACTCACATGAAACACGTCATGTACTCCGGACAACTGCGGCGATAAGGCTAACCGATAAGCAACCTCACCAATCCTCTCAAGGATCTCAAAAGGACCAATAAACCGAGGGGATAACTTCCCACTCTTCCCAAACCTCATCAGGCCTCCTCCTACGGTCGGCATAACTCTTTTGTCGACTCTGGGCTGTAACAAGCCTCCTACGGATAAGCTCAACTTTCTCCGTCGTCTCCCTAACCAACTCCGGACCCAACAAAGGTGCATCACCCACCTTGGCCCAACAAACTGGAGACCTACACGGTCGGCCATACAAGGCCTCAAACGGTGCCATACCGATGCTAGACTGAAAACTGTTGTTGTAGGCAAACTCTACCAAGGGCAAGTGCCTCTCCCACGTCCCACTGAAATCCAGGACACAACCCCGAAGTATATCCTCGAGGATCTGAATAGTACGCTCGGACTGCCCGTCAGTCTGAGGATGATAAGCCGTACTAAAGGTCAACTTAGTGCCCAAGGCACTCTGCAAACTCTGCCACAACCTAGCAGTAAAACGAGGATCTCTATCTGAGATGATCGTCACTGGGACCCCGTGCAATCTCACTACGTCCTGAATATACAAATCGGCAAGATGATCCACCGAATCTCTCACGCGCATAGGAATAAAGTGCGCCGACTTAGTCAACCGGTCTACAACCACCCAAATAGCATCACTACCCCGCTGAGTCCTCGGAAGACCTACAACGAAGTCCATAGTGATATGCTCCCACTTCCACTCGGCAATAGGCAAGGGTTGCAACAAACCCGCTGGCCTCTGATGCTCGGCCTTCACTTGCTGGCAAGTAAGGCACTTCGATACAAAAACCGCCACATCTCTCTTCATACCCCGCCACCAAAACTGGCGACCCAAATCCTGATACATCTTAGTACCTCCCGGATGTACCGCAAGGCGCGAATGGTGAAACTCTTGGAGTACCTCCTCTCGGCAAGACTCCGGTACAAACAAACGGTCTCGGTATCTCACACTCAGGTCGGGATACACCGTCAAACCCTTCTCAACTTTCCCACTGGAGATCTTCTCTCGGATGGATTCTACCTCAAGGTCACCTCTCTGTGCCTCTAACACTCTAGTCACAAGTGTAGGCTGCGCAACAACAGAAAACAAGGCCGCAGCCTCAACAGATTCGCCCAGAAGCAAATCAAACTCACCAAGTGCTCCCAACATCTCCCATTCCCGGATGGCTATACTAGCTACATCATTAATGGTCTTCCTACTAAGGGCATCGGCCACAACATTGGCCTTCCTCGGATGATAGTGCAACTCAAAATCATAGTCCTCAATGAACTCCATCCATCTCCTCTGCCTCAAATTCAAGTCTCTCTGTGTAAACAGATACTTCAAACTCTTGTGATCCGAGAACACCTCGAACCTCTCACCATAAAGGTAGTGCCTCCAGATTTTCAAGGCAAAGATCACTGCTGCTAACTCTAGGTCGTGTGTGGGGTAATTCTTCTCGTGTATTTTCAACTGACGTGAGCCATAAGCTACCACTTTCCCTTCTTGCATTAACACACAACCCAAACCCTCTCGTGAGGCATCACAATAAACCGCATAACCCAACCCTCTCTCCGAAATAATCAACACCGGAGCGGTGGTCAATCTAACTTTCAGCTCTTGGAACGACTTTTCACAAGTCTCACTCCACACAAACTTGACTCCCTTCCTAGTCAGTCTAGTCAATGGTGACGCTAGCCTGGAGAAATCTTTCACAAACCGACGGTAATACCCAGCCAATCCCAGAAAACTGCGGATCTCAAACACACTCTTAGGCTGTGCCCAATCCTGCACTGCCTCAACCTTGGATGTATCAACAGACACCCCTTCCCCGGATACCACGTGGCCTAAAAATTTGACTTCCCTCAGCCAGAACTCACACTTCCCAAACTTGGCATACAGCCTATGGGCTCTAAGCAACTCAAGCACCACTCTCAAGTGTTCCTCGTGCTCCTCCTCTGAAGGCGAATAAATAAGAATGTCGTCCACAAAGACGACCACAAATCGGTCTAAGAACTCCCGGAAAATCCGGTTCATCAAGTCCATAAAGACTGCCGGTGCATTGGTAAGCCCGAATGGCATCACCAGAAACTCATAATGGCCATACCGCGTACGGAATGCCGTTTTAGGAACATCCTCCTCCCTGACCCTCAACTGGTGGTAACCCGATCTCAAGTCTATCTTAGAGAAACAACGGGAACCCTTCAACTGGTCAAACAAATCATCTATACGGGGCATAGGATACTTATTCTTAACCGTAGCCCGATTTAACTTCCGATAGTCAATACACAATCTCAAGGCACCATCTTTCTTTTTAACAAAGAGGGTCGGTGCTCCCCACGGCGAAACACTAGGGCGAACAAAACCCTTATCTAGCAATTCCTGGAGCGGAACTTTCAACTCAACTAACTCTGCTGGAGCAAAACAATAAGGTGCCATAGAAATCGGCGCCGTGCCGGGCACTAAATCAATAGAGAACTCTATCTCTCGGTGAGGTGGCAAACTAACAAGATCTTCGGGAAAGACATCCGAATACTCACAAACCACCCTCGGCAACACGACCAGGGTCTCACCACTCTCACCACTCTCAAAGCTGGCAAGTAGACTACTAAGCTCACTTCGCCCTCGCGAATCAAACCCCGGTGGCAAAACACTACCAACCCGGTCTCCCAAGAAATGGAACCACTCCCCGCTCAAGGTACATAACGTGACCCTCTGGCGGTAGCAATCGATAACAGCCCGGTATGACGATAGCCAGTCCATACCCAAAATAACATCAAAACCCTTCATGGGCATGACAACAAACGGAAAAGGAAGCCTATAGTCGGCGACCTCTATATCACATCCTCTAACACCCTGTTTCAGGATCAACTCACCGCCCAAAGGCGATACCACACAAATAGGAGATGCTAACTGTGCTAACTCCAATTCCAAAACCAATGCAAATGCAGCAGATACAAAAGAATGAGATGCACCCGTGTCTATCAACACATTAGCAACCGAGTTGCAAAACAGAAAAGTACCTCTCACTACTGATGGAGCTGGTACTAAATCCTGCACGGTAACAGCATACACGCGCCCCGTAGGCCCCTGGTCTACCTGCTCACCTCTCGGAGCAAAAGACTGCTGCACAGACTGGGATGACGAGGCTCCCGGATTGGCCCTCGAGGCCTGCACAGACTGAGCTGGCTGAAAACCCTGCGTCTGCCTAGAACCAGACGCCCTCGAAGTGGCACTCAACTGTGGACAAAACCTCTTCAGATGTCCAGGCTGTCCACACTGATAACAAGACAAGGGCTGCCCCCTGCCCAAACTCTGACTCTGCGGTCTAGCTGAAGAAGAAGCAGCTCTCTGACCCCCACCCTTCTGCGGGCAAACAGAAACCTTGTGACCCAACTGGCCACACTTGTAACAGGTGAAATCCCCCTGACCACCTCTCCCGGAGCCTGCACTCGGCACTGGGAAGGTCGATCTAGCAACACCACCCTGCGACTGCTGAGGGTTAGAACCCCTCTGCCTCCTGCCATCACCCTGACTATCCTGGCTCCTCTTGGAGCCTCTCTGCCCCTCATCCTCCTCCTGCATCATGAGCTCCATATGAGCTGCAGCATCCACTAGGTGTCTATACTCTCGGATATAAGACCCGCCAACTCTCAACTTGAGACCCCGCCTCAACTTCCGCTCAAACTCATAGCAACGGCGTTCCTCAGACGCCACCAGTTCAGGTGCGAACCTGGACAGACTTGTAAAAGTAGCCTCAAACTCGGCCACTGACAAGCCCTGCTGATTAAGCCGGCTGAACTGATCCCTCAGCTTCTCCCTAGCTACTGCAGACAAAAACCTCTCCTGAAAAGCATTTATAAACGCCTCCCAAGTACCACCAACACGAGCCTTCTCGTATTTCCACCATTGACCCGTATCTCCCTTCAGTTGGAAGGATGCCAAGGTCACTTTCAGTGCTCCATCCTCGATGCCAAGCATCTCGAACGTCTTACTCATTTGCTCTAGCCACTCATCAGCCTTCAGTGGCTCCTTCGGATCCCCAATAAACTCATCCGGATTACACCGGAAGAACTCCCTCTTCAAGAAGGAAGGCCCTGCCTCAGCTGCCTGATTCCCAGCTCTAAGAATACCCAAAGCTCCTGCTATCTCTCTGGCTAAGGCACCCATAGCCTGCTGACCCACTGGCTCAGCCACATTGGCCTGACCAACTCCCTCCTGTACTGCCGGAATCTCCCCCGGTAACGGTGCTTCCTGCCTCGCAGGTCTACCTCGCCTAGCACCTCTTCCTCGTCCTGACATCCTAATAAAGGTAACACAGAACGTTAGCACATTCACAAATGTGCCGAAACTAAACACTCACGTCCTAATGCATGGACAACTGTAATTCACTCCACGTAAGCACATAAACACATAAGCACTTACGAATTTCATTTCCGGATAATGATAGTCCCGAGGCGTTACTAGAGTTCCGGTTAGAAATAGCATTGATCAAGTGCTTTTCCAACAAGACTCCCAGAAACTCAAGGATCCAATCAACATCCTAGAAATTAAATCCCATACCCACATAGTCACATAAGCATGTTATCAATTAAGCACACAGCATATGATACTACATCTAAGTCTCTATCAAGCGAGACAAATCCATTGTGATCCTAATCACTTCCCACGTACCCAAAGTATTCGAACCCGGTACGCTCTGATACCAAGTTGTAACGCCCTCAAAATAACAACATTAAACCCATCAGATGAGATATGCATTTACATATAAACTAACCACATTCTTTTATACATTAGAGTTCCGTTACATAAGTATTACATGTTAACATCAAAACAAAATGCCCTACGGGCTTACAGCTTTCCAAGTTAACACTTGGTTACAACAAAAGAGTACTAACTCGTTTACACATTAAGCCCTTGGCTTGAAGTTACATGTAATACATCAAAAGTAAAACGACTACATTATGTCCGCCTCTAGCCTCCCAAGCTATGTCCTTGGAGGTGGCATGCTCCCTGTACCTGAAATGATGTTCCCATATAGGGTGAGCCACAGCCCAGTAGAAATATACTAAACCAACCATGAACAATGACTAAAATATTAGCAATTGATAGATGGTCAACACTGATACATTCACATAAATTACACATTTATGTCATACAACCTTGAGTCTAAGTTACCCTTTCATTTTCCCTTTTTCAACAGATAAGCATGCTAGCTCTATCATCATTTCCACAGATATGTATAAAAACTATATCCCACATTCAGATAAGCATATAAGCTATATTCACATTCCCAACAGATATGTATAACAACAATATCCACATTCACAGATAAGCATATAAGCTCTATCTTCACTTCTCTAGACAAGCATATGAGCTATATCTACGGAGTTCATCCCCTATCTTCTCCCAACACTATCCGGTTTAGAGGTACATCCCCTATCTTCCCCTAAACCGCGGAGTACATCCCCTTTCTCCTCCTCTACACATAACGTATACAAACACAATGGTTCTATATACAATCACTCAATACATATAGTTAATGTATTCAATCAACCGTCAAGTTCCATGACACACTTCATTGATTAGTTTCAGTTTGCCTAATCAACATGCATTGTCTACAACAATCACGACTATCCTCCACCGATAGCCCAAAGCAGTTATTTCTAAACAGAAAATAAATGCACAATGGATATTCAATCAACATTTCATTTCCTCATTCCTTACAATTAATTATCCCAATTAATTATACAATGTAATTAGGTCAATTCCCATAATTAACATTTCAACCCTTAGGTCCCATTTTCATCAATGATTTAACATCAATTCCATTTCTCTATGCCAAACATGCATCTAGGTTTATTATGAATAAAACCCCAACTTTTGTAAAATTACACAAAAGCCCTAAACTTTCACAAAATTACCAAACCAACCCCAACATCTCAAAATACCAAAATTTAAAGACAAAATCCATAGAGAGGAGCAGGATATCCCTACCTCGAAGTTTGAGCCAAAAAGGAGATGAAGACTCGAAGATCAACTTGCTCCAAATCCCAACTTTTTCAGATTAAAACAAAGCTCTCAACGCCCTCTATCTTTTTAACAAAGGCCCTAGGCTAGATTCACACTCTAGGGAGATCAAATCTTAGAGAGAGTGTAAGTGTAGAGAGAGAGAGTGTCGGATCAAGGGTTTAATCAAAAGAAAAGGTGAAAAAGTGATGTTTAAAATCGCTACTGTCCGCTGATATAAAACACGCTCGCTCGAGCGAAGACATGGTCGCTCGAGCGAAGACATGGTCGCTCGAGCGACCAGACACAGAAACTCTCGCTCGAGCCAAGAATCCCTCGCTCGAGCCAAAAACTCAAAAGTGCGCTCGAGCCAAAGAATGCTCGCTCGAGCCAACAACTCAACCCTACAGGTCTGCAACCAGAAGCACGCTCGAGCGACCAACTCCTCGCTCGAGCGAATAACAAACCAGACCGCTCGAGCCAAGAAAAGCTCGCTCGAGCCAAGAAACACAACTCTCAGGTCCAGAACCAGGAGCAAGCATTCGCTCGAGCGAAGCCACCCTGGCTCGACCCACCAGACACAACTCAACTCTCGCTCGAGCGACCAACTCCTCGCTCGAGCGAAGGTCCAAAAATCTGGGCAGCAACACTAGGCTCCCAAACACAACCAACCTGTAACAAACCTGCCCAACACATCCCATAACTCAATATACAAAGTAAAAAGGATGTTAACCAGAAAATAAACAACTACCAACATCCACGGACACATGTCCGGATCACTGTACAACAAGGGTAAACCCGGGATCGCTATAACCTCCCCCCCTTAAAACAAGGTTTTCTCCATTCTAAACAATGTTACACTATAACATTAAACATTTCGACCCATTACCGGTCATCCCATCCCTTTAACAAGAGACATATCACAATATGTAAACAACATATGTATTTTCAACATGCATCAACATTATGCATTATCTTTTCCAATTTCAACAATATATTCAACATATATAATGTCACATTCAACTTCCATATGAGGCAAGTTCTAAAACATACTTCCAATAACCAAAACATTTTCAATGTTTCACAACTTAAGACATATATAAAAGCTCTTAAGTTCAACAATAGTTCAAAATGTAAATACAAGATTATACATCAACAAACAAGTCCGGATATTTCTCTCGGACTTCCAACTCACGTTCCCAAGTGGCTTCCTCCACTCCGTGATGTTTCCACAAGACTTTCACCAAAGGAATGGTCTTGCCACGCAGGACCTGATCCCGCCTATCCAAGACCCGAACCGGTCTCTCCTCATACGAGGCATCCTCATCTACCTCTAAATCGGTCCAATCCAACACATGTGATGGATCTGGCTCATACTTCCGAAGCATACTCACATGAAACACGTCATGTACTCCGGACAACTGCGGCGATAAGGCTAACCGATAAGCAACCTCACCAATCCTCTCAAGGATCTCAAAAGGACCAATAAACCGAGGGGATAACTTCCCACTCTTCCCAAACCTCATCAGGCCTCGCCTAGGTGATATCTTCAGAAAGACATGATCACCTACCTCAAACGCCAAAGGCCTCCTCCTACGGTCGGCATAACTCTTTTGTCGACTCTGGGCTGTAACAAGCCTCCTACGGATAAGCTCAACTTTCTCCGTCGTCTCCCTAACCAACTCCGGACCCAACAAAGGTGCATCACCCACCTCGGCCCAACAAACTGGAGACCTACACGGTCGGCCATACAAGGCCTCAAACGGTGCCATACCGATGCTAGACTGAAAACTGTTGTTGTAGGCAAACTCTACCAAGGGCAAGTGCCTCTCCCACGTCCCACTGAAATCCAGGACACAACCCCGAAGCATATCCTCGAGGATCTGAATAGTACGCTCGGACTGCCCGTCAGTCTGAGGATGATAAGCCGTACTAAAGGTCAACTTAGTGCCCAAGGCACTCTGCAAACTCTGCCACAACCTAGCAGTAAAACGAGGATCTCTATCTGAGATGATCGTCACTGGGACCCCGTGCAATCTCACTACGTCCTGAATATACAAATCGGCAAGATGATCCACCGAATCTCTCACGCGCATAGGAATAAAGTGCGCCGACTTAGTCAACCGGTCTACAACCACCCAAATAGCATCACTACCCCGCTGAGTCCTCGGAAGACCTACAACGAAGTCCATAGTGATATGCTCCCACTTCCACTCGGCAATAGGCAAGGGTTGCAACAAACCCGCTGGCCTCTGATGCTCGGCCTTCACTTGCTGGCAAGTAAGGCACTTCGATACAAAAACCGCCACATCTCTCTTCATACCCCGCCACCAAAACTGGCGACCCAAATCCTGATACATCTTAGTACCTCCCGGATGTACCGCAAGGCGCGAATGGTGAAACTCTTGGAGTACCTCCTCTCGGCAAGACTCCGGTACAAACAAACGGTCTCGGTATCTCACACTCAGGTCGGGATACACCGTCAAACCCTTCTCAACTTTCCCACTGGAGATCTTCTCTCGGATGGATTCTACCTCAAGGTCACCTCTCTGTGCCTCTAACACTCTAGTCACAAGTGTAGGCTGCGCAACAACAGAAAACAAGGCCGCAGCCTCAACAGATTCGCCCAGAAGCAAATCAAACTCACCAAGTGCTCCCAACATCTCCCATTCCCGGATGGCTATACTAGCTACATCATTAATGGTCTTCCTACTAAGGGCATCGGCCACAACATTGGCCTTCCTCGGATGATAGTGCAACTCAAAATCATAGTCCTCAATGAACTCCATCCATCTCCTCTGCCTCAAATTCAAGTCTCTCTGTGTAAACAGATACTTCAAACTCTTGTGATCCGAGAACACCTCGAACCTCTCACCATAAAGGTAGTGCCTCCAGATTTTCAAGGCAAAGATCACTGCTGCTAACTCTAGGTCGTGTGTGGGGTAATTCTTCTCGTGTATTTTCAATTGACGTGAGCCATAAGCTACCACTTTCCCTTCTTGCATTAACACACAACCCAAACCCTCTCGTGAGGCATCACAATAAACCGCATAACCCAACCCTCTCTCCGGAATAATCAACACCGGAGCGGTGGTCAATCTAACTTTCAGCTCTTGGAACGACTTTTCACAAGTCTCACTCCACACAAACTTGACTCCCTTCCTAGTCAGTCTAGTCAATGGTGACGCTAGCCTGGAGAAATCTTTCACAAACCGACGGTAATACCCAGCCAATCCCAGAAAACTGCGGATCTCAAACACACTCTTAGGCTGTGCCCAATCCTGCACTGCCTCAACCTTGGATGTATCAACAAACACCCCTTCCCCGGATACCACGTGGCCTAAGAATTTGACTTCCCTCAGCCAGAACTCACACTTCCCAAACTTGGCATACAGCCTATGGGCTCTAAGCAACTCAAGCACCACTCTCAAGTGTTCCTCGTGCTCCTCCTCTGAAGGCGAATAAATAAGAATGTCGTCCACAAAGACGACCACAAATTGGTCTAAGAACTCCCGGAAAATCCGGTTCATCAAGTCCATAAAGACTGCCGGTGCATTGGTAAGCCCGAATGGCATCACCAGAAACTCATAATGGCCATACCGCGTACGGAATGCCGTTTTAGGAACATCCTCCTCCCTGACCCTCAACTGGTGGTAACCCGATCTCAAGTCTATCTTAGAGAAACAACGGGAACCCTTCAACTGGTCAAACAAATCATCTATACGGGGCATAGGATACTTATTCTTAACCGTAGCCCGATTCAACTTCCGATAGTCAATACACAATCTCAAGGCACCATCTTTCTTTTTAACAAAGAGGGTCGGTGCTCCCCACGGCGAAACACTAGGGCGAACAAAACCCTTATCTAGCAATTCCTGGAGCTGAACTTTCAACTCAACTAACTCTGCTGGAGCAAAACAATAAGGTGCCATAGAAATCGGCGCCGTGCCGGGCACTAAATCAATAGAGAACTCTATCTCTCGGTGAGGTGGCAAACTAACAAGATCTTCGGGAAAGACATCCGAATACTCACAAACCACCCTCGGCAACACGACCAGGGTCTCACCACTCTCACCACTCTCAAAGCTGGCAAGTAGACTACTAAGCTCACTTCGCCCTCGCGAATCAAACCCCGGTGGCAAAACACTACCAACCCGGTCTCCCAAGAAATGGAACCACTCCCCGCTCAAGGTACATAACGTGACCCTCTGGCGGTAGCAATCGATAACAGCCCGGTATGACGATAGCCAGTCCATACCCAAAATAACATCAAAACCCTTCATGGGCATGACAACAAACGGAAAAGGAAGCCTATAGTCGGCGACCTCTATATCACATCCTCTAACACCCTGTTTCAGGATCAACTCACCGCCCAAAGGCGATACCACACAAATAGGAGATGCTAACTGTGCTAACTCCAATTCCAAAACCAATGCAAATGCAGCAGATACAAAAGAATGAGATGCACCCGTGTCTATCAACACATTAGCAACCGAGTTGCAAAACAGAAAAGTACCTCTCACTACTGATGGAGCTGGTACTAAATCCTGCACGGTAACAGCATACACGCGCCCCGTAGGCCCCTGGTCTACCTGCTCACCTCTCGGAGCAAAAGACTGCTGCACAGACTGGGATGACGAGGCTCCCGGATTGGCCCTCGAGGCCTGCACAGACTGAGCTGGCTGAAAACCCTGCGTCTGCCTAGAACCAGACGCCCTCGAAGTGGCACTCAACTGTGGACAAAACCTCTTCAGATGTCCAGGCTGTCCACACTGATAACAAGACAAGGGCTGCCCCCTGCCCAAACTCTGACTCTGCGGTCTAGCTGAAGAAGAAGCAGCTCTCTGACCCCCACCCTTCTGCGGGCAAACAGAAACCTTGTGACCCAACTGGCCACACTTGTAACAGGTGAAATCCCCCTGACCACCTCTCCCGGAGCCTGCACTCGGCACTGGGAAGGTCGATCTAGCAACACCACCCTGCGACTGCTGAGGGTTAGAACCCCTCTGCCTCCTGCCATCACCCTGACTATCATGGCTCCTCTTGGAGCCTCTCTGCCCCTCATCCTCCTCCTGCATCATGAGCTCCATATGAGCTGCAGCATCCACTAGGTGTCTATACTCTCGGATATAAGACCCGCCAACTCTCAACTTGAGACCCCGCCTCAACTTCCGCTCAAACTCATAGCAACGGCGTTCCTCAGACGCCACCAGTTCAGGTGCGAACCTGGACAGACTGGTAAAAGTAGCCTCAAACTCGGCCACTGACAAGCCCTGCTGATTAAGCCGGCTGAACTGATCCCTCAGCTTCTCCCTAGCTACTGCAGACAAAAACCTCTCCTAAAAAGCATTTATAAACGCCTCCCAAGTACCACCAACACGAGCCTTCTCGTATTTCCACCATTGACCCGTATCTCCCTTCAGTTGGAAGGATGCCAAGGTCACTTTCAGTGCTCCATCCTCGATGCCAAGCATCTCGAACGTCTTACTCATTTGCTCTAGCCACTCATCAGCCTTCAGTGGCTCCTTCGGATCCCCAATAAACTCATCCGGATTACACCGGAAGAACTCCCTCTTCAAGAAGGAAGGCCCTGCCTCAGCTGCCTGATTCCCAGCTCTAAGAATACCCAAAGCTCCTGCTATCTCTCTCGCTAAGGCACCCATAGCCTGCTGACCCACTGGCTCAGCCACATTGGCCTGACCAACTCCCTCCTGTACTGCCGGAATCTCCCCCGGTAACGGTGCTTCCTGCCTCGCAGGTCTACCTCGCCTAGCACCTCTTCCTCGTCCTGACATCCTAATAAAGGTAACACAGAACGTTAGCACATTCACAAATGTGCCGAAACTAAACACTCACGTCCTAATGCATGGACAACTGTAATTCACTCCACGTAAGCACATAAACACATAAGCACTTACGAATTTCATTTCCGGATAATGATAGTCCCGAGGCGTTACTAGAGTTCCGGTTAGAAATAGCATTGATCAAGTGCTTTTCCAACAAGACTCCTAGAAACTCAAGGATCCAATCAACATCCTTGAAATTAAATCCCATACCCACATAGTCACATAAGCATGTTATCAATTAAGCACACAGCATATGATACTACATCTAAGTCTCTATCAAGCGAGACAAATCCATTGTGATCCTAATCACTTCCCACGTACCCAAAGTATTCGAACCCGGTACGCTCTGATACCAAGTTGTAACGCCCTCAAAATAACAACATTAAACCCATCAGATGAGATATGCATTTACATATAAACTAACCACATTCTTTTATACATTAGAGTTCCGTTACATAAGTATTACATGTTAACATCAAAACAAAATGCCCTACGGGCTTACAGCTTTCCAAGTTAACACTTGGTTACAACAAAAGAGTACTAACTCGTTTACACATTAAGCCCTTGGCTTGAAGTTACATGTAATACATCAAAAGTAAAACGACTACATTATGTCCGCCTCTAGCCTCCCAAGCTATGTCCTTGGAGGTGGCATGCTCCCTGTACCTGAAATGATGTTCCCATATAGGGTGAGCCACAGCCCAGTAGAAATATACTAAACCAACCATGAACAATGACTAAAATATTAGCAATTGATAGATGGTCAACACTGATACATTCACATAAATTACACATTTATGTCATACAACCTTGAGTCTAAGTTACCCTTTCATTTTCCCTTTTTCAACAGATAAGCATGCTAGCTCTATCATCATTTCCACAGATATGTATAAAAACTATATCCCACATTCAGATAAGCATATAAGCTATATTCACATTCCCAACAGATATGTATAACAACAATATCCACATTCACAGATAAGCATATAAGCTCTATCTTCACTTCTCTAGACAAGCATATGAGCTATATCTACGGAGTTCATCCCCTATCTTCTCCCAACACTATCCGGTTTAGAGGTACATCCCCTATCTTCCCCTAAACCGCGGAGTACATCCCCTTTCTCCTCCTCTACACATAACGTATACAAACACAATGGTTCTATATACAATCACTCAATACATATAGTTAATGTATTCAATCAACCGTCAAGTTCCATGACACACTTCATTGATTAGTTTCAGTTTGCCTAATCAACATGCATTGTCTACAACAATCACGACTATCCTCCACCGATAGCCCAAAGCAGTTATTTCTAAACAGAAAATAAATGCACAATGGATATTCAATCAACATTTCATTTCCTCATTCCTTACAATTAATTATCCCAATTAATTATACAATGTAATTAGGTCAATTCCCATAATTAACATTTCAACCCTTAGGTCCCATTTTCATCAATGATTTAACATCAATTCCATTTCTCTATGCCAAACATGCATCTAGGTTTATTATGAATAAAACCCCAACTTTTGTAAAATTACACAAAAGCCCTAAACTTTCACAAAATTACCAAACCAACCCCAACATCTCAAAATACCAAAATTTAAAGACAAAATCCATAGAGAGGAGCAGGATATCCCTACCTCGAAGTTTGAGCCAAAAAGGAGATGAAGACTCGAAGATCAACTTGCTCCAAATCCCAACTTTTTCAGATTAAAACAAAGCTCTCAACGCCCTCTATCTTTTTAACAAAGGCCCTAGGCTAGATTCACACTCTAGGGAGATCAAATCTTAGAGAGAGTGTAAGTGTAGAGAGAGAGAGTGCCGGATCAAGGGTTTAATCAAAAGAAAAGGTGAAAAAGTGATGTTTAAAATCGCTACTGTCCGCTGATATAAAACACGCTCGCTCGAGCGAAGACATGGTCGCTCGAGCGAAGACATGGTCGCTCGAGCGAAGACATGGTCGCTCGAGCGACCAGACACAGAAACTCTTGCTCGAGCCAAGAATCCCTCGCTCGAGCCAAAAACTCAAAAGTGCGCTCGAGCCAAAGAATGCTCGCTCGAGCCAACAACTCAACCCTACAGGTCTGCAACCAGAAGCACGCTCGAGCGACCAACTCCTCGCTCGAGCGACCAACTCCTCGCTCGAGCGAATAACAAACCAGACCGCTCGAGCCAAGAAAAGCTCGCTCGAGCCAAGAAACACAACTCTCAGGTCCAGAACCAGGAGCAAGCATTCGCTCGAGCGAAGCCACCCTGGCTCGACCCACCAGACACAACTCAACTCTCGCTCGAGCGACCAACTCCTCGCTCGAGCGAAGGTCCAAAAATCTGGGCAGCAACACTAGGCTCCCAAACACAACCAACCTGTAACAAACCTGCCCAACACATCCCATAACTCAATATACAAAGTAAAAAGGATGTTAACCAGAAAATAAACAACTACCAACATCCACGGACACATGTCCGGATCACTGTACAACAAGGGTAAACCCGGGATCGCTGTAGCAGCATTCAATTGGCGGTTGCTGATGTTGTAGATGATTTCAAGGTTGTTTAGCTAATAATTTATTTGTTGTGGAAGGGTCCTTGTTATGTGCAAAGTAATGTTTGGTTTTTTTCTTCTTTGTTTTTCTTTGTCTTTATGGGGTTTTAATCGCCTTACTTGATGACTTATGCACCCAAAAAAAAAAAACAAAACAAAACAAAATTTTTAGCTTACAACTAAGTTCAATGCTCTTACCCACTCCACCTGGATGCGTCTCGTCCACCACTGTTTGTGTATCATTTGGTGGTTGCATCTCATCAGAGAACGTAAGCAGGGTGCCAATCTCCTGTGGACATGCTTCAGAGGCTGATAATACGTTGCCACTTGTTGCTTTCTTCTGCCGGCCCGTCTTGATTCTAGGAACCATGGTACCAACATTACGTAACAAACATACATGAATAATTGTTCCTGGCAGATCTTTTGCATTATAAAACATCTACTTGCACGTAAATAAAATACATAAAGGTTCTCAGATGAGAGACCCCCTCTTGTCTCTATTCCATGAAATAAAATACATAAAGGTTATCACTGATAAGTACTATGTTCGTAAATGGTGCAGGTACATGGGAGTTAGGATACTGAGTGAGAGGCTTGCAATTGAGGAATCAAAGTGATAATATCTCACTATTGAAAATTGTTATCAGACAATCACATAGTATGAAGAGTTTTTTTTTTTTTTTTTTGGATAAGCATGAAGGATAAAGAGTTAAGTTATTACAAGTATGCAATCAAAAGAGGTTGCAAAATGATTTCTGATATACCACGGTCATGATTGTCAATAGGCTATAATAACCTATCTTTCTGATAAGTGCCAACAGACCATAACCTATATATTTTAGTATGTGTTTAAAGTATAATAGTTTCTCATAGTTTCTTAAGGGCATGTCTGAATATGCAAGATTTAAAAAATGATGAAACCAAGCCACTTTGTATAACATCATGCCTCTGTAATAATAAGCATGTTAACCAGGCGTACAATGTAAATTTACCCCAATATGTTTTCAATCTATTTATGGCACTATTAGAATTGGTTTGCAAAAATCTATAGAAGTAACATAAGCTTACAGTTCAAAGTTTAATCCTTCATCACAATTGAGATCATATTAGTAGTAGCATGTAAATAACGTACAGCTATCACAGTTCAAATTCAACAAGCATATATTGCCATACTAAAATACCATACGAATAAGTACAACAATAAATAGGCTGCAACAATCATACCTTATGGTAGATCTCACAAATTATGTCTCCTTTCTCATTGCACCAGTGTTGAACACACTTTTGGTGAGCATACTGCATAAAAAAGTATACATTAAAACATTTAAACAAGCAACCATCAATTTAAAAATAAAAATTATTGATGCATGAGACTACGCCGTGGGTGCATGTGACCAAGGCATTACTAGCAATGTATTTGTTGCGACCATATCCAATTAATACATGTTATTGGCACTAAGATGTAAGGCTCTTCAATATGAGACTATGTAGTTTAAATGAATTAGAGTCCATCCCAAAAACAGAAGAAGAATAGAACTTCTGATTCACCTCCCCTTCCCTGTAAATGGCTACAACTTACAATTATTGGCTTAAGCATAATTAGCAGGAAAATTAATCCCCCTAGAGGTAAATGCAGTTTCTAAGCATGTTCCCAGAGCAGTGACAGATCTTTGGTAAATTATGATGGTTAAAATCTTGAAAAACCTGAGAAAAGTTCTGCAAAAGCTTGCGCATGGCAACTTTCAATCACGTGGAGGCTTAATTTACAATTTTCTTCATTAGTGTCCTTCAGTGTTTAATATTTACTTTCTTATTATTATTAGTTCTCTTATTTTATTAGGGTTGCTAGACCATAAATAAGAAGCTTTGGCATTTTATTAGAAAGGCTTCATTTCCCAAGGGAATGGCTAATATATAATTCAAGCCAAAAAAAAAAAAAGCACAGTACTTGTACATATATAAAGTTGATTTGCTAGACAAGGTAAAGTTTGGGCTAAAGTTGATTTGACTATGGTTACATCAGAGGTCTCCAAGCATCATCTGATATTTCTAAAAGCCATCATAGGACCATTTCTATCAGATTATTAGCTCACATCAGTTTCAACAATTCTTTGCCCAAAAACATATACCATCATACCATAGATAGAATACTACCAATTTTTCAAAACAAATTTCAATATGATAGTACCTAACCCATCTTTGAGGTTACTAGCTACAGAAATTAGGAACATGATCTACAAACTTTTCATCTATACATATGGCAGAGCAAAAAAAAAAAAAAACAAAAAGGTCGAAATTTGTCAAATGAAAAATATACCAATGGGCATATATTATATTTCCATATATGATCACATTCAATGTTGAATGTTTCTCTTTTGCCTCCTTAAACCATTGATCTGCAGCACTGTCAGAACAACAAGACATAACTATTAGATCTCAAATATACATGATAGTCCATCCAGCCATTTGTACAACGTGACAAATATCCTTAAATTATGTCTAAAAAAGAGTCATTGCTAGAGAGATAGTATTTAAGGCTCAGTCAGAGACGCCAAACTTCAAGGTTTCAAGTCCTATGCCAAACAAAAAGCTTGTTCAAAAAGTAGTAAGTGTCTGTCAGTTATGAATCCTTCAAGAGCTTTAAATTTTGATCAAATTTGTCATACTTCATTTGCAGTTTTTTAGGTTTTAAAGCAAGAAAACAAGCTCTAGTCCCATTACAGAGCAACCCATCAGGAACTATTCATGCTAAGGTAGCAAGTCATTGCAACATGGTAATGTTTCACTACTATTTAAAGTGAGTCAAGTTCCATAAAATTCCAAAACTTGATAAACTTAATTCCAGTATAAGAATAAAATTTTCCCCTAAATCAACTACCAAAAATTATAATCCAAAATTTCAATAGTGGTGTTAGTACTAAGGAAACACAGACAACAAGTAAAAGGGCTGAAAAGCATATCAAACTAAAAGTTTACTCAATCAGGTTATAAAAATGGCACTTAATTCCAGTATAAGGAGAAAATTTCTAAATCAAATACAGAAAACTACAATCAAAATTTCTAAAGCAGAGACACGAAGAAAACACAGGTGGCACAAATAAGGGGGATGAAAACATGTCACTAAAAAAATTGAAGGAAAAAGAACAAAGTCACAATCAGAAAATAGAAGGTCACGTTATAATGTTAAAGCAAGAACCATATTCTCCTGAAATGAATGTAAATGAAGCATGTTTGGCATGGGAAGAAGGAAAACGTTGCAGCCATTTATCATTGACAATAACTCTATCAATTTTGGGAGCAATATACAAACCATCAGTTTGCTTGTTAGCCCAAGTGAATTGACAACCAGTATAAGAAATGTCATCCAGAGAAGCTTGAAGGAGGGTGGTATTGAACAACTCTTGAGCACTAGACCGAGTACTAGACCCCCCCAACTTTTTCATGACAAAACCTAACAACATTAAAATCCCCCATCCAAACAGATACCATGTTGGACTATTGGGAAGCAATATTAACCAAAGTGTCAAAAAAATAACTTCTCAAAATTTGAGTGTTCTCAGCATAAACAAAACCAGCAGCAAATGTGTTTTATTCATGTTGTGCTTTGTTTCCTTCAAAACATATTTTGAAATGCCTAAATGTTGTATCAGATTAACAACCAGCACGACATGAATAACAACCAAACAACAACACACAAAAACAGCAGTCAAGCATCAAACAGCCAAAATGGACAAAAACAGCAGCGATCTGTCAAATTCAGCAAACAGAGACAGAGTAGAAAACCAGTAAATCTGCCACAGATTGTGGGAAAATCAGCCAAACAGCACAGCTGACCGAATGGAAAATCTGACATGAGTATGAATTTGATTTTCAATTTTCTGACAAAGTTCATAGAAATCGTAGAGGAAATTAATTACAAGGGTAATAAGTTCATAGAATATGAATGTACTTGGGAAATTGGGGTTCGAACAAGAAGAAGAAGAATAAGAAGAAGAAGAAGAATCAATACATAACTAGTCTACTCACCATATTCTTAATTGCCCCCATTATATCAACAAAACAAGCCGGACAAAGAAACAAACTGAGTTAAAACTCTAGGTCCGTATCTGTATCAAAATCACTTTGTATCTCATCTTCTTCTTCGTCATCACCCGCAATTGTTAGTTCATCATCGTCATCACAGATGAAAGCATCATCCATAACACCCTCTGGTTGTACACACTTATTGGACTGAGAAACTTCCATTGAAATAATTTCAGGTTCAATATCATCCCGACGCAAAACAACATCATCATCAATAGGCTCAGTTGGTACAACAGTACTGGCTTCATCATTTTGCAGCACTTCATCAAATTCTGGCACATCCAGCTCTGGCACATCCCAAATTCGTCGATGTTGAAACTTTTCCACAACTCGCCAATTCGGCCCTAACTTCATATCATGAACATAGAAAACTTGTTGAACTTGGCTTGGGAACACAAACGAGTCATCTTTATACCATCAACTTCTTACGTCAACAGTTGTCACATGTGGTTCGACACACAAAGTTCAACTACTACCGGTGTTATAACATTCACATTGGAACAAAACAACCCGATGTCCAAACAAAAATTTCAGTTCCCACACTTTACAAAGGTAGCCGTAGAACTTTATCAATTGGCCTTGGTGGTCGCCTTCCACTACCAACCCACTATTTTGACCTTTACGACGGTTATCGCGGTCGATAGTATGGAATCGGATGCCATTACAAATGCATCCCGAATATGTGTTCACTAAGGCATTAGGTCCATTGGCTAATGACCACATCTCATCGGTTGCTTCGGGTGACTTTTGATTTCGCAATTGGTTCATCTACACAAGAAAGTATGTCATGTCAATTCAAACTTAGAATAATTAAATGTTATCTACAAACTACACACTAATGAGTTTTAGCTTACGCGATGTTTGAACCATTTAGGAAATTCTTTGCATTGTCGCGTTGCAATGTTGCATGAACTTCCATATTTTTGTTGCAACACGAGCTTGTGTTCCCTAGTTAATACAATGCAAGTCATAAGTAATTGGAATAATGAAGACTTTAAAAAATAAAAACGATGTAGAAAATGTATGTTGCATATATAATGAGGAATCATACTCTAGCTATTCGTCCACTTCCAAACTATTGTGTAGGACAAACCAATGAGCCAATTCGCGGTCAGCTATGGACACATCAATTGCCCTTGGGAGGTGACCAAAAGGACAGACATTTTGAGTGAAAATCGCTAACCCCGGGCCACTGTCACCCCCATCGTAGTTCCTTTCTTCCCAGTTAAACACCGTTTTAACTCCATGCAAATACAATGAACAAAACGTCGTACACTCTTTCGATATGTAGCCCTCTACAAGGGAACCTTCTGGTCGAGCTTTGTTGCCCACAAATCCTTTAAGAAGTCCAAGCATCATACATGTAAACATCAGCCTGATCGTCAGTATGGTCATATTGAACTATAATTACATGAAAAAAGTTTAGACTCGTAGTTATACCTCTCAATAGGATACATCCATCGATATTGCACAGGCCCTCCAAGCCTAGCCTCGTAAGGCAAATGAATTGCCAAGTGGACCATCACATCGAAAAAAGCAGGAGGAAAAATCTTCTCAAGCGTACACAGTATAAGTACGATTTATTCTTGCAATTTCTCGAAATCAGTCACCCTCAATGTCTTTGAGCGCAACTGTTTGAAAAAAGTTCTCAACTCAAACAATGTGGTCCCAATCTTGATAGGAAGGTATTCTTGCATCCCAATGGGAAGAAGTTGTTGTAGAATGACATGACAGTCATGACTCTTCAGGCCAACTAACTTACCACCATTCGCAGTGACACAATTGGATACATTTGCTGCATAGCCATCAGGATACTTAATCAATTTCAAGAAATCAGAAAACCCTATTCGTTCTGCCGAGGACAATGTGTACAATGCTGAAGGCTTCTCAAAAGAGCCATTCGCATGCCTTATCAAATGTAACTCCTTTCGTATTCGCATGTCCTCCAGATCCAAACGTGCTTTGTCCATGTCCTTGTTCTTGCCATCTATGCTCAATAGTGTCCCAAGTAAATTGTCACATATATTCTTCTCTATGTGCATGACATCAAGGTTATGTTGAAGCTTAAGTGTTTTCCAATAGGGTAGGTCAAACAAAATACTTCTTTTTGTCCAGTTCAGAGTTGGATTTTCAGTCCGTTGTCTTTTTTTGTTGGTTGGATGCTTTCTATACGGCCTGTATGTCCCCAAATTAATTTGGTCCAGTATTTGTTCTCCCGATAACTCCACAGGTTTGGACCGATTCTCAATTTCACCGTTGAATAGCTTACTTCTTCGCCAATTATGGTTCTTAGGTAAGTACCGCCGAGCACCCATATACCCTATCTTACTTCGCAACCTCTGAGATGATGCATCCATGTTACAATTAGGGCAGGCTAGGTAACCTTTTGTACTCCAACCAAACAAGGAACTATATGCAGGAAAGTCGTTGATGGTCCACATGACTGCTACATGCATTGTAACTATTTGGCCATTTGAGGCATCATATGTTTGCACACTATGCTCCCACAGATTAGTTAACTCTTCTACTAATGGTTGCAAGTAAACATCGATGTCTCTTCCAGGTGCGGATCGTCCGGGAATAAGCAATGACATCATGAAAAACGGATCTTTCATACACTTCCATGGGGGTAGATTGTAAGGCATTAAGATTACGGGCCACATGCTTTATGATGTACTCATATTTCCAAATGGATTGAACCCGTCCGTGGCAAGCCCAAGCCTTACATTTTGAGGATCCGCAGAGAATGTAGGATGTAGCCTATCAAAGTCCTTTCATGCCTCACCATCAGCTGGATGTCGCAATACTCCATCATCCACACGCTTATCTTTGTGCCATCTCATATGTGCGGCTGTTTTTTTCGACATGTACAATCTCTTCAACCTTGGTGTCAAAGGAAAGTACCTTAGTACTTTGTGTGGAATTTTCTTACCCGTCTTGTCGTTCAACTTGTATCTAGACTCCGTACATGTAAGGCAATTCTCCAACATGGCGTTGTTCTTCCAAAATAAAGTACAATCATTCTTGCTTGCATGAATGGCCTCATATCCCAAACCTAATTCACGTAAGAACTTTTTCGCTTCATAAAGGATCCATGGAACATTTTCATCGCACTTTGGTAGAATGTCTTTGAAAACTTGCATAACCATATCGAAAGATTTGTTGCTCCATTTATTGTACACCTTCATGTGAAGCATCTTAATTACGAAGGACAAGATGGAGAACTTTTCACACTCTGGATATACTTTGCATTGAGCATCATCGAACAACTTCATGAACTTCAACAAATTGTGCCTCTCCGAACTAGTACGTTCTTCGTCGATATCATCATCCATGAGACCACTCATGTAAATCTCTTCTAACATGGTTAGAAGTTCACCCACATTTTCGTGATTGGTTGTCATTCCAGCTTGGTGGCTTTCAGTATCATCATTTCGCATAGTAGGATAAGCATGAAACATGGGAACATGTTTCCCGTTGTGGACCCAAGTTCGATAAGAACATGTGATTCCTCTTCGAATCAAGTGCAACCGTACAACGTGTGGACTGAATTTCGGGCCGTTCAAGCAATCAACACAAGGACAACAGATTTCATCTTGCGGACCTAAATTCTTCGTAGCGAACTCAATAAATGACTGAACACCTTCTAGATACTCTTTACTTTTTAGCCTATCTTTGATCATCATCCAACTCTTGTCCATTATTGGAACAGTACACATCAAGAAAAGATGAACCTGGGAATGGACGACAACTTGGAAAAATACTCTATAATGGAAGAGAGCTTCTGCAAAGTGTAGGGGTTCGATTAGCATTGCTTTTTGAAATGAACGAAATAGTAATAACAGAAGGGGATGTTTTGCCTATTTGTCAATTGCGTATAGTTGGCTAATTTCACCACTAACTTGGCATGTATTCATACGCAAATGTGACATACATTCACAATATGTTCACAATTCTATGTGAAACGAGCACCTCCAAATATTAGTGTATTCATTACTATTTTTATGCATTATTCACAAATTAGAGTGTATTAAAGACACTTTTAAGCATTACGCAGTAGTTGCTACTGATTAATCACACTTTCTAATCCTAATTTGTTATGTTTTGCACACAGATTTCTCAACTGAGGCTGACTTTTAAAGAAATTATTTTCAACTATACAAAGCAACCACAGTGTAAACCTCAAGTTTTTCGTAGTGTGTTTGTTGATTGGTCATCAGCACGCCGTCATGGGGTATGTGTTCATTGTTGGGTCATCAGCAACGTCTTTCCATAATTTTAGTTCGTGACATTATATTGCTAACCCATGCTGGGGGGAGAAGAAAATGTTTTGTTAACTGATAATCCCAAAGCAAAATAACCAAAGCAAACTTCTGGTTGTTCAACTATAATTTGTTAAAGATGCATATCCTAACGTCCACTTGTATTGGATGTACAATTATAACATATTTAAGAACTCTTAGAGAGGAAAATAGCAAGTATTAAAAAAGTCAATATTCTAATTTTTTAAAAAACATGATAGACTTAGAATATGAATAGCAAGAAAACATAAAATAGAGTATAGAAAAATATTGACACATGCCCAATTAAGAAGACAATGTAATGAGAAAGACAGCCAAACAAAATTTGTTTACCACATCATAATGAAAATTCTCCAAAAACCAAACAAAATTGAATACAAAATACAGGCTTAATTCACCACTACCAATATATTGTTACCCCGCCGGAATGGATCTTTAAAAATTGGTTCAGGATTGTCATGTTATATAACCAAATTACAAAAGCAAGCACCCATTTCATTTAAATTTAAATCTACCAAAAGATGGAAAATAATACTAGAAAAGAGCAATCAATATAATAAGGGAAAAAAGTGAAAACAAGATGACATACAATATGATCAATTAACACTTTTCTCCATGAGCTTGGCATATGCTACATCCATCATAGTTCCACTTGGGAAGCTCTTCAGGACCTTCAAAAGGTACAAAAAGAGTAAAAAGTCTGCGTAAGACCAACACCAACATATATTACAAATCATTGTGGCTAATCAAGAAGATAAACAATAACCACAAGAATAAAATGGAAATTCGTCCTAAAAAAAAAGAATAAAATGGAAACTAAATATTTAAATAAGGAAAAACTATTACCCTTGTTGTACTTCTGAGATCGATGCTACAATCACCAATCCTTTTCAACAATTCAAAAAAAAAAAAACTTGGGTGAATAAGACATAAAACAATTCAAAAATAACTATGTAATTTGGAAAATTCTATAAAAACTAAAGACAACCACCACTAACACTTAAAGAGGGAAAGAAAATCACCAAAGATGGTATATTGACAAGACTATCATTCATAGAGTTCCAAATTCAAAGAATGAGGGGAAAAAATTCCCAAATAAAATCATTGAAAATTTGCATCAAATGACGGCAAATATTCTGAAAACTATAACACATGAAGATTAGGAATGTAGCTGTTATTGATTGCTGCTTGGTACATACCCAATTCGAAGTTGTTCCTCAAACCCAAAAATGCTGGTGTGTAGGTTTGGTAGAGAGTGAGACCTGATGAGAGAGGAAAATACAACTAAGAATGAGAATACTCACATCACTCATATAAAAGCAACAAAAGTCGTACATGGAAAAACCCTAAACCCGCAACAAAAGCAGGAACATCAACACCCAACAAGGTCAAGATTGATTTAAAACCATTATCAGATATGTAAACTATAAGAACCTTCCATATTTCAAAGAATTATAGAGAAGTTTCATTGAAACATAGTTGTTAACCTCATTATTTTGAAAGCCTCAAACCATAAAGTGTTATTTGGTAACAATGTTTGCTTAACTTTCCATGTTTAGATTTCCTGACCTTTATACAGGATTGACGTCAGAGGTTTTTTTTGAATTGGTCATACAGTTCAAAGGTTTTTAGAATGCAAATTTGAACTTTCCAATGATAGTCTTGTCAATATACCATCAACAGAAATTCAAAGTAAATTGTCATTGGTTCAGAGGTTTTTGTTGATTTTATTTGGGAATTTTTTATTAACCTCTGAAAAAATTACCAATGATTTTATCAATGATTTTATCAAATTTGCTTTGGGATATATTAGAGGTATATTGACTGATATATTAGAGGGATATATTGACTGAACTTTCCAATGATTTTTTAGAGGTATTAGAGGGAAAGTTCAAAAATTATTGGAAAGTTCAATAGTTCAGTCTAATACCTCTAAAATCATTGGAAAGTTCAATGATTAGAGGTATACCCCTCTAATATATCAATAACTTTTTCAGAGGTCAATATACCTCTGAACTTTCCAATGATTTTAGAGGTCAATAAAATCATTGGTAATTTAGAGGTCAATATACCAATGATTTGATAAAATCAATGATTTTTTCAGATTTATTGACCTCTAATATATCCCTCTAATATATCAATCAATATACCTCTAATTTTATAAAATCAATCATTGTTAACTGATATATTAGAGGTCAATATACCAATGATTTTATTGCCAAATTGTCAATATACCAATGCAAATTTGAACTTTCCAATGGTTCACAGGTTTTTGTTGGTGGTTTGTCTGTAATACCAAAACAAAATTCAAATTGGTCATGCAGTTCAACAATCCAAAATCGAGAATTAGAAATCCATAATCCGAAATTTACCAAACCCATTCATGAAATCAGAAAAAGCCCTAACATGCAAATACGACATGAACAGAAAATGAGAGAAAAAACACATATAAAAACCCTACAGAAATGGGAAGAGGCGGCGAGAAAGGGATAGAAACACAAAGACCCAGATCGACAGAAAGGGAAAGAGACGAGAGAGACAAATACCTGTAATCAGTGGTAGGGCCGATTTGCAGTGGTCGTGGTGGCGATCGCCGGTGGCCAGCGATGGTGATGATCGGCAGTGGTGAGCGATGGTGAGGTTAGGTGTATCGACTTCTCTGTATATTGGTGTGTGAGTCAAAACAGAACAAAAAAGTGAGTATGTGTAATATATACTGGGCGCCAACATTAATTAGTTTCCCTCTAAAAAATTTTCGAAGCTTTAGCGACTAACTGATTATTTGTCGGCAAATATCACTAACAGCGACTAAAAATTAGTCGCTAAAAGCATACTATTTGGCTACTACTTTAAAATTTCGGTCGGCAATAGTTAACATTCAATGACTACTTTTGCTTAGGTGGCCAAAAAATCATCAGAATACCCATTTTTTGGCGACAAACATTTTTGGTCAGAAAAATCTTACTATACGGCGACTAAATGAAATTTTGGTCGCTTAAAATGTTGTAAATAGCGACTAAAACTCAGTTTAGTCGCCAATAAGTCAATATGGTGACTAAAGTAATTTAGTAGCTAAAAATAGTAAACTAATGCCGACCAAATCAGGTTTTTAGTCGTCCAATCTTTTGTTTTTGGCGACTAAAATTGTTTTGGTCGCCAATTTTAGTCGCCAAATGTGCAATTTGTTGTAGTGACTCACTTTTGATGTAACCAAGTATTGACTTGGAAAAATGTAAGCCATTAGGGTATATGGTTATTTGTTTAGCCTTTATTTCTTTTCACTGTCTTGTAACACATGTTGTAGATTCAGGATGTACTATTTATGAATGTATATCGCATGTGTCATCTTTTGTATATCAAACTCTGATTAATGAAAGTTTATCATTTCATTTATGTTGCTAGTTATTAGTTGTTATGAGATGGGTATATTGTGTTTATTTCGGGGCGTTACAGTGTTGTTATAAATTTTTGAGAACAAACTTATGCATTTTTTTGTAAACTTACATATTTTTGTGAAATCAGTTGTGTGCTTTATGAAAACTTACGCATTTTGTGTTATTTTAAATTTTTGTGAACAAACTTACGCATTTTTGTGTTCAGTTACGCATTTTTATGAAATCATTTACGTGATTTGTGAAATCTTACGCATATTTGTGTTCTAAATTTTTTAGAGCAAACTTATACGTTTTTGTGGTTACATACGCATTTTTGTGAATTCACTTACGTGATTTGTGAAAACTTGCGTCTTTTGTGTTGTTCTAAATTTGTGAGAACAAACTTACTCATTTTGTGAAAGCTTACACATTTTTGTGAAATCACTTATGTAATTTGTGAAAACTTACGCATTTTGTGTTGTTCTAAATTTTTTGAAACAAACTTATGCATTTTTGTGTTTACTTACGCATTTTTGTGAAATCACTTACATGATTTGTGAAAACTTGCGCATTTTGTGTTAGTCTAAATATTTGGCTACGAACTTACGCATCTTTGTGTTCAATTATGTATTTTTGTGAGATTAGTTACGTGATTTGTGAAAATTTACGAAATTTGCGTTATTCTAAATTTTTTAGAACAAACTTATGCGTTTTTATGTTCAGTTATACATTTTTGTGAAATCACTTACGTGATTTGTGAAAACTTATGTAATTTGTGTTGTTCTAAATTTTTGGGAATAAACTTACGTGTTTTTTGTGTAAACATACACATTTTTATGAAATCATTTATGTGATTTGTGAAAATTTACGCATTTTGTGTTGTTCTAAATTTTTTAGAACAAACTTATGCGTTTTTCTATTCAGTTTCGCATTTTTATGAAATCACTTATATGATTTGTGAAATCTTACGTATATTTGTGTTGTTCTAAATTATTTGAAACAAACTTACGCGTTTTTGTATTCACTTACGCATTTTTGTCACTTACATGATTTGTGAAAACTTGCGTATTTTGTATTGTTCTAAATTGTTTGGAATTAACTTATACATTTTTTGTAAGAATTTACGCATTTTGTGAAAATACTTACACGTATATAGTTTAATATATTATTTCATTATGTTTACCTATAAGTTGACCTGTTTAGCAAGTCAACAATGTATAAATTCTGACACAAATGTAGAAGTTTTAACACAAATGTATATATCCCAAATAATAAAAATATATGAGGATTCATATAGGCCTTGCATAACCATATATGCAAGGCATACCTAAGAATTGTCCAACCGTAAAGCTCAAGTTTATCACAGAATTAGGATTAGGTATGAAGTGTTCAAATTTGACATAAGAAAGTTATCTTGTTCTGAATCAACGCATTACACCTCATAAAAATAAAAAAAAATAAAAATTACCTGTAAAATTTCAAACATGAAATGTAAGAAAAAATTAATTTGAATTATACATGTAAAACAGTAGAATTAATTACACTACAATGACTTAAATTCAATAGTGAGAAAATAAGTAGTATTATATTAAATTCAACAATCTAGTTCAAAAAATATATATATTAAATTCAACAATGACTTAAATTCATTTTTATTATATATTTTATATTTATTAATAACAGAATTTGGGTTGTTCAAATTACTGTTCATACCTTAACCAAAATAAAATTTATATTGCTTAAACTTCTAAAAAATTTCAAGTTGAACATGAGATATTCGGTATGAATCTACCAATTTTTTCTTCTTTCTTCTTTCTATTTTTTCGTGGTAATAGATCTAGGAATTTCAAAATCATTACTCCCCCAGCACAATCACTCTAATTTCACTGCAAATTACTCCAAATTTATGGAGTTAACTAACTTCAGAGACACTAACAATAATAGTAAGCCTCACCTTAATTAATGATATAAAACCCATAATGATTATAAGTAACAAATTTTAAAAAATAGAGTAATTTAGCTAATGTGGTATATTGGAATGGCAATACACGGGGTCACCTCATTAATGTTTTTCAGTTAGAAATGAATTAGTCCCAAAGCAATTATGTAAACTGGTTCACATACAATTTTTGCAGAAATGGCTGAACAAGAAAAAGTTGGAGGCAAAACCATAAATATATTTAAAACTTACCAAATGAAGTAGCATACATATAAATTGAATTGATTGTTCATCAAGTTAATTTTAAGTTAAAGTACAACCATGGTGGTCGAAAAAGAGAAGCTCAAGTTGTTGTTGTCCATGTGTAAACCTGGCCTCCACTTGTGGCTCCTGCAAGCATCCCAATTTGGTAAGGGTGTGTATCAAAGCGGCATGGAATTGCAGACAAATTTGGGCTCCGTAAAGTCGCAACACGTATTCTCCTAGCCGTGGAGATAACATCAACTCCTCTTTTCATATTACCAATGAAGAGATATGAATCATCCCAACCCCATATTGCTCTGCTTTTTCAACCAAAAGAAGAAGCTATATTAGCAATCAATCCCATCTTATATAGATAGATACAAAGTTTTATATACAAATTTCTTGTGTTAAAATGAAGATCCAAAAGGTCAAGATTAATTTATCCTGTTAAATCTTTTAATCACCAAAGGAACAACAAATCATGCCCGAATATTGGTTATTTTCACACTAAATACTCTTAAAATTTGTATTTTGAAATTTTCACAAAAAGAAGGAAAAAGGGGTACAAAATCTATCCAACTTGACGGTTCAAGAATCATATGAATTGTAGTGTTAATCGAATTGTCACTATTACAAAAATAATTAAAGATCACATTTTGACAAAATACCTCACTTTTATTTAAAGTGTGTTAAAAAAAAATTAAATTGATATTTTAATCACACTTAATTTGATTAAGTGTGATAATATTTATTTTTTGTCTCACTTTTCAATTAAATGTGATTATATATATATATATATATATATTTTTCAATCACACTTTCTAATTAACATGTGATTAAAGATTACATGAGAAAAATTAAAAATATCTCACTTTTATTAAAAGTGTGATTAAAAAAATTAAAATAATTTTTTAATCACAATTAATTGAATGAATGAGATAATATTTGTTTTAATCACACATTTGACTATCTATCTATCTATCTATACTATTATAAAGTGAATACCCCTTATGGTGGGTGTCTTGAAGCCTTTATTTCTTATGCTGTCAAGTGTCTACCTTTTTATTTGAAAAATAAAAAAATTAGATAAATGAGAGGAGGAGATTTGAACCTTAGACTTATGTGAAAGGAATAAGACTCTTACTACTTTTACTAGCACACAATATATGATAAATATTTATTTTTATTTTTATTTATTTCAATTGCACACGCATCGCGTGTGGCAACTGCTAGTACTATTATAAAGTGAACAACTCTTATGGTGTCCTGAAACTTTGTTTCTTATGCTGCCACGTATCCGCTCTATGGTGTCCTGAAACTTTGTTTCTTATGCTGCCACGTATCCACTCTATGGTGTCCTGAAACTTTGTTTCTTATGCTGCCATGTATCCACTATTTTTACTTAAAATTAAAAAAAAAATTTAGATGCTAGTACTATTATAAAGTGAACAACTCTTATGGTGTCTTGAAACTTTGTTTCTTATGCTGTCACGTATCCACTCTTTTTACTTTAAATTAAAAAAAAATTAGATAAATTAGTAGAGAGGACTTGAACCTTAGACATATAACAAATGAATAAGACGCTTATTACTTGACTAACACACAATATATAATAAATTTTTTATTTTATTTTTATTTATTTGATGGGTGGCAACTCCTAATATATATTTATACATTCTCCTGTCTTTATCTCTTCCGCCTCCTACGTCGTCGCCTCTGGTGGCGCAACCGGCGACCACCACTGCCGCCGCCACCACCTCCTCTCTCACCGCCCTCTCTCTCTCCTCCTATTATCTTCACCGATCTTCACTGGTCGTCTACTTCGTCTTCTCCACTCTCGTCATCGGTTCCAAAACCCTAACCCTACATTCGATGTTCTCCAATTCCTCTACAAGCCATATGTTCAAATCCAGACCCTACACTCCTCTCAACTGTTTCAGAACCCTTATCTACAAAGGGCTACCACCGGACTCGTCAGAATGGCGATCTCGAACGGGCTGATTACGATGAGAAGGATCAGGCGGCGGGCACATTAATGCCTCAGAAACGAAATTGGAGGATGGACGGTTCATCTTTGCCCTAATTTTCCTCTCCATTTTATGTGGTGCATTTAGGTGAGGAAAAAATTACCTCCGTGAACATTAATTTATTCATGTGCATTTTCAATTTTTAGAGAATCACTTTTGTTCGTGTTCATATTTAAGAAACATTAAAAAAAGAAGAAGAGATAGATAATCACTTTGGAGAACCATTTGTGGCAGTATTTTTTACATTTAAATCATAAACATGTTAAATTAATTAATATAAATTATACCTCATTTGTTTTAAGTTTTATTCAATATAAGTGCTGGCTAGTAGGGACGAGATAAGGATGGCTGGGGAGTTGAGGTTTCCTTCTATTATTGTAGAAGTTGATTTGCAGGGTGTGGTGAATATGTTTAATGTGAATAGGGAAATGGACCAGAGTGTGGCTATTATTCTTGATGATATGATTCAGCCTTGGATTTTGTTGATGGATTGCAGGATTTACTTTGTTAGGAAGGCTGGAATAAGGCCTATTTGGTGGCTAGATTTGGGGTTAATGGGGGTGGGGAAGTATTGTATTTGAGTTAATGGTTATTTATCAACCAAAAAAAAAAGTATTGTATTTGGGCTAATGGTTTATTGCAATGGTGTAAATGTTTTCAATTGATTACTGCTTTTAATAATCTGTCAGGGAAAAAAAAAATCTTACATTACCTTTATGGGGACCTTTTGCTGTAAGTCGAGATGCATTTTTGGGAATCTTCTATCATCTAGCATTTGTTTTTCCAAAACAAAACCACCTTTATAGCGATCCCGGGTTTACCCTTGTTGTACAGTGATCCGGACATGTGTCCGTGGATGTTGGATGTTGTTTATTATCTTGTTGGCATCCTTTGTACCTTGTATAGTGAGTTATGGGATGTGTTGGGCAGGTTTGTTACAGGTTGGTTGTGTTTGGGAGCCTAGTGTTGCTGCCCAGATTTTTGGTCCTTCGCTCGAGCGAGGAGTCTGTCGCTCGAGCGAGAGTTGTGTTGCACCTGGTTCTGGACCTGAGAGTTGTAGTTTCTGGCTCGAGCGAGCTTTTCGTGGCTCGAGCGGTCTGGGTTTTTCTTCGCTCGATCGAGAACTTCTTAGCTCGAGCGAGAGTTTTCTGTGTCTGGTCGCTCGAGCGACCAATCCTTCGCTCGAGCGAGAGTGTTTTATATCAGCGGACAGCAGCGTCTAAAACATCACTTTTTCACTTCTTTTCTTTGAGCAAACCCTTAATCCGACACTCTCTCTCTCTAAACTTGCACTCTCTCTAAGGTTTGATCTCCCTAGGGTGTTAATCTAGCCTAGGGCCTTTGTTAAAAAGATAGAGGGTGTTGAGAGCTTCGTTTTAATCTGAAAAAGTTTGGATTTGGAGCAAGTTGATCTTGGAGTCTTCATCTCCTTTTGGGCTAAAACTTCGAGGTAGGGATATCCTACTCCTCTCTATGGGTTTTGTCTTTAAATTTTGGTATTTTGAGATGTTGGGCTTGGTTTGGTAATTTTGTGAAAGTTTGGGGCTTTTGTGTAATTTTACAAAAGTTGGGGTTTTATTCATAATAAACCTAGATGCATGTTTGGCATAGAAAAATAGAATGATTGTTGAATCATTGATGAAAATGGGACCTAAGGGTTGAAATGGTAATTATGGAAAATGGCCTAATTACATTGTTTAATTAATTCGGATAATTAATTGGTGAGAAATGAGGAAATGAAATGTTGATTGAATATCCATTTGTGCATTTATTTTCTGTTTTAGAAATAACTGCTTTGGGCTATCGGTGGAGGATAGTCGAGATTGTTGTAGACAATGCATGATGATTAGGTAAACGGAAACTAATCAATGGAATGTGTCATGGAACTTGACGGTTGATAGAATACATTAATTGTGTGTATTGTGTGATTGTATATAGAACCAATGTGTTTATATACGTTATGTGTAGAGGAGGAGATAGGGGATGTACTCCTTGGTTTAGGGGAAGATAGGGGATGTACCTCTAAACCGGATAGGTATTTGGAGGAGATAGGGGATGTACTCCGTAGACAGAGCTCATATGCTTGTCTAGAGAAGTGAAGATAGAGCTCATATGCTTATCTTTGTGAAGTGAAGTGTGGATACAGCTTGTATGCTTATCTGTGGATATTGTTGATATACATATCTGTTGTAGAGTGTGGATACAGCTTGTATGCTTATCTGTGGATATTGTTGATATACATATCTGTTGAGAATGTGGATATAGCTTTTGTGCTTATCTGAATGTGAGATATATTTTTTTATACATATCTGTGGGAATGATGATAGAGCTAGCATGCTTATCTGTTGAAAAAGGGAAAATGAAAAGTAATTGGGACTTGTAAGTCGTTGACATAAATATGTAATTTATGTGATTGTATCAGTGTTGACCAACTATCAATTGCTAATGTTTTAGTCATTGTCCATGGTTGGTTTAGTGTATTTCTACTGGGCTGTGGCTCACCCTATATGGGAATATCATTTTCAGGTGCAGGAAGCATGCCACCTCCAAGGACATAGCTGGGAGGCTAGTGGCGGGCATAGTTTTGTCGTTTTACTTTTGATGTATTACATGTAATTTCAAGCCAAGGGCTTAATGTGTAAACGAGTTAGAACTCTTTGTTGTAACCAAGTGTTAACTTGGAAAGCTGTAAGCCCGTAGGGCATTTTGTTATGAGGTTAACATGTAATACTCATGTAATGGAACTCTAATGAATGAAAGAATGTGGTTAGTCTATATGTAAATGCATGTCTTATCTGATGGGTTTATTGTTATTATTTTGAGGGCGTTACAACTTGGTATCAGAGCGTACCGGGCTCGAATACTTTGGGTACGTGGGAAGTGATTAGGATCACAATGGGTTTGTCTCGCTTGATAGAGACTTAGATGTGGTATCATATGCTATGTGCTTAAGTGATAACATGCTTATGTGACTATGTGGGTATGGGATTTAATTTCTAGGATGTTGATTGGATCCTTGAGTTTCTGGGAGTCTTGTTGGAAAGGCACTTGATCAATGCTATTTCTAACCGGAACTCTAGTAACGTCTTGGGACTATCATTATCCGGAAATGAAATTCGTAAGTGCTTATGTGTTTATGTGCTTATGTGGAGTGAATTACACTTGTCCATGCATTAGGACGTGAGTGATTAGCCTCGGCACACCTATGAATGTGCTAACGTTCTGTGTTACCGTTATTAGGATGTCAGGACGAGGAAGAGGTGCTAGGCGTGGTAGACCTGCGAGGCAGGAAGTACCGTTACCGGGTGAGATTCCGGCAGTGCAGGAGGGAGTTGGGCAGGCCAATGTGGCCGAGCCAGTAGGTCAGCAGGCTATGGGTGCCTTGGCCAGAGAGATAGCAGGAGCTTTGGGTATTCTTAGAGCTGGGAATCAGGCAGCTGAGACAGGGCCTTCCTTCTTGAAGAGGGAGTTCTTTCGGTGTAATCCGGACGAGTTTATCGGGGATCCTAAAGAGCCGCTTAAGGCAGATGAATGGCTCGAACAGACAACGAAGACGTTTGAGATGCTTGGCATCGAGGACGGAGCACTGAAAGTGACCTTGGCATCCTTCCAGCTGAAGGGAGATGCGGGTCAATGGTGGAAGTACAAGAAAGCTCGTGTTGGTGGTACTTGGGAGGCGTTTATAAATGCTTTTCAGGAGAGGTTTTTGTCTGCAGCAGCTAGGGAGAAGCTGAGGGATCAGTTTAGCCGGCTTAATCAGCAGGGCTTGTCAGTGGCCGAGTTTGAGGCTACCTTTACCAGTCTGTCCAGGTTTGCACCGGAACTGGTGGCGTCTGAGGAACGCCGTTGCTATGAGTTTGAGCGGAAGTTGAGGCGGGGCCTCAAGTTGAGAGTTGGTGGGTCTTACATTCGAGAGTATAGACACCTAGTTGATGCTGCTGCTCATATGGAGATTATGATGCAGGAGGAGGATGAGGGTCAGAGAGGCTCCAAGAGGAGCCAGGATAGTCAGAGTGATGGCAGGAGGCAGAGGGGTTATAACCCTCAGCAGTCTCAGGGTGCAGTCTCTAGATCGACCTTTCCAGTGCCGAGTGGAGGCTCGGGGAGAGGCAGTCAGGGGGAATTCACTTGTTATAAGTGTGGCCAGCTGGGTCACAAGGTTTCAGTTTGCCCGCAGAAGGGTGGGGGTCAGAAAGCTGCATCTTTTTCAGCTAGACCGCAGAGTCAGAGTTTGGGCAGGGGGCAGCTCTTGACTTGTTATCAGTGTGGACAATCTGGGCACATGAAGAGGTTTTGCCCACAGTTGAGTGCCACTTCGGGAGCGTCTGGTTCTAGGCAGACGCAGGGTTTTCAGCCAGCTCAGTCTGTGCAGGCCTCGAGGGCCAATCCGGGGGCTTCGTCATCCCAGTCTGTGCAGCAGTCTTTTGCTCCGAGAGGAGAGCAGGTAGACCAGGGGCCTACGGGGCGCGTGTATGCTGTTACTGCGCAGGATTTAGTACCAGCTCCATCAGTAGTGAGAGGTACTTTTCTGTTTTGCAACTCAGTTGCTAGTGTGTTGATAGACACGGGTGCATCTCATTCTTTTGTATCTGCTGCATTTGCATCTGTTTTGGAATTGGAGTTAGCACAGTTAGCATCTCCTATTTGTGTGGTATCGCCTTTGGGCGGTGAGTTGATTCTGAAACAGGGTGTTAGAGGATGTGACATAGAGGTCGCCGATTATAGGCTTCCTTTTCCGTTTGTTGTCATGCCCATGAAGGGTTTTGATGTTATTTTGGGTATGGACTGGTTATCGTCATACCGGGCTGTTATTGATTGCTACCGCCAGAGGGTCATGTTATGTACCTTGAGCGGGGAGTGGTTCCATTTCTTGGGAGACCGGGTTGGTAGTGTTTTGCCACCGGGGTATGACTCGCGAGGGCGAAGTGAGCTCAGTAGTCTACTTGCCAGTTTTGAGAGTGGTGAGAGTGGTGAGACCCAGGTTGTGTTACCGAGGGTGGTTTGTGAGTATTCGGATGTCTTTCCCGAAGATCTTGTTAGTTTGCCACCTCACCGAGAGATAGAGTTCTCTATTGATTTAGTGCCTGGTACGGCCCCGATTTCTATGGCACCTTACCGTTTTGCCCCAGCAGAGTTGGTTGAGTTGAAAGTTCAGCTCCAGGAATTGCTCGATAAGGGCTTTGTTCGCCCTAGTGTTTCACCGTGGGGAGCGCCGGCCCTCTTTGTTAAAAAGAAAGATGGTGCCTTGAGATTGTGTATTGACTACCGGAAGTTGAATCGGGCTACGGTTAAGAATAAGTATCCTATGCCCCGTATAGATGATTTGTTTGACCAGTTGAAGGGTTCCTGTTGTTTCTCTAAGATAGACTTGAGATCGGGTTACCATCAGTTGAGGGTCAGGGAGGAAGATATTCCTAAGACGGCATTCCGTACGCGGTATGGCCATTACGAGTTTCTGGTGATGCCATTTGGGCTTACCAATGCACCGGCAGTCTTTATGGACTTGATGAACCGGATTTTCCGGGAGTTCTTAGACCGATTTGTGGTTGTCTTCGTGGACGATATCCTTATCTATTCGTCTTCTGAGGAGGAGCACGAGGCACACTTGAGAGTGGTGCTTGAGTTACTTAGAGCCCATAGGCTGTATGCCAAGTTTGGGAAGTGTGAGTTCTGGCTGAGGGAAGTCAAATTCTTAGGCCACGTGGTATCCGGGGAAGGAGTGTCTGTTGATACATCCAAGGTTGAGGCAGTGCAAGATTGGGCACAGCCTAAGAGTGTGTTTGAGATCCGCAGTTTTCTGGGATTAGCTGGGTATTACCGTCGGTTTGTGAAAGATTTCTCCAGGTTAGCGTCACCGTTGACTAGACTGACTCGGAAGGGAGTCAAGTTTGTGTGGAGTGAGACTTGTGAAAAGTCGTTCCAAGAGCTGAAAGTTAGATTGACCACCGCTCCGGTATTGATTATTCCGGAGAGAGGGTTGGGTTATGCGGTTTATTGTGATGCCTCACGAGAGGGTTTGGGTTGTGTGTTGATGCAAGAGGGGAAAGTGGTAGCTTATGGCTCACGTCAGTTGAAAATACACGAGAAGAATTACCCCACACATGACCTAGAGTTAGCAGCTGTGATCTTTGCCTTGAAAATCTGGAGGCACTACCTTTATGGTGAGAGGTTCGAGGTATTCTCGGATCATAAGAGTTTGAAGTATCTGTTTACACAGAAAGACTTGAATCTGAGGCAGAGGAGATGGATGGAGTTCATCGAGGATTATGATTTTGAGTTACATTATCATCCGGGAAAGGCCAATGTTGTGGCCGATGCCCTTAGTAGGAAGACCATTAGTGATGTTGCTAGTATAGCCATCCGAGAATGGGTGATGTTGGGGGCACTTGGCGAGTTTGATTTGCTACTGGGCGAATCTGTTGAGGCTGCGGCCTTGTTTTCTGTTGTTGCGCAGCCTACACTTGTGATTAGAGTGTTAGAGGCACAGAGAGGTGACCTTGACGTAGAATCCCTCCGAGAGAAGATCTCCAGTGGGAAAGTTGAGAAGGGTTTGACGGTGTATCCCGACCTGAGTGTGAGATACCGAGACCGTTTGTTTGTACCGGAGGCTTGCCGAGAGGAAGTACTCCGAGAGTTTCACCATTCGCGCCTTGCGGTGCATCCGGGAGGTACTAAGATGTATCAGGATTTGGGTCGCCAGTTTTGGTGGCGGGGTATGAAAAGAGATGTGGCTGTTTTCGTATCGAAATGCCTTACTTGCCAGCAAGTGAAGGCCGAGCATCAGAGGCCAGCGGGTTTGTTGCAACCCTTGCCTATTGCCGAGTGGAAGTGGGAGCATGTCACTATGGACTTCGTTGTAGGTCTTCCGAGGACTCAACGGGGTAGTGATGCTATTTGGGTGGTTGTAGACCGGTTGACTAAGTCGGCGCACTTTATTCCTATGCGCGTGAGAGATTCGGTAGATCATCTTGCCGACTTGTATATTCGGGACGTAGTGAGATTGCACGGGGTCCCAGTGACGATCGTCTCAGATAGAGATCCTCGTTTTACTGCTAGGTTGTGGCAGAGTTTGCAGAGTGCACTGGGCACTAAGTTGACCTTTAGTACGGCTTATCATCCTCAGACTGACGGGCAGTCCGAGCGTACTATTCAGATCCTCGAGGATATGCTTCGGGGTTGTGTCCTGGATTTCAGTGGGACGTGGGAGAGGCACTTGCCATTGGTAGAGTTTGCCTACAACAACAGTTTTCAGTCTACCATCGGTATGGCACCGTTTGAGGCCTTGTATGGCCGACCGTGTAGGTCTCCAGTTTGTTGGGCCGAGGTGGGTGATGCACCTTTGTTGGGTCCGGAGTTGGTTAGGGAGACGACGGAGAAAGTTGAACTTATCCGTAGGAGGCTTGTTACAGCCCAGAGTCGACAAAAGAGTTATGTCGACCGTAGGAGGAGACCTTTGGCGTTTGAGGTAGGTGACCATGTCTTTCTGAAGATATCACCTAGGCGAGGCTTGATGAGATTTGGGAAGAGTGGGAAGTTATCCCCTCGGTTTATTGGTCCTTTTGAGATCCTTGAGAGGATTGGTGAGGTTGCTTATCGGTTAGCCTTACCGCCGCAGTTGTCCGGAGTACATGACGTGTTTCATGTGAGTATGCTTCGGAAGTATGAGCCAGATCCATCACATGTGTTGGATTGGACTGATTTAGAGGTAGATGAGGATGCCTCGTATGAGGAGAGACCGGTTCGGGTCTTGGATAGGCGGGATCAGGTCCTGCGTGGCAAGATCATTCCTTTGGTGAAAGTCTTGTGGAAACATCACGGAGTGGAGGAAGCCACTTGGGAACGTGAGTTGGAAGTCCGAGAGAAATATCCGGACTTGTTTATTGATATGTAATTTTGTATTTAAATTTTGCATTTTGTTGAACTTAAGAGCTTTTATATATGTCTTAAGTTGTGAAACATTGAAAATGTTTTAGTTATTGGAAGTATCTTTTGGAACTTGCCGCATATGGAAGTTGAATGTAACATTATAGGTGTTAAGTATATTGTTGACATTGGAAAGTTAGTGCATAATGTTGATGCATGTTGATAATACATATGTTGTTTACATATTGTGATATGTCTCTTGTTAAAGGGATGGGATGACCGGTAATGGGTCGAATTGTTGAATGTTAAATTGTAACATTGTTTAAAATGGAGGAAAACCTGTTTTTGAAAACTTGTGCTTAATTTCGGGGGCGAAATTCTTTAAGGGGGGGAGGTTATAGCGATCCCGGGTTTACCCTTGTTGTACAGTGATCCGGACATGTGTCCGTGGATGTTGGATGTTGTTTATTATCTTGTTGGCATCCTTTGTACCTTGTATAGTGAGTTATGGGATGTGTTGGGCAGGTTTGTTACAGGTTGGTTGTGTTTGGGAGCCTAGTGTTGCTGCCCAGATTTTTGGTCCTTCGCTCGAGCGAGGAGTCTGTCGCTCGAGCGAGAGTTGTGTTGCACCTGGTTCTGGACCTGAGAGTTGTAGTTTCTGGCTCGAGCGAGCTTTTCGTGGCTCGAGCGGTCTGGGTTTTTCTTCACTCGATCGAGAACTTCTTAGCTCGAGCGAGAGTTTTCTGTGTCTGGTCGCTCGAGCGACCAATCCTTCGCTCGAGCGAGAGTGTTTTATATCAGCGGACAGCAGCGTCTAAAACATCACTTTTTCACTTCTTTTCTTTGAGCAAACCCTTAATCCGACACTCTCTCTCTCTAAACTTGCACTCTCTCTAAGGTTTGATCTCCCTAGGGTGTTAATCTAGCCTAGGGCCTTTGTTAAAAAGATAGAGGGTGTTGAGAGCTTCGTTTTAATCTGAAAAAGTTTGGATTTGGAGCAAGTTGATCTTGGAGTCTTCATCTCCTTTTGGGCTAAAACTTCGAGGTAGGGATATCCTACTCCTCTCTATGGGTTTTGTCTTTAAATTTTGGTATTTTGAGATGTTGGGCTTGGTTTGGTAATTTTGTGAAAGTTTGGGGCTTTTGTGTAATTTTACAAAAGTTGGGGTTTTATTCATAATAAACCTAGATGCATGTTTGGCATAGAAAAATAGAATGATTGTTGAATCATTGATGAAAATGGGACCTAAGGGTTGAAATGGTAATTATGGAAAATGGCCTAATTACATTGTTTAATTAATTCGGATAATTAATTGGTGAGAAATGAGGAAATGAAATGTTGATTGAATATCCATTTGTGCATTTATTTTCTGTTTTTGAAATAACTGCTTTGGGCTATCGGTGGAGGATAGTCGAGATTGTTGTAGACAATGCATGATGATTAGGTAAACGGAAACTAATCAATGGAATGTGTCATGGAACTTGACGGTTGATAGAATACATTAATTGTGTGTATTGTGTAATTGTATATAGAACCAATGTGTTTATATACGTTATGTGTAGAGGAGGAGATAGGGGATGTACTCCGCGGTTTAGGGGAAGATAGGGGATGTACCTCTAAACCGGATAGGTATTTGGAGGAGATAGGGGATGTACTCCGTAGACAGAGCTCATATGCTTGTCTAGAGAAGTGAAGATAGAGCTCATATGCTTATCTTTGTGAAGTGAAGTGTGGATACAGCTTGTATGCTTATCTGTGGATATTGTTGATATACATATCTGTTGTAGAGTGTGGATACAGCTTGTATGCTTATCTGTGGATATTGTTGATATACATATCTGTTGAGAATGTGGATATAGCTTTTGTGCTTATCTGAATGTGAGATATATTTTTTTATACATATCTGTGGGAATGATGATAGAGCTAGCATGCTTATCTGTTGAAAAAGGGAAAATGAAAAGTAATTGGGACTTGTAAGTCGTTGACATAAATATGTAATTTATGTGATTGTATCAGTGTTGACCAACTATCAATTGCTAATGTTTTAGTCATTGTCCATGGTTGGTTTAGTGTATTTCTACTGGGCTGTGGCTCACCCTATATGGGAATATCATTTTCAGGTGCAGGAAGCATGCCACCTCCAAGGACATAGCTGGGAGGCTAGTGGCGGGCATAGTTTTGTCGTTTTACTTTTGATGTATTACATGTAATTTCAAGCCAAGGGCTTAATGTGTAAACGAGTTAGAACTCTTTGTTGTAACCAAGTGTTAACTTGGAAAGCTGTAAGCCCGTAGGGCATTTTGTTATGAGGTTAACATGTAATACTCATGTAATGGAACTCTAATGAATGAAAGAATGTGGTTAGTCTATATGTAAATGCATGTCTTATCTGATGGGTTTATTGTTATTATTTTGAGGGCGTTACAACCTTCAATCAAGTGGAAAGGTGCATTTTTTAAAACAATCCAAGAATAAATGTAAGATAAAAAGAATGTGTTGAAGTTGAACGATCAACAAAGTGACATGGAAAAGCAACTTTATTGTTTTGCATTTTCATTTTAATCATGCCATTTCTTTCTAATTGTTTTACATATTTTGAAAGCCAAATCTGAACTTCTGCATTCATCTTAGGACATGGAATCTAACAGAGATTCTTTATCCCTTTCCTAAAATAAGAATGTATCTTTCCGGATAATTTAAGCCTTTAACGTGTAAAAAATAGAAATAAATAAATAAAATAATCTTAAAATCAATAAATAAAATAATATTAAATCATGAAGTATCTAACAATTATACTCAACCATTACATTGGATCACTCAGGTTTTTGGTTGGGGAAGCATCAAATCCCTCAATTACATTGAATCACAATAGGGAGTAGCTAGAAAGCACCCACTAACCTAATCAGAATGCTTCTGGTTGTTAAAGATGCTAATTTTCACATCTAACCCATTCTAAATCGATGCAAATTCTGTTAGGCAACACAGTCTACTCTTGCAACACAAAAGGTGAAGCTAAAAAAAAAAAAAAGAAAAAAAAAAAGAAGAATAAAAAAGATAAGAAACGATCAATTTATTCGTATATAATTCTTCAAACTAGGAAAAGTGTTTCATAACTCTTTATATTCAGAATTGGCTTCCTGCTAATGCATGATAAAACCTATCTCTTGCAGTAGCCTGGCCTTCCATCAGCAGCTTCAGCAGCAGCTTCAGCAGCAGCTGCTGCTAGATCATCATCAGACTTCACCTCCACCGGCAATCGTAGCAACTCATCTTTTCTATACATTTACATGGACATATCTGTCCTACAGTTGTTACCTGTTCAACTTTGATTTTTTCTTTTTTTAAACAGAAGTTACCATAGATGCTCTCAGCAAGTTGCTTGACTGTAAGACTTGTATATAGAGATTCCAATAATTGACTTGAAGCTTTAACTCCCTCTTAATCAACTACCAACCGTCTCTGCTTTATTGTGAGAATCGTTATAGCGATCCCGGGTTTACCCTTGTTGTACAGTGATCCGGACATGCGTCCGTGGATGTTGGTAGTTGGTTATTATCGTGTTTACATTCCTTTTTCTTCATATTTGAGTTATAGGATGTGTTGGGCAGGTTTGTTACAGGTTGGTTGTGTTCGGGAGCCAACTGTTGCTGCCCAGAATTTTGGACCTTCGCTCGAGCGAGGAGTTGGTCGCTCGAGCGAGAGTGGGTTCGTGTCTGGTGGGTCGAGCCAGAGTGGCTCGCTCGAGCGAGCGGTTGCACCTGGTTCTGGACCTGAGAGCTGTCTTTCTTGGCTCGAGCGAGCTTCCTTCGCTCGAGCGGTCTGGGTTTTTCTTCGCTCGATCGAGAACTTCTTGGCTCGAGCGAGAGTTTTCTGTGTCTGGTCGCTCGAGCGACCAATCCTTCGCTCGAGCGAGAGTGTTTTATATCAGCGGACAGCAGCGTCTTAAACCTCACTTTTTCACTTCCTTTCTTTGATTAAACCCTAAAACCGAGCCTCTCTCTCTCTCTAAACTTACATTCTCTCTAAGATTTGATCTCCCTAGGGTGTGAATCTAGCCTAGGGCCTTTGTTAAAAAGATAGAGGGTGTTGAGAGCTTCGATTTAATCTGAAAAAGTTTGGATTTGGAGCAAGTTGATCTTCGAGTCTTCATCTCCTTTTTGGCTTAAACTTCGAGGTAGGGATATCCTACTCCTCTCTATGGATTTTGTCTTTAAATTTTGGTATTTTGAGATGTTGGGCATGGTTTGGTAATTTTGTGAAAGTTTGGGGCTTTTGTGTAATTTTACAAAAGTTAGGGTTTTATTCATAATAGACCTAGATGCATGTTTGGCATAGAGAAATGGAATTAATGTTGAATCATTGATGAAAATGGAACCTAAGGGTTGAAATGTTAATTATGGGAATTGACCTAATTACATTGTTTAATTAATTAGGATAATTAATTGAGAAGAATGAAGAAATGAAATGTTGATTGAATATCCATTGTGCATTTATTTTCTGTTTAGAAATAACTGCTTTGGGCTATCGGTGGACGATAGTCGTGATTGTTGTAGACAATGCATGATGATTAGGTAAACTGAAACTAATCAATGAAATGTGTCATGGAACTTGACGGTTAATAGAATACATTAATTGTATGTATTGTGTGATTGTATATAGAACCAATGTGTTTATATACGTTATGTGTAGAGGAGGAGATAGGGGATGTACTCCGCGGTTTAGGGGAAGATAGGGGATGTACCTCTAAACCGGATAAGTATTGGGAGGAGATAGGGGATGAACTCCGTAGACACAGCTTATATGCTTGTCTAGAGAAGTGAAGATAGAGCTCATATGCTTATCTTTGTGAAGTGTGGATACAACTTGTATGCTTATCTGTGGATATTGTTGTTATACATATCTGTTGAGAATGTGGATATAGCTTTTATGCTTATCTGAATGTGAGATATAGTTTTTATACATATCTGTGGAAATGATGATAGAGCTAGCATGCTTGTCTGTTGAAAAAGGGAAAAAAATGAAAAGTAATTGGGACTTGTAAGTCGTTGACATAAATACTTAATTTATGTGATTGTATCAGTATTGACCAACTATCAATTGCTAATGTTTTAGTCATTGTCCATGGTTGGTTTAGTGTATTTCTACTGGGCTGTGGCTCACCCTATATGGGAATATCATTTTCAGGTGCAGGAAGTATGCCACCTCCAAGGACATAGCTGGGAGGCTAGTGGCGGGCATAGTTTTGTCGTTTTACTTTTGATGTATTACATGTAACTTCAAGCCAAGGGCTTAATGTGTAAACGAGTTAGAACTCTTTGTTGTAACCAAGTGTTAACTTGGAAAGCTGTAAGCCCGTAGGGCATTTTGTTATGAGGTTAACATGTAATATTTATGTAATGGAACTCTAATGAATATCAGAGTGTGGTTAATTTATATGTAAATGCATGTCTTATCTGATGGGTTTATTGTTATTTTTTTGAGGGCGTTACAATCGTGGTAGCAATGATAACACACATACATGGATCTCTTTAAGCTGCTCCTGTTTGGCCATTGAAAAAGCATTTGCCAAACGCCACTTAACATAGTACTTTATTATTTATTCTTTTCGTATTATTCATCTATTTTTAGCAAATTACAGCGGCATATTGCACAGTGAGTTTGCTATGTTCACACATAATGCTCTATCAGATTATACCCCAATTATCCATTATCCTGATGTCTCAAATTATTTTAACTACATCACGAGTTTCTCTAAACATGATAAGACGAGAGAATTGGTGACTGGGGATTTGATCGATGTTTTATCATTATAAGCTAGTTTACATCATCTTTGATTGAACCACCATAGAATTTGCATATGACCTTACTCTGATGTTGATTTGTAAGAGCAATCCTTCACAACTTTTTTCTTTGAATTCAAATTTATAGTTAAAAAAATATATTTTCTTGAAACTTATGGTAAATTAAAAAATAATTTTTTTTTTTAAATGAAATTAAGAACGAATCAAATCATTAAATTTTAATAATTATATTTTGTTCAAATTTAGTAAAATTTTAAAAACCATAAAGATTGGATGTGATTGAGATTTGTATAAGTATTTTATAAATTGGTGTTTCCCATTTTGCTGTTATGGATTTTCCATTCAAACTTGGAAGAAATAGAAAATTCCAAGTTGGTGGTATAGTGATGCAGGGCATTTTCATGTAATTGGATCAATTGTCATAATCATCAAACGCACAAAAAAAGTCTTACTTCTCAGTTGATACTGATCTGAGAGATACTTCTCAGGTGATATTGAAGACAGTGAGTGTTTCTTCAAAAATTCAAACTTCCAAATCATTGCTTGCTTATAAAGATTATTTGCTTGTCTTTAACAGTGAGGTTGAAGATGGGTCATACATGCGAACTTCCAAATCATTGTTTGCATTCTTGCGGAAATAGGGTCAGCTATGGCTTAGAAACATCTTAATAGTTTTCTAACATGGATGCTTACACACACACCTTCCTACATGAGTATGACGTCTTTGACATTAAGAGTTTTTTAATGATTATTGCGAAATAATATATTCCCAAAAATTCTATTGGTTTTTGTAAAAAAGAAAAAGTTAAGATGCTTATGATCTTTATCATGTTGGATAGGATGAGGTTTGAAAGGTTCCATAATTGTGGGGTTGTCCATTGTCTAGGGCTTAGAATTAGAAAAAAGTTGCAGAGATTATTTAGATGTAATCACTTTTTCTTTCATAATTGCTCTTCTGTTTTTACATTTCTGTTCTGTCTGCTTTCTTTTAGTAGACACTGTCTTCTGTCAGATAATTTGTGCTCTTTGCTTCAATCGTAAGTTTTTTAAAGGATGCTCTCATTCCTCTTCCTTGTCCTTTACCTGTTCTAGTTTTAAAGAAATTTTGTATAGTGTGGATTTGCTGAGTATAATGTTCCCCTCTAATGGAAAATGAAGATCAAATATGTCCCATGTAGCTCAGATCAGAGTTGGCCTTTTGGGCTTTGCTATTCCAAATCTATTTCTTGTACCTATATCAAATTTTAACACTGCTAACTGCACCATTGTGCTGCAGAATATCAGCAACTTTAGCATGGGGTACTCAGAATTTTTTCTTATAATTTTTTTCTTATTAATATAAAATAGCTCCTATGGCTGGTCATATAGCTTTCCAAATACCATGAATTAGTTACCTCTGACCAGAAAGTGAGCTTTCAACTAATTAACCATCCATGTGGATCTACTCTTATCAGTTGTTCTCTCTCTCTCTGTCTATTAATTTTTCCCTTGGAATTGAATGTACAAATAATTAGAAAATTGTTTCTTGTTTCTTCTAACTCTCTTTTCCAGGTTCACTGGCAAGAAACTCTATGAGGCTATGTCGCAGGAGTATTAACAACTCAAAGAGTTCTAATTGTTTCAGCAGATCTAGATATATTGGCTAGCAGTTCTACAAAATTTGATAAGGAACTTCCTTTAATATCCTTAGATGGAAAACTTATTGCATATTGGCTACTTTTCTGATAGTTACACTTTTTGTTATATGACATGGTTAATAGTTATTAAAATTGTTTGGTCTTTAACCTATGATTACTTTAGATCCCTTCTCTGGGTTGGACCTGCACTTCTATTTTCAACTGCCACTGCAATCAGCGTGCTTGGGTGGGATGGAAAAGTGAGGACAATTCTTTCTATTAGGATGCCCAATGCAGGTATCATACATTGTTTCAGTTAATTAAAATTTTTACTTTCATATTCGAGGTTCCTCAGCATCATGTTATTTTCTCTACTCTTGTTTGATCTATATATCAACAATTGCAGCTTTGTACTATACCACTGCTTTTCTGAGCCATCAAGATGAACTTCTGTACAGTGCTGTTTGGTGCATTGAATGATCGATTGTTGCTCGCAAACCTAACAAAGATAAATCTGAAACAGAAAAGGGGGTTTAGATAAAGAGCTGTCTTGTTGGGCTTCTCGAACCTCTTCTTATTGGATTTGCCACAATGTAACAGAGTTTTGAGCAGAAACTAGACTTGTCAGAAATATTGTATCAAATAACATCCAGGTTTTCCTTTATCCTTTTCATTTCTATTGTTTGGCTTATAAAGATTATTTAAAAAGCACTATCAATGTAGATTATTTCATTAAGAAGCATCCAGTAAACTAAAAGAAAATTAACATAGGAAAGACAGCTTAGAACAGAATTCAAAATTGATGTGTTCACTTGGGTTTGTTTCTGGAAATTCTTCTGCCATTTCTATCTGAAAGTAGAGTCTTGCTGTATTCTTTATTTATTTGTTTTTCTTTTTGGGTCTTTGTGTGTGTTTGTGTGTGTGAGAGAGAGAGAGAGAGAGAGTTTTGCTCTGCCTTTTCTAGCATTTTGTGCTCTGCATGGCTGCACTGTGGTCTCTGTGAACATCTCTTGGTCATTTTGGTTGTGTTTTAGCTCTCTTAATACCCAGCTAGCTTTGTTTTTGGTCTGTGACATCTGATGTTGTAGACTCTTGGCGTATTTTTTGTGTAACCTTTTTCTATTTTAGCCTCTGAAACATTACTTCTGGAATTCCTTTTTTCCCTTAATTTGTGCAGTAGCCTAGGATTAGAAACACTCAGGTTTATGCAAAATCTCAAACACATTATAGGTTTTTCCTTTAATTTGTGCAGTAGCATATGATAGCATGCTCAAAGTACTGATTGATATATTACACATTTTTATGTGCTTGGGAATAAGTCAATGTGAGTGGAGTAGTGGTGCTAGTTAATGAGGTTTAAAACTAACTTGTACAAGTAATTGCAAGTTCATTTCATAGTTACAGAACTATCTGACACATGCTTGAAGTACTGATATATTGCACATTTTATGTGCTTGACATTAAGTCAATATAAATAGAGTTGTGGCCTGTGAGTGCTATTCATGGATGATAGGGATTTGAATAGCCTGATGATGTATCACTTTCTTTTCTTTTTGCTAGTGTAAAACATAGGTTACCAGCTCCTCATTCATGTCATATTTTGCGTAATATGGCTTACTGTAATAATAAGTGTGTTAATATGATAGGATTAGAAACACTCAGGTTTAAATCATACAGTTCCATGGCCTAGTCAATTCATGATCTTCAAGAAATATATGATCTTCAAGATGTAATAGGAAGTATAGTTTCATGGCCTAGTTAATTCATTCTTTTAGACTAAATATTAGACTAATTGATTTACGATTTGTAGTTATACTTTTTGGATGTTTAAAGTCGTATTTTAGAGATTAGTGAATCTTATAATTTGGGTACTTTTTTTGGTTTGTATGTTTGAGGTTGTTATGAGCTTGATATGATAGAAGTTGATGATGAAAGTTAATATGCAGGTTGTTTGGTGTATGGATATTTGATTTATTTGTTTACTTCATAGTTAGTTTATTCATATGCTTTTAGTGGTTTCTGAATTAATTTATATTTTTATTTTTCAAGTTAGAAATTTCTTGGAGAGATGCAAAATATGGTTAAAGAATTCAAGAACTTAATTTTTCAAGTTTTTTCATTTTTTAATATATGTAAGCACAGTTTAAAATTTTTTATTTAATTCCTTTGTATATACTTTTGAACATATTTAACTTTTATTTATGAAATATTTGACGTTATTTCATTCAATATGGTTGTGATTCAGAGTATAGTATATAGTGTGTATTACATTATTGAATTGCACATACAAAAATAATATTAATTATTCTTCAAATATGTCGAAGTTGAGCAATTAATTAGTATCTCCATTAAAATGGCAACAATGATTTAGACCACTAAAAAATACACTACTAATAGCACTAATGCATTGGGAATGATAAAGAAAAAAAAAAGAAACAAGGCATAGAAAGTAGGCGGGACTTATTGCCACATCATTAGTGTTCCTTCTAGTATTCCATTTCTAGTGCTCCCAAACATTTTTCTTAAAATGGCGGTAAATAAAAAGAAAACCTACCTAGAACCCAGAGCAAATAAGCTGAAGTGCAATTAGAAGTTGAGCATCAACACATTTTTAGCTCATGTTTTGACGTTCACTAATATGAATTTTCGTTTCTTTTCTTTTCTTTATATATTTATTTATTTATTTTTGGTTTTTAGTAAAGTTTAATAATAAATTGTGAACATCTTAATTTAAATTCAGAGTTTACATACTTGAAATAGAAAAATATTTAAGCTGAAGCCCCTTCAAAAATTATACACCATCTTAAAAGTATCATCACCAGCTTTCTCGAGTGTTAATTTGTGACCTCAAAAGAAATGGTAAACTTAAAACCTAATGTAATACCCAAGACATGCATATAACTAATATATGAAGAGGGTAGCTTTGTAATTTCAAAAAAATTAGGTTAATAACTTCATTAGGTTTTACAGTTAATTCTCAAAAAATCCAAAGAAGGGGATCTCTTGAGGGTTCCAACAAAAGAGGTTGAAGAATCAATTCTTGGTACTAGGTCAATCTATTTATTCTTTAAGCTAAGAACTCTAGTACAACCTCTCCTTTCTATTATTTATTGTATTTCAATTTGGGGCTAAATTTCTTTAGGGTTTGGCTAGAACCCACAGCTTATGTATGATGTTTGGGTAGTTTTTGGCTATTAATCCGTGAGAAGTGCCTGAGGTAGCAAAGAATGGCAACATTTGTACCTTGCTTAGGTCGGTGCAAGAAGCGAGGAGCCAAGGTGTGTTGTGTGGGATTCATATCACTTGCATGTATATATGGCTAGTTGGATATCATAGAAACCATAGTTGAAAAAAAAAAAAAAAAAAAAAAAAAAGAAAGAAAGAAAGAAAAAAAGAAAAAGGAACTTATGAACGAAATTGCTTAACCAAACTGGTGAGTGTATGGGCGTTAATATTAATCAGCAAAGGTGATTTGATTATTATAAGTGGGTATGGGTTAAGGACATTTGCAAGACCTGAAGTAGATAGAATAGATGACTATTGTGGACAATGAACAATCCTAGACTTTGCATGAACACACATTAGGCAATGTTTTCTTTGATAATTATCGGGGAAATTGTATATCAGTGTAAATTTAGAAAAATAATTACAGATTAGTAGTCAAAGTTTATGAATATTAATAATTAAAATTATAGATTTTTAATGTATTTATAAATACACTGGAGTGTATTCCTTCCATAATTATTTATGTGGTGTTATATTTATTAGGACAATGAGATTGAAGTGGATCGTGGTATTTTGAAGTTAGTTTTGGGATTCTTTTAGCACTTGAGGTAAGTGACCCCTTACCACTGTCAGTGTTTCAGCCTCAATGTTCTACCTGCAAAATGCTTCTTTGAGTGAGGTCGAGGCCAATTACTCGACTTGTTTTTTTGTTGATAATAAAAAATATTTTTCATTGATTTTCGTTTTCCATTATTCCAAACACGAGAAAATACAAACCACGCAAAAGGTTCCAATCCTAGATCTTCAATATGGGAAACAATATCTTTACTACTTAATAATAGCACACAACATATTCATTTTTAAATCAAAATTAAAATTTATATTTTACAAATTCAACAACACACTCATCAAGTAGACACACACTCACTAACATATATATACATTCTAATCTTTGATATTGTATCTGCAACTTCCCAGTATTGTGTAATGCATCAGCTTGACCAAAATTCGCCCTGGCTCCAAAAAGCTATGCCACTTGGATCAAATTGAAATGCACCGCAACTGCATGACACAAATCAAAGATTGCTACAATTACGAAATTTCCTGAGCATATTGGATTTGACATGCATGTCACCCAAATATATTTTAAAAACCATGTATATGCTGATTAGATAGCTTCAATTAATGTATGATAACAATGAAAAAAAATGAAAACACTTTCGGTGTTGCTCAATTTTAATGGGAAGGATTCTCTCCCATCCACAATTTTACTAGAGGGGTGTTGTTGGGATTTATAGAGCTACCGCATATCCTATTTTGATAATTTAAAAAATAAAAAATAAAAAAATAGATTCATTATATTCATAACTATATGATTTCATTATATTTGTTTACAAAAACGAATGACAAGTATAATTTTGAAATTGTCCATTCATTTTTTTAAAGACCAATATGAAAAAAATTATATGGATATAAATATTGCATTAATCTAAATTTTATCCTAAATGGTCTACAATTTTTTTTTTTTTTTTTACAAATTGTACGATTCAGATCATCAAAATAAGATCTATAATGTATCTTACGAACCGATTATCACACTTGTAATTCAACAACAAATTAGACAGAACTCTTTCCCATATTAATAATAGAAAGCAAAACATAAAAGAGGGCTTGTTTTCTTCAAATATTAAGAGAGACCTATGTAATTTACTCTAAACTGTACAACCAAAAACATATTTGTTTTATTCATTATTTGAGATCAGAGGTAGAGAGGAATATAAGTGTTTAGTTGTAAAGGGTGAGCTATCTAGTAAGTGTGAATAAGAAAAAAATAGGGGTTAGTTGTACCATTTAAATTTTCTAAATTCTTAAATTATTTTTTTTACCCATTAGATTAAATTTTCACTATTGCTGATTTGCGGATATCGTATCCAATTAAACCATATGAACTGAAATAAGAAACAATAAATGGATGCAACTAATAAATTAGGAATGAAGTAAAAAAAATGTGACTATAGTTTACTGTATAACAAAATATGAAAATGTATTGAATTTTAATATATGTACATATATATTTGCATATTTATTTATTTATTTATTTTTTGTGTTTGGTGAATTTTTTATTTTATAAATATTATACTTTTTAAGTGTATCTAAATTAGATGTATTTAATAAATAAAAAAATTGCGTAAAATATTAAAAAAAAAATCACTAAAAAGGAAAGAAAAAAAAAAACTCAATTTTTTGAAAAGTGAATTAAACCAAACAAGGTAAACATATTATTTTTTTATTCATATAACTAATGAATTACTAATAAAAATAAGCTAAGTGTTAACCCACTATAATTATGAGAGGTTGGTGTAAATTTACCTAACCAAGCAGTCATTTTCTTATTCATTATTTGAAGTAGAGAGAAATCTGGGTTTTTGGTTGTCTAAATTGTAAAATTATTTTTTAACCATTAGATTAGATTTTTAGCATTAATGATTTGGACAAATTGTCTCCCATATGAACTGAAATCATGAACAATAAAGACTAAAAAGATGCAATTAGTGATTTAAAAATGAAGTAAAAAAAGTGACTATAGTTTAAGGTATAAAAGTAAATTTAAAAAGAAAATGAAAAACTATTAAAAAAGTGTCCAAGTCTTGTACCTTTTGTCAATTGCAGCTATTAGAGTCAATAACAAACCTTTATTTTCACTACTCATTTATTACGTCCACGATTTTATTTTTTAATTGTTTGCATGATGATTTCCAATCAAGTGCTTTGTATAAACATCAAAGGAAATAAACTAGCTTTATTATGTATGATACAAATAAACTGCCAAGAAACTAAAAATAGACTAGATAACAACCATAACCAAGCCATAATTTTTCATGATCAAGTAAAAGGATGCAGAAATTCATTGTAATGCTTACCAAAGGACACCATTTGCATTGGCTAATTTCACCTTCCTCTGTTCTTGTGAGCATGCTTTTTAAATCTCTTTCTGCTTTCGTTTCATTCACCTTCAATGATCCTCACAAGCCATTGAGGTTTTCCTCTAGAGAACATAAGATATCCCATAACAAGTCCCCACACAAGCCCACATATATAACCCGGTAATATGACTTCCCAATTGAATCCACTTGAAGGATTGTCTTCTTGTTGAAACATCAAGGGTGGTGGTTGTGGTGTCCTTGGATTGCATGTATTAAGCAATGGAGGTCCACATAATGCCAAGTTGCCAATGTGGGAATCATTTAAAAATGTATCAAATTGGTTGCCTTGTGGTACCGGCCCTACTAGTTGATTTTGCGAAAGGTTCAAGACTTCAAGGGATATCAAATTCCTTAGTTGTTGAGGAATCTCCCCAGTGAATTTATTGGAAGAGAGATCTAGCACTTGTAGCATTTCGCAATTGACTAAAGATTTTGGCACTGGCCCCTCAAATCCATTGCTATTAAGGTTGATGGTTTGGAAGAAATTTCCCTCTACAAATGTATTAGGAATGGTGCCAGAAAAATTATTCTTCCGCAGATCGAGCACAGAGAAATGTGTGCTGAAGTTTCCTAAACATTGTGGAATAGAACCATTAAAGCTATTACTAGACAGGAGAAGAAATTCAAGGGAAACTGCATGACAGAGCATGTCTAGCTCACCACTGAAGTTATTTGATGAAAGAATGAGACTAGTAAGGTTTACGAGTTTGAAGGTTGAACTTGGAAACCTACCACGTTGGTTGTTATTGCTCAAATCAACTACAGTTAAATGAGTGGATTTGAACTCTTTTATATGGCCAGTCAATTTGTTATTACTGAGGTTGAAGTATTCCAATGCTGGCAAGCTGAAGACCCCAGATGGAATTGTACCATTGATTAAGTTATTACCTAAAATTAACGCTGCTAGATTTGGAAGTCCAATTATTTGTGATGGAAGAGGTCCTCTTAGCAGATTATCCGACAAATCTAACACAAAAAGTTTTGTTAGGTTTGCATAGGGTAAAAAATCTGCGATTTTACCTTCAAAATTATTACCTCCAACACTCAAGCCGACGAGATTTCCAAGGTTTGAAAGTGAAGATGGGAGCATGCCAGTGAAATTGTTTTCCCTGATGTCAAAATCAGTCATTTCCGTAAGGTTTCCGAGCGACGTAGGGATGGATCCATAAAATTTATTATCAAAGGCAGCCAAAATTTTCAAGGACTTCAAATTCCCAATTGAGTGAGGTAGTTCTCCAAAGAAATTAGTGTATGCAAGCTCCAAGTACTGGAGAGGACTGCTCGAGTTTATAAACTCGGGAAAATAGCCAGTGAGAGCAAGATTACCGAATATACGCAGGTTATTCAGATGTGGTAAATGGAATATTCCGTCAGGAAATTTTCCAAGCAATCCACACTCACTAAGATCGAGAAGTGTTAAAGAAGTCAGATTGAGCAAGGAATTCGAAACCACTGAAGATATGTTTACACTATCAAGATTAAGTTCTCTTACATTGGTTAAGTTTTGAACAAGTAATTCAAATCCAGGTTGTTCCAACCTCAAACCATCATTGTAAGAGAGATCAAGCGAGACCAATTTGCTCAGAAAGGAGACTTCTATAGGGACTTTGCCAGAAAAAATAGAGTGAGAGAGGTTGAGGTGTGTCAATCTGGTGAATCGACTAAATTCAGATGAGATTGGAGACATACGAAAGTCATTGAAAGCAAGGTTGAGGCTTTGGAGGTGAGGAAAGTAGTAGAAGATGGTGGTATTGGGGTGGATGGTGCCTAGGAGCCAGCTGCAACTGAGGTCGAGGCCAATTACTTGACTTGTGTTGTTGTCACACTCGACCCCATCCCATGAGCAACAATCAGAACCCTCCTTCCACGACTCCATCTTCGGGTAAGAAAGGATTCCGGCAGAATCACACCTACCGTAGTCAGCATATTTATAGAAGGAAAATTGTTGCTTAAATTGGAGCAATGCAGAGGTCTGTTGTTGAGTGCAGAGTTGGGCATGCAAACAAGTAATCTGGAAAAAACAAAGAAACAAAAAGAGGTGAAAGAGTTGATTGTTAGAGACCATCTTTGCTCCTAGATTCAAAAACAAAGGGTTGTAATGCTTGCTGAGTATTAACAGGGGAGAGGCCAAATGCTTTATAGGCAAATGTAGGTGCAATGCAAAGCCTACAAACAAGTAAAGTGAGTTTGACTAGTCATTCTTCATGGATGTTTACACAGCTGGACTCCATAACTTTTCACTCGTCAAGGAAGACTTGGCTTTATAAATGTTGAGCATAGGTGGTGTTTAGTACGGCTTTTGTTATGATATAAAGGTGGGTACATGCTAGAATTTTCTTAAAAACAATGTGAATTCAAGTAACATTCTTAAATAAAGACTGCCGTATGTCACTTGTTTTTTTTTTCACATTTTTATATCACCGGCCTACATACGTGACAATGTATATCATTTGTTTATATTAATTTCTAATTAATAATTATCTTTAACAAAAGTAATTATTCGTAAATATTTGACAATACAAAGTCTATTTTATTATAAAAGTGTGACAAATTGTCATGTTTTTTACTTTTTACGTATTCTGAAATTAGAAAAATTACCTTCTTAAATTTATTAAACATCAATAAAATCACAGACAACCACAGACATATTTTAAAATTTAAACACTTTCAAACATCAAACACCTTAAAATAACCAAACACCTTGAAACATCACAATCTACTATCAATCAAATACCATGGATGTTTCGGATCGGTAGCCTCATGGAATTTACATGATCCTTAACAGCAGCAGATAAACTATTCTAATTTTTTTAGATGTTGATCTACTCTCCACCATGCTCTTGTCTTCTTCAGAGCTCTATTTGTTCTTCAGTTTGTATTGTTTTATCTTCTTTCTCATCTCTACCTCAAACCCTACTCTTTCTATTTTTCTTTTCTTTTTTTTTTTATATTATTTATACATCTTTTGGTTTTGATCATACAAAGATATATATATATATATACATATATCATGTTCTTGTAAACCAATTGATTTTGTCTAATTTACTAGAACAATGCAAGTAAATTTTATATTATTACTAGCAATGGGTGCAAGCACGTTGAGTTTGCAATTGTAGGTCTAAACTTTTCGATGGTTTGATTAATGAGGAAGATTCACTACCATGACCTGTTCAATATTTGTCTCATCCACTACCTTCTCATTTTTTATTTTTATTTTTTTGATCAGCCAAAAAAGAATTTTATTGATGAATATTCAAGCAACCAGAGAAGATACATCAGTAAAGAGGGAAAATGCAAAAAGCGTCATAGCAGACCCACGCTATCCCAACAAGGTTGGCACCGCGAGGGCTACTCGATCATATGCTAGCATCCCTTAAATGTTGGTGGGAAACCAACAAACACAGAAAACGGAGAAACAGGTTGAACACACATTCAGATCAAAACTCTATTGTGACCACCCCAACTTCAGATCAAAACTCTACTCCCCAAACACATCCTAATCTGCATCAGATTGAAAATAAAGTCCGGAACTGAAAATTTGAACACCTTTAATAACGGTTTCATCCACAAAGCAATCCTAATCTTGATCAACTCACATAGGTTTGTCAGATTCAAATCAAGAAAAATCATGAAAATATATCAAGAAAATAAATATTTTTGCAATGATATGTAAGAATTTCAGCTTTTAATGTTAAAAACACTTAAAGTTCTCATTATTACTACTCTTTGTTTAATTTTTTAATTTAACTATATATAAAAAAAAAATCTAACTACTCTCCTATGCAACAATAAAATTATCAAAATTGTTCATCAAAAAATATTTCTCATATCACTAAAAATCATTAATTCACTTAATAATTTATTTACAAAAAAAAAATTATTAATATTGCATAAAAAAATTTAATTATTAATATTGCATACAAATCAGAAAAAAAAATTTAAAATTAAATATTAAGATGTATAAAATTTATAAACATCCTTCATTTAAATATTAAGATGTATAAAGTGATAGTTTGAAAGAAGTTTTGTATTACAATTTTGGAATCACGTGAAATAAAATTTTGAGATTTCTACGAAAATAATAGTTTAAAAGAAGTTCCATACTCCACTTTTGGAATCACACCAAGCAAATGATCACATCACTATGATGTAATGGAAGTTGCGTATAAATCAATCCAAAAAATTGAAAGGTTTAAATTTTTATTTATTTTTTAAAAGAGAGGACATAATTTATAAATAAAGAAAAACCAAATATACAACAGTAGTAAGATATTAATTTTTTATTAGATTTATAAGATGCAATTTGTTAGATTAAATTATTATTTTAAGTGAATTTAAATAAAATTGAAATGAATTTAATTAGATGAATTTACAATTTTGAGTTGAGTCTATCACATTTAATAATTGGTCAAGTTATTGCCATGTCGAAGGGCAAGAAGTTTCACATGGTGTTTCCATCAAGTTCCTTGTCCAACTAATCCACATATTAATAACTTAAAATTTAACATTGCTTCCTATTCAACTGATTCAAATAAAAATGAAAACTTCTAGCTGTATAGAATTAGTTATAGAATCAGATACAATATTATGGGGGAAAAAATAGTTTAAATTTTACTCACATTATTTTTACATTTTTCCTTCTCTTTTTCAAATTCTTATCCAAATTTATAATTTAAACCCAAAATATTTAAATATCACCTAATGTAAAAGAGTTGTGTCTAATCCTATAATCATGTAACAAGGTTTAAGAAAAACATATACAATTCAACAACTTTATTGAATGCCGTTGGTTGCATAGATAAGAGGTGCCAAGTGTAATTTTTTCTTTTCCTTCTAATACATTGTCAATTGTAGTTTGGAAGAGAATGAATTGAACACTTAACTCGAGTGCAATTTTAAGCCTTATAAAAAAAGATTTGACATTGGTTTTCCATATATATATATATATATTGTGTGGGTGATTTTCTGACCACACTGCCCGCTTAGTAACCAGCTGAAGAGCACCGGCAGAATAGATGGCACCTGGCTGACCTGCAATAGAAAGAGAAGATTCCGGCGGTGGTTCGTCCACCCGGGAGCACTCCGACGATCAAGTCAGTATATCTCTCAAAGATAAATCAAGTGCTAAACTCACAAGCTTGAGTATCAAAAGCATACCTTAGACCCATGGGGATGCCTATCTTTTATAGCCAATACAATCCTAGTCCCAATAGGAGCCTGGCCCTAATGGACTTAGGATTACTTCTAATCTGGGACTCCTAGTGGGATTAGGATAAACTCTCTAAGAGTCTTATCTTTACCCAAACTGAAGTCTTCTCCCAATCTAGGACTCTTATCCATATCCAGGTTGAGTTCCCTCTTCATTCTAGGACTCTTGTCCTTTATCCGCTTATCTCGGATTCCGATATCTTCGGAGATAACCTCGGCCTTGCCGAGATCACCTCGGCGTCACGACTAGGACACGTGGCACCTCGGCTGACACGTCGGCGTCACCTTGTCACGTGTTGGTACTCAGAAAATATATCCCCACAACTGCCCCCTAGGTTCTATTACCTCGGCATTCTGAGATGATGAAACCTACACTGTTCGTTCATCTGTGCCCCTCTGTCCGAGATCAAACTTGCCGACCTCAAAGTTCCCTAGACCTTACTGTCCACTTGTGTCAAGTATCAAGATTCATGCCTTCCAGGCTACTTGAGATCGTATCTCCTAGCCGAGGTTTATGGTTCCATCAATTCGTAAACTCCAGAAGCTTTGCAACTGCATATGAGCTACCATGCATACGCTCCTCAACCGTTTTTGTTCATGCGTTCATCCCTTACTGGCTTGTACGCGCTTATCAGGTTTGCGTCGTTTCTGCGTACGCTACCTGACAGGTACGTCACCTAAGGTACAATTCCTTTGTCGCCTTTTTTGAGTTTTCAACAAAGCTTTCTCTCTTTCCCTTTGTCTTCTCATTTTGCATTCTTTCATGTGCTTTCTGTGCTAAAACTTTTCTCTTTTCAAAAAATATCCCCAATCCATCATCGATCTCTTTTCAAGCTTTCTGCAACTGCTTCGTTCACACTCTCCGGTGGGTTTCCTGATTTCCAGTCACCTATTTGACTCCGGCGATCTTTATATCGGCGTTCATTTGGTAGGTTCATAAATTCTCACTTTTTTATTAAGCTCAATCTTTCATAACTCTTCTGATTTACTTTGAATCTGTTTATTTGCCATCTGTGGCCTTCTGTTCTCGTCTGTCTTCAAGTTTTTGATTTCTTATTGCTAAAATGCCTGGAACTGTTCTTGTCATATCCGCTTTTTGTTGCTAGCATCATGTCTGGTTCATTACTTTCTTGTTCTTCACATACTTACTTAGTGCCTGTGTACTTGGCTTTATTCTTTGAACTTTGTCATCTTCTTGACTCTGTTTTTTCTCTTCTTGTTTTTCTTGTTGTATTTCCAGATTCTTGCCTTCGTTTCTGTTTTCTGCATAGTCTTAGAACCGCGTCCCTTCTTGAAATTGTTGCCGAGATAATAGTAGAGAAGCTCTTCTAGCTGACTGCCAATGCTGAACCACTGTCAACCGTTTAAAGTAGATTAGTCCGACGTTCTTGCCTTAGTCCCTAGTTCTTAGGGTCTTCATCTTTGTACTTTTGTTTTCTTTGCATATGTCACCTTTTTTGCTTTTGAAAAATGTCTGTTGTTGGCCGATGTTAATATTTCCTTGCTTCTTGATTATCATTCCTTCTTCCACTGTATTTGATAGCCATGTCGGGTAATTGACTTCTCGAATGGCCCTGGTCTCCAGAAGTCTATCTACTTCTTCCTCTACTGCTTCGACGTGCATCAACGTCGGTCCTCTTGCTCGTTGGATTTACAGGTTTGGCCGACCTGTCGACGTTCAGTTGGTGGCAAGTGACCTCGAGGTCAATGCCAGTCATTTCGTAAGGTGTCCAAGCAAATACCTCAATGTTTGCTCTAAAAAAAAGCTTTCAATTCTCTTTCTTCTTCTTCGACTAAGCTTGAGCCGAGAAGAAAGAAACATTCTTCATCCCCCTCCTGGACGAGGATTTTCCTCAGTGCCTCTTCACTCTTCTCGGCTGGCTCATTGTCGACATCATCTAGGACCTCTATGTCCTCGTTTTCAATCTCTGCCTTCTCTGGTTCTCGAATGCTGCAGGTGGATTTCATTGCTGCCATGGAGCAATTCTCCGCCTGCAGTTGATCCCTTCTGACTTCTTCAATCCCATGTTCTGTTGGAAACCATAGTAGTCGATGTAACGTTGAGGGAACTGACTCCATTGTATGCAACCATGGCCTTCCCAAGATGATATTTTTATGGCGAGGGCGTGTCAATCACCATGAATTCTGTCTTGATCTTCTTCTAACTGTTCTTGCATGATTCTATACTTAGAATATTTTGCATGCCTTATGTACTTTTCCTTCTTTGTGCAATATTCTCGGGGTGACATACCTCGGTTATGCCACTTGACGTTTTACTTCGGCAAGTACTTATCCTGTAAATTGCTTACAAATTTCAACAAGGATAAACATATACTAGTTTAATCTCAACTTTGTAAACTTTTCTTAAGTTATAACAAGTGCTAAACAATGATCTACTTGTAAATTGCTACAAATTTCCACAAGTGTTAAGTAATATATATCGGCTTAATTTCAACTTGTAAATTGCTACAAATTTCAACAAGTGAAGGTAAACAATGATCTCGGCTTAACTTCAACTTGTAAATTGCTACAAATTTCAACAAGTTGAAGATAAACAATTATCTCTGCTTAACTTCAACTTGTAAATTGCTACAAATTTCAACAAGTGAAGATAAACAATTATCTCGGCTTAACTTCAACTTGTAAATTGCTACAAATTTCAACAAATGAAGATAAACAATTATCTCAGCTTAACTTCAACTTGTAAATTGCTACAAATTTCAACAAGCGTTAAGCATTACTTCGGTTTAACTTCAACTTGTAAATTGCTACAAATTTCAACAAGTGAAGATAAACAATTATCTCGGCTTAACTTCAACTTGTAAATTGCTACAAATTTCAACAAGCGTTAAGCATTACTTCGGTTTAACTTCAACTTGTAAATTGCTACAAATTTCAACAAGTGAAGATAAACAATTATCTCGGCTTAATTTCAACTCGTAAATTGCTACAAATTTCAACAAGCGAAGGTAAACAATTATCTCGTCTTAACTTCAACTTGTAAACTGCTACAAATTTCAGCAAGCGTTAAGCATTACTTCGGTTTAACTTCAACTTGTAAATTGCTACAAATTTCAACAAGTGAAGATAAACAATTATCTCGGCTTAACTTCAACTTGTAAATTGCTACAAATTTCAACAAGCGTTAAGCATTACTTCGGTTTAACTTTAACTTGTAAATTGCTACAAATTTCAACAAGTGAAGATAAACAATTATCTCGGCTTAATTTCAACTTGTAAATTGCTACAAATTTCAACAAGCGAAGGTAAACAATTATCTCGTCTTAACTTTAACTTGTAAATTGCTACAAATTTCAACAAGCGTTAAGCATCACATCGGTTTAACCAACTTGTAAATTGCAACAAATTTCAACAAGTGGTAAACGCATTCTTCTTCTCTCTACCCCCCAGTGTGAACTTAAAATCCACTTGGGTTCTCATTATACATGTATCTTTGACCTTGTCGCCGAGGTTGAATTCAAGCCGAGGTTGTCGGCCTTGGTTTCTCTATTGATCTTACTTGGCTCCAACCTGAGTTTGATTTTTGGCCTCGCATCGACGAGCCGTTTCTCTTTTCTTGTTCTGACGCCTTTGTTCCCGACATGTCCTCCTCTGCCCTAGCATACTTCTCAATTCTGGCCAACTCTAGTCTGATCTTGTGTGTTTCCTTTTTATCTTCTGGGATCTGAGATCTACTCATTGTGCTCTTCTCTTTTCGAACTTAAGTGCCGAGATCTTGTCTGCTAGAATCTTGGATCTGCTCACTTAGGTTGAGCTCTTCTCTTCTCGGACCTACTCATCTAGGCCGAGATCATGTCTTCTAGGATCCGGGATCTAGAATTCAGGATCTGCTCACTTAGGTTGAGCTCTCGTCTTCTCGGGCCTACATGTTTAGGCTGAGATCATATTTTCTCGGATCCGGGATCCAGGATCTGGAATCTGAGGTCTGCTCACTCAGGATGAGTTCTTCTATACTTGAATGTTATCTCCTTGGGAGCGCTCATGCCCCCTGTCTTTGCATCCCTTCTGGAAGGGTCTTCGTTTCTTCGCAACTATCTATCCTTCCATACCTGGAGGTCATCTTCGTTCTAGTATCTGCTTCGATCTGTTGTCTTTGGTGCGTCATCTTCCTGGCCGGCGTCTTTCACTCTATGACTCTGGTTACGAGTTTCTTCGTTGTAGTTGTCTTCTTCGACGCCAAGGTCAATATGTTTCCCACTCTCAGTAGGGGTGTCGTCCCCAACCTTCTCTTTCGGTTTGTCGTTGGCCATCTGTTCTCCTTTCCTTCCCACAGGCGGCGCCATATTGTGTAAGTGATTTTCTGACCACACTGCCCGCTTAGTAACCAGTTGGAGAGCACCGGCAGAATAGATGGCACCTGGCTGACCTGCAACAGAAAGAGAAGATTCCGGCGGTGGTTCGTCTACCCGGGGGCACTCCGACGATCAAGTCAGTACATCTCTCAAAGATAAATCAAGTGCTAAACTCACAAGCTTGAGTATAAAAGCATACCTTAGACCCATGTGGGTGCCTCTCTTTTATAGCCAATACAATCCTAGTCCCAATAGGAGCCTGGCCCTAATGGACTTAGGATTACTGCTAATCTGGGACTCCCAGTGGGATTAGGATAAACTCTTTAAGAGTCTTATCTTTACTCAAACTGAAGTCTTCTCCCAATCTAGGACTCTTATCCATATCCAGGTTGAGTTCCCTCTTCATTCTAGGACTCTTGTCCTTTATCCGCTTATCTCGGATTCCGATATCTTCGGAGATAACCTCGGCCTTGCTGAGATCACCTCGACGTCACGACCAGGACACGTGGCACCTCGGCTGACACGTCGGCGTCACCTTGCCACGTGTTGGTACTCAGAAAATATATCCCCACATATATATATATATATATTGAGAAAATTGGTGAAAGTCCATCCCAAAGGGGTATTGTGGGAGCCAGAAAATTATAGGTACTAGTTTATTGGGCCTAACCCAAACAAAGCCTACAATGGGTCCAATCCAAACAAATATTACACCCCCATCTATATAAAGGAGGGGCCATCCCAAGTGGAAGGTATGTTCTCACATCTCTCTACAAAACACACACCCCTTCAAATGCATATACTATTTCTTCCTTGATTCAATGACTGACTTCATCATCGGAGAGTCCCCGGCCGGCAACCCCGGTTGGGTGGCACCGACTATATTCATCATTGCAGATCTATAGGGGTGAAGCTCTTCTCTTCGTTAGATCTCCACAACATCCATGTGAGAGGATATTTTATGGTCTCACAGGTATAAATCATTAAATTCAAAGTAAAATCTTCATCATCATCATCATCATCATCATCATTCCAATTCCATAAAAGTCAATATCATTTTCATTTCCTCTTTACTAAATCAAAATATTCACATTTTAGGGCAAAATTCCCTTTATTTATAAATCAACGAATTTGTTAGATTATATTTTAGTGATTGTCCAAATTATTATGGGGTGTGCAGTTAAGTAGTGTGTAATGTTTTAGAGGTGGGATAGTTTTGGTATTACGTTGGGTCCTAGAAATTTTATCAATGTTTAAATTTTATTAACGCGGATTCAAACAAATGGAATTCCATAAAAAAAATAAAAATAAAAATAAAATAAAAAGTAGGGACTGTAAACGCCATCCTAATCAATATAATACTAATATACTAGTTTTCTCCATTATTCACATTATGGAGTGTGAAATGCTCATTGGAAAAAAAAATCCAATGATCATATTTAAATAATTTTTTCATATTTATTTATTTTTAAAAAATGAATGACAGCTGTTTTTTAAGATAAATATAAAGAAATTATATGATTATAATTATCAAGTCAATTTAAAATTTAAAAAGTGTTAACTAAATATAACTTAATAGATAAACCACCCAAATAATTAAAATTAGATCCGTAAACATCACATATTCAAATAACATTCTCCAGTATAAAAAGAAGACTAAAGAGGATCTTTCCACCGTATGAAGAGGATCTTTCCAAATGTGTTTTACATGTCATATCTTGCTCAATGCCGGCCTTATTGGTGAAGTGCTCCTTGATGAGTGAAGCACGTTTTGGTTAATAACAAAACTATATATATCAATTGATATATTAATTAGTATATTAATAGATGATTTGATATAATTTTAGAGGTTTTAAGTCTTCATGGTTTGTATAATGGATGAAATTTATAATTTTAAAATGACAATGTCTTAGTATACGTTGATATACTAATTGATATATTAATTGGTGTATGTAATACCACCGGTTAGTTAACTCGGTAGACCAACGTTGTTAAAATCGAATCATTGTGAGAGGCCCTTGGATTGAATCATAAAAATTATATTGAGAATTGTAAGATTTTACTTTCAGTGTAAAATAAAACAAAAATTTATCAATAATAATAATATATGTTAAATAATTGAAAATTTTACCCATAAATCACATATGAGAGAATGTTAATCCATTTAATATTAAGAGTTTTCTTATGAACTAATTAGTTGTTTTTGTTTTAGAAAGCAATATTTATTTGATTTAGTGACATTTGAGTTTAAGGAAATGTCCTTTTGTGATTCATTTATCAAATTATTTGATTCGTTTTTGGGATGAGAATGGAAAGATGAGGTGTAAAAGATTCTTTTTGGAGGGATTGGTGAGTGAAGTATTAACTGTCGAGTGTTGAAAAATCATCTTTGGCGACTAAAATTTTAAGTCGCCAAAAGTCCATTTTTAGTCGCCAAAAGTCGACTTTTTAGTTTCCCTGACTAAAATTTTTAGTCGCCACTTTTGTCACGAATACATGGTTGCCGGAGGTATTGGCGACTAAAACTTTTTTAGTCGGCAAAAAACAGGTCTTTAGCGACCAAAGTTTTAGTCGTCCATAGTGATTTACACTTTTGAAAATCATACATTTAGCGACTAATCCTTTAGTCGCCAATACTCATTGAATCGCCGACTAAACCGTTTAGTTGCCAAAATAAAGACTTTTGGCGACTAATAATTTTAGTCGCCAAAGGTGCTTCCGTGAAAAAAAAAAATTACCAATTTTTTTGCTTTTTCTAAGATTCGAACCACCAACCTATCCTACATTCTAAACCTTTAGCAACACACTCCCTCCACTACACCGCTACAACACCACATGAGTATGTATGCAATATATATTATTTATATAGTATATTGACCCGTATTAATATAAAACTATATATATAAATATAATTATTTTTATTCAATATAATTTATGTAAAAAATAAATTATTTACTAAAAAAAATTGAGGTCACTTTTGGCGACTAAATCCATTATTTAGTCGCCAATTCTGTAATTTTGGGCTACTAATTATTTTTTAGTCGCTAAAAAAATAAGTTCCGCTTAAAAATAAACAGTTTGGACGACTAAACCTGTTTTTAGTCACCAAAAATGTTCCCTTTTGGCTACTAAACTGAATTTTAGTCGCCAATTGCCTATTTTTAGCTACTAAATTTTTTTTAGTAGCCAAAAAGCTTCACTTTCAGTGACCAAACTGTTTTTAGTTGCCAAAACACGTATAATCGGCGACCAAACTATTTTTTAGTCGCCAAAACCTATACTTTTGGCTACTAAAAAACCTTTAGTCGGTAAAACCCATATAATCGGCGACTAAATTGATTTTTAGTCGCCAATAACTATACATTTGGCTACTAATTCCATTTTAGTCGCCGAAAATGGCACTTTCAGCAACGAAAATAATTTTTTTAGTCGCCATTTCTGCATTTTCTTGTAGTGATTTCTATTAGTGTGATTTTCTGATGTTACATTGGAGTGTTATATTAGAGTGCTATGTTTAGAAAAAGTATATTAATGAGTTTTTTGTGTGTTATATTGATTGAAGTGTTATGTTTGGAAACAAAAAATACATTAATGAGATTTTTAATGCTGTAGGAGTTTGATAATTGGGAAACGAGTAAATAGGTTGTGATTTTTGTTCTAGATTTAGGATTTTTTTTGGTTGATGTAGAGGCTTGATCTCTCCTGCTAAATAATAAATATATTGATGGAGATTTGAAGTATTTTACCTTCAACTTATAAACAGAGTTAATTCCACAAGGTATTCCGTTAGCGAACCTTCAACCAGCGTGGAAGCGACGAAGAACTAGAAGCTTGTTTTATTGAGAGATTCTCTGAGAGTAGTGGATTTGGGACAAGGTTTTCCCCTTCTCTCTTTCATTCTTCTTCTGATTTGGGTATAATTTGCAAAGAATCAATTATATAGTTTTCGTTCTGCTCAACTTTCTGATTTCAATACAGTATACATTGTGAATGTATGTTTTGATTTCATTATAATTTGTATATATTGATTACAATTTCAATTTGTATAGTGCTTTTCATTACAAGTTAGATTTGAATTTGATTTTCTCTGTGATTAAATATTTTCAAAGTTCCCTGTATGTTTCATAATCTTTGTGATGTTGATTGATTGTGATTTGAATGGTAAGGTTAGCCTTTGAAGAAGCAAGAGGAACAGTTCAGAATATTTATGAATTTGATATTGACAAGTCTGATGGTTGTGCTATGCTTTAGTTTATTTAAAGTTTTTCTCTAAAGCACTTTGAACTACTGGTATTAACAATCCACTTCCTAAAAGTTATTAAAATCTGCTATATATAAGCTTGGATATGGTCAAACTACCCGTCTCACAAAATAGAAAATTTATTTACTATTTTTTTAAACTATTGGATCCTGATTCATTATTGTCGTGCTATTTACTTTTATCACATCTTAAATTTTATTTGTGGATTTTGTTTTTATGAAAACAAAACCAATTGAAATATTGTTTGGCAATATGTATAAAGAATCACAAGATAACTGTTAGTCCTTGCAAGTTAAGCTTTGTAGATATTTGATTTATCTTTAATTTTAACTAGTTTCTCTTATATACAACATTCATATAAAAAAGGGCCTAAAGAATTGGAAAAAAGGCTTTTGGAGCAGGGACATGGGATTCCTTACCTAGCTGAAAACTAGAGGGAGGGTGGTATAGGAGCATTTTGTGGTTTACAAAGCAAAAAGGTCCTAAGTTTGCTTCTCTCATGAATGCTAAAAGCAATTTATTTTTTGTCTTGTTTTATATTGAAGCGTGAACCATACTAGTCCCACACAACTTGATGACTTCATGATCATTTAATAGTTCAAGTCTCTTCTGGGGAGTATAATGAACTTATCATTTTTTGCCACACAAATGAGTACAATTTTGCCTCATTTTAAGACAAGGTGAAACACCAATGTGGGAGGGTAAGACAAGCTGAAAATTTGGTAGCAAATGAAAACAAACCCTAAAACTGACATCATTTTATAAAGGATTCAACAACTATGTAATATAATGATAATATTTCTGAAATTTCACTTGGATACAATTATGATTTTGTTTATGAACTCATAAGCTAGCAATTGCATTTAAAAAGTAGTGATGTGTTTCATATTTGATTATTGTTGAAAGTTTGAAACCTTTTGTAGCAAATATAGGAGAGAAATGAAATGCCTATTTATTTATATTCTTTTTCAATATTTTTGTTGAGCCTACCGAGCCTACTGCATATTGAGAAAAACATATTTCCTATGTACAATTGGTAATGGTAGTTAGTTGGACTTTTATGTTGCTTTAGGTATCGAGAGGGAAATCACCACCTTGCAATTGGAAGTATGTTAAAGAGTTTATAGGTAATGTTTCTATTGTAAGTTTTGGTGTTTCATCTAATTATAAATTATTTGTTTAAACATAACAAACAATAGATCAAATAGAACATCAATATGCAATATATCTTCTCAAGTTAAATTTCAAGAGTAGATATAAGGATCCACACAAATAGATGTAATCAGCCTTAAGTTTTTACTGTCCAAACAAAAGAGCCTTTGCTCTACTGCTACTGCTGCTGCTGCTGTTTTTTTTTTTTTTTTTTTTGATCAGCAAAACAAAGAAACTATATTGATGTAAAGCATAGTACAAAGTACAAAACAAAATACATCAACAAAGAAAGACAAGTGCAAAAGCATCACAATGGACTAAATCATCCCAACTAGGTTGGCACAAAAAAGCTCATCCTATCATTTGCTAGCACCCCCAGAGTTGGTGAGCAACTAACCAAAGAAACAAAAAAAACAAAAACAGCCACCAACAGACACCTACAGCCCACTAGCAGGAGCAGTAGAGCAGAGAAGCAGAGCACCAAACCAGGTCTCCCCCCAAACATTAGTGCAACAGTGCAGACTCATCACAGTGCATCAATGCAAAACAAGACCATTCCACATTCATTATCAGAAAAACAAACAAGCCCTCAGTCCAAATTATCAATTCATTCCCCAATCCAGAACTAACATCCATTGCATCAATTCAAATACCAGAATCAGATCAGCCATCAATTCATATATTCACTACAATAAGCTAGATCATTAATGCTGCTACATAACCAGATCATTCACAGAAGCTGCATAACCAGAACATCATTTCATTCCCCTTACACACACAACTACCAGGCCTGAGACTAGATCATTCACAGAAGCTGCATATTATAAACCAGATCTCATTTTCACAATGTCATATAGAGCATCAAAGTCAACACACTAGCCCTTGAAACTCTGCAACCGAGAGGTGTGGTTTCAATCTTACCACTACACTTTCATACCACCATCCATTTGCACCTTTCTGTACCTTAATAGTACGGACTAAGTTGGGTTGAGGGCCCCTGCCTCTAACCACATCGGCATAAGACTTTCTCCCCTGATAAGGAGCCCTTACAGTGTGATGTCCATCGTTTTCCCTCAACTGCTGTACTAGTTGTCGGATACTTTGATTTTTATCATGTACCTTGCTGAACTCAGCCATTTTAACCTTCAGTGCTTTGTCATCACACCAAAGTCCATTAGCTTTCTGCAGAGCCATATCTGCTGCTACCGAGTAACCATACTTGATAAATCCAAATCTGGATCCTGTAGATTTTCTCCTCTTGTTCGGAATGTACGCATCCAGCACCACACCAAAATTTGATAAGAGTTGAAAAAGCCCTTTCGCCCCCATCGATGTTGGTAAGTTGTCCACAAACACCGAATAAATGGTACTCCCCCTTCAAGCTCCCTCTGCTTGACAACCATGCTTTCGAACCACTGGTTGCCAGCCTCCAATCCCATTCGTACTCATTTGCCCCCTCATTACTTGATCGTATACCCAACCTTGAACCTGAAACTTTATGGATGCAATGTCACATTTGGTGCACTAATGACTGTTGCTGCTATTATGGTCTAATAGTTTGGGGCAGGTGATCATTTGCTCTGCTACTGCTGAGGGTCCTCTCTCTATTTTGGTTTGATCACTTCTATTTTGGTTTGTTTTTTATTTTGAAGGAAGGCATTTGGGGGCGAAAATTGGAAACAGCCTCCAAACAGCCCCGAGATCATCACGTTCACCTTGGACTAGATTAAACAAATTTGTGAGAGGAAGTGGCGCATTGATAGGACACACGGTTAGAGATTTAGACAAGAAAATGTGAGAAAAAAAGGCGAAACAGGGCCGTTTGGGGGCAAAAATTGGAAACAGGCCCAAATAGTCACGAGATCATAACAATCACCTCGGCCTAGATTAAACAAACTTGTAAGAGCAAGCAGCGCATCGATAGGACACACGGTTGGAGATTTAGAAAATAAAATGCGAGAGAAAAAAGGCGAAAACGGGCCGTTTGGGGGCGGAAATTGGAAACAGCCCCCAAACAGTTCCGAGATCATCATGGTCATCTCAGCCTAGATTAAACAAAATTGTGAGAGCAAACAGCCCATTGCTAGGAAGTACAGTTAGAGAATTAAAGAAAAAAATGTAAGGAAAAAAGGCTAAAAGTGTCATTTTAATTGCTACCTTTACTTGTTCTTGTTACTTTTACTTTCCATGGAACTTTTTATTTTTTTGTCCAATTTTACAATCATTTGATGTGCAAATATTTTCATAAAAACATTTCTTGACATTTTTTTATCTTTTTCTTTTGTACAGATGGATGAACTCATGCAACAAACTAAATTGTATAAGACTAGTTGGCACTTGTTATATTTTTTAAAGGATTATATATTTTTGGATAGATGTGTGTGGAGAATATTTGGGTAGACTACTAGTTATATTTATGGATAGATGCGCATGGATAAAAATTTAAAACATAACATATAGACTACTAGTGATGTTTTAAATTTTATACTAGATGGATGTTGACATGGGTAGGCCTACGAGGCATACGGCCCACAGCAAACCACCCCGAACCCATCGCTTAGGACCAATATCATAACCCGGTTGGCAAAGCCCAGGACAGCTGGAGGCCATCTAGACATGGGGGGCCAATGGCATTCGGGCACGTGGCAGGTAGAACACGGGCCACATCAGCAGGCAAAGATCTGCAGAGTTATTACCATAACACATCACCATTAATGCATCCCATCACAGCATTTATTATGACAACACCTCCCCGTCGGAACAGAGCCCCCTCGCCCTGAACAAGGTAAGCTACAGCACAGGCTTTCGGCGGAAGGAGGCACATCACGAGGGACACTGAAATGATTACCAAAGGATATAAGCAAGAATAGGAAGACAAGAGAAAGGTTAAGTTTTCTATCTCTCCATCTCTCTCTCTCTACATTTTCTTCTTCCTCTACTAATTCTCACGCCGGAGAGTTCACTGGGGGACTGCCCCGTTCCCCTTTGGACTTGCATGCAGGTCATTTGACGGAATCACCACCCCAAACCGGAACTTGAAGAGCCTGGACCAGCCCGACCCATCCACCCGGGACGGATAGTATCATCAGTTGGCTCTGTCTGTGGGAACTTGTGGTTTATCCGTGCGCTAGTTGTGTTCGCTATCGCCGGAGCCCTCCTTTCTCACTATTACCTTTTTTCTCTCACCCGTCCAGGTGTATGGTCACGACTAGGTCCATGGCCTCCCACCATAATACCACCGATCATCAAACAGACCCTTCCCATCCAAACAACCCACCACAGTACATCATCGAACTTACTAACAGTATTAACCGCATGGCCGAGCAAAACCAGGCCCTGATCAATGCTTTGCTCCAAAGAAACCTCCCTGCTCCACCTCCAGACATTCCACCCAACCAAGAAAGAACCTCGGACCACACTGCTCCACAACCCCCTCCCCCCAACCTCCCCAACCCAGAAGGTTTACAACCCCCTCTTCCTCCAAATATGAGCCTACCACCCCCGTCTCCACGCCCACCGGTCATGCCACTAGCCCCTGAGGGGGAAGCCAGCAGTGTCCAGCCCCCATTGACCGACCATGGCGACAACATTCCCCTCTGGGACGCAGAACTCCGAGCCATGAAACTCCAACTACAAGGGGTCATCCAGAACATCCAGCACAAGCCCTCAGCCACCGCCGACTCGCCTTTTGTTGCCTCCATCCGCGACAAACCGTTGCCTGCCAAGTTCAAAATGCCTACCATTGACTCCTTCGATGGCACGACGGACCCAGTCAACCATCTGGAAACCTACCGCACCCTCATGATCCTCCATGCTTTCCCTGACGAGATCATGTGCCGAGCCTTTCCAGTGACACTAAAGGGATCAGCTCGATTGTGGTTTAGCCAGTTACCGGTGGACTCCGTCTCTACCTTCCAACACCTCAGTGACTCTTTCCTGAGCCACTTCATCGGGGTCCAGCGTCAGAGACGCCTAGCCACCCAACTCCTAAACATTCGTCAGACCGAGGGGGAGTCGCTCCGCAGCTTCGTCACCCGCTTCAACACCGAGGCCCTTCAAGTAGCGGAGAATGACGACAAGGTCATCCACACCGCCTTCATGGCCGGCCTGCGGTCGTCGGATTTCCTTTTCTCCCTCTCCAAAAACCCTCCCACCACCATGGCAGCCCTACTCTCCAAAGCCCAGAAATACATGAATGCTGAAGATTCCCTGGCCGCTCGGCAAGAGCCCACCCCTAAAAATCCGATCCCTAGAGACAAGAGGAAAGACCCCGAAAACAGAGCCGCCCAGTATAATAGCCAAACACCCCACTATAATGACCGACCCCCCCGTGCCGACCGATTGACTCCGACCCGACCGCCCGGTCGGTTTGAGCGATACACACCTCTCAACTCCCCCATGGAGCACGTCCTCAATCAGATCCAGCGGGACTACCCCCTCAAGTGGCCCCTACCTTCACGAAACCCTTCCACTCGAAAAGATCAGTCCAAATACTGCCGTTTCCACCAAGACCATGGTCATACCACCGACGAGTGTATTAACCTCAAAGATCAGATCGAGACCTTCATACGCCAGGGCCGCTTCAGACGATTCACAGACACCCGCTCTCTACAGAGGCAAAGAACCGACCTCACCAGGAACAATCGCCGACAAACACCACCCCGCAATCAAGCCCCACTTAACCAAGGCAACGATCACCCATCGCCACAGCCTCGGCCTCCTGGTAATCCCCCTCCACCAGTCGGAGAAATTCGAGTTATTTCAGGCGGCCTTGCTTGCGGGGGACCATCCCGCTCGGCTCAGAAGGCAGAACTCAGAAAAATCAGGCAGGGCTCAGACAAAGCAGTGGCGACGGTGGACCGACCCCCCAAACAGTCAAAACAATGGATCGAACCTATCACCTTCACCGACACTGATTGTGCAGGAGTCCGCTACCCACATGATGACCCTCTTGTCATTTCCGCCATCCTCTCCAGCTACAAAGTCAGACGAGTCCTCATAGACAACGGCAGCTCTTCAGACATTATCTTCCTCAATTGCTTCCGTCAATTCAAGATTGGGGAAGAAAGCTTGTCTCCTCTCCAAACCCCTCTGGTCGGCTTCACCGGCGACCGTGTGACCTCCATCGGCTCCATCGATCTACCTATCACCATCGGCGAGCACCCGCGACAGACCACTAAGTTACTCACCTTTCTTGTGGTCGACTGCCCCTCAGCTTACAACATCATCCTTGGCCGCACAGCCCTCAACGCCTTCCAAGCCATCACATCTACATATCATCTTGCCATCAAATTTCCCACCGATCTCGGTGTCGAAACTGTTAAAGGAGAACAGACCGTGGCCAGGGAGTGTTATGTCGCCTCACTCAAAGAAGTCAAGCTAAAAGAGGCCATGATCATCGAAGGGCTTGACGTCCGAGACGAGGACGAGCTGGTCAGAGGTGAACCTGTAGAGGAACTTGTTGAAGTTAACATTGATCCCACCAACCCAATCAAAACTGCCAAGATTGGCAGCCAATTACCTTCCCAAGCCAAGGCCGACCTTACTGCTCTCCTGACCGAGCACAGAGATGTATTCGCATGGACCCATTCTGACATGCCAGGCATCGACCCCTCCTTCATAACCCATCACCTCAGCATCGAACCCCACTTTCGACCCCACCGCCAGAAGCAACGCATTTTCCATCCGGAGCGCAACACTCTTATTGCCGCCGAAGTTGACAGACTCCTCGAGGCCCAGTTCATAAAAAATGTGGACTATTCTAGGTGGTTGTCCAACGTGATCCTCGTCCGCAAACACAATGGCAAATGGCGGCTCTGTGTCGACTACTCTGACCTGAACCGAGCTTGTCCCAAAGACAGCTACCCACTTCCCTGCATAGATCTGCTGGTCGACGCCATGGCCGGTCATCAAATGCTCAGCTTCATGGATGCCTTCTCTGGGTACAACCAAATCCTGATGCACACATCTGATCGGGAGCACACATCGTTTATTACCGACCGAGGTACCTACCACTACTGTGTAATGCCGTTCGGATTGAAGAATGCTGGGGCCACTTATCAGCGGCTGGTTAACGCCGTTTTCCAACACCAAATAGGTCGGAATATGGAAGTCTACGTCAACGACATGCTAGTCAAAAGCAAATACTCCTCCGATCACCTCACTGATTTACGTGAGACCTTTGCCACCTTGCGCAAGTACCAGATGAAGCTCAACCCAGAGAAGTGCGCCTTCAGCGTAGGGTCTGGCAAATTTTTGGGCTTTATGGTCAGTCAGTGCGGCATCGAAGCTAACCCCGAGAAGATCAAGGCCTTGGTTGAGATGCAGTCGCCTAGGACGGTCAAAGAGGTTCAGAGACTCACCGGCCGAGTGGCGGCCCTCAACCGCTTCATTTCCCGTGCGACAGATAAGTGCTTACCCTTCTTCAAAGTTCTTCGGCAGACTTTTGAGTGGACAGCTGAATCCGAGGAGGCCTTCCAACAGTTAAAGCAATGCATGGCCAACCCCCCCTTCTCTCCCAAGCAATCACGGGCGAACCCCTCTTCCTCTACCTAGCAGTATCGGGAACCGCAGTCAGTGCAGCTCTCCTCAGAGAAGATGGCTCAATCCAACGGCCGGTCTATTACATCAGTCGGGCACTCAGGGGCGCGGAACAGAACTATCCCTTGCTGGAAAAACTGTCCCTGGCCTTGGTCATTGCCTCCAGACGACTCCGCCCATACTTCCAAGCCCACTCCATAGTGGTCCTCACCGACCAGCCCCTGAAGAAGGTCATGCAGCAACCAGAACTCTCAGGTAGACTGATGCAGTGGTCCGTAGAACTCAGCCAGTTCGACATCTCTTACCGCCCTCGGACAGCAATCAAGGGGCAGGCTATAGCCGACTTCATCATGGAATTCACCAAACCGACCCCGACCACTACACCTCCGCCCCCACCAACTCCAACAGAGCTAGAAGATCCTCATTCGTGGACTCTCAATATCGACGGTTCGTCCCGAAGAGAAGGAAATGGTGCCGGCCTCATCCTCACCTCCCCTGAGGGTGGCTACTTCAAATGTGCCCTCCGTTTCTTGTTTGAAGCAAGCAACAATGAAGCCGAGTATGAGGCATTAATAGCAGGACTCCACCTTGCCAAGGACATAGGGGTTAGCCACCTCCGAGTATTCAGCGACTCCCAACTCGTCGTCGGTCAGATGACGGGGGACTTTGATGCCAAGGAAGACACGATGCGAGCTTACAGGAACCTGGCACTCCCCTTTACTCGCCTCTTCAATACCTTCCACATCAGGCACATTCCTCGGGCGAAAAACTCCAAAGCAGATGAGATGGCTCAGTTGGCCTCTGCTAACCATCCTACTCTCAGCCATGATGTCCGCGTCGAATATCTACACCACCCAGCCATTTCACCCGATCCGCAAGCTATACAATACATACAAAACGAACCCATCCCTTGGGCATCCGACATTCTCCTATTCTTGACCACAGGAGCACTCCCAGATGACCAGCAGCAGGCTGCCAAAGTCCGATCCCGAGCGTCCAATTACGTCATTGTCGACGGTATATTGTACAAGCGCGATTTCTCCCGGCCATATCTACGGTGCCTCAATCCAGCTCAAGCAACTTATGTAATGCAGGAGATCCATGAGGGAATTTGTGGTAATCACTCAGGTGGCAGGTCCCTTGCCCAGAAGATACTCCGTACTGGGTATTTTTGGCCAACTCTTAATCAGGATGCGACCGACTTCGTGCTCAAATGCGATAAATGTCAACGCTTTGCCAACATCCTCCATGCTCCTCCTACAGAGTTAATCACACTCTGCAGCCCTTATCCGTTTGCCAAGTGGGGAATCGACCTGGTTGGTCCACTTCCCACCGATCGAGGCCAGACCAAGTTCGCGATTGTCACCATTGATTACTTCACCAAGTGGGTCGAGGCTGAACCCCTTGCCACAATCACCAAGCGGAACACCGCCAGGTTTATCTGGCAATCGATCATTTGCCGATTTGGCATCCCTCAAGCCATCATCTCTGACAATGGCAAACAATTCGATAACGCGAAGTATAGAAAATTTTGTGCAGATCTCCAGATTCAACTATGCTTCTCTTCCCCCGGTCACCCCCAAGTAAACGGCCAAGTTGAGGTCACCAACCGTTTCCTTCTGAAGATCATCAAAACTAAACTCGAAGCTGCTAAAGGCCTTTGGGCTGAGGAACTACCAAACGTACTCAGGGCTAACCGAACCACTGCTCGCACTCCCACTAGTGAAACCCCTTTTCGCTTAACATATGGCGCTGAGGCGGTTATTCCGGTAAAAGTCGGTTTGCCCACTCCCAGGGTTTTACAGCCGGATCTGGCCGCAGCCGAAGAACTCCATCGAACAGACTTGGACCTCGTCGAAGAGCTCAGAGACCGCTGCTGTCAGATTGGCTTCATACCAGCAGAAAATGAGAACACACTACAACCGCCGAGTTCGACCACGAGAGTTCTCCGTAGGGGATCTTGTCTTACGAGAAGTGACTCTCGCCACAAAGAACCCAACCGAGGGCAAACTGGCAGCCAAATGGGAGGGACCCTACGTTGTGAAAGCCCGACCACGACCAGGCACTTACCGACTTCAAGACATGGAAGGCCGAGACCTGCCCTACCCCTGGAATGCGGAACATTTGAAGCGTTACTACCAATAAGTTCATACTTTTGTATTGTCGATATTGTTGTATTTTCCTTTTATACATAATGCAAATTCCGACTGGTGACCTCGGCTTTCATAATTCAACTGTCTCTATGTCACTCCCATAACTTTTTCACTTGCAGCATCTCCACAGCCTCGGCCAGACCGAGCACTTCAAAAGCCTCGGCCAGACTGAGCACTTCAAAAACCTCGGCCAAACCGAGCACTTCAAAAGTCTCGGCCAGACCGAGCACTTCAAAAGCCTCGGCCAGACCGAGCACTTCAAAAGCCTCCGCCAGACCGAGCACTTCAAAAGCCTCAGCCAGACTGAGCACTTTAAAGCCTCGGCCAAACCGAGCACTTCAAAGCCAAGCCGAACCACATTTTTAACACTTAGTCACATTTTGACGCTTTTTCACAATTCCAGGACCACGTTTTTACCTTGTTAAATTCCAAACATGCCCTCACGTATTTCATTTACTAATCAGATTATTTGCCGTCTCACCCAATTTACAATTAACTGTTTAGTTAAAATTTCCAACTAACTGTTTAGTCTTCGTCCGTGCTTAATATTATATTCTATAATTTCCTACTCCAATTTTTCAATCAAACACTATCATCCTTTCAATTTTCATACAACTCCAATCACACTCCGCAGGGAGGAACTTTTAACTTTAACTTTACACGATATTTTTATTGACCCAATCTTTTTGACCAGTCTTTATAACAACACTTCATTCATTTTGGCAACATAAACAAAATAAACAAAATAACCAAAATTCAACTGGCAACATAAACAAAGTAACCTTTGTGTTCACAAGTTCACTACAAATAAATTCTTAATACATTCATTCATTCACTCCTTCCTTTACATTGTGTTCACAAGTTCATTACAAAAAAAAAAAAAAAAAAAAAAAAAACAAAACACACAAACACAGAGCATGCCCAGTTCTTCTTCTCCCTGGCTACTCCTCCTCACTAGACGCCAGATCTTCTTCTTCAATGCCTTCGTCCAGGGGGTTCTGGGCCACATCATCTTCACCTATCGTCACACTACTAAGGTCCAAGTGTGGGAACAGCTCTTCAGCTCTGCGCTTGAACATCTTCCAACCGCTGTCCCAGAACTCGGCCATTTCGTGCTTGTAGAAGTCTGACTGCTGGAAGCTTTCAATCACCTCTGCCTCTGTCCTTCCTCCAGCAGTCTTCCTTGATGGGCCCACCCCCCCAGACTCTTGCCCAACCACACTCCTGGCGACAGCGGCGTCTACCACCATCTGAAATTCGGGGGACCCTTTATATTGCTCCACTGCTGCGACGCACAGATCAGGGTAGGCCGCCCTCTTAGACGCCGCCTTCGCCCTCTCCTCGTCCAGCTCCCTTTGCAGGGCCCCCCTTTCAGCAGCCGCCATCGCCCTCTCCTCTTCCACCCCTTTCTTCAGTCTCTCCAGCTCCGCCACCGCCTTCGCCTTCTCTATCTCCCACTCCCTCAGAAGCCTCCCCTTCTCCTCCTCTGCTCTGGCACGCTCCTCCCCCAACCCCTTCAACAGATCCCCAATCCTGGAATCTGCTTCATCCTTTTGCCTGACCAGCTCTTCATTGCTGGTCATGGCCTCTTCATGCCGCTCGACCGCCACGGCGCAAGCCCTTTCAGACTCTTCCAGCTTTTTCTGTTCACCAGCCAGTTGGAACTCGAGTGACACGACCTTACGGCGTGTGTCCTCCAGCTCTAACTTGACTGCTGGCAGATCGGCATGGGCAGTCTTCCAGTCGGCACTGTCCTTCGTCAATTTGGCCAACTGGGCCTTGGCCTCCTCAGCCTTTAACTTGGCAGCCCCTGCCTTCCTAAGGAGGGCCCCTGCCAAGGTAGTTACCTCCATTTGGGCGGAGCATAACCCCCTCAGCAGGTCAGCCTCATTATATCCTGATGTCGCGCGCAGAGCTGTCTCTTCCACAATCTTCACCAGGCGGCCTGCCCCCGCCCTGGCTGGGCCTTCTTCTCCCTCCAACCTTCCAGCTACCGCGCGCGCATGATAGATCCCCGTCGCCAGACGAACCCCTCCCGCCTGGGGGACAGGCCCCTTCTGGACCTGTTCCCTTCCGCTCGGCACTGCCTCAGTCAGCCCAGCCTCTACTTGCACTGCTGGAGCAATCTCCACAGCCTCCACCGTTGGGCTGATCTCCACCACCTCTGGGGCGTCCTTAGCCACAGGGACCTCCACCTCAGTTGGGGCCACCTAAGCCCTCTTGGCCCCAGACTCATCTGCGACCTCCTCTGGGGCACTCCTCTTCTTCTTCTTCTTCTTTAGAGCCTCCCCCTCTCTTCTAACCTGCTCTTTTACAGGGTCTACAGGAGGCAGCCGCGGCTCAAAACTGCTTAAGTCCTTTTCCCCCAACGGCCTTGGGCGTGGGTGGATTCTCTCCCGCGCGATCGGTTGAGGCGGTCGGTCCCTTTGCGCTTCCTTCAACTTCGTGGCCTTGGCCAGAACGGCCCGATCCTCCACCTCCTGAGCTTTTCTCCTCGCCTCCAATTTTGCCCGGCCAAAGTCTCCGCCCTTCGGCTGCGGTCCCAGCCCCGCCTCAAACAATGCAGACGGTTGGACAAGCTCGTCCCATTTGGCCTTCTCTCTCTCTTTCCACTCCTTCACTCTCTTCACCCTCTCCTCCGCCACCGTCCCCAGTCTCGACTCCATCGACCTGGTTGGCACCTTCCAGATGGTGCGCATCCCCACTCCCCCAGTAGCAGACACGAAGAACCACCGTGGCCGCCACCCCTTGATCGACGTAGGCAGCCCCGCCACCAATCCCCTCCCCATCGCCGCTTGTAGGGTGACCCAAGTTTCCTGCTGGCCCGACGCCTTGTAACACGAGAAGAACTCGTCTACCGTCATGGCCTCCCCTCCATTCGCCTTAGGCCACGCACTCGCACAGACCAGCAGAATCTTCCATGCATTGGGCATCAATTGCCCCGGCGCTACCTCCAGGCGATTCAGCACGTCCACCACCACTTGCGGCAGTGGCAACCTCAGCCCCCCTTTTAGCGCCTCCTCGTACTGGGAAAACTCCCCTGGCCTCGCAGTAGACGGCCTTTCCCTTGATGTTGGCAGCAGTAACTCTACCTCCGCCGGAATCTGGTATCGTTCCCTGATAACCTCCAAATCCGCCGTGAGTGTGGATCTGTCCGCCTTAGTGTGCCACTGATCTGGCTCTACCTGGCTTAGTGGCTTAGGAGCCAATATCAGGGCCGACGCCTGCGATCCCCCCACCTCCGCCCCCACCACCCGTGTCTCCGTCCTGTATCGCGCTGCTAACTCCTCCGCATCATCATCCCCCAGCGGGTCCACCCTCACATTCACTACTTCTTCATGTGCCATTTCTAGGGTTTGCTTGCAACTCACTTCTGACGCAGGAACAAGGAAGTTGAGAGAATGCTACACAGGTATGTCGTACGCAGTGAAGGAATTAACACTTGGATATTTTGGGTTTTTGTAAAACGGTAGGTGAAACGCATTATACCAAACACCCACGGTTTACCCGTATTCCATGGATCCACATTAATTTTCGCCCGTTTCAAAACCTTTCAAATCAACCGCCAAAAATCGCCTTTTCACACCCCCCCTCGTGACCTATCGTTTCATTTCTGCTCCAACGCTTCACTTTCCCACGATATTACCACGTGTATGGCCACGATGCACTGTCCCCTCCCCTTCCCCTATCCTTTCCATTTCAAATCATCACATGGCACCACCCTCCCCCTCTCTTTTTGAGCCCTGCGCCGCCCTGGTCGGCCCGCCTCTCTTTCGACCCCTCCCGCTCGGCCACCCTCGCGGTCGGCACGCCTCTCGGTCGACCCCTCCCGCTCGGCCACCCTTGCGGTCGGCACGCCTCTCGGTCGACCCCTCCTGCTCGGCCACCCTCACGGTCGGCGCACCTCTCAGCCGACCCCTCCCGCTCGGCCACCCCCGCGGTCGGCACGCCTCTCGGCCGACCCCTCGGCTGACCCCTCCCGCTCGGCCACCCTCGCGGTCGGCACGCCTCTCGGTCGACTTCTCCCGCTTAGTCACCCTTGCGATCGGCACGCCTCCCAGTCGACCTCTCCACTCGGTTCGAACTTCCTTTCCTTATTACTATTCCCTTCGTTGGACTAAAGTTGCGCTCGGAAATGGGGGACTGCTGACATGGGTAGGCCCACGAGGCATACGGCCCACAGCAAACCACCCCGAACCCATCGCTTAGGACCAATAGCATAACCCGGTTGGCAAAGCCCAGGATAGCTGGAGGCCATCTAGACATGGGGGGCCAATGGCATTCGGGCACGTGGCAGGTAGAACACGGGCCACATCAGCAGACAAAGATCTGCAGAGTTATTACCACAACACATCACCATTAATGCATCCCATCACAGCATTTATTACGACAACACCTCCCCGTCGGAACAGAGCCCCCTCGCCCTGAATAAGGTAAGCTACAGCACAGGCTTTCGGCGGAAGGGGGCACATCACGAGGGACACTGAAATGATTACCAAAGGATATAAGCAAGAATAGGAAGACAAGAGAAAGGTTAATTTTCTATCTCTCCATCTCTCTCTCTACATTTTCTTCTTCCTCTACTAATTCTCACGCTGGAGGGTTCACTGGGGGACTGCCCCGTTCCCCTTTGGACTTGCATGCAGGTCATTTGACGGAATCACCACCCCAAACCGGAACTTGAAGAGCCTGGACCATCCCGACCCATCCACCCGGGACGGATAGTATCATCAGATGTGATTTTGGATGATTATATAAATTACACAATATTTTTAATTGGATGATTATGTAGTATGGAATTACTTGTGGATGAAAACTTATTATAGTTTATGACTTTAATTAAACAGGTTAAGGATTGGATGATTTATGTATTTTATTAGATGTTCATGATTTAGTTAATTTTGTTGGTTTGAATGATTCTTGCAAATTACAGGTTATATTGAATGGATTTGATGGATTATTATATTTTGATAAACAAAAAGAATTGAATTGGCGACTAAAAATTGATTTTGTTTTTCCTCTTTTGGTGACCAAGTGATTAGTCAGGAAAGATAAGTAATACTTTTGCCGACTAAAGTTGTTAGTCGGTGTATCACCACTCACATTTGGCGACCAAAATGTTGGTAGGCGAAAGGGTACATTTGGCGATTAAATAATTTATTGGTGAAATTATTAATTTTGGCAACCAAAGAGTTTGGTCACAAATAGGTCTATTGTCGACTAAAGTTTTAGTTGGGCAAACTGTAACGCCCTCAAAATAATAACAATAAACCCAACAGATAAGACATGAATTTACATTTAAACTAACCGCATTCCTTTCATTCATTAGAATTCTAAGACATAAGTATTACATGTTTAACCTCATAACAAAATGCCCTACGGGCTTACAGCTTTCCAAGTTAACACTTGGTTACAACAAAGAGTTCTAACTCGTTTACACATTAAGCCCTTGGCTTGAAATTACATGTAATACATCAAAGTAAAACGACAAAACTATGCCCGCCACAAGCCTCCCAGCTATGTCCTTGGAGGTGGCATGCTTCCTGTACCTGAAAATGATATTCCCATATAGGGTGAGCCACAGCCCAGTAGAAATACACTAAACCAACCATGGACAATGACTAAAACATTAGCAATTGATAGTTGGTCAACACTGATACAATCACATAAATTACATATTTATGTCAACGACTTACAAGTCCCATTTACTTTTCATTTTCCCTTTTTCAACAGATAAGCATGCTAGCTCTATCATCATTTCCACAGATATGTATAAAAACTATATCTCACATTCAGATAAGCATGAAAGCTATATCCACATTCTCAACAGATATGTATAACTACAATATCCACAGATAAGCATACAAGCTATATCCACATTCTACAACTGATATGTATATCAACAATATCCACAGATAAACATACAAGCTATATCCACACTTCACAAAGATAAGCATATGAGCTCTATCTTCACTTCTCTAGACAAGCATATGAGCTCTGTCTACGGAGTTCATCCCCTATCTCCTCCCAATACCTATCCGGTTTAGAGGTACATCCCCTATCTTCCCCTAAACCGCGGAGTACATCCCCTATCTCCTCCTCTACACATAACGTATATAAACACATTGGTTCTATATACAATCACACAATACACACAATTAATGTATTCTATCAACCGTCAAGTTCCATGACACATTCCATTGATTAGTTTCCGTTTACCTAATCATCATGCATTGTCTACAACAATCACGACTATCCTCCACCGATAGCCCAAAGCAGTTATTTCTAAAACAGAAAATAAATGCACAAATGGATATTCAATCAACATTTCATTTCCTCATTTTTTACCAATTAATTATCCCAATTAATTAAACAATGTAATTAGGCCATTTTTCATAATTACCATTTCAACCCTTAGGTCCCATTTTCATCAATGATTCAACAATCATTCCATTTTTCTATGCCAAACATGCATCTAGGATTATTATGAATAAAACCCCAACTTTTGTAAAATTACACAAAAGTCCCAACCTTTCACAAAATTACCAAACCAAGCCCAACATCTCAAAATACCAAAATTTAAAGACAAAACCCATAGAGAGGAGTAGGATATCCCTACCTCAATTTCGGAGTCCCAAAGGAGAAGACGACAAAACCCAACGTGTTCCAAAACCCGAGATTTTCAGATTAAAATGAAGCCCTCGACGATCAACAACTTTTTTGTAAAGGCCAAAGGTGAGTAAATCACTCCTACTAGATCAAAACCTAGAGAGAAGGTAGAGTCTAGAGTGAGAGGCTCAACAATGGTGATTTTGGAAAAGTAAGAGAGAGAAGAGAAAGTGAAAAAGTGATTTGAAAAGTCACAATTTCGGGATTTAAACCCAGTCTTACGCTCGAGCGTAAAACACCCCGCTCGAGCGGCCACTCACAGACTTCCGCTCGAGCGGCCAATCCCCCGCTCGAGCGCAGAATGCTCTCGCCCAGCACTTTTGCAGAACCAGGACTCCGCTCGAGCTCCCAACCCTACGCTCGAGCGTACAACACTGCACAACAAGATACTGGATGGACGTAATCTACGCTCGAGCGCCAACACCTCCGCTCGAGCGTACAGGCCAAAAATCTGGGCAACTAGTTTTGGTTTCTAAACTCAACCAACCTGTAACAAACCCGCTCAACACATCCTATAACTCAAATACAACGTAAGGAAGGATGTAAACAAGATAATAAACAACTACCAACATCCACGGACACATGCCCGGATCACTATACAACAAGGGTAAATCCGGGATCGCTATAACCTTCCCCCCTTAAAGAATTTCGTCCCCGAAATTAAACACAAGTTTTCAAAAACAAGTTTTCCTCCATTTTAAACAATGTTACATTTTAACATTCAACAATTCGACCCATTACCGGTCATTCCATCCCTTTAACAAGAGACATATCACAATATGTAAACAACATATGTACTTTCAACATGCATCAACATTATGCACTATCCTTCCAATTTCAACAATATATTTAACGCATATAATGTCACTTTCAACTTCCATAAGAGGCAAGTTCCAAACATACTTCCAATAACCAAAACATTTTCAATGTTTCACAACTTAAGACATATATCAAAGCTCTTAAGTTCAACAAAATGTAAAATTTAAATATAAGATTACATAACAACAAACAAGTCCGGATATTTCTCTCGGACTTCCGACTCACGTTCCCAAGTGGCTTCCTCCACTCCGTGATGTTTCCACAAGACTTTCACCAAAGGAATGGTCTTGCCACGCAGGACCTGATCCCGCCTATCCAAGACCCGAACCGGTCTCTCCTCATACGAGGCATCCTCATCTACCTCTAAATCGCTCCAATCCAGCACATGTGATGGATCTGGCTCATACTTCCGAAGCATACTCACATGAAACACGTCATGCACTCCGGACAACTGCGGTGGTAAGGCCAATCGATAAGCAACCTCACCAATCCTCTCAAGGATCTCAAAAGGACCAATAAATCGAGGGGATAACTTCCCACTCTTCCCAAACCTCATCAGGCCTCGTCTAGGTGATATCTTCAGAAAGACATGATCACCTACCTCAAACGCCAAAGGCCTCCTCCTACAGTCGGCATAACTCTTTTGTCGACTCTGGGCTGTAACAAGCCTCTTACGGATAAGCTCAACTTTCTCCGTCGTCTCCCTAACTAACTCTGGACCCAACAAAGGTGCATCACCCACCTCGGCCCAACACACTGGAGACCTACACGGTCGGCCATACAAGGCCTCAAACGGTGCCATACCGATGCTAGACTGAAAACTGTTGTTGTAGGCAAACTCTACCAATGGCAAGTGCCTCTCCCACGTCCCACTGAAGTCCAGGACACAACCCTGAAGCATATCCTCGAGGATCTGAATAGTACGTTCGGACTGTCCGTCAGTCTGAGGATGATAAGCCGTACTAAAGGTCAACTTAGTGCCCAAGGCACTCTGCAAACTCTGCCACAACCTAGCAGTAAAACGAGGATCTCTATCTGAGACGATCGTCACTGGGACCCCGTGCAATCTCACTACGTCCCGAATATACAGGTCGGCAAGATGATCTACCGAATCTCTCACGCGCATAGGAATAAAGTGCGCCGACTTAGTCAACCGGTCTACAACCACCCAAATAGCATCACTACCCCGCTGAGTCCTCGGAAGGCCTACAACGAAGTCCATAGTGACATGCTCCCACTTCCACTCGGCAATAGGCAAGGGTTGCAACAAACCCGCTGGCCTCTGATGCTCGGCCTTCACTTGCTGGCAAGTAAGGCACTTCGATACGAAAACAGCCACATCTCTTTTCATACCCCGCCACCAAAACTGGCGACCCAAATCCTGATACATCTTAGTACCTCCTGGATGCACCGCAAGGCGCGAATGGTGAAACTCTCGGAGTACTTCCTCACGGCAAGCCTCCGGTACAAACAAACGGTCTCGGTATCTCACACTCAGGTCGGGATACACCGTCAAACCCTTCTCAACTTTCCCACTGGAGATCTTCTCTCGGAGGGATTCTACCTCAAGGTCACCTCTCTGTGCCTCTAACACTCTAGTCACAAGTGTAGGCTGCACCACGACAGAAAACAAGGCCGCAGCCTCAACAGATTCGCCCAGTAGCAAATCAAACTCGCCAAGTGCTCCCAACATCACCCATTCCCGGATGGCTATACAAGCTACATCACTAATGGTTTTCCTACTAAGGGCATCGGCCACAACATTGGCCTTTCCCGGATGATAATGCAACTCAAAATCATAATCCTCAATGAACTCCATCCATCTCCTCTGCCTCAGATTCAAGTCTCTCTGTGTAAACAGATACTTCAAACTCTTGTGATCCGAGAATACCTCGAACCTCTCACCATAAAGGTAGTGCCTCCAGATTTTCAAGGCAAAGATCACAGCTGCTAACTCTAGGTTGTGTGTGGGGTAATTCGTCTCGTGTATTTTCAACTGACGTGAGCCATAAGCTACCACTTTCCCCTCTTGCATCAACACACAACCCAAACCCTCTCGTGAGGCATCACAATAAACCGCATAACCTAACCCTCTCTCCGGAATAATCAACACCGGAGCGGTGGTCAATCTAACTTTCAGCTCTTGGAACGACTTTTTACAAGTCTCACTCCACACAAACTTGACTCCCTTCCGAGTCAGCCTAGTCAACGGTGACGCTAACCTGGAGAAATCTTTCACAAACCGACGGTAATACCCAGCTAATCCCAGAAAACTGCGGATCTCAAACACACTCTTAGGCTGTGCCCAATCTTGCACTGCCTCAACCTTGGATGTATCAACAGACACCCCTTCCCCGGATACCACGTGGCCTAAGAATTTGACTTCCCTCAGCCAGAACTCACACTTCCCAAACTTGGCATACAGCCTATGAACTCTAAGTAACTCAAGCACCACTCTCAAGTGTGCCTCGTGCTCCTCCTCAGAAGATGAATAGATAAGGATGTCGTCCACGAAGACGACCACAAATCGGTCTAAGAACTCCCGAAAAATCCGGTTCATCAAGTCCATAAAGACTGCCGGTGCATTGGTTAGCCCGAATGGCATCACCAGAAACTCATAATGGCCATACCGCGTACGGAATGCCGTTTTCGGAATATCCTCATCCCTGACCCTCAACTGGTGGTAACCCGATCTCAAGTCTATTTTAGAGAAACAACGGGAACCCTTCAACTGGTCAAACAAATCATCTATACGGGGCATAGGATACTTATTCTTAACCGTAGCCCGATTCAACTTCCGGTAGTCTATACACAATCTCAAGGCACCATCTTTCTTTTTAACAAAGAGGGCCGGTGCTCCCCACGGTGAAACACTAGGGCGAACAAAGCCCTTATCTAGCAATTCCTGGAGCTGAACTTTCAACTCAACCAACTCTGCTGGAGCAAAACGGTAAGGTGCCATAGAAATCGGCGCCGTACCAGGCACTAAATCAATAGAGAACTCTATCTCTCGGTGAGGTGGCAAACTAACAAGATCTTCGGGAAAAACATCCGAATACTCACAAACCACCCTCGGCAACACAATCAGTGTCTCATCACACTTACTACTCTCAAAGCTAGCAAGTAGACCACTAAGCTCACTTTGCCCTCGCGAATCATACCCCGGTGGCAAAACACTACCAACCCGGTCTCCCAAGAAATGGAACCACTCCCCGCTCAAGGTACATAATGTAACCCTCTAGCGGTAGCAATCAATAACAGCCCGGTATGACGATAACCAGTCCATACCCAAAATAACATCAAAACCCTTCATGGGCATGACAACAAACGGAAAAGGAAGCCTATAATCGGCGACCTCTATATCACATCCTCTAACACCCTGTTTCAGAATCAATTCACCACCCAAAGGCGATACCACATAAATAGGAGATGCTAACTGTGCTAACTCCAATTCCAAAACAGATGCAAATGCAGCAGATACAAAAGAATGAGATGCACCCGTGTCTATCAACACATTAGCAACTGAGTTGCAAAACAGAAAAGTACCTCTCACTACTGATGGAGCCGGTACTAAATCCTGCGCGGTAACAGCATACACGCGCCCCGTAGGCCCCTGGTCTACCTGCTCACCTCTCGGAGCAAAAGACTGCTGCACAGACTGGGATGACGAAACTCCCGGATTGGCCCTCGAGGCCTGCACAGACTGAGCTGGCTGAAAACCCTGCGTCTGCCTAGAACCAGACGCTCCCGAAGTGGCACTCAACTGTGGGCAAAACCTCTTCATGTGCCCAGGTTGTCCACACTGATAACAAGTCAAGAGCTGCCCCCTGCCCAAACTCTGACTCTGCGGTCTAGCTGAAGAAGAAGCAGCTTTCTGACCCCCACCCTTCTGCGGGCAAACAGATACCTTGTGACCCAGCTGGCCACACTTGTAACAAGTGAATTCTCCCTGACTGCCTCTCCCCGAGCCTACACTAGGCACTGGAAAGGTCGATCTAGAGACTGCACCCTGAGACTGCTGAGGGTTATTACCCTTCTGTCTCCTGCCATCACTCTGACTATCCTGGCTCCTCTTGGAGCCTCTCTGACCCTCATCCTCCTCCTGCATCATAAGCTCCATATGAGCTGCAGCGTCCACTAGGTGTCTATACTCTCGAATATAAGACCCACCAATTCTCAACTTGAGGCCCCGCCTCAACTTCCGCTCAAACTCATAGCAACGGCGTTCCTCAGACGCCACCAGTTCAGGTGCAAACCTAGACAGACTGGTAAAAGTAGCCTCAAACTCGGCCACTGACAAGCCCTGCTGATTAAGCCGGCTAAACTGATCCCTCAGCTTCTCCCTAGCTGCTGCTGATAAAAACCTCTCCTGAAAAGCATTCACAAACGCCTCCCAAGTACCACCAACACGAGCTTTCTCGTATTTCCACCATTGACCCGCATCTCCCTTCAGTTGGAAAGATGCCAAGGTCACTTTCAGTGCTCCGTCCTCGATGCCAAGCATCTCAAACGTCTTCGTTGTCTGTTCGAGCCATTCATCTGCCTTAAGCGGCTCTTTAGGATCCCCGATAAACTCGTCCGGATTACACCGAAAGAACTCCCTCTTCAAGAAGGAAGGCCCTGTCTCAGCTGCCTGATTCCCAGCTCTAAGAATACCTAAAGCTCCTGCTATCTCTCTGGCCAAGGCACCCATAGCCTGCTGACCTACTGGCTCGGCCACATTGGCCTGCCCAACTCCCTCCTGCACTGCCGGAATCTCACCCGGTAACGGCGCTTCCTGCCTCGCAGGTCTACCACGCCTAGCACCTCTTCCTCGTCCTGACATCCTAATAAAGGCAACACAGAACGTTAGCACATTCATAAATGTGCCGAAACTAAACATTCACGTCCTAATGCATGGACAAGTGTAATTCACTCCACATAAGCACATAAACACATAAGCACTTACGAATTTCATTTCCGGATAATGATAGTCCCGAGACGTTACTAGAGTTCCGGTTAGAAATAGCATTGATCAAGTGCCTTTCCAACAAGACTCCCAGAAACTCAAGGGTCCAATCAACATCCTAGAAATTAAATCCCATACCCACATAGTCGCATAAACATGTTATCAATTATGCACATAGCATATGATACTACATCTAAGTCTCTATCAAGCGAGACAAACCCATTGTGATACTAATCACTTCCCACGTACCCAAAGTATTCGAACCCGGTACGCTCTGATACCAAGTTGTAACGCCCTCAAAATAATAACAATAAACCCAACAGATAAGACATGAATTTACATTTAAACTAACCGCATTCCTTTCATTCATTAGAATTCTAAGACATAAGTATTACATGTTTAACCTCATAACAAAATGCCCTACGGGCTTACAGCTTTCCAAGTTAACACTTGGTTACAACAAAGAGTTCTAACTCGTTTACACATTAAGCCCTTGGCTTGAAATTACATGTAATACATCAAAGTAAAACGACAAAACTATGCCCGCCACAAGCCTCCCAGCTATGTCCTTGGAGGTGGCATCCTTCCTGTACCTGAAAATGATATTCCCATATAGGGTGAGCCACAGCCCAGTAGAAATACACTAAACCAACCATGGACAATGACTAAAACATTAGCAATTGATAGTTGGTCAACACTGATACAATCACATAAATTACATATTTATGTCAACGACTTACAAGTCCCATTTACTTTTCATTTTCCCTTTTTCAACAGATAAGCATGCTAGCTCTATCATCATTTCCACAGATATGTATAAAAACTATATCTCACATTCAGATAAGCATGAAAGCTATATCCACATTCTCAACAGATATGTATAACTACAATATCCACAGATAAGCATACAAGCTATATCCACATTCTACAACTGATATGTATATCAACAATATCCACAGATAAACATACAAGCTATATCCACACTTCACAAAGATAAGCATATGAGCTCTATCTTCACTTCTCTAGACAAGCATATGAGCTCTGTCTACGGAGTTCATCCCCTATCTCCTCCCAATACCTATCCGGTTTAGAGGTACATCCCCTATCTTCCCCTAAACCGCGGAGTACATCCCCTATCTCCTCCTCTACACATAACGTATATAAACACATTGGTTCTATATACAATCACACAATACACACAATTAATGTATTCTATCAACCGTCAAGTTCCATGACACATTCCATTGATTAGTTTCCGTTTACCTAATCATCATGCATTGTCTACAACAATCACGACTATCCTCCACCGATAGCCCAAAGCAGTTATTTCTAAAACAGAAAATAAATGCACAAATGGATATTCAATCAACATTTCATTTCCTCATTTTTTACCAATTAATTATCCCAATTAATTAAACAATGTAATTAGGCCATTTTCCATAATTACCATTTCAACCCTTAGGTCCCATTTTCATCAATGATTCAACAATCATTCCATTTTTCTATGCCAAACATGCATCTAGGATTATTATGAATAAAACCCCAACTTTTGTAAAATTACACAAAAGTCCCAACCTTTCACAAAATTACCAAACCAAGCCCAACATCTCAAAATACCAAAATTTAAAGACAAAACCCATAGAGAGGAGTAGGATATCCCTACCTCAATTTCGGAGTCCCAAAGGAGAAGACGACAAAACCCAACGTGTTCCAAAACCCGAGATTTTCAGATTAAAATGAAGCCCTCGACGATCAACAACTTTTTTGTAAAGGCCAAAGGTGAGTAAATCACTCCTACTAGATCAAAACCTAGAGAGAAGGTAGAGTCTAGAGTGAGAGGCTCAACAATGGTGATTTTGGAAAAGTAAGAGAGAGAAGAGAAAGTGAAAAAGTGATTTGAAAAGTCACAATTTCGGGATTTAAACCCAGTCTTACGCTCGAGCGTAAAACACCCCGCTCGAGCGGCCACTCACAGACTTCCGCTCGAGCGGCCAATCCCCCGCTCGAGCGCAGAATGCTCTCGCCCAGCACTTTTGCAGAACCAGGACTCCGCTCGAGCTCCCAACCCTACGCTCGAGCGTACAACACTGCACAACAAGATACTGGATGGACGTAATCTACGCTCGAGCGCCAACACCTCCGCTCGAGCGTACAGGCCAAAAATCTGGGCAACTAGTTTTGGTTTCTAAACTCAACCAACCTGTAACAAACCCGCTCAACACATCCTATAACTCAAATACAACGTAAGGAAGGATGTAAACAAGATAATAAACAACTACCAACATCCACGGACACATGCCCGGATCACTATACAACAAGGGTAAATCCGGGATCGCTATACAAACGTTGTGTTTTGGCGACTAATAGGTTTGGTGTGGGAATGTTACTTTTGGCAAAAAACATGTTTGGTCGGGGAATGGAACAATTAGCGACTAACATATTTAGTCGGGAAAAAATCACTTTTGGCAACTAAAGTGTTTTAGCTACAAAATGGTTTAGTCACGGTAAATATATATTTAACGACCAAAAATTTAGTCTGCAAATAGAACCTTTTCCCAACTAAAAAATTTTTTTGATCGCTAATTACCTTTTCTAACCCTCCATTGGCGACCAAAAAATTTAATCACGGAAAATTTTTGCTAACTAAAATGGACTTTTGCCGACTAATGTTTTGTTCGGCAAAAGTGCAATTTCTTGTAGTGCCCGCAGTTCACAAATCAGGCAATAACCAAATGAGTGTGAAGAGAGGCATCTTTTACCAGTAATATGTTAGTTATAGAGAGTTTACTGAAACAGTTGGTTTACGAAACAGGCGTTTGGAAGGAGATAACCAAGGACATATTGACCACAGCTCGCTTCACACAGTTTCCCACTGCATGGGTTACCGGTGACACCATTTGTAAGAATCCAAAAGGATTAATAACATGATACTTTCAAGTAAAGTAGATCAAAATATATATGTATATATATATTTTTTGAATTTCAATTATTGTTTTCACTAGAGAATGGACTCAAAAAAAAAAAAAAAAAAAAAAGACAAAAAAAGAGAGTGATTATCATGTCGACAAAATGAGTGTTTGCACTGAAGTTCATTGTTCGATTATTTAATTTCTTAATCTTTTCCATCAGTTTCGTTCAGCCCAGTGGTTCTAAGAATGATAGATTATGTGCTTGGGTTTTCAATTTGAGTGGATAGGGGTGGGTGTTCAATTTGATTTACTAGGGTTGAGTGTTTAATTTTGAGTATTATTTTTGTGAGGTTGTGTGTTTTATTTTAATTTGTGTCTATTATAATAATTTTAATTGAAGTTATAATTGTCATTAAAAAAACTATCAATAGGCAGTGGTCCTTCAAAAAATGGTGAGGGTTATGCCATCCTATTGATTATTAATAACATTTTATTATTAAAATTAGTGATTGACATATCCGATGCGTGTTAAATTTAAATAAGTAAAAGTAAAATAAAATATTTATTATATATTGTATGCCAATCAAGTGGTAAAATTTTTGTTGAGCAAATCTAAGATCCAAGGTTTAAGTCTCATTTATTTTTTGTTTTAATATGTGGCTTAAATATTATTAGTTAGCACACGCAATGCGTGTACAATTCAAAGAAATAAAAGAAAAATAAATTATTTACTATATCATATGTTGTGTGTTAGTGGAGTGGTAACTTTTATCTAATTTTTTGTTTTATATATAGTAAGTATAAATATAGATAGGAAGAAGACGGAATGAGGAAAAAAAAAATCAATTAGTTGGAGAAAAAGCTATCACTTGAGAAAGTTTTCATGACAACGTGTTTGAAGCGTCAAATAGGAATTATTGACACCACAAAATGTGAACATATGGAAAAAAGACAACATGGAAAGTATGAGTAGTGGAAAAAATATAAATAAATAAAAAATAAAATAAAATAAAATTAACCACCAACGTGTTACATGATGATAACAAACACTCTATTCTAGACGTAACTCTCACACTACACAAATTTAATCTCCACCATATAATCACTCACTCAAAAAATTTTGGGTGAATAAGTCTGGCACCATAGCATTTTTCAAATTTTAAATTGATTTGATAATTATGATCATATAATTTCTTTATATTTAGCTTAAAAAACAATTGTCATTCATTTAAAAAAAATGAAATTATTTAAATATAATTATTGGACTTTTTTCATAGAGCATTTCACACCCCATAATGTGAATAATGGAGAAAGCTAGTACAGTAGTATTATATTGATTAGTGCCATCCTATTGATTATCAATAACATTTTATTATTAAAATTAGCAATTGACACATACGATGCGTGTTAAATTTGAATAAGTAAAAATAAAATAAAATATTTACAAGTTGAAGTTAAACCGAAGACATGTTTAACACTTGTTAAAATTTTAAAAATTTACAAGTTTAAGTTAAACTGAGGTCATGTTTAACACTTATTGAAATTTTAAAAATTTACAAGTTGAAGTTAAACCGATATCATGTTTAACACTTGTTGAAACTTATGAAAAATTTACAAGTTGAAGTTAAACCAGGGTCATGATTAAAGGAAGGAATGATATAGGTTCTATCACCTCACGATGCCAAGGTAATAGAACCTAGGGGGCAGTTGTGGGGCCATAAATTTGGAATGACAACACGTGGCCGAGGTGTCACCGAAGTGTCAGCCGGGGTGCCATGTGTTATGTGTGTCAATTTCCGACCACACTGCCAACTTAGCATTCAACTGGAGAACACCGGCAGAATAGGTTAAGCCCGAACAACCTGCAACAGAAAGAAGAGATTCCGGCAGTGGCTCGTCCACCCGGGGGTACTCCGACGATCAAGTCAATAAAATATCTCTCAAAGATAACCAATAGTACTTAACTCACTAGACAGAGCGTAAAAGACATACCTTAAACCCATGAGGGTGCCTATCTTTTTTATAGCCAACACAATCCTAGTCCCAATAGAAGCCTAGCTCTAATGGACTTAGGATTCCTGTTAATCTTGGACTCCCAGTAGAATTAGGATAAACTCTCTAAGAGTCTTATCTTTACCCAAACTGAAGTCTTCTCCTATTCTAAGACTCTTGTCCCTTATCCGCTTATCCCAGATTCCGGTATCTTCGCAGATAACCTCGGCCCAGCCGAGATCATCTCAGCATCATGACCACGACACATGGCACCCCGACTGACACTTCGGTGACACCTCGGCCACGTGTCGTCATTCAAAATTTATGGCCCCACAACTGCCCCCTAGGTTCTATTACCTTGGCATCCTGAGGTGATGAAACCTATATCATTCCTTCTTTTAATCATGAGCCTAGTTTAACTTCAACTTGTAAATTTTTCATAAATTTCAACAAGTGTTAAACATGACCTCGGTTTAACTTTAACTTGTAAATTTTTAAAATTTCAACAAGTGTTAAACATGACCTCGGTTTAACTTCAACTTGTAAATTTTTAAAATTTCAACAAGTGTTAAACATGACATCGGCTTAACTTCAACTTGTAAATTTAAAATTTCAACAAGCGTTAAACATGACTTTGGTTTAACTTCAACTTGTAAATTTAAATTTCAACAAGTGTTAAACATGACCTCGGTTTAACTTCAACTTGTAAATTTAAAATTTTAACAAGTGTTAAACATGTCATCGGTTTAACTTCAACTTGTAAATTTAAAATTTCAACAAGTGTTAAACATGACCTCGGTTTAACTTCAACTTGTAAATTTTTAAAATTTCAACAAGCGTTAAACATGACCTTGGTTTAACTACAACTTGTAAATTTTTCATAAATTTCAACAAGTGTTAAACATGACGTCGGTTTAACTTTAACTAGTAAATTTTTAAAATTTCAACAAGTGTTAAACATGACATCGGCTTAACTTCAACTTGTAAATTTAAAATTTCAACAAGTGTTAAACACGTCATCGGTTTAACTTCAACTTGTAAATTTAAATTTCAACAAGTGTTAAACACGTCCTCGGTTTAACTTCAACTTGTAAATTTAAATCTCAACAATTGTTAAACACGACCTTGGTTTAACTTCAACTTGTAAATTTAAATCTCAACAAGTGTTATACATGACCTTGGTCTCTTGTTTGTTGGAATCTGAGATCTGCTCACTTTAGGTTAAGCTCTTCTCTTCTCGGACCTAATCATCTAGGCTGAGATCTTGTAGCGAGAACGGTGGCTACATGACGTTGTTCTGCATCAAGAAATTGACAACCGTTTGCAGGTCCGCCAATTTGTCCGCCATTCCCTTCATCTCGTCATCCCTCCGCAGGCATCTATCTTTCCATACATGGAGGTTATCCTCGTTATAATACCCGCTCCAGTCCGATTTCTTTGGTATGCCGCCTTTTTGGCCGACGTCCTTTCCTCCGTGATTCTTATCACGAGTCTCTGTATTGCAGTTGTCTTCTTCGACGTCAAGATCAATATGTTTCCCACTCTCAGTAGGGATGTCATCTCCCAACCTTCTCTTTCTATCCGTCGTTGGCCATCTATTCTCCTTTCTTTCCCACAGACGGCGCCAAATTGTGTGTGTCAATTTCCAACAACACTGCCAACTTACTACTCAACTGGAGAACACCGGCAGAATAGGTTAAGCCCGAACAACCTGCAATAAAAAGAAGAGATTCTGTTGGTGGCTCGTCCACCCGGGGGTACTCTGACGATCAAGTCAATAAAATATCTCTCAAAGATAACCAATAGTACTTAACTCACTAGACAAAGCATAAAAGACATACCTTAAACCCATAAGAGTGCCTCTTTTTTTTATAGCCAATACAATCTTAGTCCCAATAGAAGCCTAACTCTAATGGATTTAGGATTACTGCTAATTTTGGACTCCGAGTTGGATTAGGATAAACTCTCTAAGAGTCTTATCTTTACTCAAACTGAAGTCTTCTCCTATTCTAGGACTCTTGTCCCTTATCCGCTTATCCCAAATTCCGGTATCTTCGCAATAACCTCGGCCTAGCCGAGATTATCTCAGTATCATGACCATGACACATGGCACCCTGACTGACACTTCGGTGACACCTCGGCCACGTGTCGTCATTCAAAATTTATGGCCCCACAACTGCCCCCTAGGTTCTATTACCACGGCATCCTGAGGTGATAGAACCTATATCATTCGTTCCTTTAATCATGACCCTGGTTTAACTTTAACTTGTAAATTTTAAATCTCAACAAGTGTTAAACACGTCCTCGATTTAACTTCAACTTGTAAATTTAAAATTTTAATAAGTGTTAAACATGACCTCGGTTTAATTTCAACTTGTAAATTTTTAAAATTTCAACATGTGTTAAACATGACCTCGATTTAACTTCAACTTGTAAATTTAAATTTCAACAAGTGTTAAACACGACCTCGGTTTAATTTTAACTTATAAATTTAAATCTTAACAAGTGTTAAACACGACCTCGGTTTAACTTCAACTTGTAAATTTAAATCTCAACAAGTGTTATACATGACCTTGGTCTCTTGTTTGTTGGAATCTGAGATCTGCTCACTTTAGGCTAAGCTCTTCTCTTCTCGAACCTAATCATCTAGGCCGAGATCTTATCTTCTGGAATCTAGGATCTGCTCACTTTAGGCTGAGCTTTTCTCTTCTCGGACCTAATCATCTAGGCCGAGATCGTGTCTTCTGGGATTCTCCATGCCCGACCTCCCGCGAAGGCCGATGAGAATGTCCCTTGGTCCCGCCATGCTGAGGGACTGCAGGAACCGTTTTCTGCCCCTCTTTCTGGGCACCTTTCTTCATTGCTAGAATCTGCGTATCTTGTAGCGAGAACAGTGGCTGCATGATGTTGTTCTGCATCAAGAAATTGACAACCGTTTGCAGGTCTGCCAATTTGTCCGATATTCCCTTCATCTAGTTGTCCCTCCACAGGGATCTATCTTTCCATATCTGGAGGTTATCCTCGTTATAATACCCGCTCCAGTCCGATTTCTTCGGTACGCCACCCTTCTGGCCGACGTCCTTTCCTCCATGATTCTTATCATGAGTCTCTTCATTACATTTGTCTTCTTCGACGTCAAAATCAATATGTATCCCACTCTCAACACCAATTTGGCACCTCAACTGGAGAACACCGACAGAATAGGTTAAGCCCGAACAACCTACAACAGAAAGAAGAGATTCCGGTGGTAGCTCGTCTACCCGGGGGTACTCCGACGATCAAATCAATAAAATATCTCTCAAAGATAACCAATAGTGCTTAACTCACTAAACAGAGCATAAAAGACATACATTAGACCCATGGGGGTGCCTCTCTTTTATAGCCAACATAAACCTAGTCCTACTAGAAGCCTAGCTTCAATGGACTTACGATTACTGCTAATCTTGGACTCCCAGTAGGATTAGGATAAACTCTCTAAGAGTCTTATTTTTACCGAAACTGAAGTCTTCTCCCATTCTAGGACTCTTGTCCCTTATCCGCTTATCCTAGATTCCGTTATCTTCGCAGATAACCTCGGCCTAGCCGAGATCATCTCGGCATCATGACCAGGACGTGTGACACCTCGGTTGACACTTCGGTGTCACCTCGGCCACGTGTTGTCATTCAAAAATTATGTCCCCACAATTGTGTGTGTCAATTTCCGACCACACTACCAACTTAGTACTCAGCTGGAGAACACTAGCAGAATAGATTGCCCGAACGACCTGCCACAGAAAAAAAGAGATTCCGGCGGTGGTTCGTCCACCCGGGGGCACTCCAATGATCAAGTCAATTATCTCTCAAAGATAGCAAAAGAGCTTAACTCATTATTCAGAGCATAAAAAAGCATAAAAAACATACCTTAGACCCAGGGGGGTGCCTCTCTTTTATAGCCAACATAAACCTAGTCCCAATAGAAGCCTAGCTTCAATGGACTTAGGATTATTTCTAATCTTGGACTCCCAGTAGGATTGGAATAAACTCTCTTAGAGTCTTATCTTTACCCAAATTGAAATCCTCTTTCATTCTAGGGCTCTTGTCCCTTATCCGCTTATCCTGGATTCCAGTATCTTCGCAGATAACCTCAGCCTTACCAAGATTATCTCGTTGTCATGTCCAAGACACGTGGCACCTCGGCTCGCACTTCGGTGACACCTCGGCCACATGTTGTCATTCAAAAATTATGTCCCCACAACTGCCCCCTAGGTTCTATTATCTCGACATCCTGAGGTGATGAAACCTATATCATTTCTTCCTTAAATCATGACCCCGGTTTAACTTCAGCTTGTAAATTTTTCATAAATTTCAACAAGTATTAAACATGACCTCGATTTAACTTCAACTTGTAAATTTTTAAAATTTCAACAAGTGTTAAGCATGTCCTCGGTTTAACTTCAACTTGTAAATTTTTAAAATTTCAACAAGTGTTAAACATAACATCGGTTTAACTTCAACTTGTAAATTTAAATTTCAACAAGTGTTAAACATAACATCGGTTTAACTTCAACTTGTAAATTTAAATTTCAACAAGTGTTAAACATAACATCGGTTTGACTTCAACTTGTAAACTTAAATTTCAACAAGTGTTAAACATATTCTCGGTTTAACTTCAACTTGTAAATTTAAATTTCAACAAGTGTTAAACATAACATCGGTTTAACTTCAACTTGTCAACTTAAATTTCAACAAGTGTTAAACTAATCTTAGCTTGTAACTTCCAGCTCCCAAGCATCATTCTCCAGCCATCTGCCCCCGTGTGTTTTCCTCGGCTCTAGCATATTTCTCAATTCTGGCCATGAGTTCCTCTGTACTTTTTGGCAATGTCTTTGCTAATGACTTTCAAAGCAGACAGTCATCTTTCAGGTCGTTCTTAAAGGACACGACCGCCACCTCTTGATTGCACGCGGGTATTTGGTTAAACACCTCGTAATACCATTTGGTATATGCCCTAAGGCTTTCACCCTCACTGATTCTTAGAGCCATCAGGGAGTCCACCCTCAACGGCTGTAGTTTGTTCGTCACAAACCTGGCCACAAACATATCAGCTAGGCCCTCCCAGGTTTTCACAGTTTCTTTCGGTAACTTGTGAAACCAGTCTGATGCAATTTCCCCAAAGGATGAGGGGAACACCTTGCAGAGCAACGGTTTGTTCCCGGTGTATAATGCCATCAAGTTCAGGTACAAGCCGACGTGAAAGTTCGGGTCCGACTTACCGTCGTATATGTGAAACCTCGGCATACTGAACTTTTTCGGGGCCTCAAATTTGTCCAATTCTACCGAGAACGGTGTCCTTGGCTTGACAGGAGAGGTCACCTCGGCATCTTGTCACTTTCTCTGGAGGTAATCCCTTAGATCCTCCTTGGTTCGTCCAGGAGCTCGGCTATCTCCGGATTTCAGCCTCTTTGGTGCACTAGTTTCAGTGTTATTGTGAGTTCTTTTGGACCTCCCTCCATTGGTTGCGTCGAAACAGAGTTCCTTCCCCTGATCATGTCGATGTTCTTTGGGGTCAGCTTCCTTGGTGCGATGCGTCCTCCGTGAATCTTCCCTTCTTGATTCTCCTCGCCCGACTTCCCTTGAAGGCCGGTGAGAGTGTTCCTTGGTCCCATCATGCTGAGGAGTCGTAGGAGTTGTCTTCTGTCCCCTTGTCTGGGCATCTTTCTTAGCCGCTGGGATCGGCGTATCTTATAACGGAACGGTGGCTGCATGACGTTGTTCTGCATTATGAAATTGACAACCGTTTGCAGGTCCGCCAATTTGTTCGCCATTCCCTTCATCTCGTCGTCTCTTTGTAAACATCTATCTTTTCATACCTAGAGGTCGTCCTCGTTATAATACTCGCTTCGGTCTGATTTTTTCGGCACGTCGCCCTACTGGCCGACTTCCTCTTCTCCGTGATTCTTATCACGAGTCTTTTCGTTGCAGTTGTCTTCGACATCAAGGTCAATATGTTTCCCACTCTTAGTAGGGGTGTCGTTCCCAACTTTCTCTTTTTGTCAGTCGTTGGCCATCTATTCTCATTTCTTTCCCACAGACGGCGCCAAATTGTGTGTGTCAATTTCCGACCACACTGCCAACCTAGTACTCAGCTGGAGAACACTAACAGAATAGATTTCTCGAACAACGTGTCACAGAAAAGAAGAGATTCCGGCGGTGATTCGTCCACCCGGGGGCACTCCGACGATCAAGTCAATTATCTCTCAAAGATAGCAAAATAGCTTAACTCACTATTTAGAGCATAAAAAGCATAAAAAATATACCTTAGACCCATGGGGGTGCCTCTCTTTTATAGCCAACATAAACCTAGTCCCAATAGAAGCCTAGCTTCAATGGACTTAGGATTACTGCTAATCTTGGACTCCTAGTAGGATTGGGATAAACTCTCTTAGAGTCTTATCTTTACCCAAACTGAAATCCTCTCTCATTCTAGGACTCTTGTCCCTTATCCGCTTATCCTGGATTCCTGTATCTTTGCACGACGTCATGTCGAAGACACGTGGCACCTCGGCTGGCACTTCGGTGACACCTCGGCCACATGTTATCATTCAAAAATTATGTCCCCACAGTATGCCAATCAAGTGGTAAAACTTTTCTTAAACAAATCTAAGATCTAATGTTTAAGTCTCATTTATTTTTTGTTTCAATATGTGACATAAGTTCTATCGGTTAGCACACGCGACGTGTGCACAATTCAAAGAAATAAAAGAAAATTAAATTATGTACTATATCATATGTTGTGTGTTAGTTGAGTGGTAACTTTTATCTAATTTTTTGTTTTATATATAGTAATTATAAATATAGATAGATAGAAGACATAATACGGACAAGAAAAAAAAAATCAATTAGTTGGCGAAAAAGCCATCACATGGGAAAGTTTTCATGACAACGTGTTTGAAGCGTCAATTAGGAATTATTGACACCACAAAATGTGAATATGGAAAAAGACTACATGGAAAGTATGAGCAGTTAAAAAAAAAAAAAAAAAAAAAAAAAACAACTTAACCACTAACGTAGACGACTTAAGCCTATTTAAAACCCAAAGTGAAAATTTTAATTGTGCCCCTTAATAATTTTTTACATTGTCATTTTAATTTTTTCTTGATATTATAATTTTTATTTAAAATTCATAACATTCTCAATCAAAATAATTTTATTTATTTATATTGATACTAGCATAAAACCCATGTTATGCACGGCCTTAAACAAACAATTAAAATTTTATTTTTGAATTTAAATAGTAACAATTTTAAAAGTAAAAAGTAAAATAGTTAAAATAATATAAATTAAGTTGTTTTTGAACTACACTCAAAATAAGTTTTAATTGTGTTACCATTAATGTTATGTTTTAAGTATTATCTAGCAATATGAAGGGGTTGGCTTAGTGGGTATATAACTTGGGATATGTGAGTGTACTCTCCAATTGTCAGATTCAACTTTTTGTAGGTGCTATCAACTCCTTGGGTCACGCCTACAGGTTTTACCTCAGATTTATCCGATTCATGTGATGGGAGACACTTATTGCCTGTTCTAGAATTACTTGAGGTGCACATAAATATTAAAGCAACAAAAAAATTTCACTTGGAATTAAAAATAAATATATTGTTTCGAGTCAATCTCTTGTCCCATAACAACGTACAACTTTTAATTTGCAATTACATATTGAAACTCAAATTAGAAAATCAAATGAAAGAAAATTAAGGGGTTATTTGGAATGACCTAAATAAGTACACTTTTTGTCTTCTTACGAAAAGATGTACAGAAAAGTAGAGAGGTGATATGATAAAAATAAAATAAAAAAATAAAAAGATGAATTATTTTGTGTATGCCAAACTTAACTTAAGTAGTACTGACCCATTTTCGTCCACTACGTATAAATTTTTTCACTAATTTCTCACTGCTTTCAATTGCCTTTCTTAATCTCTTTACTCAGCCACCCTTTTTTCTAATGCCTTTCTCCAGCCACCTTTACGAGTTTCAACCCAACTCAACAATTTGCCAGAGCTCCTGCCTATATTCTCCAATCTATAACCTGCTAACTAACTTACTCTTTGTTAACAACATCATCAAATGTAGTTTCAAAATTAAAAAAAAAAAAAAAAATTGAAAAAAATCATCAAATGGTTATTTTTAAAGTTAAAGGAAATTTTTGTAATTTACAAAATATCATGGAATGGTTGGGCTACAAAGAGCGTGTGGAATAAGATTAAAATTAAGTCAATAATATATATATATATATATAAACCAAATGTGAAAATTAACTTTAAAATTGGTTTGCAAATATACTATTTTAGTAATTTTTTAATTTTTTGATTAAAATATAAAATAAAAAAGTAGTAAGTTTGGAATATTTTTTTACTTTTTACGAAAAAACGTATAAAAGGTAGAGAAGAAAGGAAATATTTGACATTTTAGTATAATTTGACTTTTTTTTAGTGTTTTTGTAATTTTTTTGACTATTATAGTAATTTAATTTCCCTAACATGCCTTTAGTTTGGCACATCTGATCCAATTTCTTTTGGCCTAAGTTCAACTATTTTAAGCTATATGTATTTAAGAAATTTAGTCAAAATTCTTCCATTTGACCCTTATTTAGTGAAAAGGATAACCTAATTTATTTTGTTTCATAAACCCCATAAGGGAAAAACACATAATTGAGTAAGAACAAAATAAAATATATATTTTTTTCTTAGACAATATTGTCAGAGTAATATATTACTGTGAAATAAAGTAACATGTTACTGTCAGACAGAGTAACATGTTACTGTTTATATCAATTTTGACGGTAAATTTTATTTATTTATTTTTATTTTAAGAATTTCATAGTTAATATAAATCTTATTTGATAGATCTTATTTCATAGACAACATGCAAAATATAATTTTATAATGATGGGAATGACATATTTAATATTTCTTCATCAAAATGATTCATAGTATTTATAGCGATCCCGGGTTTACCCTTGTTGTACAGTGATCCGGACGTGTGTCCGTGGATGTTGGTAGTTGTTTATTTGCTAGTTTGCATCCTCTTTACTTTGTATATTGAGTTATAAGATGCGTTGGGCAGGTTTGTTACAGGTTGGTTGCGTTTGGGAGCCTAGTGTTGCTGCCCAGATTTTTGATCCTTCGCTCGAGCGAGGAGTTTGTCGCTCGAGCGAGAGTAGTGTTTCACCGGTTCTGGACCTGAGAGTTGTATTTCCTGGCTCGAGCGAGCTTTTCGTGGCTCGAGCGGTCTGGGTTTTTCTTCGCTCGATCGAGAACTTCTTGGCTCGAGCGAGCGTTTTCTGTGTCTGGTCGCTCGAGCGACCAATCCTTCGCTCGAGCGAGAATGTTTTATATCAGCGGACAGCAGCGTCTTAAACATCACTTTTTCAGTCCCTTTCTTTGAGCAAAACCTAAATTCGACACACTCTCTCTCTAAACTTGCACTCTCTCTAAGGTTTGATCTCCCTAGGGTGTGAATCTAGCCTAGGGCCTTTGTTAAAAAGATAGAGGGTGTTGAGAGCTTCGATTTAATCTGAAAAAGTTTGGATTTGGAGCAAGTTGATCTTGGAGTCTTCATCTCCTTTGTGGCTTAAACTTTGAGGTAGGGATATCCTACTCCTCTCTATGGGTTTTGTCTTTAGATTTTGGTATTTTGAGATGTTGGGCTTGGTTTGGTAATTTTGTGAAAGTTTGGGGCTTTTGTGTAATTTTACAAAAGTTGGGGTTTTTATTCATAATAAACCTGAATGCATGTTTGGCATAGAGAAATTGAATGATTGTTGAATCATTGATGAAAATGGGACCTAAGGGTTGAAATGTTAATTATGGGAATTGACCTAACTACATTGTTTAATTAATTGGGATAATTAATTGAGAAGAATGAAGAAATGAAATGTTGATTGAATATCCATTGTGCATTTATTTTTTGTTTAGAAATAACTGCTTTGGGCTATCGGTGGAGGATAGTCGTGATTGTTGTAGACAATGCATGATGATTAGGTAAACTGAAACTAATCAATGAAATGTGTCATGGAACTTGACGGTTGATAGAATACATTACATGTATGTATTGGGTGATTGTATATTGTATATAGAACCAATGTGTTTATATACGTTATGTGTAGAGGAGGAGATAGGGGATGTACTCCGCGGTTTAGGGGAAGATAGGGGATGTACCTCTAAACCGGATAGGTATTGGGAGGAGATAGGGGATGAACTCCGTAGACAGAGCTCATATGCTTGTCTAGAGAAGTGAAGATAGAGCTCATATGCTTATCTTTGTGAAGTGTGGATACAGCTTGTATGCTTATCTGTGGATGTTGTTGTTATACATATCTGTTGAGAATGTGGATATAGTTTTTATGCTTATCTGAATGTGAGATATAGTTTTTATACATATCTGTGGAAATGATGATAGAGCTAGCATGCTTATCTGTTGAAAAGGGAAAATGAAAAGTAATTGGGACTTGTAAGTCGTTGACATAAATATGTAATTTATGTGATCGTATCAGTGTTGACCAACTATCAATTGCTAATGTTTTAGTCATTGTCCATGGTTGGTTTAGTGTATTTCTACTGGGCTGTGGCTCACCCTATATGGGAATATCATTTTCAGGTACAGGAAGCATGCCACCTCCAAGGACATAGCTGGGAGGCTAGTGGCGGGCATAGTTTTGTCGTTTTACTTTTGATGTATTACATGTAATTTCAAGCCAAGGGCTTAATGTGTAAACGAGTTAGATCTCTTTGTTGTAACCAAGTATTAACTTGGAAAGCTGTAAGCCCGTAGGGCATTTTGTTATGAGATTAACATGTAATACTTATGTAATGGAATTCTAATGAATGAAAGGAATGCGGTTAGTTTAAATGTAAATGCATGTCTTATCTGATGGGTTTATTGTTATTATTTGAGGGCGTTACAACTTGGTATCAGAGCCTACCGGGTTCGAATACTTTGGGTACGTGGGAAGTGATTAGGATCACAATGGGTTTGTCTCGCTTGATAGAGACTTAAATGTGGTATCATATGCTATGTGCTTAAGTGATAACATGCTTATGTGACTATATGGGTATGGGATTTAATTTCTGGGATGTTGATTGGATCCTTGAGTTTCTGGGAGTCTTGTTGGAAAAGCACTTGATCAATGCTGTTTCTAACCGGAACTCTAGTAACGCCTTGGGACTATCATTATCCGGAAATGAAATTCGTAAGTGCTTATGTGTTTATGTGCTTATGTGGAGTGAATTATTGTTGTCCATGCATTAGGACGTGAGTGTTTAGTTTCGGCACACTTATGAATGTGCTAACGTTCTGTTTTGCCTTTATTAGGATGTCTGGACGAGGAAAAGGTGCTAGGCGTGGTAGACCTGCGAGGCAGGAAGTACCGTTACAGGGTGAGATTCCGGCAGTGCAGGAGGGAGTTGGGCAGGCCAATGTGGCCGAGCCAGTGGGTCAGCAGGCTATGGGTGCCTTGGCCAGAGAGATAGCAGGAGCTTTGGGTATTCTTAGAGCTGGGAATCAGGCAGCTGAGACAGGGCCTTCTTTCTTGAAGAGGGAGTTCTTCCGGTGTAATCCGGACGAGTTTATCGGGGATCCGAAAGAGCCGCTTAAGGCAGATGAATGGCTCGAACAGACAACGAAGACGTTTGAGATGCTTGGCATCGAGGACGGAGCACTGAAAGTGACCCTGCCATCCTTCCAACTGAAGGGAGATGCGGGTCAATGGTGGAAGTACGAGAAAGCTCGTGTTGGTGGTACTTGGGAGGCGTTTGTGAATGCTTTTCAAGAGAGGTTTTTATCTGCAGCAGCTAGGGAGAAGCTGAGGGATCAGTTTAGCCGGCTTAATCAGCAGGGCTTGTCAGTGGCCGAGTTTGAGGCTACTTTTACCAGTCTGTCTAGGTTTGCACCTGAACTGGTGGCGTCTGAGGAACGCCGTTGTTATGAGTTTGAGCGGAAGTTGAGGCGGGGCCTCAAATTGAGAGTTGGTGGGTCTTATATTCGAGAGTATAGACACCTGGTAGATGCTGCAGCTCATATGGAGCTTATGATGCAGGAGGAGGATGAGGGTCAGAGAGGCTCCAAGAGGAGCCAGGATAGTCAGAGTGATGGCAGGAGGCAGAGGGGTTCTAACCCTCAGCAGTCGCAGGGTGGTGTTGCTAGATCGACCTTCCCAGTGCCGAGTGCAGGCTCCGGGAGAGGTGGTCAGGGGGATTTCACCTGTTACAAGTGTGGCCAGCTGGGTCACAAGGTTTCTGTTTGCCCGCAGAAGGGTGGGGGTCAGAAAGCTGCTTCTTCTTCAGCTAGACCGCAGAGTCAGAGTTTGGGCAGGGGGCAGCTCTTGACTTGTTATCAGTGTGGACAACCTGGGCACATGAAGAGGTTTTGCCCACAGTTGAGTGCCACTTCGGGAGCGTCTGGTTCTAGGCAGACGCAGGGTTTTCAGCCAGCTCAGTCTGTGCAGGCCTCGAGGGCCAATCCGGGAGTTTCGTCATCCCAGTCTGTGCAGCAGTCTTTTGCTCCGAGAGGTGAGCAGGTAGACTAGGGGCCTACGGGGCGCGTGTATGCTGTTACCGCGCAAGATTTAGTACCGGCTCCATCAGTAGTGAGAGGTACTTTTCTGTTTTGCAACTCAGTTGCTAATGTGTTGATAGACACGGGTGCATCTCATTCTTTTGTATCTGCTGCATTTGCATCTGTTTTGGAATTGGAGTTAGCACGGTTAGCATCTCCTATTTGTGTGGTATCGCCTTTGGGTGGTGAGTTGATCCTGAAACAGGGTGTTAGAGGATGTGATATAGAGGTCGCCGACTATAGGCTTCCTTTTCCGTTTGTTGTCATGCCCATGAAGGGTTTTGATGTTATTTTGGGTATGGACTGGCTATCGTCATACCGGGCTGTTATTGATTGCTACCGCCAGAGGGTCACGTTATGTACCTTGAGCGGGGAGTGGTTCCATTTCTTGGGAGACCGGGTTGGTAGTATTTTGCCACCGGGGTATGATTCGCGAGGGCGAAGTGAGCTTAGCAGTCTACTTGCCAGCTTTGAGAGTGGTGAGAGTGGTGAGACCCAAGTTGTGTTGCCGAGGGTGGTTTGTGAGTATTCGGATGTTTTTCCCGAAGATCTTGTTAGTTTGCCACCTCACCGAGAGATAGAGTTCTCTATTGATTTAGTGCCTGGTACGGCGCCGATTTCTATGGCACCTTACCGTTTTGCTCCAGCAGAGTTGGTTGAGTTGAAAGTTCAGCTCCAGGAATTGCTCGATAAGGGCTTTGTTCGCCCTAGTGTTTCACCGTGGGGAGCACCGGCCCTCTTTGTTAAAAAGAAAGATGGTGCCTTGAGATTGTGTATTGACTATCGGAAGTTGAATCGGGCTACGGTTAAGAATAAGTATCCTATGCCCCGTATAGATGATTTGTTTGACCAGTTGAAGGGTTCCCGTTGTTTCTCTAAGATAGACTTGAGATCGGGTTACCACCAGTTGAGGGTCAGGGATGAAGATATTCCTAAGACGGCATTCCGTACGCGGTATGGCCATTATGAGTTTTTGGTGATGCCATTCGGACTTACCAATGCACCGGCAGTCTTTATGGACTTGATGAACCGGATTTTCCGGGAGTTCTTAGACCGATTTGTGGTTGTTTTCGTGGACGATATCCTTATCTATTCGTCTTCTGAGGAGGAGCACGAGGCACACTTGAGAGTGGTGCTTGAGTTGCTTAGAGCCCATAGGTTGTACGCCAAGTTTGGGAAGTGTGAGTTCTGGCTGAGGGAAGTCAAATTCTTAGGCCACGTGGTATCCGGGAAAGGGGTGTCTGTTGATACATCCAAGGTTGAGGCAGTGCAAGATTGGGCACAGCCTAAGAGTGTGTTTGAGATCCGCAGTTTTCTGGGATTAGCTGGGTATTACCGTCGGTTTGTGAAAGATTTCTCCAGGTTAGCGTCACCGTTGACTAGACTGACTCGGAAGGGAGTCAAATTTGTATGGAGTGAGACTTGTGAAAAGTCGTTCCAAGAGTTGAAAGTTAGATTGACTACCGCTCCGGTGTTGATTATTCCGGAGAGAGGGTTGGGTTATGCGGTTTATTGTGATGCCTCACGAGAGGGTTTGGGTTGTGTGTTGATGCAAGAGGGGAAAGTGGTAGCTTATGGCTCACGCCAGTTGAAAATACACGAGAATAATTACCCCACACACGACCTAGAGTTAGCAGCCGTGATCTTTGCCTTGAAAGTCTGGAGGTACTACCTTTATGGTGAGAAGTTCGAGGTATTCTCGGATCATAAGAGTTTGAAGTATCTGTTTACACAGAGAGACTTGAATTTGAGGCAGAGGAGGTGGATGGAGTTCATCGAGGACTATGATTTTGAGTTGCATTATCATCCGGGAAAGGCCAATGTTGTGGCCGATGCCCTTAGTAGGAAAACCATTAGTGATGTAGCTTGTATAGCCATCCGGGAATGGGAGATGTTGGGAGCACTGGGCGAGTTTGATTTGCTACTGGGCGAATCTGTTGAGGCTGCGGCCTTGTTTTCTGTTGTTGCGCAACCTACACTTGTGATAAGAGTGTTAGAGGCACAGAGAGGTGACCTTGAGGTAGAATCCCTTCGAGAGAAGATCTCCAGTGGGAAAGTTGAGAAGGGTTTGACGGTATATCCCGACCTGAGTGTGAGATACCGAGACCGTTTGTTTGTACCGGAGGCTTGCCGAGAGGAGGTACTCCGAGAGTTTCACCATTCGCGCCTTGCGGTGCATCCGGGAGGTACTAAGATGTATCAGGATTTGAGCCGCCAGTTTTGGTGGCGGGGTATGAAGAGAGATGTGGCTGTTTTCGTATCGAAACGCCTTACTTGCCAGCAAGTGAAGGCCGAGCATCAGAGGCCAGCGGGTTTGTTGCAACCCTTGCCTATTGCCGAGTGGAAGTGGGAGCATGTCACTATGGACTTCGTTGTAGGTCTTCCGAGGACTCAGCGGGGTAGTGATGCTATTTGGGTGGTTGTAGACCGGTTGACTAAGTCGGCGCACTTTATTCCTATGCGCGTGAGAGATTCGGTAGATCATCTTGCCGATTTGTATATTCGGGACGTAGTGAGATTGCACGGGGTCCCAGTGACGATCGTCTCAGATAGAGATCCTCGTTTTACTGCTAGGTTGTGGCAGAGTTTGCAGAGTGCCCTGGGCACTAAGTTGACCTTTAGTACGGCTTATCATCCTCAGACTGACGGGCAGTCCGAGCGTACTATTCAGATCCTCGAGGATATGCTTCGGGGTTGTGTCCTGGACTTCAGTGGGACGTGGGAGAGGCACTTGCCATTGGTAGAGTTTGCCTACAACAACAGTTTTCAGTCTAGCATCGGTATGGCACCGTTTGAGGCCTTGTATGGCCGACCGTGTAGGTCTCCAGTTTGTTGGGCCGAGGTGGGTGATGCACCTTTGTTGGGTCCGGAGTTGGTTAGGGAGACGACGGAGAAAGTTGGGCTTATCCGTAGGAGGCTTGTTACAGCCCAGAGTCGACAAAAGAGTTATGCCGACCGTAGGAGGAGGCCTTTGGCGTTTGAGGTAGGTGATCATGTCTTTCTGAAGATATCACCTAGACGAGGTCTGATGAGGTTTGGGAAGAGTGGGAAGTTATCCCCTCGGTTTATAGGTCCTTTTGAGATCCTTGAGAGGATAGGTGAGGTTGCTTATCGGCTAGCCTTACCGCCGCAGTTGTCCGGAGTGCATGACGTGTTTCATGTGAGTATGCTTCGGAAGTATGAGCCAGATCCATCACATGTGCTGGATTGGACCGATTTAGAGGTAGATGAGGATGCCTCGTATGAGGAGAGACCAGTTCGGGTCTTGGATAGGCGGGATCAGGTCCTGCGCGGCAAGACCATTCCTTTGGTAAAAGTCTTGTGGAAACATCACGGAGTGGAGGAAGCCACTTGGGAACGTGAGTTGGAAGTCCGAGAGAAATATCCGGACTTGTTTGTTGATATGTAATCTTGTATTTAAATTTTACATTATGTTGAACTTAAGAGCTTTTATATATGTCTTAAGTTGTGAAACATTGAGAATGTTTTGATTATTGGAAGCATGTTGTGGAACTTGCCTCATATGGTAGTTGGATGTAACACTATATATGTTGAATATATTGTTGACATTGGAAAGTTAGTGCATAATGTTGGTGCATGTTAATAATACATATGTTGTTTACATATTGTGATATGTCTCTTGTTAAAGGGATGGGATGACCGGTAATGGGTCGAATTGTTGAAGGTTAAATTGTAACATTGTTTAAAATGGAGGAAAACTTGTTTTTGAAAACTTGTGATTAATTTCGGGGACGAAATTCTTTAAGGGGGGGAGGTTATAGCGATCCCGGGTTTACCCTTGTTGTACAGTGATCCGGACGTGTGTCCGTGGATGTTGGTAGTTGTTTATTTGCTAGTTTGCATCCTCTTTACTTTGTATATTGAGTTATAAGATGCGTTGGGCAGGTTTGTTACAGGTTGGTTGCGTTTGGGAGCCTAGTGTTGCTGCCCAGATTTTTGATCCTTCGCTCGAGCGAGGAGTTTGTCGCTCGAGCGAGAGTAGTGTTTCACCGGTTCTGGACCTGAGAGTTGTATTTCCTGGCTCGAGCGAGCTTTTCGTGGCTCGAGCGGTCTGGGTTTTTCTTCGCTCGATCGAGAACTTCTTGGCTCGAGCGAGCGTTTTCTGTGTCTGGTCGCTCGAGCGACCAATCCTTCGCTCGAGCGAGAATGTTTTATATCAGCGGACAGCAGCGTCTTAAACATCACTTTTTCAGTCCCTTTCTTTGAGCAAAACCTAAATTCGACACACTCTCTCTCTAAACTTGCACTCTCTCTAAGGTTTGATCTCCCTAGGGTGTGAATCTAGCCTAGGGCCTTTGTTAAAAAGATAGAGGGTGTTGAGAGCTTCGATTTAATCTGAAAAAGTTTGGATTTGGAGCAAGTTGATCTTGGAGTCTTCATCTCCTTTGTGGCTTAAACTTTGAGGTAGGGATATCCTACTCCTCTCTATGGGTTTTGTCTTTAGATTTTGGTATTTTGAGATGTTGGGCTTGGTTTGGTAATTTTGTGAAAGTTTGGGGCTTTTGTGTAATTTTACAAAAGTTGGGGTTTTTATTCATAATAAACCTGAATGCATGTTTGGCATAGAGAAATTGAATGATTGTTGAATCATTGATGAAAATGGGACCTAAGGGTTGAAATGTTAATTATGGGAATTGACCTAACTACATTGTTTAATTAATTGGGATAATTAATTGAGAAGAATGAAGAAATGAAATGTTGATTGAATATCCATTGTGCATTTATTTTTTGTTTAGAAATAACTGCTTTGGGCTATCGGTGGAGGATAGTCGTGATTGTTGTAGACAATGCATGATGATTAGGTAAACTGAAACTAATCAATGAAATGTGTCATGGAACTTGACGGTTGATAGAATACATTACATGTATGTATTGGGTGATTGTATATTGTATATAGAACCAATGTGTTTATATACGTTATGTGTAGAGGAGGAGATAGGGGATGTACTCCGCGGTTTAGGGGAAGATAGGGGATGTACCTCTAAACCGGATAGGTATTGGGAGGAGATAGGGGATGAACTCCGTAGACAGAGCTCATATGCTTGTCTAGAGAAGTGAAGATAGAGCTCATATGCTTATCTTTGTGAAGTGTGGATACAGCTTGTATGCTTATCTGTGGATGTTGTTGTTATACATATCTGTTGAGAATGTGGATATAGTTTTTATGCTTATCTGAATGTGAGATATAGTTTTTATACATATCTGTGGAAATGATGATAGAGCTAGCATGCTTATCTGTTGAAAAGGGAAAATGAAAAGTAATTGGGACTTGTAAGTCGTTGACATAAATATGTAATTTATGTGATCGTATCAGTGTTGACCAACTATCAATTGCTAATGTTTTAGTCATTGTCCATGGTTGGTTTAGTGTATTTCTACTGGGCTGTGGCTCACCCTATATGGGAATATCATTTTCAGGTACAGGAAGCATGCCACCTCCAAGGACATAGCTGGGAGGCTAGTGGCGGGCATAGTTTTGTCGTTTTACTTTTGATGTATTACATGTAATTTCAAGCCAAGGGCTTAATGTGTAAACGAGTTAGATCTCTTTGTTGTAACCAAGTATTAACTTGGAAAGCTGTAAGCCCGTAGGGCATTTTGTTATGAGATTAACATGTAATACTTATGTAATGGAATTCTAATGAATGAAAGGAATGCGGTTAGTTTAAATGTAAATGCATGTCTTATCTGATGGGTTTATTATTATTATTTGAGGGCGTTACAGTATTATTTGTCACAAATAATTTGCAACATTTATAGCACAAAACCCAAAGTGAAAATTTTAATTGTGGCCCTTAATAATTTTTTACATTGTAATTTTTTTTTGGATATTGTAATTTTTATTTATACTTCATTACATTTTCGATCAAAATAATTTTATTTTCTTATATCGATACTAATGTGAAACGCGTATTATGCACGGCTTTAAACAAATAATTAAAATTTTATTTTTGAATTTAAATTGTAACAACATTAAAGGTTAAGGATAAAATGGTTAAAATCATGTAAATTAAGGCCTTGTTTGGAAACATGTTTTTTTAGTTATTTTTTGAATTTTTGGCTAAAATATGATATAAAAAAAAATAATATGTTCGGGATGACTTTTTGATTTTTTACGAAAAGATGTGCAAAAAGTAAAGAAAAAAAAGGAGAATATAGGACTTTTTGGTATAGATTATTGGCTTTTTGATTTTTTTTAATGACTTTTTAACTAAAATTACCACTTGCCAATCGAGGCCTAAGTTGGTTTTAAACTACACTCAAATGAAGTTTTAATTGTGTTATCACTAATGTTATATTTTAAGTATTATCTAACAACCCCAAGGGGTTGGCCTACTGGGTGTAACTTGGGGTCTGTGAGTGTATTCTCTTCAGTTGTCAGATTCAACTCTCATTAAGTGCTATTAAATCCTTGGAGGAACGCCTACGGATTTTGTCTAAGATTTTCCCGATTCACGTGACAGAGGCACTATGCGTATGTTCCGGAATTAATTGAGGTACGCATAAATATTAAAGCAACAAAAAAATTTCATTTAAAGTTAAAAATAAATATATTGTTTCAAGTCAATTTCTTGTCCATAACAACGTACAACTTTAAATTTACAATTACATATTGAAACTCAAATTAGAGAATTATATGTTGGCTTTTTGGCTTTTCGAAGGGTATTTTTGTGAATGTGAGCGTGCCAGCAAGGATCAATCAGTCCTTACAGAAATTGTGATTGCCAACCAATTATCAGACGATTGTGTTTTAGTTCTTTTCAGCCTCAATGAAGAGGACTTTTACTGGTGGCTTGACTTAGGAGAAATTAAGAGAAATAACAGAGATATGAAGAACAATTGAAGTATTTCATAAAAATGAACACTTACAATGGTCCGAACTCAGCCTCGGAGAGGTTTACAACAGCAATCTACTTGAATCTACTTGAAGCTACTCCTATGAATCGAAGTGCAGTGCGAGTATTTAAAGTACAGGTATTTAAAGAACAGGTATTTAAAGACTGGAAATGTAAAAGACTGGAAAAGAAAATATATGAAGTAAATGACTGATTTGTATGATCTGAGTCCGTCCGTTTTTCTGGGGGCTGCCTTGCTATTTATACTCGTCAGTGATGACCTTCGAACTGTACTTCGAACCGTCGAACTGCTCCTCCATGATCGCTGATCATGCTTCCTTACAAGTAGCTCCATTACGCCATTACTGGCAGTTGAGCTTCCCTCTTGTACTTGGATTTGAATATGAGTAACCGTTGAAGACACGTCATCTTGCATCCCGTTATTTGATCTAGTGTTACTCAGATCATGTGAGGACCAATATTTATTGCCACGTGTACGATCAGGATTAAAGGCTTGAATAACCTTCCTTTATTACCCTTACTATGCCATGTGTCGAACTGTAACTGGCTTTTACAAAATATGTAGCCAACAAGAATCAAATGAAAGAAAATTAAGTAGTACTAAACCATTTTCCTCCACTACCTATAAATTATTTCATTAATTTCTCACCGCTTTCAATTGCCTTTTTTAGCCTCCTTAGTCAGCCACCCTTTTTTCCAATGCCTTTCTCCAGCCACCTTTACCACTTTCAACCCAACTCAACAATTTGCTACAGCTCCTACTTATATTCTCCAATCTATACCCTATTAATTAACTAACTCTTTGTGAATAACATCATCAAATGTAGTTTCAATTTTATTTTATTTTTTTTTAAAAAAGTCATCCAATGATTATTTTTAAAGTTAAAGGAGATTTTTGTAATTTACAAAATATCATGGAATGGTTGGGCTATAGAGAGTGTGTGGAGTAAGATTAAAATTAAGTCAATAAAATATATATATCTATATAATAAAGTAGGATAATTTTTGAATTTGTCCTACACACATTTGTCCTACTAGGACATTTAGATGGCCCAGATCTATTCAAAATATAAAACAACGGCTGAGATATATTTTTTTAAAAATATCCTACATGTACATTTTTTATTTTCCCGCTTCTCTCGCTTACTTTTTCGTTTTCTCACCTATCTTTCTATGATCTCGTGATCCCATCTTCCTTTCTCTTTTTTTATTTTTATTTTTTTATTTTCTCACATTTTTATTTTTCTCTCTCTATTTTTTTTAATTTTTTCCTTTTTGTTCACTTATTTTTTATTTGTATTATATGGAAAAGTCTGCGATCCCAAAATTAGGAGCCAGATTTTACTGCGTGCAGTGGAGATTAAATTAATGAATTTTGTAGTCCACAAATTAAATGAATTTGAACAATTAATTATTATTTTTAAATATATTGAATACATGATATATTTCATAAATTTAGATCTCATATGAATGTTCAACATCTATATAATAAAGCAGGATGATTTTTTAATTTGTCCTACACACGTTTGTCCTACTAGGACATTTGGACAACTCAGATCTATTCAAATTATAAAACAACGGCTGAGATATATTTTTTAAAAAATATCCTACATGTACATTTTTTATTTTTCTGCTTCTCTCTCTTACTTTTTCCTTTTCTCACCCATGAAACGAGTTTTCGTGAGAAGTTTTTGAGAATTCCAAAATTTTATAATAAATTTGTGATTTTATCAAATTAAAGAATAAATTTAAATAATGTTGGGATTACAATTATATTCTAATCCTAATATTATTTACACCGTGCCTTTAGACACGGACATACGCTAGTATATATATAAACCAAATGTCAAAATTAATTTTAAGATTGGTTTGGAAATATATTATTTTCGTAATTTTTTTAATTTTTGATTAAAATATGTAGTAATCAAATAGTAAGCTTGAAATATATTTTGACTTTTTATGAAGAAAAAAAATGTATAAAAAGTAGAGAAGAAAGGAAATATTTGACTTTTTTTGTATAATTTTTCACTTTTTTTAGTGTTTTTTAAAATTTTTGACTATTATAGTAATTTAATTTCCCAAACTTTCCTTTAGTTTGGCACATTTGAGCCGATTTCTTTTGGCCTAAGCTCAACTATTTTAAGCTATATGTATTTAGGAAATTTAGTTAAAACTTTTTTATTGGACCCTTATTTGGTGAAAAGGATAGTCTAATTTTTTTTGCTTCATAAACCCCCTAAGGAGAAAACACATAATTGAGCACAAACAAAGTAAATATCTTCTTTTTTTTTTTTAGACAATATTGTTAGAGTAGCATATTACTGTGAGACAGAGTAACATGTTACTGTTACTATTTACATCAATTTCGATGGTAAATTTTATTTATTTATTTTTTATTTTAAGAATTTCATAATTAATATTGATTTTATTTGATAGATTTTGATGAGAGAATTCTAAAAATACTAATTTTATTAAAAACCGACATTTATATCAAAAGTTATATTATTTTAAAGTTTAATGCTTTGCTAATAATGGTATGTATTGGACTCTTTAAGAAAAACTTTTTAAAGTTGATCAAATATATATGCACACACACATATATATATATATATATACATATATTTTTTGAATTCCAATTATTCTTTTCGCTAGAGAATGGACTCAAAAAAAAAAAAATGAAAAAAGAGAGTGATTATCATGTCGACAAAATGAATGTTAGCACTGAATATCCATTGGTAAAACTGAAGTTTATTGTTCAATTATTTAATTTCTTAATCTTTTCCAGCCCAGTGGTTCTAAGAATGATAGATCATGTGCTTGGGTTTTCAATTTGAGTGGATAGGGGTGGGTGTTCAATTTGATTTACTAGGGTTGAGTGTTTAATTTTGAGTATTATTTTTGTGAGGGTGTGTGTTTTATTTTAATTTGTGTCTATTATAATAATTTTAATTGAAGTTATAATTGTCATTAAAAAAAACTATCAATAGGCGGGGTCCTTAAAAAAGTGGTGCGGGTTATTAGTGCCATTCTATTGATTATCAATAACATTTTATTATTAAAATTAGTGATTGACATATACGATGCGTATCAAATTTAAATAAGTAAAAATAAAATAAAATAAAATATTTACTATATATTGTATACCAAACAAGTGGTAAAATTTTTCTTGAGCAAATCTAAGATCCAAGGTTTAAGTCTCATTTATTTTTTGTTTTAATATGTGGCTTAAGTATTATTAGTTAGCACACGCAATGTGTGTACAATTTAAAGAAATAAAAGAAAAATAAATTATTTACTATATCATATGTTGTGTGTTAGTCGAGTGGTAACTTTTATCTAATTTTTTGTTTTATATATAGTAAGTATAAATATAGATAGGTAGAAGACAGAATGATGGGGAAAAAAAATCAATTAGTTGGAGAAAAAGCTATCACTTGAGAAAGTTTTCATGACAACGTGTTTGAAGCGGCAATTAGGAATTATTGACACCACAAAATGTAAACATATGGAAAAAGACTACATGGAAAGTATGAGCAGTGAAAAAAAAATATTAAATTAAATTAACCACCAACGTGTATTCATTCTACACACAACTCCCACACTACACAAATTTAATCTCCACCACATAATCACTCATCCAAAAAATTCTGGGTGAATATGTTTGGCACCATAGCATTTTTCAAATTTTAAATTGATTTGATAATTATGATCCTATAATTTCTTTATATTTATCTTAAAAAACAATTGTCATTCATTTTATATAAAAAAAAATGAAATTATTTAAATATAATTATTAGATTTTTTTTCATAGAGCATTTCACACCCCATAATGGAGAAAGCTAGTACAGTAGTATTATATTGATTAGTGCCATCCTATTGATTATCAATAACATTTTATTATTAAAATTAGCGATTGACACATACGATGCGTGTTAAATTTGAATAAAAGAATATTAAATTATTTACCATATCATATGTTGTGTGTTAGTCGAGTGGTAACTTTTATCTATTTTTTTTGTTTTATATATAGTATGTATAAATATAGATAGATAGAAGACAGAATAAGGAAAAGAAAAAAAAACAAAAAATCAATTAGTTGGAGAAAAAGCTATCACATGGGAAAGTTTTCAGGGCAACGTGTTTGAAGCGTCAATTAGGAATTATTGACACCACAAAATGTGAGCATATGGAAAAAGACTACATGGGGAAAGTATGAGCAGTGAAAAAAAAAACAAATTAACCACCAACGTAAACGACTTAAGCCTATTTAAAACCCAAAGTGAAAATTTTAATTGTGCCCCTTAATAATTTTTTACATTGTAATTTTAATTTTTTTTTGATATTATAATTTTTATTTAAAATTCATAACATTCTCAATCAAAATAATTTTTTTTTATTTATATTGATACTAGCATAAAATCCGTGTTATGCACGGCCTTAAACAAACAATTAAAATTTTATTTTTGAATTTAAATAGTAATGATTTTAAAAGTTAAGAGTAAAATAGTTAAAAAAATGTAAATTAAGTTGTTTTTGAACTACACTAAAATAAGTTTTAATTGTGTTACCATTAATGTTATATTTTAAGTATTATCTAACAATCCGAAGGGGTTGGCTTAGTGAGTGTTACTTGGGGTATGTGGGTGTACTCTCCAATTAACTTTCAGTAGGTGTTATCAACTCCTTGGGCCATGCTTATTAGTTTTACCTAAGATTTACTCGATGCACGTGATGGAAGACACTTTGCCTGTGTTCCGAAATTAATCGAGGTGCACAAAAATATTAAAGCAATAAAAAATTTTCATTTAAAATTAAAAGTAAATATATTGTTTCAAGTCAATTTCTTGTCCCATAGCAACGTACAACATTTAATTTACAATTACATATTAAAACTCAAATTAGAGAATCAAATGAAAGAAAATTAAATAGTACTGACCCATTTTCCTCTACTACCTATAAATTATTTCACTAATTTCTCACCGGAATAATATTTTAGAGCACTAAATTGAGAGCTCTAGAGCATCACTAATGATGTGGCACAGTGACCCCCACCAAAGTGATGTGATGTTTTGGCTTGAGTTTGTTTTTTTTTTTTTTTTTAAGCTAATTAGAGCTGTTAGTGGTCCAAAAATTAGTGGGATGAATCACCACTCTTTCTCACCGCTTTCAATTGCCTTTTTTAGTTTCTTTAGTCAGCCACCCTTTTTTTCTAATGCCTTTCTCCAGCCACCTTTACGACTTTCAACCCAACTCAACAATTTGCTAGAGCTCCTACCTATATTCTCCAATCTATCCCTAGTAACTAACTTACTCTTTGTGAATAACATCATCAAATGTAGTTTCAAAATTTTTTAAAAAAAAAATACAAAAAAAAAAATAAAAATAAAAATAAAAAAATCATCAAATGGTTATTTTTAAAGTTAAAGGAAATTTTTGTAATTTACAAAATATCATGGAATGGTTGGGCTTCAAAGAGCGTGTGGAGTAAGATTAAAATTAAGTCAAAATATATATATATATATATATAAACCAAATGTTAAAATTAACTTTAAGATTGGTTTGGAAATATACTATTTTAGTATTTTTTTGATTTTTTTTATTAAAATATGAAGTAAAAAAAGTAGTAAGGGGTTGTTTGGAGTGTCCTAAATAAGTGTACTTTCTGTCTTTTTGAACTAAAAAGTTGAGGGAAAAAATATAGATGTTTGGGTTAACTTTTTGACTTCTTATGGAAAAATGTGTAATAAAAAATTGTAAAAATTAGTTTGTAGAGGAAAATTAGGATCGGGAGTTGTGCAGCCGTAATTGTTGACATTTGGTGAATAATATTAACTTTTTAACTTTTTGAATAACTTTTTGACTTTTTGACTTTTTTTACACTTCCCAAACTTGGCCTAAGTTTGGAATATTTTTTGACTTTTGTTAGTGTTCTTGTAAAATTTTTGACTATTATAGTAATTTAATTTCCCAAACTTGCCTTTAGTTTGGCACATTTGAGCCGATTTCTTTTGGCCTAAGTTCAACTATTTTAAGCTATATGTATTTAAGAAATTTAGTCAAAACTTTTTCATTGGACCCTTATTTGGTGAAAATGATAACTGAATTTATTTTGCTTCATAAACCCCATAAGGAAAAAACATATAATTGAGTAAGAACAAAGTAAAATATCTTTTTTTTTTCTTAGACAATATTGTCAGAGTAACATATTACTGTAAAACAGAGTAACATGTTACTGTCAGACAGAGTAACATGTTATTGTTAATGTTTACATCAATTTTGACGGTAAATTTTATTTATTTATTTTTATTTTAAGAATTTCATAGTTAACATGGATCTTATTTGATAGATCTTAATGAGAGAAATCAAAAAATACTAATTTTATTAAAAATTGACATTTACATCAAAAGTTATATTATTTTAAAGTTTAATATTTTGATAATAATGGTATATGTTGGACTCTTTAAGAAATTTTTTTTGTACTTTGCATTAAAGTTTTATTATGAGAGATTTTGACCAAATTCCCTTATATATCTTTGGGAAGGTTCTATTTACACACCATGAATCTTCTTAATACATACCATTTAACTATTAAATTTATATGACAATAATAGTTTCAAGTAAAATGACTATTAAAACAATATGGGTGTATATGTACTCATTTAAGTAATTCACATATCTACTATATTTGGAACAAATCTCTTTTCCAATACTCATCCAACATTGTTCATTTTTACTATTATAATCTAACACAGTACACTCATTATCTTCGCCATTACAATTTTCATCATTATTTTCTCAACTCAAAACATTATTGCCTTTGAAGATTTAGGATTTTAAGAATATTGAAATCAATCTATTTTGATTTCAAGATTTGCACACCATGGATGATATTGTTAATTTGGAACAATATAACAATGAAAAGGTCAGTTTACTTTTTTATTTATCTCGTACATATAGAAGATGGCTTTTCGTTTGTCATGTATTCGGAGAACCATAAATGAACATTTATAAAATGTTCAATTATTTATATTTGAACAAAATTATTTCGTTCATTTATTAAGGTTGATCAAATATTAAATGTTTATAAATAAAAAATTGAACATTTTGATTGTGGTGTGTACCAATTTATTAGCATAGGGTTAAAAAGTAAAAGTTTTGGTGTGAAATAAGATATTTTCACAATCTAAAAATTATTATGTATGTGTATTAAGTAGTGGTGTGTATTAAAAAAATCGTTGGTGTGTAAATAGAATTATCCATATTTTTGAAATGTATGATTACATATTAACCATGACATTCTTTTATATGACATTTATGTTTTGTTTTAATAATGAATTTAGGGGAAAACAAAATGAAATTAACTAAACAAAAAATTGATCGCATTTTTTTTTATAGCAATTATCTTCTTCTTTTTCTGTTTCTTTTTTCTTTTTTTACATTTGATTAACCTAACCAAAAAAGTGGAAAAAAAAAAAAAAAAAAAAAAACCTTCCCTCACTTCATTTTATGTTCTTCTAGTCTTTTTGTTTTTCATGGTTCTTTCATTATAAAAATGTAAGATCCAAGCAAAATTTTGGATCTGTCATAATAAATTTATAATACTATGATAATTCAAATTATCTTATCTTAACATGAAACATAAAAGTGACAAATTACCCTCACTTGAATAATAACTTTACGTCTACTTAATAAATTATATCTATATGCATATTTGCTTCTTTTTTCTTTCTTTCTCTCCTTTTTCTTTTCTTTTTTTTTATTTTATTTTTTCTTTTGAGAAGCATATTAATTTGCTTGTTGTAGTAAAAAAAAAAAAATCATATTTGCTTGAATTAATTTATCTAATAATAATTAATTTGTCTTATACTTATAATTGGGTATTATACGATTAATAGGTAATTTTCAATTTTGGATGGACCAGTTTGATCAAGTGACTCATTTGGCTCATACTTGTACCTAACTAATTTTTTTTTAATAATAATTTATAAAAATAGCTTGTTAATGTTGCAAAATAAATAAATAATAAGCTTATCCAAGTTCCATTGCTTAAAAAAATAATTTCAAGCATAATAGAGTTATGTTATAATTTTAACTCAAGGTACTTACTTGACTCATATTCTGACATAATAAAATAAAATTACGATTATTGGATCGGGTTATTTTTTTTTTTTTATAAATAATATATATTATGTATGAATGGCTTATAAAACAAATTATTTGGATTATCAAAACTGGTCCGTGGTGGGTCCCACAGACCCTTAAATTCTGTCAAGTAAAGATTTAAACTCGAGAGAAACCCACCCCAATAAAAATTAGATAATAAGCTAAACTAATTTTTTATACTAAATTTGAAGGAAATTAAATATTTTAGATTGTACACTACCAAGAACTTAAAGAAGTAAAATATTATGGTAAAATTAGCATTATTTAAAAAGAATAAAATTTGGTCATTTAGTCTGTAATGACCGATTTTTTTTTTAAATAGCTAGCGTATAATTTAATTGAGCAAATTTTCGAATTTGATTGCCGTGTAAATTTTATGCAAAAACAATTCGGTTATGTATTTTTTAAAAATAGTTTCCGATTTTAGAAAATTATGAACTTTTTATATGTTGTTCCTATATGAGTCTAGCACGTTGGATAAAAATTTTAGAATTAAATGATGAGTATTTGTTTTATAAAAATTCACGAACTGATTGGTGTTTAGTTTAATTTATAGCAGAATTTAAAATTGAGTTTTGGGTGTTCAGACTATGATTTGAGATAAATCAGTTGGGGATTTATTTTAAATTATTAAACTCCATTCATTTTGGACCTAATTGATTGAATTGTGACCCGTTAGTAACCATGTCATAGTGTTGTCATTTTATTATTATTATTTGACTACTATAAAAGCGATGAATATTTATGGTGTGTACTATTAAACGAAATATATTTTGTGGTGAGAAAATATTATATTTACTTTTGTCATTAAAGATGTTGAAATATATTTTTAATTGATATATATATATATATATAGGTGTGTGTGTATATATATATATATATATGGTTAGATATTTGTTTAGTTAAATCAAAAGAAAAAAGAAAGAAAGAAATATCTATAAATAGTAACCAAATAGATATTTTGTTCAACTTTTGGAAATTTTTGGAGTTCTTGCCCTGAGGAAACAAGAGAAAAGAGGTTCCAAGTTGGTTTTTCTTGGATTTGATCTAGTATAAGTCATTTTTGACCCCTAGTGCTTTGGATCAAAACGTAGAGGGCGGAAAAGGCGTCGTTTGGCTATAAAAAAATTTAATTTCTATTGTCGAAAAATTTGAAAGCTTCTTGGCTCGAGGTAGGGATTTTTCCTACACTTTTTTATGTACCTTTACTTGATTATATGGAGTCGATGCCCAAATTGCGAAAGTGTAAACTTGGAATATGTTTGTAAGGTTATGAAAGAGCTATGTTTTAAATTTGAACCAAAACGGACTTCGATTTGATCGGTTTTGGAATTTTTACCGTTTTGCGACCAAAAGAGCATTTTTAAAGAAAATAAAGGAATTACGTTTAACTTTTGGGGCTTTTGATCAAAATAGGATGTCATAGTTGAATAATGTTTGGAGAATGAGTTTGGGAATAAAATGATGTTTTCTTGGGTATTAACGGTATTATTTTGCTTAATGTATCTTTTGGAATAAAACTGACACGGTTAGAAATGGACCTTGAGAGGTTACCGGACATAATTGTGATATAAAAACTAGTGTAGTTGTTCATATTTGATGAGATATGGAATAGATTGTATTTATCGAAATTTTTGAAATTTAATTGTTTAGAAATATTTGTTTTGGGCTATCGGTGAAGGACAGCCAAGATTGTTGTAGAAATGCATGAGACTTAGGTAAATTGAACCACATTCCTCATTTTTTGCATTGGACATTGCATTACATTCATTTCATTGGAAATGTATCTGGTTTTGAGAAATGTTTGGAAATGTATCTATTTGCAAACAGATGAATACTTGGTGAATCTGGGTAAGGGGTGTGGAACCGCGCGGTTAGGTGTTGAGCCTTCCAGTTTACAGGTAAAAATGACAGTGGTAGTGCATTAGGGCCTACTTGTAGACACTCACCTAGAGATTCACAGAGCCTGTATTCATGTTACAGATATGGTTTAAAATGGAAATGGTTTTATATCTATTGTTGCATCTAAGCATTACATGCTTTATAAAAAGAGAGATAAACTGTTTTATCATGAGCATGGCATGAGCATACTCCTCTTTAGTCTTGTCATGGCCCATATGTTGTGTAGTATATCTCTACTGAGCTGTGGCTCACCCTATAAGGGAAACCATTTCAAGTACAAATGATATGCCTCCGCCAATGTACTGACTTGGGAGGACTCGGAGCTGAGGCTCCATTTTGTTTTATTGTTATTTGTTGAATGTAAGCCTAGGACTGTATTTCTATTGAGTTGAAACTCCATTTTGTGTAACCAAAAATGTTCTTGGATAAATTTGTAAGCTGTAGGACACTTATTATCTGTTCAGTTTCCATTTCATACTTATTGTAAAATGTATACTTGGGATTAGAACTAGGGCATTGAGATGTGAATAGCATGTATTTGACATTTGGGATTTAATGGAAATGGATGTATGAAATAGTTAGCTATATACATGTGTTTGTCTATCAGGTGAGTTTTGTAGCATAAATAGATATACTGTGCCCAATTTTCGGGGCGTTACAACTTGGTATCAGAGCTAGTTGACCTGTCACTTGAGTGCAGACACATCACACATGGGAACTCTCGCTTGTGATTGTGTCACCAAAGCAAGACTCTCTGCCTATGGGGTGACAGTGTATCGTTGGCGTCGATGGCCGGCTAGGCTGATAGGTCCAGTTGTTGGATGACATGGTGTACCCATGATCAGTGACATAGTCCATAAATCCAATTATCATTTTTTTTTTTTCAAAGGTCTACACTCTAAAATACTTTATACATGACTACAAAATTCTATAAAATGACCAAACTATCATATAAATATATAGATATATTGTTACTAAAAGTGAACACCTCACTTGTTTCTATGAGTTTCTTTCTCTCCTTTTATCAAGTGGTCTTTTCTTCTTGCACCAAGTGTCAATTTCTCTATCCAAAAAAAAAAAAAATTAAAAATTAAAAATTAAAAATTAAAAATTAAAAATTAAAAATTAAAAGAGGCGCACAAGATTCGAACATAAGATTATTCAGTTAACTTACTAAAAAACATTTTCATCACTAAACAATATAGAAAGTATGTTATGAATTCAAAATTAAAATTTATATTTTAAGCACACCCATCGAGTGAACTCATACCCTAACATATATATACCTATTATAAACAGTGGAAAGTTGAAACAAAACCAAACTTTTCTCTCTCTCTTTTCATCTCTCCTCCAACACCACATCATCGTCTTCTCGTCTTACTCCTCCGCCACTGTCGCCGTGACCGTCGTGACCACCATTGTAGTGGTAGCGATGGCGGTAATGGAAGTGGTAGTGGTAGCAGTGGTAGTGGGAGTAGTAGTGGTGGCGGTGGCATGATGGTAGCGGTTGTGGTGGTGGTGGTGGTAGTGATAGTGATAGTAAATTTACAATAATGTATATTGATACTTATATTTAATATTTTTAAATTTAATCAGAATTAAGTAATTTTATATAACTTAAAGTTTTCAAGTGATATTAATTGTGGTTATTAAACGGGTTTAATTGATTATTACTTATAATACATTCAATTTTAAGTGTTAAATCAGATTATCAAACATCCCCTTAATAAGAAATGACAGGCAAAAAGCACTTTATGAAAAGCTCCAGCGAATAAATCATCTCTAGTCCACTTTTTACGCTGGTGGATGTTGTTTGGATCACCAGTCCACTTTTTATAGTCAAACTTTGCTGATATAAAAATCTTATCAATTTTATTATTATTGATTATATATATATATATTTATATAAAAAAAATTGACTATAAATTATTTCTTCAAATGTCTCCTCTAATTTGTATTATCATTAAAGATATATTATATCAAATTAATCATATATTTTTCTTTAATAATTTTAAAATTATTTAGGGTGAAGTACCAATAAATCTCAAATAGTAATCTTATGAACTGTTTGATTTTATTTTGTAGATCCAAAAGTCTTATTCTAATGTGAATCACATAAAGAGCCAAATATAAACATGCGTGTGTTATGTGTTGAGAGACAAATATGAATTTTCTCATAATATTGAAATTACTAAACGTAACACTTAAAAAAAAAACTCGTTATTATACTTTTTTCTAAACGTAACACTTCAATGTAACACGTTAAAAAACTCTTTAGTGTACTTTTCTCAAACGTAATAACGCAACGTTCTGAAAAAACTCCTTAATGCATTTTTTCCAAACATAACACTTCAATCAATGTAACACACAAAAACTCTTTAATGTACTTTTTCCAAATGTAACACTCTAATATAACACTCCAATGTAATACCAAAAAATCACACTGATAGAAACGTAGATTTCAATACTCGACAGTCAACACTTCAGCCACTAATTCCTCTAAAAAGAATCTTTTACACCTCATCTTTCCATTGTCATCCCAAAAACGAATCAAAAAATTTGAAAATAAATCACAAAAGGGTATTTACTTAAACTCAAATGACACTAAATCAAAAAACATACTCCCTCCGTCCCAAAATAATGGTCCCTTTTGGGGGAATCCAACTTTTTTTGGTAGTACAATTATTGTACTTTTAAAAAGTTGGTTTTCCAAAGTTACCCTTTGATAGTACACTTTTTTGAGAATATCAATGTCATAATTGTACTTTTTATATTATTTATGAATTTAAAAGAAGGGCAAAATGGAAAATTTATATTATTTTTGTACTTGATTTTTGAAGAGGGACTAATATTTTGGGATAATGAAAAATGGAATAAGGGACTAATATTATGGGACGGAGGGAGTATAACTTTCCAAAATAAAAAGGATTAATTGGTTCATAAGAAAATTCTTAATACTAAATGGATTAACATTCTCCCATATTGGATTTATGGGTAAAATTTTCAATTATTTAAGGTTAAATTACAAATACACCCTCGAGGTTTGCTTAAAGTACGGATTGTCCTATGTGGTTTGCAAAATTACAAATATTTCCATGTTAGAATTTTTTATTTAACAAAATTAACTAAAAAAATAAAATTCATAATTGTCCTCCTATGCAATAATACAATTACCTAAATTATTAATTCAAACATATTTCTAACATCATTAAAAACTGTTAATTAAGTTGATGATTTATTAATAAAATGAGTGATTTATTATGAAATTAGAAAACTCAGGGGGTGAAATGTAATTTCTAGAACTACCGGGGGTGATTCGTATTTTAATCGGATCTTATGAGGTGTATTGGTAATTTATCCATTATTTAACATATATTATTATTATTGATAAATTTTTATTTTATTTTACACTGAAAATAAAATCTTACAATTCTCAACATAATTTTAGATCCATTCCAAGAGCCCCTCACAATGATTCGATTTTAACAACGTTGGTCTACCGAGTTTAACCAATCAGTGGTGTTATATACACCAATTAATATATCAATTAGTATATTGACGTATACTAAGACATTTTCATTTCAAAATTATGGACTCCATCCATTATATGAATTATAAAGACTTAAAATTTCTAAAATTATATCAAATCTTTTATTAATACATTAATTAATATATTAATTGATACATATAGTTTTATTATTAACCCAAAACGTGCTTCACTCATCAAGGACCACTTCACCAATAAGGCCGGCATTGAGCGAGATATGGCATGTAAAACACATTTTATGGAAAACAGGAAAGATCCTCTTCGTACTTTATGAAAACCTCTAGGTGGAAAAATCCTCTTTAGTCTTCTTTTTATATCGGAGAACGTTGTTTGAATATGTGATGCTTATTACGGATCTAATTTTAATTGTTTGAATTGTTTATCTATTAAGTTATATTTAGTTAAACTTTTAATAGTAATATTATAAGAATAAAGGTTGAGACCCCTTTTGGGGTCACCCCCTTAACCCTCTTTAATTTTGATTGGTCAACTTTTCCTCTTTTTTTTTTCTTTTTTTTTCTTCTCACCCAATCCCCAACCTCCATGTGTGTGAGGGGGTTGTGGGGGTGGGTGTTTTAAGGGGGTCTAAATCAATGCCCGTATAGTAGTATTATATTGATTAGTGCCATCCTATTGATTATCAATAACATTTTATTACTAAAATTAGCGATTGACACATACAATACGTGTTAAATTTGAATAAGTGAAAATAAAATAAAATATTTACTATATATTGTATACCAATCAAGTGGTAAAACTTTTATTAAACAAATCTAAGATCTAATGCTTAAGCCTCATTTATTTTTTGTTTTAATATGTGACATAAGTACTATCAATTAGCACACGCGACGTGTGCACAACTCAAAGAAATAAAAGGAAATTAAATTATTTACTATATCATATGTTGTGTGTTAGTTGAGTGGTAACTTTTATCTAATTTTTTGTTTTATATATAGTAAGTATAAATATCTATACATAGAAGACAGAATGCGGAAAAGAAAAAAAAAATCAGTTAATTGGAGAAAAAGCTATCACTCGGTAAAGTTTTCATGAGAACGTGTTTGAAGCGTCAATTAGGAATTATTGACACCACAAAATGTGAACATATAGAAAAAGACTACATGGAAAGTATGAGCAGTGACAAAAAAAAAACCAAAAAAAAAAAAAAAAACAAAACAAATTCATAACATTTTCGATCAAAATAATTTTATTTTTTTATATTGATACTAATGTGAAACCCGTAATACACACAGCCTTAAACAAATAATTAAATTTTTTTTTTGAATTTAAATAGTAAAAACTTTAAAAGTCAAAGGTAAAATGGTTAAAATCATTTAAATTAAGGCCTCATTTAGAAACATACTTTTTTAGTAATTTTTGGACTTTTTGACTAAAATATAATATAAAAAAAATTAGTATATTTGGGATAATTTTTTGATTTTTTACGAAAAAATGTGCAAAAAGTAAAAAAAGAAAAGAAATGAATATTTGACTTTTTGGTATAAGTTATTGACTTTTTTATTTTTTTAGTGACTTTTTAATTTTTTTAACTAAAATCACCACTTAACAAACGAGGTCTAAGAGCATCTCCAATGGTAGTTGCTATTTTGCTATTGCTATTGCTATAATTTGGCAATGAATAGTGTTATTTTGTCAAATTATAGCAATGGTGCTCCAATGGTCATTTGCTATCTTTGGCAAATATCAACCAACTTTCCCTCCAAGGTTGTAGGTGTTGTTTGGATATAGGTTTTTTGTGATTTTATTTTTGTTTATTTTTTGTCTTCTGTGACATTTTTTCACCTGTCTGTTAAAAAAATTATATATTTATATTTTTCCCAACTAGACAAATATAAAAAATATAAAAAAATGAAAAATTGGAAAAAATTGAAAAAAATTATATATTTATATTATAATGTCTTTTTATTATAATAAAATTATCTTCATTTAATATCAGCTAAAGTATTTTATCTTTTTATTGCCTTCATTTGAAAAAATATATTTATTTTTTTGCATTATACTTTATTGAAAATATTAAATTATAATACAAATTAGTGGACATTATACATTGAAAAAATAATATTACATTGTGAAGTACAAAATACTCAAAAATAAAAAATAAAAACAACATGAAATTTCATTACAAAATAAAAATTACATTGCAAATAAAGACTAAAAATTACATCAAAAAATAAATGATATTGCAAAAAATAAAGACTAACATTTATCCTATAATTATTCATCAGGAGGTAGGGGAAATAAAAATTTGGGCTGCTCACATTTGAGGACCACTTGGCGAAAATCTCATTTTTTCGCATTGTGTAATACGCTTTCATCTGAGGGTCCAAATGAGAAATATCCGTAATCATTATCATATGTTCTTCCTTTTTCATTTCATGTTCTTGTTTTCTGATCTCAAACTCATGTTTTTTCATCTCAAGTTCTTTCATCTCCTGCAGTGCTTGAATCCTTTTTTCTTCTTTTTCTACTTTTTTCTTTTCCTTCTCGGCAAGGTATTGGTTAAATGTGTCCAATTGTGTGCCCATTTTTTGAACTTTAGCTTGAGCGACTTGATTTTTCCGAAATAATTCTTTTGCAAATTTCCTACCCATCGGCCTTTTACCCCTTGTAAAGACACTGCCCTCACCGATAGTTGGATTGTTACCAACACTTGGACTGGTGTCATCTTCAAGAGAAATGCAGTTATCCATAGGGGAATCAGGGGTTGAATTAGGGAAAAACGGTGTATGTATTCTTGACTTCATCGTGTTCGTAGGAGTTATATCTTGCCACCTGATATTGTTTTGCAAGATTGGCCAACAATGTTCAAAAAGAAAATGTTTGTTTTCATCTTGATGGTATAACAGTTTTGCTTGAAGCATCTATATCAATAAAATATTAAATTAATTAATCAGTTAATTTTTATGTAAGACAAATAAAAAAACTAATATAATAAATGGAAATGAAATCTTACTATATCAACTTGTGACGCCCCACTTGGATGTAGATTTTTGACTTGCGCTAGACACCCACGAAATTTGTTACAACATTTCATGATTACACCCCATCGAGATGAGATAGACACTTGTGTTCTTGAGCGATCATTCTGCAATGAACAATAATTTTCAAAAATTCTTCCCCAAAAATGAGCATGAGACTGTGAATTCCCAACAATTGGGTCTTCAGTAATGTGACACCAAGCTCTACAAATTGCCATATCTTCTTGAGTGGTAAATGATTTTCCTCTCTTCATTTTTGATGAACCTTCCATAGTGATTGTGTGAAAAAACAAAGAAGAAAATAATTTATGAAGTTTGATGTGAAATAAAATTAAGATAAAGAGAAGAGAAAAGAAAAATGAAATTTAAAATGTTTGGTGTGAAATGAAATTGAGATGAAGAGTTTTTATTTATAGAAATACAGAATATGACCGTTTGGAAAAAATGCCCGTTAATTTATATCTGTTGTTTGAAAAATGATGAAAAAGAGCCGTTGCTCAAACCCATGTGCATTCCTTTCACAAAATAGCACCGTTGGATTATATGATCCAACGGCTCATCCATCCATCTATCTAGAACAATCCGTGCATTATTTATCTATGTATATACCCTCATGTTTGAGTCGGATCTATCTATCTATACACCAAGCTCTCTCTCTCTCTCTCTCTCTCTCCCTTCCTTCATTGCCCTCACCGATCTTCATCTTTCTCTCCTCTTTTCTCATCTCCTCTCCTCAAATCTTCCAAATCAAACCCAAACCAAGCCGATCTCTCTCCACTGATCTCGATCTCTCTCCACTGATCTCGGTCCCGATTTCGAGTTCGGTCCCGATTTCCAGCAGAGTAGTGCGAGTTCCAGCAGAGGTCTTCACTGATCTCAAGCCCTGATCTCAAGCCCTGGTTGATCCATTATGCCATTGATATCTCCACTAATTCTCAAGCCCGATCTTTCCAGCAGAGTAGTGAAACAGATCTCCACTGATGATCTTTCCAGCAGAGTAGTGAAACAGATTCTCCACTGATCTCAAGCCCTGGTTGATCCAGTACGCCCCTCATCTCTACCCCGATCTTCTCAAAGGTCTTCATTTCATTCCATCAGTTTTTTAATTTTTGTGAATTAATCAGTTTTTTTTTTTAAAAAAAAATTTGATTGATTTTTTAATTTTTGTGAATTAATCAGTTTACGCCTTGGTTGATTATTTTTTAATTTTTGTTTTCATTTCATTCATCTCTACCCCGATCTTCTCAAACAGATTGATTGGTTTTTTAATTCATCAATTCAATTTTAATCAGTTTTTTTTTTCTGTGAATCTGTTTGATGAATCTGTGAATCTGTAATTTTTTTGGATTTGTTTTTTTTCTGTGAATCTGTTTGATGAATCAAATTGACAAACAGATAATAATTTTTTTTTCTGTGAATCTGTTTGATGAATTGGCTGAGTTGGCATGAAGGGAGGGAGGGAAGGGAGGAGGGAGGGAAACCGTTGGTTTTGGCTGAGTTGGCATGAATGGCAGCTGTCAAAGCTTGTGTCAAATTTGACACAAGCTTTGGCATTTCTCAAATTTGGCAGCTGCTATGTTTTGTCATTGGAGCATCAAAATTCAATGGCAGCTGCTATATATAGCAATGGCAGCTCCAATGGCAAACCATTGGAGATGCTCTAAGTTGTTTTTGAACTACACTCAAATGAAGTTTTAATTGTGTTACCATTAATGTTATATTTTAAGTATTATCTAACAATCCCAAGGGGTTGGCCTATTCGGTGTAACTTGGGCTCTGTGAGTGTATTCTCTTCAGTTGTCAGATTCAGCTCTCATTAAGTGCTATTAAATCTTTGGAGGAACGACTATGGATTTTGCCTGAGATTTGCCCGATTCACTTGATGGAGACACTTTACGTATGTTCTAGAATTAATTGAGGTACGCATAAATATTAAAGCAACAATTTTTTTTTTATTTAGAATTAAGAGTAAATATATTGTTTGAAGTCAATTTCTTGTCCATGGCAACGTACAACTTTTAATTTACAATTACATATTGAAACTCAAATTAAAGAATCAAACGAAAGAAAATTAAGTAGTACCGACCCATTTTCCTCCGCTACCTATAAATTATTTCACTAATTTCTCACCGCTTTCAATTGCTTTTTTTAGTCTCTTTAGTCAGCCACCCTTTTTTCTAATGCCTTTCTCCAGCCACCTTTACGACTTTCAACCCAACTCAACAATTTGCTACAGCTCCTGCCTATATTCTCCAATCTATACCCTATTAACTAACTAACTCTTTGTGAATAACATCATCAAATGCAGTTTCAAAATTAAAATAAAAAATAAAAAAATCATCACATGGTTATTTTTAAAGTTAAAGGAGAGTTTTTGTAATTTATAAAATATCATGGAATGGTTGGGCTAGATAGAGCGTGTGGAGTAAGATTAAAATCAAGTCAACAAAAAATATATATATATATATAAATCAAATGTCAAAATAAACTTTAAGATTGGTTTGGAAATATGCTATGTTAATAATTTTTTGACTTTTTAATTAAAATATGAAGTAAAAAAGTAGTAAGTTTAAAATATTTTTTTACTTTTTATGAAAAAAGAAATGTATAAAAATTAGAGAAAGGAAATATTTGACTTTTTTGGTATAATTTTTGGCTTGTTTTAGTGTTTTTTTAAATTTTGGATAAATTACAAATACACCCCTGAGGTTTACTTAAAATACAAATTTACCCTTATGATTTGAAAAATTACAAATACTTCCCTGTCAGAATTTTTTATTTAACAGAATTAATTGAAAAAGTGAAATTTCTAACTGTTAACCTATACAATAATACAATTATCTGAATTATTAATTGAAATAAAATTTTAACATTATTAAAAACTGTTAATTGACTTGATGATTTATTAATAAAATGACTTATTTGTTATGAAATTAGAAACCTTATGAGGCATAATGTAATTTCTAAAATCACAAGAAGTAATTTGTAATTTAAGTAAACCTCAGGGGGTATGTTTGTAATTTATCCTAAATTTTTTGACAATTATGGTAATTTAATTTCCCAAACTTGCCTTTAGTTTGGCACATTTGAGCCAATTTCTTTTGGTCCAAGTTCAACTATTTATCTATATGTATTTAGGAAATTTAGTCAAAACCTTTCCATTAGACCCATATTTGGTGAAAAGGATAATTTAATTTATTTTGCTTCATAAACCCCCTAAGGAGAAAAGATATAATTGAATAAGGATAAAGTAAAATATCTTTTTTTTTTTTCTTGGATAATATTGCCAGCGTAACATATTACTGTGAACCAGAGTAATATGTTACTGTTACTGTTTACATAAATTTCAACGATAAAATTTTTATTTTTATTTATTTATTTATTTTTTTAAGAATTTCATAATTAACATGGATCTTATCTGATAGATCTTGATGAGAGAATTCTACAAATACTATTTTTATTACAAACTGGCATTTACATCAAAAGTTATATTATTTTAAAGTTTAATATTTTGATAATAATGATATGTGTTTGACTCTTTAAGAAAAACTTTTTGTGCTTGTCCTTAATGCATTAAAATTTTATTATGAGAGGTTTTGACCAAATTCCCCTGTATATTTTTGGGGAGTTTCTATTTACACACCATTAATCTTCTCAATACATACCATTTAACTATTAAATTTATATGACAATAATAGTTTCAAATTAAACCAAGATAGTGGTTCTCTCCAGTCCCAGATCAGACTGGAGGGTGTTGTTGGGCCCGTATGGGCCCACCATGAGTCCTATTTTGATATTCCGAACCGTTCAATGTATAGAACTCGTTGAGTACTATATGCCTGTAAAATATCACATTGATCGGATATCGATAGCTATCTCATCGGATCAGTTTTTCTGTCAACTGTTTATTTTTTCATAGTTCATTTTTTTTTTTATACAAAACTGATTTGATCACATAGCTATCGATGTCCGATCAATGTGATTTTTTACAGGCATATAGTACTCAACAAGTTCTACATTATTGAATGATTCGAATTATCGAAATGAGACTTGTAATGGACCCCCACGGGCCCAACAGTACCCTCCAGTCCTAGGTGGGACTGGAGGGAAGCCAGGCCCTTAAAACAATATGGATGTATATGTACTCATTTAAGTAATTCACATAGGAAAGTACAAATCTCTCTTTACACACCATCATCTATACATTATATTTGGAACAGATCTCTCTTTCAATACTTATTCAACATTGTTGATCTTCACCATTATAATCTAACACAGTACACTCATCATCTTCACCATTATAATCTAACATTACACTCATCGTCTTTGCCACTATAATTTCATCATTATTTTCCCAACTCAAAACATTATTGCCTTTGAAGATTTAGGATTTTAAGAATATTGAAGTCAATCGATTTTGATTTCAAGATTTGCATACCAGGGATGATATTGTTGATTTGGAACAATATAACAATGAAAATGTCAGTTTACTTTTTTATTTATCTCGTACATATTGAAGATGGCTTTTCATTCGTTACGTATTCAGAGAACTATAAACGAATATTTATAAAATGTTCAATTATTTATATTTGAACAAAATTATTTTGTTCATCCAATTTTATACATTCTTAGATACAACATTTAAATCGAATGGATACTCTGTAACTAAAACATACAAAGATGTTATAATCAAATTAAGATGCTCAAAGGCTTACATCATATACAAAAGGTATAACCCTTACAAGAATAGCACACGGCCAACAAATACATAAATGGCCCTTGACCGACAAATAAAGGAACCACCCTATACGGTTCCAAACACAATTTCAACGTCTCAGTCCACATCCGCATAAGAATACTTGAAAAATATTTTTAGCCACGTAGGGTGAGCATAAAGCTCAGTAGGAAATATTTCAAAAACTAAATATGCTCCACCAGTGTAAATGATCATGAATGCAATACATACAAATATAATATGCTCAATGCATTCTCAAATCCACTTGCTTTCTCAATAAAAATCCTTTCTTCCCAGTTTTCAAAACCTTTCGTTTATTCAAAATGTTTTCCGAATTCAATACATTAGTTTGATATAAAATCCATTTTCACAAGTCAAATCAGGTATCTCAATACCAACTTGCAATTTCATCGCCAATTCCAATACGAATACATCGTTATCCAATAACAAATACATTGCTGAAACCGTTTTAAAATCATTTCCTTCCAAAACCAAAATGATAATTAATAAAATGGGTAAATCTCCAAAACCAATACAACTTTTCACAGAAATTTCGTCTGCGAGAAACCGTCAAACGGGACCCATGTAAATGTAGACTATGTAAGCACTACCATTATCATTTTATGGAATTTTCGTCCACAGGAACCGGCACCCATGTATACGCGCGTTTTTCAGGACTTTCACCGTGGACACACAGGCCAACTTAATCCAATGGAATCCATCCCATTTATTCTCCCAAACATGGAGTACATCCCCTTTCTTCTCCCAAACATCATACATTTACAATGTATTAAAACATAACCATATTCAATAACAATGGATAAGAGATTAGTTTCCTTCTCCCAGATTTACCATTTTATTTACACTTTCCAAATAGCACTATACATGTGATCAAAAATATGATTTTTGTAACGTCCCGAAAATTGGGCATGATATATCTATTTATGCAACAAAACCCACCTGATAGACAAACACATATATGTAGATAACTAATCCATACATCCATTTCCATTAAATCCCAAATGTCAAATACATATTGTTCACATCTCAATGCCCCAGTTCCAATCCCAAACATGCATTTTACAACAAATATGAAATGAAAACCAAACAGATAATAAGTGCCTTATAGGCTTACAAATTTATCCAAGAACATTCTTGGTTACATAAAATGGAGTTTCAACTCAACACAAATACAGCCTTGGGCTTACATTCAACAAATAACAATAAAACAAAAATGAAGTCTCAGCTCCGAGTCCTCCGAAGTCAATGCCATGGCGGAGGCATAACACTTGTACCTGAAATGATTTTCCCCTATAGGGTGATCCACAGCTCAGTAGAGATATACTACACAACATATGAACAATGACAAGACTAAAGAGAAGTATGCACATGCCATGCTCATGATAAAACAGTTTATCTCTCTTTTTATAAAGCATGTAATGCTGAGATGCAACAACAAATATAAAACCATTTCCATTTTAAACCATATCTGTTACATGAATACGGGCCCTGTGAATCTCTAGGTGAGTGTTTGCAAATAGGCCCTAATGCACTACCACTGTCATTTTTACCAGTAAATTGGAAGGCTTGACACCTACTGTGCGGTTCCATACCCCCTACCCAGATTCACCAAGTATTCATCTTTTTGCAAATAGATACATTTCCAATGAAATGAATGTAATGCAATGTCCAATGCAACAAATGAGGAATGTGGTTGAATTTACCTAAGTCTCATTCATTTCTACAACAATCATGGCTAGCCTCCACCGATAGCCCAAAACAGATGTTTCTAAACAAATATTTAAATAATTAAATTCCAAATATTTCGATAAATACAATCTATTCCACATCTCATCAAATATGAACAATTACACTGGTTTTCATATCACAATCACGTCCGGTAACCTCTCAAGGTTCATTTCTAACCGTGTCGGTTTTATACCAACAGATATATTAAGCAAAATAAATATCGTTAATGCCCAAGAAAATATCATTTTCTTTCCAAACTCATTCTCCAAGCATTATTCAACTATGACATCCTATTTTGATCAAAAGCCCCCAAAATTAAATGCAATTCCTTTGTTTTTTTTTAAAAATGCTCTTTTGGTCACAAACCGGTAAAAATTTCAAAACCAATCGAATTGCAGTCCGTTTTTGTTCAAATTTAAAACATAGCTCTTTCATAACCTTACAAACATATTCTAAGTTTACACTTTCGCAATTTGGGCATCAACTTTTTATTTTTCTCAAAATTTCCCTTTTAAGCAAATAAATCACGAATTTTCCAAAAATTTTAATTAAATTATATGCAACTCTAAACTCCCTATAATCAAGTAAAAATGCATAAAGAAGTGTAGGAAAAATCCCTACCTCAATCTAGAAGAGGAAACAAGCAAAAATCCCAATTTTTGACTTCGTTGGATTTCGATCTTCACCAGTCAAAACGTTGCTCTCACAAAGCTCTTCACTTTGGATTTATACAATTTGCTGTTATCAATATATCTATATCATGTCGCTACTGTATCCCATATCCATAGCCATGCTTCAAACATCATAGATCATAGATGTTGTGCAACAAGCATGCAAGTGCCTTATTGAATACGATTCACCTAAGTTAGCATGAAGCACAAGTATCATCAGCACTTTGTCACTATGGTCTCTTGAGAGTTATATCATATTGAGCAAAAACCAGTTGCCTCACAATTCCTAATTAATAGAGTCATCATCAGTACTTAAAAGAACTTGGGCAAAATCACAAGGAATGAAGGGGATGAAAAAGATGAAGGCTTTCTAGGCACGGATCTCTGAAGCTCCTTGATAACTTGTATATAAGAAAGATAGGATGAAAACAACTGGACTTCGTCTAATTCCCAACTTGGCCACTTATTTTTTTTTATTTGTGTGTAAAGGATTAGTTCACTGGTCCTTGATAACATACACAAGTTAGCTAGACAGTTTATCGTGAAGTACGGAAAGTTTCCCCGCTATTTGGAAGAAGCCCATCTTTTGCCATTTCGGTAAGAACATTAAATACTGCAGCCATGTTGCCTTCTTTGTGGTTGACCTCAACAAGGAATTTTGCAAGTTCTGTATCAGTAAGCCTACAGTTTCTCAGTGTGTTCTCTATAACTTCACTCAAGTCCTCACTTCTCCCTTCTTTGAAAAGTTCTTTTATCAGAGCAATGACAGATATAGTATGAGGAACAAATCCATGGTGCACCATTTCCTTGTAAAGATCCAATGCTTTTTGCAAATTGCCACCCCTACAATGACCATGTATAATAACATTATAAACTGCTTCACTAGGCTTGCAGTTTCTTTGAAGCATTAATTCAAAAACGTGATCTGCTTCATTCATCGAACCATGCATACAGAATCCCTTTATGAGAGCTACCACATTCTTAAACTAGGTATTACTACAATTTTCTATTAGTGTAGTATATGTGACATCATTTCGAATGGACTCCTCATAAAACAATTTGAAGAGAAGCTGTTTTGCCTCCCTTGTCCTAGCTTGTTTGCTAAGCCCATTAAATAGCACATTATAGGTAACAACATCAGGAAGGAAGCCCTTTTTTATCATCTCATCATGCAAATGAAGAGCATTTTTAATATCTCCTTCTACATAATAAGCATTGATTAGAGTAGTATATCTGCATTCATCAGGAGGCAGATCCAATCTCCACATCTCCTAGAAAATATCACAAGCCTCAGTCGGTCTTCTCTGCTGGCAGAGACCTTGAATCAGCGATGAATAAGAAATAGCATCTAGCGAAACTCCTTTATCATTCATTCCCCATCCCTTAACATCTCTACCAGGATCTGACCAGAGTAAATCACACAGTAAACCAGTGTCAGGAACAGGAGTAGGACGGGGTAAGTTTCTAACAAGATCCAAGTTTGTAAGATCAGTGGAAAGGCCACCATACTCGAAAAGCCTTAACAAATCACTATACTGCCCATGAATGATGAGAAAAAAGGTTGTAACTAAGAAGAGAGAGAAGGAGATATATTAATATTCAAACCCCTCCTCCTACTCATCATACCCCACGAGAGAGAGACAATAGAGTGCATTATTTTCTCTTTAATCATTTTCTTCCACCGAAAAGTGAGCAACCCTCTCAAATAATTTTCCACCACCACATTTTTATATTTTATCTAGGTCTTTACAATTTTCAAAATGAACAAATGCTCTTAAAACATAACACAAGAATTTCCAAAATCTCTTTCCAAAACATACAGTTTAAATTCTCAAAATCCATTGCATGCTTCATGATCTGCATGATTTATAAACAGTCTAGTTTGCCTAGTTCACATGCAATTCCTACAATAATTATAGCTATCCTCCACTGATAGCCCAAAACAAATATCTCTAAACAAATGAATAAATTCCGTTAAAGATACACTTTTCCAAAATCTCATATCATAGAGATAATACATATCAAACTCCACCATCATCATTAATCATCATTTCAATTTCACATTTATCAACATTTATTCCATTTCCTCTTTGCAATCTCAAAACTTACATTTTAGGGCATAATCCCTTTCTTCTTTGAAAATCTATTTCAATGCAAGAAATGGCTCATTTCAACATATATCAACTCCAATTTCATAATCACAACATTTTTCAAGAAAACCTTTGAAAACCCCTCATTTACATTTTGATTTAATAATCAAAGAATTTTCCCAAAAGATCAACATTTTAGGGTTTCTCCAAATTAGGGCTTTTCACTTTTAAAAACTCATGTACATTTTTGTAAGTGGAAAATAAACTTTTGTAGCTAAATCGTAGCTCAACAATCCCATTTGGAACAAACCCTCACTTACAAAACAAATTTTCAAAAATCAATCAAAGAACAATGGAATCTATATATTTAAAATACACCACAAATACACTACCGAACTCATATTGAGTTTAAGAAATAGATCCTACCTCTTGAAGAAAGAAGGAAACAAGTTGGAAAAATCGCTGGTGATGAAATGACGATCCGTTGAGATTAAATGGAAGCCCTCGTCGTGCTCTACGTTTTGGTATATGGAACTAGGGGTCAAAGATGTATAGAAATAGATGAAATCAAGTCTAAAAAGCTTGAGAAATCAAAAATGAGTGAAAAGTGACTTTTAAAGATTTGATTCTGCGCTGTATGCTCGAGCGTTGAAAGTTGCGCTCAAGCACACTATGCTCACAACACAGATTTACAAATTTTAAATAGGTATATTTCTCTTGTCCGGACTCCTTTTAGGGTCGTTCTTATGTGATTTGTGAAATCTTACACATTTTGCATTGTTTTAAAATTTTGGGAACAAAGTTACGGGTTTTTGCGAAAACTTACTCATTTTTGTAAAATCACTTACGTGATTTGTAAAAACTTACGCATTTTGTGTTGTTCTACATTTTTTGGAACAAACTTACAAACTTACGTGATTTATGAAAACTTATTCATATTTGTGTTGTTCTAAATTTTTTGGAACAAACTTATGCGTTTTTGTGGTCAATTACGTATTTTTGTGAAATCACTTGCGTAATTTATGAAATCTTACACATTTTATGTTGTTCTAAATTTTTGAGAAAAAACTTATAGCGACCCCGGTCTTTTCTCTTAAGATTATTGTATCCGGACTTAGGCTCCGTAGATCCTGTCATTATTTATTGGTTGTTGTTGTCCTTTAATCTCTTTGTATTTGAAGTATAGGTTGTGTTGGACGGGTCTGGTACAGGTTGGTTGAATTTTGATGCCAATAGGTGATGCCCAGATTTTGGCCTTCACGCTCGAGCGGAGGTTTTAACGCTCGAGCGGGCCCTTCGTTGTTGCTTCTCCGCTCGAGCGGGAGTTTTGACGCTCGAGCGGGATTTTCCATCTCCCAGTATTTTGCTCTGCAGTTCTTCCGCTCGAGCGGTAGTTTTTACGCTCGAGCGTGATCCCTTGTTTTTGCTCCTCCGCTCAAGCGGGGAGTTTGACGCTCGAGCGGGTGCAGCGCCTGCAAAACTTCTGAAAGGGTGCAATCGACGCTCGAGCGGCTTTCTTCACGCTCGAGCATGATTCTGTGTCTTACGCTCGAGCGGGGCTTTCTACGCTCGAGCGTAGAGTCGACTACATCAGTCCGTGATTTCACTTTTCTGATCACTTTTTGACCTACTTTTCATCTCTTAACTTTTAAAAAACCGCCCCTTGAGAGTTTCTCTCTCTACTCTTACCTTCTCTCCAAGATTTGATCTATTCCTTGTGGTCTTCTACCCTAGTTCTTTTGGAAGAAAGGTAGAGCTTCGCGAGATCTTTCTTTTAATCTGAAAAAGAGAGGATTCGGAGCACTTTGGATTTTGGGTCACCATCTCCATCTTCTCTATTTCAGTTGTGATCTTCAAGGTAGGGATTTCCTACTCTATTTTATAAGCTTTGTTCTAAGTTTTGGTATTTCAAGATGTTGGGGTTACTTAGATAATTTTGGGAAAAACCCTAGTTGTGTTAATTAATTAATTTGTATAATTAATTTAAGGAAATTGGGGAATTTGGTTAAATTCATGAAATTGAGGAATTCATTGATTAAATGGTGTGGTGGGATAATTTAAACCACTCGCCTAGTGAATTGTTGTTATATTTATTTCCAGTCTAGAAATAACTGTTTTGGGCTATCGGTGGAGGATAGTCGTGATTGTTGTAGACATTGCATGTGGATTAGGAATAACTGAAACTAATCACATTGGTTAAGTCATTAATTTTGACTATTGCATTGATACAGAAAATACGTGTATTGATTGAGCATTGCATTTGCATATTGTTTGGGAGGAGATAGGGGATGTACTCCACGGTTTAGGGGAAGATAGGGGATGGACCTCTAAACCGGATTTATTGTTTGGGAGGAGATAGGGGATGGACTCCATTAGCACCATTTTTATGTGTGCTTATTATATTGAAGTGTTTTTACATGATTATTGATACAGCACTAAAATGTGTATCAAATGGGAAGTATGAAGTGTTTTGATATGAGCATGAGTCTCATTTGTTTTGTTGATACTGGAAGTAATGTGAATATGATATATATTTCACTGTTGTAAGTTTGGCCAGGTTCTGAGCCATGTTGATAATAATGGAAAGTGAAATGTGTCTTAGACATTAGTGTCATGAGACTGTATGATGGTAAAATTGGTTATCTTAGTTAACCATCTATTGAATGCTATAGCTTTAATCAATGCTTATATTTGGTTTAGTATTTTTCTACTGGGCTGTGGCTCACCCTTTATGGGAACATCATTTTCAGGTTCAGGTGATAAACTACCTCCACGGACTTAGCCTGGAAGGATATGGTGTTTGGGATTTTGAAGACTTGTCTTTAGTTATATGTTTTATTTTGTTATTTTTGAGATTTCATGTAAACATTCAAGCCTAGGGCTTAACTTGTAAATGAGTTAGTACTCATCCTTTTTGTGTCCAAGTGTTAGCTTGGAAAGATGTAAGCCCTTAGGGCATTTATTTTGATGTTGCAGGATGTTACATGTGATGTCTTTCAATAAGAATACTCTGATGAATAACTCAAATGATTCAGTTTCTTGTATAAATGCATGTTAATGTTATGGTTATTATGGGTTTATTTTGAGGGCGTGACAACTTGGTATCAGAGCGTACCGGGTTCGAATACTTTGGGTACGTGGGAAGTGATTAGTATCACAATGGGTTCGTCTCGCTTGATAGAGACTTAGATGTACTGTTATGTGCTTATATGATAGCATGTTTATGTGATTATGTGGGTATGGAACGTAGTTTCTAGGATGTTAATTGGACCCTTGAGTTTCTAGTAGTCTTGTTGGAAAGGCACTTGATCAATGCTGTTTCCAACCGGAACTATAGTAACGCTTCGGGACTATTATTATCCAGGAATGAAATTCGTAGGTGCTTATGTGATTATGTGCTTACGTGGAATGAATTATTTTTGTCCAATGCATTAGGACGCGAGTGTTTAGTTTCGGCACATTTATTAATGTGCTAACGTCTTTGTTTGTTTCCTTTATTAGGATGTCAGGGCGAGGACGAGGACGCGGTAGGCGAGGTAGGCCGGGTAGGCAGGAGGTACCGGTGCCAGAGGAGATTCCGGCAGTTCATGAGGGAATTGGCCAGGCCAATGTGGCCGAGCCAGTAGGCCAGCAGGCTATGGGCGCTTTAGCCCGAGAGATAGCAGGGGCATTCAGGGAGTCAGTAGGCATTCTTAGGGCTGAGAATCAAGCCCAGGTTGTTGTTGCGGATGCAGGACCTTCCTTTCTGAAGAGGGAGTTCTTCCGGTCTAATCCGGATGAATTTGTGGGTGATCCTAAAGAGCCGCTTAAGGCAGACGAATGGCTCGAACAGACAACGAAGACGTTTGAGATGCTTGGCATCGAAGACGAGGGGTTGAAGGTGACCTTGGCATCATTCCAGTTGAAGGGGGATGCGGGTCAGTGGTGGAAGTTCACTAAGGGGCGTATAGGAGGTACATGGGAGGCTTTTGTGAATGCTTTCCAGGAGAAGTTCTTATCTCCAGCAGTTAGGGAGAAGCTGAGAGACCAGTTCTGCCAGCTTAAGCAGTCGAGTTCTTCAGTGGCCGAGTTTGAGGCTGCATTTACTAGTTTATCCAGGTTTGCACCTGAATTGGTGGCGTCTGAGGAACGCCGTTGTATTGAGTTTGAGAGGAAGTTGAGGCGTGGCCTCAAGCTGAGAGTTGGGGGAACTATGATTCGGGATTATGGGCGTTTGGTTGATGCTGCAGCCCACATGGAAATCATGATGCAGGAGGAGGAGGAAGGACAGAAGGGCTCCAAGAGGAGTCAGGATGGTCAGAGTGATGGTAGGAGACAGAAGGGTTTTAATCCCCAACAGTCTCAGAGTAGCTTTTCTAGATCGACTTTTCCTGTGCCGAGTGCTAGTTCGGGGAAAGGCAGTCAAGGAGGCATTACCTGCTTCAAGTGTGGCCAGCTGGGCCACAAGTCTCCAGTTTGTCCTCAGAGGGGAGGAGTGCAGAGAGCAGCATCATCTTCGGCTCGATCTCAGAGCCAGAGTCAGGGTAGAGGCCAGCCACTCTCGTGTTATCAGTGTGGTCAGCCAGGGCATATGAAGAGGTATTGTCCGCAGTTGGGTGGCACACCTGGTGCATCTGGTTTGAGGCAGATTCAGGGTCAACAGCCAGCTCAGTCGGGTCAGGCCTCGAGGGCCAATCAGGGGGCTTCATCGTCTCAGTCGGTGCAACAATCGTATGCTCCTAGGGGTGAGCAGGTTGATCAGAGGTCATCTGGGCGCGTGTATGCTGTTACCGCGCAGGATCTTGTACCAGCTCCATCTGTTGTGAGAGGTACTTTTTTGTTTTGCAACTCGGTTGCTAATGTTTTGATTGATACGGGTGCATCTCATTCCTTTGTGTCTGCTGCATTTGCATCTATTTTGGAGTTGGAGTTGGCACAGTTAGCATCTCCTATTTGTGTAGTGTCGCCTCTTGGGGGTGAATTGATTTTGAAACACGGTGTTAGGGGTTGTGATATAGAGGTTGATTACCATAGAATCCCATTTTCCTTTGTAGTTATGCCTATGAGAGGTTTCGATGTTATTTTGGGTATGGACTGGTTATCGTCATACCGGGCAGTTATTGATTGCTACCGTCAGAGAGTCACTTGTTGTACCGTGAATGGTGAGTGTTTTCATTTTCTGGGGGACCGTGTTGGTAGTGTTTTGCCACCGGGGTATGTTCCGCGAGGACGGAGTGAGCTTAGTGGTCTACTTGCTAACCTTTCGATTAGTGAGGACGGTGAGACTCAGATTGTGTTGCCAAGGGTGGTGTGCGAGTACTCAGACGTTTTTCCCGAGGATCTTGTTGGTTTGCCACCGCATCGAGAGATTGAATTCTCTATTGACTTAGTGCCCGGCACGGCGCCGATTTCTATGGCACCCTATCGTTTTGCCCCAGCTGAGTTAGTTGAGTTGAAGATCCAACTCCAGGAGTTGCTAGATAAAGGCTTTATACGTCCTAGTGTTTCGCCTTGGGGAGCACCGGCCCTCTTTGTTAAAAAGAAAGGTGGTGCTTTGAGACTTTGTATAGATTACCGGAAATTGAATCGGGCTACGGTTAAGAATAAGTACCCTATGCCCCGTATAGATGATCTGTTCGATCAGTTGAAAGGTTCCCGTTGTTTCTCGAAGATAGACTTGAGATCAGGGTATCATCAGTTGAGAGTCAGGGAGGAGGATATTCCAAAGACGGCATTCCGTACGCGGTATGGCCACTATGAGTTTTTGGTGATGCCGTTTGGGCTCACCAATGCACCGGCAGTATTTATGGATTTGATGAACCGGATATTCCGGGAATTTCTAGATCGTTTTGTAGTCGTCTTCGTGGACGACATCCTTATCTATTCACCTTCAGAGGAAGAGCACGAGGAACACTTGAGGGTGGTGCTTGATTTACTTAGAGCCCATCAGCTTTATGCTAAGTTTGGGAAGTGTGAGTTCTGGCTAGAGGAGGTGAAGTTCTTAGGCCATGTAGTTTCTAGGGAAGGGGTGTCTGTTGATACATCCAAGACAGAGGCAGTGCAAGATTGGGTACAGCCTAAGAGTGTGTTTGAGATCCGCAGTTTTCTGGGATTAGCTGGGTATTATCGCCGGTTTGTAAGAGATTTCTCCAGATTAGCTTCGCCTTTGACTAGATTGACTCGGAAGGGAGTCAAATTTGCTTGGAGTGAGACTTGTGAAAAGTCGTTCCAGGAGTTGAAAGTTAGACTGACCACTGCTCCAGTCTTGATTATTCCGGAGAGAGGGTTGGGTTATGCAGTCTATTGTGACGCCTCACGAGAGGGTCTTGGTTGTGTGTTGATGCAAGAGGGGAAAGTGGTTGCCTATGGCTCACGTCAGTTGAAAGTTCACGAGAAGAATTACCCTACGCATGATTTAGAGTTAGCAGCTGTGATATTTGCCTTGAAGATTTGGAGACATTATCTTTACGGTGAGAGGTTCGAGGTATTCTCGGATCATAAGAGTCTGAAATATCTGTTCACACAGAAAGACTTGAACTTGAGGCAGAGGAGGTGGATGGAATTTATTGAGGATTATGACTTTGAATTGCATTATCATCCGGGAAAGGCCAATGTGGTGGCCGACGCCCTTAGCAGGAAACTTGTTGGTGACATAGCTAGTATAGCCATCCGAGAGTGGGAGATGTTAGGTGCACTTGGAGAGTTTGATTTGCTTCTGGGCGAATCCGTTGAGGCTGCGGCCTTGTTTTCTGTTGTTGCGCAACCTACACTTGTGACTCGAGTGTTAGAGGCTCAGAGGGGCGACCTTGAGGTAGAATCCCTCCGTGAGAAGATTTCGGGTGGGAAGGTTGAGAAAGGTTTGACGGTGTATCCCGACCTGAGTGTGAGATACCGAGACCGTCTGTTTGTGCCGGAGTCTCATCGAGAGGAGGTACTCCGAGAGTTTCATCATTCACGCCTTGCGGTGCATCCGGGAGGTACTAAGATGTATCGGGATTTGGGTCGCCAGTTTTGGTGGCGGGGTATGAAGAGAGATGTGGCAGCTTTCGTATCTAAGTGCCTTACTTGTCAGCAAGTGAAGGCCGAACATCAGAGGCCAGCGGGTTTGTTGCAACCCTTGCCTGTTGCCGAATGGAAGTGGGAGCATGTCACTATGGACTTCGTTGTAGGTCTTCCGAGGACTCAGCGGGGCAGTGATGCTATTTGGGTGGTTGTAGACCGGTTGACTAAGTCGGCGCACTTCATTCCTATGCGCGTTAGAGATTCAGTAGATCATCTTGCCGATTTGTATATTAGGGACATAGTGAGGTTGCACGGGGTTCCAGTGACGATCGTCTCCGATAGGGACCCTCGTTTTACTGCCAGATTATGGCAGAGCTTGCAGAGCGCCTTAGGTACTAAGTTGACCTTTAGCACAGCTTATCATCCTCAGACTGATGGGCAGTCCGAGCGTACTATTCAGATCCTCGAAGATATGCTTCGGGGTTGTGTTCTTGACTTTAGCGGGTCGTGGGAGAGGCACTTGCCATTAGTGGAATTTGCCTACAACAACAGCTTCCAGTCTAGTATCGGTATGGCACCGTTTGAGGCCTTATACGGCCGACCGTGTAGGTCTCCTGTTTGTTGGGCCGAGGTGGGTGATGCACCTCTGTTGGGTCCAGAGTTAGTGAGGGAAACGACGGAGAAGGTTGAGCTTATCCGTAAGAGGCTTGTTACAGCCCAGAGTCGTCAGAAATCTTATGCCGACCGTAGGAGGAGACCTTTGGTGTTTGAGGTGAGTGATCATGTCTTTTTGAAGATATCACCAAGACGGGGATTGATGAGGTTTGGGAAGAGCGGGAAGTTGTCCCCTCGATTCATTGGTCCTTTTGAGATCCTTGAGAGGATTGGCGAGACTGCTTATCGTTTAGCTTTGCCGCCGCAGTTGTCCGGAGTACATGACGTGTTTCATGTGAGTATGCTTCGGAAGTATGAACCGGATCCATCACATGTATTGGATTGGACCGATTTAGTAGTTGATGAGGATGTCTCGTATGAGGAGAGACCGGTTCGGGTCTTGGATAAACGGGATCAAGTCTTGCGAGGCAAGACCATTCCTTTGGTGAAAGTTTTGTGGAAACATCACGGGGTGGAGGAAGCCACATGGGAACGTGAGTTGGAAGTCCGCGAGAAATATCCGGACATGTTTATTGATTTGTAATCTTGTAGTTAGATTTTGTAATATTGTCAAACTTTAAAGCTTTTTATATATGTCTTAAGCTGTAAAACATTTAGAATGTTTTGGTTGATGGAAATATTTTGGAACTTGCCTCGAAATGGAAGTTTAATGGAACATTGTATATATTGAAAATTGTTGAAATTGAAAGAAAATTGCATAGTGTTAATGCAGGTTGAAATATATGGTTGTTTTGCATATTGTGGCATGCCTCTTTGTTAAGAGATGGAATGGCCGGTGTTGGGTCAAGTTGTTTATTAGTGAGTTATCATATTGTTGGAATTTGAGAAAAACTTGTTTTCGAAACCTTGTGCTAAATTTCGGGGACGAAATTCTTTTAAGGGGGGGAGGTTATAGCGACCCCGGTCTTTTCTCTTAAGATTATTGTATCCGGACTTAGGCTCCGTAGATCCTGTCATTATTTATTGGTTGTTGTTGTCCTTTAATCTCTTTGTATTTGAAGTATAGGTTGTGTTGGACGGGTCTGGTACAGGTTGGTTGAATTTTGATGCCAATAGGTGATGCCCAGATTTTGGCCTTCACGCTCGAGCGGAGGTTTTAACGCTCGAGCGGGCCCTTCGTTGTTGCTTCTCCGCTCGAGCGGGAGTTTTGACGCTCGAGCGGGATTTTCCATCTCCCAGTATTTTGCTCTGCAGTTCTTCCGCTCGAGCGGTAGTTTTTACGCTCGAGCGTGATCCCTTGTTTTTGCTCCTCCGCTCAAGCGGGGAGTTTGACGCTCGAGCGGGTGCAGCGCCTGCAAAACTTCTGAAAGGGTGCAATCGACGCTCGAGCGGCTTTCTTCACGCTCGAGCATGATTCTGTGTCTTACGCTCGAGCGGGGCTTTCTACGCTCGAGCGTAGAGTCGACTACATCAGTCCGTGATTTCACTTTTCTGATCACTTTTTGACCTACTTTTCATCTCTTAACTTTTAAAAAACCGCCCCTTGAGAGTTTCTCTCTCTACTCTTACCTTCTCTCCAAGATTTGATCTATTCCTTGTGGTCTTCTACCCTAGTTCTTTTGGAAGAAAGGTAGAGCTTCGCGAGATCTTTCTTTTAATCTGAAAAAGAGAGGATTCGGAGCACTTTGGATTTTGGGTCACCATCTCCATCTTCTCTATTTCAGTTGTGATCTTCAAGGTAGGGATTTCCTACTCTATTTTATAAGCTTTGTTCTAAGTTTTGGTATTTCAAGATGTTGGGGTTACTTAGATAATTTTGGGAAAAACCCTAGTTGTGTTAATTAATTAATTTGTATAATTAATTTAAGGAAATTGGGGAATTTGGTTAAATTCATGAAATTGAGGAATTCATTGATTAAATGGTGTGGTGGGATAATTTAAACCACTCGCCTAGTGAATTGTTGTTATATTTATTTCCAGTCTAGAAATAACTGTTTTGGGCTATCGGTGGAGGATAGTCGTGATTGTTGTAGACATTGCATGTGGATTAGGAATAACTGAAACTAATCACATTGGTTAAGTCATTAATTTTGACTATTGCATTGATACAGAAAATACGTGTATTGATTGAGCATTGCATTTGCATATTGTTTGGGAGGAGATAGGGGATGTACTCCACGGTTTAGGGGAAGATAGGGGATGGACCTCTAAACCGGATTTATTGTTTGGGAGGAGATAGGGGATGGACTCCATTAGCACCATTTTTATGTGTGCTTATTATATTGAAGTGTTTTTACATGATTATTGATACAGCACTAAAATGTGTATCAAATGGGAAGTATGAAGTGTTTTGATATGAGCATGAGTCTCATTTGTTTTGTTGATACTGGAAGTAATGTGAATATGATATATATTTCACTGTTGTAAGTTTGGCCAGGTTCTGAGCCATGTTGATAATAATGGAAAGTGAAATGTGTCTTAGACATTAGTGTCATGAGACTGTATGATGGTAAAATTGGTTATCTTAGTTAACCATCTATTGAATGCTATAGCTTTAATCAATGCTTATATTTGGTTTAGTATTTTTCTACTGGGCTGTGGCTCACCCTTTATGGGAACATCATTTTCAGGTTCAGGTGATAAACTACCTCCACGGACTTAGCCTGGAAGGATATGGTGTTTGGGATTTTGAAGACTTGTCTTTAGTTATATGTTTTATTTTGTTATTTTTGAGATTTCATGTAAACATTCAAGCCTAGGGCTTAACTTGTAAATGAGTTAGTACTCATCCTTTTTGTGTCCAAGTGTTAGCTTGGAAAGATGTAAGCCCTTAGGGCATTTATTTTGATGTTGCAGGATGTTACATGTGATGTCTTTCAATAAGAATACTCTGATGAATAACTCAAATGATTCAGTTTCTTGTATAAATGCATGTTAATGTTATGGTTATTATGGGTTTATTTTGAGGGCGTGACAAAACTTATGCGTTTTTGTGTTCAGCTGTGCATTTTTGTGAAATCACTTATGTGATTTGTGAAAACTTATGCATTTTGTATTGTTCTAAATTTTTGGAAACAAATTTATACGTTTTTGTGAAAACTTATGCATTTTTGTGAAATCATTTACGTAACTTGTGAAAACTTACATATTTTATGTTGTTCTAAGTTTTTGGGAACAAACTTACGCGTTTTTGTGTTCAGTTATGCATTTTTGTAAAATCACGTAGTTTGTGAAAACTTATGCAATTTGTGTTGTTCTAGATTTTTTAGAATAAACTTACACATTTTTGTGTAAAATTACGCATTTTTCTAAAATCACTTACGTGATTTGTAAAAAACTTATGCATTTTGTGTTGTTTTAAATTTTTAAGAACAAACTTACATGTTTTTTGAGAAAAACTTACGCATTGTTGTGAAACTACTTATGTGACTTGTGAAAACCTATGCATTTTGTATTGTTATAAATTTTTTGAAACAAGCTTACGCGTTTTTGTGTTCAATTACTTATTTTTGTGAAATCACTTATGCGATTTGTGAAAACTTGTGCAATTTGTGTTTATAGCGTTTTTGGTTTAAACCCAACCCATTTGACTTTTGGATTCAGGTTTCTTTTCCTTATATAGTTGTTCTTGCCTTGTTTCCCACTATTTCTCCTTGAGTTGGGCTATTGAGTTGTGTTGATTGCGTTTGGAATAGGTTCGTAGCTTTTTTTTCAAACTTTATTGCCCTAAATTTTGTTCCTTCGCTTGAGCAAAGTTTCTTGAGCTCAAGTGGTCTTTGCAAACATCTAATATTTTTGCAGGTCTGCAAAACTACTGGGAGTTGTATTCTTCGCTCGAACAAAACTTCTTGCGCTCGAGTGACGACTTCTGTCTGCAAAACTACTAGAAGTGTGTATTCTGCGCTCGAGCAAAGCTTCTTGTGCTCGAGTGGAACAACTTATTGTGTCTAGTCGCTCGAGCGACACATCTTACGCGCAAGCGAACTGTGCGCATATGAGTTCATAAAAACACTTTTCTGTGTCACTTTTTCACCTTTCTCTCTCTCTAAACATTTCAAAGCCCCAATATCTCTCACTCTCTCTAAAACTCATCTCTTTCCCTCAAATCCGTCGATCTTTACACCCATGTGTTTTTGTTAAAAATGTAGAGCTTGACGAGGGTTTCGTTCTAATCAGAGCAAAGTTGAATTTCGACATCTTTGAGTTTTCATCCCTCCTTCAATCATCCTCTAAGTTTGAGGTAGGGATATTTCCGCTCTTTCTATGAGTTTTAACTTAGTTATTTGTTATTTCTAAACCATATTTTCAGATCTTTGGGAGATTTGGAACAATCTAGGGTTTTGAATAAAAATCAAAAAAGGGATTTTTCAAATGGATCCTTAAAAGTGATTTTGTTATGGAAGATGATGTTGAGTTGGGGATGAATGATTGATTTTGAATGTTGGAATTGAATTTGGGAAGAAAAAAGAATTTTCTCTAAATGCCTCAAATGTTGATTTTATATAAATTATGAGATTGATATTGGAATTGTGAAATTGGACCGATGTTGATGAGAATGGTAGAGTTAGATATGTATTATCACTCACCTCTTGAAAATTTAGAGAGTTTATCTTTATTGGTAATTGTTTATCTGTTTAGAAATAACTGTTTTGGCTATTGGTGGAGGATAACTATGAGTGTTGTAGAAATTACATGTGAATTAGGAGAATTAAAGCTATTTTTTTCATTCATTTGTATTGAGTATTATCTCACATTTATACATTGGAAATGCTACTGTTTTAAAAAAATGGGTGAATCTGAGAAAGGAATTGTTGTTATATTAAATAAGTTGGTCTGTGTGTCGAGGGTGAAAGTCTCGAAAAGCACGTGTATACATGGGTGCTGATCCCGCGGACGAAATTCTATGAAATGGCAATAGTAGTGCTTGTATAGCTTACGTTTACATGGGTTCCGACTTACTATTTCCTTCGGACGAAATTTCCGAAAGGTTGTATTGTTTTGAAATTCCTAGAGTGTGATTTATTTTCCTATTTTCTATTGTAGATGAAATGATTTATGAACTGTGATATTGACTTGGTATTGCATAGTTTTGGAAAGAGACAAAAAATGTTTTGACACGTTCATTGCATGTGCATTCACCTTAAAGCTATGTCAAGATTCATATATTGTGCTAGATTATTTCTACTGGATTTCGGCTCACCCTATGTGGGAAAAACATTTTAGGTGCTGATAATATGCCTCCTTCAAGGCAATAGCTTGGGAAGACTTGGCGCGAGAGTTTCTTTTGTGTAGTTACTGTGTTTACTTTTGTACTAGCCGAGGGCTTTACTTGTATTGAGCTTAAGACTCACTTTTGTTGTAACCAAGCATTTTTTTGGAAAGATGTAAGCCATTAGGGCATGTGGTTATTTGTTTAGCCTTCATTTCTTTTCACTATCTTGTAACACATGCTGTAGATTCAAGATATACTGTTTATGAATCTATATTGCATCTGCCATCTTTTTATATCAAACTTTGATTAATGAAAACTCATCATTTCATTTATGTTGCTATTTATTAGTTGTTATGAGATGGGTATATTGTGTTTATGTCGGGGCGTTACAACTTGGTATTAGAGTGTACCAGGTTTGAATATTTTGGGTACGTGGGAAGTGGTTATTACCACAATGGGTTTGTCTCACTTGACATAGATATTTGTAGGTATGGAATGCCTATATGATAACATACTTATGTGATTATATGGGTATGGGATTTATTTCCTAGGATATTGATTGGGTCTACGGGTTTCTAAAAGTCCAATTAGAAGAGCACTTGATCACTACTGTTTCTAATTGGAACTCCGACAATGCCGTAGGACAATTGTTATCTGGGAAGGAAATTTGTATGTGTTTATGTGACTACGTGCTTGTGTAGATTGAATAACTATTGTCCACCGCATTAGGACGCAAGTGAGTTAACTTTGGCACATTTGTAAATGTGCTAATCTCTTTTGTTACCTTCATTAGGATGTCAGGACGTGGACGTGGATGTGGACATGGTGGTAGACGTGGTAGGCCTAGAAGGCATGAGGTGCCTTTACCGAATGAGATTCCGGCGCAAGAGAAAAATGTTGGTTAGGCTAATGTGGCTGAATCAGATGGTCAGCAGGCCATGGGCGCTTTGCCCCGTGAGATGGCCGAAGTCTTGCGGGAATCGATGGACATTCTCAGGATTGAAAATCAAGTCCAAGCCCAAATAGCTGAATTAGGGATGTCTTTCTTGAAAAGGGAGTTTTTTTGATCTAATCTGGACGAGTTTTTAGGTGATCCTAAAGAGCCTTTGAAAGCGGATGAATGGCTCGAGCAGATGGTGAAGACGTTTGAAATGCTTGCCATCGAAGACGATGGATTGAGGGTGACCTTGGCATCCTTCCAGCTGAAGGGAGATGCGGGTCAATGGTGTAAGTATGCGCGTGGATGCATTAGAGTGACTTGGGAAGCTTTTATCAACGCCTTCCAGGACAAGTTCTTACCTTCCACTACTAGGGAGAAGTGGAGAGACCAGTTTCTAAAGCTTAAGCATCTTAGTTTGCTAGTAGACAAGTTTGAGACAGCTTTCACAAGCCTTTCTAAATTTGCACCAGAACTCATAATGACAGAGGAATGCTGTTGTATCGAGTTCAAGAAGAGACTGAGGACCGAGCTTCTTTTCAAAGTAGTTATGGATGCCTTGTAGAGGTAGTGGCTTATCTTGAGACCATAGTTCAGGCAGAAGAGGAGCGAATGAGGGGTTCCAGGAGGAGTTAGGAGGTTCAGGAGGAGAGTCGGAACAGTAAGAGGTAGCGAGGTCTTGCTCCATAGCAGTCCCAAGCTGCATAGTCTAGATCCACTTTCCCTGTGCCGAGTTTGGGTCTAGGAAGAGGTAATCCAAGAGGTTTCTCTTGTTACAAGTGTGGCCAGTTGGGTCACAAGTCTCTAACTTGCCCGCAGAGAGGAGGAGGGCAACACTCTGCATTGATAGTAGCTCGTTCTTAGAACCAGAGTTAAGGAAGAAGGCAGTCACCTACCTGTTACCAGTGTGGCTAGTTAGGGCATGTGGGGAGGTTTTGCCATCAGTCAGGTGGACACCTTGTGTGTTTGGTTTGAGACAGACACAGAGCCACTAGCCTGCACAGTCAGTACAAGCCTCGAGGGCCAATCAGGGAGCCTATTCGGCTCAGTTAGTGCATCAAACTTATGCTCCGAGGGGTGAGCAGGTTGAGCAGAGACCTACAGGACGTGTGTATGATGTTACCACACCAGACTTAGTGCCAGCGCCTTCTATAATGCGAGGTAACTTCTTGTTGAGTAATTCTATTGTCAATGTGTTAATTGATACGGGTGCATCCCATTCATTCATCTTGTCTGTATTTGCATCGGCATTGGGGTTAGAATTGGCCCGGTTAGCATCTCCACTCAGTGTAGAGTTACCTATTGGTGGTGAGATTATTTTGGAACAGGGGTGTCGGGGTTGTGAGATAGAGGTTGCTGGTCGCCGACTTCCTTTTGCATTTGTATTGATTGATATGTCGAGTTTTGATGCTATATTGAGTATGGATTGGTTATCTTTGTACCAGGCTATTATTGATTGTTACCGTCAGAGGATTACTGTATGTACCTCAAGTGGTGATTTTTTTTACTTGTTGGGAGATTGGGCTGATAGAGTTTTGTCGCCGATTTATGATCCACATGGTTAGAGGGAGCTTAGTTGTCTTCTTGCAGCCTTCTTGGGTAGTGAGTGTGATGTGGTTCGAGTTGAGTTGCTGAGGGTAGTTTGCGAATATCCCGATGTTTTTTCTGAGGATTTCACCAGTTTGCCACCTCACCGTGAGATTGAATTCTCTATTGACTCTGTGCTTGGCACAACATCGATTTCTATGGCACCATATAGATTTGCACCTGCCGAGTTGAGTAAGTTGAAAATTCAACTCCAAGAATTGCTAGATAAGGGTTTTATTTGCCCTAGTACTTCACCTTAGGGAGCATTGACTCTTTTTGCTAAAAAGAAAGATGGTGCATTGTAACTTTGTATAGATTACCAGAAGTTGAACTAGGTAACTGTTAAGAATAAGTATCCAATGCCTCGCATAGATGATTTGTTTGACCAGTTGAAGGGGTCTTGTTGTTTTTCTAAGATAGACTTGAGATCGAGTTATCACCAGTTGAGGGTAAGGGATGAAGATATCTAAAAGATGACATTTCGTACGCGGTATGGCCATTATGAGTTCCTAGTGATGCCTTTTGGGCTAACCAATGCACTAGCTGTGTTTATGGATCTAATGAATCGAATATTCTGTGAGTTTTTAGATCATTTCGTAGTCATCTTCATTGATGACATTCTGATTTACTCGCCCTTCGAGGAGGAACACGAGGAGTAGTTGCGAGTTGTGCTTGAGTTGCTTAGAGCCCACAAATTGAATGCTAAGTTGGGGAAGTGTGAATTCTGGTTGAAAGAAGTTAAGTTCTTAGGTTACGTAGTATCCAGAGAATGAGTGATTGTAGACTCTTTAAAGATAGAAGCAGTGCAAGATTAGGAACAACCCAGGAATGCCTTTGAGATCCGTAGTTTCATGGGGTTGGCTGGGTATTATCGTTAGTTTGTGAAGGACTTCTCTAAGTTAGCCTCACCCTTGACTAGACTAGCGAGAAAGGGAATCAAGTTTACGTGGAATGAAACTCGTGAAAAGTCTTTTCAAGAGCTTAAGGTTAGACCTGCTCTAGTGTTGATTATTTCGGAGAAGGGTTTGGGCTATTCCGTGTATTGTGATGCTTCACGGGATAGTTTGGGTTGTGTTTTGATGGAATAAGGAAAGGTAGTAGCTTATGGCTCACGTCAGTTGAAAACACATGAGAGGAACTACCCTACCCATGATTTAGAATTAGCATTTGTGATCTTCGCTTTGAAAATTTGGAGGCATTACCTTTATGGTGAGAATTTTCAAGTATTTTCTGATCACAAGAGTCTAAAGTACCTGTTTTCATAGAAAGATCTAAATTTGAGGCAAAGGATGTGGATGGGGTTTATGGAAGACTATAACTTTGAGTTGCACTATCATCTAGGGAAAACCAATGTAGTGGCTGATGCCTTGAGTAGAAAGTCCTTTAGTAGTGTAGCGAGTATTGCCATCCAAGAATGGGAGATGTTGGGTGCTATTGGCGAGTTTGACTTACATCTTGGGGAGTCCGTTGAGTCAGTAGCCTTGTTTTTTGTAGTTGTACAACCTACACTTGTGAGCTGAGTTATAGAAGCGCAGGGGGGTGACCTTAAAGTAGAAACCCTTCGAGAGAAGATCTCAGTGGGGAGGTAGAAAAAGGCTTGAACGTGTACTCTGACTTGAGTGTTAGATACCGTAACCGTTGCAATTCTTGCCTATAGCCAAGTGGAAATGGAAACATATCACGATGGATTTTGTTGTGGATCTTCTGTGGACTCAACGAGATAATGATGCCATTTGGGTGGTAATTGACCAATTAACCAAGTTAGCGCAACGCACTTTATACCTATGTGCACAAGTGACTCGGTAGATTATCTAGCTGACCTTTACATTAGGGACATAATTTGACTTCATGGGGTCCCTATGACTATTGTTTCGGATAGATATCCACGTTTTACGGCTCGGTTGTGGCCGAGCCTACAAAATGCCTTGGACACTAGGTTGACTTTCAGTACCGCCTATCATCCTCGGACTGACGGGCAGTCCGAGCGTATTATTCAGATCCTTGAGAATATGCTTCGTGGTTGTGTCCTTGACTTTAAAGGGTCATGGGAGATGCACTTTTCCTTAGAGGAGTTTGCTTACAACAACAGCTTCCAATCGAGTATTGGCATGGCACCGTTTGAGGCCTTGTATGGCCGACCGTGTAGGTCCCCTATGTGTTGGGCCGAGGTGGGTGATGCACCTATGTTGGGTCTAGAGTTAGTCCGAGAAACGACGTAAAAAATTTCACTTATCCGTAAGAGGTTGGTCACGGCTCAGAGTCGTCAGAAGAGCTATGCCGATAGTAAGAGAAGACCGTTGTCCTTTGAGGTGGAAGATTATGTCTTCTTGAAGATATCACCTAAACGGGGTTTGATAAGGTTTGAAAAGAGCAGGAAGTTGTCTCTTAAGTTTATTGGGCCTTTTGAGATCCTAGAGCAGATTGGGGAGGTAGCTTATCGTTTTGCCGCCATAGCTTTCTGGGTGTATGACGTGTTCTATATTTGTATGCTTTGGAAGTATGAGCCTGAGTTAGAGGTTGACGAGGATGCCTTGTATGAGGAGGGACCGGTTAAAGTTTTAGATACTCAAGACCAAATCTTTCAAGGCAAGACGATTCATTTGCTAAAAGTGTTACGGCGACACCATAGGGTTAAGGAGGCCACTTGGGAATATGAGGCGAACGTCCGTGAGAAATATTCGGACTTGTTTATTGATGTTTGAACATGCATTAAGACATTGTTATGTTAATGAAATATAAACATTGTATATATTCTGAAAATATGAATCGTATATCCAATAATGAATAGATATTTATCTTGTCGATAAGGATAGATGATCGATGAATGGGTCATGGTGATGATTTGAAATTATTATCAATGTTGTAATTGGTCAAAACATGGTTTTAAATGTTTGTTTTTAATTTTGAGGATGAAATTCCTTAAGGGGGGAGGTTATAGCATTTCTAGTTTAAACTTGACCCATTTGACTTTTGGATTCAGTTTTCTTTTCCTTATAGAGTTGTTCTTGCCTTGTTTCCCACTGTTTCTCCTTGAGTTGGGCTATTGGGTTGTGTTGATTACGTTTGGAACAGGTAGATAGCTTGTTTTTCAAACTTTTGTTGCCCAGATTTTCATTCCTTCGCTCGAGCGGTCTTTGTGAACATCCAGTATTTTTGCAAGTTTGCAAAACTACTGGGAGTTTGTATTCTTCACTCGAGCAAAGCTTCTTGCACTCAAACGGAACAACTTATTGTGTCTAGTCGCTCGAGCGACACATCTTGCCCTTGAGCGAATTGTGTGTATATCAATTCGTAAAAACACTTTTCTGTGTCACGTTTTCACCTCTCTCTCTCTCTCTAAACATTTCAAAACCATAATATCTCTCACTCTCTCTAAAACGTGTTTCTTTCCCTCAAATACACCTAAATCCGTTGATCTTTTCACCTGTGTGCCTTTGTTAAAGAGGTAGAGTTTGATGAGAGCTTGGTTCTAATCAGTGCAAAGTTGAATTTAGACATCTTTGAATTTCCATCCCTCCTTCAATCATCTTCTAAGCTTGAGGTGGGGTTATTTTCGCTCTTTTTATGAGTTTTAACTTAGTTATTTGTTATTTCTAAACCATATTGAGATCTTTGGGAGATTTGGAACAATCTAGGGTTTTGAATAAAAATCAAAAGAGGAGTTTTTCAAATGGATCCTTAAAAATGATTTTGTTATGGAAGATGATGTTGAGTTGGGGATGAATCGTTGATTTTGAACGTTGGAATTGATTTTGGGAAGAAAATGGATTTTGCCCTACATGCCTCAAATGTTGATTTTATATAAATTATGAGATTGATATTGGAATTGTGAAATTGGACTGATGTTGATAAGAATGGTGGAGTTAGATATGTATTATTACCCACCTCTCGAAAATTTGGAGAGTTTATCTTTATTGGTAATTGTTTATCTGTTTAGAAATAACTATTTTGGGCTATCGGTGGAGGATAGCTATGAGTGTTATAGAAATTGCATGTGAATTAGAATAATTGAAACTATTTTTCTCATTTATTTGCATTGAGCATTATCACACACTTATACATTTGAAATGTAACTGTTTTGAGAAAATGGGTGAATCTGGGAAAGGAATTGTTGTTGTATCAAATAAGTTGGTTTGTGTGTCCAGGGTAAAAGTTTCGAAAACCACGCGTATACATGGGTGCCGATCCCGCGGATGAAATTTTCGCGAAATGGAAATAGTAGTGCTTGTATAGTCTATGTTTACATGGGTCCTGGCTTACGGTTTCCTCCGGATGAAATTTCTAGGAAAGGTTGTATTATTTTGAAATTCCAAAGGTGTGATTCACTACTCTATTTTCTATTGTAAAGGAAATGATGTATGAACCGTAATATTGATTTGGTAATACATGGTTTTGAAAAGAGATATAAAATGTTTTGACACGTGCATTGCATATGTATTCACCTTATAGCTTTGTTAAGATTCATATATTGTGATGAATTATTTCTACTGGACTTTGGCTCACCTTATGTGGGAAAAACATTTCAGGTGCTGATGATATGTTTCCGCCAAGGCAATAGCTTTGGAGGACTTGGAGCGAGAGCTTATGGGTATCTGTTTAGCCTTCATTTCTTTTCACTATCTTGTAACACATGTTGTAGATTCAGGATGTACTGTTTATGAATGTATATCGCACGTGTCCATCTTTTGTATATCAAACTTCGATTAATGAAAGCTCATCATTTCATTTATGTTGCTATTTATTAGTTGTTATGAGATGGGTATATTGTGCTTATTTCGGGGCGTTACTGCATTGTTCTAAATTTTTGAGAAAAAATTTGCACGTTTTTTTGGTAAACTTACACATTTTTGTGAAATCAGTTACGTGATTTATGAAAACTTATGCATTTTGTGTTATTTTAAATTTTTGTGAACAAATTTACGCATTTTATGTTGTTTTAAATTTTTGTGAATGAACTTACACATTTTTGTGTTCAGTTACGCATTTTTGTGAAATTATTTACTTGATTTGTGAAATCTTATGCATATTTGTGTTTTAAATTTTTTAGAACAAATTTACGCATTTTTGTGGTCACTTACACATTTTTGTGAATTCATTTACGTGATTTGTAAAAACTTACGTCTTTTGTGTTGTACTAAATTTGTGGGAACAAACTTACTCATTTTTTTTTTTGAAAACTTACGTATTTTTGTGAAATCACTTACGTAATTTGTGAAAACTTACATATTTTGTGTTGTTTTAAATTTTTTAAAACAAACTTATGCATTTTTGTGTTCACTTGCGCATTTTTGTAAAATCACTTACATGATTTGTGAAACTTGTACATTTTGTGTTAATCTAAATTTTTGGCAACAAACTTACACATTTTTGTGTTCAATTACGTATTTTTGTGAAATCAATTACGAGGGCAGAATTTGCTCTCTCTCTCTCTCTCTCTCTCTCTCCCTCCCTCCTCAAAACACACTTTGCTACCCCAAGAAGAGGAGGGCAGAATTTATAGCAGAATTTTTGTCTTTAATTTTTTAATTTAGATTTATATAAATTTGTCTTACTTAACTGTTTCATCATTTATAATTATGAAAGTGAGGATGACTATCTTAAGTCTATCTAAAATATTATGTAGTTTAATCTCAATTAATTAAATTATATTCCATTCAGAATCACTTAATATTGTTATTAAACTCAATTGATTAAATTATTAAATTTCATTCCTTTTAAACTCAATTGATTAAATTCCATTCTTAATTACCTAATATTGTTATTATGAGAGAGTTATTAATTTTTATTATGAGAGAGTTACCACCCAACAAAATATATATTTGTAATGAAAACAAATTATATCATTTTAATATTTATGTTACAAAATTTTAGAGTGATATTACAATATACTTTGAGTGGTTTTGAGAAATTGATTAAATATTGACTTTTAACTTTGATTGACTTTATTGAAAAAGCATATAAAAAAAAATAAAAAGATAATATCACCCCAAATAAATTAAAAAATTGATTTTTAACTTTTAACCAAATACCAACAGCCTTTTCGTATAGAGTTGGTGAGCATCCGTAAGAAGCAAATCCACGTGGGGTTACCTCTTTTTCCCTTATCTCATCAATCTTCTCTTTCCCTTTCTTTTTTATTTGTTTTTCTTGGGAAGAGATTTCCCCTCCCATGCCTCTCTGTCCATCTCTCAAATTTTACCACTGTTGCTCAAGTTTCAGGTAAGAATGGGAAGGGATTTTGCAAAGCTCTCTCTTCGAAACAAAACTCACAAAAAGAAAGGTACCAATACAGTATAAATAATATTGAGATCAAAATATAATCTTAATTTCTACGTATCATATTAAAAAGAAAGTGAAGTATGTAGTATTTTTTTAATAAATACACTAAAAAAATATTATTTTTCTTAAAGAACTTTTAATAATTTTATTTATATAACTCTCCTTAGCCTTAATATAAATTAAGAAATAAACATACAAAATTTATAATGTTTGCCCAAAAAAAAAAAAAGAAAGAAAAGAAAAGTCCTATATTTTATTTCACCAACAAAAAATAAAATAGTGAAATAAAAAAATATATATAAAAGAAATACTCCAGATAATATTATTTTAATTTGAAGGTGATAATTACTAAGTAATTTTTGTGTGTGCGTGTGTGTGTATCTTTGAAAGTCTTGTATTCTATTGCATGCTTGTATTGCTCTCTTTACCCCATAAATAATATATTCTTTTACACTCACAAAGCCCCGTCCAAGAAAAACCATATACAGCCAAAAATAAAAAAACAAACTGAGACATATCACAAAGGCAAGTCATGTTTCCATATCTCTCTCTCTCAGATCAATGTATAGCAAAGTCTACTTTCTTTATAGCTTTTTCACTACCAAAGAAGACTAATAGAAGGAGTGAGAAAAATATCCTTCCTCATTTACTGCCACTACTATAGCGACCCCGGTCTTTTCTCTTTAGATTATTGTATCCGGACTTAGGTTCCGTGGATCCTGTCATTACTTATTGGTTGTTGTTGTCCTTTAATCTCTTAGTATTTGAATTATAGGTTGTGTTGGGCGGGTCTGTTACAGGTTGGTTGATTGTTGATGCCAATAGGTGATGCCCAGATTTTGGCCTTCACGCTCGAGCGGAGGTTTTAACGCTCGAGCGGGCCCTTCGTTGTTGCTTCTCCGCTCGAGCGGGAGTTTTAACGCTTGAGCAGGATTTTCCATCTCCCAGTATTTTGCTCTGCAGTTCTTCCGCTCGAGCGGTAGTTTTTACGCTCGAGCGTGATCCCTTGTTTTTGCTCCTCCGCTCGAGCGGGGAGTTTGACGCTCGAGCGGGTGCAGCGCCTGCAAAACTTCTGTAAAGGTGCAATCGACGCTCGAGCGGCTTTCTTCACGCTCGAGCATGATTCTGTGTCTTAGGCTCGAGCGGGGCTTTCTACGCTCGAGCGTAGAGTCGACTACATCAGTCCGTGATTTCACTTTTCTGATCACTTTTTGACCTACCTTTTCATCTCTTAACTTTTAAAAACCGCCCCTTGAGAGTCTCTCTCTCTACTCTTACCTTCTCTCCAAGATTTGATCTATTTCCGGTGGTCTTCTACCCTAGTTCTTTTGGAAGAAAGGTAGAGCTTCACGAGATCTTTCTTTTAATCTGAAAAAGAGAGGATTTGGAGCACTTTGGATTTTGGGTCATCATCTCCATCTTCTCTATTTTAATTGTGATCTTCAAGGTAGGGATTTCCTACTCTATTCTATAAGCTTTGTTCTAAGTTTTGGTATTTTAAGATGTTGAGGTCACTTAGATAATTTTGGGAAAAACCCTAGTTGTATTAATTAATTAATTTGTAAAATTAATTTAAGGGAATTGGGGAATTTGGTTAAATTCATGAAATTGATGAATTCATAGATTAATTGGTGTAGTTGGATGATTTAAATCACTCACCTATTAAATTGTTGATATATTTATTTCCAGTCTAGAAATAACTGTTTTGGGCTATCGGTGGAGGATAGTCGTGATTGTTGTAGACATTGCATGTGGATTAGGAATAACTGAAACTAATCACATTGGTTAAGTCATTAATTTGACTATTGAATTAATACTGAAAATACGTGTATTGGTTGAGCATTGCATTTGCATATTGTGTGGGAGGAGATAGGGGATGTACTCCACGGTTTAGGGGAAGATAGGGGATGGACCTCTAAACCGGATTTTTGTTTGGGAGGAGATAGGGGATGGACTCCATTAGCACCATTTTTATGTGTGCTTATTATATTGAAGTGTTTTTACATGATTATTGATACAGCACTAAAATGTGTATCAAATGGGAAGTATGAAGTGTTTTGATATGAGCATGAGTCTCATTTGTTTTGTTGATATTGGAAGAAATGTGATTATGATATATAATTCACTGTTGTAAGTTTGGCCAGGTTCTGAGCCATGTTGATAATAATGGAAAGTGAAATGTGTCTTAGACATTGGTGTCATGAGACTGTTTAATAATAAAATTGATTATCTTGATTAACCATCTACTGAATGCTATAGCTTTATTCAATGCATATATTTGGTTTAGTATTTTTCTACTGGGCTGTGGCTCACCCTTTATGGGAACATCATTTTCAGGTTCAGGTGATAAGCTACCTCCACGGACTTAGCCTGGAAGGATTTGATGTTTGGGATGTTGAAGACTTGTCTTTAGTTATATGTTTTATTTTGTTATTTTTGGGATTTCATGTAAACATTCAAGCCTAGGGCTTAACTTGTAAATGAGTTAGTACTCATCCTTTTTGTGTCCAAGCGTTAGCTTGGAAAGATGTAAGCCCTTAGGGCATTTATTTTGATGTTGCAGGATGTTACAAGTAAAGTCTGTCAATAAGAATACTCTGATGACTAACTCAAATGATTCTTTTTCTTTTATAAATGCATGTTAATGTTATGGTTATTATGGGTTTATTTTGAGGGCGTTACAACTACCCCGGCACAAACAGAACACACACAAAAAAAAGAAAAAAGAAAAGAAACTCATTATCTCTCCCCTCCACCTTCCACCACTCATTCTCTCTATCTATGAGATACATCTTCCCTACTCTCTCTGTCTCATTTCTCCTCTCTCCAGAAACGTTGGTCGCTATCTAAGAGATCAAATAACCAACCGTTATCTCCTTTGTTATGCAGTAGACTAATGTCGATCTATCCATGGCGACGGCGATGATAAACAGCGACAATGGTGATCACAGAAAGAGGTGGTGTTGTGAGGTGGCACCACTATGGTTGGTTCATGAGACAATTGTCGGAAAGACATGTTTCACCGTTGAAGAGAGATGTACCGGTGGTGTGGTGGGAAGTGAGAGAGAGAGAGAGAGAGAGAGGGTGTTTTGAAATTTGAAAATTGGGAAGTGAAACTGGGAGAGAGAGAGATGAGCGGGAAGTTTATTTTTGAAGTGTGCTCTTGGGTGGAAAGTTGATAGAGTAGATTCTCATCTCTACCGTCCATCCCAGTCAAAAATAAATCTTCACCATTCAAATGTCCTAGTAGAACAATCCTCTCTAGGATAAATTCAAAAACCTTCTTCCTAGATATATATATTTTTTATACGGAGGGTAAACCCTAACCTAACACTCCCTCTCACTCTCTCTCGAATTTGGGGTCACTGTTGTGGCAAATGCACAGCAGTGACTGTTGTGCTTCATTTTGTGATGCATTATGGGCTTATTTTTATGATCTGAACCGTTCATTTTGTAGGATTTGTTGAGTACTTCAAGCCTACCAAAAATCATATTAATCGGATATCAACAACTATATGATCGAATTGCATATTTTTATACTATTTTTCAAAAGAAAAACTTCTTGTTTGTTTTTTTGGTTATCAATCATATAGTTATTGGTATCCGATTAATATGATTTTTGATAGGCTTGAAGTACTCAACAAACCCTACAAAATGACGGTTCAGATCATAAAAATAATCCCATAATGCATCACAAAATGAAGCACAACAGTCACTGCTGTGCCTTTGCCACAGCAGTGACCCCAATTCCCTCTCTCTCACTCTTCTCTCTCTTTATCTATAGCGATCCCGGGTTTACCCTTGTTGTACAATGATCCGGACATGTGTCCGTGGATTTTTGTAGTTGTTTATTATTTTGTTTGCATCCTTTTTACTTCATAATTGAGTTATAGGATGTGTTGGGCAGGTTTGTTTCAGGTTGGTTGAGTTTAGAAACCAAAACTAGTTGCCCAGATTTTTGGCCTGTACGCTCGAGCGGAGATGTTGGCGCTCGAGCGGAGATTACACCCATTCAGTACTTTTTCCTGTGCAGCGTTGTACGCTCGAGCGTGGGGTTGGCCGCTCGAGCGGAGGCCTGGTTCTGCAGAAATGCTGGGAGAGTGCATTCTGCGCTCGAGCGGGAGGTTGGCCGCTCGAGCGGAAGTCTGTGAGTGGCCGCTCGAGCGGGGTGTTTTACGCTCGAGCGGAGACCTGGGTTAAAGTCCCGAAATTGTGACTTTCCAAATCACTTTTTCACTTTCTCTTCTCTCTCTTACTTTTCCAAAATCACCATTGTTGAGCCTCTCACTCTAGATACTACCTTCTCTCTAGGTTTTGATCTAGTAGGAGTGATTTGCTCACCTTTGGCCTTTACAAAAAAAGTTGTTGATCGTCGAGGGCTACATTTTAATCTGAAAATCTCGGGTTTTGGAGCACGTTGGGTTTTGTCGTCTTCTCCTTTGGGGCTCCGAATTTGAGGTAGGGATATCCTACTCCTCTCTATGAGTTTTGTCTTTAAATTTTGGTATTTTGAGATGTTGGGGTTGGTTTAGTAATTTTGTGAAAGTTTGGGGCTTTTGTGTAATTTTACAAAAGTTGGGGTTTTATTCAAAATAAACCTAGATGCATGTTTGGCATAGAGAAATGGAATGAATGTTAAATCATTGATGAAAATGGGACCTAAGGGTTGAAATGTTAATTATGGGACTTGACCTAATTACATTGTTTAATTAATTGGGATAATTAATTGTAAGAAATGAGGAAATGAAATGTTGATAGAATATCCATTGTGCATTTATTTTCTGTTTAGAAATAACTGCTTTGGGCTATCGGTGGAGGATAGTCATGATTGTTGTAGACAATGCATGATGATTAGGTAAACTGAAACTAATCAATGAAATGTGTCATGGAACTTGACGGTTGATTGAATACATTAACTGTATGTATTGGGTGATTGTATATAGAACCAATGTGTTTGTATACGTTATGTGTAGAGGAGGAGATAGGGGATGTACTCCGCGGTTTAGGGGAAGATAGGGGATGTACCTCTAAACCGGATAGTGTTGGGAGAAGATAGGGGATGAACTCCGTAGGCACAGCTCATATGCTTGTCTAGAGAAGTGAAGATAGAGCTTATATGCTTATCTTTGTGATGTGTGGATATAGCTTATATGCTTATCTGTGGATATTGTAGTTATACATATCTGTTGTAGAATGTGGATATAGCTTATATGCATATCTGAATGTGAGATATAGTTCTTATACATATCTGTGGAAATGATGATAGAGCTAGCATGCTTATCTGTTGAAAAAGGGAAAATGAAAGGAAACTTGGACTTATAAGTCGTATGACATAAATAGATGATTTATGTAATTGTATCAGTGTTGGCCATCTATCAATTGCTAATCTTTTAGTCATTGTTCATGGTTGGTTTAGTGTATTTCTACTGGGCTGTGGCTCACCCTATATGGGGATATCATTTTCAGGTGCAGGAAGCATGCCACCTCCAAGAACATAGCTGGGAGGCTAGTGGCGGACATGTTTTGTCGCTTAACTTTTGATGTATTACATGTAACTTCAAGCCAAGGGCTTAAATGTGTAAACGAGTTAGTATCCTTTTGTTGTAACCAAGTGTTAACTTGGAAAGTTGTAAGCCCGTAGGGCATTTTCTTTTGATGTTAACATGTAATACATATGTATATGAAACTCTAATGAATAAAGGAATGTGGATGGTTTGTATGTAAATGCATGTCTTATCCGATGGGTTAATGTCGTTATTTTGAGGGCGTTACAACTTGGTATCAGAGCGTACCGGGTTCGAATACTTTGGGTACGTGGGAAGTGATTAGGATCACAATGGGTTTGTCTCGCTTGATAGAGACTTAAATGTGGTATCATATGCTAGGTGCTTAAGTGATAACATGCTTATGTGACTATGTGGGTATGGGATTTAATTTCTGGGATGTTGATTGGATCCTTGAGTTTCTGGGAGTCTTGTTGGAAAAGCACTTGATCAATGCTGTTTCTAACCGGAACTCTAGTAACGCCTCGGACTATCATTATCCGGAAATGAAATTCGTAAGTGCTTATGTGTTTATGTGCTTATGTGGAGTGAATTACACTTGTCCATGCATTAGAACGTGAGTGTTTAGTTTCGGCACACCTATGCATGTGCTAACGTTCTGTGTTACCTTTATTAGGATGTCAGGACGAGGAAGAGGTGCTAGGCGTGGTAGACCTGCGAGGCAGGAAGTACCGTTACAGGGTGAGATTCCGGCAGTGCAGGAGGGAGTTGGGCAGGCCAATGTGGCCGAGCCAGTGGGTCAGCAGGCTATGGGTGCCTTGGCCAGAGAGATAGCAGGAGCTTTGGGTATTCTTAGAGCTGGGAATCAGGCAGCTGAGGCAGGGCCTTCTTTCTTGAAGAGGGAGTTCTTCCGGTGTAACCCGGACGAGTTTATCGGGGATCCTAAAGAGCCGCTTAAGGCAGATGAATGGCTCGAACAGACAACGAAGACGTTTGAGATGCTTGGCATCGAGGACGGAGCACTGAGAGTGACCTTGGCATCCTTCCAATTGAAGGGAGATGCGGGTCAATGGTGGAAATACGAGAAGGCTCGTGTGGGCAGTACTTGGGAGGCGTTTATAAATGCTTTTCAGGAGAGGTTTTTGTCTGCAGTAGCTAGGGAGAAGCTGAGGGATCAGTTTAGCCGGCTTAATCAGCAGGGCTTGTCAGTGGCCGAGTTTGAGGCTACTTTTACCAGTCTGTCCAGGTTTGCACCTGAGCTGGTGGCGTCTGAGGAACGCCGTTGTTATGAGTTTGAACAGAAGTTGAGGCGGGGCCTCAAGTTGAGAATTGGTGGGTCATATATTCGAGAGTATAGACACCTAGTGGACGCTGCAGCTCATATGGAGCTCATGATGCAGGAGGAGGATGAGGGGCAGAGAGGCTCCAAGAGGAGTCAAGATAGTCAGGGTGATGGCAGGAGGCAGAGGGGTTCTAACCCTCAGCAGTCGCAGGGTGGTGTTGCTAGATCGACCTTCCCAGTGCCGAGCGCAGGCTCCAGGAGAGGTGGTCAGGGGGAATTCACCTGTTACAAGTGTGGCCAGCTGGGTCACAAGGTTTCTGTTTGCCCGCAGAAGGGTGGGGGTCAGAGAGCTGCTTCTTCTTCAGCTAGACCGCAGAGTCAGAGTTCGGGCAGGGGGCAGCCCTTGACTTGTTATCAGTGTGGACAGCCTGGGCACCTGAAGAGATTTTGCCCACAGTTGAGTGCCACTTCGGGAGCGTCTGGTTCTAGGCAGACGCAGGGTTTCCAGCCAGCTCAGTCTGTGCAGGCCTCGAGGGCCAATCCGGGAGCTTCGTCATCCCAGTCTGTGCAGCAGTCTTTTGCTCCGAGAGGTGAGCAGGTAGACCAGGGGCCTACAAGGCGCGTGTATGCTGTTACCGCGCAGGATTTAGTACCAGCTCCATCAGTAGTGAGAGGTACTTTTCTGTTTTGCAATTCGGTTGCTAGTGTGTTGATAGACACGGGTGCATCTCATTCTTTTGTATCTGCTGCATTTGCATCGGTTTTGGAATTGGAGTTAGCACAGTTAGCATCTCCTATTTGTGTGGTATCGCCTTTGGGCGGTGAGTTGATCCTGAAACAGGGTGTTAGAGGATGTGATATAGAGGTCGCCGGCTATAGGCTTCCTTTTCCGTTTGTTGTCATGCCTATGAAGGGTTTTGATGTTATTTTGGGTATGGACTGGTTATCGTCATACCGGGCTGTTATTGATTGCTACCGCCAGAGGGTCACGTTATGTACCTTGAGCGGGGAGTGGTTCCATTTCTTGGGAGACCGAGTTGGTAGTGTTTTGCCACCGGGGTATGATTCGCGAGGGCGAAGTGAGCTTAGTAGTTTACTTGCTAGCGTTGAGAGTGGTGAGAGTGGTGAGACCCAGCATGTATTGCCGAGGGTGGTTTGTGAGTATTCGGATGTTTTTCCCGAAGATCTTGTTAGTTTGCCACCTCACCGAGAGATAGAGTTCTCTATTGATTTAGTGCCCGGCACGGCGCCGATTTCTATGGCACCTTATCGTTTTGCTCCAGCAGAGTTGGTTGAGTTGAAAGTTCAGCTCCAGGAATTGCTAGATAAGGGTTTTGTTCGCCCTAGTGTTTCGCCGTGGGGAGCACCGGCCCTCTTTGTTAAAAAGAAAGATGGTGCCTTGAGATTGTGTATTGACTACCGGAAGTTGAATCGGGCTACGGTTAAGAATAAGTACCCTATGCCCCATATAGATGATTTGTTTGACCAGTTGAAGGGTTCCCGTTGTTTCTCTAAGATAGACTTGAGATCGGGTTACCATCAGTTGAGGGTCAGGGAGGAAGATATTCCGAAGACGGCATTCCGTACGCGGTATGGCCATTACGAGTTTCTGGTGATGCCATTCGGGCTTACCAATGCACCGGCAGTCTTTATGGACTTGATGAACCGGATTTTCCGGGAGTTCTTAGACCGATTTGTGGTCGTCTTTGTGGACGACATCCTTATCTATTCGCCTTCTGAGGAGGAGCACGAGGAACACTTGAGAGTGGTGCTTGAGTTGCTTAGAGCCCATAGGCTGTATGCCAAGTTTGGGAAGTGTGAGTTCTGGCTGAGGGAGGTCAAATTCTTAGGCCATGTGGTATCCGGGGAAGGGGTGTCTGTTGATGCATCCAAGGTTGAGGCAGTGCAAGATTGGGCACAGCCTAAGAGTGTGTTTGAGATCCGCAGTTTTCTGGGATTGGCTGGGTATTACCGTCGATTTGTGAAAGATTTCTCTAGGCTAGCGTCACCGTTGACTAGGCTGACTCGGAAGGGAGTCAAGTTTGTGTGGAGTGAGACTTGTGAAAAGTCGTTCCAAGAGTTGAAAGTTAGATTGACCACCGCTCCGGTGTTGATTATTCCGGAGAGAGGGTTGGGTTATGCGGTTTATTGTGATGCCTCACGAGAGGGTTTGGGTTGTGTGTTGATGCAAGAGGGGAAAGTGGTAGCTTATGGTTCACGTCAGTTGAAAATACATGAGAAGAATTACCCCACACACGACCTAGAGTTAGCAGCAGTGATCTTTGCCTTGAAAATTTGGAGGCACTACCTTTATAGTGAGAAGTTCGAGGTGTTCTCGGACCACAAGAGTTTGAAGTATCTGTTTACACAGAGAGACTTGAATCTGAGGCAGAGGAGATGGATGGAATTCATCGAGGATTATGATTTTGAGTTGCATTATCATCCGGGGAAGGCCAATGTTGTGGCCGATGCCCTTAGTAGGAAGACCATTGGTGATGTAGCTAGTATAGCCATCCGGGAATGGGAGATGTTGGGAGCACTTGGTGAGTTTGATTTGCTATTGGGCGAATCAGTTGAGGCTGCGGCCTTGTTTTCTGTTGTTGCGCAGCCTACACTTGTGACTAGAGTGTTAGAGGCACAGAGAGGTGATCTTGAGGTAGAATCCCTCCGAGAGAAGATCTCCAGTGGGAAAGTGGAGAAGGGTTTGACGGTGTATCTCGACCTGAGTGTGAAATACCGAGACCGTTTGTTCGTACCGGAGTCTTGCCGAGAGGAAGTACTCCGAGAGTTTCATCATTCGCGCCTTGCGGTGCATCCGGGAGGTACTAAGATGTATCAGGATTTGAGCCGCCAGTTTTGGTGGCGAGGTATGAAGAGAGATGTGGCTATTTTCGTATCGAAGTGCCTTACTTTCCAGCAAGTGAAGGCCGAGCATCAGAGGCCAGCGGGTTTGTTGCAACCCTTGCCTATTGCCGAGTGGAAGTGGGAGCATGTCACTATGGACTTCGTTGTAGGTCTTCCGAGGACTCAGCGGGGTAGTGATGCTATTTGGGTGGTTGTAGACCGGTTGACTAAATCGGCACACTTTATTCCTATGCGCGTGAGAGATTCGGTAGATCATCTTGCCGATTTGTATATTCGGGACGTAGTGAGATTGCACGGGGTTCCAGTGACGATCGTCTCAGATAGAGATCCTCGTTTTACTGCTAGGTTGTGGCAGAGTTTGCAGAGTGCCTTGGGCACTAAGTTGACCTTTAGTACGGCTTATCATCCTCAGACTGACGGGCAGTCCGAGCGTACTATTCAGATCCTCGAGGATATGCTTCGGGGTTGTGTCCTTGATTTCAGTGGGACGTGGGAGAGGCACTTGCCCTTGGTAGAGTTTGCCTACAACAACAGTTTTCAGTCTAGCATCGGTATGGCACCGTTTGAGGCCTTGTATGGCCGACCGTGTAGGTCTCCAGTTTGTTGGGCCGAGGTGGGTGATGCACCTTTGTTGGGTCCGGAGTTGGTTAGGGAGACGACGGAGAAAGTTGAGCTTATCCGTAGGAGGCTTGTTACAACCCAGAGTCGGCAGAAATCTTATGCTGACCGTAGGAGGAGGCCTTTGGCGTTTGAGGTAGATGATCATGTCTTTCTGAAGATATCACCTAGGCGAGGTCTGATGAGGTTTGGGAAGAGTGGGAAGTTATCCCCTCGGTTTATTGGTCCTTTTGAAATCCTTGAGAGGATTGGTGAGGTTTCTTATCGGTTAGCCTTACCGCCGCAGTTGTCCGGAGTGCATGACGTGTTTCATGTGAGTATGCTTCGGAAGTATGAACCAGATCCATCACATGTGTTGGATTGGACTGATTTAGAGGTAGATGAGGATGCCTCGTATGAGGAGAGACCGGTTCGGGTCTTGGATAGGCGGGATCAGGTCCTGCGTGGCAAGACCATTCCTTTGGTGAAAGTCTTGTGGAAACATCACGGAGTGGAGGAAGCCACTTGGGAACGTGAGTTGGAAGTCCGTGAGAAATATCCGGACTTGTTTGTTGACGTGTGATCTTGTATTTAAATTTTACATTTTGTTGAACTTAAGAGCTTTTATATATATGTCTTAAGTTGTGAAACATTGAAAATGTTTTGATTATTGGAAGTATGTTTTGGAACTTGCCTCATATGGAAGTTAAATGTAACATTATATATGTTAAGTATATTGTTGAAATTGGAAAGATAGTGCATAATGTTGATGCATGTTGAAAATACATATGTTGTTTACACATTGTGATATGTCTCTTGTTAAAGGGATGGGATGACCGGTAATGGGTCGAATTGTTGAATGTTCAAGTGTAACATTGTCTAAATTGGAGAAAAACTTGTTTTTGAAAACTTGTGCTTAATTTCGGGGGCGAAATTCTTTAAGGGGGGGAGGTTATAGCGATCCCGGGTTTACCCTTGTTGTACAGTGATCCGGACATGTGTCCGTGGATGTTTGTAGTTGTTTATTATTTTGTTTGCATCCTTTTTACTTCATAATTGAGTTATAGGATGTGTTGGGCAGGTTTGTTTCAGGTTGGTTGAGTTTAGAAACCAAAACTAGTTGCCCAGATTTTTGGCCTGTACGCTCGAGCGGAGATGTTGGCGCTCGAGCGGAGATTACACCCATTCAGTACTTTTTCCTGTGCAGCGTTGTACGCTCGAGCGTGGGGTTGGCCGCTCAAGCGGAGGCCTGGTTCTGCAGAAATGCTGGGAGAGTGCATTCTGCGCTCGAGCGGGAGGTTGGCCGCTCGAGCGGAAGTCTGTGAGTGGCCGCTCGAGCGGGGTGTTTTACGCTCGAGCGGAGACCTGGGTTAAAGTCCCGAAATTGTGACGTTCCAAATCACTTTTTCACTTTCTCTTCTCTCTCTTACTTTTCCAAAATCACCATTGTTGAGCCTCTCACTCTAGATACTACCTTCTCTCTAGGTTTTGATCTAGTAGGAGTGATTTGCTCACCTTTGGCCTTTACAAAAAAAGTTGTTGATCGTCGAGGGCTACATTTTAATCTGAAAATCTCGGGTTTTGGAGCACGTTGGGTTTTGTCGTCTTCTCCTTTGGGGCTCCGAATTTGAGGTAGGGATATCCTACTCCTCTCTATGAGTTTTGTCTTTAAATTTTGGTATTTTGAGATGTTGGGGTTGGTTTAGTAATTTTGTGAAAGTTTGGGGCTTTTGTGTAATTTTACAAAAGTTGGGGTTTTATTCAAAATAAACCTAGATGCATGTTTGGCATAGAGAAATGGAATGAATGTTAAATCATTGATGAAAATGGGACCTAAGGGTTGAAATGTTAATTATGGGACTTGACCTAATTACATTGTTTAATTAATTGGGATAATTAATTGTAAGAAATGAGGAAATGAAATGTTGATAGAATATCCATTGTGCATTTATTTTCTGTTTAGAAATAACTGCTTTGGGCTATCGGTGGAGGATAGTCATGATTGTTGTAGACAATGCATGATGATTAGGTAAACTGAAACTAATCAATGAAATGTGTCATGGAACTTGACGGTTGATTGAATACATTAACTGTATGTATTGGGTGATTGTATATAGAACCAATGTGTTTGTATACGTTATGTGTAGAGGAGGAGATAGGGGATGTACTCCGCGGTTTAGGGGAAGATAGGGGATGTACCTCTAAACCGGATAGTGTTGGGAGAAGATAGGGGATGAACTCCGTAGGCACAGCTCATATGCTTGTCTAGAGAAGTGAAGATAGAGCTTATATGCTTATCTTTGTGATGTGTGGATATAGCTTATATGCTTATCTGTGGATATTGTAGTTATACATATCTGTTGTAGAATGTGGATATAGCTTATATGCTTATCTGTGGATATTGTAGTTATACATATCTGTTGTAGAATGTGGATATAGCTTATATGCATATCTGAATGTGAGATATAGTTCTTATACATATCTGTGGAAATGATGATAGAGCTAGCATGCTTATCTGTTGAAAAAGGGAAAATGAAAGGAAACTTGGACTTATAAGTCGTATGACATAAATAGATGATTTATGTAATTGTATCAGTGTTGGCCATCTATCAATTGCTAATCTTTTAGTCATTGTTCATGGTTGGTTTAGTGTATTTCTACTGGGCTGTGGCTCACCCTATATGGGGATATCATTTTCAGGTGCAGGAAGCATGCCACCTCCAAGAACATAGCTGGGAGGCTAGTGGCGGACATGTTTTGTCGCTTAACTTTTGATGTATTACATGTAACTTCAAGCCAAGGGCTTAAATGTGTAAACGAGTTAGTATCCTTTTGTTGTAACCAAGTGTTAACTTGGAAAGTTGTAAGCCCGTAGGGCATTTTCTTTTGATGTTAACATGTAATACATATGTATATGAAACTCTAATGAATAAAGGAATGTGGATGGTTTGTATGTAAATGCATGTCTTATCCGATGGGTTAATGTCGTTATTTTGAGGGCGTTACAACTTGGTATCAGAGCGTACCGGGTTCGAATACTTTGGGTACGTGGGAAGTGATTAGGATCACAATGGGTTTGTCTCGCTTGATAGAGACTTAAATGTGGTATCATATGCTAGGTGCTTAAGTGATAACATGCTTATGTGACTATGTGGGTATGGGATTTAATTTCTGGGATATTGATTGGATCCTTGAGTTTCTGGGAGTCTTGTTGGAAAAGCACTTGATCAATGCTGTTTCTAACTGGAACTCTAGTAACACCTCGGACTATCATTATCCGGAAATGAAATTCGTAAGTGCTTATGTGTTTATGTGCTTATGTGGAGTGAATTACACTTGTCCATGCATTAGAACGTGAGTGTTTAGTTTCGGCACACCTATGCATGTGCTAACGTTCTGTGTTACCTTTATTAGGATGTCAGGACGAGGAAGAGGTGCTAGGCGTGGTAGACCTGCGAGGCAGGAAGTACCGTTACAGGGTGAGATTCCGGCAGTGCAGGAGGGAGTTGGGCAGGCCAATGTGGCCGAGCCAGTGGGTCAGCAGGCTATGGGTGCCTTGGCCAGAGAGATAGCAGGAGCTTTGGGTATTCTTAGAGCTGGGAATCAGGCAGCTGAGGCAGGGCCTTCTTTCTTGAAGAGGGAGTTCTTCTGGTGTAACCCGGACGAGTTTATCGGGGATCCTAAAGAGCCGCTTAAGGCAGATGAATGGCTCGAACAGACAACGAAGGCGTTTGAGATGCTTGGCATCGAGGACGGAGCACTGAGAGTGACCTTGGCATCCTTCCAATTGAAGGGAGATGCGGGTCAATGGTGGAAATACGAGAAGGCTCGTGTGGGCAGTACTTGGGAGGCGTTTATAAATGCTTTTCAGGAGAGGTTTTTGTCTGCAGTAGCTAGGGAGAAGCTGAGGGATCAGTTTAGCCGGCTTAATCAGCAGGGCTTGTCAGTGGCCGAGTTTGAGGCTACTTTTACCAGTCTGTCCAGGTTTGCACCTGAACTGGTGGCGTCTGAGGAACGTCGTTGTTATGAGTTTGAACAGAAGTTGAGGCGGGGCCTCAAGTTGAGAATTGGTGGGTCATATATTCGAGAGTATAGACACCTAGTGGACGCTGCAGCTCATATGGAGCTCATGATGCAGGAGGAGGATGAGGGGCAGAGAGGCTCCAAGAGGAGTCAAGATAGTCAGGGTGATGGCAGGAGGCAGAGGGGTTCTAACCCTCAGCAGTCGCAGGGTGGTGTTGCTAGATCGACCTTCCCAGTGCCGAGCGCAGGCTCCGGGAGAGGTGGTCAGGGGGAATTCACCTGTTACAAGTGTGGCCAGCTGGGTCACAAGGTTTCTGTTTGCCCGCAGAAGGGTGGGGGTCAGAGAGCTGCTTCTTCTTCAGCTAGACCGCAGAGTCAGAGTTCGGGCAGGGGGCAGCCCTTGACTTGTTATCAGTGTGGACAGCCTGGGCACCTGAAGAGATTTTGCCCACAGTTGAGTGCCACTTCGGGAGCGTCTGGTTCTAGGCAGACGCAGGGTTTCCAGCCAGCTCAGTCTGTGCAGGCCTCGAGGGCCAATCCGGGAGCTTCGTCATCCCAGTCTGTGCAGCAGTCTTTTGCTCCGAGAGGTGAGCAGGTAGACCAGGGGCCTACAAGGCGCGTGTATGCTGTTACCGCGCAGGATTTAGTACCAGCTCCATCAGTAGTGAGAGGTACTTTTCTGTTTTGCAATTCGGTTGCTAGTGTGTTGATAGACACGGGTGCATCTCATTCTTTTGTATCTGCTGCATTTGCATCGGTTTTGGAATTGGAGTTAGCACAGTTAGCATCTCCTATTTGTGTGGTATCGCCTTTGGGCGGTGAGTTGATCCTGAAACAGGGTGTTAGAGGATGTGATATAGAGGTCGCCGGCTATAGGCTTCCTTTTCCGTTTGTTGTCATGCCTATGAAGGGTTTTGATGTTATTTTGGGTATGGACTGGTTATCGTCATACCGGGCTGTTATTGATTGCTACCGCCAGAGGGTCACGTTATGTACCTTGAGCGGGGAGTGGTTCCATTTCTTGGGAGACCGAGTTGGTAGTGTTTTGCCACCGGGGTATGATTCGCGAGGGCGAAGTGAGCTTAGTAGTTTACTTGCTAGCGTTGAGAGTGGTGAGAGTGGTGAGACCCAGCATGTATTGCCGAGGGTGGTTTGTGAGTATTCGGATGTTTTTCCCGAAGATCTTGTTAGTTTGCCACCTCACCGAGAGATAGAGTTCTCTATTGATTTAGTGCCCGGCACGGCGCCGATTTCTATGGCACCTTATCGTTTTGCTCCAGCAGAGTTGGTTGAGTTGAAAGTTCAGCTCCAGGAATTGCTAGATAAGGGTTTTGTTCGCCCTAGTGTTTCGCCGTGGGGAGCACCGGCCCTCTTTGTTAAAAAGAAAGATGGTGCCTTGAGATTGTGTATTGACTACCGGAAGTTGAATCGGGCTACGGTTAAGAATAAGTACCCTATGCCCCATATAGATGATTTGTTTGACCAGTTGAAGGGTTCCCGTTGTTTCTCTAAGATAGACTTGAGATCGGGTTACCATCAGTTGAGGGTCAGGGAGGAAGATATTCCGAAGACGGCATTCCGTACGCGGTATGGCCATTACGAGTTTCTGGTGATGCCATTCGGGCTTACCAATGCACCGGCAGTCTTTATGGACTTGATGAACCGGATTTTCCGGGAGTTCTTAGACCGATTTGTGGTCGTCTTTGTGGACGACATCCTTATCTATTCGCCTTCTGAGGAGGAGCACGAGGAACACTTGAGAGTGGTGCTTGAGTTGCTTAGAGCCCATAGGCTGTATGCCAAGTTTGGGAAGTGTGAGTTCTGGCTGAGGGAGGTCAAATTCTTAGGCCATGTGGTATCCGGGGAAGGGGTGTCTGTTGATGCATCCAAGGTTGAGGCAGTGCAAGATTGGGCACAGCCTAAGAGTGTGTTTGAGATCCGCAGTTTTCTGGGATTGGCTGGGTATTACCGTCGATTTGTGAAAGATTTCTCTAGGCTAGCGTCACCGTTGACTAGGCTGACTCGGAAGGGAGTCAAGTTTGTGTGGAGTGAGACTTGTGAAAAGTCGTTCCAAGAGTTGAAAGTTAGATTGACCACCGCTCCGGTGTTGATTATTCCGGAGAGAGGGTTGGGTTATGCGGTTTATTGTGATGCCTCACGAGAGGGTTTGGGTTGTGTGTTGATGCAAGAGGGGAAAGTGGTAGCTTATGGTTCACGTCAGTTGAAAATACATGAGAAGAATTACCCCACACACGACCTAGAGTTAGCAGCAGTGATCTTTGCCTTGAAAATTTGGAGGCACTACCTTTATAGTGAGAAGTTCGAGGTGTTCTCGGACCACAAGAGTTTGAAGTATCTGTTTACACAGAGAGACTTGAATCTAAGGCAGAGGAGATGGATGGAATTCATCGAGGATTATGATTTTGAGTTGCATTATCATCCGGGGAAGGCCAATGTTGTGGCCGATGCCCTTAGTAGGAAGACCATTGGTGATGTAGCTAGTATAGCCATCCGGGAATGGGAGATGTTGGGAGCACTTGGTGAGTTTGATTTGCTATTGGGCGAATCAGTTGAGGCTGCGGCCTTGTTTTCTGTTGTTGCGCAGCCTACACTTGTGACTAGAGTGTTAGAGGCACAGAGAGGTGATCTTGAGGTAGAATCCCTCCGAGAGAAGATCTCCAGTGGGAAAGTGGAGAAGGGTTTGACGGTGTATCTCGACCTGAGTGTGAAATACCGAGACCGTTTGTTCGTACCGGAGTCTTGCCGAGAGGAAGTACTCCGAGAGTTTCATCATTCGCGCCTTGCGGTGCATCCGGGAGGTACTAAGATGTATCAGGATTTGAGCCGCCAGTTTTGGTGGCGGGGTATGAAGAGAGATGTGGCTATTTTCGTATCGAAGTGCCTTACTTTCCAGCAAGTGAAGGCCGAGCATCAGAGGCCAGCGGGTTTGTTGCAACCCTTGCCTATTGCCGAGTGGAAGTGGGAGCATGTCACTATGGACTTCGTTGTAGGTCTTCCGAGGACTCAGCGGGGTAGTGATGCTATTTGGGTGGTTGTAGACCGGTTGACTAAATCGGCACACTTTATTCCTATGCGCGTGAGAGATTCGGTAGATCATCTTGCCGATTTGTATATTCGGGACGTAGTGAGATTGCACGGGGTTCCAGTGACGATCGTCTCAGATAGAGATCTTCGTTTTACTGCTAGGTTGTGGCAGAGTTTGCAGAGTGCCTTGGGCACTAAGTTGACCTTTAGTACGGCTTATCATCCTCAGACTGACGGGCAGTCCGAGCGTACTATTCAGATCCTCGAGGATATGCTTCGGGGTTGTGTCCTTGATTTCAGTGGGACGTGGGAGAGGCACTTGCCCTTGGTAGAGTTTGCCTACAACAACAGTTTTCAGTCTAGCATCGGTATGGCACCGTTTGAGGCCTTGTATGGCCGACCGTGTAGGTCTCCAGTTTGTTGGGCCGAGGTGGGTGATGCACCTTTGTTGGGTCCGGAGTTGGTTAGGGAGACGACGGAGAAAGTTGAGCTTATCCGTAGGAGGCTTGTTACAACCCAGAGTCGGCAGAAATCTTATGCTGACCGTAGGAGGAGGCCTTTGGCGTTTGAGGTAGATGATCATGTCTTTCTGAAGATATCACCTAGGCGAGGTCTGATGAGGTTTGGGAAGAGTGGGAAGTTATCCCCTCGGTTTATTGGTCCTTTTGAAATCCTTGAGAGGATTGGTGAGGTTTCTTATCGGTTAGCCTTACCGCCGCAGTTGTCCGGAGTGCATGACGTGTTTCATGTGAGTATGCTTCGGAAGTATGAACCAGATCCATCACATGTGTTGGATTGGACTGATTTAGAGGTAGATGAGGATGCCTCGTATGAGGAGAGACCGGTTCGGGTCTTGGATAGGCGGGATCAGGTCCTGCGTGGCAAGACCATTCCTTTGGTGAAAGTCTTGTGGAAACATCACGGAGTGGAGGAAGCCACTTGGGAACGTGAGTTGGAAGTCCGTGAGAAATATCCGGACTTGTTTGTTGACGTGTGATCTTGTATTTAAATTTTACATTTTGTTGAACTTAAGAGCTTTTATATATATGTCTTAAGTTGTGAAACATTGAAAATGTTTTGATTATTGGAAGTATGTTTTGGAACTTGCCTCATATGGAAGTTAAATGTAACATTATATATGTTAAGTATATTGTTGAAATTGGAAAGATAGTGCATAATGTTGATGCATGTTGAAAATACATATGTTGTTTACACATTGTGATATGTCTCTTGTTAAAGGGATGGGATGACCGGTAATGGGTCGAATTGTTGAATGTTCAAGTGTAACATTGTCTAAATTGGAGAAAAACTTGTTTTTGAAAACTTGTGCTTAATTTCGGGGGCGAAATTCTTTAAGGGGGGGAGGTTATAGCGATCCCGGGTTTACCCTTGTTGTACAGTGATCCGGACATGTGTCCGTGGATGTTTGTAGTTGTTTATTATTTTGTTTGCATCCTTTTTACTTCATAATTGAGTTATAGGATGTGTTGGGCAGGTTTGTTTCAGGTTGGTTGAGTTTAGAAACCAAAACTAGTTGCCCAGATTTTTGGCCTGTACGCTCGAGCGGAGATGTTGGCGCTCGAGCGGAGATTACACCCATTCAGTACTTTTTCCTGTGCAGCGTTGTACGCTCGAGCGTGGGGTTGGCCGCTCGAGCGGAGGCCTGGTTCTGCAGAAATGCTGGGAGAGTGCATTCTGCGCTCGAGCGGGAGGTTGGCCGCTCGAGCGGAAGTCTGTGAGTGGCCGCTCGAGCGGGGTGTTTTACGCTCGAGCGGAGACCTGGGTTAAAGTCCCGAAATTGTGACTTTCCAAATCACTTTTCCACTTTCTCTTCTCTCTCTTACTTTTCCAAAATCACCATTGTTGAGCCTCTCACTCTAGATACTACCTTCTCTCTAGGTTTTGATCTAGTAGGAGTGATTTGCTCACCTTTGGCCTTTACAAAAAAAGTTGTTGATCGTCGAGGGCTACATTTTAATCTGAAAATCTCGGGTTTTGGAGCACGTTGGGTTTTGTCGTCTTCTCCTTTGGGGCTCCGAATTTGAGGTAGGGATATCCTACTCCTCTCTATGAGTTTTGTCTTTAAATTTTGGTATTTTGAGATGTTGGGGTTGGTTTAGTAATTTTGTGAAAGTTTGGGGCTTTTGTGTAATTTTACAAAAGTTGGGGTTTTATTCAAAATAAACCTAGATGCATGTTTGGCATAGAGAAATGGAATGAATGTTAAATCATTGATGAAAATGGGACCTAAGGGTTGAAATGTTAATTATGGGACTTGACCTAATTACATTGTTTAATTAATTGGGATAATTAATTGTAAGAAATGAGGAAATGAAATGTTGATAGAATATCCATTGTGCATTTATTTTCTGTTTAGAAATAACTGCTTTGGGCTATCGGTGGAGGATAGTCATGATTGTTGTAGACAATGCATGATGATTAGGTAAACTGAAACTAATCAATGAAATGTGTCATGGAACTTGACGGTTGATTGAATACATTAACTGTATGTATTGGGTGATTGTATATAGAACCAATGTGTTTGTATACGTTATGTGTAGAGGAGGAGATAGGGGATGTACTCCGCGGTTTAGGGGAAGATAGGGGATGTACCTCTAAACCGAATAGTGTTGGGAGAAGATAGGGGATGAACTCCCTAGGCACAGCTCATATGCTTGTCTAGAGAAGTGAAGATAGAGCTTATATGCTTATCTTTGTGATGTGTGGATATAGCTTATATGCTTATCTGTGGATATTGTAGTTATACATATCTGTTGTAGAATGTGGATATAGCTTATATGCTTATCTGTGGATATTGTAGTTATACATATCTGTTGTAGAATGTGGATATAGCTTATATGCATATCTGAATGTGAGATATAGTTCTTATACATATCTGTGGAAATGATGATAGAGCTAGCATGCTTATCTGTTGAAAAAGGGAAAATGAAAGGAAACTTGGACTTATAAGTCGTATGACATAAATAGATGATTTATGTAATTGTATCAGTGTTGGCCATCTATCAATTGCTAATCTTTTAGTCATTGTTCATGGTTGGTTTAGTGTATTTCTACTGGGCTGTGGCTCACCCTATATGGGGATATCATTTTCAGGTGCAGAAAGCATGCCACCTCCAAGAACATAGCTGGGAGGCTAGTGGCGGACATGTTTTGTCGCTTAACTTTTGATGTATTACATGTAACTTCAAGCCAAGGGCTTAAATGTGTAAACGAGTTAGTATCCTTTTGTTGTAACCAAGTGTTAACTTGGAAAGTTGTAAGCCCGTAGGGCATTTTCTTTTGATGTTAACATGTAATACATATGTATATGAAACTCTAATGAATAAAGGAATGTGGATGGTTTGTATGTAAATGCATGTCTTATCCGATGGGTTAATGTCGTTATTTTGAGGGCGTTACAACTTGGTATCAGAGCGTACCGGGTTCGAATACTTTGGGTACGTGGGAAGTGATTAGGATCACAATGGGTTTGTCTCGCTTGATAGAGACTTAAATGTGGTATCATATGCTAGGTGCTTAAGTGATAACATGCTTATGTGACTATGTGGGTATGGGATTTAATTTCTGGGATGTTGATTGGATCCTTGAGTTTCTGGGAGTCTTGTTGGAAAAGCACTTGATCAATGCTGTTTCTAACCGGAACTCTAGTAACGCCTCGGACTATCATTATCCGGAAATGAAATTCGTAAGTGCTTATGTGTTTATGTGCTTATGTGGAGTGAATTACACTTGTCCATGCATTAGAACGTGAGTGTTTAGTTTCGGCACACCTATGCATGTGCTAACGTTCTGTGTTACCTTTATTAGGATGTTAGGACGAGGAAGAGGTGCTAGGCGTGGTAGACCTGCGAGGCAGGAAATGGTGTAAATGTTTTCAATTGATTACTGCTTTTAATAATCTGTCAGGGGAAAAAAAAAAAAAATCTTACATTACCTTTATGGGGACCTTTTGCTGTAAGCCAAGATGCATTTTTGGGATTCTTCTATCATCTAGCATTTGTTTTTCCAAAACAAAACCACCTTCAATCAAGTGGAAAGGTGCATTTTTTAAAAATCCAAGAATAAATGTAAGATAAAAAGAATGTGTGGAAGTTGAACAATCAAAAAAGTGACATGGAAAAGCAACTTTATTGTTTTGCATTTTCAATTTACATATTATGAAGTATCTAACAATTATACTCAACCATTTCTTTCTAATTGTTTTACATATTATGAAAGCCAAATCTGAACTTTTGCATTCATCTTAGGACATGGAATCTAACAGAGATTCTTTATCCCTTCCCTAAAGTAAGAATGTATCTTTCTAGATAATTTAAGCCTTTAACGTGTAAAAAATAGAAATAAATAAATAAAATAATCTTAAAATCAATAAATAAAATAATCTTAAATCACGAAGTATCTAACAATTATACTCAACCATCACATTAGATCACTCAGGTTTTTGGTTGGGGAAGCATCAAATCCCTAGTTACATCGAATCACAATAGGGAGTAGCTAGAAAGCACACACTAACCTAATCAGAATGCTTCTGGTTGTTAAAGATGCTAATTTTCACATCTAACCTATTCTAAATCGATGCAAATTCTGTTAGGCAACACAGTCTACTCTTGCAACACAAAAGGTAAAGCTACAAAAAAAAAAAAAAAAAAAAAAAAAAAAAAAAAAAAAAAAAGGAAGAAGAAGATAAGATACGACCAATTTATTCGTATATAATTCTTCAACTTTGATTTTTTCTTTTTTTAAACAGAAGTTACCTGTTCAACTTTGATGCTCTTAGCAAGTTGCTTGACTTTAAGACTTGTATATAGAGATTCCAATAATTGACTTGAAGCTTTAACTCCCTCTTAATCAACTACCAACCGCCTCTGCTTTATTGTGAGAATCATGGTAGCAATGATAACACACATACATGGATCTCTTTAAGTTGCCCCTGTTTGGCCATTGAAAAAGCATTTGCCAAACGCCACTTAACATGGCACTTTATTATTTATTTTTTCCGTATTATTAATCTATTTTTAGCAAATTACAGCGGCATATTGCAAAGTGGGTTTGCTATGTTCACACATAATGCTCTATCGGATTATACCCCAATTATCCATTATCCTGATATCTCAAATTATTTTAACTACATCATGAGTTTCTCTAAACATGATAAGATGAGAGAATTGGTGACTGGGGATTTGATCTATGTTTTATCATTATAAGCTAGTTTACATCATCTTTGATTGAACCACCATAGAATTTGCATATGACCTTCCTCTGATGTTGATTTGTAAGAGCAATCCTTCACAACTTTTTTCTTTGAATTCAAATTTGTAGTTAAAAAAATAAATTAAAAAAAACATCTTTTCTTGAAACTTATGGTAAATTAAAAAAATAATTTTTTTATGAAATTAAGAATGAATCAAATCATTAAATCTTAAGAATTATATTTTGTTCAAATTTAGTAAAATTTTAAAAACCATAAAGATTGGATGTGATTGAGATTTGTATAAGTATTTTATAAATTGGTGTTTCCCATTTTGCTGTTATGGATTTTCCATTCAAACTTGGAAGAAATAGAAAATTCCAAGTTGGTGGTATAGTGATGCAGGGCATTTTCATGTAATTGGATCAATTGTCATAATCATCAAACCCACAAAAAAAGTCTTACTTCTCAGGTGATATTGATCTGAGAGATACTTCTCAGGTGATATTGATCTGAAGACAGTGAGTGTTTCTTCAAAATTCGAACTTCCAAATCATTGTTTGCTTATAAAGATTATTTGCTTGTCTTTCACGGTGAGGTTGAAGATGGGTCACACATGCGAACTTCCAAATCATTGTTTGCATTCTTGCAGAAATAGGGTCAGCTATGGCTTAGAAACATCTTAACAGTTTTCTAACATGGATGCTTACACATACAACTTCCTATATAAGTATGATGTCTTTGACATTAAGAGTTTTTTTTAATGATTATTGTGAAATAATATATTCCCAAAAATTCTATTGGTTTTTCTTAAAAAGAAAAAGTAAAGTTGCTTATGATCTTTATCATGTTGGATAGGATGAGGCTTGAAAGATTCCATAATTGTGGGGTTGTCCATTGTCAGGGCTTAGAATTAGAAAAAAGTTGCAGAGATTATTTAGATGTAATCACTTTTTCTTTCATAATTGCTCTTCTGTTTTTACATTTCTGTTCTGTCTGCTTTCTTTTAGTAGATACTGTCTTCTGTCAGATAATTTGTGCTCTTTGCTTCAATCGTAAGTTCTTTAAAGGATGCTCTCATTCCTCTTCCTTCTCCTTTACCTGTTCTAGTTTTAAAGAAATTTTGTATAGAGTGGATTTGTTGAGTATAATGTTCCCCTCTAATGGCTGGTCATATAGCTCAGATCAGAGTTGGCCTTTTGGGCTTTGCTATTCCAAATCTAATTCTTGTACCTATATCAAATTTTAACACTGCTAACTGCACCATTGTGCTGCAGAATATCAGTGACTTTAGCATGGGGTACTCAGAATTTTTTCTTATAATTTTTTTCTTATTAATATAAAATAGCTCCTATGGGGTCAGAATTTTTTCTTATTATTTTTTTCTTATTAATATAAAATAGCTACTATGGCTGGTCATATAGCTTTCCAAATACCATGAATTAGTTACCACTGACCAGAAAGTGAGCTTTCAACTAATTGACCATCCATGTGGATCTACTCTGATCAGCTGTTCTCTCTCTATCTCTCTCTCTCTATTAATTTTTCCCTTGGAATTGAATGTACAAATAATTAGAAAACTGTTTCTTGTTTCTTCTGACTCTCTTTTCCAGGTTCACTAGCAAGAAACTCTATGAGGCTATGTCGCAGGAGTATTAACAACTCAAAGGGTTTTAATTGTTTCAGCAGATCTAGATATATTGGCTAGCAGTTCTACAAAATTTGATAAGGAACTTCCTTTAATATCCTTAGATGGAAAACTTATTGCATATTGGCTACTTTTCTAATAGGTACACTTTTTGTTATATGACATGATTAATAGTTATTAAAATTGTTTGTGTCCTTAACTTATGATTACTTTAGATCCCTTCTCTGGGTTGGACCTGCACTTCTATTTTCAACTGCCACTGCAATCAGCGTGCTTGGGTGGGATGGAAAAGTGAGGACAATTCTTTCCATTAGTATGCCCAATGCAGGTATCATACGTTGTTTCAGTTAGTTAAAATTTTTACTTTCATATTTGAGGTTCCTCAGCATCATGTTATTTTCTCTACTCTTGTTTGATCTATATATCAACAATTGCAACTTTGTACTATACCACTGCTTTTCTGAGCCATCAAGATGAACTTCTGTACAATGCTGTTTGGTTCATTGAATGATCGATTGTTGCTCACAAACCTAACAAAGATAAATCTGAAACAGAAAAGGGGGTTTAGATAAAGAGCTGTCTTGTTGGGCTTCTCGAATCTCTTCTTATTGGATTTGCCACATTGTAACAGAGTTTTGAGCAGAAACTAGACTTATCAGAAATATTGTATCAAATAGCATCCAGGTTTTACTTTCCCCTACTAGTAGGCATGTGTTTTGTCACGTATACAACTCCTTTGGATATTCAACACTTGTTGGATTCTGTTATCCTTTTCATTTCTATTGTTTGGCTTATAAAGATTATTTAAAAAGCACTATCACTGTAGATTATTTCATTAAGAAGCATCCAGTAAACTAAAAGAAAATTAACATAGGAAAGACAGCTTAGAAGAGAATTCAAAATTGATTTGTTCACTTGGGTTTGTTTCTGGAAATTCTTCTGCCATTTCTGTCTGAAAGTAGTAGTCTTGCTGTATTCTTTATTTATTTGTTTTTCTTTTTGGGTCTTTTTGTGTGTGCGCGCGCGTGTGAGAGAGAGTTTTGCTCTGCCTTTTCTAGCATTTTGTGCTCTGCATGGCTGCACTGTGGTCTCTGTGAGCATCTCTTGGTCATTTTGGTTGTGTTTTAGCTCTCTTAATGCCCAGCTAGCTTTGTTTTGGGTCTGTGACATCTAATGTTGTAGACTCTTGGTGTATTTTTTGTGTAACCTTTTTCTATTTTAGCCTCTGAAACATTACTTCTGGAATTCCTTTTTTCCCTTAATTTGTGCAGTAGCCTAGGATTAGAAACACTCAGGTTTATGCAAAATCTCAAACACATTACAGGTTTTTCCTTTAATTTGTGCAGTAGCATATGATAGCATGCTCAAAGTACTGATTGATATATTACACATTTTTATGTGCTTGGGAATAAGTCAATGTGAGTGGAGTAGTGGTGCTAGTTAATGAGGTTTAAAACTAACTTGTACAAGTAATTGCAAGTTCATTTCATAGTTACAGAACTATCTGACACATGCTTGAAGTACTGATATATTGCACATTTTATGTGCTTGAGATTAAGTCAATATAAATAGAGTTGTGGCCTGTGAGTGCTATTCATGGATGATAGGGATTTGAATAGCCTGATGATGTATCACTTTCTTTTCTTTTTGCTGGCGTACAAACATAGGTTACCAGCTCCTCATTCATGTCATATTTTGCATAATATGGCTTATTGCAATAATACATGTGTTAATATGATAGGATTAGAAACACTCAAGTTTAAATCATACAGTTCCATGGCCTAGTCAATTCATGATCTTCAAGAAATATACAAGATGCAATAGGAAGTACAGTTGCATGGACTAGTTAATTCATTCTTTTGGACTAAATATTAGATTAATTGATTTACGATTTGTAGTTATACTTTTTGGATGTTTAATGTAGTATTTTAGAGATTAGTGAATCTTATGATTTGGATACTTTTTTGGTTTGTATGTTTGAGGTTGTTATCAGCTTGATATGATAGAAGTTGAGGATGAAAGTTAATACGCAGGTTGTTTGGTGTATGGATATTAGTTTTTTTTGCTTACTTCATAGTTAGTTTATTCATATACTTTTAGTGGTTTTTGAATTAATTTATGTTTTCATTTTTCAGGTTAGAAATTTCTTGGAGAGATGTAAAATATGGTCAAAGAATTCAAGAACTTAATTTTTCAAACTTTTTCATTTTTTAATATATGGAAGCACAGTTTAAAACTTTTTATTTAATTCTTTTGTATATACTTTTGAACATATTTGACTTTCATTTATGAAATATATGACGTTATTCCATTCAATATGGTTATGATTCAAAGTATAGTATATAGTGTGTATTACATTATTGAAATGTACGTACAAAAATAATATTGATTATTCTTCAAATATGTCGAACTCTTTTTTTATCACACGCATTAACTGTGATGAGAAATGTATATGACGTGTGATTTTATTTCATTATTAATCATAGGTTTTATTAGGTATAAATCACACTTAAAATTTGTAAGCTAAATATTTATTATCACAGGTTTTATTAGTAATTAATTACACTTAAAAGATGTGATCTAAATATTTATTATCAAGGTTTTATTAGTTATTAATCACTTAAAATATGTGATTTAATGTTATTTATCACACTGAAAAGATGTGATCTAAATGTTAATTATCACAGGTTTTATTAGTTTTTAATCATATTTAAAAGATGTGATCTAAATGTCATTAATCACACTTGAAAGGTGTGATTAAAAACATTATTAATCACACTTAAAATGTGTAATTAAAAATGACTCTTTTTAATCACTCTCAAAGATCACTTTGATAAAATTTAAAAAGCGTGATTAAATAGCATAAATCACACAAAAAAAATGTGATCTATATTTGTTTTTGTGGTAGTGTGTGAATCATAAGATTTATTGTAAATTCTATTTCACAATAGATTCACTTATAGATTCGCATCCATCTATGCATGACCGTTGATTCTAACAACTACATGACAAAAGTGGGAACATGAATACATTAAAAACAATTAGGAGATAATATACGTCTGCATGGGTAGGATGATGATTCATTTTTCATTTTATTCTTTCATTACCAAAGTGTAAGGCTAAATAGAAATGGTAATGAACAACCAGCATAAAAAAAAAAATGTGAATGATTCATATCTAATTATATAATCTATACATTGATGTCTATCCTGAGTCTAATCTAAAAGTTCTGAGTCAAGGTAGATTTTGCAAAGTGAATCAGTTTCAAAAGCACATAAATCCAGTTTAAGTTTAGATGAGAAAACACCCACAAATGTAAATCAGTTTCACCAAAGAACAGTGAGCTGATTGTTCCAGACCTAATCACAACAGCATGACAACATACAAAAAACTATACCTGAATGAAGAAATCCATTTGCCTGTCTTATTATTATGGATGATCATAGTTATGTCTTCAAAATTAGCTCCAGTCAGTAAGCCAACAGTGTCATCAATACTGAGAAGAGATTGAAATTTCAAAGATCAGTAAGCCACCAAACTGATTATCAAAGTAACAGATTCCTATGACCACTTCCAGAGTGATATGCAAGTTATTTTTGACGAAAATAAGATTTGATCATATAACATAATTTATATATACTAAAAAGAATTGGTAACTCAAATACTTTATGACTAAAGTGGAAGGGTTGACTAGTAACTAGTAACCATACGTTCTTAACAATTAATTAGTACCTCCATTAAAATGGTGGTAAATTGAAAGAGAAAACCTACCTAGAACCCAGAGCAAATAAGTCGAAGTGCAATTAGAAGTTGAGCATCTACACATTTTTAGCTCATGTTGTGATGATCACTAATATGAATTTTCTTTTCTTTTCTTTTCTTTTCTTTTTTTTTTTTTTTGGTTTTCAGTAAAGTTTAATAATAAATTGTGAACATCTTAACTTAAATTCATAGTATACATGAAATAGAAAAATATTTAAGCTGAAGCCCCTTCAAAAATTATACACCATCTTAGAAGTATCATCACCAGCTTTCTCTTGAGTGTTAATTTGTGATCTCAAAAGAAATGGTAGACTTAAAACCTAATGTAATACCCAAGACATGCATATAACTAATATATGAAGAGGGTAACTTTGTAATTTTAAAAAAATTAGGTTAATAACCTCGTTAGGTTTTACAGTTATTCTTAAAAAATCCAAAGAAGGGGATCTCTTGAGGGTTCCAACAAAAAAAGGTTGAAGAATCAATTCTTGGTACTAGGTCAATCTATTTATTCTTTAAGGTAAGAACTCTAGTACAACCTCTCCTCCCTTCTATTATTTATTGTATTTCAATTTGGGGTTAAATTCCTTTAGGGTTTGGCTAGAACCCACAGATTATGTATGATGTTTGGGTAGTTTTTGGCGATTAACCCGTGAGAAGTGCCTGAGGTAGTAGAGCATGGCAACATTTGTACTTTGCTTGGGTTGGTGCAAGAAGCAAGGAGCCAAGGTGTGTTGTGTGGAATTCATATCACTTGCATCTATATATATATGGCTGGTTGGATATCATAGAAACCATAGTTGAAAAAAAAAAGAAAAAAAAAAAGAAAAAATGAAATAGGAACTTGTGAGAGCCAAAATTTTATAAGTACTAGCTTATTGGGCCTAATCCAAACAAAGTCTTCAATGGGTCCAGCCCAAACAAAGGTCACCCCCCCATCTATATAAAGGGAGGGGCATCCCAAGTGGAAGGGATGTCTGATCTCCCTCCACAAAACACACACCCCTTCTAATATATATATATATATATACTATTTCTTGATTTAAGGATTAACTTCATCATCGGAGTACTCCTGGCCGACAACCCTGGTTGGGTGGCACCGACTATGTTCCTCATTGCAGATCTACAGGGGTGAAGCTCTTCTCTTTGTTGGATCTCTACAACATCCATGTGAGAGGATATTTCATGGTCTCACAATTGGCGCCGTCTGTGGGAACGACTGAATAAGATCAACGAAGAACACAACAAACATGTTCTTGTAAGTACAAATTTAACAACAAATTTGATTTATTTGCTCTCTGAAAATTATTTTAAGATTGGTTCTTGGATTGGATATACATATGTTTATGCTTACAAAATAGAGCTTTTTGTTCACTGTGAATCTTTTGTATCTCCTTTTTCTCTCTCTACAAATGGGTTTCACTTTTCTTGAAGAGAGCATCTTTTCGACATATTAAAGCTGACTGATGAAATTTTCTTGTTAAATCTGTTAAAGCTGTTAGTCGGCACTTTACCAACTTATGCAAGTGCACTTCACACTGTTCATGTTGATTGATGACATTTCATCTTTTCTTAGAATATACATACATATATATCTATACTAACAATTTCTATGGACTTCAAACTTGGGTCTTTACTTTCTCTCTCTAAAAATTGGAAACTAACTTTTATCACCTACCTTTCCATGGAGCACTCTAGTGGTACAATCAATTCGGCTACTAAAATAAATTATATATATATAATGATATTAGAAGTTTGCCAAAAACATTGTTTTCCTTATAACACTTACCTTTTTGCCGAGACCATGATTACGAATTTTATATATATCAGTTTGCAGAGAACACTATTGGGGATTATATATATATATATATATAAATTGCTTAGTCAACATTATTCAAAGATTCAAAAATTACGTAGTCAACACATTATATATATATATATATTAATTCGGCAACTTTATCAAGTTGCTTAGTTAACATTATTCAAAAATTCCCATTTCCTTCATCACATCACTCGGCCAAGCATAAGTTCATCGGCCACCACCTTGTTAAATTCGCGCAACCGTTCGACCATTCCCTTGCCGAGTTCCAATCCGATCAAGAGTTATTACATTGGCACTTCTTGGCCACTTAAGCAGTTTGGGAACCCGCCTTACTCGCCGTTGCCATTGGCCTATCAACTCTTGTTCCTCTGCCTCCACAATTCGGTGATGCCACTCCAATTAAATCATTCGACAATACCAAAATAAAGTCGAAGACCAAATAGTATAAGGAAATATTTTCGGCACAATCAAAGATGAATTACTGATCCAGCGTTCGGTAACCCAAACATACTAGCCCAGCTCGGCACAACCAACACACACTATTCGACAACCACCAACGAACCAACTTACATCCACCGGCCCAATGAACAAGTTGGCAACTTATTGGATTATTCGGCAACTTTTATTTTCATTCACTTTGCATAGTATCACTCATCGGCCTATTATCAACAAAGCTTCAACAACTTATTCAGCAATTTTATTCTCTGCATATTATAACTCGGCTTCGACAACATTTATTCGGCCTATTATCAACAAAGCTTCGACAACTTATTCAGCAATTTTATTCTCTGCATATTATAACTCGGTTTCGACAACATTTATTCGGCCTATTATCAGCAAAGCTTCGACAACTTATCCGGCAATTTTCATTCTCTACATATTATAACTCGGCTTCGACAACATTTATTCGGCCAATTATCAACAAAGCTTCAACAACTTATCCGGCAATTTTCATTCTCTGCATATTATCACTCGGCTTCAATAACATTTATTCGGCCTATTATCAACAGTTTCGACATCCAGCGTATTAGTAACTACAAAGCTACACAATCTTGCTCGTCACTACTCTCTCGGCTTAACACTAGCATCTCGGCTTGTTGAAATCCACATTTAAAAATCTAGCAAATTCGTGTCAACTCAAGGAGTCCAAACCCACCAACTTGAGGAGCCAAGAACTAACCAAAGTTCGCCGGTAGTTGTGAAACGGACCAAATTTTCAAAAAACTAAAATTTTCATAATCGTCGAAACCAAGTTTTGGCCATACCAGTGTGAAGTACACATTAAGCCGAGTCCAACGCAACAAACCGCGTCAAAATCGGAGCTAAAACGAAGTCGTACGGGCTAGGCGAAATTTGCCCAAAAATTCACCTATTTTGTCGAAGAGAACGACCAGAAGTTGGCAAACAAAGAAATTATTGTGTGCATTGCGGCTAAGTTACATCATGTCATAGCCAAACAATCAAGTTCAAATCTATAATGAGCCAAATATGTACACACAGATTTAAGGTGGCAATATGATTAAGTGTTCAACATTTTTCACAAGGAGATGAGTTCAAATCTTCTAGGCAACAACATTGTTTATATTTTTTGCCATGCTACAAGCAATCAAGCCGAGCCGTTACATGCAGAATAAGTCAGAAAAATTATCCAGTGCTTTGCGGAGCCTAATTCTCTCCTGACCTGAGCTGTCGGATCCATTTTAGCTATAATTATGCCATTTGGAGTCCGATTCAAGCAATCGAATAGCCGTTTCCAACTATTTAGAGCCTTCTGAACACATCCGTACGATCTGATTTTGCAAATTCAATACCAAACATTCATAGATGTTATATGCAATGTCACATATTGCAGCTAAAAACAACATTTTTGCCGTCATACCTGGAGTTTGCTCAATGCCGAATTCACCAACTACATCTTATTTGGAGACTCTCTGCCTATCTCCCAGCTCGACTCATTTGTCACCAAATGATGAATTCCTTCCGAATAACAACTTTCACTCCACAGCATTAGACATTCTCGGAACAACAACAATTGTTAGTCTACGTCATCGGCAAAAATCTCATAATTTCTCGAAAACATGGGGGCACGGAATCCGTTTCAAATTTTTATCGGCCTACTCGGCAATTTTGGTCCATGTCCATTTTATTCCTTCGGAATAAAAAATCTTATTCAAAAGCAATGGGGCAAATATACGTTGGACAAGAAACTCAACTTCAATAAATTGGCAACCATTGCCAACCAAGTTCTTAGCAAATCCAACTCCGAAGGGATGCCGACACACCACGAAGCTAAGAAAAATTGCCAACCAAACAATCAGCACAATCACTGACCCAAGTGTAAACGGACACCTATATTTTGACACTAGTTACTCGGCAGTGCATCAATTTTACTCGGCAATATTATTCGGCACCATTATTCATTCAACATTATGTATGATCATTATTCGGCCGTGTATCAACCTTCTTCGGCAAAACAACATTATTGGTCAACTTTATGCATTGTCAAACTTTATGCAGCAACATTGGCCACAGTATTCGGCAACTTTATTCGCCTGACAACATTATTTAGCAAAACAATTGCCCACTGGGACATCAGTCAATTTTCCACTTTTCAATTGGGGCACATCAGACGATCATCATCTCGGCACCTTTGATATGCATGCATACTCGGCCAACTTGGTACAAACATTACAACGACGTTTACTAGAGTTACAAACTCCCACTCCTTTTCACATAGCTTGAAGCAAGCACCCGTTTTGGGGCAATACATTACACACTTGGTAGTCGGCAGTTTGCATATTTTTGCGCGCCGTCATTTTACCAAAGCCAAATCTTTCCTGCAACATAGGGCAATGGGAATCTACATTCCTTCCGACTAACACCTATCATTCGAAAGCAATAGGGCAAGTCTACCTTGGACTAAACGCAAACCGAGAAACCCGATAATTAAATAGTTGGCCCAATATTTACTTGGCAATTCCATACAAGTGGAGCAATATTATTGGTGATTAACACATCCACCTTATTCGGTACAAGATACATTATTCAAAGTCCTTGCCTTATGGGCGCTCGGTCGCCACTTAAAATCAGTAAAAGTCTCCGAGTACAGCGTAATCTTCGCACTCGACACGGAGCGCCATTAGCAAAGGCCTACACCCATGCCTGGGGGTTAGAATACTGCAGCCTACACCTACGTCCGAAGCTTAGAATACCGCGGCCTATACCTATGCCCGGAGGTTAGAATACTGCGGCCTACACCTACGCCCGGAGGTTAGAATATCGCGGCCTACACCTTCACTCGGGGGTTATAATACTGTAGGTCTACACCCTCACCCGGAGGTAATAATACCGTGATTCATTTTTTGGCTGATATATCTACCTTATTTAATCTGTCTTATTTGGTTCAGGCAATCATTTCCGTGCTCGGCATATAGAAATATTTCTAGCTCGGCACGAAAGTCCATATTTGGAAGCAATCTTTGCACTCGACAATATACTACACCTTTGCCCGGGGTTATAATACCACGGCCTACACCCTTACCCAGGGGTTATAATACCGTGGCCCATCGTTATAGAGATAATGTTACTCACTGAGTTTTAGCTCACCCCCCTCATCCTATGATCGACATATATACATTTATACATACATTCAAGACATACTTACATTTATACATACATTCAAGCATACATGCAGTCATTCATTCATACATTTTATTCATTTATCCAAAGTGTTTTTTATCAAAAAACCTAACAGCTATTTGAACAACGTAACTTGGCAAGAAAAAACTTTCATTCCTTCTATTACAGACAATGAAAGTTTTGGGGCAATTGTGGGAGCTAGAATTTTATAGGTACTAGCTTATTGGGCCAAATCCAAACAAAGTCTTCAATGGGTCCAGTCCAAACAAAGGTCACCTCCCCCAATCTATATAAAGGGAGGGGCATCCCAAATGGAAGGGATGTCTAATCTCCCTCCACAAAACACACACCCCTTCGGCAACCCCGGTTGGGTGGCACCGACTATGTTCCTCATTGCAGATTTACAGGGGTGAAGCTCTTCTCTTCGTTGGATCTCTACAACATCCATGTGAGAGGATATTTCATGGTCTCACAGAACTTATGAATGAAATTGCTTAATCAAAATGGTGAGTGTATGGGCATTAATATTAATCGGCAAAGGTGATTGGATTATTATAAGTGGGTATGGGTTAAGGGCGTTTGCAAGACCTGAAGTAGATGGAATAGATGACTGTTGTGGACAATGAACAATCCTAGACTTTGCATGAACACACATTAGGCAATGTTTTCTTTGATAATTATTGGGGAAATTATATATCAGTGTAAATTTAGAAAAATAATTACAGATTAGTAGTCAAAGTTTATGAATATTAATAATTAAAATTATAGATTTTTAATGTATTTATAATTTATTTATTTATTTATAAATACACTGGAGTGTAATCCTTCCATAATTATTTATGTGGTGTTATATTTATTAGGACTATGAGATTGAAGTGGATCGTGGTATTTTGAAGTTAGTTTTGGGATTCTTTTAGCACTTGAGGTAAGTGATCCTCTACCACTGTCAGTGCTTCAGCCTCAATGTTCTACCTGCAAAATGCTTCTTTGAGTGAGATCGAGCCCAATTACTTGACTTGTTTTTTTGTTGATAATAAAAAATATTTTTCATTGATTTTCATTTTCCATTATTCCAAACATGAGAAAATACAAACCACGCAAAAAGTTCCAATCCTAGATCTTCAGTATGGGAAACAATATCTTTACTACTTAATAATAACACACAACATATTCATTTTTAAATCAAAATTAAAATTTATATTTTACAAATTTAATAGCACACTCATCAAGTAGACACACGCTCACTAACATATATATACATTCTAATCTTTAATATTGTATCTGCAACTTCCCAGCATTGTGTAATGCATCAGCTTGACCAAAATTCATCATGGCTCCAAAAAGCTATGTCACTTGGATCAAATTGAAATGTACCGCAACTACATGACACAAATCAAAGATTGTTACAGTTACTGAATTCCCTGAGCATATTGGGTTTGACATGCATGTCACCCAAATATATTTTGAAAACCATGTATATGCTAATTAGATAGCTTCAATTAATGTATGATAACAATGAAAAAAAAATGAAAACACTTTCGGTGTTGCTCAATTTTAATGGGGAAGGATTCTCTCCCATCCACAATTTTACTAGAGGGGTGTTCTTGGGATTTATAGAGTCGCCGCATATCCTATTTTGATAATTTAAAAAAAAAAAAAAGATTCATTATATTCATAACTATATGATTTCATTATATTTGTTTAAAAAAATGAATGACAAGTATAATTTTGAAATTGTCCATTCATGTTTTCAAAGACCAATATGAACAAAATTATATGGATATAAATATGGCGTTAATCTAAATTTTATCCTAAATGATCTACACATTTTTTTTTTTTTTTACAAATTGTACGATTCAAATCATCAAAATAAGATCTATAATGTATCTTACGAACCGATTATCACACTTGTAATTCAATAGCAAATTAGACAAAACTCTTTCCCATATTAATAATAGAAAGCAAAACATAAAAGAGGGCTTGTTTTCTTCAAATATTAAGAGAGACCTATGTAATTTACTCTAAACTGTACAGCCAAAAACATATTTGTTTTATTCATTATTTCAGATCAGAGGTAGAGAGGAATATAAGTGTTTAGTTGTAAAGGGTGAGCTGTCTAGTAAGTGTGAATAAGAAAAAAATAGGGGTTAGTTGTACCATTTAAATTTTCTAAATTCTTAAATTATTTTGTTTACCCATTAGATTAAATTTTCACAATTGCTGATTTGCGGATATCGTATCCAATTAAACCATATGAACAATAAATGGATGCAACTAATAAATTAGGAATGAAGTAAAAAAAACGTGACTATAGTTTACTGTATAATAAAATATGAAAATGTATTGAATTTTAATATATATATATATATATATATATATATATATATATTTGTATTTTTTTTTGTTGTTTGGTGAATTTTTTATTTTGTAAATATTATACTTTTTAAGTGTATCTAAATTAGATATATTTAATAAATAAAAAATTTGCGTAAAATATTTAAAAAAAAATTCACTAAAAAGGGGAAAAAAAAAACTCAATTTTTTAAAAAGTGAATTAAACCAAACAAGGTAAACATATTATTTTTTTATTCATATAACTAATGAATTACTAATAAAAATAAGCTAAGTGTTAACCCACCATAATTAGGAGAGCAGTCATTTTCTTATTCATTATTTGAAGCAGAGAGAAATCTGGGTTTTTGGTTGTCTAAATTGTAAAATTATTTTTTTAACCATTAGATTAGATTTTTAGCATTGATGATTTGGACAAATTGTCTCCCATATGAACTGAAATCATGAACAATAAAGACTAAATAGATGCAATTAATAATATAAAAATGAAGTAGAAAAAGTGACTATAGTTTAGGGTATAAAAGTAAATTTAAAAAGAAAATGAAAAACTATTAAAAAAGTGTCCAAGTCTTGTGCCTTTTGTCAATTGCAGCTATTACAGTCAATAACAAACCTTTATTTTCACTATTCATTTATTACGTCCATGATTTTATTTTTTAATTTTTCGCATGATGATTTCCAATCAAGTGCTTTGTATAAACATCAAAGGAAATAAACTCGCTTTATTATGTATGATACAAATAAACTGCTAAGAAACTAAAAATAGACTAGATAACAACCATAACCAGGCCATAATTTTTCATGATCAAGCAAAAGGATGTAGAAATTCATTGTAATACTTACCAAAGGACACCATTTGATTGGCTATTTTCACCTTCCTCTGTTCTTGTGAGCATGCTTTTTAAATCTCTTTCTGCTTCCATTTCGTTCACCTTCAATGATCCTCACAAGCCATTGAGGTTTTCCTCTAGAGAACATAAGATATCCCATAACAAGTCCCCATACAAGCCCACATATATAACCCGGTAATATGACTTCCCAATTGAATCCACTTGAAGTATTGTCTTCTTGTTGAAACATCAAGGGTGGTGGTTGTGGTGTCCTTGGATTGCATGTATTAAGCAATGGAGGTCCACATAATGCCAAGTTGCCAATGTAGGAATCATTTAAAAATGTATCAAATTGGTTGCCATGTGGTATCGGTCCTATTAGTTGATTCTGCGAAAGGTTCAAGACTTCAAGGGATATCAAATTCCTTAGTTGTTGAGGAATCTCCCCAGTGAATTTGTTGGAAGAGAGATCTAACCATTCAAGCGTTGTCAAATTAGCAAGAGATGCCGGTATACAACCTATAAGGTTGTTGTGGGATAAGTTGAGCCCTCGGATTGAATTCAGCCTTCCAATGATCTCTGGAATCTCACCTTCAAAATTGTTTTTCGATAAATCAATTGCAGTGAAAATGGTTACGACTTTTACCATTTCTATGGTTGATCCTTTGATTACTATAGTCAAACAATAGTAATTACTGTCAGCCATGCTTAAGTATTGCAATTTATAACTGGCTTCGTTGACATTCATCATAGCATTGAAATTATTGAAATAATTTTTCGGCAATGGACCAGTAAAATAATTGTCTGACAAATCCATAACTCGCAAGTTAGGGAAGAGAAATTTGGCTTTGGAAGTTGGCATGTGTCCATGGAATTTGTTAGATCTCAATATTAGAACTTGCAACCACTGTAGTTTTTCCAACCAATATGGAAATTTAGCAGAGAACTTGTTACATCCAAGATCTAGCACTTTTAGCATTTTGCAATTGACTAAAGATTTTGGTACTTCCCCCTCAAATCCATTTCCATAAAGGCTGATAGTTTCAAAGTAATTTCCCTTTACAAATGTATTAGGAATGGTGCCAGAAAAATTATTCTTCCGCAGATCGAGCACAGAGAAATGTGTGCTGAAGTTTCCTAAACATTGTGGAATAGAACCATTAAAGCTATTACTAGACAGGAGAAGAAATTGAAGGGAAACTGCATGACAGAGCATGTCTAGCTCACCACTGAAGTTATTTGATGAAAGAATGAGACTAGTAAGGTTTACGAGTTTGAAGGTTGAACTTGGAAACCTACCATGTAGGTTGTTATTGCTCAAATCAACTACAGTTAAATGAGTGGATTTGAACTCTTTTATATGGCCAGTCAATTTGTTATTACTGAGGTTGAAGTATTCCAATGCTGGCAAGCTGAAGACCCAAGATGGAATTGCACCGTTAATTAAGTTATCACCTAAACTTAACCGCGTTAGATTTGGAAGTCCAATTATTTGTAATGGAACAGGTCCCGCTAGCTGATTATTTGACAAATCTAAGCTAACAAGTGATGTTAGGTTTGCACCCAATGATGGGAATGGACCGCCAAAGTTATTTGAACCAATATATAAATAAAGAAGACTTTTTACATTAGGTAAAAAATCTGCGATTTTACCTTCAAAATTATTACCCCCAACGCCCAAGCCGACGAGATTTCCAAGGTTTGAAAGGGAAGATGGGAGTATGCCAGTGAAATTGTTGTATCCGATGGATAAAACAGTCATTTCTGTAAGGTTTCCAAGCGACGTAGGGATGGATCCATAAAAATTACAACCAGCGGCAACTAACATTTTCAAGGACTTCAAATTCCCAATTGAGTCAGGTAATTTGCCAGAGAAATTAGTGACTAAAAGCGCCAAGTACTGGAGAGGACTGCTCGAGTTTATAAACTCGGGAAAATAACCAGTGAGAGCAGCATTATCAACTATACTCAGCTCATTCAGATGTGGTAAATGGAATATTCCGTCAGGAAATTTTCCAAGCAATCCACACGAAACAAGATCGAGAAGTGTTAAAGAAGTCAGATTGAGCAAGGAATTCGAAACCACTGAAGATATGTTTACATATCTAAGATTAAGTTCTCTTACCTTGGTTAAGTTTTGAACAAGTAATTCAAAACCCAGTTCTTCCAGACTCAAACCATAATTGTAAGAGAGATCAAGCGAGATCAATTTGCTCAGAAAGGAGACTTCTATAGGGACTTTGCCAGAAAAATTAGAGTCAGAGAGATTGAGGTGTGTCAGTTTGGTGAACCGACTAAATTCAGATGAGATTCGAGACATACCAAAGTCATTGAAAGCAAGGTTGAGCCTTTGGAGGTGAGGAAAGTAGTAGAAGATGGTGCTATTGGGGTGGATGGTGCCTTGGAGCCAGCTGCAAGTGAGGTCGAGGCCAATTACTTGACTTGTGTTGTTGTCACACTCGACCCCATCCCATGAGCAACAATCAGAACCCTCCTTCCACGACTCCATCTTTGGGTAAGAATGGATTCCAACAAACTCACAGAAAAGATCACAGACATAATCACAGGCGTCGGAAGCAGATTTATTGAAGGAAAATTGTTGCTTAAATTGGAGCAATGCAGAGGTCTGTTGTTGAGTGCAGAGTTGGGCATGCAAACAAGTAATCTGGAAAAAACAAAGAAATAAAAAGAGGTGAAAGAGTTGATTGTTAGAGGCCATCTTTGCTCCTAGATTCAAAAACAAAGGTTGTAATGCTTGCTGACTGTTAACAGGGGAGAGGCCAAATGCTTTATAGGCAAATGTAGGTGCAATGCAAAGCCTACAAACAAGTAAACTGACTTTGACTAGTCAGTCTTCATTGATGTTTACACAGCTGGACTCCATAACTTTTCACTCGTCAAGGAAGACTTGGCGTTGTAAATGTTGAGCATAGGTGGTGTTTAGTACAGCTTTTGTTATAATATAAAGGTGGGTACATACTAGAATTTTCTTAAAAACAATGTGAATTCAAGTAACATTCTTAAATAAAGACTGCCGTATGTCACTTAATTTTTTTTTCATATTTTTATATCACCGGCCTACGTACATGACAATGTATATCATTTGTTTATATTAATTTCTAATTAATAATTATCTTCAACTAAAGTAATTATTTGTAAGTATTTGACAATACAAAGTCTACTTTATTATAAAAGTGTGACAAATTGTCATGTTTTTTTTTTACTTTTTACGTATTCTGAAATTAGAAAAATTATCCTCTTAAATTTATTAAACATCAATAAAATCACAGACAATCACAGACATCTTTTAAAATTCAAACACCTTCAAACATCAAACACCTTGAAACATTACAATCTACTATCAATCAAACACCATGGATGTTTCAGATCGATAGCCTCATGAAATTTACATGATCCTTAACAGCTGCAGATAAACTATTCTAATTTTTTTAGATGTTGATCTACTCTCCACCATGCTCTTGTCTTCTTCAGAGTTCTATTTGTTCTTCGGGTATGTGTTGTTTTACTGTTCTTTCTCATCTCTATCTCAAACCCTCCTCTTTCTGTTTTTCTTTTATTTATTTATTTATTTATATTATTTATACATCGTTTGGTTTTGATCATACAAAGATATATATATATATATATATATATATATATATCATGTTCTTGTAAAACTATTGATTTTATCTGATTTACCAAAACAATGCAAGTAAATTTTATATTATTACTAGCAGTGGGTGCAAACACGATGAGTTTGCAATTGTAGGTCTAAACTTTTCGATGGTTTGATTAATGAGGAAGATGTTTTAATAATTTCACTACCATGGCCTGTTCAATATTTGTTTCATTCACTACCTTCTTATTTTTTTTTTTTTTTTTTTGATCAGCCAAAAAAGAATTTTATTGATGAATATTCAAGCAACTAGAGAAGATATATCAATAAAGAGGACAAATGCAAAAAGCGTCACAGCAGACCCATGTCATCCCAACAAGGTTGGCACCACGAGGGCTACCCGGTCATATGCTAGCACCCCTTAAATGTTTGTGAGAAACCAACAAACACAGAAAACGGAGAAACAAGTTGAACACACATTCAAATCAAAACTCTATTGTGACCACCCCAACTTTAAATCAAAACTCTACTCCCCAAACACATCCTGATCTGCCTCAGATTGAAAATAAAATCTTGAACCGAAAAGTTGAACACATGTAAGAATGGTTTCATCCACAAAGCAGTCCTAATCTTGATCAACTCACATAGCTTTGTCAGATTCAAATCAAGAAAAATCATGAAAATATATCAAGAAAATAAATATTTTTGCAATGATATACTCATCTGTAAGAGTTTCAGCTTTTAATGTTAAAAATACTTAAAGTTCTCATTATTACTACTCTTTGTTTAATTTTTTTAATCTAACTACAAAAAAAAAAAAAAAAAAAAAAAAAAAAAAATCTAACTACTCTCCTATGCAACAACAAAATTATCAAAATTGTTCATCAAAAAATATTTCTCATATCACTAAAAATCATTAATTCACTTAATAATTTATTTACAAAAAAAAAAAGAATTACAGTATTAATATTGCATAAAAAATTTTAATTATTAATATTGCATACAAAACAAAAAATAAATTTTAAATTAAAATATTAAGATGTATAAAATTTATAATCATCCTTCATTTAAATATTAAGATGTATAAAGTGATAGTTTGAAAGAAGTTTTGTATTACAATTTTGGAACCACGTGAAATAAAATTTATTTTGAGATTTCTACGAAAATAATAGTTTAAAAGAAGTTTAATACTCTAATTTTGGAATCACACGAAAGTGAATTTTTGGGGCTAGCGAATGATTACATTACTATGATGTAATGGAAGTTGCGTATAAATCAATCCAAAAAATTGAAAGGTTTACATTTTTTATTTATTTTTTAATAGAGAGGACATAATTTATAAATAAAGAAAAACAAAATATAAAACGGTAGTAAGATTTAAAAGATTAAATTAATTTTTTATTAGATTTATAAGATGTAATTTGTTAGATTAAATTATTATTTTAAGTGAATTTAAATAAAATTGAAATGAATTTAATTAGATGAATTTATAATTTTGAGTTGAGTCTATCACATTTAATAATTGGTCAAGTTATTGCCACGACGAAGGGCAAGAAGTTTCATATGGTGATTCCATGAAGTTTCTTGTCCAACTAATCCACATATTAATAACTTAAAATTTAACATTGCTTCCTATTCAACTGATTTAAATAAAAATGAAAACTTCTAGCTGTATAGAATTAGTTATAGAATCAGATACAATATTATGGGGAAAAAAAATAGTTTAAATTTTATTTACATTATTTTTACATTTTTCCTTCTCTTTTTTAAATTCTTATCCAAATTTATAATTTAAACCCAAAATATTTAAATATCACCTAATGTAAAAGAGTTATGTCCAATCCTATAATGTTTTAGAGGTGGGATAGTTTTGGTATTACGTTGGGTCCCTAGAAACTTTATTAATGGTTAAATTTTATTAATGCGGATTCAAACAAATGGAATTCCATTAAAAAAAATAATAATAAAAAAATAAAAATAATAATAATAATAATAATAATAATAATAATAATGATAAGCAGGGACTAAAAGCGCCCCCCTAATATAATACTACTATACTAGTTTTCTCCATTATTCACATTATGGAGTGTGAAATGCTCTATGAAAAAAAAAAAAATCCAATAATCATATTTAAATAATTTTTTCATATGTATTTATTTTTTTAAAATGAATGACAACTGTTTTTTAAGTTAAATATATAGAAATTATATGATTATAATTATCAAATCAATTTCAAATTTAAAAAATGTTATGGTGCGAGACATTCACCCAAAATTTTTTGAGTGGGTGATTATGTGGTGAAGATTAAATTTGTGTAGTGTGAGATTTATGTGTAGAATGAATATGAACCACAAGATAATAATTTTAAATAATTTTTGAGTAATTAATTTTAAATTTATAATATTACTGTTAAAATTTTAACTAAATATAACTTAATAGATAAACCATCCAAATAATTAAAATTAGATCCGTAGCAAACATCACATATTCAAATAACATTCTCCAATATAAAAAGAAGACTAAAGAGGATCTTTCCACCCTAGAGCTTTTCATAAAGTATGAAGAGGATCTTTCCCTCCAATTTTCCATAAAATGTGTTTTACATGTCATATCTCCCTCAATGCCGGCCTTATTGGTGAAGTGCTCCTTGATGAGTGAAGCACGTTTTGGTTAATAATAAAATTATATATATCAATTGATATATTAATAGATGATTTAATATAATTTTAGAGATTTTAATTTTTTATAATTTGAATAATGGATGAAATCTATAAATTTTAAATGACAATGTCTTAGTATGCGTTGGCACATAAATTGATATACTAATTGATATATGTAACACTATTGGTTAGTTAACTCGGTAGACCAACGTTGTTAAAATCAAATCATTGTGAGAGGCTCTTAGATTGAATCATAAAATTATATTGCGAATTGTAAGATTCTGTTTTCAATGTAAAATAAAACAAAAATTTATCAATAATAATATGCATGTTTGGTAATGTTTATGTTTTTAGTTTATATTTACAAAAATTTTATAAACTGGTTTTTGTTTATATTTAGAAAATCATAAACTACAAACGCATTTGGTTTAGACAAAATGTTTAAAAAAATTTAAAAATATAAAAAAGAGTGAGAGATGGCAAGTGGTGATGGGTGAGACGAGTGGTGGCGGCGGAAGACGGTGGTGGAAAATAACGGCAGGTGGTGGTGGCAGAAGACGGTAGTGAAAATGGTAGCGAGTGGGTGGTATTGGTGGTGGTGGTTGGTGGGTGGGTGACGGTGGCGGGTGGTAGCGAGTGGGAAGTGGTGGTGGTGGCGGCGGGTGATGGGTGGTGGTGGCAGGTGGGTGGCGGATAGCGGGTGGTGACGGGTAGGTGGCGGGTGGTGGTGGTGGGTGGGTGGGTGACGGTGGCGGGTGATAGTGAGTGGGTGGTGGTGGTGGTGGTGGTGGCGGGTGGTGGCAGGTGGGGGGCGGATGGCGGCCGGTGGTGGGTAGGTTGCGGGTGGTAGTGGTGGGTGGATGGGTAACGGTGGCAAGTGGGGGACGGTAGCGAGCGGGTGGTGGTGGCGGTGGTGGTGGGTGGTGGGTGATGGTGGTGGTGGTGGTGACGGGTGGGTGGTGGCTAGTGGTGGCGGGTGCTGGATGGTGGTGGCAGGTGGGTGGTGAGTGGTGGTGGTGGCGGGCAGTGGATGGTAGTGGCGGGTGGTGGTGGGTGGGTGGTGGTGGTGGCGGCGACGAGAGGTGGGTGGTGGTGGCAAGTGGGTGGGTGGTGGGTAGTGGTGGGTGGTGGCAGGTGGGTGATAAGTGGTGGTGGCAGGTGGTGGTGGGGGGTGGATGGTGCGTGGTGGTGGCGGAAGACGGTGGTGGAAAATGATGGTGGGTGGTGGCTAGTGTTGGGTGGTAAAAAAAAAAAAAAACTCAAAACTCAAAACGTAAACTCATTTTTTTAGTTTACATTTTTTGGCCCAATTTATAAACTGAGACCATTGATTTATAAATAAAAAATTTACCAAACAAGTTTTTATTTGAGTTTTTAAAATTTTTGTAAATATAAACTAAAAACTGAAAACGTAAGTGTTACCAAAAGGTACAAATAATTGAAAATTTTACCCATAAATCACATATGGGAGAATGTTAATCCATTAAATACTAAGAGTTTTCTTATGAACCAATTAGCCATTTTTGTTTTAGAAAGTAATATTTATTTGATTTAGTGCCATTTGAGTTTAAGGAAATATCCTTTTGTGATTCATTTATCAAATTATTTCATTCTGTGATGACCGGTTATGTTGTGCGCCTCTTCCCTCATTGTGTACATTGGGTTTGCCCTTGTTAGAGTGGCGGGTGTAACTTGGAACCTTGTTAACCATTTGGGTTTGTTGTGTTCGAAAGTTTTTCTCAAATTCTTGTTCTTGTTTATTTCGGTGTTGAGTTTAACTTGTTTCAGAGGGTGTGTAGACACCCTATTTTTGACCGTCCTCAAGACTTGGACGTCACCGTTTGAACACTCGGTGATCATCCATATTTGTGTTCGTTTGGAGTTCCCGGAGGTCTCGGCTACGCGCCTTGCCTCAGGATCTCCGAATTCGACCGTTAAGTGTCCGGTTTTGCACCGAACACTTGCATCTTGCCTTGGAAGGGCAGGGAATGCCTTGTGAGGCATCCCCACACACCACCGGCAGTAGCTAGAGGTCACCGGCTGGCATTTTGTTTCTATCGGCACTTTTTATTGCCGGTCGGCACTTTTTGTTGCCGGTCGGCACTAAATTTTGTCAAAATGACATTTTTGGGCAGCCGACCACTGTTCATCCACTTTATGGAGATATTTTGTGCCAGCTGTGATAGCTGGCACCAACTCTCCCTCCCTCCATACACGTGTATGGAGGGATTGCCCTCTAACCAAGCTTGTTGTATAAGCTTTGCAAGAGGGAGTCCTATAAGAGGAAGGCTCTCCTCTTGGCTCTAGGTTAGAGACTTAGAAGCAAAAACTAGAGCTTAGAGATATAGATACATCCTATCTCTATATCTCTCTCTCTCTCTCCCTTTGTGTGTGTTTTCTTGGCCTAAAGGTGGATTTTACCTTACTTTTGCACCATTACACACACCATTACACCTTGCTCCGAGATTGAGGGACTTGGGGGGTTGATTCTTGAGTTTTTGGACTGATTTTAATCAAAAGAAGAGGGCTAGACCATTTGTTCTTCAAGGGTCCTTCAAGGGTGAGCATCTTGCTTTATATTCCCCAAACTTGCAATAGTTTTCTACCTATCTTGCTTGCTGTTTTAGCTCTTGTGTATAACATAAAAAAGGCTTGTATTTTCATGCTTTAGAACTTTCATTAAGGTCGTTTTGTGGTTTGAGTGCAAACTCACCCTTCTAGGCCTTGTTTGGTCCATTTTGATGCCTCTTTGGTAAGGCTTTGTTCACTTCAGTGTTTTGGTCTTTTCACCACTAAAAACCAGCTGATTTTCAGTGATAAAAAAGGTGGTTTGAAGTCTTGCATAGGGGAGGGACACCCCTCTCCCTTCATTGTTTTGTTTCCTTACTTTTTGGCTTAAAAAGGTAGCATGTATGCTTGATCATTTTTGGCCTCATTTCAGAAGTTTTTTTGGGTGTTTTAGGTCATGAGTGACCTCTGTTTTTGGCTGGATTTATGCCTCTTTGCATGCTTAAAGGACTTGCTTTGTATTGCCCCATTTGGCCTAGAAACGCCCCTTATGCTTAGGCCATGATTCTTGCATGTAATGGCATGGTTCCATGAAGGTTTTGGTATTATTTTATCATGCTTAAAGTCTGTTGGTTATCAACTTGGTCATGTTTGACATGTTTGTTATGGTTGCCATGCATTTTGGCTTGTGAGCCCTCAAGTGTATGAGTCATAAGTATGCTTTAGTTGATCTATTTGATGAGTGGAAGTTGTTTGCCATGTCATTTCAGCCCCCAAATCATGCTAGCATGCTTGCATTCATGGTTCCCTTCATGCTTAGAAGATGTGCCCTTTTATGCTTTGAAATGAACACTACGCATGCCTAAGTATTTGAGAATCCAAAATTGCCATATCATTGGGTTTTAGGGCTGATTTCAACATGTTCAAACTCCGTTTTTGGTTGTATAGCTCGTGCCATGTTGGCTTGGGGTAGTGATAGTAAAATGCTCCTTTGTTATGCTTTGATTTTGGGCCTATTAGTGTGTATGCTTCCATGTTTGAGTGTCCATCACTTGGGCACTTTTGGCCACTGTTTTCGAGGAGGGTGAAGGTCTGCCCCTTTGCCATTTTAAGCCACCTTTGCATGATTGTTTCATGATTGATGTATGATTGCTCCATATGTTGTTGTAGCATGTTGATTCTATTGCTTAAAGTGTCCATATCTACATTGCATTTGCATCTTGAATGCCTAATATTGCATGCTTGCCATACTAGTTGCATGATACTTGGCATACTTTGCATATTGACATCATGTTGCATTTTGAGCCATGTTTGCATAACATGCATTGCATTACTTGGTTTGGGGTGTCAAACCAAGTGTGAAAGTTGAGGGGCGTTAATACCACAAGTGATGTAACGTGCCTTAACTTTTGGTCACCGGGGCCTTTGACTTCACCATGATAAGGTTTTGGTTCTCATTTTGTTTGTTGCATGCATCTTTACATCAAGTGGCAAATTTGATCCTTTGAGCTATCATGCACCATTGATGGCACGAGGATCGAGGGTCATGCTTCCTTGAGCTCAAAGTATGATAGGAAGCATGACCATGCCTACATCTGCCTGAAACCCCCATGCCATGCACTGTCTGTTCTCTGTTTGCTGTCAAAACTGTCTTCTGCAGGAAGTTTCTGCCGACCGGCAGAATTCAGTGCCGACCGGCAATGTTTGAATGGCCGGTAAATCAAAACAGTGCCGATGGAAACCCTGGACTGCCGGTGGGAATTATGTCAAGCCGGTGGTACTCTGCAACATTCAGGGAACCTGTTCTGGAGTTTTGACAATTTTCAGAGAGACAGGGCAGTACAAACAGAGGTGGCAGGGGTATGGTACGGGTTTTTCGGGCAAGCCGAGTTCCGAGCACGCGTCATTCGCGCATCCCGAGGCAGAGGCTGCGGCCACCCTCTTCTTTCTTTTTGCATTCTTTCTTTTAATTAAATAGAAATCCTGTAATAATTTTATTTGCTTATTATTTGAGACTGTAATATTTATTTGGCTCCCCCCCGAGTAAGGGCAATTATGTAATAAGTGTGCGTGAGTGTGTGTATGTCTTCCAACCTCACGTCTTTCTTCCCTTTTATTTACCTGCTTATGATGGTAGATTAGGGCATGTTTAATTTAGCATACCTTATGCTATGCATGTGTGCATTCACGCATTTGTACTGCATGCATTAGGCTCGGTACATCATGCTAACTGCTTTTGTACTTTAATTCACGAATTGAATACGTGATAATTGATCGCATTTCACACGCCATGTTTAGGGTAGCCGAGCCTATTTAGATTGCATTTTTGCATGCGATGCATTAGGCATTCTTAACATGAACTAGGGCATGCATGTTTGCTAACTAGTTTACTGTTTTGGCATGGAGTACGATGTAAGTATTTATGTTTTAGCATCCTGCATGCGTGTGAGTGTTGCCATGACAGTATGCTTGCCATGCGGCTAAATGCTTATATGATGAACTGTTTGAATGCCTGTGGGTGAAGGTTGGATTGTTTAAATTGGAAAAACTCATTGAAATCCGTGTTTTAGCCTACTTACGAGTAGCAAATTCCAACATTTTTCCGAAACAAACGGATATGCAATGTTTATTCCCAAATTAGGCAATCTAGTCTATACTTGTTTGCTGCGCGCACAACATAGTAATTCTAGGCTAATAACTGGAATAAGAACACATAACGTTTTCAAAATTGGATATCACGGTTAGTAGAGGCCGGTCTTCGGACCGGGCGAAAGGGGGTGCTCATAGCTGACCTTCCCCGATCGTACCCAAGCTCCCGAGCCGAGACAACTCCGGTAATGACGGACATGTGGCCTTCGGCACCGAGTCAGGGTTTCCTAAATTCCCCATAAAAAATATTTAGGTGGCGACTCTGTATCTGGCAAAGCAGTCCATGTCTGGCACTACTTTTTCAAAATCTGTTTCTCAAAACGATTTGCCAGATTTGGACTCTTTGGTTCAGATTAAGAACCGCAACACAAATCGAGAGTCCGAACTGTAGCGAGGGTCCCACGCGGGCTTGTTACAGTTTCTGGCGACTCTGCTGGGGAGTTAGAGAGCTTGACTCGAACTCGTGATATCCGGTTTTGACTTCATTTATGTGTCTCTTTCCATTGCATGTGCATTGGTGCGCCTAGGAACACAGTGTTTGCCATCTGCCATTCCTGAACGGTTTGCCGGAGGCTTGTCTTGTCAAGGCATGACCATAAGGCTGACCGGCTATGGGTTCTGACAGTATGGGAACACAAATCCCGGTTTTACCAGGGCACCCTTTTTTGACCATTCGACCTAGTGCATATTCGGATCCGTAGTGACTATTCCAAGCTAGGACAGGTTGCTTACCCGATGTTAGGTTGTTTGAAACTGCTGCGTGCATAGTGAAACCCTAGCTCCTGACAAAATAGGACAGGGAAACCCTACCCCAACATAGGGGTGTTTTGGTTCTCTTTACTTGCTATGTGCTTTTAGAGTGTATCTCTACAGGAACGTACATACCAGTTTGCGAGACAGTGGCATCAGGCCTAAGGACATGGGTATCAGAATTTGAGAATCAGTTATATCCGCGGGTATCAGATTCAGTATCTTGGGAACAAAAATTCGGGGAACAGTGATCAGTATCGGGGAACAGTGTGTTCGGCTTATCAAACTGTGCATTATGAATGCCCAACTGCGTGTTGTATGTGTTTATTTTATGCCGTTATGCCGTCCGATTGTTTGTTTATTTACTGCTTTATTTATCTTTTTGCTAGGTAGTTTAGCACCATTGCTTCCAACCCGGTAGACATTCCCCAAGCACTCTGGATTAGAGGTCGTCGACTCCATCGATCTGAGGATCTGGTAGACGGACAACCAGTGTACCGCTCCCTACCCCCGGTTACTAGACGGAGGACAGCTGGGCAGAGGATATCAGTTCAACAATCAGTTCAGAGGGCCTTATCTACCCCGCCTGAGTTCAGTAGGGATCAGGGTTCTGTTTCACCTACAGAGAGGGAACATATACCAGTAATTCAACCAGAGCAGAGTAATATGGCTAGCTTAGAGGAGATGGTGCGCCAACTTCAAGACAGCATGAAAATGATGCAGCAGGATGCTGTTCGGCAGGCAGAATTCGCCAAACAGCAAGCCACGGTGGTGAGCGAACAAGCAGAATTGATCGGGAGGTTACAACAGCAAAACGGAGCATCAGCTTCACAGCAAGTTCCTCTCCCACCAAGGGTTCTGATACCCGAAGAAACGCCGAATACCCGGAATGTCCAGGAGGATACCGACCTTCCAACGGGGCCAGCTCCGCCCCCGATCCCACCTCAACTATCCAAAGCACCCACTCCTATCAATCAATCGGATTCTCCCTTCGAGTCCGAGGTGGACCCCATGGCGTTAAAAATGAACAAGCTTGAAAAGCTGTTTAAGAAAACTCAGGGTGTGAAGTCCATTCCAGACATTGGAGACGGATACACCGACGCAGCTGTGACGCTGCCAGATCAGTTTAAGATGCCACAAATTGATCGTTTTGATGGGTCTGAAGACCCCATGGTGCACCTAAGATTATTTTCAGACATCCTAAGACCGATGGGCCTCACTAGACTGCAAAAGCTATCTTTATTTGGCCGAACCCTGTCGGGTGTAGCGGCCACATGGTATGCCAAACTGGAAGATGACGTCAAGAGAAGTTGGGACGAGATGGCTGAGGCCTTCATCCTGCAGTACTCATACAATACACAAATCGAGATCACGACCCGGGATCTCGAGACAACAAGGCAAGAACCCAAGGAAAGCTTCTCAGAATTCGTAGCTAGATGGCGGGCTAAGGCTTCGATGATGACCTTACGGCCCACGGACAAGGACCAAATTCGGATGATTGTGCACAATCTTCAGCCGAAGCTAATGCAAAAGATGATTGTAGTCCCCTTCCCTACTTTTTCTGACCTGCATGAAATGGGGGTGCAGATTGAAGACGCCTTGAAGCAAGGATTGATTGATAATGACCGGGAGCAGTCCCGCAGAACTTTCAATCGTAACACTAATACAGGCCCGAGTGGCACTACAACTACCAGAACCTTCGAAGTGAGTATGGTCACCACCAACCCTTCCCCAAGAACTATGGCAGCCACACCATTCTCCGGTGCGTCCGGAAGCAACCCACAAACAACCAAATACCCTCCCAGAAACACCAGAACCTTCGCTCCGCTTTATATGCCCCTGTCCAAGGCTTTGGGGGTTTTGATCAGAAAAGGGCATCTGAAGCCCCTAGAGCCGCGGCCCTTACCAGAAAGACTCCCCGCCACCCACAATCCGGCCAAGTATTGTGCATTCCACCAATAACACGGTCACGACACTGACCTATGTTTTCGATTACGCCATGAGATTCAAGATCTCATTGATAACGGGGTGATTTTACCTCCTGAGAAACCCAATGTTACTACAAATCCTCTCCCCACACATAACCAAGCCCCACCACCCAAAAGAATCAATTTCATCCACACTAGGGTCATGCCCTACGATCCTAGTATCTATATCACACCCTCCTACCTACCCAAGCCGGAAATTTTCCTTCCTGATTGCACCGATTTGTGCATGATGGATGTCTCCGTAACTCAACCCAAGCCAGGGGTGGTGACCATCCAGAGTAGGAGAGAGAAGACCCCAAAGGAGAAGGAGGCTGTCGAGCCGGAGTCTGTGGAGTCTGGGAGTGATGTGGAGAATGCTTATAGTCCGAGTGACTACATTTCGCCGATGAACCAGAATAGACCAGATGTGATGTTTCCAGCAGAGGGAGAGCTGTGTGCAATCCAAGGGGACGGTCCAGGACAGGGAATGGATGATTTGACAGCTGTGGAAGAAGATCTTGCCCAGCTCCAATTTTACAGTAACCAAGACCCAGAAGACTCAGCCGTCTGCTGGTTCGACTATGAGGAATCGACAGAGGCCACGGGATGGTTGGACGATCAGCCAGATGTGGTAGGAGAGTTTCAGTCAGAACAAGGCCCGGCAGGGGCAGGGATGTCAGAAATAGCCGAGAACGTCGAAGAACAGAGTACATCGCTGGGGAGCGCCGGTGTCGAGAGTTTCGCTCGGGAATGGAGCATTCTGAGTACAGGGATTACCAAACAATCTACTGCATTGACACAGTCAGAACGGGTAAATTTTGAAGATTCTGAAAGGATCAGGAAGGCAAAAGCCCATGTAGGGGCTGAGACCACCACAAGTACAGAAATGGAGAATGCCGCGAGCACAGGAATAGGGAGTACTGCAAGTATCGGAACAGTCATGCCGGAACCAGACAGGTGCCTGTCGGCTGCAGATGGAATGTGGTGGGAAGATGACGATCTGTGTCTTGCCCACACCGATGAAGATTAGGGGAACAACCAACTGGATGATACCTGGTATATCGGTGAAGTCAATCACATGACCAGGAGTGGACGGTATTTCAAGCCTCCACATCTGGATCAACCAGAGGCGTCCGGAAAGGATAAGGAGGCAGAGAAGCAAAAGGAAAAGCAACTCGAGGATGAGGCCGTGTTGAGACAATTAAAGAAGATACAAGCAGACATCTCCATTTGGGGACTGCTTATGGCTTCTTGGGTACATAGACAGGCAGTCCTCTCAGCCATGGACAAAGCCAAGCTTTCCATAGACACCACGCCTGAACAACTGGTAGGCCTAGTCTTTTCGGGAGGGGCTGCCCCGATGTTGACTTTCTCTGATAAAGAATTACCACCTGAGGGTGCGAACCATAACAAGCCGCTCTACATCTCCGTGGAGTGCAGGGATAAATGGATACCCGTGGTCCTCGTCGACACAGGGTCCGCCATCAACGTTTGTCCGGCAAGAATAGCTTACGCGATCGGTTTGAAAATCGCAGATTTTGTGCCAACAGCCTAGGTGATTCGGGCGTATGACAACACAAGCCGGGAAGTAATGGGGACAGTTAAGATCCAAACCAAGGTTGGGCCGGGACAGCACGAGATAGATTTCCATGTCTTGGAGGTCTCTGCAACGTTCAACTTACTTTTGGGGCGGCCGTGGCTGCATCAGGTGAAGGCGGTCTCCTCTACCCTACATCAAGTGGTGAAATACCCCTACGGGAAGGGAGTAGCCATTGTTTTTGGAAATTCGTCAATTCATCCGCCACCGGAGGTGTCTACGCCTGTTTTAGAAATCGAGCACGGTATGGAAGATGTGTTCATATCAGGTTTTACCTTGGCTGAGGCTCGGGTCGTACAGGATATCATGGCAGCTAATGAAGGGGTATATGTTAGTGCCCAAGCAGTCTATCTCATGAACAAACTCCAGCACATCCCCGGGATAGGAATGGGGAAGAGCGGCCGGAAAGGCGTCGCGGCATTGGCCGAAGTGCCACACAACCCTCATACCTTTGGATTGGGTTACCTACCCACCAAAGAGGACTGGATAAGGAAAGGAAAGGAGATGGCCGGAAGAGCCAGAGCCAAACAGATGGGGAAGCCCTTTGACTTAATGCACCGACCCATTCAGGGTACCCTAAACGGACGCTTCGTCCGGGAAGGGGAAGACTTTCCGTTCTGTGGCTTCCCCGAGCCGTGGTTGAACGCAGAAAGGAAGCGTGTACCGGGGTTTGAAATTTTCTTTGATCTACAGCTACCTGAGGGTGATATCGCCGAGGGGCAGGCAGATATATCGGCTGAGGCTGAGCAGAGTAAGGAAGTGCAGTCTGAGGACGCTGAAAATGAAATGGGGGTAGCGCTGGCGTGTCTACTGTCAGATCCTCCGATCGAACAGAAGTGCTTGGGGGATAACTCCTCGGTATGCATGATTGGGAATGAAGCGGCTGCGGGCCTGCCGTCAGCTATTTTGGATGCATCCATCGCACCTTCTCTCATCTGGCAATATGAAGAAGGATTTTTGTCCAGCAGCACCGGGTCAGGTAGTGAGCCGGAATCTGATTCCACCGAGTCTTGTGAGTCGGAATCAGGTTCCAGCTCAACTGAGTCTGAGTCCGGTATTCCTGGGGGTGATAACCCAGATGCCACAGTCCTGTCTAGGTCGTCATTTTCTTTCTCTTTTGAGTCTGTTGTAACAGAAGAATCGGACGGCTTGGAAGTATTTAATGAGAATGATGTGGATGTGGTTTCTGAGTATTTTTCTGTGCCTTTGATTTATTGCTTAAATCAGGATTTTCAAAATTTTGATGAAAACGACGAGGAAGAAATTCCTCCGGTTTTGCAACGATTAATTGATCAAGAGCAGGAAAGATTTGTTAAACCCTTAATGGATGAAATCACTACTGTGAACGTTGGTACTGAGAAGGACCCGCGGCTGGTCCAGATCGGGTCCACGTTGTCTTCGGAGGAACGCGAGCGCTTAGTCGCTTTATTAAAAGATTTCAAAGATGTTTTCGCGTGGTCCTACGAAGACATGCCTGGAATCGATCCTGAGATTGTACAGCACCGGATCCCTCTTGATCCCGAGGCCCGACCTGTCAAGCAGAAACTCAGAAGGATCCGTCCTGATTGGGCCATTAAGATCAAGGAAGAGGTCACCAAGCAAATCGATGCAGGCTTCCTGCTGGTATCCGAATACCCGACTTGGTTGGCCAACATTGTTCCAGTGCCGAAGAAGGATGGCAAGATCCGAGTATGTGTGGATTTCAGAGATTTGAACAGGGCCAGTCCGAAGGACGATTTTCCCTTACCACACATTGATGAGTTGGTAGATTTTACAGCGGGGCATGCTTTGCTTTCGTTCATGGATGGCTTCTCGGGATACAACCAGATAGTGATGGCACCCGAAGACCGGGAAAAGACTGCTTTCACCACCCCGTGGGGGACATACTGTTACAGAGTGATGCCATTTGGGTTGAAGAATGCTGGAGCCACATATCAACAGGCGGCGACCACAATATTGCACGACATGATCCATAAGGAGGTTGAGGTGTACGTGGACGACATGATTGTCAAGTCCAAAGATAGAAAGGGCCACTACACCGCCTTACAAAAGTTCTTTCAAAGGATCAGAGAATTTCGGCTGCGGCTAAATCCTCAGAAGTGTACATTTGGTGTCACGGCGGGAAAAATGCTAGGGTTTCTGATCACACAGAGGGGCATCGAAGTCGACCCTTCCAAAATCAAGGCCATCTTAGAAATGCCACCACCAAGGACTGAAAAGGAGGTGCAAGGCTTTCTAGGTAAAGTGCAATTCATAAGACGGTTTATTTCCAAATTAACCTTGACTTGTGAACCACTGTTTGGTCTCCTGAAGAAAGGAAAGAAATTCCAATGGGACGGCCGATGTCAAGCAGCTTTTGAGCAGATCAAAGAATATTTACAGAACCCGCCTGTATTGTCACCACCAGAGCCGGGGAGACCGTTGATATTGTACCTGTCAGTAACTGAGACTACCATGGGCTGCATGCTCGCACAAGAATCAGAGGACAAGGTGGAGAGGGCCATCTACTATCTGAGCAAGAAGATGCTGGATTACGAGACGCGCTACACCCCACTGGAGAAGGCTTGCTTGGCCTTGGTATGGGCTACCAGGAAGCTGCGGCACTACCTGTTAGCTCACTCTGTAATGTTGGTTTCACGATTGGATCCCATCAAATATCTTTTCGAGAAACTGGCACTTACGGGTAGGCTAGCTCGCTGGCTGCTGTTGCTTTCCGAATTTGATCTGAAGTATGTAACACGCAAGTCAGTAAAAGGAAGAGCAGTAGCGGAGTTCCTTGCCGACCACCCGGTTGAAGGGGATGAAGCGGTTGAGTACCTGTTCCCAAATGAAGCCATTCTGCATATCGAAGATGAAACTTGGATGATGTACTTTGACGGAGCGTCGAACCAGTATGGGTATGGGATAGGAGTGTTGCTGATAGCGCCGGACGATTCCCGTATCCCTTTAGCATTCAAGCTCCGATTCAAAGTCTCGAACAATGAAGCAGAATATGAGGCATGTATTGCTGGCCTAGAAGCAGCCCTAGAACTAGGGGCAAGGCGGCTGGACGTCATTGGAGACTCGAACCTTGTTGTGTCTCAAGCAAAGGGAGACTGGAAAGTCAAAGAGGAAAGGATGATAATTTACCACCAAACCTTGGATTTGTTAATTCCTCGGTTTGAGAAGCTAAATTTCACCCACCTGGTAAGAGAGAACAACAGGTTCGCAGATTCACTAGCAACTCTATCTTCCATGATAGACATCCCGTCCGGAGTCCGGATGCGTCCAGTCATTATTGATCAGAAGTTTGCGCCAGCATACGAGTCAATTTCCGTCATAGATGAGGCTCAGGATGACAACCCCTGGTATTACGACATTTGGAACTTCTTAGAAAAGGAGGCGTATCCACCAGGGGCAAATGCCAAGGATAAAAGGGCAATCAGAAGAATGACTGTTCAGTTTATCATCTGCGGGGGTAAGCTGTACAAGAGAGGTCATCTGGGAATGCACAAGCTCTGCGTAGAAGCTGAAGAATCAAAGCGCCTGATGGAGGCCATCCATGGAGGAGAGTGCGGTGCACACATGAATGGAGTGATGTTGGCCAGGAAGATCCTTAGGCAGGGCTATTATTGGTCTACAATGGAAGAGGATTGTATCGGTTTTATTCGGCGATGCCACAAATGCCAGATCCATGCGAATCGCATGAACATCCCGCCGTCAAAACTGTATAATATGACTTCGCCATGGCCATTTTCGGTTTGGGGAATCGATGTGATCGGGGCTGTTACTCCGAAGGGATCGAACGGGCATGAGTTCATCCTGGTAGCGATAGATTATTTCACGAAATGGGTCGAGGCCCAATCATACGCGGTGTTGAAGGCGTCACACGTCGCAAAATTCATCAGAAACAACATCATCTGTCGCTACGGGGTCCCAAACGAGATTATTTCGGATAATGGTTCCCACTTCAAGAAAGAAGTGATAGACTTGTTGGAGAAATACAACGTGGCTTTCCATAAGTCATCCACATATCGGCCGCAAACCAATGGAGCAGTTGAGGCCGCCAACAAGAACATCAAGCACATACTACGGAAGATGGTGGAAACCTACCGGGATTGGCCAGATAAGTTACCGTTTGCTCTGTAGGGCTACAGGACTTCAATTAGAACTTCTACCGGGGCGACTCCGTATTCATTAGTCTATGGGATGGAGGCCGTTCTACCTATTGAAATTGAGGTTCCGTCGTTGCGAGTATTGGCTGAGTGCCAAATAGCCGAAGCAGATTGGCAGCAGAGCAGGTTCGAGGAACTCATGCTCTTTGATGAGAGAAGACTGAGAGCACTGTACCACGTTCAAAGTTATCAGCGCAGAATTGCCCGGGCTTTCAACAAGAAGGTTAAGTCCCGGAATCTGAAGGAAGGAGATCTGGTGCTCAAGGACAACCGAGCCCCCATCCACGACCCAAGGGGCAAGTTCAGACCTAATTGGACTGGTCCTTACATTATCAAAGCTATCTGGTCAGGTGGAGCTGTGGTTCTGATGGACCTAGATGGCCTAGAGTTCTCCCAACCGATCAACATGGACAAGTTGAAGAAATATTACCCTTGAGAGGCTCGCTAGGCCGAAAACCCGAAAGGGCGACCTAGGCAAAAGTTAGAGCACCAAAAATTAGAAAATATAAAAACTGAGCTCGCAAGGTTGAAAACCCGCAAAGGGCGGCCTTGGCAAAAGTTAGAGCGCAAAAGGAGAGTGAAAATACTCGAGTGAACCTGAACCGGAACTACGTAAGGCTTGATTCCCATGTTTGGGATACGTAGGCAACTTCATCTTGGAGTTCAGCCATAATCCTTTTCCCCGATCAACTTTGTCCATTTGATCGTCTCGGCCATCTTTGTTTATTCAGCATTCAAGAGTTCGGTTATGATCTCCGGTGCAGTGCTCTTCAGACTAGGGGCAACTTTCCATTGCCATGCAGTGCTGCAGTACTATTCAAACTAGGGGCAACTTTCCAGTTGCGGGGATCCGGGGTTGTGCACCTCAGTGACAGATTTCGGGCATGTCCAGTTCTGATCCACTTTGAGATTGTCTTTGAAAAGTTTTAATAAAGATGACTTTGTTCAAATAAATCTTTTTACAACTAAGACCATTTTTGGACCAAAGCGGAAAATTTTCAGTACCACAACCTTCAATTTCATTGATTTCAAAACAGAGCTCTCCTGCTCTTGCATACAATCGAAGTTGCTTTTTATTACATTCATAAAGAAAACTTGAAAGTACTAATAAAGCAATAAATCGGGGGCATAGACAAGTCAGGTGCTCCTGCGCCCCCTCCCAGAGCTGGTCGAAGCCTCTGATGCCAAGCTGGGCCCAATCTGTGCTTCTTCGTTGAGCCAATCCAAGCACTCATCAGACAAAGTGCAATTGAAAGTAGGAGCGGGGGCCAGGAGTTCTCTCATCCTCCACGCAGTGGCCTGCCAAGCAAGCTGTGCACCTCGGGCTGGGAATGCAGCAGGATACTCTATCCCCTCCGGCGGGCAGGTCTGATCATGGCCGAGTTGACGTCGAATCCGGAATGGGAAATAGAATACGCAGTGAGTGAGACCAATCAGTTGAATCCCAGTCTGCCGGGGCATGTTGTAACTCATTGCTGGAAGGTTCAGCCAAGGGCATCGCCAAGCAATACGGTCTGCGGACAAGTGGCACATCCAAGCAAACCACCATCCTTCATCCAGGGCATTGACTAGACGGGGCCGGAAGAAGTAGCCGCGAGCTGAATATGCTGGGCAAGAGTCCATAACCTGCAGTTTGTCCATCAACCATACCTGGGAAGGGATCGAATAAATGAGAGAAAAAAGAATAGAGAGATGTACGAGGAGAGAAAAGTGAGAATAGGGTTTTGTGAGAAAAGACCGAGCTTGAGGGCCGAGTGATGTGAGCAATACATATATGTGAGATTGGGTGGGAAACATTACCTGTAGTAGTAGTGGACTCCCTGCTAACCTAGTCGTCTCATGACGATAAAAGGCGTCTAAGCCCATCAACGTCTCAGCCAGAGTCATGGCAATGTAGCCCTTGCCCTCCTTCAAGCCTTGGGCAACCTCGATCAGCCGGACACTAGACCCTCCGGAGCCTGAGACGAATAGAAAATGAGATAGCATGCACAAACAGAGGGCGTGTCGCCGGAAGCCTTGCCAGTGATGGTTGTTGCGATCGCCGACAGCGGAAAACTGATCGATCAAACTCGGAATATCCAGCATCCCGTCACAAATCAGAGACCGAGAGTCACGCATGCTCAGTCCACACATTCGCCCTAAGGATTGGGCATGGCCGAAGTTAAGTTGGGGAAGGAGCTCTTCGTCGCGCTCGGACTCCATTAAGGCTTGGAAATCCTCGAAGGTAGGACATATCTCTTGCCCAGCGAAGCTAAAGACATGTGTCACCGGATTCCAAAACCTTGCCGCGGCATGGAGAAACGGGAGGTGCAATGGGGTACGACCCAGAGTGAATAGTGTATTTATGCCGAAACCCCGAAAATTCACTTTTTCCGAGCCATCTAAGCTAGCAATCCAAGCTGTGAGTTTTTGAGCAAGAAACTCTTCCATTTGGAGCAAATCAGTGGGAAAGTGAGAAAAACTACGAAGCTGGGATCTTTTGTAGGAGATAAGGTTGAGTGGAGGACAGGTGTCAACATTCTGCTGATTCCCCCCATTGAGTGCCGGCCGGCCAAAATATTTGCCGACCGACCATTATATTTTGCCGTCCGAACAGACTTTTGGCCGGTGGCCATTCCGTGCAGCCGGTGGTGTCTACCCTTGGCCGGTGGGCTTCTCCCTGGTTCCCTGAGCTGTTTGTGCTAAACATTGGGGAACTTCACCACCTCCGATCCCTCTCCCGGCGATCGATTCTCGCGGAGTCATACCTATCCGCTTGTCAAGCTATTGTACCTTTGCTTATCGAGTTGTATTTCACTCTTTTTGAGCTTTTGATTTGCTTATCGAGTTGTACTTATGCTTGTTTGGTTATGTCGTGCCTTTGTTTTGCTTATCGAGTTGTAAGTCGGTTCACTACCTGATTATTACGATGCGAATTTTCAGTGCTCAAGATGAGTTCAATTTCGTTCACACTGTGGTATGAAACTTTGCGATGCGATGCACAGAAAGTTTACAAACGCAACACCTTTTGAACAAAATGGTTGTTTCATTCCCATCACGTGTTTTGCAAAATGTGTAAATTTTGAGAAAGGATAAAACCTGCCCGAGGCAGTGCAATGTGCTTAAACTACCAGTAAAAAGGAAAGTAAAGCATAGAATGACAGGGTAGCAAAGTATCAGAATCGATACCAGTAAAACTCCCCTCGCGGTCAACGCACCTTCCGCACCTCTGTTCGGGTCAACCACATCATTTGACGCCTTCACAATGCGGGAAAGCGCACCTTTGAAACGTGAACCTTCGAGTTGACCCCAGGCCACAACTTTTGCGGGTGATGCTCGACGCGTGCGAAGAATGTCCCGTCCCGTATCCTTTTCATGCCTTGTGGGTTCCACAAATTGTTTCAATTATGCTGTGTAACTGTACATTTCATTACTTGCGTAGACCGCATGTTAATTACATTACCTGCGTAGACCGCATGTTTGTAATCATTTCATTACCTGCGTAGACCGCATGTTTGTAATCATTTCATTACCTGCGTAGACCGCATGTTAATTACATTACCTGCGTAGACCGCATGTTTGTAATCCATTTCGTTACTTGCGTAGACCGCATGATCTTTTAAATCCTTTACCTGCGTAGACCGCATGTTTTGATTACGTAGACCGCATGATTATTTAATTTCATTACCTGCGTAGACCGCATGTTTTGATTGCGTAGACCGCATGATTATTTAATTTCATTACCTGCATAGACCGCATGTTTTGATTGCGTAGACCGCATTATTCTTTTCATTACCTGCGTAGACCGCATGTTTTGATTGCGTAGACCGCATTATTATTTTCATTACCTGCGTAGACCGCATGTTTTGATTGCGTAGACCGCATGATTACTCCATTTCATTACTTGCGTAGACCGCATGTTTTGATTGCGTAGACCGCATTATTTCTTTACCTGCGTAGACCGCATGTTTTGCCTGCGTAGACCGCATGCTTATTCAAAACTCATTACCTGCATAGACCACATGTCTTGATTGCGTAGACCGCATATTTGTTGATTTCATTACTTGCGTAGACCGCATGTTTTGCTTGCGTAGACCGCATGATTATTTGCTAATTTCATTACCTGCATAGACCGCATGTTTTGACTGCGTAGACCGCATGCTTATTCAAATCTCATTACCTGCGTAGACCGCATGTATTGCTTGCGTAGACCGCATATTTGTTAATCTCATCGCCTGCGTAGACCGCATGCTTATGATCAACTTCGTTGCCTGTGTAGACCGCATGCTCCACTTACGTGTTGGCATTTTCACAGCATTGTCATGCCCCCCACTTGCTTTGCGCTGTCACGCATTTCAAGTACACTACTATGCATGTTGTTAACAATATTGTACCTGTTAAGTTTGTTTTCTTTGCAGGCACGATATTGTATGTACGGTTCATTTGAGGCTGGTGCAACCAGACGAACCGCACAGGTATTGTATCCTCCGAGTGAGACGTATCGAGAATTGCTTGATTCTCTTACATCCTTTCTGCATTGTAGTGTAGTTTGGTGTATGCTAGCTTAAAATTGTCGCATGTTTGCTTCATTACAGCTGTCTTTGCATGATCATAAGTTATGCTCGGCTTCGTGCATTGTCTTGCATTTTGCCCCTGCCTCCGGGCGCATACCTTGTTTGTCTTACATGTTTGTCTAAGTCTTCGGCCTTGTCAAAAATGGGTTGTCTCTGGGCTTTGACATTCACTCCTGCCATTGTCATGACTTTCGAGTTCTGTCAAAGAGGGGCAACTGTAGACACCCCATTTTTGACCGTCCTCAAGACTTGGACGTCACCGTTTGAACACTCGGTGATCATCCATGTTTGTGTTCGTTTGGAGTTCCCGGAGGTCTCGGCTACGCGCCTTGCCTCAGGATCTCCGAATTCGACCGTTAAGTGTCCAGTTTTGCACCGAACACTTGCATCTTGCCTTGGAAGGGCAGGGAATGCCTTGTGAGGCATCCCCACACACCACCGGCAGTAGCTAGAGGTCACCGGCTGGTATTTTGTTTCTATCGACACTTTTTGTTGCCGGTCGGCACCATTTACTGCCGGTCGGCACTAAATTTTGTCAAAATGACATTTTTGGGCAGCCGACCACTGTTCATCCACTTTATGGAGATATTTTGTGCCAGCTGTGATAGCTGGCACCAACTCTCCCTCCCTCCATACACGTGTATGGAGGGATTGCCCTCTAACCAAGCTTGTTGTATAAGCTTTGCAAGAGGGAGTCCTAGAAGAGGAAGGCTCTCCTCTTGGCTCTAGGTTAGAGACTTAGAAGCAAAAACCAGAGCTTAGAGATATAGATACATCCTATCTCTATATCTCTCTCTCTCTCTCTCCCTTTGTGTGTGTTTTCTTGGCCTAAATGTGGATTTTACCTTACTTTTGCACCATTACACACACCATTACACCTTGCTCCGAGATTGAGGGACTTGGGGGGTTGATTCTTGAGTTTTTGGACTGATTTTAATCAAAAGAAGAGGGCTAGACCATTTGTTCTTCAAGGGTCCTTCAAGGGTGAGCATCTTGCTTTATATTCCCCAAACTTGCAATAGTTTTCTACCTATCTTGCTTGTTGTTTTAGCTCTTGTGTATAACATAAAAAAGGCTTGTATTTTCATGCTTTAGAACTTTCATTAAGGTCGTTTTGTGGTTTGAGTGCAAACTCACCCTTCTAGGCCTTGTTTGGTCCATTTTGATGCCTCTTTGGTAAGGCTTTGTTCACTTCAGTGTTTTGGTCTTTTCACCACTAAAAACCAGCTGATTTTCAGTGATAAAAAAGGTGGTTTGAAGTCTTGCATAGGGGAGGGACACCCCTCTCCCTTCATTGTTTTGTTTCCTTACTTTTTGGCTTAAAAAGGTAGCATGTATGCTTGATCATTTTTGGCCTCATTTCAGAAGTTTTTTTGGGTGTTTTAGGTCATGAGTGACCTCTGTTTTTGGCTGGATTTATGCCTCTTTGCATGCTTAAAGGACTTGCTTTGTATTGCCCCATTTGGCCTAGAAACGCCCCTTATGCTTAGGCCATGATTCTTGCATGTAATGGCATGGTTCCATGAAGGTTTTGGTATTATTTTATCATGCTTAAAGTCTGTTGGTTATCAACTTGGTCATGTTTGACATGTTTGTTATGGTTGCCATGCATTTTGGCTTGTGAGCCCTCAAGTGTATGAGTCATAAGTATGCTTTAGTTGATCTATTTGATGAGTGGAAGTTGTTTGCCATGTCATTTCAGCCCCCAAATCATGCTAGCATGCTTGCATTCATGGTTCCCTTCATGCTTAGAAGATGTGCCCTTTTATGCTTTGAAATGAACACTACGCATGCCTAAGTATTTGAGAATCCAAAATTGCCATATCATTGGGTTTTAGGGCTGATTTCAACATGTTCAAACTCCGTTTTTGGTTGTATAGCTCGTGCCATGTTGGCTTGGGGTAGTGATAGTAAAATGCTCCTTTGTTATGCTTTGATTTTGGGCCTATTAGTGTGTATGCTTCCATGTTTGAGTGTCCATCACTTGGGCACTTTTGGCCACTGTTTTCGAGGAGGGTGAAGGTCTGCCCCTTTGCCATTTTAAGCCACCTTTGCATGATTGTTTCATGATTGATGTATGATTGCTCCATATGTTGTTGTAGCATGTTGATTCTATTGCTTAAAGTGTCCATATCTACATTGCATTTGCATCTTGAATGCCTAATATTGCATGCTTGCCATACTAGTTGCATGATACTTGGCATACTTTGCATATTAACATCATGTTGCATTTTGAGCCATGTTTGCATAATATGCATTACATTACTTGGTTTGGGGTGTCAAACCAAGTGTGAAAGTTGAGGGGCGTTAATACCACAAGTGATGTAACGTGCCTTAACTTTTGGTCACCGGGGCCTTCGACTTCACCATGATAAGGTTTTGGTTCTCATTTTGTTTGTTGCATGCATCTTTACATCAAGTGGCAAATTTGATCCTTTGAGCTATCATGCACCATTGATGGCACGAGAATCGAGGGTCATGCTTCCTTGAGCTCAAAGTATGATAGGAAGCATGACCATGCCTACATCTGCCTGAAACCCCCATGCCATGCACTGTCTGTTCTCTGTTTGCTGTCAAAACTGTCTTCTGCAGGAAGTTTCTACCGACCGGCAGAATTCAGTGCCGACCGGCAATGTTTGAATGGCCGGTAAATCAAAACAGTGCCGATGGAAACCCTGGACTGCCGGTGGGAATTATGTCAAGCCGGTGGTACTCTGCAACATTCAGGGAACCTGTTCTGGAGTTTTGACAATTTTCAGAGAGACAGGGCAGTACAAACAGAGGTGGCAGGGGTATGGTACGGGTTTTTCGGGCAGGCCGAGTTCCGAGCACGCTTCATTCGCGCATCCCGAGGCAGAGGCTGCGGCCACCCTCTTCTTTTTTTTTTGCATTCCTTCTTTTAATTAAATAGAAATCCTGTAATAATTTTATTTGCTTATTATTTGGGACTGTAATATTTATTTGGCCCCCCCCCCGAGTAAGGGCAATTATGTAATAAGTGTGCGTGAGTGTGTGTATGTCTTCCAACGTCACGTCTTTCTTCCCTTTTATTTACCTGCTTATGATGGTAGATTAGGGCATGTTTAATTTAGCATACCTTATGCTATGCATGTGTGCATTCACGCATTTGTACTGCATGCATTAGGCTCGGTACATCATGCTAACTGCTTTTGTACTTTAATTCACGAATTGAATACGTGATAATTGATCGCATTTCACACGCCATGTTTAGGGTAGCCGAGCCTATTTAGATTGCATTTTTGCATGCGATGCATTAGGCATTCTTAACATGAACTAGGGCATGCATGTTTGCTAACTAGTTTACTGTTTTGGCATGGAGTACGATGTAAGTATTTATGTTTTAGCATCCTGCATGCGTGTGAGTGTTGCCATGACAGTATGCTTGCCATGCGGCTAAGTGCTTATATGATGAACTGTTTGAATGCCTGTGGGTGAAGGTTGGATTGTTTAAATTGGAAAAACTCATTGAAATCCGTGTTTTAGCCTACTTACGAGTAGCAAATTCCAACATTTTTCCGAAACAAACGGATATGCAATGTTTATTCCCAAATTAGGCAATCTAGTCTATACTTGTTTGCTGCGCGCACAACATAGTAATTCTAGGCTAATAACTGGAATAAGAACACATAACGTTTTCAAAATTGGATATCACGGTTAGTAGAGGCCGGTCTTCGAACCGGGCGAAAGGGGGTTCTCATAGCTGACCTTCCCCGATCGTACTCAAGCTCCCGAGCCGAGACAACTCCGGTAATGACAGACATGTGGCCTTCGGCACCGAGTCAGGGTTTCCTAAATTCCCCATAAAAAATATTTAGGTGGCGACTCTGTATCTGGCAAAGCAGTCCATGTCTGGCACTACTTTTTCAAAATCTGTTTCTCAAAACGATTTGCCAGATTTGGACTCTTTGGTTCAGATTAAGAACCGCAACACAAATCGAGAGTCCGAACTGTAGCGAGGGTCCCACGCGGGCTTGTTACAGGGTGCGGGGTCGGTTCCAGAGTGTCTGGGATTGAGCCGAGAAAATTCTAGGTTGAAGGACCACCGCACGGGGGGCCTTGGGCCGCACATGCTGGAGAGGGGCGACACGTGAGGGAAGTGAGGCCACATGTGCGGAAAACATGGGAGGGTTGAAGAGCACACTGCAATATATGCAGGTGCAGGAGTGGAAGTGCGAGGGAAAGGGCCATACGTGCGGGGATGAAGGCCGCACGTGCGGAAGGCACGCTCGGCACGTGAGGGCATAGGTGCCACACATGCGGTGGTAGGTGAAGTCCGAAAATTTCTCTATTTCTCCTCTTTGGGCTGAATGTTCCTTACTTTTGATATATATCTCTCTCTCTAAAAAACTATTTTCTCTCCCTTCTCTCTATATTTCTCTACACCCAATTGGATCAAAATTTTGATTTCTCTAGATCTATTAGAGTTTTGTCCTTAGTCCCTTTATCAAAGTTAAAGAACTCCTCAAGGGCTACATTGTGTACGGTGAAGATCGGGTTTTGTCACCGTTGATTTTGGGGTTTTCATCTCTTTTTCCTCCAAAAAACTTGAGGTAGGGAATTTCTTTGAGTTATATATATGTTTTTACAAGATTATGTTGATTTGGAACTCCTTTGGGTAGTATAGGAACTTGGTTTTGGTTTATGTGTTGTGGTGATTTCACAAATGGGTTTACCTCTTGTTTCTCTTACAATACTAAAGAACTTGACTATATTTATGGAAATGGGGGCTTTGGGAAAAAGGTTTCTCGTGAAAGATGAAGAAATGTTTAGTTTTGGACAAAAACCTAGAAATTTGAGACTTTGTGATAAATGTTGGAAATTTGTGGGTGTTTATATATCACCATGTTAAAATAAAAGAATTATTGGAAAATTTCTTGTTTTTACTTGGCAAAAGGTAAATTTTCTTTTTTGGAATATGAGAATTGGGGATTTTGGGAGGTTATTGCCCGAAATGTAATGTAGCCATGAAATGGATAAATTATTGAGGATTGTAAGAAGCATGAGATTGTTGGCTAGTCATTGAAAAACTTAGATGAATCTATGGCTATGATGAGGAATAGCTTCAAAAAGGGAAATGAGTGTTGTGATTATTATGAGAACCTTGCCTGGAATAATTGAAAAATGGAAATTTTGATCACAAATGGAACATTTGTGTAAAAGTGTTGTGAATGGAAGCATGTTGCATCGCATGGTTAATTCTTTCATTGCGTGGATAATAATTCCATTAACCTTTCAATACTTTGTTTGTTATAAACATAGAATTGGGATTTGAAACTTGCATTGAAAATGAAATATAGTAAAAATGAAAATGAGATTTATTGAAATGTTTTGGGGTAAATAGGTTGGTAAATCCGGATATGAGGTGTAGATGAAATTGATTAAGTTGGTTGAGTGTCCGAGGTGAAAGACCGAAAATACACGTGGAGGATTCCCTTCCGATTAACAACCGGTAAAGTGGGGTTTTGGTAGTTAGTTATGTCTACTTGTAGACACCAACCTTGGGATTATCTGAGTCGTATTTACTGCCCCTTGAATTAAATTGATAAACTTTGAATTTGTTGAAGATATCATGATATCATTGAGTATGATCGTTTTCAAAAGATGAGGAAATATGATTTTTTTAAAAAGAGCATAACATGGAATATGTATATCATACCTTGAGACTTGTATAAACATATATATTTTGTTAAGAATTCTCTACTGGGCTTTATGCTCACCCTATGAGATTTTGGTGCAGGAAAGGACATGGTGATTCTGCCAAATTAGGGTGTGAACGTATGTGGTGGGAGCATAGGGCTCTTATTTTGTTGTGGTATATTTTGTTAGCCAAGGGCTATAACTATTTGGGTCCGAGAGACCATTTTTGCGTAACCGGGCATAAGCCTTAGAAGGTGTAAGCCCTTGAGGGCATTTTGTTTATTTCTTTTAACTTGATGTTCTACATGCTATAGGTTCATGTATTTGATGTCATTGAGTGTATAATTCGCATGTGAAACTATTTTTGTACAAACTTTAGTGATCGATGATGTAAAGGTTGTAGGATCACACCCTCTCTTATAATGAATGTCGATTGATGTTAAAATTTTCTGGGCGTTACAGATTCGTTTTTGGGATGAGAATGGAAAGATGAGGTGTAAAAGATTCTTTTTGGTATTAACTGTCGAGTGTTGAAATCTACAATTCTGTTAGTGTGATTTTCTAGTGTTACATTGGAGTGTTATATTAGAGTGTTATGTTTGGAAAAAGTATATTAAGGAGTTTTTTGTATGTTACATTGATTGAAATGTTATGTTTGAAGAAAAATATATTAAGGAGCTTTTTAATGCTGTAGGAGTTTGATTTTTGGGAAACGAGTAAATGTGTTGTGATTTTTGTCTTAGATTCAAGGTTTTTTTTGGTTGATGTAGAGGCTTGATCTCTCGTGCTAAATAATAAATATATTGATGGAGATTTGAAGTACTTTACCTTCAACTTATAAACAGAGTTAATTCACAAGGTATTCCTCTAGTGAACCTTCAACCAGCGTGGAAGCGACAAAGAACAATAAGCTTCTCTCATGAATGCTAAAAGCAATTTATTTCTTGTTTTGTTTTATATTGAAGCGTGAACCATACCAGTCCCACACAACTTGATGACTTCATGATCATTTAATAGTTCAAGTCTTTTCTAGGGAGTATAAGGAACTTATCATTTTTTTTCCACACAAATGAGTACAGTTTTGCCTCATTTTAAGACAAGGTGAAACACCAATGTGGGAAGATAAGACAAGCTGAAAATTTGGTAGCAAATGAAAACAAACCCTAAAACTGACATCATTTTATAAAGGATTCTACAACTAGGTAATATAATGATAATATTTCTGAAATTTCACTTGGATCCACAATTATGATTTTGTTTCTCAACTCATAAGCTAGCAATTGCATTTAAAAAGTAGTGATGTGTTTCATATTTAATTATCATTGAAAGTTTGAAACCTTTTGTAGCAAATATAGGAGAGAAATGAAACTCCTATTTATTTGTATTCTTTTTTCAATATTTTTGTTGAGCCTACTACATATTGAGAAAAACATATTTCCTATGTATAATTGGTAATGGTAGTTAGTTGGACTTTTATGTTGCTTCAGGTATTGAGAGGGAAATCACTACCTTGCAATTGGAAGTATGTTAATGAGTTTATAGGTAATGTTTCTGTTGTAAGTTCTTGGTGTTTGATCTAATTATAAATTGTTTGTTCAAACATAACAAACAATAGATCAAACAGAACATCAATATGCAATATATCTTCTCAAGTTAAATTTCAAGAGTAAATATAAGGATCCACACAAATAGAAGTAATCAGCCTTAAGTTTTTACTGTCCAAACAAAAGAGCCTTTGCTCTACTGTTGCTACTGTTATGGTCTAACAGTTTGGGGCAGGTGATCATTTGCTCTGCTGCTGCTGAGGGTCCTCTCTCTATTTTGGTTTGATCACTTCTATTTTGGTTTGCTTTTTATTTTGAAGGATGGCATTTGGGGGCGAAAATTGGAAACAACCCCTAAACAGCCCCGAGATCATCACGTTCATCTCGGGCTAGATTAAACAAACTTGTGAGAGGAAGCGGCGCATCGATAGAACACACGGTTAGAGATTTAGACAAGAAAATGTGAGAAAAAAAGGCAAAACTAGGCTGTTTGGGGGCGAAAATTGGAAACAGGCCTAAACAACCACGAGATCATAACAATCACTTCGGCCTAGATTAAACAAACTTGTAAGAGCAAGCAACGCATTGATAGGACATACGGTTAGAGAATTAGAAAATAAAATGCGGAGAAAAAATGCAAAAACGGGCCATTTGGGGGTGAAAATTGAAAACGGCCCCTAAACAGTCCCGAGATCATCACGGTCACCTCGGCCTAGATTAAACAAAATTGTGAGAGCAAGCGTCACATTGCTAGGAAGCATGGTTAGAGAATTAGAGACAAAAATGTGAGGAAAAAAAGGTGAAAAGTATCATTTTAATTACTTCATTTACTTTCTTGTTCATGTTACCTTTACTTTCCATGGAACTTTTTATTTTTTGTCCAATTTTACAATCATTTGATGTGCAAATATTTTTATAAAAACATTATTTGACAATTTTTTATCTTTTTCTTTTGTATAGATGGATGAACTCGTGTAACAACGTGAATTGTACAAGACTAGTTAGCACTTGTTATATTTTTTAAAGGATTATATATTTTTGGATAGATGTGTATGGAGAATATTTGGGTAGACTACTAGTTATATTTTGGTAAGCTACCAATAGGTCCTAATAGTTAGACTTAATTCCCATCAAGTCCTATTGAAAATAAGTCTTGGTAAAATTGTCGCTAAAAATAAATTTTTTGTGGCAATTTTTTACATACGTCGCTAAAAATTGGCAATTAATGACTTTTTTTGTCATGATTTTTATAAATTGTCGCTAAAACTTACAATTAGTGACTTTTTGTATGACAAATTTTTCTCATAAGACCTATTAAATAATAAGTCCACTTATTAGGACCTACACGTAAGTACTCTTTACATTTTTAGATAGATGTACATGGATAAAAATTTAAAACATAATATATAGACTACTAGTTATGTTTAAAATTTTTATACTAGATGGATGTGATTTTGGATGATTATATAGATTACACGATATTTTTAATTGGACAATTATGTAGTATGAAATTACTTGTGGGTGAAAACTTATTATAGTTGATGACTTTAATTAAATAGGTTAAGGATTGGATTATTTATGTATTTTATTAGATGTTTATGATTTAGTTAATTTTGCTGGTTTAAATGATTCTTGCAAATTACAGATTATATTGAATGGATTTGATGAATTATCATATTTTGATAAACAAAAAGAATTGAATTGACGACCAAAAATTGGTTTTGTTTTTCCTCTTTTGGCGACCAAGTGATTAGTCAGGAAAGATAAGTAATACTTTTGCCGACTAAAGTTGTTAGTCGGTGTATCACCACTCACATTTGGCGACCAAAATGTTGGTAAGCGAAAGGGTACATTTGGCGACTAAATAATTAGTCGGTAAAATTATTAATTTTGACAACCAAAGAGTTTTGTCGCGAATAGGTCTATAGTCGACTAAGGTTTTAGTCGTGCAAACTTTGTGTTTTGGTGACTAATAGGTTTGGTCAGGAAATGTTACTTTTGGCGACTAACATGTTTGGTCGGGGAATGGTACAATTAACGACTAACATATTTAGTTGGGAAAATATCACTTTTGGCGACTGAAGTGTTTTAGCTACAAAATGGTTTAATCGCTGTTAGGTTTTTATTCTTGGCAATCCCGTTTGACAAAACTCCTTTCAGTTGTACTTGTTTTCACACTTTTTATTTCAGTGAGGCTATGGGTTTTTAGATGCGAATCCAACCCGAGTTGTGCCTTACAGAGAAGTTTGTGATGTTAATTCTTTCAAGATTGCCACTTCGCTAATTAGGACGGGGATCGAGCTGCCCAGTTAGCTCGCGGGGGTCCAGGGGACAGCGCCCCTTGGCGGGTCCGGGACAGTGCCATGGCGGGGTCGAGGGGCAGCGCTCCCGAAGCAAAATGCAAAAATGCATTCAAAGTTGCCTGTCCGCTCGAGCGGGCATTCTCCCGCTCGAGCGGAGAATGCTGGGTTTCAGAAGTTTTTTTCGCCTGCAAAAATACTGGATGCTGTTTTTTCCTGCTCGAGCAGAACTTTCCGCGCTCGAGCGTAGGTCCGCTCGAGCGGCCAATCTAACGCTCGAGCGGAGATCGCGGGACAGATTTCTATAAATACATGTTTCAGTCCAAATCTAGGGTTACGCCCCCAGATCTTCTTCTTGGGTTCTAGGGTTTATATCTGCCGCTATTTTGCTAGTTTTCTTTGATGTTTCATTGAGTATTCAACTCATGGTTTAAGAATGATACATCAAAGGATTGTTTGTTTATTCTATACAAAAAAGAGAGTTGTTCTTCGGTGGATTCTGAAGAATTCGAGCCTGAAGCTTTGGTGGATTCTGGAGTGGCTCATCGTCAAGACAATTCCGAGGTGAAGACGGGGTTGGAAGAGGCACATAGGGGTTGGTTCAATTCGGGAGTGGATTCGCTAGGTAATTGAGAGTATACCTGTGTAATTCCTTTATGTCTTTTTAGTGGATTGTTTTGTGGCTTTTGCCCATGGTTTTTTTTATCACAATTGGAGGTGTCCAATTGTGGTTTTTCCACGTAAAATCATTGTGTTGATTTGTCTTGATTGTTTGATTGGGATTGTTATATACTACTTAAAATTGATACATAATCATAAATCAACATCTAGGGGATTTCTAGATTTTTCAATCGCGATAAATATATATTTAGCGACCAAAAATTTAGTTTGCAAATAGAATCTTTTCCCGGCTAAAAATTTGTTTTGGTCGCTAATTACTTTTCCTGACCTAAAATGGACTTTTGCCGACTAATTTTTTGGTCAGTAAAAGTGCAATTTCTTGTAGTCTGCAGTTCACAAATCGGGCAATAACCAAATGAGTGTGAAAAGAGGCATCTTTTACCAGTAAATATGTTAGTTATAGAGAGTTTACCGAAATAGTTAGTTTACAAACAGTACAAAAAAAATTAAGGTTTTAGAGATCAAAATTTAGGGACAAAATTGTTTTTTAGGGACTAAATATTTTTGTTGCGAAAAGTATCGTTATTATATTTTTAGCAACAAAAATTAGACATTAGTAATAAATTATTATCCTTTTGAGACCAAATTTTTTGTCTAAAAAAATAAACCATTCTGAGATTAAATTATTTTGTCCCTAAAAGTCTATTTATTAGTGACATTTTCAAAATTTTGTCGCTAAAAGTCTTATTTTGGACTTTTCGGGATGACTTTTTAGCGACTATCCTTATGACGATAGAAATTGATCCCTAAATGTATTTTGTAACAAAATTTTTACTTTTAAAAACTAAAACATTTAATTTTTAAAACTCTTATTTGTTGTAGTGGAAACAAGCGTTTGGAAGAAGATAACCAAGGACATAATGACCACAGCTCGCTTCACACAGTTTCCCATTGCATGGGTTACCGGTGACATCATTTGTAAGAATCCAAAAGGAATAACATTAATGCTTGGGAGCACTAGAAGGAGCACTAATGGTGTGGCAGTGGGCCCCGCCCACTTTCTATGCCTTGTTCTTTTTTTTTTTTCTTTTTTTTTACCATTCCCAATGCATTAGTGCTATTAGTGGTGTATTTTTTAGTGGTCTAAATCATTGTTGAAGGAATAATAACATGATACTTTCAAGTAAAGCTGATCAAATATATATGTATATATATATATATATATTTTGAATTCCAATTATTGTTTTTTCGCTAGAGAATGGACTCAAACAAATAAAAATAAAAATAAATGAAAAAAGAGAGTGATTATCATGTCGACAAAATGAGTGTTAGCACTGAATATCCATTGGTAAAACTGAAGTTTATTGTTTGATTATTTAATTTCTTAACCTTTTCCATCAGTTTCGTTCAGCCCAGTGGATCTAAGAATGATAGATCATGTGCTTGGGTTTTCAATTTGATTGGATAGGGGTGGGTGTTCAGTTTGATTTACTAGGGTTGAGTGTTTAATTTTGAGTATTATTTTTGTGAGGGTGTGTGTTTTATTTTAATTTATGTCTATTATAATAATTTTAATTGAATCTATAACTGTCATTAAAAAAAAAAAAACTATCAATAGGCAGGGGTCCTTAAAAAAATGGTGAGGGTTATTAGTGTTATCCTATTGATTATCAATAACATTTTATTATTAAAATTTGTGATTGACATATACGATGCGTATTAAATTTAAATAAGTAAAAATAAAATAAAATATTTACTATATATTGTATGTCAATCAAGTGGTAAGATTTTTCTTGAGCAAATCTAAGATCCAAGGTTTAAGTCTCATTTATTTTTTATTTTAATATGTGGCATAAGTATTATTAGTTAGCACACGTAATGCGTGTACAATTCAAAGAAATTAAAAAAAAAAAAAAATTACTTACTATATCATATGTTGTGTGTTAGTCGATTGGTAACTTTTATCTAATTTTTTGTTTTACATATAGTAAGTATAAATATAGATAGGTAGAAGACAGAATGGGTGTGTTTGATTGGACGGACTGGAAAATGGGGGATTGGAATCCATCGGACTTGAGTCCTGGGACTGTGAATCCCCCGGACTATTTGGTCGGATTGGATATGTATTCTGTGTTTGTTTTTTCATGGGATTAGATGTCTGGATAGGACTATTTTCAGTGAATCCAACGTTTGGTTGGACGGACTGGATAGGATAAATGAACAAAAGACTATTTTACCATTTTTCAATTGTTTACTAAAGTAATAGCAATATTAAAAATATCTTTAATATTTTAATTATTTTTAGTAAACATTAAACATACTAATGGTTAAATTTTGTTTAAAGATATTTAAACATACTAATATTGATAAAATTTTTTGACGAGTACAGATTATTTTTATTTAAACAAATAAAAATTTATTGTTGAAATTAAACATACTAATGGTTAAATGTTTAAATTTTTATTTAAACAATTAACATTGAAATTATTTTGATGTACAGATTATGTTTAAACAATTAACAAATGTTGATGTAATTAACAATTAACAAATGTAGATGTAATCAAATGTTGACGTATTAAAACATAATTTAATAGATGTTAAATAAATATACATGTTGATGTACAGATGTTGAAATAATTTAATAAACATGTTGATGTACAAATGTTTAAATGTTTAAATAAAACATAATTTAAACCAATGAAATTATTTATTGTTGAAATTAAACATTTAATTGTTTAAATAAAACATCTATTAAAACATCTATTAAATTTAAATAATGAAATTAAATAAAACATAAACAAAATTTTAAAATAAAACATCAATAAAATATCTATAAAAAATTATTTTAAAAAATTAAATAAATAAAACATTAATAAAAAGTTAAATAAAATTATTTTATTTTTAAATTGAGACATTTAAATTTTATTAAATTTTATTAAATATAATACATAATTAAATAGTAGAGGGTCAAAATTGTCATTTTCGCATCTAATCCAAACAGTGATTAGTCCCCCAAAACAATCCCACCCCCCCAGGACAGGATAGTCCCCCATATGGGGGACATGGAGTCCGGCCGTACATGGAGTCCGCCGGACTAAAAAAAAATCAAACCAAAGATAAAGAGAGAGGCCGGACATAGAGTCCAAATAGTGAATAGTCCTCCCTTATCCCCAATCAAACACACCCAATGAGGAAAAGAAATTGGAGAAAAAGTTGTCACTTGGAAAAGTTTTCCTGACAACGTGTTTGAAGCGTCAATTAGGAATTATTGACACCACAAAATGTGAACATATGGAAAGTTTTCATGACAACGTGTTTGAAGCGTCAATTAAGAATTATTGACACCACAAAATGTGAACATATGGAAAAAGACTACATGGAAAAAGTATGAGCAGTGAAAAAAAAAAAAAAATTAACCACCAACGTGTTACATGATGATAATTTTGCGTCATTCGCGCCTCAAGCTCTTGAGGCTTGAAGCATTTTTCTTTTTACATTGTATTTTTTTTTTTGATATTATAATTTTTATTTAAAATTCATAACACTCTCAATCAAAATAATTTTATTTATTTATATTGATACTAGCGTAAAACCCGTGTTATGTACGGTCTTAAACAAATAATTAAAATTTTATTTTTGAATTTAAATAGTAACAATTTTAAAAGTTAAAAGTAAAATAGTTAAAATAATGTAAATTAAGTTGTTTTTGAACTACACTCAAAAGAAATTTTAAATCAAAGGGGTTGGCTTAGTGGATGTAACTTGGGGTCTATGATATACTCTCTCCAATTGTCAGATTCAACTCTCAGTAGGTGCTATCAACTCCTTAGGGGTACAATCAACTCCTTGGGCCACGCCTATAGATTTTGTCCGAGATTTATCCGATTCACGTGATGGGAGGCATTTTGTATGTGTTCCGAAATTAATCGAGATGCGCATAAATATTAAAACAATAAAAAAAATTTCACTTAGAATTAAAAGTAAATTTATTGTTTCAAATCAATTTCTTGTCCCATAGCAACGTACAACTTTTAATTTAGTACATATTGAAACTCAAATTAGAGAATCAAATGAAAAAAAATTAAGTATCAAATGAAAAAAATTTAAGTGGTACCGACCCATTTTCCTTCACTACCTATAAATTATTTCACTCATTTCTCACTGCTTTCAATTGCCTTTTTTAGTCTGCTAAGTCAGCCACCCTTTTTTCTAATGTCTTTTTCCAGCCACCTTTATGACTTTCAACCCAACTCAACAATTTGCTAGAGCCCCTGCCTATATTCTCCAATCTATACCCCAGTAGCTAACTTAATCTTTGTGAATAACATCATCAAATGTAGTTTCAAAATTTTAAAAAAAAATTAAAAAATTAAAAAAATCATCAAATGGTTATTTTTAAAGTTAAAGGAAATTTTTGTAATTTACAAAATATCATGGAATGGTTGGACTTCAGAGAGTGTGTGGAGTAAGATTAAAATTAAGTCAATAAAAATATATATGTATATATATAAACCAAATGTCAAAATTAACTTTAAGATTGGTTTGGAAATTGTGGGGATATATTTTTAGAGTACCAACACGTGGTAAGGTGACGCCGACGTGTCATCCGAGGTGCCGCATGTCCTGGTAGTCATGCCGAGGTTATCTCGTCAAGGCCGAGGTTATCTCCGAAGATGTCGGAATCCGAGACAAACGGATAAGGGACAAGAGTCCTAGGACAAAGAGGGGACTTGGCCAAGATAAGGATAAAGCTCTTAGGGAGTTTATCTTTATCTTTTGAGGAATCCAAGTAAGCACAGAATTGGAGTCCGTAGAAGTCATGGTTCTAATGGGACTTGGATTGAGTTAACTATAAAAGAGAGGCACCCCCGTGGGTCTAAGGTACGCAATTTACGTTTTGAGCAATAAGTTTAGCACTTGATTATCTTTGAGAGATATACTGACTTGATCGTCGGAGTGCCCCCGGATGGAAGAACCACCGCCGGAACCTTTTCTTTCTGTTACAGGTTAGCTGAAGCCATCTATTCTGTCGGTACTCTCCAGTTGATTACTAAACGGGCAGTGTGGTCAGAAAATCACTCACACAATTTGGCACCGTCTGTGGGAAGAAGGAAGAATAGATGGCCAGTAACGGATAGAAGGAAAAGATTGGGGACGACACTCCCGCTGGGAGTGGCAGGCCAATTGACCTTGATATTGAAGGAGACAACCACAATGCAGAAACCCGTGACTAGGGTCACGGAGAGGAAGACGTCGGCCAGGAGGGCGACACTTCGAAGAAGACAAACCAAGGCAAGTACTACAATGAAGACAACCTCCAGGTATGGAGAGACAGGTGCCTACGGAGGGACGAGGAAGTAAAAGAATTGGCAAACAAGCTGGCAGACCTACAGTCGGTCGTCAACTTCATGATGCAGAACAATGTTATGCAGCCGCCATACCCGCTGCAAGATACGCCGATGGCAGCAATTAATACCCAGAAGGGAGGAAGGAAAACAATCCCCGAAGCCCCTCAGCACACCAGGAGCGGAAGGCACTCTCACCAACCTTCCAAGGAAGTCGGACGAGAGGAGCCGAGGCAAGAAGAGTCCCGAAGGACACATCACATGAAGGATCCAAGGCCCAAATAACATCGGCATGTTCAAGGGCAAGCACTCTGCTTTGACACAACCCATGGAGAAAGATCGAAATGGGCCCACCATGAGGCCGAAAGTAGTATGCCGAAGAAACTAAAGTCAGTAGATAGCCGAGCTCCTGGACGGAGCAAAGAAGACTTGAGAACCTACCTCAAGAGGAAGCAACAGAATGGAGAAGCCGAGGTTACCTCACCCGACAAGCCGAAGACACCGTTCTCGGTAGAACTGGACAAATTTGAGGCGCCAAAGAGATTCAGTATGCCAAGGTTTCAAATATACGATGGTAAGTCAGACCCTAACTTCCACGTTGGATTATTCTTGAACTCAATGGCATTATATAATGGAAACGAGCCGTTGCTCTGCAAAGTGTTCCCCTCGTCCTTTGGAGAGATCGCGTCAGATTGGTTCCACAAACTGCCAAAGGAAAGCGTGAAGAACTGGGAAGGCCTGGCCGAGATGTTTGTGGCCAGGTTTGTGACGAACAAACTACAGCCCCTGAGGGTCGACGCTCTGATGGCTTTAAGAATCACCAAGGATGAAGGCCTGAGGGCCTACGCAAAGAGGTACTACGAGGTGTTCAATCGAATACCCGAATACAACCAAGAGGTGGCGGTCGTGTCTTTCAAGAACGGCCTGAAAGATGACTGCTCACTACGGAAGTCTTTGGCAAAAACATTGCCAAAAAGCATGGAAGAACTCATGGCGAGAATCGAGAAGTACGCCAGAGCCGAGGAAGATACGTCGGGAAACAAAGAAATAAAGCAGGAGAAGGGAAACGGCTCGCCGAAGCGAGGCCGAGGTAACAACGGGCCGACCAAACAAGAAACGGAATTGAAAGGTAAACAGGCGGTGACGACGGTGTTCCGAATCCCAATCCATAAAGTCCTGGATCAAATATGAAACCAACCCTATTTCAGGGCACCGGCAAGAGCACCAGGGGAATTTATGGGAAGAAACATTGGTAGGCGCTGTGCTTACCACAATGAAGAAGGACACCTAACTCAGGGTTGCAGAGCCTTAAAAGCACACTTAGAAGACCTGGTAAGACTAGGCCTTCTGAGGGACTTGGTCGATGAAGCCAGGACAAGAGAAGAACAGGCAAGATTGCCTCAAGCACCAGCAGCACCGCCACCCCCAGCACTGCAACCACAGGCAGGAGGACCATGGGTGGTTAATGTAATCCACTCAAAGGTGAACGAAAGCAACATTCGGGGAGAAACCCAAAAAGTAAAACACCTGCAGAACGTGAACCAGGTCGGACACAAAAGACCTCGGCCTGAGGAATACCGAGGACCGATGATAGCCTTCACTGAAGCTGACCTAGAGATGGTCCAGCATCCGCACAACGATGCCTTGGTAGTATCCCTCCAGGTTGGGGAGTGCCAAGTGAAGCACATCCTGATTGATCAAGGCAGCTCTTGCGACATCATGTATGTCAGATGTTACAAGGAGCTGGGCCTTCATCCTAACAACCTGGAAAAATCCAGCAGCCCGATGGTCGGCTTCAATGGAACGCCGACGTGGCCACTGGGTGCAGCAAGCGTGGAAGTACAAGCTGGTACTAAGAAGATCAAGACAGAATTTATGGTGATTGACACACCCTCGCTATATAACATCATCTTGGGAAGGCCATGGTTGCATGCAATGGGGGCAGTTCCCTCAACGTTGCATCAACTACTGCGGTTCCCAACAGAGCATTGGATTGAAGAAATCAGAGGAGATCAACTACAGGCAAAAAGTTGCTCCATGGCAGCAATGAAGTCTACCTGCTGCGTGCGAGAGCCAAAGAAGGCAGAAATTGAAGATGAGGACGTGAAAGTCCTAGAAGACGTCGGCAAAGAACCGGCCGAGAAAAGTGAAGAAACACTAAAGAAAATCCTAGTCCAGGAGGGCGATGAAGAACGTTTCTTTCTCCTCGGCTCCGGCTTAGCCGAGGAAAAGGAAAGAGAACTGGAAACTTTTTTGAGAACAAACATAGAGGTGTTCGCTTAGACACCTTATGAAATGCCTGGCATTGACCCCGAGGCCACTTGCCACAAACTGAATGTCGACAAGTCGGCAAAACCTGTGATTCAACGAGCCAGAAGACCGACGTTGATGCACGTCGAAGCAGTAGAAGAAGAGGTAGACAGACTCCTGGAGGCCAGGGCCATCCAAGAAGTTCACTACCCGACATGGCTGTCCAACACAGTAGTGGTGAAGAAGAAGAACGGCAAATGGAGGGTCTGTGTAAACTTTACCAGCCTCAACAAAGCCTGCCCCAAAGACAGCTTTCCCCTACCCAAGATTGACCAGCTAGTAGATGCTACTTCAGGGCATGAAAGGATGAGTTTTCTGGATGCATACAGGGGGTACCACCAAATTGCCATGTACCCTCCAGACGAGGAGAAGACCGCGTTCATCACCCCTAAAGGCCTGTACTGTTACAAGGTAATACCTTTTGGCTTGAAAAACGCAGGAGCAACTTACCAAAGGTTAGTAAGAAAGATATTCAAGCACCTGATTGGCAAAACGGTAGAAGTCTACATCGATGACATGGTCGTAAAGACCAAGGAATCTAAGGGTCATCTTGTCGACCTAAAAGAGGTCTTTGATATACTCAAAACATACCGGCTCCGACTCAACGCATCAAAGTGCGCGTTTGGAGTTGGATCAGGTAAGTTTTTAGGGTATCTAGTAACAAGAAAGGGCATAAAGGCCAGCCCAGACCAAATCAAGGCCATCCTAGAGCTGAAGAGCCAGACGTCGGCAAAATAGGTTCAAATGCTTACTGGAAGGACCGCAGCCCTAAACAGATTCATCAGCAGAAGCTCAGATAAATGCAGACCCTTCTTCAACCTGGTGAAAAAAGCCACAGACTTCCTGTGGACAGAAGAATGCGAAGCCGCATTGACCGACCTGAAGAAGTACTTGATCACAACTCCGGTTCTTTCCAATCCAGAACCAGGGGAAGAACTGTTTTTGTACTTGGCAGTTTCAAAACACGCAGTTAGTGCAGTACTAATCCGAGAGGAAAAAGGGGAGCAAAAGGCTGTTTATTATGTAAGTAAAACCTTCACCGATGCAGAAACAAGGTATCTACCACTGGAGAAATTAATACTAGCCTTAGTAATGGCTTCAAAGAAGTTGGACCATTACTTTCAGGCGCACAAGATTGTGGTCCTAACAGAACACCAACTGAAGTCCTTGTTGCAACAAGAAGACTTAACAGGAAGGATAGCAAGATGGGCAATAGCCCTGGGCCAATATGACCTCGAGTTCAGGCCGAGAACAGCAATAAAGGGCCAAGTTTTAGCCGACTTCGTGGCAGAATTCACGCCTAAAACCGTCGAACATCGGGCTCCGTTGAGCTAGGATGAGCATTGTCCCAGCAAGCAAGGAGAATCCCAGCCAAAGGCAAAAGAGCAAAGGAATGAAAAATTTAGACCCTGCAGCATCTACATCGACGACTCATTCAGACTGTTCGTCGATGGAAGTTTGAACCGACAAGGAGCGGGGGCAGGAGTACTGCTGATATCTCCAGATGGAGAAATAATAGAACAGTCCATCCGTTTTGGGGTTCAAGGCCTCAAACAATGAAGCGGAATACGAAGCATTAATTGCAGGGCTAAAACTAGCAGCAGCAGCAGAAGCAGATGAGGTAATAGTTTTTTGTGATTCACAGCTTATTGTTAACCAGTCAACAGGAGAATTTGCAGCCAGGGACGAAAGGATGTCGGCATATGCAAAAGAGGTTATCAGATTGGCAGCCCTATTTCAAAACTGCCAACTACTCCAAGTTAGCCGAGATGACAACACCCACGCTGATGCGTTGGCTAACCTGGCAAGCTCAATGCAGACTGGAAAAACAAAGACAATTATGATCGACTATATATCGAGCCCGAGCATAAAACCACAGAGCACAGAGCAAGAAGCAATGTGGGTGGACATGGGACCAAGCTGGATGGATGCAATCGTTGCATTCCTAAAAGAGGGAAAGCTGCCAGAAGACCATAAAGAAGCACATAAAATCAGATTGAAATCGGCCAGATTCAGTCTGACAGCAGAGGGCCATCTCTACAGAAGGTCCTTCACTGGACCCCTTTTAAGGTGCGTACACCCTTTGCAGGTTGAAGATTTTCTATACGAGATTCATGAAGGGATTTGTGGAAGCCACGCTGGGGGCAGATCATTAGCCCACAGGGCCATTACCTAGGGGTATTTGTGGCCCTACATGCAAAAGGATACTGAAGCCTACGTGAAGAAGTGTGAACAATGCCAAAGGTTTGCACCTTTGATACATCAGCCAGCTACTAACCTGAACCCAGTATCTAGCCCTAGGCCGTTTGCCCAATGGGGCATGGATCTTGTCGGGCAACTCCCCCAGGTAACTGGGCAGAAAAAATACTTGCTGGTAGCAATAGATTACTTTACGAAGTGGATAGAGGCAGAACCTCTTGCCAAAATCCGAGATGTGGACGTCAAGGACTTTATATGGAGAAACATCATCACCAGATTTGGGATTCCAAGAGCAATAGTTGCCGACAACGGAACACAGTTTGACAGCAAACTCATCAAGAGCTTTTGTGCGAAATTCAAAATCAAGATTTACTTTTCAACACCAAGTTTTTCCCAAAGTAATGGGCAAGCAGAAGCATCCAACAAAGTAATTTTGGATGGAATAAAGAAGAGGCTACAGGCAGCAAAAGGAAAGTGGGTAGACGAGTTGCCCAACATACTTTGGGCATATCGGACTACGCCGAGAAGATCAACAGCGGAATCCCCTTTGCCATGGCTTATGGCACAGAAGCAGTCATCCCATTGGAGATCGGCATCCCAGGGATCAGAATCCAGGGAGTAGAGAATGGCACCAATGACATACTCTTAGCCCGAGATCTGGATCTTTTGGAAGAACGAAGAGAGAAAGCTGCAATTCAGCTCGCAGTATACCAGCAACAGCTTGCCAAAGCTTACAACAAGAAGGTCAATCCAAGAGATTTTCAAGTCGGCGACCTAGTTCTAAGAAAAGTCGTCGGCAACAAGAAAGATCCCAGAGAGGGCAAGCTTGGCCCAAACTGGGAAGGACCCTACAGAATTACTTCGGTATTAGGCAATGGAGCTTATTGGCTTGAAGATAACGAGGGCAAAGCACTGCCAAGACCTTGGAACACTTGTAATTTGAAATTCTTCTATCATTAGATGTGCAGTATTTTTGGCCGATGTCATCAATAAAATCTTTTCCCTTTTCTTTAAACATATATGATTGATAAAGTTACATATTGATGTTTTTTGAGGCATGAATAATGAGAACCCAAGTAGAACTCAGGTTCACATTGGGGGCAAAGAGAAGACGAATATGCTTAGCACTTGTTGAAATTTGTAACAATTTACAAGTTGAAGTTAAGCCGAGCTGGTTCCTTATCTTCACTTGTTGAAATTTGTAGCAATTTACAAGTTGAAGTTAAGCCGAGGTTATTCCTTATCTTCACTTGTTGAAATTTGTAGCAATTTACAAGTTGAAGTTAAGCTGATTCCTTATCTTCACTTGTTGAAATTTGTAGCAATTTACAAGTTGAAGTTAAGCTGGCTCCTTATCTTCACTTGTTGAAATTTGTAGCAATTTACAAGTTGAAGTTAAGCCGAGATTATTCCTTGTCTTCACTTGTTGAAATTTGTAGCAATTTACAAGTTGAAGTTAAGCTGGTTCCTTATCTTCACTTGTTGAAATTTGTAGCAATTTACAAGTTGAAGTTAAGCCGAGATTACTGTTTCTCTTCACTTGTTGAAATTTGTAGCAATTTACAAGTCGAAGTGAAGCCGAGGTTATAGTTTGCACACTTGTAGCAATCTACAGGTTGGTCCAACCAAAGAAGATGCTTAACACTTGTTGAAATTTGTAGCAATTTACAAGATAATGTTAAGCCGACATGTGATCATCTGTTGAAATTTGCAGCAATTTGCAAGTTGAAGTAAAAGCTAAGTATATTGTTTAAACACTTGTTAAAATTTGTAGCAATTTACAAGTAGATCATTGCTTAAACACTTGTTATAACTTGAGAAAAGTTTACAGTATATGATAACACTTGTTGAAATTTGTAGCAATTTACAAGTAGGTTAGACTAAGATCACTGTCTAAACACTTGATTGAAACGTTGAGAAACGTTCGCAAAGTTGACATTGAATAGTATATGTTTTACACTTGTTGAAATTTATGAAAAGTTTGCAGGTCAGTATCTTGCCGAAGTAAAGCTTGTAGTTATTATACCCGAGAGATGTAACCCCAAGAAGATTGCACAAAGGTGGCAAAATATGAAAGGCATGCAAAATATTCTAAGTATAGAACCATGCAGAAGCAAATCAAGAGAAATTAAAAGATTAAAGCATCCATAGAAAAACAGTTGCAGTTGTGTACAAAAGAAGGCACTACGGCCTACGAGAAGTAAATTGTTTCAAAGTAACAAAAAAAGGCACATCGGCCATGAAAGGAAGCTTACATTGTCCAAAAAACAAAACAAAGTACAAGAGTGCAAAGGAAAAGACATGAAAGTTAAGACTTTTCAGCATCAGCAACTGGCTGGATCTGAACCTCAGAAGTCTCCTGAAGAGATACCTCGGCTTCCTTATCTGCAGTAATCTCGGCGTCAATCTCGGCAAGGGTTTCATCAACGCTCTTGTCGACTGAAGGAACATCAGATGACGCTTGCTCAGGAGTGGTCTCCTTGATAACCTCCCCATCCTCCTCATGAGTCAAGTCTAGGACTTGATCATCCTGAGGAGGGGACTTGGTCTCACCAGCCTCCTTGGACTTCCTTACTAAAGCCTCATCCTCACCTTCCTCCTCACCTTCAGACTCAGATTCAGACTCTCCTTCAGGTTGACTTGATGGAGGAGATGGGGGGAATGGCAGAGGGATATCATCAGCTTTGCGCAGTGGCGAGTCATCTGGGATGTTGAGCTTTTTTGCAAGGGCCATCCAACCAAGGGAGAAGCCTCTGTTGCATGCCTGCCTAACTTGCAGTTTGTACTCTTCAGTGACGTCGGCCATTCCTTGAGCATAAGCCTTTTCGTCAGCCTCCTTTATTTCAACATCTTTGGTAACTAAGGCCTCCTGAAGCTCTTTTTCGGTTTGGACCTTTTTGACCTCGGCCTCTTTCTTCTTGGCCTCAGCAACCTTCTCAATGGCCTCGGCAGATTCGGCTTTTTCTTCGGCTAGGGTTTGGGCTTTGGTGGCGGCCTCAGCTTGGTCTTCCAGTTTTTTCATCTTTGATTCGAGAGTTTTATTCTCCTTTTACAGGGCAGAAACCTCCCTCTTCATGTCGGCCAATCTTTGCCGATTTTCAAAAGCTTGCATGGAGAGGGAGTGGGCATGTTGGATGGCCTGAAAGAACACAAGGCACAAATTGTTACAAAATTTTACAAATTAAGAGAGAAAACAAATCTCAACACAAAGGCATTTACTTGGACAGAGCGTTGTAGCATAAAGGCGTAGTTCTCGTACTCACTCATCTTGGCATTCCACTCAAGATCGCCTGGGAGGAGTAGAGCAGTACTGAGGGCCACGCTGACGTTTATGTCATCGGCACTGTCACTGGCAAGGACTGGCTTATCTTCTAGAGTGATCTCTGGTCTCCAAGGGACTTTTGGTATTCTAGAACCCGAGGTCGTCGCAGACGATGATCTCGGCCTCTTCGATTGAGTGGACTCTGATGGTTGGGCCTCAGCAGACCTCTTGGCAGAAGCAGAAGCACTCTTTTTACTCTCAACCAATTGTGAGATGGGCAGAGCATCCTCAGCCTCAACCTCAGTGGCTTTGGCCTTGGGCTGAGCCTTTTTTATTCTTTTTGGCTTTGGTGGGGGCATAGATTGAGTTGAAACAGCATCAACGTCGGCAGGTAGGTCGGCTAAGAGATCTATAGCAACAGGCTTCGGGCGACCCATCTCAGTAGTTTTGACAAGTCGTCGCCGACGTTTTCTTTCTGGTATTGGGATTAAGTATGGAGCTGAAGTAGATGGCAGATCAGCTGGGTCAGAAATGGATCCTTGGTCTGCTCGTGATGTGGAAGCAGTGGGAAGAGTTGTGGCAGAAGGTGGAGAAAGACTCTTCTTCTTCTTCTTCGGGACGTCGGGCAGAGTGGATTTGTACGTCGGGATAAAGTTTAATACTAGGGGGGCTCTGCGTTTTTCGATTGGAAGATCTAGGAGTTTCTTTAAACCTTTGCCTGGAGAGTAGGATTGGCGGAAGCTTTTCGGTGGCTGATGAAGATCTGCAAGACAAACAAACAGACATTAGAAACAGAAAGTATTGAAGACTTGAACAGAAACAACTAAGTATTGACGCTGGGCTGTTACCCTTGCCCTTTTTAACTGTTCGAGGAAGAGGGTAAATACGAACATCTTCATCTGGGCCGAACTCCCAATTTCCCGAAGCAATAACATAGTCATCCCCAGCCCCCTTGTTGGAGTCTGGGAGGTCGGCTATAATTTTGAATTCTGTAGACCTCGGCTTGAGGTAATAGACAAAGCCTTTTTCCTTCAAGTTAAGGGCACACATCGTATAACAATATTGGATGTCGGCAAGGGTGATCCTAACATTCTCCTGCCTAGCTAGGGTTATGGCACCATTAATCACTCGATAAGAGTTGATAGTAAGTTGCATAGGGTTCAGCCTATAGTAGTGGAGAATTTCGCGAAAAAGGGAATTGAGTGGAAGCCGGAGTCCACATTCAGTAAAGGCTACAATAGGAAAGGGCATGGTACTATCTGTGGGCATGATGGAATCGTCATCCCTAGCTAGCCTTAGATGAACATCGACAGGGATGGAGAACTCCTGCCTAAAGTACTCAAGTTTGGTCGGGGTATCTACCCTATCTCTCCACATACCCATAACGTTAGCCTAAAGTCAGAGGGCTAGGTTTCAGAAGGAAGGTGCTCGTAAGGGGTGATCGGGACCTCGGCGAAACCCTAGGTATATGCTGGTAAGGATTGTTTCAGTTTTTTCCTAAGAATTGGAAGGTTCTATAGACAAATCCCAAACCTAAATCTATGAAAGTAAAGATTGGGGGCACAGATCTGGAAAAGAAACACAGAAAAAAAGAAAACAAAGAACGAAGTTTCAGAATCAAGAACAGAGGTATGGTTCTTAAAAGCGAAAGAAATACAGAAGTAAAAGGTCAAGAACAGTGGCAAGAAAAGTGTTGAAACAGCGCAAGTGTTCAAGATATGAGTAAAATCATGGAATAGACGCATCCAGATGAATAGTTCAGCAAATCAAAGGCTTGAATAAGGCAGTAATGACAGCAAGTAAACGAAAGCACACAGAAGAAATTGGGAATAAGAGGAGCAGAGGCTTACCAAAACAATGAAGCCGGAATGAAAGTCGCCGAGGTAAGGCAAACGGTTGCAGACACGACGGAACGGCGAAAGCTTCACTGGAATGGAAGAATGGGAACAGTTGCAGAGCTTGAAGCTAGAGCAATGGCGGATTTGGGAAAGACTTTAGAGAGAGAGAGATAGCAGGTAAATCAAATGCAGAAGTAAAGAAACGAAGAAAGAAAGGAAAGTTTTGTAAAAAACCTGAAACGGCGGCAAGACAGGGCATTTATTACGCCTGGAGCAACGCACACGTCAGACGGCGCAGATGGATGAAAGACAGCTTACAAGCGCGTCACAGACATGGGCCAATGAAGATGGAACCCGTAAGGGGAACGGTTGAGAAGAGGTGCATGACAGCTCATGCGCGTGGGGAAGTTCGTTTGAGTTCTTGTTCTCTGATGAAGGCATGTCGGCCTAACGTGAATGATCTCGGCCTAAGAGTTCTTACGCCGACGCACTAGAAAGAGGAACGATATAGGTTCCATCACCTCGGAATTCCGAGGTGATAGAACCTAGGGGGCAGTTGTGGGGATATATTTTTAGAGTACCAACACGTGGCAAGGTGACGCCGACGTGTCATCCGAGGTGCCACATGTCCTGGTAGTCATGCCGAGGTTATCTCGTCAAGGCCGAGGTTATCTCCGAAAATGTCAGAATCCGAGATAAATGGGTAAGGGACAAGAGTCCTAGGACAAAGAGGGGACTTGGCCAAGATAAGGATAAAGCACTTAGGGAGTTTATCTTTATCTTTTGAGGAATCCAAGTAAGCACAGAATTGGAGTCCGTAGAAGTCATGCTTCTAGTGGGACTTGGATTGAATTAACTATAAAAGAGAGGCACCCCCGTGGGTCTAAGGTACGCAATTTACGTTTTGAGCAATAAGTTTAGTACTTGATTATCTTTGAGAGATATATTGACTTGATCGTCGGAGTGCCCCCGGGTGGAAGAACCACCGTCGGAGCCTTTTCTTTCTGTTACAGGTTAGCTGAAGCCATCTATTCTGCCGGTGCTCTCCAGTTGATTACTAAGCGGACAGTGTGGTCGGAAAATCACTCACACAGAAATATATGTTTTGGTAATTTTTTTATTTTTTGATTAAAATATGAAGTAAAAAAAGTAGTAAGTTTTTTGACTTTTTATAAAAAAAAAAAAATGTATAAAAAGTAGAGAGAAAATATTTGACTTTTTTGATATAATTTTTGACTTCTTTTAGTGTTTTTGTAAAATTTTTGACTATTATAGTAATTTAATTTTCCAAACTAGCCTTTAGTTTGGCACATTTGAGCCGATTTCTTTTGGCCTAAGTTCAACTATTTTAAGCTATATGTATTTAAGAAATTTAGTCAAAAACTTTTCCATTGGACCCTTATTTGGTGAAAATGATAACCGAATATATTTTGCTTCATAAACCCCATAAGGACAAAATACATAATTAAGTAAGAACAAAGTAAAATATCTTTTTTTTTTTTCTTAGACAATATTGTTAGAGTAACATACTACTGTGAAACAGAATAACATGTTACTGTCAGACAGAGTAACATATTACTGTTACTGTTTACATCAATTTCGACGGTAAATTTTATTTATTTATTTATTTATTTTTATTTTAAGAATTTAATAGTTAACATGGATTTTATTTGATAGATCTTAATGAGAGAAATCTAAAAATACTAATTTTATTAAAAATTGACATTTACATCAAAAGTTATATTATTTTAAAGTTTAATATTTTCATAATAGTGGTATGTGTTGGACTCTTTAAGAAATTTTTTTTGTACTTTGCATTACAGTTTTATTATGAGAGGTTTTAACCAAATTCCCTTATATATTTTTGGGAAGGTTCTATTTACACACCATGAATTTTCTCAATACATACCATTTAACTATTAAATTTATATGACAATAATAGTTTCAAGTAAAATCACTATTAAAACAATATGGGTGTATATGTACTCATTTAAGTAATTCACATATGAAAATACAAATCTCTCTTTACACACCATCATCTATATACTATATTTGGAACAAATCTCTCTTCCAACACTCATCAAACATTGTTCATCTTCACTATTATAATCTGACACAGTACACTCATCATCTTCACCATTATAATCTAACATTACACTCATCATCTTCGCCATTACAATTTTCATCATTATTTTCTCAACTCAAAACATTATTGCTTTTGAAGATTTAGGATTTTAAGAATATTGAAATCAATAGATTTTGATTTCAAGATTTGCACACCATGGATGATATTGTTGATTTGAAACAATATAACAATGAAAAGGTCAATTTACTTTTTTATTTATCTCGTACATATAGAAGATTACTTTTCGTTCGTTGTGTATTCAGAGAACCATAAATGAACATTTATAAAATGTTCAATTATTTATATTTGAACAAAATTATTTTGTTCATTTATTAAGGGTGATCAAATATTAAATGTTCATAGATAAAAAATTGAACATTTTGATTGTGGTGTGTACCAATTTATTAGCATAGGGTTAAAAAGTAAAAATTTTGGTGTGAACCAAGATATTTTCACAATCTAAAAATTATTATGTATGTGTATTAAGTAGTGGTGTGTATTAAAAAAATCGTGGGTGTGTAAATAGAATTACCCATATCTTTGAAATGTATAATTACATATTAACCATGACATTCTTTTATGTGACATTTATGTTTCGTTTGAATAATGAATTTAGGGGAAACAAAATGAAATTAACTAAACAAAAAATAGATTGCATTTTTTTTTATAGCAATTATCTTCTTCTTTTTCTGTTTCTTTTTTTTTTCTCTCTCTCTCTCTTTTTTTTTTTTTTTACATTTGATTAACCTAAAAAAAAAAAAAAATCCTTCCTTCACTTCATTTTATTTTCTTCTGGTCTTTTTGTTTTTCATGGTTCTTTCATTATAAAAATATAAGATCCAACCAAATTTTAAATCTGTCATAATAAATTTATAATACTATGATAATTCAAATTATCTTATCTTAACATGAAACATAAAAGTGACAAATTATTCTCACTTGAATAATAACTTTGTGTCTACTTAATAAATTATTATCTATATGCATATTTGCTTCTTTTTTTTTCTTTCTTTTTTATTTTTTCTTTCTTTCTCTCCTCTTTTCTTTTTTTTCTTTTTTTTTTTTTGAGAAGCATATTAATTTGCTTGTTGTAGTAAAAAAAAAAAAAATTCATATTTGCTTGAATTAATTTATCTAATAATATTTAGTTTGTCTTATACTTATAATTGGGTATTATAAGATTAATAGGTAATTTTCAATTTTGGATGGACCATTTTGATCAAGTGACTCATTTGGCTCATACTCGTACCTAACTAATTTTTGTTAATAATAATTCATAAAAATAGCTTGTTAATATTGCAAAATAAATAAATAGTAAGCTCATCTAGGTTCCATTACTTAAAAAATTAATTTCAAGCATAATAGAGTTACGTTATAATTTTAACTCAAGGTACTTACTTGACTCATATTCTTGCATAATAAAATAAAAATTACGGTTATTGGCTTGGGTTAATTTTTTTTATAAATAATATATATTATATATGAATTGCTTATAAAACAAATTATTTGGATTATCAAAACTGGTCTGTGGTGGGTCCCATGGACCCTTAAATTCTATCAAGTAGAGATTTAAACTCGAGAGAAACCCAACCCAATAAAAATTAGATAATAGTACGCTAAACTAATTTTTTATACTAAATTTGAAGGAAATTAAATATTTTAGATTGTACACTACCAAGAATTTAAAGAAGCAAAATATTATGGTAAAATTAGCATTATTTAAAAAGAATAAAAATTTGGGCAATTAGTCCATAAATCCAATTTTTGATTTTTTTTTTTTCAAAGGTCTACACTCTAAAATACTTTTTACATAAGGACAAATTTCTGTAAAATGACCAAACTATCATATATATATATATATAGATATAATGTTAATAAAAGTGAACACCTCACTTGTTTCTATGACCTTATTTCTCTCCTTTTATTAAGTGGTCTTTTCTTCTTGCACCAAGTGTCAATTTCTCTGTCCAAAAAGAAAAAATTAAAAATTAAAAGAGGCGCACAAGATTTGAACATAAGATTATTCACTTAACTTATTAAAAAACATTTTCATCACTAAACAATATAGAAAGTATGTTATGAATTCAAAATTAAAATTTATATTTTAAGCACATCCATCGAGTGGGCTCACACCCTAATATATATATATATATATATATTATAACCGATGGAAAGTTGAAACAAACCAAACTTTTCTCTCTCATCCTCTCTCTCTCTCTCTTCGTCTCTCCCCAACACCACATCATCTTCTTCTCGTCTTACTCCTCCGCCACTGTCGTCGTCACTGCCACGACCACCATTGCAGTGGTAGCGATGGTGGTAATGGAAGTGGTGGTGATGGCAGTGATAGTGGGAGTAGTAGTGGTGACGGTGGCATGATGGTGGTGGTTGTGGTGGTGTGGTAGTGCCAGCAATGGTAGTGGTGGTGGTGGTGATAGTGATGGTGATAGTAAATTTATAATAATGTATATTAATTATAACGCCCTCAAAAAAATACATAAAACCCATCACTTTTGACATGCATTGATATAAAAGAAACCAACCATTTCTATTCATCAGAGTAAATTGTACAATGGTATTACATGTTAACAACAAAAGCAAATGCCCTATGGGCTTACAGCTTTCCAAGTCAACACTTGGTTACACAAAAGAAGAGTACTAACTTTATACAAAATAAGCCCTTGGCTTGATACACAGGTAATACATACAAAATAAACAAAGAAAAGAGTCTTCAACTCTCATCATCACCCAAGCTATGTCCTTGGAGGTGGTATGCTACCTGTACCTGAAAATAATGTCCCATATAGGGTGAACTAACGCCCAGTAGAGATATGCTAAACACAGTATGAGCAATAACTAAGACATTAGCAATTGATAAATGTTCAATTTCCATAAATCAATTCATAACCCATTTCCATTTTATAACCACTGTGGCCATGTTTCATTCCACTTTCCATTTCTTAACAGTTTCACAATTTATATCAACGGCTCAGAACCTGGCCAACCATTTATGAGACAGTGACTCATATTAAACATTTCCCATTTTACAATAGATAAACATACTAGTTGTATCAACATCTCAACAGATAAGCATACAAGCTGTATCCACATTTCAACAGATAAGCATATTAGCTATATCAACACTTCCAAAGATAAGCATATGAGCTGTATCAACACATCCATAGATAAGCATATGAGCTGTATTAGTGGAGTCCATCCCCTATCTCCTCCCAAATAACATCCGGTTTAGAGGTCCATCCCCTATCTTTCCCTAAACCGTGGAGTACATCCCCTATCTCCTCCCCCACACACAACGTATATATACATAGGTCATATACACAATCAATCAATACATAACATTAATGTATTCTATCAACCGTCATACTCTATGACATATCCAAATGATTAGTTTTAATTTGCCTAATCATCATGCATTGTCTACAACAATCACGACTACCCTCCACCGGTAGCCCAAAGCAAATATATCTAAACAGATAATAAATGCATTAACAGATAAAATATCAATGTTTTCAAAAGTGAGAGATTAACCAATCCAACTCCACTATTCTACCATATAATGAGTCAATTTCATTATTTCCAACTCAATTCCAAATACCAACACTTTTCCCAAATTAATTACACCAATTAATTTATACAACAAATTAGGGTTCTTACCCCCTTTTTCCAATATTGACCCCATGGTCCATATGTCAACAACCGACATAAATAACCTCATTTTGAAACCCAAAATATGCATTTTAGAATCAAAATAACAAAACCCTCTTTTAGCATTTTGAAACCCTAAGTCCCAAAATTTACCCAACTTCAACACTTTATCAAAATCACCAAAAATGTATGTCAAAGACCATAAGGGTGAGTAGGAATCCCTACCTCAAATTCGGAGCCCAAGAGAAGAAGATGAAGAAAACCAAAATGCTCCAAACTCCAAGATCCACGGATCAAAACGAAGCCCTCGACGATCAACACAACTTTTACAAAGGGCAAAGGGAAGGAAAGCACTCTAACTAGATCAAACCTTAGAGAGAAGGGAGTTTCTAGAGAGAGAGGCTCTCAAAATATCTTTTTAGAAAGTAAGAGAGAGAGAGGAAGTGTAGAAAGTGATTCAAAAGTGCCCAGCTGCGCTCTGTTATACGACATTCCCGTTCGAGTGGAAAACACAAAGCTCGAGCGTCAAGCACAAAAATCTGGACACGCTCGAGCGCAAGAAGGCCCGCTCGAGCGCCAAGACACAGGAATAAAGTACACCCGCTCAAGCGAGAAAACCAGTCCACTTGAGCGTAGATTCCCCCTTCCCAGAACTTACACCAAAACAGAGCTACCCGCTCGAGCGCCAACAATCCCGCTCGAGTGCTACCCGCTCGAGCGCAAGAAACCCGCTCGAGCGTAGAAAACACATCTGCAGAAGTTTTGCAGGGACACAAAATACTGGGAGTGTGCAATCTCCGCTCGAGCGTCAGAACACCCGCTCGAGCGGTAAACTAGAAACCAAACTCCGCTCGAGCGCAGAATGACCCGCTCGAGCGTAACACCAAAAAACCTGGGCAACAAGGATTTAGACCAAGGCTTAACCCACCTGCTCAACACAAGCCCAACACATCCTAAAACTCAAAAAAATGGATTTAAAGGATAGCAACAAGATAGATACAACTACCAACTCCACGGAACCGAGTCCGGAATACAACAGAACAGTAAAGGGACAACCGGGATCGCTATAACCTCCCCCCCTTAAAGAATTTCGTCCCCGAAATTAAACACAAGTTTCTCAAAAATAAGTTTTCTCCATTCCCAACAATATTACAACATAATATTAAACATTCCGACCCATTACCGGTCAATCCTATCTCTTTTCAAGAGGCATTTCATATTATACATAACAACCTGCATACCAACATGCATTCCTTTGAAATTTACCAATTTCAACTCATTTTCCACAATTCCACAATACATGCAACATTAATATCATGCTTGCATTTTTCACAGTATACTTAACATACACAATGTTAACATAGCTTCCATTAACCAAAACATTCACAATGTTTTACAACTTAAGACATATATAATGCTCTTAAAGTTCCACAATATTACAAAATTTCAATACATGATTACACATCAACAAACATGTCCGGATACTTTTCACGGACTTCCAACTCACGTTCCCAAGTGGCTTCCTCCACTCCGTAATGTTTCCACAAAACTTTTACCAAGGGAATGGTCTTGCCTCGCAAGACTTGATCCCGCCTATCCAAGACCCGTACCGGTCTCTCCTCATACGAGGCATCCTCATCTACCTCTAAGTCGGTCCAATCTAACACATGGGATGGATCCGGCTCATACTTCCAAAGCATACTCACATGAAACACGTCATGCACTCCGGACAACTGCGGTAGCAAAGCCAAACGATAAGCAACCTCCCCAACCCTCTCAAGGATCTCAAACGGACCGATAAAGCGAAGGGATAACTTCCCACTCTTCCCAAACCTCATCAAACCTCGCCTAGGTGATATTTTCAAAAAAACATGATCACCTATCTCAAACGCCAAAGGCCTCCTCCTACGGTCGGCATAACTCTTTTGGCGACTCTGGGCTGTAACAAGCCTCCTACTGATAAGCTCAACTTTCTCCGTCGTCTCCCTAACCAACTCCGGACCCAACAAAGGTGCATCACCCACCTCGGCCCAACAAACTGGAGACCTACACGATCGGCCATACAAGGCCTCAAACGGTGCCATACCGATGCTAGACTGAAAACTGTTGTTGTAGGCAAACTCTACCAAGGGCAAGTGCCTCTCCCACATCCCACTAAAGTCAAGAACACAACCTCGAAGCATATCCTCAAGGATCTGAATAGTACGCTCGGACTGCCCGTCAGTCTGAGGATAATAAGCCGTACTAACGGTCAACTTAGTACCCAAGGCACTCTGCAAACTCTGCCACAACCTAGCAGTAAAACAAGGATCTCTATCTGAGACAATCGTCACTGGGACCCCGTGCAATCTCACTATGTCCTGAATATACAAGTCGGCGAGATGATCTACCGAATCTCTCACGCGCATAGGGATGAAGTGCGCCGACTTAGTCAACCGGTCTACAACCACCCAAATAGCATCACTACCCCGCTGAGTCCTCGGAAGACCTATAATGAAGTCCATAGTGACATGCTCCCACTTCCACTCGGCAATAGGCAAGGGTTGCAACAAACCCGCTGGCCTCTGATGTTCAGCCTTCACTTGCTGACAAGTAAGGCACTTAGACACAAAAACCGCCACATCTCTTTTCATACCCCGCCACCAAAACTGGCGACCCAAATCACGATACATCTTAGTGCCTCCCGGATGCACCGCAAGGCGCGAATGGTGAAACTCTTGGAGTACTTCCTCTCGGCAAGACTCCGGCACAAACAAATGGTCTCGGTATCTCACACTCAGGTCGGGATACACCGTCAAACCTTTCTCAACCTTCCCAACGGAGATCTTCTCTCGAAGAGATTCTACCTCAAGGTCACCTCTCTGGGCCTCTAACACTCGAGTCACAAGCGTAGACTGCGCAACTACAGAAAACAAGGCCGCAGCCTCAACAGATTCGCCCAGAAGTAAATCAAACTCGCCAAGTGCACCCAACATCTCCCACTCCCAGATGGCTATACAAGCTATATCACGAATGGATTTCCTACTAAGGGCATCGGCCACAACATTGGCCTTTCCCGGGTGATAGTGCAACTCAAAGTCATAATCCTCAATGAACTCCATCCACCTTCTCTACCTCAAATTCAAGTCTCTCTGTGTAAACAGATACTTCAAACTTTTATGGTTCGAGAACACCTCGAACCTCTCACCATAAAGGTAGTGCCTCCAAATCTTCAAGGCAAAAATCACTTCCGCTAGCTCTAGGTTGTGTGTAGGGTAATTCTTCTCGTGTATTTTCAACTGACGTGAGCCATAAGCTACCACTTTCCCCTCTTGCATCAACACACAACCCAAACTCTCTCATGAGGCATCACAATAAACTGCATAACCCAACCCTCTCTCCGGAATAATCAAAACCGGAGCGGTGGTCAATCTAACCTTCAACTCTTGGAACGACTTTTCACAAGTCTCACTCCACACAAACTTAACCCCTTTTCGTGTCAATCTAGTCAACGGCGAAGCTAACTTGGAGAAATCGTTCACAAACCGACGGTAATACCCAGCTAATCCCAGAAAACTGCGGATCTCAAACACACTCTTAGACTGTGCCTAATCTTGCACCGCCTCTACCTTGGATGTATCAACAGACACCCCTTCTCCGGATACTACATGGCCTAAGAACTTGACCTCTTCTAGCCAGAACTCACATTTTCCAAACTTGGCATACAGCCTATGGGCTCTAAGTAACTCGAGCATCACTCTCAAGTGTTCCTCGTGCTCCTTCTCAGATGGTGAATAAACCAGAATGTCGTCCACGAAAACGACCACGAAGCGATCTAAGAATTCCCGGAAGATCCGGTTCATCAAGTCCATAAAGACTGCCGGCGCATTAGTAAGCCCAAATGGCATCACCAGAAACTCATAATGGCCATACCGTGTACGGAATGCCGTCTTCGGAATATCCTCCTCCCTGACCCTCAACTGGTGGTAACCCGATCTCAAGTCTATCTTAGAGAAACAACGGGAACCCTTCAACTGGTCAAACAAATCATCTATACGGGGCATAGGGTACTTATTCTTAACCGTAGCCCGATTCAACTTTCGGTAATCGATACACAATCTCAAGGCACCATCTTTCTTTTTAGGAAAGAGGGCCGGTGCTCCCCACGGTGAAACACTAGGGCGAACAAAACCCTTATCTAGCAACTCCTGAAGCTGAGTCTTCAACTCACTCAACTCAGCTGGGGCAGAACGATAAGGTGCCATAGAAATCGGCGCTGTGCCGGGCACTAAATCAATAGAGAACTCTATCTCTCGGTGAGGTGGCAAGCTAACGAGATCCTCAGGAAAGACATCCGAATACTCACAAACCACTCTCGGTAACACAGTCTGGGTCTCATCACACTCACCACTCATGAAGCTAGCAAGTAGACCACTAAGCTCACTCCGCCCTCGCGGATCACACATCGGTGGCAACACACTACCAACCCGATCTCCCAAGAAATGGAAACACTCCCCGCTCAAGGTCCAAACTATGACCCTCTGGCGGTAGCAATCAATAACTGCCCGGTATGACGATAGCCAGTCCATACCCAAAATAACGTCAAAGCCCTTCATGGGCATAACAACAAAGGGAAAAGGAAGCCTACGGTCGGTGACCTCTATATCACAACCTCTACATCCGTGTTTCAAAATCAATTCACCCCCAACAGGTGATACTACACAAATAGGAGATGCTAATAGTGCTAACTCCAACTCCAACACAGATGCAAATGCAGCAGATACAAAAGAATGGGACGCACCCGTATCAATCAATACACTAGCAACCGAGTTGCAAAACAGAAAGGTACCTCTCACTACTGATGGAGCCGGTACTAGGTCCTGCGCGGTAACAGCATACACGCGCCCTGTAGGCCCCTGATCCATCTGCTCACCTCTAGGAGCAAAAGACTGCTGCACTGACTGGGACGACGAAGCTTCCAGATTGGCCCTCGAGGCCTGCACAGACTGAGTTGGCTGATAACTCTAAGTCTGTCTAGAACCAGACGCTCCCGAAGTGGCACTTAACTGTGGGCAAAACCTCTTCAGGTGCCCAGGCTGACCACATTGATAGCAAGACAAAGGCTGGCCCCTGCCCTGACTCTGGCCCTAAGGTCTAGCTGAAGAAGAAGCAGCTCGCTGACCCCCTCCCTTCTGCGGGCAAACCGAAGACTTGTGACCCAGCTGGCCACACGCAAAACAACTCAAGCCTCCTTGACTACCTCTCCCAGAACCTGCACTCGGCACTAGGAAGGTCGATCTAGCCAAACCACTCTGAGACTGCTGAGGGTTAGAACCCCTCTGTCTTCTGCCATCACCCTGACCATCTTGGCTCCTCTTGGAGCCTCTCTGCCCCTCATCCTCCTCCTGCATCATGAGCTCCATATGAGCTGCAGCATCAACCAAACGTCTGTACTCCCGGATAAATGACCCTCCAACCCTCAACTTGAGTCCACGCCTTAACTTCCACTCAAACTCAAAGCAACGGCGTTCCTCGGACGCCACCAGTTCAGGTGCAAACCTGGACAAACTAGTAAAAGTAGCCTCAAACTCGGCTACAGACAAACCCTACTGTTTAAGCTGGCAGAACTGCTCCCTCAGCTTCTCCCTAGCAGCTGAAGACAAAAACTTCTCCTGGAAGGCACTCACAAACGCCTCCCATGCATTACCAACACGGCGCTTCTCGTACTTCCACCACTGACCCGCATCTCCCTTCAGTTGGAAGGATGCCAAGGTCACCTTTAAAGCCCCGTCCTCGATGCCAAGCATCTCGAACGTCTTCTCCATCTGTTCCAACCACTCGTCAGCCTTAAGTGGCTCTTTCGGGTCCCCAACAAATTCGTCCGGGTTAGACCGGAAGAATTCCCTCTTCAAGAAAGAAGGTCCTGCCTCAGTAACTTGATTCTCAGCTCTGAGAATCCCCAAAGCTCCCGCTATCTCTCGGGCCAAGGCGCCCATAGACTGCTGACCCGTTGGCTCGGCCACGTTGGCCTGACCAACTCCTTCCTGCACTGCCGGAACGTCGTCCGGTAAAGGCATCTCCCGCCTACCATGCCTGCCACGCCTACCACGCTCACCACGCCCTCGTCCTGACATCCTAATAAAGGTAACCAAGACTATTAGCACACTCACAAATGTGCCGAAGCTATAACACTCGCGTCCTAATGCATGGACAACTGTAATTCACTCCACGTAAGCACATAATCACGTAAGTAATTACGAATTTCATTTCCGGATAATGATAGTCCCGAGGCGTTACTAGAGTTCCGGTCAGAAACAGCATTGATCAAGTGCCTTTCCAACAAGACTCCCAGAAACCCAAGGATCCAATCAACATCCTAGAAACTACGTTCCATACCCACATAGTCACATAAGCATGTTATCAATTAAACACATAGCATATGACACTACTCCTAAACCTCTATCAAGCGAGACGAACCCATTGTGATACTAATCACTTCCCACATACCCAAAGTATTCGAACCTGGTACGCTCTGATACCAAGTTGTAACGCCCTCAAAAAAATACATAAAATTCATCACTTTTGACATGCATTGATATAAAAGAAACCAACTATTTCTATTCATCATAGTAAATTGTACAATGGTATTACATGTTAACAACAAAAGCAAATGCCTTATGGGCTTACAGCTTTCCAAGTCAACACTTGGTTACACAAAAGAAGAGTACTAACTCTATACAAAATAAGCCCTTGGTTTGATACACAGGTAATACATACAAAATAAACAAAGAAAAGAGTCTTCAACTCTCATCATCACCCAAGCTATGTCCTTGGAGGTGGCATGCTACCTGTACCTGAAAATAATGTCCCATATAGGGTGAGCCAACGCCCAGTAGAGATATACTAAACACAGTATGAGCAATAACTAAGACATTAGCAATTGATAATGTTAAATTTTCATAAATCAATTCATAACCCATTTCCATTTTATAACCACTGTGGCCATGTTTCATTCCACTTTCCATTTCTTAACAGTTTCACAATTTATATCAACGGCTCAGAACCTGGCCAACCATTTATGAGACAGTGACTCATATTAAACATTTCCCATTTTACAATAGATAAACATGCTAGTTGTATCAACATCTCAACAGATAAGCATACAAGCTGTATCCACATTTCAACATATAAGCATATTAGCTATATCAACACTTCCAAAGATAAGCATATGAGTTGTATCAACACATCTATAGATAAGCATATGAGCTGTATCAGTGGAGTCCATCCCCTATCTCCTCCCAAATAACATCCGGTTTAGAGGTCCATCCCCTATCTTTCCCTAAACCGTGGAGTACATCCTCTATCTCCTCCCCCACACACAACGTATATACACATAGGTCATATACACAATCAATCAATACATAACATTAATGTATTCTATCAACCGTCATACTCTATGACATATCCAAATGATTAGTTTCAATTTGCCTAATCATCATGCATTGTCTACAACAATCACGACTACCCTCCACCGGTAGCCCAAAGCAAATATATCTAAACAGATAATAAATGCATTAACAGATAAAATATCAATGTTTTCAAAAGTGAGAGATTAACCAATCCAACTCCACTATTCTACCATATAATGAGTCAATTTCATTATTTACAACTCAATTCCAAATACCAACACTTTTCCCAAATTAATTACACCAATTAATTTATACAACAAATTAGGGTTCTTACCCCCTTTTTTCAATATTGACCCCATGGTCCATATGTCAACAACCGACATAAATAACCTCATTTTGAAACCCAAAATATGCATTTTAGAATTAAAATAACAAAACCCTCTTTTAGCATTTTGAAACCCTAAGTCCCAAAATTTACCCAGCTTCAACACTTTATCAAAATCACCAAAAATCTATGTCAAAGACCATAAGGGTGAGTAGGAATCCATACCTCAAATTCGGAGCCCAAGAGAAGAAGATGAAGAAAACCAAAATGCTCCAAACTCCAAGATCCACGGATCAAAACGAAGCCCTCGACGATCAACACAACTTTTACAAAAGGCAAAGGGAAGGAAAGTACTCTAACTAGATCAAACCTTAGAGAGAAGGGAGTTTCTAGAGAGAGAGGCTCTCAAAATATCTTTTTAGAAAGTAAGAGAGAGAGAGGAAGTGTAGAAAGTGATTCAAAAGTGCCCAGCTACGCTCTGTTATACGACATTCCCGTTCGAGCGGAAAACACAAAGCTCGAGCGTCAAGCACAAAAATCTGGACACGCTCGAGCGCAAGAAGGCCCGCTCGAACGCCAAGACACAGGAATAAAATACACCCGCTTGAGCGAGAAAACCAGTCCGCTCGAGCGTAGATTCCCCCTTCCCAGAACTTACACCAAAACAGAGCTACCTGCTTGAGCGCCAACAATCCCGCTCGAGCGCTACTCGCTCGAGCGCAAGAAACCCGCTCGAGCGTAGAAAACACATCTACAGAAGTTTTGCAGGGATACGAAATACTGGGAGTATGCAATCTCCGCTCGAGGGTCAGAACACCCGCTCGAGCGGTAAACTAGAAACCAAACTCCGCTCGAGTGTAGAATGACCCGCTCGAGCGTAACACCAAAAAACCTGGGCAACAAGGATTTAGACCAAGGCTTAACCCACCTGTTCAACACAAGCCCAACACATCCTAAAACTCAAACAAATGGATTTAAAAGATAGCAACAAGATAGATACAACTATCAACTCCACGGAACCGAGTCCGGAATACAACAGAACAGTAAGGGCGTGTTTGATTTGGGGGATTGGGGGGGGGACTATCCACTATTTGGATTGCAATCCAAATAGTGTTCCTTATCCGCCGTTTGATTTTTTTTTAGTCTGCCGGACTCCATGTCCTCCATATGGGGGACTATTGTGTCCTGGGGGGGGTGGGATAGAATGTGGGGGACTATCTACTGTTGGGATTAGATGCGAAAATGACTATTTTGACCCTCTACTATTTAATTATGTATTATATTTAATAAAATTCAATAAAATTTAAATGTCTCAATTTAAAAATAAAATAATTTTATTTAACTTTTTATTGATGTTTTATTTATTTAATTTTTTAAAATAATTTTTTATAGATATTTTATTTTAAAATTTTGTTTATAATTTATTTAATTTCATTATTTAAATTTTAATAGGTGTTTTATTTAAAATTTATTTAAAATTTTAATTAAAAAAATAATATAAATTTTTTATACAGGTTATACAATATTTTATTAAATCAAATTTAGTGGTTATTTATTTATTTAATTGTGTAAAAAAATAAATTTATTTAATTGTGTAAATAAACAAACACAGTAAAGTTTTGCATGTAAAAAAAATAATGATTTGTTATACAGTAATGATTTAAAACAAATTTTATTGATATTTTATTTATTTATTTATTTAATTAAAAAAATGAATTTATTTAATTAAAAATAATTAAAATATTAAAGATATGTTTAATATTGCTATTACTTAGTAAACAATTGAAAAGGGTAAAATAGTCTTTAGTTCATTTATCCTATCCAGTCCGTCCAACCAAACGTTGGATTCACTGAAAATAGTCCTATCCAGACATCTAATCCCATGAAAAAACAAACACAGGATACATATCCAATCCGACCAAATAGTCCGGGGGATTCACAGTCCCAGGACTCAAGTCCGATGGATTCTAATCCCCCATTTTCCAGTCCGTCCAATCAAACACACCCTAAAAGGACAACCGGAATCGCTATATTAATACTTATATTTAATATTTTTAAATTTAGTCAGAAGTAAGTAATTTTATATAATTTAAAGTTTTCAAGTGATATTAATTGTGATTATTAAACGAGTTTAATTAATTATTACTTATAATACATTTAATTGGAAAATGTTTGAGGGCCACAATTTTTGTGGCTCAAATGGCTCAAAATTGTCAAAACGACGTCGTTTTGACAATTTTAAAATTGTTTTGTATTCAAAATGACATCGTTTTAACAATTTCAAATAATTTGAACCACAAAAATTGTGGCCCTCAATCATTGCTGCATTTGATTTTAAGTATTGAATCAAAATATCAAACATCCTCTCGATAAGAAATCACAGGTAAAAAGCGCTTTATGAAAAGCTCCAGCAATAAATCATCTCCAGTCGACCTTTTACGTTGGTGGATGTTGTTTGGATCACCGGTCCATTTTTTATAATCAAACTTTGCTGATCTAAAAATCTTATCAATTTTTTTTTCTTATTATTGATTATATATATATATATTTATATAAAAAATTTGACTATAAATTATTTCTTCAAATATCTCCTCTAATTTGTATTATCATTAAAGATATATTATATCAAATTAATCATATATTTTTCTTTAATAATTTTAAAATTATTTAGGGTGAAGTACCAATAAATCTCAAATAGTAATCTTATGAATTGTTTGATCTTTTTTATTTTATTTTATTTTATGGACCCAAAAGTCTTATTCTAATGTGAATTACATAAAGAGCCAAATATAAATATGCATGTATTATGTGTTGAGAGACAAATATGAATTTTCTCATAATATTGAAATTACTAAACGTAACATTTAAAAACAAAACTCGTTAGTATACTTTTATTCTAAACGTAACACTCCAATACAACACATTAAAAAACTCCTTAGTGTACTTTTCTCAAACATAATAACGCAACATTCTAAAAAAACTCCTTAATGTATTTTTTCCAAACATAACATTTCAATCAATGTAACACACAAAAACTCCTTAATGTACATTTTCCAAATATAGCATTATAATATAACACTCCAATGTAATACCAGAAAATCACACTAATAGAAATGTAGATTTCAACACTCGATAGTCAACACTTCAGCCAACACTTCAGCCACTAATCCATCCAAAAAGAATCTTTTACACGGAATCTTTCCATTCTCATCCAAAAAACGAATCAAAAAATTTGAAAATAAATCACAAAAGGCCATTTACTTAAACTCAAACGGTACTAAATCAAAAAACATATAACTTTCCAGAAAAGAAAGGATTAATTGGTTCATAAGAAAACTTTTAGTACTAAATGGATTAACATTCTCCCATATGAGATTTGTGGGTAAAATTTTCAATTATTTAAGGCTAAATTACAAATACACCCCTGAGGTTTACTTAAAGTACAGATTGTCCTATGTGGTTTGGAAAATTACAAATATCTCCATGTTAGAATTTTTTTTTTAACAAAATTAACTAAAAATAAATAAAATTCATAATTGCCCTCCTATGCAATAATACAATTACCTAAATTATTAATTAAAACATATTTCTAACATCATTAAAAACTGTTAGTTAAGTTGATGATTTATTAATAAAAGATGTGATTTGTTATGAAATTAGAAAACTCAGGAGGTGAAATGTAATTTCTAGAACTACCCAGAGTGATTTGTATTTTAATCAGATCTCATGAGATGTATTGGTAATTTATCCATTATTTAACATATATTATTATTATTGATAAATTTTTATTTTATTTTACACTGAAAATAAAATCTTACAACTCTCAACATAATTTTAGATCCAATCCAAGAGCCTCTCACAATAATTTGATTTTAACAACGATGGTCTACCGAGTTTAACCGACCAGTGATGTTATATACACCAATTAATATATTAATTAGTGTATCGACGTATGTTAAGACATTGTCATTTCAAAATTATGGACTCCATCTATTATATGAATTATAAAGACTTAAAACCTCTAAAATTATATCAAATCATCTATTAATATACTAATTAATATATCAATTGATACATATAATTTTATTATTAACCCAAAACGTGCTTCACTCATCAAGGACCACTTCACCAATAAGGCCGGCATTGAGCGAGATATGGCATGTAAAACACATTTTATGGAAAACTGGAGCAGGAAAGATCCTCTTTAGTCTTCTTTTTATATTGGAGAATGTTGTTTGAATATTTGATGCTTATTACGGATCTAATTTTAATTGTTTGAATTGTTTATCTATTAAGTTATATTTAGTTAAACTTTTAATAGTAATATTGTGGGGATATATTTTCTGAGTACCAACACGTGGCAAGGTGACGCCGACGTGACAGCCGAGGTGCCACGTGTCTTGGTCGTTGTGCCGAGGTCATCTCGGCTAGGCTGAGGTTACCTCCGAAGATATCGGAATTCGAGATAAGCGGATAAGGGACAAGAGTCCTAGAATGAAGAGGGAACTCAACTTGGATATGGACAAGAGTCCTAGATTGGGAGAAGATTTCAGTTTGGGTAAAGATAAGACTCTTAGTGAGTTTTGTCCTAACTCCACTGGGAGTCCCAGATAAGCAGTAATCCTGAGTCCATAGAAGTCAGGCTTCTATTGGGACTAGGATTGAGTTGGCTATAAATAAGAGGCACCCCCATGGGTCTAAGGTATGTTTTTTTGATACTCAAGTTTGTGAGTTTAGTATTTGATTTATCTTTGAGAGATATACTGACTTGATCGTCGGAGTGCCCCCGAGTGGTCGAAACCACCGCGGGATTCTTATATTTCTGTTGCAGGTCAGTCAGGTGCCATCTATTCTGTCAGTGCTCTCCAGCTGGTTACTAAGCGGGCAGTGTGGTCAGAAAATCACTCACACAATTTGCCGCCGTCTGTGGGAAAGAAAGAAGAATAGATGGCTAATGACGGACAAAAGGATCAGATTAGAGACAACGCTCCTGCTGGGAGTGGGAGACCTATCGATCTCGACGTTGAAGGGGACAATAGCAACACAGACACTCATGACTAGAGTCACGGAGTGAAAGAAGCCGACCAGGAAGGTGACGCACGAAAGACAACCAATCGAAGCAACGAAGACGACCTCCAAGTATGGAAGGATAGATACCTGCGGAGGAACGAAGACCCTTCCAGAAAAGATGCAAAGACAGGGGGCATGAGCGCTCCCAAGAAGATAACATTCAAGTATAGAAGAGCTCAACTTGAGTAAGCAAATCCCGGATCCCAGATCCCAGAAGACATGATCTCGGCCTAGATGAGTAGGTCCGAGAAAAGAAGAGCTCAACCTGAGTGAGTAGATCTAAGATTCCAGAAGATAAGATCTCAGGACCTGAGTCTGAGAAGAGAAGAGCACAATGAGCAAATCTCAGATCCTAGAAGATAAAAAGGAAACACACAAGATCAGACTAAAGTTGGCCAGAATTGAGAAGTATGCTAGGGCCGAGGAAGACATGCCAAGAACAAAGGCATCGGAACAAGAAAAGAGAAGCGGCTCGCCGATGCGAGGCCGAAAATCAAACTCAGGTTGGAACCAAGTAAGATCAATAGAGAAACCAAGGCCGACAACCTCGGCGACAAGGTCGAAGCTACATGTATGATGAGAACCCAAGTGGATTTTAAGTTCACACTGGGGGCGTAGAGAAGAAGAATGCGTTTACCACTTGTTGAAATTTGCAGCAATTTACAAGTTGGTTAAACCAATATGATGCTTAACCGAAGTTAAGCCGAAGATGATGCTTAACTGAAGTTAAGCCGAAGATGATGTTTAACCGAAGTTAAACCGAGATGATGCTTAACCGAAGTTAAGCCGAAGATGATGTTTAACCGAAGTTAAACCGAGATGGTTCCTTATCTTCACTTGTTGAAATTTGTAGCAATTTACAAGTCGAAGTTAAGCCGAGATTATTCCTTATCTTCACTTGTTGAAATTTGTAGCAATTTACAAGTTGGAGTTAAGCTGGTTCCTTATTTTCACTTGTTGAAATTTGTAGCAATTTACAAGTCGAAGTTAAGCCGAGATTATTCCTTAATTCACTTGTTGAAATTTGTAGCAATTTACAAGTTGGAGTTAAGCTGATTCCTTATCTTCACTTGTTGAAATTTGTAGCAATTTACAAGTTGGAGTTAAGCTGGTTCCTTATCTTCACTTGTTGAAATTTGTAGCAATTTACAAGTTGAAGTTAAGCTGAGATTATTCCTTATCTTCACTTGTTGAAATTTGTAGCAATTTACAAGTTGGAGTTAAGCTGGTTCCTTATCTTCACTTGTTGAAATTTGTAGCAATTTACAAGTCGAAGTTAAGCCGAGATTATTCCTTAATTCACTTGTTGAAATTTGTAGCAATTTACAAGTTGGAGTTAAGCTGGTTCCTTCTCTTCACTTGTTGAAATTTGTAGCAATTTACAAGTTGAAGTTAAGCCGAGATGACTGTTTCTCTTCACTTGTTGAAATTTGTAGCAATTTACAAGTTGAAGTTAAGCCGAGATGACTGTTTCTCTTCACTTGTTGAAATTTGTAGCAATTTACGAGTTGAAACAAAGCCGAGGTTATTGCTAAACACTTGTAGCAATCTACAGGTTGGTTAAACCAAAGAAGATGCTTAACACTTGTTGAAATTTGTAGCAATTTACAAGATAACCTTAAGCCGACATATGATCATCTGTTGAAATTTGCAGCAATTTACAGGTTGAGGAAAAAGCTAAGTATGTTGTTTAAATACTTGTTGAAATTCGTAGCAATTTACAAATAGATTATTGTTTAACACTTGTTATGTTAATCCTTGTTGATCCTTGTTACAGTATATGTTAATCCTTGTTGAAATTTGTAGCAATTTACAAGTAGGCTAGACCGAAATCACCGTTTAAACACTTGCAAAGTTAACATTGAGTAGTATATGTTTCACACTTGTTAGAATTTATGAAAAGTTTGCAGGTCAGTATCTTGCCGAAGTAAAAGTTTTTATACCCGAGGTATGTAACCTCGAGAAGGTTGCATAAAGGAGGCAAAGTATGAAAGACATGCAAAATATTCTAAGTATAGAATCATGCAAGAGCAGTTAGAAGAAGATCAAGACAGAATTCATCGTGATTGACACGCCTTCACCTTACAACATTATCTTGGGAAGGCCATGGTTGCATGCAATGGGGGCAGTTCCCTCAACGTTGCATCAACTATTGCGGTTCCCCACAGTACATGAGATTGAAGAAGTCAGAGGAGACCAACTGCAGGTAAAGAATTGCTCCATGGCAGCAATGAAAACTACCTGCAACATTCGGGAACCAGGGAAGGCAGAGATTGAAGACAAGGACATGGAGGTCCTAGATGATATCGGCAAGGAGTCAGCCAAAAAGAGTGAAGAGACACTGAAGAAAATCCTCGTCCAGGAGGGCGACGAAGAGCGCTTCATTCAGAGAAGGAACGTTGAATTAGACATTGAAGAACAATGAGGCAGATCGGCCATATACAGAGCTTACATTATCTAAAGAACAAAAAGGTACAAGAGTACAAGCGACAAAAAAAAGGAAAAAACTTCAAAAACTGAGATGATGCTTAACCGAAGTTAAGCCAAGATGATGTTTAACCGAAGTTAAACTGAGGTGAGGTTTAACTGAAGTTAAACTGAGATGATACTTAACCGAAGTTAAACCGAAATGATGCTTAACACTTGTTGAAATTCTGAGCGAATTTACAAGTTAAAGAGTGCACAAAGTTAAATGTCGGCAAAAGATTCGCCGGAGTCAAACGTCGTTTTGATTAGAACCACTAAAGTGCACGCCAGAAGTGGTGACCAAAATTGTGAAAGGAATAAATGCTTCAGGAAACAACGATGATAGTTTGCAAAGGCCAAGAAAAAGAGGGTCTAAAGGGGGTGAATTAAATACCAGAAGTTTTAATACATTGGCGAAAAAAGAACACATCAGGTCTGTGACTACAGCACGAAGCCCACTTCCCTAATGTGATCCTAACGTTCACATTAGGGGGCAGGGAGAAGGTGCAGGGGGAAGGAGTGATAATTAAGGAGCAAGGAATGTTAACACTTGTTGAAATTTTTGAGCAAAATTACAAAATGAGTTAACCAAAGATTATGAAGTCTACCACTTGTTGAAATTTGTAGCAATTTACAAGTTTGGTATAGCTGAGATAACACTGAAAGGCGTTTCCGAGATATGATCATCCGAGATGGCCCACTAGCTTGTTAAAAGCTGAGAAGGTTAGCAAGTACAGAAATAAAGACCTTAAAGAACTAGGGACTGAAAGCAAGAACGTCGGACTAATCTGCTTCGACGGACGACAATGGTTCAGCCTCGGCAGTCAGTTGGAGGAGCTTCTCTACCGCTACCTCGGCATCAATTTCAAGAAGGAAACAAAACTACTCGGCATCAATGGCAGGATATAGAAGACAGTTGGGAAGACTTCTCAGCAGCCTTCTCGGCCTCGAGCTCAGCCTCGATCTCCTGAAGAGTTTGATCAAGGCTCTTCTCGGCGATTGGCACCTCGGAGTTTGAAGGCAAAGATTGAAAAGCAAGAATCTGGGAAAAGACACAGAAAACAGAAACAAGAATGTAATTCGTAATCAAGAATGATGATGAAGCTATCAAGAAATCAAGACAAAAAGATTGCACAAGTGTGTCAAGCCAAGAACAGTGGTAGAAATCAACAGATGTGTGAATAGTGTGTATTCAAGAAGATGATTTGGAAATAACGGGTAAAACAAGCAATGGTGATTAACAATGAAGCAGAGCTTCTTGGAAAGCAACAAGAAATAAAATCAGGAGGAACAGTGGCTTACCAGAAAGAGGGAAGCCGGAATGAGAATCGCCGAAGTCTGACGACAATGACAGAATGACGTAAAGCTTCACCGGAGGAGAGAAACGAAGACAGTTGCAGAAGCTTGAAAGCTTGGAAAAATGACGGATTTAAGCAAAAGAGCTAGAAAGAGAAGAAGCTAGATGATTAAATGGAAAAAGAGAAAAATAGTCAAGAAGACGACAAAGTTCAAGAATAAAGTCAAGTGCACAAGCACTAAGTAAGTATGTGAAGAACAAGAAAGTAATGACCCAGACACGATGCTAGCAACATAAAGCGGATATGACAAGAACAGTGTCAGGCATTCAAACAATTCAAAACTTGAAGACAGACGAAAATAGAAGGCAACAGATGGCAAGTAAACAGATTCAGAAGAGTTATGAAAGATTGAGCTTAATAGTAAGTAAAGAGTTTATGAACCTACAAAGTGAAATGAACGCCGATATGAAAATCGCCGGAGTCAAATAGATGACTGGAAATCGGGAACTCACCAGAGAGTGTGAGTAGAGCAGTTGCAAAGCTCTTGGAGTTTACGAATTAATGGAACCAGAATCTCGGCTAGGAGGTGCGATTTCAAGCAGCTTGGAAAGCATGAAACTTGATTCTTAACACCAGTGGGTAGTAAAGTCCAAAGAACTTTGAGGTCGGCGAGTTTGATCTCGGACAGAGGGGCACAGATGAACAAACAGTGTAGGTTCCATCACCTCAGAATGCCGAGGTAATAGAACCTAGGGGGCAGTTGTGGGGATATATTTTCTGAGTACCAACACGTGGCAAGGTGACGCCGACGTGACAGCCGAGGTGCCACGTGTCTTGGTCGTTGTGCCGAGGTCATCTCGGCTAGGCTGAGGTTGCCTCCGAAGATATCGGAATTCGAGATAAGCGGATAAGGGACAAGAGTCCTAGAATGAAGAGGGAACTCAACTTGGATATGGACAAGAGTCCTAGATTGGGAGAAGATTTCAGTTTGGGTAAAGATAAGACTCTTAGTGAGTTTTGTCCTAACTCCACTGGGAGTCCCAGATAAGCAGTAATCCTGAGTCCATAGAAGTCAGGCTTCTATTGGGACTAGGATTGAGTTGGCTATAAATAAGAGGCACCCCCATGGGTCTAAGGTATGTTTTTTTGATACTCAAGTTTGTGAGTTTAGTATTTGATTTATCTTTGAGAGATATACTGACTTGATCGTCGGAGTGCCCCCGAGTGGTCGAAACCACCGCGGGATTCTTATATTTCTGTTGCAGGTCAGTCAGGTACCATCTATTCTGTCAGTGCTCTCCAGCTGGTTACTAAGCGGGCAGTGTGGTCAGAAAATCACTCACACAAATATTATAAATTTAAATTTAATTACTCAAAAATTATTTTAAATTATCATTTTGTGATTCATATTCATCCTATACATAATCTCCACACTACACAAATTTAATTTTCACCACATAACCACCGACCCAGAAAAATTTGGGTGAATATGTCTGGCACCATCGCATTTTTCAAATTTTAAATTGATTTGATAATTATGATCATAAAATTTCTTTATATTTATCTTTAAAAAAAAACAGTTGTCATTCATTTAAAAAAATAAATAAATATGAAATTATTTAAATATAATTATTGGATTTTTTTTCATAGAGCATTTCACACTCCATAATGTGAATAATGGAGAAAGCAAGTATAGCAGTATTATATTGATTAGTGCCACCATGTTGATTATCAATAACATTTTATTATTAAAATGAGCGATTGACACATTCGATACGTGTTAAATTTGAATAAGTAAAAATAAAATAAAATATTTACTATATATTGTATGTCAATTAAGTGGTAAAACATTTTTTAAGCAAATCTAAGATCTAATATTTAAGTCTCATTTATTTTTTGTTTTAATATGTGACATAAGTACTATCGGTTAGCACATGCGAAGTGTGCACAATTTAAAGAAATAAAAGAAAATTAAATTATTTACTATATCATATGTTGTGTGTTAGTTGAGTGGTAACTTTTATCTAATTTTTTGTTTTATATATCGCAAATATAAATATAGATAGATAGAAGACAAAATGAGGAAAAGAAAAAAAAAATCAATTAATTGGAGAAAAAGATATCACTTGGGAAAGTTTTCATGACAACGTGTTTGAAGCATCAATTAGGAATTATTGACACCACAAAATGTGAACATATGGAAAAAAAACTACATGGAAAGTATGAGCAGTGACAAAAAAACAAAAACAAAAACAAAAAAATAAATTAACCACCTACAACAAACACTTCAACAAACACTATAATATACTTAATTTTTTTTCATCAAAATGATTCATAGTATTATTTGTCACAAATAATTTGCAACATTTATAGCACAAAACCCAAAGTGAAAATTTTAATTATGGCCCTTAATAATTTTTTACATTGTAATTTTTTTTTTTGATATTATAATTTTAAAATTCATAGCATTTTCGATCAAAATAAATTTATTTTTTTTATATTGGTACTAATGTAAAACCCTTATTATGCACGGTCTTAAACAAATAATTAAAATTTTATTTTTGAATTTAAATAGTAACAACTTTAAAAGTTAAAGTTAAATGGTTAAAATCATTTAAATTAAGGCATCGTTTGGGAATATGTTTTTTTAGTAATTTTTTGACTTTTTGGCTAAAATATGATATTAAAAAAACTGATATGTTTGGGATTATTTTTTGATTTTTTATGAAAAGATGTGCAAAAAGTAGAGAAAAAAAGAGGAATATTTGACTTTTTGGTATAGATTATTAGCTTTTTAATTTTTTTTAGTGACTTTTTAACTTTTTAGCTAAAATCACCATTTGCCAAACGAGGCCTAAGTTGTTTTTGAACTACACTCAAATGATATTTTAATTGTGTTACAATTAATGTTATATTTTAAGTATTATCTAACAACCCCAAGGGGTTGGCCTACCAGGCGTAACTTGGGGTCTGTGAGTGTATTCTCCTCAGTTGTTAGATTCAACTCTCATTAAGTGCTATTAAATCCTTGGAGATATGCTTATGGATTTGCCTGAGATCTGCCCAATTCACGTGATAGAGGCACTTTACATATGTTCTGAAATTAATTAAGGTACACATAAATATTAAAGCAAGAAAAAAATTTCATTTAAAATTAAAAGTAAATATATTGTTTTAAGTCAATTTCTTGTCCATAGCAACGTACAACTTTTAATTTACAATGACATATTGAAACTCAAATTAGAGAATCAAATGAAAGAAAGTTAAGTAGTACTGACCCATTTTCCTCCGCTACCTATAAATTATTTCACTAATTTCTCACCGCTTTCAATTGCCTTTTTTAGTCTCTTTAGTCAGCCACCTTTTTTTCTAATGCCCTTCTCCAGCAACCTTTACGACTTTCAACCCAACTCAACAATTTGCTACCGTTCCTGCCTATATTCTCCGATCTATGCCCTATTAACTAACTAACTCTTTGTGAATAACATCATCAAATGTAGTTTTAAATTTAAAAAAAATAAAAATAAAAAAATAATAAATCATCAAATGGTTATTTTTAAAGTTAAAGGAAATTTTTGTAATTTACAAAAGGAAAATGAGTGAGAGCACTAATTAGTGCTACCACTAATAATGTGACAGTGGACCCCATCATGAATGATTTGATGTTTTGACCTTGGTGTTGTATTTTTTTTCCTTTTTTTATGGAGTGTCATGTCATTAGTGATCTTTTTAGAACTCTAAAATTAATGGTCTCTATCATTATTGTTTACAAAATATCATGGAATGGTTGGGCTACGGAGAGCATGTGGAGTAAGATTAAAATTAAAATTAAGTCAATAAAACTAATTATATATATCTATATAATAAAACAAAATAATTTTTAAAAACATATAAAATATATCATAGATACATTTTTTTTTGAATGGTCTAGATCAATCCTAATTATCTCCTTTAACTAACTCTTTGTGAATTACAAAATCTCCTTTAACTAAGTCTTTGTGAATAACATTAGTTTTAAATTTAAAAAAAAAAAATAATAAATCATCAAATGGTTATTTTTAATAAATCATCAAATGGTTATTTTTAAAGTTAAAGGAGATTTTGTAATTTACAAAATATCATGAAATGGTTGAGCTACGGAGAGCGTGTAGAGTAAGATTAAAATTAAAATTAAGTCAATAAAAATAATTATATATATCTATATGATAAAGTGAAATGATTTTTAAAAATATATAAAATATATTAGAGATACATTTAATTTGAATGATCTAAATCAATCTTAATTAATATCTAACCATTGAGATCAATTTTTTTTCCGCTCAAACACTTTTTGCTCCCTCTCGCTGATGTCTCTTCAACTCTCTCTCTCTCTCTCTCTCTGCACGTTCTCTCTCACGTCTCTTCAAAATGTATCAGAGATCAGGTTCTATTTCTCACGTCTCTCACATTCTCTCTGCGATCATTGGTGGAAGCAAAAGAAATAGAAGCGGCAACGGAAGCCACTGTTCTTACATTTCCCTTTCTCATCCTTTACCAACCGGTGCCCACGACTATGGCCGATCGCCTACGATCATCCGATACTCCTCCGATTGCAAAAAAAACTGTATAATCCTCTCTCTCTCGACGCCGCTCACCACTGAAAAGGAAGATCAGCAAACAACAAAAACCCACCTCTCCTTGCGACGACCACTACTATTGCCGGAGACCCAAACCCGAACCCCCTATTTCCTATCCTCCTCCCTCTTTCCTCACCCCCCTTCATCACTTCAGTCCTCTCCTCCTCCTTCCCTTCGAACTGGCAAGGTAAGATTGTTTGTTTTGATTTTGGTTGTTTTGGAATCAGAAATTACGAAATCATTGTTGTTTTATTGTTCAGCATCGACACCCACCCTTGAAAGGTAAGATTGAAGCCTCTCCTCTTCTCTCTCTGTTTTTGTTTTTGTGGCTGTGTCTGTTTTAATATTTACAATTAATTAAACCCATTGAATAAGAAATTAGTTTATCTGTACATTAATTGTTTAATTTTTGAATAAAAAGAAACGTAATGAGGTTATAGAGTTTTTGATTGAAGGATTGAAGAGATATGTAGTCTAAAGTGGAAACAGAGGAATGGACTTGATAGCCGCGGACATGGAAAAGAAAGGTAATAGGAGACTTTGATTGTCATATTCTTTGTGATTGTAAAGATATAACGATTTGGGTTTGGCCATTTTCATGGTTTTTAAGTTTCCTGTTATTTCTGACCATGAAGACAGGGAATTGTTCATAGTGATTTGAAGATTTATATAGTATCATATATGTAATGTTCATACTTAAAGATGGCAAGGATGTTATTTGCTGAATTGTATGTACGTTTTTGTTGTGCTTTGACATAACCATGAAATGAAGGTCCGTTTGTGTGGAACTGAATTCGATTTTTGTTTAATTTCTTTACATTCTCAGTGATTATACCTTACTAAGTCAGATTTGATCAATGTACTGTAAGCAGAACTAGAGTGCAAACAGGTCTTATTTTCTTGCTTGGTGTAAATTACATTTTTTTCGAGAAATTGTGTAAATTACATTGATGTGTCTTCTTCTTCTGTTAACTTTATTTGAATACACTCACTGCCAGTCTGTTGATTATGTTGTTTTAGTACCGACGCTACTCCCTTCGAACTCGCACTCGGTTAGTAATTTCAGCATTTTTTTTTTCAGTCGTTGTTGATTATATTGATTATGTTGTTTCTCTCCTCCTTCTTCCCTTACAACCCTTCGAACTCGGCTGTTGATTATGGCTATTTTTGTTTTTGGCTGTGTTGGGTATGGCTGGGTTTGTTTTCTGTGAGGGAAAACAAAATTGTTTTTTACTTCCCCGTATCATCCCAAGGTTTAGTCATGGAATTCTTGGGTGCTTCAGTTTATTACTTCCCTATGTGCTTCAGTTTATCAGTTTATAGAAAATCTGTTATTGTTTGTTGTGAGGGAAAGGTAGGAAAAATTATTTACTTCCCAAAATTGTTTTCTGTTATTTAGTGCAGACATATTAATCTGTCATTCACAATAACCTATTTTGCTACATATTAATTTGTCCTTCACAAGAACCTATTGTGTTTGAGTTTATTAAATAAATTATTAGATGTTTTTGTTGTTTTATTTTATTTAAATTTTGTCCTTCACAAACTTCACAAATTATAGTACTGACATTGCTCCTTTCGCTGCTCCCTTCGAACTCGCACTCAGTTAGTAATTTTAGTTTTTTTTTTCCCGATCGTTGTTGATTACGTTTAGTCATGGAATTCTTGGGGCATAACCCAAATACAAGGGGCATACTCCAAGACCTAAAAATATACAAAGCTCAGTTGAAGCAAAACAAAATAAGGAAACTAACAAAAAAACTAACCAGACAAACAAAAAAGAAAGCACCACAGATTTGTTCAATCACTACATATAATACAGGGAAAACAAAATTGTTTTTCACTTCCCTGTATAATCCAAAGGTTTAGTCATGGAATTCTTGGGTGCTTCAATTTATTACTTCCCTATGTGCTTCAGTTTATCAGTTTATTACTTCCCTGTATCAGTTTATTGCTTCAGTTTATCAGTTTATAGAAAATCTATTATTTTTTTCTGCAAGGGAAAGGTAGGAAAAATTGTTTACTTCCCAAAATTGTTTTCTGTTATTTAGTGCAAACATATTAATTTGTCCTTCACAAGAACATATCGTGCTTGAGTTTATTATAGAAAATAAATTATTATATGTTTTTGTAGTTTTATTTTATTTAAATTTTGTCCCTCCCACTCGCTGCTCTCGAACTCGGCTCGCACGGTAAGTTTTTTTTTTCCCACTTCAAACAGGCTATTTTAGGGTTTTGTTGGCTAGTTCTGTTTTTCAGCATTGTTTGGTGGCTATGTTTATTCCTCTCTCTGTTTTTCAAACAGGTTGTTTTTCAGCATTATTTGGTGGCAGAAATTGTAAATAAATTGTGAAATTGGGCATCACATTTTTTTCCTCTCAGTTTTTTTTTGTGTGTGGTTGTGTCTGTTTTTTGTTCCTTCAGTTCTTTAGTTTTTTGCTTCTACATTTGGTTCTATCTGTTAGATTTTTCTAGGTTTTGTTTTTACGCCTTGAATTTTTGGTCAACTGGTGATTATTAGGTTGAATTAGGGTGGGTTAATAGGGCCGGCTTAGATCTGGTGCGATTTGTAATGGACAATTGTGATTTTGATTTGAAGTGGTTATGATGAATCGTTTATTTTGATTTTAGTTTGTATGGTGAATATATTTTTTGGTCAACTGGTGATTATTGGGTTGAATTAGGGTGGGTTGAAATTAAAAATCTAGATATTTGATAGATTGGGGTAAATAGTAGGCTGGTTCTGTTTTTGATTAAATAGAGTGATCATTTTTTTTGTTTTCTAATTTGTGGATGGGTCTGTTCAAACCCCAAAACACAGGTACTTCAGTTCTTCAGTTTTTTGCTTCCAAAGTGATTTTTTGGCACTAGGTTAGTTAATTTTGTGTAATGATTATGAAGTAAGCTCTGGTTATTTGTGAATATTGATGTTGCTTGTGGAATTGAATGTTTAATTTTCTGTTCTATGGACATCATAGCTGAGGTTATGTCATAGATCAGATTATTTATTCTCATCAAAGTTCAGATTACCTAATTTCCCTCATACTTTTGTTTCCCATTGTCAAAGGTTTTTGTTCTCTTGGTTTAATGACAGTAGTGCTGGTATATCTGCTGTGTCAATTTTTGTGTTTGGTAATTTGATTTCTCTTTCTCTCCTTTTCTCTCTATCTCTATTTGTTTTTGGCTCTCATTTCTGGAATAGTTATGTTCACATTTTCTGCAAAAAAAAAAAAAAAAAAAATGAAGAGTAATTGAGTAAAAAAAAGAAGAATAATTGAGTAATTGAAGTTCGCATGTTTACATTTTCTGCAATAGCTATGTTTTGATGATATGGTTGCTTATGCTCTTAAGAGTGAAGGATTATGTGTGGGCATGTAAGAATAATGATGGAGATGTTCAGAGTGATCTTTTAGCACAAGGTTAGTTAATTTTGTGTTAATGATTATAAAGTAAGCTCTCGTTATTTGTGAAATATTAATGCTGCTTGTGGAACTGAATGTTTAATTTTTTGTTTTGGGAACATCATAGCTGAGGCAATGCCATAGATCAGATTGTTTATTGTCATCAAAGTTCAAATTACCTAATTTCCCTCAGACTTTTATTTCCCATTGTCACAGGTTTTGGTTCTCTTGGTTTGATAGCATCAGTGCTGGTATATCTGTTGTGTCAATTTTTGTGTTTCTCTTCAAATGCATTCTTTTATGTGCTTCCTCACTAAGTGTTTAAGGATATGGATGGGCTGCAGGTGTGGCCAGATGGAAAGACCATTGAAGCTGAGGCAGCCCATGGCATAGTCACCCGCCATTATAGGGTTCATCAGAAAGGAGGTGAATCTAGCACAAATAGCATAGCATTTATTTTTGCTTGGTCAAGAGGACTTGCGCATAGGTGTGAGATTGTTATGGCTTGGTTTTAAGTGCTACTGCTGGTTTATGCTATTCTAGATCTTCCTAGACTTAAATTTAGTTTGCCTTGCAACCTCGGATTGAAAATAGCCATGTTGATCTTAAACTGTTGGATTTTACTCAAAAATTGGAAGCAATTACTACAACAAAAAGTATTTTTAATAACATTTTTTATAGCATTTTTTTATATTTGCTATCAAATATGACACATCTACAGCATTTTCTAATAAAATAGTATTAGGTGATAACACTATATTTTTTATATCATTTATTCTAATTTTAATAGCTTACAATTGTTGTTAAAAATTAAGCATGTTTATGATTTTAATGGCATTTTGTAAATGTTATAAATGAAAATATACTGCTATCTTAAATATTAAAATATAAATTCCAAAATTTTAGCACTAAATGACATTAAAAAATGACAATACTATATTTGTTAGTTTATTTTTTTTAATATCTTTATCAAAAAATGACATAAACTTCACAAATTTCATACGTATAAATTATAATTACATTTTGATCTTAACATTAATTGCACCGTGTCTTCAGGCACAGGCATACACTAGTATATATATAAATCAAATGTCAAAGTTAACTTTAAGATTGGTTTGGAAATATACTATATGCATGTAAAACATCACATCGATCGGATATCAATAGCTATCTCATCGGATCAGTTTTTTGTCAACCGTTTATTTTTTTTTATACAAAATTGATATGATCACGTAACTATCGATGTCCGATCAACGTAATATTTTACAAGCATATAGTACTCAACAAGTTCTACATATTAAATGGTTCGGATTATTGAAATAAGATCTGTGGTGGGCCCCTATGGGCCCAACAGCACCCTCCAGTCCCAGGTGGGACTGCCCTTAAAACAATATGGATGTATATGTACTCATTTAAGTAATTCACATATGAAAGTACAAATCTTTCTTTACACACCATCATCTATACACTATATTTGGACCAAATCTCTCTTCCAACACTCATTCAACATTGTTTATCTTCACTATTATAATCTAACACAGTACACTCATCATCTTCACCATTATAATCTAACATTACACTCATCATCTTTGCCACTATAATTTTCATCATTATTTTCCCAATTTAAAATATTATTGCCTTTAAAGATTTAGGATTTTAAGAATATTGAAATCAATCGATTTTGATTTCAAGATTTGCACACCATGGATGATATTGTTGATTTGGAACAATATAATAATGAAAAGGTCAGTTTACTTTTTTATTTATCTCATACATATAGAAGATGACTTTTTGTTCGTCATGTATTCAGAGAACCATAAATGAACATTTATAAAATGTTCAATTATATTTATTTGAACAAAATTATTTTGTTCATCCAATTTTATACATTCTTAGATACAACATCTAAGTCGAATGGATACTCTGTAACTAAAACATACAAAGATGTTATAATCAAATAAAGATGCCCAAAGGCATACATCATATACAAAATGTGTAACCCTTGCAAGAATAGCACACGGCAAACAAATAAATAAATGGCCCTTGGCCGATAAATAAAGGAACCACCCTACACGGTTCTAAACACAATTTTAACGTCTCAGTCCACATCCGCATAAGCATACCTGAAAAATATTTTCAGCTATGTAGGGTAAGTATAAAGTTCAGTAGGAAATATTTCAAAAATTAAATATGCTCCACCAATGTAAATGATCATGAATGCAATACATACAAATATAATATGCTCAATGCATTCTCAAATCCACTTGCTTTCTCAATAAAAACCCTTTCTTCCTAGTTTTCAAAACCTTTCGTTTATTCAAAATGTTTTCCGAATTCAATACATTAGTTTGATATAAAATTCATTTTCACAAGTCAATTCAGGTATCTCAATACCAACTAGCAATTTCATTGCCAATTCCAATATGAATACATTGTTAACCAATAGCAAATACATTGCAAAAAACTATTTTAAAATCATTTCTTTCCAAAACCAAAATAATAATAAATAAAATGGGTAAATCTTCAAAACTAATACAACTTTTCACAGAAATTTCGTCTGCGGGAAACCCTCAAACGAGACCCATGTAAACGTAGGCTATACAAGCACTATCTTACCATTTTATGGAATTTTCGTCCACGGGAATCGACACCCATGTATACGCGTGTTTTTTGGGATTTTCACCCTGGACACACAGGCCAACTTAATTCAATGGAGTCCATCCCATTTATTCTCCCAAACATGGAGTACATCCCCTTTTTTTTCTCCCAAACATCATACATTTACAATGTATTAAAACATAACCATATTCAATGACAACGGGTAAGAGATTGGTTTCCTTCTCCCAGATTTACCATTTTATTTACACTTTCCAAATAGCACAATACATGTGATCAAAAATATGATTTTCAAAATGAATAAATGCTCTTAAAACATAGCACAAGAATTTTCAAAATCTCTTTCCAAAACATACAGTTTAAATTCTCAAAATCCATTACATGCTCCATGATCTGCATGATTTATAAATAGTCCAGTTTGCCTAGTCCACATGCAATTTCTACAATAATCATAGCTATTCTTCACTGATAGCCCAAAACAAATATTTCTAAACAGATGAATAAATTCCATTAAAGATACTCTTTTCCAAAATCTCAAATGAGAGTAATAATACATATCAAACTCCACCATCATCATTAATCATCATTTCAATTTTACATTTCTCAACATTTATTTCATTTCCTCTTTACAATCTCAACACTTACATTTTAGGGCATAATCCCTTTCCTTTTTGAAAATCCATTTAAATGCAAGAAATATCTCATTTCAACATATATCAACTCCAATTTCATAATCACAACCTTTTTCAAGAAAACATTTGAAAATCCCTCATTTATATTTTGATTTAATAATCAAACAATTTCCCCGAAAGATCAACATTTTAGGGTTTCTTCAAATTAAGGCTTTTCACTTTTAAAAACTCATGTGCATTTTTGTAAGTGGAAAATAAACTTTTGTAGCTAAACCATAGCTCAACAATCCCATTTGAAACTAACCCTCACTTACAAAACAAATTTTCAAAAATCAATTCAAGAACAATGGAATCTATATATTTAAAATACACCACAAATACACTACCGAACTCATATTGAGTTTAAGAAATAGATCCTACCTTTTGAAGCAAGAAGGAAACAAGTCGAAAAAATCACTGGTGACGAAATGACGATCTATTGAAATTAAATGGAAGCCCTCGTCGCGCTCTACGTTTTGGTATATGGAACTAGGGGTCAAAGATGTATAGAAATATATGAAATCAAGCCTAAAAAGCTTGAGAAATCAAAAATGAGTGCAAAGTGAAGGGGTTTGATCCAAAAAGTGACTTTTAAAAATCTTATTCTGCGTTGTACACTCGAGCGCACTACGCTCACAGTACAGATTTGCAAATTTCAAATAGGTATATCTCTCTTGTCTGGACTCCGTTTAGGGTAGTTCTTATGTGATTTGTGAAATCTTATGCATTGTGTTGTTTTAAAATTTTGAGAGCAAAGTTACGCGTTTTTGTGAAAACTTACTAATTTTTGTAAAATCACTTACGTGATTTGTGAAAACTTACGCATTTTGTATTGTTCTACATTTTTTGGAACAAACTTACACATTTTTGTGAAAACTTCAGCATTTTTGTGAAATAACTTACGTGATTTGTGAAAACTTACTCATATTTGTATTGTTCTAAATTTTTTGGAACAAACTTATGCATTTTTGTGGTCAGTTACACATTTTTGTGAAATCACTTGCGTGATTTGGGAAATCTTACGAATTTTATGTTGTTCTAAATTTTTGAGAAAAAACTTATGCGTTTTTGTGTTCAGCTGTGCATTTTTTGAAATCACTTATGTGATTTGTGAAAACTTATGCATTTTGTATTGTTCTAAATTTTTGGGAACAAATTTATACATTTTTGTGAAAACTTATGCAATTTTGTATTGTTCTAAGTTTTTGGGAACAAACTTACACGTTTTTGTGTTCAGTTACGCATTTTTGTGAAATCACGTAGTTTGTGAAGACTTATGCAATTTGGGTTGTTCTAAATTTTTTAGAATAACTTACGCATTTTTGTGTAAAACTACGCATTTTTCTAAAATCACTTACGTGATTTGTAAAAAACTTACGCATTTTGTGTTATTTTAAATTTTTGAGAACAAACTTACACGTTTTGTGAGAAAAACTTACGCATTATTGTGAAACTACTTACTTGATTTGTGAAAACCTATGCATTTTGTGTTGTTCTAAATTTTGTGAAACTACTTACTCATTTTTGTGTTCAATTACTTATTTTTGTAAAATCACTTACATAATTTGTGAAAACTTATTCAATTTGTGTTTATAGTGTTTCTGGTTTAAACCCGACCCATTTGACTTTTAGATTCAGGTTTCTTTTCCTTATATAGTTGTTCTTGCCTTGTTTCCCACTATTTCTCCTTGAGTTGGGCTATTGAGTTGTGTTGATTATGTTTGGAACAAGTTGGTAGCTTGTTTTTCAAACTTTTGTTGCCCAAAATTTTGTTCCTTCACTTGAGCGAAGCTTCTTACGCTCGAGTGGTCTTTGCGAACATCCAATATTTTTGCAGGTTTGCAAAACTACTAGGAGTTTGTATTCTTCGCTCGAGCGAAACTTCTTGCGCTCGAGTGACGATCTTTGTCTGCAAAACTACTGGGAGTGTGTATTCTGTGCTCGAGCAAAGCTTCTTGCACTCGAGTGGAATAACTTATTGTGTCTAGTCGCTCGAGCGACACATCTTGTGCTCGAGTGAACTGTGCGTATATCAGTTCGTAAAAACACTTTTCTGAATCACTTTTTCACATCTCTCTCTCTCTAAACATTTCAAAACCCTAATATCTCTCACTCTCTCTAAAACTCGTCTCTTTCCCTCAAATACATCTAGATTCGTCGATCTTTTCACCCATGTGCCTTCGTTAAAAAGGTAGAGCTTGATGAGGGTTTCGTTCTAACCAGAGCAAAGTTGAATTTCAACATCTTTGAGTTTTCATCCCTCTTTCAATCATCCTCTAAGCTTGAGGTAGGGATATTTCCGCTCTTTCTATGAGTTTTAACTTAGTTATTTGTTATTTCTAAACCATATTGAGATCTTTGGGAGATTTGGAACAATCTAGGGTTTTGAATAAAAAAAAAAAGAAAAAAAGGGGGGGTTTTCAAATGGATCCTTGAAAATGATTTTGTTATGGAAGATGATGTTGAGTTGGGGATGAATCGTTGATTTTGAATTTTGAAATTGATTTTGGAAAGAAAAAGGATTTTTCCCTAAATGCCTCAAATGTTGATTTTATATAAATTATGAGATTGATATTGGAATTGTGAAATTAGACTGATGTTGATGAGAATGGTGGAGTTAGATATATATTATCACTCACATCTTGAAAATTTAGAGAGTTTATCTTTATTGGTAATTGTTTATCTGTTTAGAAACAACTGCTTTGGCTATCGGTGGAGGATAGCTATGAGTGTTGTAGAAATTGCATGTGAATTAGGAAAATTAAAACTATTTTTCTCATTCATTTGCATTGAGCATTATCTCACATTTATACATTGGAAATGCTACTGTTTTAAGAAAATGGGTGAATCTGAGAAAGGAATTGTTGTTATATTAAATAAGTTAGCCTGTGTGTCGAGGGTAAAAGCTTCGAAAACCACGCGTATACATGGGTGCCGATCCCGCAGATGAAATTTCTGTGAAATGGCAATAGTAGTGTTTGTATAGCTCACATTTACATGGGTCCCGACTTACTATTTCCTCTGGACGAAATTTTTGAAAGGTTGTATTGTTTTGAAATTCCAAGAGTGTGATTCATTATCTTATTTTCTATTGTAAATGGAATGATTTATGAACTGTGATATTGACTTGGTATTGCATAGTTTTGGAAAGAGATATAAAATGTTTTGACACGTGCATTGCATATGCATTCACCTTAAAGCTTTGTCAAGATTCATGTATTGTGCTGGATTATTTCTACTGGACTTTGGCTCACCCTATGTGGGAAAAACATTTTAGGTGCTGATGATATGCCTCCGCCAAGGTAATAGCTTGGGAGGACTTGGAGCGAGAGCTTCTTTTGTGTATTTATTGTGTTTACTTTTGTACTAGCCAAGGGCTTTATTTGTATTGAGCTTAAGACTCACTTTTGTTGTAATCAAGCATTGATTTGGAAAGATGCAAGCCATTAGGTCATAAATGGTTATCTGTTTAGCCTTTATTTCTTTTCACTATCTTGCAACACATATTGTAGATTCAGGATGTATTGTGTATGAATGTATATCGCATCTGTCATCTTTTTTATATCAAACTCTAATTAATGAAAGCTCATCATTTCATTTATGTTGCTATTTATTAGTTGTTATGAGTTGGGTATATTGCATTTATGTTGGGGTGTTACAATTTGATATCTGAACGTACCGGGTTTGAATACTTTGGGTATGTAGGAAGTGGTTATTACAACAATGGGTTTATCTCACTTGACAGAGATATTTGTAGGTATGGTATGCCTATGTGATAACATGCTTATGTGGTTATATAGGTATGAGATTTATTTCCTGGAATGTTGATTGGGTCTATGGGTTTCTAAAAGTCCAATTAGAAGAGCACTTGATCACTACTATTTTTAATTGGAACTCTGGCAATACCGCGAGACAGTCATTATTTGGGAAGGAAATTCATATGTGTTTATGTGACGAGGTGCTTATGTAGAGTGAATAACTGTTGTCCACCGCATTAGGACGCAAGTGAGTTAGCTTCGGCACATTTGTAAATGTGCTAATCTCTTTTGTTACCTTCATTAGGATGTTAAGACGTGGACGTGGACGTGGTGGTGGTAGACGTGGTAGGTCTAGAAGGCATGAGGTGCCTTTACCGGATGAGATTTCGGCGCAAGAGGAAAAGGTTGGTTAGGCCAATGTGGCTGAACCAGATGGTCAGCAGGCTATGGGTGCTTTGCCTCGTGAGATGGCCGGAGTCTTGTGGGAATCCATGGACATTCTCAGGGTTGAGAATCAAGTCTAGGCCCAAGTAGCTGAAGTAGGGCCATCTTTCTTGAAGAGGGAGTTCTTTCGATCTAATTCGGACGAGTTTTTAGGTGATCCTAAAGAGCCTTTGAAAGCGGATGAATGGCTCGAGCAGATGGTGAAGACGTTTAAGATGCTTGCCATCGAAGACGATGGATTGAGGGTGACCTTGGCATCGTTCCAGCTGAAGGGCGATACGGGTCAATGGTGGAAGTATGCGCGTGGGCACATTAGAGTGACTTGGGAAGCTTTTATCAACGCCTTCCAGGACAAGTTCTTGCCTTCCACTGCTAGGGAGCAGTTGAAAGACCAGTTTCTGAAGCTCAAGCAACTTAGTTTGCCAATAGCCAAGTTTGAGACAGCTTTCACAAGCCTCTCTAAATTTGCACCAGAACTCGTAGCGACAGAGGAACGCTGTTGTATCAAGTTCGAGAAGAGACTGAGGACCGGGCATCTTTTCAAAGTAGTTGGGTCGATGATTAGGGACTACAAACGACTTGTGGAGGCAATGGCTTATCTTGATATCGTAGTTCAGGTAGATGAGGAGTGAATGAGGGGCTCCAAGAAGAGTCAGGAGGTTTAGGAGGAGAGTCGGGACAGTAAAAGGTAGCGAGGTCCTGCTCTGTAGCAATCCCAAGCTGTACAGTGTAGATCCACGTCCCCTGTGCCGAGTTCAGGTCCAGGGAGAGGTAATTCGAGAGGTTTCTCTTGTTACAAGTGTGGCCAGTTGGGTCACAAGTCTCTAACTTGCCCGTGGAAAGGAGGGCAACACTCTACACCGACAGCGGCTCGTTCTTAGAGCCAAAGTCAAGGGAGAGGGCAGCTGCCTACCTGTTACCAGTGTGGGCAGTTAGGGCATGTGAGGAGGTTTTTCCATCAGTCAGGTGGCACACTTGGTGCGTTTGGTTTGAGACAGACATAGAGCCATCAGCCTGTATAGTCAGCACAGACCTTGAGGGCTAATCAGGGAGCCTCTGTAGCTCAGTCAGTGCATCAGACTTATGCTCCAAGGGGTGAGCAGGTGGAGCAGAGACTTACAAGGCGTGTGTATGATGTTACCACACCAGACTTAGTGCCAGCACCTTCTGTAATGCGAGGTAACTTCTTGTTGAGTAATTATATTGCCAATGTGTTAATTGATACGGGTGCATTCCATTCATTCATCTTGTCTGCATTTGCATCGGCATTGGGGTTAGAATTGGCCCGGTTAGCATCTCCACTTAGTATAGAGTCATTGGTGGTAAGATTGCTTTGGAACAGGGGTGTCGGGGTTGTGAGATAGAGATTGCTGGTCGCCGACTTCCTTTTGCATTTGTATTGATTGATATGTTGAGTTTTGATGCTATATTGAATATGGATTGGTTATCTTCAAACCAGGCTATTATTGATTGTTATCGTCAGAGAGTTACTGTATATACCTCAAGTGGTGATTGTTTTTACTTCTTGGGAGATCGGGCTGATAGAGTTTTGTCGTCGGTTTATGATCCGCGTGGTCGGAGTGAGCTTAGTTGCCTTCTTGCAACCTTCTTAGGTAGTGAGTGTGATGTGGTTTGAGTTGAGTTGCCGAGGGTAGTCTGCGAATATCCCGATTTTTTTTTCCAAGGATCTCACTAATTTGCCACCTCACCGTGAGATTGAATTCTCTATTGACTCAATGCCTGGCACGACACCGATTTTTATGGCACCGTATAGATTTGCACCCGCTTAGTTGAGTAAGTTGAAGATTCAACTCCAAGAATTGCTAGATAAGGGTTTTATTTTCCTTAGTATTTCACCTTGGAAAGCACCAGCTCTCTTTGCCAAAAAGAAAGATGGTGCGTTGTGACTTTGTATAGATTACCATAAGTTGAACCGGGTAACTATTTAGAACAAGTACACAATGTCTCGCATAGATGATTTCTTTGACCAGTTGAAGGGGTCTTATTGTTTCTCGAAGACAGACTTGAGATCGGGTTATCACCAGTTGAGGGTAAGGGAGGAAGATATCCAGAAGGCGACATTTTGTACGTGGTATGGCCATTATGAGTTCCTACTGATGCCTTTTGGGCTAACCAATGCACCAGCCGTGTTTATGGATCTAATGAATCGAATATTCCGTGAGTTTTTAGATCGTTTCATAATCGTCTTCGTTAACGACATTCTGATTTACTCACCCTTCAAGGAGGAACACGAGGTGTACTTGCGAGTTGTGCTTGAGTTGCTTAGAGCCCACAAATTGAATGCTAAGTTCGGGAAGTATGAATTCTAGTTGAAAGAAGTTAAGCTCTTAGGCCACATAGTATCCAGGGAAGGAGTGACTGTAGACTCTTCAAAGATAGAAGTAGTGCAAGATTGGAAACAACCCAATAATGCTTTTGAGATCCGTAGTTTCTTGGGGTTGGCTGGATATTATCGTTGGTTTGTGAAGGACTTCTTTCAGTTAGCCTCACTCTTGACTAGACTAGCGAGAAAGGGAATCAAGTTTACGTGGAATGAGACTCGTGAAAAGTCTTTTCAAGAGCTTAAGGCTAGACTTTCCACTGCTCCAATGTTGATTATTTCGGAGAAGGGTTTGGGCTATTCCGTGTATTGTGATGCTTTACGGGATGGTTTGGGTTGTGTTTTGCTGCAAGAAGGAAATGTAGTAGCTTATGGCTTACATCAGTTGAAAACACATAAGAAAAACTACCCTACCCATAATTTAGAATTAGCAGATGTGATCTTCGTTTTGAAAATTTGGAGACATTACCTTTATGTTGAGAAGTTTGAAATATTTTCTGATTACAAGAGTCTAAAGTACTTATTTTCACAGAAAGATCTAAATTTGAAGCAAAGGATGTGGATGGGGTTTATAGAATACTATAACTTTGAGTTGCACTATCATCCGGGGAAAGCCAATGTAGTGGTTGATGCCTTGAGTAGAAAGTCCTTTAGTAGTGTAGCGAGTATTGCCATTCGAGAATGGGAGATGTTGGGTGCTATTGGCGAGTTTGACTTACATCTTGGGGAGTTTGTTGAGTCAGCAGCCATGTTTTTGGTAGTTACACAACCTACACTTGTAAGCTAACTTATAGAAGCACATGGGGGTGACCTTGAGGAGAAACCCTTCGAGAGAAGATCTCAAGTGGAAAGGTAGAAAAAGGCTTGAACTGTACTCTGACTCGAGTGTTAGGTACCTTGCCCGTCTTTTTGTACCAAAGTCTTCTCAAGAGGAGGTACTTCGAGAGTTTCACCATTCACGTTTTGCGGTGCATCCAGGAGGCACAAAGATGTATCATGATATTAGTCGTCAGGTTTGGTAGAAGGGGATGAAAAAGGACGTAGCCATGTTCATATCGAAGTGCCTTACTTGTCAACAAGTGAAGACCAAGCATCAGAGACTAGTGGGTATGTTGCAATCCTTGCCTATAGGCAACTGGAAATGGGAACATATCACGATGGATTTTGTTGTGGGTCTTCTGAGGACTCAACGAGGTAATGATGCTATTTGGGTGGTAGTTGACCAATTGACCAAGTCAGCGCAACGCACTTTATACCTATGCGCACGAATGACTTGGTAGATTATCTAGCTAACCTTTACATTAGGGACATAGTTCGACTTCATGGGGTCCCTGTGACTATTGTTTCGGATAGAGATCTACGTTTTATGGCTCGATTGTGGCCGAGCCTACAAAATGCCTTGGGCACTAGGTTATCATCCTTAGACTGACGGGCAGTCTGAGCGTACTATTCAGATCCTTGAGAATATGCTTCGTGGTTGTGTCCTTGACTTTAAGGGGTCATGGGAGATGCACTTGCTCTTAGTGGAGTTTGCCTACAACAGCTTCCAGTCGAGTATTGGCATGGCACTGTTTGAGGCCTTGTATGGCCGACTGTGTAGGTCCTCTGTGTGTTGGGCTGAGGTGGGTGATGCACCTATGTTGGGTCCAGAGTTAGTCCGAGAAACGATGAAAAAAATTTCACTTATCCGTAAGAGGTTGGTCACAGCTTAGAGTTGTTAGAAAAGCTATGCCGATCGTAGGAGGAGGCATTGTCTTTTGAGGTGGGAGATCACGTCTTTCTGAAGATATCACCTAGATGTGGTTTGATGAGGTTTGAAAAGAGCAGGAAGTTGTCTTCTAGGTTTATTGGGCCTATTGAGATCCTAGAGCGGATTGGGGAGATAGTTTATCGTTTGGCCTTGCCGCCATAGCTTTCTGGGTGTATGACATGTTCCATATCTGTATACTTCATAAGTATGAGCCTGAATTAGAGGTTGATGAGGATGCCTCGTATGAAGAGAGACTGGTTAGAGTTTTAGATACTTAAGACCAAATCTTTCGAGACAAGACGATTCCTTTGCTAAAAGTGTTGTGGCAACACCACGAGGTTGAGGAGGCCACTTGGGAACGTGAGGCAGATGTCTGTGAGAAATATCCGGACTTGTTTATTGATGTTTGAACATGCATTAAGACATTATTATGTTAATGTAATATAAACATTGTATATGTTTTAAAAATATGAATCGTATATCCAGTTATGAACAGATATTTATCTTGTTGATAAGGATAGATGACCGGTGGATGGGTCATGGTGATGATTTGAAATTATTATCAATGTTGTAATTGGTCAAAACATGGTTTTAAATGTTTGGTTTAAATTTCAGTGAAAAAATTCCTTAAGGGGGGAGGTCATAGCATTTCTGGTTTAAGCCCGGCCCATTTGACTTTTGGATTCAGTTTTCTTTTCCTTATATAGTTGTTTTTGCCTTGTTTCCTACTATTTCTCCTTGAGTTGAGCTATTGGGTTGTGTTGATTGCGTTTGAAACAGGTTGATAGCTTGTTTTTCAAACTTTTGTTGCCCAGATTTTCATTCCTTCGCTCGAGCGGTCTTTGTGAACATCTAGTATTTTTGCAAGTTTGCAAAACTACTGGGAGTTTGTATTCTTCGCTCGAGCAAAGCTTCTTGCACTCAAGTGAAACAACTTATTGTGTCTAGTCCCTCGAGCGACACATGTTGTGCTTGAGCGAACTATACGTATATCAGTTCGTAAAAACACTTTTCTTAGTCACTTTTTCATCTCTCTCTCTCTCTCTTTAGACATTTCAAAACCATAATATCTCTCACTCTCTCTAAAACTTGTCTCTTTCCCTCAAATACACCTAAATCCGTCGATCTTTTCACTTGTGTGCCTTCGTGAAAAAGGTAGAGTTTGATGAGGGCTTCGTTCTAACCAGAGCAAAGTTGAATTTCGACATCTTTGAATTTCCATCCCTCCTTCAATTATCTTTTAAGCTTGAGGTAGGGATATTTTCGCTCTTTCTATGAGTTAAGTTAGTTATTTATTATTTCTAAGCCATATTGAGATCTTTGGGAGATTTGGAACAATCTAGGGTTTTGAATAAAAATCAAAAGAGAGGTTTTTCAAATGGATCCTTGAAAATGATTTTGTTATGGAAGATGATGTTGAGTTGGGAATGAATCGTTGATTTTGAATGTTATTATTGGTTTTGGGAAGAAAATGGATTTTGCCCTACATGCCTCAAATGTTGATTTTATATAAATTATGGGATTGATATTGGAATTGTGAAATTGGACTGATGTTGATGAGAATGATGGAGTTAGATATGTATTATTACCTACCTTTTGAAAATTTGGAGAGTTCATCTTTATTCGTGATTGTTTGTCTGTTTAGAAATAACTATTTTGGACTATCAGAGTGTTATAGAAATTGCATGTGAATTAAAATAATTGAAACTATTTTTCTCATTTATTTGCATTGAGCATTATCACACACTTATACATTCGAAATGTTACTGTTTGGAGAAAATGGGTAAATCTAGGAAAAGTATTGTTGTTATATCAAATAAGTTGGCTTGTGTGTCCAAGGTGAAAGTTTCGAAAACCACGCGTATACATGGGTGTCGATCCCTCGGATGAAATTTTCATGAAATGGCAATAGTAGTGCTTGTATAGTCTACATTTACATGGGTCCTGGCTTACGATTTCCTCCAGACAAAATTTCTAGGAAAGGTTTTATTGTTTTGAAATTTCAAAGGTGTGATTCACTACCCTGTTTTCTATTGTAAAGGAAATGATGTATGAACCATGATATTGATTTTGTAATACATGGTTTTGGAAAGAGATATAAAATGTTTTAACACATGCATTACATATGCATTCACCTTATAGCTTTGTTAAGATTCATATATTGTGATGGATTATTTTTACTGAACTTTGGCTTACCCTATGTGGGAAAAACATTTCAGATACTGATGATATGTCTCCGCCAAGGCAATAGCTTTGGAGGACTTGGAGTGAGAGCTTATGGTTATCTGTTTAGCCTTCATTTCTTTTCACTATCTTGTAACACATGCTGTAGATTCAGGATATACTGTTTATGAATGTATATCGCATGTGTCATCTTTTGTATATCAAACTCTGATTAATGAAAGCTTATCATTTCATTTATGTTGCTATTTATTAGTTATTATGAGACGGGTATATTGTGTTTATTTCGGGGTGTTACAGTGTTATAAATTTTTGGGAAAAAACTTACGCATTTTTTTGGTGAACTTACACATTTTTTTGAAATCAGTTACATGATTTATGAGAACTTACACATTTTGTGTTATTTTAAATTTTTGTGAACAAACTTATGCATTTTGTGTTGTTTTAAATTTTTGTGAACAACTTACGCATTTTTGTGTTCAGTTACGCATTTTTGTGAAATAATTTACTTGATTTGTGAAATCTTATGCATATTTGTGTTTTAAATTTTTTAGAACAAATTTACACATTTTTGTGAAATCACTTACGTAATTCGTGAAAACTTACGCATTTTGTGTTGTTTTAAATTGTTTAAAACAAACTTACGCATTTTTGTGTTCACTTGCGTATTTTTGTGAAATCACTTACATGATTTGTGAAAACTTATATATTTTGTGTTAATGTAAATTTTTGGCAACAAACTTACACATTTTTGTGTTCAGTTATGTATTTTTGTGAAATCAGTTACGTGATTTGTGAAAATTTACGCAATTTGTGTTATTCTAAATTTTTTAGAACAAACCTATGCGTTTTTGTGTTTAGTTATGCATTTTTGTGAAATCAATTACGTGATTTGTGAAAACTTATGCCATTTGTGTTGTTCTAAATTTTTGAGAATAAACTTGCCTGTTTTATGTAAACTTACGCATTTTTTTAGATATCATTTATGTGATTTGTAAAAATTTACGCATTTTGTGTTGTTTTAAATTTTTAGAAATAAAATTATGCATTTTTTTTTGTTCAGTTAAGCATATTTGTCTTCTTCTACATTATTTAGAACATACTTACGCATTTTTGTGTTCACTTACGCATTTTTGTCACCTACGTGATTTGTAAAATCTTACGTATTTTGTATTGTTCTAAATTTTTGAGAATAAATTTACGCATTTTTGTGAAAATACTTACACGTATATAGTGTAATATATTATTTTTATATGTTTACCTGTAAGTTGACCTACTTAGCAGGCCAACAATATATAAATTTTAGGGGTACTTACGTGTAGGTCCTAATAAGTGGACTTATTATTTAATAGGTCATATGAGAAAAAGTTGTCATAAAAAAAAGTCACTAATTGTAAATTTTAGTGTCAATTTATAAAAATCATGACAAAAAAAATCAATAATTGTCAATTTTTAGCGACATATATAAAAAATTGTCACCAAAAAAAAAAATTTTTAGTGACAATTTTACCAAGACCTATTTTCAATACGACTTGATAGAAATTAAGTCCAACTATTAGGACATATTGATAGTTTACCCTAAATTTTCTAACACAAAAATGTAGGAGTTTTAACAAAAATGTATGTATCCCAAACAATAAAAATATATGAGGATTCATATATGCCTTGCATATCTAAGAATTATCCAACCGTAAAGCTCAAGTTTATCACAAAATTAGGAGTAGGTATGAAGTATTCAAATTTGACAAAAGAAAGTTATCTTGTTCTGAATCAATGCATTACACCTCATAAAAATAAAAAATAAAAATTACCTGTAAAATTTCAAACATGAAATGCAAGAAAAAAATTAATTTGAATTATACATATCAAACAGTAGAATTAATTACATTACAATGACTAAAATTTAACAGTGAGAAAATAAGCTGTATTATATTAAATTCAACAATCTAGCTCAATATATATATATAGAATATTCAACAATGACTTAAATTCATGTTTGTTATATATTTTATATTTATTAATAACAGAATTTGGGCTGTTCAAATTAGTGTTCATACATAACCAAAATAAAAATTTATATTGCTTATACTTCTAAAAAATTTCAAGTTGGACACGTGATATTCGGTATGGATCTACCAATCTTTTCTTCTTTCTTCTTTCAATTTTTTTTGTGGTAATAGATCTAGGAATTTCAAAATCATTACTCCCCCCAGCACAATCACTCTAATTCACTGCAAATTACTCCAAATTTATGGAGTTAACTAACTTTAGAGACACTAACAATAATAGTCAGCCTCACCTTAAGTGTTGATATAAAACCCATAATGATTATAAGTAATAAATTTTAAAAGATAGAGTAATTTAGCTAATGTGGTATATTGGAATGGCAAACACACAGGGTCACCTCATTAATGTTTTTCAGTTAGAAATGAAGAAGTGCCAAAGCAATAATCTAAACTAGTTCACATACAATTTTTGCAGAAATGGCCGAGCAAGTAAGAGTTGGAGGCAAAACCATAAATATATTTAAAACTTACCAAATGAAGTAGCATACATATAAACTGAATTGATTGTTCATCAACAAGTTAATTTTAAGTTAAATTACAACCATGGTGGTTGAAAAAGAGAAGCTCAAGTTGTTGTTGTCCATGTGTAAACCTGGCCTCCACTTGTGGCTCCTGCAAGCATCCCAATCTGGTAAGGGTGTGTATCAAAGCGGCATGGAATTGCAGACAAATTTGGGCTCTGTATAGGCGCAACACGTACTCTCCTAGCCGTGGAGATAACATGAACTTCTCTTTTCATATTACCAATGAAGAGATATGAATCATCCCAACCCCATATTGCTCTGCTTTTTCAACAAAAAGAAGAAGCTCTATTAGCGATCAATCCCATCTTATATAGATAGATACAAAGTTTTATATACAAATTTCTTGCGTTAAAATGAAGATCCAAAAGGTCGAGATTAATTTATCCTATTAAATCTTTTAATCACCAAAAGAACAACAAATCGTGCACGAGTATTGGTTATTTTCACACTAAATACTCTTAGAATTTGTATTGTGAAGTTTTCACAAAAAGAAGGAAAAAGGGGTACAAAATCTATCCAACTCGACAGTTCAAAAATCATATGAATTGTAGTGTTAATCGAATTGTCACTACTATAAAAACAATTAAAGATCATACTTTGACAAAATATCTCACTTTTATTAAAAGTGTGATAAAAAAAAATTAAATTAATATTTTAATCACACTTGATTTGATTAAGTGTGATAATATTTATTTTTTATCTCATTTTTCAATTAAGTGTGATTATATATATATTTTTTAATCACACATTCTAATTAACATGTGATTAAAGATCACATGAAAAAAATTTAAAATATCTTACTTTTATTAAAAGTGATTGAAAAAATTAAAATAATTTTTTAAGCACACATAATTTAATGAGTGAGATAATATTTTTTTTTTAATCACACATGTCTAAACTCTAACCTAACCACCATATCCTTATATATATATACGAGCATATCACCCGTGCTATGCACAGATTGTGTTTACAATTATCTATATATGTGAATTGCGATTTTTAATTTTTTTTTAAATGTCTTCCTTTTTTTCCTTTTTTATATTATATTAAAGTTTAATATTTTAATAATAATCATATGTGTTAGACTTTTTAAGGAATTAAATGTCTTTTTTTATTATTATATTATATTAAAGTTTAATATTTTGATAATAATCAGATATGATAGACTTTTCAAGAAATTATTTTTATGCTTGTTCTCAATACATTAAAGTGTTATTATGAGAGATAATAATCATATGTGCTGGGACTTTTCAAAGAATTCATATGTGTTGGATTTAAAAAAAAAAAATTTATGCTTGTTCTTAATGCATTAAGTGTTATTATGAGGGTAAGACTTGGGGGTTAGGAGAAGTTAATAAATGTTAAGGTTTTTTTTTTAAAATAAAAAAATCAGGAAATTTAGATTAAGAGATTGGAGCTCCCACAAGGCTTGGGGTTAAAAACCCCCCATTTGCTTAATATATAGTACTAGCATATCACCCGTGCTATGCACGGATTGTGTTTACAATTATCTATATATGTGAATTGTGATTTTTAAATGTTTTTATTTTTATTTTTTAAATGTCTTTTTTTCCCTTTTTTATATTATATTAAAGTTTATTATTTTGATAATAATTATATGTGTTGGATTTTTTAAGGAATTAAATGTCTTTTTATTATTATTATATTATATTAAAGTTTAATATTTTGATAATAATCATTTGTGTTAGACTTTTCAAGAATTTTTTTATATTTGTTCTTAATACATTAAAGTGTTATTATGAGAGATAATAATCATATGTGTTGGGACTTTTCAAAAAATTCATATATGTTGGATTTCAAAGAATTTTTTGTATGCTTGTTCTTAATGCATTAAAGTGTTATTATGAGGGTAAGACTTGGGAGTTGGGAGAAGTTAATAAATGTTAAGATTTTATTTTTTTTAAATAAAAAAATCAGGAAATTTAGATTGGGAGATTAGAGCTCTCACAAGGTTTGAAATTAGAATCTCCCGTTTGCTTAATATATAGTATAGATAGATAGATAGATTTTCAAAGAATTCATATGTGTTGGATTTCAAAGAATTTTTTTTATGCTTGTTCTTAATGCATTAAAGTGTTATTATGAGGGTAAGACTTGGGGGTTAGAAGAAGTTAATATATGATAAGTTTTTTGTTTTTTTTAAATAAAAAAATCAAGAAATTTAATTTGAGAGATTAGAACTCCCACAAGATTTGAGTTAAAAATCCCTTTTCCTTAATATATAGTATAGATAGATAGATATATTATACAGAGGATAAATCCTAACCTAACATTCCCTCTCACTCTCCTCTCTCTTTTGCCCTGCTTGGTAGGGTTTATTTCTAACTTATTTCAGTTTTTAACTTAATTTAAGTTATTTTGATGTGTTTAATTTAACTTAACAATACAGTTTATAACTTTTTATAAGTTAAAAATCAACTTATTCTTTAATTAAGGGAAAAAAAACTTAATTTATAAGTCAAAAATTAACTTATATTTACAACTACAAAATATAAACTGTTAAATCTATATAATAAGCTAAGAGGTTTTTTGAAAATGTCTTAAAATGTATGTGAGATACATTTTAATCCAATGGCTGAGATAATCCCCAATCAATATCCAACGGTTGTCATCAATTTTTTTACCGCCCAAACAATTTCTACTCTCTCTCTCACGTCTGCCTAAATCCCTTACCCTTTCCTCTCTCATCCAACGGTTCTTCTTCTTTCCTACCCTCCATCTTCGCTAGCTCCCGACGCTGCTCCCAGTCCTTGATATCTACCTCTCTCCTTCTCTCTCTGTCGGGTTGTGAGGTTTTTGTCTGATAGATTTCTTGCTGGTTCTGTTTGTGCAAATGATAGTGTTGCTTATTCTTCCGATTAAATCGCCGACAACGGGGAGCTCACGATTGTCGGACTGGAAATCGACCTCGAAGATCTCGAGATTCACCGACGAAGGCCATCGTCCTCGCCGCCATGTATGGGGGGGTCCGGTGCGAACGCCATCGACGCCGATCTGTTAACCCTCTTCACACACGCCATAACCACCACGACCAAAACTGATAGGTACAAACACACACACACACACACACACACACATATATCTATATATATATATATAGAGAGAGAGAGAGAGCGAGAGAGAGAGAGAAATTGGGGATCTGGGAAATGGATAAATAAGGAATTAGGGTTAGGGTTGAGAGATGTTATTGAAAATTGAGGAAGATTTAGATGCGAGAGATAGACAGATCATGAATGTGAATGTATTTTTCCATTATTTGTTCATTTGTATTTTTTCATTGTTTATTCTAGGTTGATCATTGAAGGATTTTCTGGTAATTGTGGAAAGGGGCTTCATTTCTTCAACATTTGAGCCTTTGGGGGCCTACATTGTGCTCTCTCTCCCCTCTCTCTATTCAAGTGTAAATAATTTCCTTATTGTTTCTTAGTTTTTAGTTTCATATCTCAGGTGATTTCTGCTGGGTTAAAACTCATACATTTGTGACTTTGTGCCTTAAAACTCTGCTGCCTTGAATTCTGACTTTGTGCCTTAAAATTCTGCTGGGTTAGTTTATCACTCCAGAGATGAATTTCAGAATAATAAAATTGACTCAGGTTGACTGATTTCCTGTTTTTTACACCATGCCTTGAGTAAAAATTAAAGAGTAGTCATGTTAATAACTCATGCTAAAATAACCGCAACTGGAGTTAAATGTGTGTTAAATTCTATAGCGATCCCGGATTTACCCTTGTTGTATAGTGATCCGGGCATGTGTCCGTGGATGTTGGTAGTTGTTTATTATCTTGTTTACATCCTTCCTTACGTTGTATTTGAGTTATAGGATGTGTTGAGCGGGTTTGTTACAGGTTGGTTGAGTTTAGAAACCAAAACTAGTTGCCCAGATTTTTGGCCTGTACGCTCGAGCGGAGGTGTTGGCGCTCGAGCGTAGATTACGTCCATCCAGTATCTTGTTGTGCAGTGTTGTACGCTCGAGCGTAGGGTTGGGAGCTCGAGCGGAGTCCTGGTTCTGCAAAAGTGCTGGGCGAGAGCATTCTGCGCTCGAGCGGGGGATTGGCCGCTCGAGCGGAAGTCTGTGAGTGGCCGCTCGAGCGGGGTGTTTTACGCTCGAGCGTAAGACTGGGTTTAAATCCCGAAATTGTGACTTTTCAAATCACTTTTTCACTTTCTCTTCTCTCTCTTACTTTTCCAAAATCACCATTGTTGAGCCTCTCACTCTAGACTCTACCTTCTCTCTAGGTTTTGATCTAGTAGGAGTGATTTACTCACCTTTGGCCTTTACAAAAAAGTTGTTGATCGTCGAGGGCTTCATTTTAATCTGAAAATCTCGGGTTTTGGAACACGTTGGGTTTTGTCGTCTTCTCCTTTGGGACTCCGAAATTGAGGTAGGGATATCCTACTCCTCTCTATGGGTTTTGTCTTTAAATTTTGGTATTTTGAGATGTTGGGCTTGGTTTGGTAATTTTGTGAAAGGTTGGGACTTTTGTGTAATTTTACAAAAGTTGGGGTTTTATTCATAATAATCCTAGATGCATGTTTGGCATAGAAAAATGGAATGATTGTTGAATCATTGATGAAAATGGGACCTAAGGGTTGAAATGGTAATTATGGAAAATGGCCTAATTACATTGTTTAATTAATTGGGATAATTAATTGGTAAAAAATGAGGAAATGAAATGTTGATTGAATATCCATTTGTGCATTTATTTTCTGTTTTAGAAATAACTGCTTTGGGCTATCGGTGGAGGATAGTCGTGATTGTTGTAGACAATGCATGATGATTAGGTAAACGGAAACTAATCAATGGAATGTGTCATGGAACTTGACGGTTGATAGAATACATTAATTGTGTGTATTGTGTGATTGTATATAGAACCAATGTGTTTATATACGTTATGTGTAGAGGAGGAGATAGGGGATGTACTCCGCGGTTTAGGGGAAGATAGGGGATGTACCTCTAAACCGGATAGGTATTGGGAGGAGATAGGGGATGAACTCCGTAGACAGAGCTCATATGCTTGTCTAGAGAAGTGAAGATAGAGCTCATATGCTTATCTTTGTGAAGTGTGGATATAGCTTGTATGCTTATCTGTGGATATTGTTGATATACATATCAGTTGTAGAATGTGGATATAGCTTGTATGCTTATCTGTGGATATTGTAGTTATACATATCTGTTGAGAATGTGGATATAGCTTTCATGCTTATCTGAATGTGAGATATAGTTTTTATACATATCTGTGGAAATGATGATAGAGCTAGCATGCTTATCTGTTGAAAAAGGGAAAATGAAAAGTAAATGGGACTTGTAAGTCGTTGACATAAATATGTAATTTATGTGATTGTATCAGTGTTGACCAACTATCAATTGCTAATGTTTTAGTCATTGTCCATGGTTGGTTTAGTGTATTTCTACTGGGCTGTGGCTCACCCTATATGGGAATATCATTTTCAGGTACAGGAAGCATGCCACCTCCAAGGACATAGCTGGGAGGCTTGTGGCGGGCATAGTTTTGTCGTTTTACTTTGATGTATTACATGTAATTTCAAGCCAAGGGCTTAATGTGTAAACGAGTTAGAACTCTTTGTTGTAACCAAGTGTTAACTTGGAAAGCTGTAAGCCCGTAGGGCATTTTGTTATGAGGTTAAACATGTAATACTTATGTCTTAGAATTCTAATGAATGAAAGGAATGCGGTTAGTTTAAATGTAAATTCATGTCTTATCTGTTGGGTTTATTGTTATTATTTTGAGGGCGTTACAACTTGGTATCAGAGCATACCGGGTTCGAATACTTTGGGTACGTGGGAAGTGATTAGTATCACAATGGGTTTGTCTCGCTTGATAGAGACTTAGATGTAGTATCATATGCTATGTGCATAATTGATAACATGTTTATGCGACTATGTGGGTATGGGATTTAATTTCTAGGATGTTGATTGGACCCTTGAGTTTCTGGGAGTCTTGTTGGAAAGGCACTTGATCAATGCTATTTCTAACCGGAACTCTAGTAACGTCTCGGGACTATCATTATCCGGAAATGAAATTCGTAAGTGCTTGTGTTTATGTGCTTATGTGGAGTGAATTACACTTGTCCATGCATTAGGACGTGAATGTTTAGTTTCGGCACATTTATGAATGTGCTAACGTTCTGTGTTGCCTTTATTAGGATGTCAGGACGAGGAAGAGGTGCTAGGCGTGGTAGACCTGCGAGGCAGGAAGCGCCGTTACCGGGTGAGATTCCGGCAGTGCAGGAGGGAGTTGGGCAGGCCAATGTGGCCGAGCCAGTAGGTCAGCAGGCTATGGGTGCCTTGGCCAGAGAGATAGCAGGAGCTTTAGGTATTCTTAGAGCTGGGAATCAGGCAGCTGAGACAGGGCCTTCCTTCTTGAAGAGGGAGTTCTTTCGGTGTAATCCGGACGAGTTTATCGGGGATCCTAAAGAGCCGCTTAAGGCAGATGAATGGCTCGAACAGACAACGAAGACGTTTGAGATGCTTGGCATCGAGGACGGAGCACTGAAAGTGACCTTGGCATCTTTCCAACTGAAGGGAGATGCGGGTCAATGGTGGAAATACGAGAAAGCTCGTGTTGGTGGTACTTGGGAGGCGTTTGTGAATGCTTTTCAGGAGAGGTTTTTATCAGCAGCAGCTAGGGAGAAGCTGAGGGATCAGTTTAGCCGGCTTAATCAGCAGGGCTTGTCAGTGGCCGAGTTTGAGGCTACTTTTACCAGTCTGTCTAGGTTTGCACCTGAACTGGTGGCGTCTGAGGAACGCCGTTGCTATGAGTTTGAGCGGAAGTTGAGGCGGGGCCTCAAGTTGAGAATTGGTGGGTCTTATATTCGAGAGTATAGACACCTAGTGGACGCTGCAGCTTATATGGAGCTTATGATGCAGGAGGAGGATGAGGGTCAGAGAGGCTCCAAGAGGAGCCAGGATAGTCAGAGTGATGGCAGGAGACAGAAGGGTAATAACCCTCAGCAGTCTCAGGGTGCAGTCTCTAGATCGACCTTTCCAGTGCCTAGTGTAGGCTCGGGGAGAGGCAGTCAGGGAGAATTCACTTGTTACAAGTGTGGCCAGCTGGGTCACAAGGTATCTGTTTGCCCGCAGAAGGGTGGGGGTCAGAAAGCTGCTTCTTCTTCAGCTAGACCGCAGAGTCAGAGTTTGGGCAGGGGGCAGCTCTTGACTTGTTATCAGTGTGGACAACCTGGGCACATGAAGAGGTTTTGCCCACAGTTGAGTGCCACTTCGGGAGCGTCTGGTTCTAGGCAGACGCAGGGTTTTCAGCCAGCTCAGTCTGTGCAGGCCTCGAGGGCCAATCCGGGAGTTTCGTCATCCCAGTCTGTGCAGCAGTCTTTTGCTCCGAGAGGTGAGCAGGTAGACCAGGGGCCTACGGGGCGCGTGTATGCTGTTACCGCGCAGGATTTAGTACCGGCTCCATCAGTAGTGAGAGGTACTTTTCTGTTTTGCAACTCAGTTGCTAATGTGTTGATAGACACGGGTGCATCTCATTCTTTTGTATCTGCTGCATTTGCATCTGTTTTGGAATTGGAGTTAGCACAGTTAGCATCTCCTATTTATGTGGTATCGCCTTTGGGTGGTGAATTGATTCTGAAACAGGGTGTTAGAGGATGTGATATAGAGGTCGCCGATTATAGGCTTCCTTTTCCGTTTGTTGTCATGCCCATGAAGGGTTTTGATGTTATTTTGGGTATGGACTGGTTATCGTCATACCGGGCTGTTATTGATTGCTACCGCCAGAGGGTTACATTATGTACCTTGAGCGGGGAGTGGTTCCATTTCTTGGGAGACCGGGTTGGTAGTGTTTTGCCACCGGGGTATGATTCGCGAGGGCGAAGTGAGCTTAGTGGTCTACTTGCTAGCTTTGAGAGTAGTAAGTGTGATGAGACACTGATTGTGTTGCCGAGGGTGGTTTGTGAGTATTCGGATGTTTTTCCCGAAGATCTTGTTAGTTTGCCACCTCACCGAGAGATAGAGTTCTCTATTGATTTAGTGCCTGGTACGGCGCCGATTTCTATGGCACCTTACCGTTTTGCTCCAGCAGAGTTGGTTGAGTTGAAAGTTCAGCTCCAGGAATTGCTAGATAAGGGCTTTGTTCGCCCTAGTGTTTCACCGTGGGGAGCACCGACCCTCTTTGTTAAAAAGAAAGATGGTGCCTTGAGATTGTGTATAGACTACCGGAAGTTGAATCGGGCTACGGTTAAGAATAAGTATCCTATGCCCCGTATAGATGATTTGTTTGACCAGTTGAAGGGTTCCCGTTGTTTCTCTAAAATAGACTTGAGATCGGGTTACCACCAGTTGAGGGTCAGGGATGAGGATATTCCGAAAACGGCATTCCGTACGCGGTATGGCCATTATGAGTTTCTGGTGATGCCATTCGGGCTTACCAATGCACCGGCAGTCTTTATGGACTTGATGAACCGGATTTTTCGGGAGTTCTTAGACCGATTTGTGGTCGTCTTCGTGGACGACATCCTTATCTATTCATCTTCTGAGGAGGAGCACGAGGCACACTTGAGAGTGGTGCTTGAGTTACTTAGAGTTCATAGGCTGTATGCCAAGTTTGGGAAGTGTGAGTTCTGGCTGAGGGAAGTCAAATTCTTAGGCCACGTGGTATCCGGGGAAGGGGTGTCTGTTGATACATCCAAGGTTGAGGCAGTGCAAGATTGGGCACAGCCTAAGAGTGTGTTTGAGATCCGCAGTTTTCTGGGATTAGCTGGGTATTACCGTCGGTTTGTGAAAGATTTCTCCAGGTTAGCGTCACCGTTGACTAGGCTGACTCGGAAGGGAGTCAAGTTTGTGTGGAGTGAGACTTGTAAAAAGTCGTTCCAAGAGCTGAAAGTTAGATTGACCACCGCTCCGGTGTTGATTATTCCGGAGAGAGGGTTAGGTTATGCGGTTTATTGTGATGCCTCACGAGAGGGTTTGGGTTGTGTGTTGATGCAAGAGGGGAAAGTGGTAGCTTATGGCTCACGTCAGTTGAAAATACACGAGACGAATTACCCCACACACGACCTAGAGTTAGCAGCTGTGATCTTTGCCTTGAAAATCTGGAGGCACTACCTTTATGGTGAGAGGTTCGAGGTATTCTCGGATCACAAGAGTTTGAAGTATCTGTTTACACAGAGAGACTTGAATCTGAGGCAGAGGAGATGGATGGAGTTCATCGAGGATTATGATTTTGAGTTGCATTATCATCCGGGAAAGGCCAATGTTGTGGCCGATGCCCTTAGTAGGAAAACCATTAGTGATGTAGCTTGTATAGCCATCCGGGAATGGGTGATGTTGGGAGCACTTGGCGAGTTTGATTTGCTACTGGGCGAATCTGTTGAGGCTGCGGCCTTGTTTTCTGTCGTGGTGCAGCCTACACTTGTGACTAGAGTGTTAGAGGCACAGAGAGGTGACCTTGAGGTAGAATCCCTCCGAGAGAAGATCTCCAGTGGGAAAGTTGAGAAGGGTTTGACGGTGTATCCCGACCTGAGTGTGAGATACCGAGACCGTTTGTTTGTACCGGAGGCTTGCCGTGAGGAAGTACTCCGAGAGTTTCACCATTCGCGCCTTGCGGTGCATCCAGGAGGTACTAAGATGTATCAGGATTTGGGTCGCCAGTTTTGGTGGCGGGGTATGAAAAGAGATGTGGCTGTTTTCGTATCGAAGTGCCTTACTTGCCAGCAAGTGAAGGCCGAGCATCAGAGGCCAGCGGGTTTGTTGCAACCCTTGCCTATTGCCGAGTGGAAGTGGGAGCATGTCACTATGGACTTCGTTGTAGGCCTTCCGGGGACTCAGCGGGGTAGTGATGCTATTTGGGTGGTTGTAGACCGGTTGACTAAGTCGGCGCACTTTATTCCTATGCGCGTGAGAGATTCGGTAGATCATCTTGCCGACCTGTATATTCGGGACGTAGTGAGATTGCACGGGGTCCCAGTGACGATCGTCTCAGATAGAGATCCTCGTTTTACTGCTAGGTTGTGGCAGAGTTTGCAGAGTGCCTTGGGCACTAAGTTGACCTTTAGTACGGCTTATCATCCTCAGACTGACGGACAGTCCGAACGTACTATTCAGATCCTCGAGGATATGCTTCGGGGTTGTGTCCTGGACTTCAGTGGGACGTGGGAGAGGCACTTGCCATTGGTAGAGTTTGCCTACAACAACAGTTTTCAGTCTAGCATCGGTATGGCACCGTTTGAGGCCTTGTATGGCCGACCGTGTAGGTCTCCAGTGTGTTGGGCCGAGGTGGGTGATGCACCTTTGTTGGGTCCAGAGTTAGTTAGGGAGACGACGGAGAAAGTTGAGCTTATCCGTAAGAGGCTTGTTACAGCCCAGAGTCGACAAAGGAGTTATGCCGACTGTAGGAGGAGGCCTTTGGCGTTTGAGGTAGGTGATCATTTCTTTCTGAAGATATCACCTAGACGAGGCCTGATGAGGTTTGGGAAGAGTGGGAAGTTATCCCCTCGGTTTATTGGTCCTTTTGAGATCCTTGAGAGGATTGGTGAGGTTGCTTATCGATTGGCCTTACCACCGCAGTTGTCCGGAGTGCATGACGTGTTTCATGTGAGTATGCTTCGGAAGTATGAGCCAGATCCATCACATGTGCTGGATTGGAGCGATTTAGAGGTAGATGAGGATGCCTCGTATGAGGAGAGACCGGTTCGGGTCTTGGATAGGCGGGATCAGGTCCTGCGTGGCAAGACCATTCCTTTGGTGAAAGTCTTGTGGAAACATCACGGAGTGGAGGAAGCCACTTGGGAACGTGAGTCGGAAGTCCGAGAGAAATATCCGGACTTGTTTGTTGTTATGTAATCTTATATTTAAATTTTACATTTTGTTGAACTTAAGAGCTTTGATATATGTCTTAAGTTGTGAAACATTGAAAATGTTTTGGTTATTGGAAGTATGTTTGGAACTTGCCTCTTATGGAAGTTGAAAGTGACATTATATGCGTTAAATATATTGTTGAAATTGGAAGGATAGTGCATAATGTTGATGCATGTTGAAAGTACATATGTTGTTTACATATTGTGATATGTCTCTTGTTAAAGGGATGGAATGACCGGTAATGGGTCGAATTGTTGAATGTTAAAATGTAACATTGTTTAAAATGGAGGAAAACTTGTTTTTGAAAACTTGTGTTTAATTTCGGGGACGAAATTCTTTAAGGGGGGAAGGTTATAGCGATCCCGGATTTACCCTTGTTGTATAGTGATCCGGGCATGTGTCCGTGGATGTTGGTAGTTGTTTATTATCTTGTTTACATCCTTCCTTACGTTGTATTTGAGTTATAGGATGTGTTGAGCGGGTTTGTTACAGGTTGGTTGAGTTTAGAAACCAAAACTAGTTGCCCAGATTTTTGGCCTGTACGCTCGAGCGGAGGTGTTGGCGCTCGAGCGTAGATTACGTCCATCCAGTATCTTGTTGTGCAGTGTTGTACGCTCGAGCGTAGGGTTGGGAGCTCGAGCGGAGTCCTGGTTCTGCAAAAGTGCTGGGCGAGAGCATTCTGCGCTCGAGCGGGGGATTGGCCGCTCGAGCGGAAGTCTGTGAGTGGCCGCTCGAGCGGGGTGTTTTACGCTCGAGCGTAAGACTGGGTTTAAATCCCGAAATTGTGACTTTTCAAATCACTTTTTCACTTTCTCTTCTCTCTCTTACTTTTCCAAAATCACCATTGTTGAGCCTCTCACTCTAGACTCTACCTTCTCTCTAGGTTTTGATCTAGTAGGAGTGATTTACTCACCTTTGGCCTTTACAAAAAAGTTGTTGATCGTCGAGGGCTTCATTTTAATCTGAAAATCTCGGGTTTTGGAACACGTTGGGTTTTGTCGTCTTCTCCTTTGGGACTCCGAAATTGAGGTAGGGATATCCTACTCCTCTCTATGGGTTTTGTCTTTAAATTTTGGTATTTTGAGATGTTGGGCTTGGTTTGGTAATTTTGTGAAAGGTTGGGACTTTTGTGTAATTTTACAAAAGTTGGGGTTTTATTCATAATAATCCTAGATGCATGTTTGGCATAGAAAAATGGAATGATTGTTGAATCATTGATGAAAATGGGACCTAAGGGTTGAAATGGTAATTATGGAAAATGGCCTAATTACATTGTTTAATTAATTGGGATAATTAATTGGTAAAAAATGAGGAAATGAAATGTTGATTGAATATCCATTTGTGCATTTATTTTCTGTTTTAGAAATAACTGCTTTGGGCTATCGGTGGAGGATAGTCGTGATTGTTGTAGACAATGCATGATGATTAGGTAAACGGAAACTAATCAATGGAATGTGTCATGGAACTTGACGGTTGATAGAATACATTAATTGTGTGTATTGTGTGATTGTATATAGAACCAATGTGTTTATATACGTTATGTGTAGAGGAGGAGATAGGGGATGTACTCCGCGGTTTAGGGGAAGATAGGGGATGTACCTCTAAACCGGATAGGTATTGGGAGGAGATAGGGGATGAACTCCGTAGACAGAGCTCATATGCTTGTCTAGAGAAGTGAAGATAGAGCTCATATGCTTATCTTTGTGAAGTGTGGATATAGCTTGTATGCTTATCTGTGGATATTGTTGATATACATATCAGTTGTAGAATGTGGATATAGCTTGTATGCTTATCTGTGGATATTGTAGTTATACATATCTGTTGAGAATGTGGATATAGCTTTCATGCTTATCTGAATGTGAGATATAGTTTTTATACATATCTGTGGAAATGATGATAGAGCTAGCATGCTTATCTGTTGAAAAAGGGAAAATGAAAAGTAAATGGGACTTGTAAGTCGTTGACATAAATATGTAATTTATGTGATTGTATCAGTGTTGACCAACTATCAATTGCTAATGTTTTAGTCATTGTCCATGGTTGGTTTAGTGTATTTCTACTGGGCTGTGGCTCACCCTATATGGGAATATCATTTTCAGGTACAGGAAGCATGCCACCTCCAAGGACATAGCTGGGAGGCTTGTGGCGGGCATAGTTTTGTCGTTTTACTTTGATGTATTACATGTAATTTCAAGCCAAGGGCTTAATGTGTAAACGAGTTAGAACTCTTTGTTGTAACCAAGTGTTAACTTGGAAAGCTGTAAGCCCGTAGGGCATTTTGTTATGAGGTTAAACATGTAATACTTATGTCTTAGAATTCTAATGAATGAAAGGAATGCGGTTAGTTTAAATGTAAATTCATGTCTTATCTGTTGGGTTTATTGTTATTATTTTGAGGGCGTTACAAATTCTGAAATCACGTGTTAAATATGTGTTAAATTCTGAAATCATGCTATGCTAAGAGAAAGACAAAGAAAGTGTTGTTGAATGAATTATAACCGCAACTGGAGTTAAATGTGTGGGGAATTGGAACGCATAGTATTATATATAACAATTTGACTTCCTATAGTCATCAAATTCTGAAATCACAAAATCAAATTTGACTTCCTGTAGTCATGAAATTCTGAAATCAAATTTGACTTCCTGTAATCAAATTCTGAATCAAATTCTGAAATCAATTTGAACACAATGGAACACACGGTGTAACTCAGTCAATTTGAACACAATCGAACACAAAATCAATGGAACACACGGTGTAACTCAGTCAAATTTGTGTTAAAATCTGTGTTTCCATTACTAAAAGGCAAAGTTTATTTAAGTGGAAAATCATAACTTCATCACTGATTTGACACAATCATTGAAGTGTGAGCTTTGCTCAAATTCTCTTGGTCCCCTGAACAACCACAAAAGAAGAGAGAGAGAGAGAGAGAGCTCTTTTTCCATTCTCAATATATTGTTATGTTCTGTCATTTTTTTTGGCTACGGTAATGGCCAAAACATAGATTATGTTTAGTCTGCCTTATTGTATAATCTTTTTTTTCTTTTTTTTTAAGTGTCACTTATTGTATAGTCTGCCTTAAATTGTTCAATTTTCCACTTTGAAGTTGGATGAACATACGTTTATTATATTTGCTAATTATTTTTACAGGTGTTGGAGGCTATTCATATTTGTATGAGCCACTTTGGTGGCTGGCATGATAACAAGTGAGTTTATTTTGTGCTTTCCTTTCAATAGATAACAAACTAAACTGGTTAATGCTATATTGCTATTGCATTATGTGATCTCAGTTTCCTAAGTTTTTTTAATTCATAATCTTCCCATTCTTAGTTTCTGCAGTCAAGGATTTTATTTTGCACAGAAGTTAATGACTCTAGAATTCAAACGTCACATTTTCCTTTTTACCCCCTGTTTTACCATTTATTGTGTGGAAACTTCCTTATCAATTTTTTCATATTATACATCCTACAAATCACAATGCAAACGCAGAAAAGCACCAATAATAAAATTAGTAATTAAACAATGAATAAAACAAAACACATTGACTTGGTAAGTAATTGTTTTGTAACAAACTAACCATCATCTGTAGATTTTTCTCTTCAAGATAACATGGTCTCATGTTTAAATATTCACTGAAAGATAAATGGCAGTTATAATTAGCGTTACGGGTATAAATACAATTGTTGCTCGATACATGGTGTGCAAGGTGTTGATTTCCTGTTAAATAACTCATGTTAATGTAACGCCCTCAAAATAATAACATTAAACTAACCACATTCCTTTATTTCATTGAGTTCCATTACATAAGTATTACATGTTAACATCATAACAAAATGCCCTACAGGCTTACAGCTTTCCAAGTTAACACTTGGTTACAACAAAGAGTTCTAACTCGTTTACACATTAAGCCCTTGGCTTGAAATTACATGTAATACATCAAAAGTAAAACGACAAAACTATGCCCGCCACTAGCCTCCCAGCTATGTCCTTGGAGGTGGCATGCTTCCTGTACCTGAAAGTGATATTCCCATATAGGGTGAGCCACAGCCCAGTAGAAATACACTAAACCAACCATGGACAATGACTAAAATATTAGCAATTGATAGTTGGTCAACACTGATACAATCACATAAATTACATACTTATGTCAACGACTTACAAGTCCCAATTACTTTTCATTTCCCCTTTTTCAACAGATAAGCATGCTAGCTCTAGCATCATTTCCACAGATATGTATAAAAACTATATCTCACATTCAGATAAGCATAAAAGCTATATCCACATTCTCTCAGATATGTATATCAACAATATCCACAGATAAGCATACAAGCTGTATCCACACTCTACAACAGATATGTATAACCACAATATCCACACTTCACAACAGATATGTATATCAACAATATCCACAGATAAGCATACAAGCTGTATCCACACTTCACAAAGATAAGCATATGAGCTCTATCTTCACTTCTCTAGACAAGCATATGAGCTCTGTCTACGGAGTTCATCCCCTATCTCCTCCCAATACCTATCCGGTTTAGAGGTACATCCCCTATCTTCCCCTAAACCGCGGAGTACATCCCCTATCTCCTCCTCTACACATAACGTATATAAACACATTGGTTCTATATACAATCACACAATACATACAATTAATGTATTCTATCAATCGTCAAGTTCCATGACACATTCCATTGATTAGTTTCCGTTTACCTAATCATCATGCATTGTCTATAACAATCTCGACTATCCTCCACCGATAGCCCTAAGCAGTTATTTCTAAAACAGAAAATAAATGCACAAATGGATATTCAATCAACATTTCATTTCCTCATTTCTCACCAATTAATTATCTCAATTAATTAAATAATGTAATTAGGTCAATTCCCATAATTAACATTTCAACCCTTAGGTCCCATTTTCATCAATGATTCAACAATCATTCCATTTCTCTATGCCAAACATGCATCTAGGTTTATTATGAATAAAACCCCAAACTTTCACAAAATTACCAAACCAAGCCCAACATCTCAAAATACCAAAATTTAAAGACAAAACCCATAGAGAGGAGTAGGATATCCCTACCTCAAATTCGGAGTCCCAAAGGAGAAGACGACAAAACCCAACGTGCTCCAAAACCCGAGATTTTCAGATTAAAATGAAGCCCTCGACGATCAACAACTTTTTTATAAAGGCCAAAGGTGAGTAAATCACTCCTACTAGATCAAAACCTAGAGAGAAGGTAGAGTCTAGAGTGAGAGGCTCAACAATGGTGATTTTGGAAAAGTAAGAGAGAGAAGAGAAAGTGAAAAAGTGATTTGAAAAGTCACAATTTCGGGACTTTAACCCAGGTCTCCGCTCGAGCGTAAAACACCCCGCTCGAGCGGCCACTCACAGACTTCCGCTCGAGCGGCCAACCTCCCGCTCGAGCGCAGAATGCACTCGCCCAGCACATTTGCAGAACCAGACCTCCGCTCGAGCTCCCAACCCTACGCTCGAGCGTACAACGCTGCACAGGAAAATACTGAATGGGTGTAATCTCCGCTCGAGCGCCAACACCTCCGCTCGAGCGTACAGGCCAAAAATCTGGGCAACTAGTTTTGGTTTCTAAACTCAACCAACCTGTAACAAACCCGCTCAACACATCCTATAACTCAAATACAAAGTAAGAAAGGATGTAAACAAGATAATAAACAACTACCAACATCCACGGACACATGTCCGGATCACTTATACAACAAGGATAAACCCGGGATCGCTATAACCTCCCCCCCTTAAAGAATTTCGTCCCCGAAATTAAACACAAGTTTTCAAAAACAAGTTTTCTCCATTTTAAACAATGTTACACTTGAACATTCAACAATTCGACCCATTACCGGTCATCCCATCCCTTAAACAAGAGACATATCACAATGTGTAAACAACATATGTATTTTCAACATGCATCAACATTATGCACTATCTTTCCAACTTCAACAATATACTTAACACATATAATGTTACATTCAACTTCCATATGAGGCAAGTTCCAAAACATACTTCCAATAATCAAAACATTTTCAATGTTTCACAACTTAAGACATATATAAAAGCTCTTAAGTTCAACAAAAATGTAAAATTTAAATATAAGATTACATATCAACAAACAAGTCCGGATATTTCTCTCGGACTTCCAACTCACGTTCCCAAGTGGCTTCCTCCACTCCGTGATGTTTCCACAAGACTTTCACCAAAGGAATGGTCTTGCCACGCAGGACCTGATCCCGCCTATCCAAGACCCGAACCGGTCTCTCCTCATACGAGGCATCCTCATCTACCTCTAAATCAGTCCAATCCAACACATGTGATGGATCTGGCTCATACTTCCGAAGCATACTCACATGAAATACGTCATGTACTCCGGACAACTGCGGTGGTAAGGCTAACCGATAAGCAACCTCACCAATCCTCTCAAGGATCTCAAAAGGACCAATAAACCGAGGGGATAACTTCCCACTCTTCCCAAACCTCATCAAACCTCGCCTAGGTGATATCTTCAGAAAGACATGATCACCTACCTCAAACGCCAAAGGCCTCCTCCTACGGTCGGCATAACTCTTTTGTCGACTCTGGGCTGTAACAAGCCTCCTACGGATAAGCTCAACTTTCTCCGTCGTCTCCCTAACCAACTCCAGACCCAACAAAGGTGCATCACCCACCTCGGCCCAACAAACTGGAGACCTACACGGTCGGCCATACAAGGCCTCAAACGGTGCCATACCGATGCTAGACTGAAAACTATTGTTGTAGGCAAACTCTACCAATGGCAAGTGCCTCTCCCACGTCCCACTGAAATCCAGGACACAACCCCGAAGCATATCCTCGAGGATCTGAATAGTACGCTCGGACTGCCCGTCAGTCTGAGGATGATAAGCCGTACTAAAGGTCAACTTAGTGCCCAACGCACTCTGCAAACTCTGCCACAACCTAGCAGTAAAACGAGGATCTCTATCTGAGACAATCGTCACTGGGACCCCATGCAATCGCACTACGTCCCGAACATACACAACGGCAAGATGATCTACTGAATCTCTCACGCGCATAGGAATAAAGTGCGCCGACTTAGTCAACCGGTCTACAACCACCCAAATAGCATCACTACCCCGCTGAGTCCTCGGAAGGCCTACAACGAAGTCCATAGTGACATGCTCCCACTTCCACTCGGCAATAGGCAAGGGTTGCAACAAACCCGCTGGCCTCTGATGCTCGGCCTTCACTTGCTGGCAAGTAAGGCACTTCGATACGAAAACAGCCACATCTCTCTTCATACCCCGCCACCAAAACTGGCGACCCAAATCCTGATACATCTTAGTACCTCCCGGATGCACCGCAAGGCGCGAATGATGAAACTCTCGGAGTACTTCCTCTCGGCAAGACTCCGGTACAAACAAACGGTTTCGGTATCTCACACTCAGGTCGGGATACACCGTCAAACCCTTCTCAACTTTCCCACTGGAGATCTTCTCTCGGAGGGATTCTACCTCAAGGTCACCTCTCTGTGCTTCTAACACTCTAATCACAAGTGTAGGCTGCACAACGACAGAAAACAAGGCCGCAGCCTCAACAGATTCGCCCAGTAGCAAATCAAACTCGCCAAGTGCTCCCAACATCACCCATTCCCGGATGGCTATACTAGCAACATCACTAATGGTCTTCCTACTAAGGGCATCGGCCACAACATTGGCCTTTCCCGGATGATAATGCAACTCAAAATCATAATCCTCGATGAACTCCATCCATCTCCTCAGCCTCAGATTCAAGTCTCTCTGTGTAAACAGATACTTCAAACTCTTATGATCCGAGAATACCTCGAACCTCTCACCATAAAGGTAGTGCCTCCAGATTTTCAAGGCAAAGATCACAGCTGCTAACTCTAGGTCGTGTGTGGGGTAATTCTTCTCGTGTATTTTCAACTGACGTGAGCCATAAGCTACCACTTTCCCCTCTTGCATCAACACACAACCCAAACCCTCTCGTGAGGCATCACAATAAACCGCATAACCCAACCCTCTCTCCGGAATAATCAATACCGGAGCGGTGGTCAATCTAACTTTCAGCTCTTGGAACGACTTTTCACAAGCCTCACTCCACACAAACTTGACTCCTTTCCGAGTCAGTCTAGTCAATGGTGACGCTAACCTGGAGAAATCTTTCACAAACCGACGGTAATACCCAGCCAATCCCAGAAAACTGCGGATCTCAAACACACTCTTAGGCTGTGCCCAATCTTGCACTGCCTCAACCTTGGACGTATCAACAGACACCCCTTCCCCGGATACCACGTGGCCTAAGAATTTGACTTCCCTCAGCCAGAACTCACACTTCCCAAACTTGGCATACAGCCTATGGGCTCTAAGTAACTCAAGCACCACTCTCAAGTGTGCCTCGTGCTCCTCCTCAGAATACGAATAGATAAGGATGTCGTCCACAAAGACAACCACAAATCGATCTAAGAACTCCCGGAAAATCCGGTTCATCAAGTCCATAAAGACTGCCGGTGCATTGGTAAGTCCGAATGGCATCACCAGAAACTCGTAATGGCCATACCGCGTACGGAATGCCGTCTTAGGAATATCTTCCTCCCTGACCCTCAACTGATGGTAACCCGATCTCAAGTCTATCTTAGAGAAACAACGGGAACCCTTCAACTGGTCAAACAAATCATCTATACGGGGCATAGGATACTTATTCTTAACCGTAGCCCGATTCAACTTCCGGTAATCTATACACAATCTCAAGGCACCATCTTTCTTTTTAACAAAGAGTGCTGGTGCTCCCCACGGTGAAACACTAGGGCGAACAAAGCCCTTATCAAGCAATTCCTGGAGCTGAACTTTCAACTCAACCAACTCTGCTGGAGCAAAACGGTAAGGTGCCATAGAAATCGGCGCCGTACCAGGCACTAAATCAATAGAGAACTCTATCTCTCGGTGAGGTGGCAAACTAACAAGATCTTCGGGAAAGACATCCGAATACTCACAAACCACCCTCGGTAACACAACCTGGGTCTCACCACTCTCACCACTCTCAGAGCTAGCAAGTAGACTACTAAGCTCACTTCGCCCTCGCGAATCATACCCCGGTGGCAAAACACTACCAACCCGGTCTCCCAAGAAATGGAACCACTCCCCGCTCAAGGTACACAATGTAACCCTCTGGCGGTAGCAATCAATAACAGCCCGGTATGACGATAACCAGTCCATACCCAAAATAACATCAAAACCCTTCATGGGCATGACAACAAACGGAAAAGGAAGCCTATAGTCGGCGACCTCTATATCACATCCCCTAACACCCTGTTTCAGAATCAACTCACCACCCAAAGGCGATACCACACAAATAGGAGATGCTAACTGTGCTAACTCCAATTCCAAAACAGATGCAAATGCAGCAGATACAAAAGAATGAGATGCACCCGTGTCTATCAACACATTAGCAACTGAGTTGCAAAACAGAAAAGTACCTCTCACTACTGATGGAGCCGGTACTAAATCCTGCGCGGTAACAGCATACACGCGCCCCGTAGGCCCCTGGTCTACCTGCTCACCTCTCGGAGCAAAAGACTGCTGCACAGACTGGGATGACGAAGCTCCCGGATTGGCCCTCGAGGCCTGCACAGACTGAGCTGGCTGAAAACCCTGCGTCTGTCTAGAACCAGACGCTCCCGAAGTGGCACTCAACTGTGGGCAAAACCTCTTCATGTGCCCAGGTTGTCCACACTGATAACAAGTCAAGAGCTGGCCCCTGCCCAAACTCTGACTCGGCGATCTAGCTGAAGAAGAAGCAGCTTTCTGACTCCCACCCTTCTGCGGGCAAACAGACACCTTGTGACCCAGCTGGCCACACTTGTAACAAGTGAATTCTCCCTGACTGCCTCTCCCCGAGCCTACACTAGGCACTGGAAAGGTCGATCTAGAGACTGCACCCTGAGACTGCTGAGGGTTATTACCCTTCTGTCTCCTGCCATCACTCTGACTATCCTGGCTCCTCTTGGAGCCTCTCTGGCCCTCATCCTCCTCCTGCATCATAAGCTCCATATGAGCTGCAGCATCCACTAGGTGTCTATACTCTCGGATATAAGACCCACCAATTCTCAACTTGAGGCCCCGCCTCAACTTCCGCTCAAACTCATAGCAACGGCGTTCCTCAGACGCCACCAGTTCAGGTGCAAACCTAGACAGACTGGTAAAAGTAGCCTCAAACTCGGCCACTAACAAGCCCTGCTGATTAAGCCGGCTAAACTGATCCCTCAGCTTCTCCCTAGCTGCTGCTGATAAAAACCTCTCCTGAAAAGCATTCACAAACGCCTCCCAAGTACCACCAACACGAGCTTTCTCGTACTTCCACCATTGACCCGCATCTCCCTTCAGTTGGAAGGATGCCAAGGTCACTTTCAGTGCTCCGTCCTCGATGCCAAGCATCTCAAACGTCTTCGTTGTCTGTTCGAGCCATTCATCTGCCTTAAGCGGCTCTTTAGGATCCCCGATAAACTCGTCCGGATTACACCGGAAGAACTCCCTCTTCAAGAAGGAAGGCCCTGCCTCAGCTGCCTGATTCCCAGCTCTAAGAATACCCAAAGCTCCTGCTATCTCTCTGGCCAAGGCACCCATAGCCTGCTGACCTACTGGCTCGGCCACATTGGCCTGCCCAACTCCCTCCTGCACTGCCGGAATCTCACCCTGTAACGGTACTTCCTGCCTCGCAGGTCTACCACGCCTAGCACCTCTTCCTCGTCCTGACATCCTAATAAAGGCAACACAGAACGTTAGCACATTCATAGGTGTGCCGAAACTAAACACTCACGTCCTAATGCATGGACAAGTGTAATTCACTCCACATAAGCACATAAACACATAAGCACTTACGAATTTCATTTCCGGATAATAATAGTCCCGAGGCGTTACTAGAGTTCCGGTTAGAAACAGCATTGATCAAGTGCTTTTCCAACAAGACTCCCAGAAACTCAAGGATCCAATCAATATCCCAGAAATTAAATCCCATACCCACATAGTCACATAAGCATGTTATCAAATAAACACATAGCATATGGTACTACATCTACGTCTCTATCAAGCGAGACAAACCCATTGTGATCCTAATCACTTCCCACGTACCCAAAGTATTCAAACCCGGTACGCTCTGATACCAAGTTGTAACGCCCTCAAAATAATAACATTAAACTAACCACATTCCTTTATTTCATTGAGCTCCATTACATAAGTATTACATGTTAACATCATAACAAAATGCCCTACAGGCTTACAGCTTTCCAAGTTAACACTTGGTTACAACAAAGAGTTCTAACTCGTTTACACATTAAGCCCTTGGCTTGAAATTACATGTAATACATCAAAAGTAAAACGACAAAACTATGCCCGCCACTAGCCTCCCAGCTATGTCCTTGGAGGTGGCATGCTTCCTGTACCTGAAAGTGATATTCCCATATAGGGTGAGCCACAGCCCAGTAGAAATACACTAAACCAACCATGGACAATGACTAAAATATTAGCAATTGATAGTTGGTCAACACTGATACAATCACATAAATTACATACTTATGTCAACGACTTACAAGTCCCAATTACTTTTCATTTCCCCTTTTTCAACAGATAAGCATGCTAGCTCTATCATCATTTCCACAGATATGTATAAAAACTATATCTCACATTCAGATAAGCATAAAAGCTATATCCACATTCTCTCAGATATGTATATCAACAATATCCACAGATAAGCATACAAGCTGTATCCACACTCTACAACAGATATGTATAACCACAATATCCACACTTCACAACAGATATGTATATCAACAATATCCACAGATAAGCATACAAGCTGTATCCACACTTCACAAAGATAAGCATATGAGCTCTATCTTCACTTCTCTAGACAAGCATATGAGCTCTGTCTACGGAGTTCATCCCCTATCTCCTCCCAATACCTATCCGGTTTAGAGGTACATCCCCTATCTTCCCCTAAACCGCGGAGTACATCCCCTATCTCCTCCTCTACACATAACGTATATAAACACATTGGTTCTATATACAATCACACAATACATACAATTAATGTATTCTATCAATCGTCAAGTTCCATGACACATTCCATTGATTAGTTTCCGTTTACCTAATCATCATGCATTGTCTATAACAATCTCGACTATCCTCCACCGATAGCCCTAAGCAGTTATTTCTAAAATAGAAAATAAATGCACAAATGGATATTCAATCAACATTTCATTTCCTCATTTCTCACCAATTAATTATCTCAATTAATTAAACAATGTAATTAGGTCAATTCCCATAATTAACATTTCAACCCTTAGGTCCCATTTTCATCAATGATTCAACAATCATTCCATTTCTCTATGCCAAACATGCATCTAGGTTTATTATGAATAAAACCCCAAACTTTCACAAAATTACCAAACCAAGCCCAACATCTCAAAATACCAAAATTTAAAGACAAAACCCATAGAGAGGAGTAGGATATCCCTACCTCAAATTCGGAGTCCCAAAGGAGAAGACGACAAAACCCAACGTGCTCCAAAACCCGAGATTTTCAGATTAAAATGAAGCCCTCGACGATCAACAACTTTTTTATAAAGGCCAAAGGTGAGTAAATCACTCCTACTAGATCAAAACCTAGAGAGAAGGTAGAGTCTAGAGTGAGAGGCTCAACAATGGTGATTTTGGAAAAGTAAGAGAGAGAAGAGAAAGTGAAAAAGTGATTTGAAAAGTCACAATTTCGGGACTTTAACCCAGGTCTCCGCTCGAGCGTAAAACACCCCGCTCGAGCGGCCACTCACAGACTTCCGCTCGAGCGGCCAACCTCCCGCTCGAGCGCAGAATGCACTCGCCCAGCACATTTGCAGAACCAGACCTCCGCTCGAGCTCCCAACCCTACGCTCGAGCGTACAACGCTGCACAGGAAAATACTAAATGGGTGTAATCTCCGCTCGAGCGCCAACACCTCCGCTCGAGTGTACAGGCCAAAAATCTGGGCAACTAGTTTTGGTTTCTAAACTCAACCAACCTGTAACAAACCCGCTCAACACATCCTATAACTCAAATACAAAGTAAGAAAGGATGTAAACAAGATAATAAACAACTACCAACATCCACGGACACATGTCCGGATCACTTATACAACAAGGATAAACCCGGGATCGCTATAGTTAATAACTCATGCTAAAATAAAGGAAACAGAATTTCAATAACTCATGTGTTATCTCATGTTAATTTCAGAATTTCAATAACTCATGTGAGTCCTTGGAAGCTATCTCCCTATTCTGTCTATTTGACTCTTTGTTGATTTCAGAATTTTTTTCCGGATTATCTTGATTACTCTTTGTTGTATTTTTTTTAGTTAGATACAATGTGTTGTCTCCTCTGTTATTGAGTTTTCCTCTATTATTGTGTTCCTTTATTCCTATAGTCAAATTCATTGTGTTTATTATTATTTTTATTTTTAAAATCTTAATTTATTTTGCTTTTATTGTTTGTTGGACAAACTACTAAATTGAAATTCTTAAACAACATAATAATTATTTATTTTGTAACGCCCTCAAAATAACAACATTAAACCCATCAGATAAGACATGCATTTACATATAAACTAACCACATTCTTTTATTCAACAGAGTTCCATTACATGAGTATTACATGTTAACATCAAAACAAAATGCCCTACGGGCTTACAGCTTTCCAAGTTAACACTTGGTTACAACAAAAGAGTACTAACTCGTTTACACATTTAGCCCTTGGCTTGAAGTTACATGTAATACATCAAAAGTTAAGCGACTAAAGTATGTCCGCCTCTAGCCTCCCAGCTATGTCCTTGGAGGTGGCATGCTACCTGTACCTGAAAATGATATTCCCATATAGGGTGAGCCACAGCCCAGTAGAAATATACTAAACCAACCATGAACAATGACTAAAATATTAGCAATTGATAGATGGCCAACACTGATACAATCACATAAATCACATATTTATGTCATACGACTTATGAGTCCAAGTTTCCTTTCATTTTCCCTTTTTCAACGGGTAGGCATATAAGCACTACCCACATTCCCAACAGATATGTATAACAACAATATCCACAGATAAGCATAAAAGCTATATCCCCACATCACAAAGATAAGCATATGAGCTCTATCTTCACTTCTTTAGACAAGCATATGAGCTGTATCTACGGAGTTCATCCCCTATCTTCTCCCAACACTATCCGGTTTAGAGGTACATCCCCTATCTTCCCCTAAACCGCGGAGTACATCCCCCATCTCCTCCTCTACACATAACGTATACAAACACATGGGTTCTATATACAATCACTCAATACATATAGTTAATGTATTCTATCAACCGTCAAGTTCCATGACACACTTCATTGATTAGTTTCAGTTTGCCTAATCATCATGCATTGTCTACAACAATCACGACTATCCTCCACCGATAGCCCAAGCAGTTATTTCTAAACAGAAAATAAATGCACAAATGGATATTCAATCAACATTTCATTTCCTCATTTCTCACCATTAATTATCCCAATTAATCAAACAATGTAATTAGGCCATTTTCCATAATTACCATTTCAACCCTTAGGTCCCATTTTCATCAATGATTTAACATCAATTCCATTTCTCTATGCCAAACATGCATCTAGGTTTATTATGAATAAAACCCCAACTTTTGTAAAATTCACACAAAAGCCCCAAACTTTCACAAAATTACCAAGCCAAGCCCAACATCTCAAAATACCAAAATTTAAAGACAAAATCCATAGAGAGGAGTAGGGTATCCCTACCTCGAAGTTTAAGCCAAAAAGGAGATGAAGACTCGAAGATCAACTTGCTCCAAATCCAAACTTTTTCAGATTAAATCAAAGCTCTCAACGCCCTCTATCTTTTTAACAAAGGCTCTAGGCTAGATTCACACTCTAGGGAGATCGAATCTTAGAGAGGGTGTAAGTTTAGAGAGAGAAAGTCTCGGATTTAGGGTTTGATCAAAAAAAGAAGTGAAAAACTGAAGTTCAAAATCGCTACTGTCCGCTAATATAAAACACGCTCGCTCGAGCGAAGCCTTTGTCGCTCGAGCGACTAGACACAGAAAACTCTCGCTCGAGCCAAGAAGTTCTCGATCGAGCGAAGAAAAACCCAGACCGCTAGAGCGAAGGAAGCTCGCTCGAGCCAAGAAAGGCAACTCTCAGGTCCAGAACCAGACGCAACACTCGCACGAACCTCACTCTCGCTCGAGCGACCAACTCCTCGCTCGAGCGAAGGTCCAAAAATCTGGGCAGCAACACTAGGCTCCTAAACACAACCAACCTGTAACAAACCTGCCCAACACATCTTATAACTCAATATACAAAGTAAAGAGGATGCAAACATGATAATAAACAACTACCAACATCCACGGACACATGTCCGGATCACTGTACAACAAGGGTAAACCCGGGATCGCTATATATTTGGTAGTATTATATATACCAATGGATATAAATAATAGAATAATTATTTGTTTGCCGGCTGTGGGAGTATTTCGGTGCTTCTTTGTGACTTACATCACCGGAGTTTTGGATTATTTCGTTGTTATTTTATTTGAGTTTTATAAAACTTAAGATACAAGTAAAATTGTTACAATTTTTTAAAAAGAATAGTATTTCTTTATATTTTTTCAATATTTTTGTCAAAAAAATTACAGACTTCATAATAAATTTTAATATGATACGTATGAATTACAACTGTATGTTGATCACAAAATTATTTATATCGTGCCTTCAGGCACGGGCATACGCTAGAACATAAAATTTTATGAATTACAACTCTCTAATTTCTGTTATTTGTAATTTTTATTTTTGTTCAAATTTTATGTTGTAGATAGAACATAAAATAAGATAGAACTATTTTATCAAATCAGTTGAGTAGTGGTTTGTTGAATAATGGATTGTTAGTGTTTGTTGCTGGAGATAGAACTGCTTTGCTGAACAGTGGTTTGTTGCTGGAGATAGAACTGCTCTAAATAGTGGTTGAATAATGGTTTTTTGGTTTTTAGTACACATTTTTTTGAGATTTTAAAAATTATTTATGATGGCCTCTTATAGAGTTTCGTTTTAAAATAAAATGGATTTTATTAATCTTATTTGAAGGTATGAATTTATCATGGTGAGTTTGAGGTATAATGCCTTCAAAATCTGTCACCATTAAAGAATTTGTTACTTTCCCTTTTATCACATCTTCCCCATCTTTTTAGTTTACCCTACTATGGTGGCTTAATTTTCGTCTTCACAGCCTTACCCCACCATCAAATACTAATTCTCAAACACATTGTACAATCAAATATGATGTACCCTACTATGATGTTTACAAGCTTAATAGTCATTTTGGAGGGTTTGAACATTGTGTAGACAGCATAATCAGTTATTTGTTAAAAACTGACATTCTGCTGGAGTTAGTGCAACATGTTATGTGCACATCCTTTTTGATATCTTAATTTTTATGTGATTATCCTAGGTTTGCTTGCTTATGGTTGCATCCATTGGAATGGACAAGTAACTTATTGGAAAATAAAAAGAAAAGAAATAGATTCAAGGCATTTTGTCTTCTGCAGGTTGGTAATAATTTGTTATTTGTCTTCTGCAGGTTAAGATTGCAATGATTGGAATCATGGCTGGTGGTGAAGGACTTGATTTTTCATCAGCTGCCTCAGAACCCATCTCATATGTCTCAGGTGTAATTAATTTGCATATCCTTGAGCATTACTGAATCTTCTCTTTAATCATCAAGAAATTGGTGGATGGTTAAAATTGTCTGTTACTGGTTTAAATTCAGTTATGAACTAATGATTTTCTATTAAGTGGTTTAGGTTAAAGTCTTCTCATTTCTAAATCTTTACCTTACTCTTTATGTATGATGAAGTTATCTTAGCTGGACCATTCAGTGGTCCTGCTTACAAATTTAAGCTGCCAGCCACTTTGTTCTTGATATCGCTGCTATTTTTATTGTTATTCTTTTAATATTCTTTCAATTCGCAACCCTTTGCTTTGAATTGCGATTTCAAATTTTGCCTTCAAAGGCTTGCGAAGAAAGCAGAAAAATATTTTAGGTGAGATTCTCATTTCTATTTATCTCAATCCCTCTTTGTTCCTCTTCTTTATCTCTCCCTTCTCTCCGACTGGCTTCAATTCGCAACCCTTTGATTTGAAATTTTTGAATCATTTTTTTCATGGAAATCTTATAAGCCTCCTCGAGTTCTTGAGTGGTTAACATAGTTGTTTATTCTGAAATCTATGCTTTCCAGATTTATTCTGAAATCTATTCTGAATGAGTTTATGTCGTTCATTCTATTTATTTCTTTTGTGTAGTATAAGTTTGGTTGCTGAGAAATTTGGAAGAAAAAGGGGAAAAAGACTCTATCATTGAGAATTAGAAGTCACACCCATTACGTGTTTGTTTGAATGGGTCTGAGATGTTCTTCCATTTTTTAACTGAATCGACAGTTGGGTTTTCTTGAGCTATCCATTTCATGGGTTTGTGCTGCTGGGTTTTCTGGTTCGGGTTCAAGATGGTATTACCATTGAAAACACTGAATTTATACACAAAAAAAAAAAAAAAGCTTAACAAAGTGAGATGAGAAAAAATCCCAAACTGTTTAAGAACATTGAATTATTGAAGAACATTGAATTTTTTAAACACACACCAAAAATTTAAGAACACAGTTTTTAAACACACAAAATGAAGACACAGAAAATTTAAGAACATTGATTTTGTTTTTTTTAAACACACCAACAAATTTTATGAACACTGATTGTATTAACAAATAAATCAAACTAATAAACATTTCAATTTCCTATTTCAGTTCCAAGCTTTGCGAGCTATGGTGCAGGCCAATCCACAAATTTTGCAGGTTCTTATCCGCCACTCTGCAGCCAGTCTTTTTGTTTGTCCATCTAACATTTAAAAATGTGAACATTTTATTTTTCATTTTTCTTCTGAAAAAAAAAGAAGAAAAAAACCCACCCTAAACAGCCTCAGTTACTCTTCTTATTGACAGCCCATGCTTCAGGAGCTAGGGAAGCAAAACCCTCACCTGATGAGGCTTATTCAGGAGCACCAGGCTAATTTTGTTCGCCTGATCAATGAACCTGTTGAAGGTGGAGAGGGGTATGTTCTCTGGTTGGTTATATTCATTTAAATGATAGTTATGAATGTTCACGGTCCTAATTTGCTGTTAATATGTTATCAGTAACGTACTGGGACAGCTTGCTGCAGCAATGCCAGTCTGTAACAGTTACACCTGAGGAGCGTGAAGCCATAGAACGTGTAAGTATTGCCTTTTCCTAATTTTTATTTGAATTTAGATGTGTTTAGTGTGGTGGTCTTGAAGTGATCTTTTGATAGGGGTTTTTTTCCTAGTACCTATGAATTCTATTGGACCCATAACTATACATTGGAAGACTCCTTTGGATCTCCTAGAAATATATCCATACCTGACCCCTCACATCAATTCCATGATCCTCTTAATCCTTTCTCATTCGAGTCCAACATCTGTTGGAATTGATACTTTGGATCCAGTTAGATAATATTTTGTAAATTTTAATTTTTTGTCAATTGTCCTTTATGTAAGCCACTTTATTTATTTGCATTTTTTTTGTCCAACTCATGTTTTTTGTTGTTCAAAAGTTTGACTTTTGTATTAGATGCTTGCTCTATTATTAGAATCTTGCGGTTTGCGATTCAGGTCATGATTCGATTTGCAATTCATGCTTATATTGATACAAATCTATGGGTGAATCTATTATTAGAATCTTAATTGAATGTTTTGGTGGTCATAGGTTATGTTAAAGGAATAGTTTTGGTGGATATAGCAACCATGGTTTAAAGGAATATTATGAAAATATTCAAAGTTTGATTTTTTTATTTTGTATTCAAACAATCTGCCTTATTTTTACAATCTGCTTTATTTTTGTATTCAAACAATCTGCTCTATTTTTATTTTGTATATGGAAAGTATTTTTTCTGAGTTCTGAGGTACGGAGATAAATAAGGATTATAAGATTTACGTGGTGTGAATGCAACTGTTTTTTGTGTTTGGAAAAAACTCTGGGAATCTTGAATTCCCTCTAAATGGGCAGTATTCGTGTGGAAGTGTCTTCATAATATAGTATCTGTGAGATGATAGTTAAAGATAAGAGATATTCCCAATCCAGTGTGATTGATTTGCGAATGCGGCCGAAACCATTGAACATCTCTTTTTTCAATGTCATGTATCACAAAGAATTTGGAGAGGTACTTCTAGGGGCTTGGACTTTACCTGTGGCCACCCAGTTTGCTTTAAACATGGTGGATCAATTGGGTTACAATGATTAAAGAAGAGGACATGATTGTTCAATCTATTGCCTTGCTATGGGCAATTTGGAGGCAGCGAAATAGTGTGGTCTTCCATAATGAAAAGATGACAATAGAGCAGAACTATTTCAATTGCTAATGAGATTCATCAACATTGGACTAACTGTGCATTCATGTTTTCCAATGATAATATCTTAGAATGTCTTACTGATATCTTTGGAAAAAGATGGAAATACAGAGAATTGTGGTCTTCTTGCTAATAACCTATCTTTAAATTCTGTTTTCCAGTTATATACATGTGTGGTAGATGGAGCATGGAAGTGCAAAAATGGAGAGGTAGGAATAGCATGGGTCTGTTTCAATGAAAATCAAGACATTGTCTATCAACAAGCTGATTGTCTATCAATGAAAATCAAGACATTGCAGAATCCATTTTTAAGAAGTAAAACATGCTTTGGGAATTTTGAATTTTTATAATGAGCAGATGTTTTGAAGATGTTTTTATAAAAATGGAGTGCAGTAATTTTGAATTCAAAATTTTTTATAAAAACATCTGTAATTTTGATTTTACAGATGTAATTTTGAGCAGATGTTTTGAACAAAAATGGAGTAATTTTGAAAATGGAGTAATTTTGAACAAAAATGGAGCAGATGTAATTACTACACGTGATGATGTTTTTGTAAAATTACTGCACTCCATCTCATTAATTTTTGATTTCAAAATTTTAATTTTTGAATTCAAAACATCTGTTTTATAAAAATTCAGAATCCATTAATTCAAAATTTTGAAGTAATATTACTTTGGGAATTTTGAATTTTTACAAAACATTTGCTCATTTTTAAAACATCTGATCAAAAATTACTGCACTCCATGTAATATCCATTTTTATAAAACATGTTTTTATAAGAAGTAAAAATTACTTATGTTCAAAATTACAGCTGTTTATAAAAGTATGTTTAAAGCATCTTTATAATGAGCATCTGTTTATAACATATGTTTTTGAGATGATAAGTAATATCTCAAAGCATCTTTATAAAACATATTTTTGTGATCTGTCAATAAATAAAAATTTATTAGTGACAACATTTTTAAAGTAGAAAAATTGTCAGTAAATCTAATTTGAGGGGTGCATTAAGTATTAGATCCAAGCTTTGGTCTTTGTTGTTTATAAAGACTCGTATGTTTGTTTCTCTTATGTAGTTAGAATTTGATTGGCAGCAGTAATACTAACTGGTGTGTATTTTAATTTTAATTTCTTTTAAATTACAGAGTACTGGTTTGTGTGCATTATTAGATATTTATTATTATTATTTTTTTTATATTTGATTTGTTTTGAATTGTAGAGTGTAGTCTATTAAATATATTTTTATAATTACATTTTTATCTTAAATTTAAATAGTGTTGCGATTACAATTATATTATAATCCTAACATTATTTACACCGTGCCTTCCGGCACGGGCATACGCTAGTATATATATATTATACAGAGGGTAAACCCTAACCTAAGACTCCCTTTCATTCTCCTGTCTTTATCTCTTCCGCCTCCTACGTCGTCACCTCTGGTGGCGCAACCGGCGACCACCACTGCCGCCGCCACCACCTCCTCTCTCACCGCCCTCTCTCTCTCCTCCTATTATCTTCACCGATCTTCACTGGTCGTCTACTTCGTCTTCTCCACTCTCGTCATCGGTTCCAAAACCCTAACCCTACATTCGATGTTCTCCAATTCCTCTACAAGCCATATGTTCAAATCCAGACCCTACACTCCTCTCAACTGTTTCAGAACCTTTATCTACAAAGGACTACCACCGGACTCGTCAAAATGGCGATCTCGAACGGGCTGATTACGATGAGAAGGATCAGGCGGCGGGCACATTAATGCCTCAGAAACGAAATTGGAGGATGGACGGTTCATTTTTGCCCTAATTTTCCTCTCCATTTTATGTGGTGCATTTAGGTGAGGAAAAAATTACCTCCGTGAACATTAATTTATTCATGTGCATTTTCAATTTTTAGAGAATCACTTTTGTTCGTGTTCATATTTAAGAAACATTAAAAAAAGAAGAAGAGATAGATAAATAAATAAAATAAAATTTTCATACATTTTCATCTATCATGTATATTTCTATCTTTGGAGAACCATTTGTGGCAGTATTTTTTACATTTAAATCATAAACATGTTAAATTAATTAATATACCCTCATTTGTTTGAAGTTTTAAGTTTAAGAAACATAAGTTTATATTAAATTTAAGAAACATAAGTTTATGTTCATTTAAGAAACATGTTTAAGAAACATAAGTTTTTACATTAAGTTTATATTAAACATATGTTCATATTAAAAAACATATGTTCATGTTTCTTAAACATAAGTTTATATTCAAAAACATAAGTTTATATTAAATTAATTAATATACCCTCATCTGGAACCATTTGTGGCAGTATTTTTTACATTTATATTGAATCATAAACATGTTTATTTATTTATCTATAAACTTATATGAACTTATGTTTATGAACATAAGTTAAATAAACATAAGTTTATAAACTTAAGTTTAATATAAACTTAAGTTTATGTTCATAAACATAACTTAACTTATTAAACATAAGTTAAACATAAGTTATTAAATATAAATAAACATAAGTTTAATAAACATAAGTTTATGTTAATAAACTTAAGTTTATGTTTATGTTTATATTAAACTTAAGTTTAAACATAAGTTTAATAAACTTATGTTTATGTTTATGTTTATCCTTCTCATCGTAACATAAGTTTATATTAAATATGTTTAATAAGTTTTTACATAAGTTAAATATTAAACTTATGTTTATTTATAAACTTATGTTTATGTTTATGTTTATCCTTCTCATCGTAACATAAGTTATAAACATAAGTTTACATAAGTTTATGTTAAATATTAAACTTATGTTTATTTATAAACTTATGTTTATGTTTATAAACTTAATAAACATAAGTTATGAACATAAGCATAAGTTATTAAATATTAAACTTAAATATTTAATATTTATTAAATATTAAACTTATGTTTATATTTAAATAACTTATTTAATAACTTAAGTTTATGTTTCTTAAACTTATGTTTAATATTTAACTTTTGAATATAAACTTAAGTTTATGTTTATTTATTTATTTATCTATAAACTTATGTTTTTTAATATTAAATATGTTTAATAAGTTTTTACATAAGTTTATATTAAACTTATGTTTCTTAAACTTATGTTCATAAATTTAAGAAACATGTTTTGAATATAAACTTATGTTTTTGAATATAAATGTTTATGTTCATTTGTGGCAGTATTTTTTACATTTAAATCATAAACATGTTAAATTAATTAATATACCCTCATTTCAATATAAATGTAACCATTTGTGACGAGATAAGGATGGCTGGGGAGTTGAGGTTTCCTTCTATTATTGTAGAAGTTGATTTGCAGGGTGTGGTGAATATGTTTAATGTGAATAGGGAAATGGACCAGAGTGTGGCTATTATTCTTGATGATATGATTCAGCCTTGGATTTTGTTGATGGATTGCAGGATCTACTTTGTTAGGAGTGCTTCCTCAGATCATCAGTGATACCCAATCAGCCTGTACAGGTGGAAGAAACATCCTGGATGGTGTGCTAATTGCAAATGAGGTGGTTGATGGCTGGAGGAAAACCAAAAAGAGAGGTCTGATTATTAAGATTGATTTCGAAAAGGCTTTTGACTCAGTTAATTGGTGCTTCTTATCATCCATGCTCTTCAATTTTGGGTTTGGTGCAAAATGGATTAGTTGGGTAAAAGAATGTGTTACTACAGCAAAACTCTCAGTGTTGGTTAATGGTTCACCAACTGAGGAATTTTGCCCTCAAAAAGGCCTAAGGCAAGGTGACCCCCTCTCCCCCTTTCTGTTTAATGTAGCAGTTGAGGGTCTTAATATTCTTATGTCAAGAGCACAGCAGTTGGGCTTGATTAAAGGAGTGACAATTGGTTCTAATGGGGTGCAGTTAACTCATTTACAATTTGCAGATGATTCCATATTATTCTATGAAGCTAAGGAGATGGAGGTGTGCAACATTAAGAGGGTCTTAAGGTGTTTTGAACTGATCTCAGGGCTGAAAATAAATTATCATAAGAGTCAGGTGTGCGGTATTAATGTTCCTGAAGAATCCCTGTCTAGTTTTGCCTCCAAGCTGCATTGTAAATCTAAGGCACTTCCTCTTAAGTATTTGGGTTTGCCTTTGGGGGCAAATCCAAATAAGAAGGCAACTTGGAAACCAGTTCTTGATAAAATCAAAATCAGATTAGCATGTTGGAAAAGGAAGCTGCTATCATTTTCAGGAAGGCTCACTCTTATAAAGTCTGTAACCTCTGCCTTGCCTACGTATTATCTATCTCTCTTTAAAATGCCAGTGGGAGTTGCAAGAGAATTTGAGAAGCTTCAAGCTGCTTTTCTCTGGGGTGGGACGGGGTCTAAGAAACCAATCTACCTGGTTAAATGGGATGATTTAGCAAAGAACATGAATCAAGGGGGCTTGGGCATCAGAAGAATAAGGCTCGTTAATGATTGCTTGTTACTAAAATGGTGGTGGAGATTTTCCAAAGAGAAAGATGCTTTGTGGAGACAAATCATTTGTAGCAAATATAAACTAGATGTCAAAAGCTGGTGCCCCTCTCCTATTTCAAACAATAGTTACTCTGGTGTGTGGAAAGGTATCATTTCCTTAGCAGAGAGGAGCGGTAATCTGATGTTGTTTTATCACAACAATTTTCTTGTTCAGGTAGGGGATGGGAAAAGAATTCTCTTCTGGAAGGATAGATGGTGCTCCAATAGTTGCTTGAAAGATGAATTCCCTACTCTTTACAGATTAGTGATGGAGAAGGATGTAACTTTACGTATAATGCACGATAGGAAGGTTGCAGTAGGGGATTGGAGCCTTCTTTTTAGAAGAAGGCTGTATGACTGGGAAGAGAAGGAAGTCAGTAGGCTCAAGGAGCTTTTGATATCTGGCTCAAACTGTTCTGATAATCTGGTGGACAAACCAGTCTGGTTGGCTGAAGGTTCTGGTATGTTTTCTGTCTCATCTGTCTATCGGAGTGAGGTTGTCTCCCTTGGCCCCATCCTTATTACTAGCAAGTTAGTTTGGAACCATCTCGCTCCTCCAAAAGTCCAATTTTTTTGCTGGTTAGCATGGAAAAACAGAGTAAAGACAGCAGACTTCCTCCAGAAAATTGGAGTCCTTCAAGCCTCTTCACCAGCTCTTTGTGCTTTCTGCAAAACTGAGGCTGAGTCTATCTGCCATGTGCTGCTGCACTGCCATTTTTCCTGGAGGGTTTGGTCTGCAATATTGAATTGGTGGGAGGTGCAAGGAGCCCTTCCCGGATCTGTGGAAGCTGTTCTTCACTGGTGGGAAGGTGTGAAGCTTAGCAAAAAAGAAAAATTGCTTTGGAAAGTCATTCCCTCAGCTGTGCTTTGGTCTCTATGGAAGCTGCGAAATGAGTGTATTTTTCAGGCTGCTAAACCTCACCTGGAGGACCTATGTGAGTTGGTTAAAATCAGAGTTGCACTGTGGTTGAACCAGAGTTTCAAGGCCTTCAACTTCACTGTCCAGGACTTCCTGTCCAATTTAAGACAAATCAGGTACTGTTTGGGGAGTAAATCTGTCCTTTGTGGCTAATTTAGATATCAGTTTCCTGGAGGGCTGCTGTTTTGGCCTGTTGTACATCAGCTTGAGCTTTTTCTCACCTCTGGGCTAGGTTTGGTCTTGTTTTGCATTTTTTTTTTCTCTGCTTTGTTCTTTTTTTTCTGTTTCGGTTTGGTTCCTCTCCAAACCCCTTTCCTCTCCTTTTTGATGTACTCTCATCTTGTATGGTTTGGTCATCAATAAAGGAAGGTTTCTTTGGCTACTTCAAAAAAAGGCCTATTTGGTGGCTAGATTTGGGGTTAATGGGGGTGGGGAAGTATTGTATTTGAGTTAATGGTTATTTATCAAAAAAAAAAAAAAAAATCTTACATTTGTTTTTCCAAAACAAAACCACCTTCAATCAAGTCCTCATCCCAAAACAAACCTTGGGAGGGATGAGGATCTCATAGAAATTCATATCATTTTTACATTTGTTTGATATGGTTAATGGGGACCTTTTGCTGTAAGTCGAGATGCATTTTTGGGAATCTTTTATCATCTAGCATTTGTTTTTCCAAAACAAAACCACCTTCAATCAAGTGGAAAGGTGCATTTTTTAAAACAATCCAAGAATAAATGTAAGATAAAAAGAATGTGTTGAAGTTGAACAATCTAAAAAGTGACATTGAAAAGCAACTTATTGTTTTGCATTTTCAATTTAATCATGCCATTTCTTTCTAATTGTTTTACATATTATGAAAGCCAAATCTGAACTTTTGCATTCATCTTAGGACATGGAATTTAACAGAGATTCTTTATCCCTTCCCTAAAGTAAGAATGTATCTTTCTGGATAATTTAAGCCTTTAACTTGTAAAAAATAGAAATAAATAAATAAAATAATCTTAAAATCAATAAATAAAATAATCTTAAATCACGAAGTATCTAACAATTATACTCAACCATTACATTGGATCACTCAGGTTTTTGGTTGGGGAAGCATCAAATCCCTAGTTACATCGAATCACAATAGGGAGTAGCTAGAAAGCACACACTAACCTAATCAGAATGCTTCTGGTTGTTAAAGATGCTAATTTTACATCTAACCTATTCTAAATCGATGCAAATTCTGTTAGGCAACACAGACTACTCTTGCAACAAAAGGTATATAATTCTTCCAAAAAACAAAAAAAAAACAAAAAAAGAAGATAAGATACGACCAATTTTTTCGTATATAATTCTTCAAACTAGGAAAGTGTTTCAAACACGATAAAACCTATCTCTGCAGTAGCCTGGCCTTCCATCAACAGCTTCAGCAGCAGCTGCTGCTAGATCATCATCAGACTTCACCTTCACCGGCAATCTTAGCAACTCATCTTTTCTATATATTTTTACATAGACATATCTGTCCTACAGTTGTTACCTGTTCAACTTTGATTTTTTCTTTTTTTAAACAGAAGTTACCATAGATGCTCTTAGCAAGTTGCGCTTGACTTTAAGACTTGTATATAGAGATTCCAATAATTGACTTGAAGCTTTAACTCCCTCTTAATCAACTACCAATTGTCTCTGCTTTATTGTGAGAATCATGGTAGCAATGATAACACACATACATGGATCTCTTTAATCTGCCCCTGTTTGGCCATTGAAAAAGCATTTGCCAAACGCCACTTAACATAGTACTTTATTATTTATTTTTTCCGTATTATTAATCTATTTTTAGCAAATTACAGCGGCATTTTGCAAAGTGGGTTTGCTATGTTCACACATAATGCTCTATCGGATTATACCCCAATTATCCATTATCCTGATGCCTCAAATTATTTTAACTACATCATGAGTTTCTCTAAACATGATAAGATGAGAGAATTGGTGACTGGGGATTTGATCTATGTTTTATCATTATAAGCTAGTTTACATCATCTTTGATTGAACCACCATAGAATTTGCATATGACCTTCCTCTGATGTTGATTTGTAAGAGCAATCCTTCACAACTTTTTTCTTTGAATTCAAATTTGTAGTTAAAAAAATAAATTTTAAAAAATTTTTTTCTTGAAACTTATGGTAAATTAAAAAATAATTTTTTTATGAAATTAAGAATGAATCAAATCATTAAATTTTAAGAATTATATTTTGTTCAAATTTAGTAAAATTTTAAAAACCATAAAGATTGGATGTGATTGAGATTTGTATAAGTATTTTATAAATTGGTGTTTCCCATTTTGCTGTTATGGATTTTCCATTCAAACTTGGAAGAAATAGAAAATTCCAAGTTGGTGGTATAGTGATGCAGGGCATTTTCATGTAATTGGATCAATTGTAATAATCATCAAAACCCACAAAAAAAGTCTTACTTCTCAGGTGATATTGAAGACAGTGAGTGTTTCTTCAAAAATTCGAACTTCCAAATCATTGTTTGCTTATGAAGATTATTTGCTTGTCTTTCACGGTGAGGTTGAAGATGGGCCACACATGCGAACTTCCAAATCATTGTTTGCATTCTTGCAGAAATAGGGTCAGCTATGGCTTAGAAACATCTTAACAGTTTTCTAACATGGATGCTTACAAATACACCTTCCTATATAAGTATGATGTCATTGACATTGAGAGTTTTTTTAATGATTATTGCGAAATAATATATTCCCAAAAATTCTATTGGTTTTTGTTAAAAAGAAAAAGTAAAGTTGCTTATGATCTTTATCATGTTGGATAGGATGAGGCTTGAAAGATTCCATAATTGTGGGGTTGTCCATTGTCTAGGGCTTAGAATTAGAAAAAAGTTGCAGAGATTATTTAGATGTAATCACTTTTTCTTTCATAATTGCTCCTGTTTTTGCATTTCTGTTCTGTCTGCTTTCTTTTAGTAGACACCGTCTTCTGTTAGATAATTTGTTCTCTTTGCTTCAATCGTAAGTTCTTTAAAGGATGCTCTCATTCCTCTTCCTTCTCCTTTACCTGTTCTAGTTTTAAAGAAATTTTGTATAGAGTGGATTTGTTGAGTATAATGTTCCCCTCTAATGGCTGGTCATATAGCTCAGATCAGAGTTGGCCTTTTGGGCTTTGCTATTCCAAATCTAATTCTTGTACCTATATCAAATTTTAACACTACTAACTGCACCATTGTGCTGCAGAATATCAGTGACTTTAGCATGGGGTACTCAGAATTTTTTCTTATAATTTTTTTCTTATTAATATAAAATAGCTCCTATGGGGTCCTCAGAATTTTTTCTTATAATTTTTTTCTTATTAATATAAAATAGCTACTATGGCTGGTCATATAGCTTTCCAAATACCATGAATTAGTTACCACTGACCAGAAAGTGAGCTTTCAACTAATTGACCGTCCATGTGGATCTACTCTGATCAGCTGTTCTCTCTCTATCTCTCTCTCTCTATTAATTTTTCCCTTGGAATTGAATGTACAAATAATTAGAAAACTGTTTCTTGTTTCTTCTGACTCTCTTTTCCAGGTTCACTAGCAAGAAACTCTATGAGGCTATGTCGCAGGAGTATTAACAACTCAAAGGGTTCTAATTGTTTCAGCAGATCTAGATATATTGGCTAGCAGTTCTACAAAATTTGATAAGGAACTTCCTTTAATATCCTTAGATGGAAAACTTATTGCATATTGGCTACTTTTCTAATAGGTACACTTTTTGTTATATGACATGATTAATAGTTATTAAAATTGTTTGGGTCCTTAACTTATGATTACTTTAGATCCCTTCTCTAGGTTGGACCTGCACTTCTATTTTCAACTGCCACTGCAATCAGCATGCTTGGGTGGGATGGAAAAGTGAGGACAATTCTTTCCATTAGTATGCCCAATGCAGGTATCATACATCGTTTCAGTTAGTTAAAATTTTTACTTTCATATTTGAGGTTCCTCAGCATCATGTTATTTTCTCTACTCTTGTTTGATCTATGTATCAACAATTGCAACTTTGTACTATACCACTGCTTTTCTGAGCCATCAAGATGAACTTCTGTACAATGCTGTTTGGTGCATTGAATGATCGATTGTTGCTCACAAACCTAACAAAGATAAATCTGAAACAGAAAAGGGGGTTTAGATAAAGAGCTGTCTTGTTGGGCTTCTCGAACCTCTTCTTATTGGATTTGCCACAATGTAACAGAGTTTTGAGCAGAAACTAGACTTTTCAGAATATTGTATCAAATAACATCCAGGTTTTACTTTCCCCTACTAGTAGGCATGTGTTTTGTCACATATACAACTCCTTTGGATATTCAACACTTGTTGGATTCTGTTATCCTTTTCATTTCTATTGTTTGGCTTATAAAGATTATTTAAAAAGCACTATCAATGTAGATTATTTCATTAAGAAGCATCCAGTAAACTAAAAGAAAATTGACATAGGAAAGACAGCTTAGAAGAGAATTCAAAATTGATGTGTTCACTTGGGTTTGTTTCTGGAAATTCTTCTGCCATTTCTGTCTGAAAGTAGTAGTCTTGCTGTATTCTTTATTTATTTGTTTTTCTTTTTGGGTCTTTCTGCATGTGTGCGCGCGTGAGAGAGAGTTTTGCTCTGCCTTTTCTAGCATTTTGTGCTCTGCATGGCTGCACTGTGATCTCTGTGAACATCTCTTGGTCATTTTGGTTGTGTTTTAGCTCTCTTAATGCCCAACTAGCTTTGTTTTGGGTCTGTGACATCTAATGTTGTAGACTCTTGGTGTATTTTTTGTGTAACCTTTTTCTATTTTAGCCTCTGAAACATTACTTCTGGAATTCCTTTTTTCCCTTAATTTGTGCAGTAGCCTAGGATTAGAAACGCTCAGGTTTATGCAAAATCTCAAATACATTATAGGTTTTTCCTTTAATTTGTGCAGTAGCATATGATAGCATGCTCAAAGTACTGATTGATATATTACACATTTTTATGTGCTTGGGAATAAGTCAATGTGAGTGGAGTAGTGGTGCTAGTTAATGAGGTTTAAACTAACTTGTGCAAGTAATTGCAAGTTCACTTCATAGTTACAGAACTATCTGACACATGCTTGAAGTACTGATATATTGCACATTTTTTGTGCTTGAGATTAAGTCAATATAATAGAGTTGTGGCCTGTGAGTGCTATTCATGGATGATAGGGATTTGAATAGCCTGATGATGTATCACTTTCTTTTCTTTTCTTTTCGCTGGCATACAAACTTAGGTTACTAGCTCATTCATGTCATATTTTGCATAATATGGCTTATTGTAATAATACATGTGTTAATATGATAGGATTAGAAACACTCAGGTTTAAATCATACAGTTCCATGGCCTAGTCAATTCATAAGCTTCAAGAAATATATGATCTTCAAGATGCAATAGGAAGTCCAGTTGCATGACCTAGTTAATTCATTCTTTTGGACTAAATATTAGACTAATTGATTTACGATTTGTAGTTATACTTTTTGGATGTTTAAAGTCGTATTTTAGAGATTAGTGAATCTTATGATTTGGATACTTTTTTTGGTTTGTATGTTTGAGGCTGTTATCAGCTTGATATGATAGAAGTTGAGGATGAAAGTTAATATGCAGGTTGTTTGGTGTATGGATATTAGTTTTTTTTGCTTACTTCATAGTTAGTTTATTCATATACTTTTAGTGGTTTTTGAATTAATTTATGTTTTTATTTTTCAGGTTAGAAATTTTTTGGAGAGATGCAAAATATGGTCAAAGAATTCAAGAACTTAATTTTTCAAGCTTTTTCATTTTTTAATATATGTAAGCACAGTTTAAAACTTTTTATTTAATTCTTTTGTATATACTTTTGAACATATTTAACTTTCATTTATGAAATATATGACGTTATTCTATTCAATATGGTTGTGATTCAAAGTATAGTATATAGCGTGTATTACATTATTGAAATGCGTGTACAAAAATAATATTGATTATTCTGCAAATATGTTGAACTCTTTTTTTATCACACGCGTTAACTGTGATGAGAAATGTATATAACGTGTGATCTTATTTCATTATTAATCATAGGTTTTTTTAGGTATTAATCACACTTAAAATTTGTGATCTAAATATTTATTATCACACGTTTTATTAGTAAATAATTACACTTAAAAGATGTGATCTAAATATTTATTATTACAACACTTTGTATTCTTGGGTTTAGAATTGAAGTGAGGTGTAATTGAAAGTAGTCAAGGTTTGGTGGTTATGTATGGGTGCTCATGCTTTGTTGTGAACTAGGAGTTGTTAAGAATTGGTGAGCATAAGGTTGTTGCTATTTTTGTTAGAACGGATGCAAATTTCGGGGACGAAATTTCCTAAGGTGGGGAGTTTGTAAAACCCGTGTCCTTTAATCCATTGGAGTGTGTATTTAATTCAATTATTTTCTTTTGGGAGTCTTTGGAATTGTTGCATGTTGATTTCGGAGGAGTATGATCCAATTTAAACTGGTTGGATTTGTTTGTTTGCGTTTGTTCTTGTCAAAATGTTCCTTGGAAACTTAAAAATTTTGCCTTGGGGTCTACACTATCCTTCCTAAGGGTCGACCCTTGCATGTTGTAATGTTTCTGGAAGTGTGCTGGAATATAGGGTCGACACCAGCCTTGGTGGTGTCGACACCTGCCTCTTGTTGCTGTCCACAAGGGTAGACACCAGTCTGGGAAAGGGTCGACCCTCTTGTGTTGCCGAATCTGTGTATGTTGGTGGCGGGAAAATAGGGTCGACACCTGCGTGTTTTTTTTTCAGATTTTTGGGCTGGTTTGGGCCTTACCTTTGGGGGGGTTTTGGGCATATTATTTTATTGACCTTGGGGCTACTTGTCTACAGCTGTAAATAGGCTCCAAATACATTTCATTCCACTTCTTCTCTTCTTTCCTCTCTCTTAAACCGTGAGTGCTCCTCTCTCTCTCTCTCTCTAAACTCAAGCTTTTGGCACCAAAACCTCTAGATCTACTCACCTAGAGTGATTGTTCCACCTTGGTCCCTTAAGCAAAGTGTAGATCTCATCAGAAGCTTCCTCTTGGTCCGATTGGTTCGTGGCTTCGTCGCCATTGATGTTTGGGTCGTCATCTCTTGGCTTCAAGAGGTAGGGGTCCTAGTTCTCCTTCAATGCTTACATTGATAGATAGATTTGTAGTATTTTGGAGTATATAAATGCAAAATCTACATTTTGAGCATATAGTGTAAATTATGAAATTTTGGGGTTAGGATTTGAAATGTTGGGGTTCTGTTATTGGGTTTAGATTATGGTTTATGGATTATGGACCTAGGGTGTATGATAAATGGGAAGATTGGAATAAAAAGTAATGGGTTAAGAAATTTGGATATTTTTTGAAATTTCTAGATTTTTCCTGAAACCCTAGGTTGATTTATGATAATAATCAATATTTTGGCCCAAATTGAAAGTAGAATCATGAAATTGGTAGGTTGAATTATATATGTACAAGTTTAATTGGAATTTGGTTATGTTTGAAAATTATGTTTAAAATTTGCGAATGAACTTTGTTATGAGCGTTGTAAATCATGTTATAATGAGAAAGGAAATTGGGGGAAATGATTTATTAATGATATAGATGACATAAACTCGATTATGAAATGTTGAAATGGGATTTAAGAATTTCTCTTGAATTATGTTGAATTATATTTAAGGGGAAATTATCAGAAAGTCCTATTTATCAATCTGTTACTCCATCTGGTCCCACGTTTATTCTCTTGGATGGACAAGTCCTGTTTGATATGTTTTGTGAACAATCAAGTCCCGTTTTAAATTTATGTGATGTGTGTAGACGGATTTAACCCTATTTTGTTTTTTCTCTACAGGTGTATATATGGGATTGAATGCAGATTTTGTGGGATACGTTTCCTAATCTACGTTTGGCAATTCAGATCTGTCATTCAAAATCCCCATTACCATCATCGCTGTCTTCACTCTCAGATTATCATCACACTCCACAAGCTCCTCCATGGCCGATCTCAGCCTCCCGATCACTAATTCCACGTGATTCGCATCTCCGTTCACCGCCGTCCTCGCCGCCTCCACCACCACCAGCGTCGCCATCCTCGCCTGAACCCTAACCACCTCCTCCTCCAATTCCCTCTCTTCTCCTCCTACCTCCGCCGCCAATCTTTCCAATCTCCTCCTCTGCTCCGTCAATAGATCCACCACGTACTTCTCAACGAGTTGAGAAACGAGTCCTGGTTTGAACCCCGCGATCCACAGGAACGAGCGCTCCAGCGAGCTCAACCAAGTCGGGGACAAAACGATGAACACGTTCTGTCGAATTGCTCTCGATTTTTCGGCATAGTACTGTTTGTAGTGAGCGGAGACTCGAGCGATTAGATCTCTAAATCTGAATTCATCTTCTTCTTCTTCGATTCGTTCTATGACGAACTAGCCAGCCATTGAAGAAGACTTGAAAGGCTTCGACATTGTTGAGTTATTAAAATGTGGGACTTCACGGGATGGACTTGCAGTATGAAGTGGGAAACCAAAATGTGGTTCAGCAAATTGACGTGGGCCATCAAAAAGTGGTTCAACAAACTGATGTGGTCTACCAATTTGTGGTTATGAAAAATGAAGTCTGCTTTCCAAACGTGGCTTTCCAAAATGTTTTGACCCACCAACGTGTGGGTCACAGGGTCGACTTCCAGTACGATGTGGATTGGATTATGTGTGAACCCAACCAATGATTTGGTTCACGTCGAAACGTCACAAATGGCAATTGAAAAACAAAGTGTCAAACTGTGGAGAAGTTGAAACGTGACACAGTTACACGTATCAAATTGCTTGTTCAAACTGTGTCAAATTACTTGGTTCACAAAAAAAAAAAAAAAAAAAAAGTGTCAACTTACTTCTGTTCACGTCACAACCCACGTCTCATGTTGTGAGTGTTACACACTTACTAAATTAAAAAAAGTATTAGTGTACTTTTTCGATCAGCATGACACACAAACACCCATTCATCTTCTCCCACACAAACCCACACCAAATGTCAATCAGTAATACTAGCAGTGGCAAAATTGTCAACAAACAAATTAAGGGACCATCCAGTCACTAAGAAAACATTCAGGACCTTATGAATTACAAGTCCACAAAATAGGATTTACTAGTCAATTCCCCTATATTTAATGATGTTGAGTTGAATCAAGTTGAATCATGTTGCTTATGTTGAATTGTGATGATTACGTGGAATTGTATTGATTATGTTGATTTTGGTTTTGTGATCTAAGATGTAGAGTTTCCAAAAATGGGCTTAATCTCAAATCATTTTATTAAATTCCTAGTGGGCTTGTTTAGTCATTCAACTCAAGAGGATGATTCAATGGGGCTTCTTTATGGGGATGGGAAATGTTTGGTTTTTTGTGAAAATACTAGAAATTTAGAGATTTTGGGGAACATGGGAATGTTCATAAAACTTCTTTCTTTCTTTGAATAGAAGATGAATGGGTGTAAATTTCATAATGTGTTTTGCAAAGAATGGTAATCTTTTAAATATATTGAGTTAGAGAAATTGTTTTGAAAACTTCATGTGTAGTCCTGGATGAGACCATGTTGCTATGACTTGTGAAATGAGGAAGTTGTTGGTATATGGTTGACTTGAGAAGGAATGTTATGAACCATGGAAATTTTTGCAATCGCATATCATTTCATTTATTATTGTGCATGGTGGTTCTAAATCAAGGAGATTTGCATTCATGACAGAAAATGGTTTGTATGAGAAATATGGAAATGTGTATGGCGTAATACGTTGGTAAGTCCAGATAGGGGGTGTAGATGAATTTGATAAGTTGGCCTGAGTGTCCAAGGTGAAAGACCCGAAAGCCGCGCAGATAGGTATCGAGCCTTCCGGTTAGCACCGGTAAAAATGACAGTTTGGTAGTGCTTGTTGAGCCTACTTGCAGACACCAGCCTAGGGATTACCAGTATCGTATTTACCGCCCCTATTGAATTAATATTGGAAGTTTGAAATTGATGAAATCATATGATAATATTGAGAACATGGCGACTTGAAACAATGTATTGAACTGAATATTTTTCCTCATTGATTTCCCTTGGCATGGCATTGCATTTACATTTACTTTTGTGTTGAGGAAAAAGCATAACTATATATATATCTTGTGAGAATTCTCTACAGAACATGGAAATTAATTACAAAAATGGTTGGTTTTCGAAATGAATTGGGTGCCCGCTATCCCGCCATTGTAAGTCGGCAAAAGGTGGATTGTGTTGAACTATGTGTTGAGTTGATGATGTTATTGTTGCTTGTGATGAATTTGCGAAATTACATATTGATGGATAATTTGGTTTAAAGAGGAAATGTGCATAGGCATTATTTGTAAATAACGGAAACAAAAAAAAAAAAAAAAAGATATGAGGATTATAGACTGATGGTAAACTTAATGAAGTAGTGGTGTTAATAGAAGTAAATTGTAAGCGTTGTTCTATAATTAAATAAAGGATTGAATTGAAAGGGGTTATTAACATTGTGTTATCTTGAAATGAAACTTTGCGGGTGTAATTAACGATGTGAATTGAGTATAGGAGAATTGTTGGTGAGTTAAAAAGGAACCTGAACTTGAAGTTATGGGATTTTAAATTAAAAATGAAGAGTAGAAAAGAAGAATGAAAGGAAAAGAGAAGTATTAAAATGGAAAATTAAATGAGAAATCTTTTGGGAATTGGTTAATAACCTTTAAATGATGTTGTGTCTTAAATATGGTTGTTTTACAAGGATCTATGGTTTTCTAAAGTTAAGGGATGATTTTAATGGCTGAAGGTTTTTCTTAAAAGTGTTTAAATACTTTTTTTTGAGAAAAAGATACCTTACTTATGATATTTTGAGATTATGAAATGTCACTCTACTATATGGTATCGCCCTGCATGCATGATCATTTCTATCTGTGTGTTAGTTATTGATTGAGGACTATGAGATTTCTACTGGGGCATTAGTGCTCACCCCGTTGTTTTATCTTTTTACCGGAAGAATGTTTGGATTATTTGATTGAAGATGTATGAAGTTCTTGAGTCCATTTGTATGACTTCATAGTAGGTGTAAAGGAAGTGGATTTTATATTTGTATTTATTTATTTGTAGCACAATAAGAGTTTGACATGTATGATTGTCATTGTAATGTTCATTGAGAGAGAAAGAGCATGTATCATGGTATTCCTATTACCCAAGTGTAATAGATATTTGTTTATGAAAAAAAAAAAAAATGGACCTAATTTTAAGGCTTTGGTAATGTTTCCGAGTAATAAAAATTGGGGCGTGACAATTATCAAGGTTTATTAGTTATTAATCACTTAAAAGATGTGATTTAATGTTATTTATCACACTAAAAAGATGTGATCTAAATGTTAATTATCACAGGTTTTATTAGTTTTTAATCACATTTAAAAGATGTGATCTAAATGTCATTAATCACACTTGAAAGGTGTGATTAAAAACGTTATTAATCATACTTAAAACGTGTAATTAAAAATGACTCTTTTTAATCACACTCTCAAAGATCACTTTGACAAAATTTAAAAAGTGTGATTAAATAGCATAGATCACACAAAAAAAAAGTGTGATCTTTATTTGTTTTTATGGTAGTGTGTGAATCATAAGATTTATTGTAAATTCTATTCCACAATAGATTCACTTATAGATTCGCATCCATCTATGCATGACCGTTGATTCTAACAACTACAAGACAAAAGTGGGAACATGAACACATTAAAAACAAATAGGAGATAATATACATGTAACGCCCTCAAAATAACTACATTAAACCCATCAAATAAATATGCATTGATATATAAAAGTCCCACAACCTTACATTCATCAGAGTTTCATTACAAAAGTACCACATGTTAACAACAAAAGCAAAATGCCCTACGGGCTTACAGTTTTCCAAGTTAACACTTGGTTACAACAAAAGAGTACTAACTCATTTACATATTTAGCCCTTGGCTTGAATTTACATGTAATACATCAAAAATAAAACGACAAAAGTATGTCCGCCTCTAGCCTCCCAAGCTATGTCCTTGGAGGTGGCATGCTACCTGTACCTGAAAATGATATTCCTATATAGGGTGAGCCACAGCCCAGTAGAAATACACTAAACCAACCATGAACAATGACTAAAAGATTAGCAATTGATAGATGGCCAACACTGATACATTCACATAAATCACATATTTATGTCATACGACTTATGAGTCCAAGTTACTTTTCATTTTCCCTTTTTCAACAGATAAGCATGTTAGCTCTATCATCATTTCAACAGATATGTATAAAACTATATCCCACATTCACAGATAAGCATATAAGCTATATCCACATTCCCAACAGATATGTATAACAACAATATCCCACATTCATAGATAAGCATATAAGCTGTATCCACACTTCACAAAGATAAGCATATAAGCTCTATCTTCACTTCTCTAGACAAGCATATGAGCTGTATCTACGGAGTTCATCCCCTATCTTCTCCCAACACTATCCGGTTTAGAGGTACATCCCCCATCTTCCCCTAAACCGCGGAGTACATCCCCCATCTCCTCCTCTACACATAACGTATACAAACACATTGGTTCTATATACAATCACTCAATACATACAGTTAATGTATTCTAACAACCGTCAATTTTCATGACACATTCTATTGATTAGTTTCCGTTTGCCTAATCATCATGCATTGTCTACAACAATCACGACTATCCTCCACCGATAGCCCAAAGCAATTATTTCTAAACAGAAAATAAATGCACAAATGGATATTCAATCAACATTTCAATTCGGTGTGTGATAAACAATTCAACTACACCCTTTAACCCCTTGCACTCCCAATCTCAACAATTCCATTTCATTTCCTCATTTCTCACAATTAATTATCTCAATTAATCAACAATGTAATTAGGTCATTTTCCATAATTACCATTTCAACCCTTAGGTCCCATTTTCATCAATGATTCAACATTTATTTCATTTCTCTATACCAAACATACATCTAGGTTTATTATAAATAAAACCCCAACCTTTGTAAAATAACACAAAAGCCCCAAATCTTCACAAGATTACCAAACCAAACCCAACATCTCAAAATACCAAAATTTAAAGACAAAATCCATAGAGAAGAGTAGGATATCCCTACCTCAAATTCGGAGCTCCAAGGGAGAAGATGACAAAACCCAACGTGCTCCAAATCTCGAAATTTTCAGATTAAAATGTAGCCCTCGACGATCAACAACTTTTTTGTAAAGGCCAAAGATGAGCAAATCACTCTTACTAGATCAAAACCTAGAGAGAAGGTAGAGTTCTAGAGTGAGAGGCTCAACAATGGTGGTTTTGGAAAAGTAGGAGAGAGAAGAGAAAGTGAAAAAGTGATTTGAAAAGTCAAAACACGGAACTTAAACCCAGTCGACCCGCTCGAGCGTCACTCACAGACTCCCGCTCGAGCGTCAACAATCCCACTCGAGCGGAGGATACACACTCCCAGAACTTTTACAGAACCAGGTCTCCGCTCGAGCTTCCAACTCCCCGCTCGAGCGGCACTCACACAACCCCGCTCGAGCGGCCAACCATACGCTCGAGCGTCCAACACTGCACAGGAAATACTGGATGGGTGCAATTCCCGCTCGAGCGCCAACACCCCCGCTCGAGCGGACAGGTCAAAATCTGGGCAACTAGTTTTGGTTTCTAAACTCAACCAACCTGTAACAAACCTGCCCAACACATCCTATAACTTAAGTACGAAGTAAAAGGATGTAAACAAGATAATAATCAACTACCAACATCCACAGACACATGTCCGGATCACTGTTCAACAAGGGTAAACCCGGGATCGCTATAATATACATCTGCATGGGTAGGATGATGATTCATTTTTCATTTTATTCTTTCATTACAAACATGTAAGGCTAAATAGAAATGGTAATGAACAACCAGCATAAAAAAAAATTGTGAATGCTTCGTATCTAATAATCTATACATGGATGTCTATTCTGAGTCTAATCTAAAAGTTCTGAGTCAAGGTAGATTTTGCAAAGTGAATCAGTTACAAAAGCACATAAATCCAGTTTAAGTTTAGATGAGAAAACACCCACAAATCTAAATCAGTTTTACCAAAGAACAGTGAGCTGATTGTTCCAGACCTAATCACAACAGCATGACAACAAACAAAAAACTATACCTGAATGAAGAAATCCATCTGCCTGTCTTATTATTATGGTTGATCATAGTTACCAAACCAAACCAAACCAAGCCTTAAGTCCCATCAAATGGGGTCGGCTACATGAATCCTTCTTCTCTACGCGGCCCTATCAAAGGCCATATCATTAGTCAAATTAAGTAGATTCATATCTCTATTTAAAATGCTAGTCAACGTTAATCTAGGCCTACCCCGTCCCCTAACACTTCCATCTATCGTTACAGTATCGCATCTCTTCACTACTGCCTCTGTTGGTCTCCGTTGAATATGACCAAACCATCTCAAACGATTCTCTCTCAACTTATCTTCTATCGGTGCTATTCCTACCCATTCCCGAATACACCCATTCCTAATCCTGTCTTGTCTAGTCTTACCACACATCCACCTTAGCATCCTCATCTCAACCACACTCATCTTATCTACATGCTGTTTCTTGGTTGCCCAACACTCCGTCCCATACAACATAGCTGGTCTAATAGCCATTCTATAAAACTTACCTTTTAGTCTAGTGGGTATTCGTTTATCGCACAATACCCCAGACGCACTTCTCCACTTACACCATCCCACCTTAATCCTATGGGCCACATCTGCATCAATCTCTCCCCCTGTTGTGATAATCGACCCTAGATAACGAAAATGTTCACTCTTAGGCAATTCTTGATTCTCAATCTTCACTTCTCCTCTGTTTTCATTGTTACTATTACTAAATTTACACTCCATGTATTCTGTCTTAGTTCTGCTTATCCGAAATCCTTTAGATTCAAGAGCTTTTCTCCAAATCTCTAACTTTGTGTTAACTCCTTCTCTAGTCTCATCCACTAGCACAATATCGTCTGCAAAAAGCATGCACCATGGCACGTCATCCTGAATATTTATCGTCAACTCGTCTATAACTAAAGCAAAAAGATAAGGACTTAAGGTAGATCCTTGGTGTAACCCTACAATGATAGGAAATTCATTTGTCTCTCCAGATGGCAATCTAATGGTGGTCACCACCCCTTCATACATGTCCCTAATCACGTTAATGTAACCTTTTGTCACCCATTTCTTCTCTAACACCCACCATATTATATCCCGGGGCACTCTGTCATATGCTTTCTCAAGGTCGATAAACACCATATGCATGTCTCTTTTCTTTTCTTTATACTTTTCTATTACTCTCCTCAAAAGATAGATCGCTTCCATTGTTGACCTACCAGGCATAAACCCAAATTGATTCTCTGACACCTCTGTAACATCTCGCAATCGGCGTTCCATCACTGTAACGCCCCCAAAATAATAACAATAAACCCATCAGGTAAGACATGCATTTACATTTAAACTAAATGCATTCCTTTCATTCATTAGAATTCCAAGACATAAGTATTACATGTTAACCTCATAACAAAATGCCCTACGGGCTTACAGCTTTCCAAGTCAACACTTGGTTACAACAAAGAGTTCTAACTCGTTTACACATTAAGCCCTTGGCTTGAAATTACATGTAATACATCAACAGTAAAACGACAAAACTATGCCCGCCACTAGCCTCCCAGCTATGTCCTTGGAGGTGGCATGCTTCCTGCACCTGAAAATGATATTCCCATATAGGGTGAGCCACAGCCCAGTAGAAATACACTAAACCAACCATGGACAATGACTAAAACATTAGCAATTGATAGTTGGTCAACACTGATACAATCACATAAATTACATATTTATGTCAATGACTTACAAGTCCCAATTACTTTTCATTTTCCCTTTTTCAACAGATAAGCATGCTAGCTCTATTATCATTTCCACAGATATGTATAAAAACTATATCTCACATTCAGATAAGTATAAAAGCTATATCCACATTCTCAACAGATATGTATATCAACAATATCCACAGATAAGCATACAAGCTGTATCCACACTTCACTTCACAAAGATAAGCATATGAGCTCTATCTTCACTTCTCTAGACAAGCATATGAGCTCTGTCTACGGAGTACATCCCCTATCTCCTCCAAATACCTATCCGGTTTAGAGGTCCATCCCCTATCTTCCCCTAAACCGCGGAGTACATCCCCTATCTCCTCCTCTACACATAACGTATATAAACACATTGGTTCTATATACAATCACACAATACAAACAATTAATGTATTCTAGCAACTGTCAAGTTCCATAACACATTCCATTGATTAGTTTCAGTTTGCCTAATCAACATACATTGTCTACAACAATCACGACTATCCTCCACCGATAGCCCCAAGCAGTTATTTCTAAAACAGAAAATAAATGCACAAATGGATATTCAATCAACATTTCATTTCCTCATTTCTCACCAATTAATTATCCCAATTAATTAAACAATGTAATTAGGCCATTTTCCATAATTACTATTTCAACCCTTAGGTCCCATTTTCATCAATGATTCAACAATCATTCCATTTTTCTATGCCAAACATGCATCTAGGTTTATTATGAATAAAACCCCAACCTTTGTAAAAATTACACAAAAGCCCCAAACCTTTACAAGATTACCAAACCAAGCCCAACATCTCAAAATACCAAAATTTAAAGACAAAACCCATAGAGAGGAGTAGGTTATCCCTACCTCAAATTCGGAGTTCCAAAGGAGAAGACGACAAACCCAACGTGCTCCAAAACCCGAGATTTTCAGATTAAAATGAAGCCCTCGACGATCAACAACTTTTTTGTAAAGGCCAAAGGTGAGTAAATCACTCCTACTAGATCAAAACCTAGAGAGAAGGTAGAGTCTAGAGTGAGAGGCTCAACAATGGTGATTTTGGAAAAGTAAGAGAGAGAAAAGAAAGTGAAAAAGTGATTTGAAAAGTCACAATTTCGGGACTTTAACCCAGTCTTCCGCTCGAGCGTAAAACACCCCGCTCGAGCGGCCACTCACAGACTTCCGCTCGAGCGGCCAACCTCCCGCTCGAGCGCAGAATGCACTCGCCCAGCACTTTTGCAGAACCAGGCCTCCGCTCGAGCTCCCAACCCTACGCTCGAGCTCACAACACTGCACAACAAGATACTGGATGGATGTAATCTACGCTCGAGCGCCAACACCTCCGCTCGAGCGTACAGGCCAAAAATCTGGGCAACTAGTTTTGGTTTCTAACTCAACCAACCTGTAACCAACCCGCCCAACACATCCTATAACTCAAATACAAAGTAAGAAAGGATGTAAACAAGATAATAAACAACTACCAACATCCACGGACACATGTCCGGATCACGGTATAACAAGGGTAAACCCGGGATCGCTATAACCTCCCCCCCTTAAAGAATTTCGTCCTCGAAATTAAACACAAGTTTTCAAAAACAAGTTTTTCTCCAATTTAAACAATGTTACACTTGAATATTCAACAATTCGACCCATTACCGGTCATCCCATCCCTTTAAATAGAGACATATCACAATATGTAAACAACATATGTATTTTCAACATGCATCAACATTATGCACTATCCTTCCAATTTCAACAATATATTTAACACATATAATGTCACTTTCAACTTCCATATTAGGCAAGTTCCAAAACATACTTCCAATAACCAAAACATTTTCAATGTTTCACAACTTAAGACATGTATCAAAGCTCTTAAGTTCAACAAGATGTAAAATTTAAATATAAGATTACATAACAACAAACAAGTCCGGATATTTCTCTCGGACTTCCAACTCACGTTCCCAAGTGGCTTCCTCCACTCCGTGATGTTTCCACAAGACTTTCACCAAAGGAATGGTCTTGCCACGCAGGACCCGATCCCGCCTATCCAAGACCCGAACCGGTCTCTCCTCATACGAGGCATCCTCATCTACCTCTAAATCAGTCCAATCCAACACATGTGATGGATCTGGCTCATACTTCCGAAGCATACTCACATGAAACACGTCATGCACTCCGGACAACTACGGCGGTAAGGCTAACCGATAAGCAACCTCACCAATCCTCTCAAGGATCTCAAAAGGACCAATAAACCGAGGGGATAACTTCCCACTCTTCCCAAACCTCATCAGACCTCGCCGAGGTGATATCTTCAGAAAGACATGATCACCTACCTCAAACGCCAAAGGCCTCCTCCTACGGTCGGCATAACTCTTTTGTCGACTCTGGGCTGTAACAAGCCTCCTACGGATAAGCTCAACTTTCTCCGTCGTCTCCCTAACCAACTCCGGACCCAACAAAGGTGCATCACCCACCTCGGCCCAACAAACTGGAGACCTACACGGTCGGCCATACAAGGCCTCAAACGGTGCCATACCGATGCTAGACTGAAAACTGTTGTTGTAGGCAAACTCTACCAATGGCAAGTGCCTCTCCCACGTTCCACTGAAGTCCAGGACACAACCCCGAAGCATATCCTCGAGGATCTGAATAGTACGCTCGGACTGCCCATCATTCTGAGGATGATAGGCCGTACTAAAGGTCAACTTAGTGCCCAAGGCACTCTGCAAACTCTGCCACAACCTGGCAGTAAAACGAGGATCTCTATCTGAGACGATCGTCACTGGGACCCCGTGCAATCTTACTACGTCCCGAATATACAAATCGGCAAGATGATCTACCGAATCTCTCACGCGCATAGGAATAAAGTGCGCCGACTTAGTCAACCGGTCTACAACCACCCAAATAGCATCACTACCCCGCTGAGTCCTCGGAAGACCTACAACGAAGTCCATAATGACATGCTCCCACTTCCACTCGGCAATAGGCAAGGGTTGCAACAAACCCGCTGGCCTCTGATGCTCGGCCTTCACTTGCTGGCAAGTAAGGCACTTCGATACGAAAACAGCCACATCTCTTTTCATACCCCGCCACCAAAACTGGCGACCCAAATCCTGATACATCTTAGTACCTCCCGGATGCACCGCAAGGCGCGAATGGTGAAACTCTCGGAGTACTTCCTCTCGGCAAGCCTCCGGTACAAACAAACGGTCTCGGTATCTCACACTCAGGTCGGGATATACCGTCAAACCCTTCTCAATTTTCCCACTGGAGATCTTCTCTCGGAGGGATTCTACCTCAAGGTCACCTCTCTGTGCCTCTAACACTCTAATCACAAGTGTAGGCTGCGCAACAACAGAAAACAAGGCCGCAGCCTCAACAGATTCGCCCAGTAGCAAATCAAACTCGCCAAGTGCTCCCAACATCTCCCATTCCCGGATGGCTATACAAGCTACATCACTAATGGTTTTCCTACTAAGGGCATCGGCCACAACATTGGCCTTTCCCGGATGATAATGCAACTCAAAATCATAATCCTCGATGAACTCCATCCACCTCCTCTGCCTCAGATTCAAGTCTCTCTGTGTAAACAGATACTTCAAACTCTTGTGATCCGAGAATACCTCGAACCTCTCACCATAAAGGTAGTGCCTCCAGATTTTCAAGGCAAAGATCACTGCTGCTAACTCTAGGTCGTGTGTGGGGTAATTCTTCTCGTGTATTTTCAACTGACGTGAGCCATAAGCTACTACTTTCCCCTCTTGCATCAACACACAACCCAAACCCTCTCGTGAGGCATCACAATAAACCGCATAACCCAACCCTCTCTCCGGAACAATCAATACCGGAGCGGTGGTCAATCTAACTTTCAACTCTTGGAACGACTTTTCACAAGCCTCACTCCACACAAACTTGACTCCCTTCCGAGTCAGTCTAGTCAACGGTGACGCTAACCTGGAGAAATCTTTCACAAACCGACGGTAATACCCAGCTAATCCCAGAAAACTGCGGATCTCAAACACACTCTTAGGCTGTGCCCAATCTTGCACTGCCTCAACCTTGGATGTATCAACAGACACCCCTTCCCCGGATACCACGTGGCCTAAGAATTTGACTTCCCTCAGCCAGAACTCACACTTCCCAAACTTGGCATACAGCCTATGGGCTCTAAGCAATTCAAGCACCACTCTTAAGTGTTCCTCGTGCTCTTCCTCAGAAGGCGAATAGATAAGAATGTCGTCCACGAAGACGACCACAAATCGGTCTAAGAACTCCCGGAAAATCCGGTTCATCAAGTCCATAAAGACTGCCGGTGCATTGGTAAGCCCAAATGGCATCACCAAAAACTCATAATGGCCATACCGCGTACGGAATGCCGTCTTAGGAACATCTTCCTCCCTGACCCTCAACTGATGGTAACCCGATCTCAAGTCTATCTTAGAGAAACAACGGGAACCCTTCAACTGGTCAAACAAATCATCTATACGGGGCATAGGATACTTATTCTTAACCGTAGCCCGATTCAACTTCCGGTAGTCTATACACAATCTCAAGGCACCATCTTTCTTTTTAACAAAGAGTGCCGGTGCTCCCCACGGTGAAACACTAGGGCGAACAAAGCCCTTATCAAGCAATTCCTGGAGCTGAACTTTCAACTCAACCAACTCTGCTGGAGCAAAACGGTAAGGTGCCATAGAAATCGGTGCCGTACCAGGCACTAAATCAATAGAGAACTCTATCTCTCGGTGAGGTGGCAAACTAACAAGATCTTCGGGAAAGACATCCGAATACTCACAAACCACCCTCGGCAATACATGCTGGGTCTCACCACTCTCACCACTCTCAAAGCTAGCAAGTAGACTACTAAGCTCACTTCGCCCTCGCGAATCATACCCCGGTGGCAAAGCACTACCAACTCGGTCTCCCAAGAAATGGAACCATTCCCCGCTCAAGGTACATAACGTAACCCTCTGGCGGTAGCAATCAATAACAGCCCGGTATGACGATAACCAGTCCATACCCAAAATAACATCAAAACCCTTCATGGGCATGACAACAAACGGAAAAGGAAGCCTATAGTCGGCGACCTCTATATCACATCCTCTAACACCCTGTTTCAGAATCAACTCACCGCCCAAAGGCGATACCACACAAATAGGAGATGCTAACTGTGCTAACTCCAATTCCAAAACAGATGCAAATGCAGCAGATACAAAAGAATGAGATGCACCCGTGTCTATCAACACATTAGCAAGCGAGTTGCAAAATAAAAAAGTACCTCTCACTACTGATGGAGCTGGTACTAAATCCTGCGCGGTAACAGCATACACGCGCCCCGTAGGCCCCTGGTCTACCTGCTCACCTCTCGGAGCAAAAGACTGCTGCACAGACTGTGAAGTTTCATCACAGTCTGTGAAGTTTAACTGGTACTAAAGAAATTGTGAAGTTTCGTCATCCCAGTCTGTGCAGCAGTCTTTTGCTCCGAGAGGTGAGCAGGTAGACCAGGGGCCTACGGGGCGCGTGTATGCTGTTACCGCGCAGGATTTAGTACCAGCTCCATCAGTAGTGAGAGGTACTTTTCTGTTTTGCAACTCGGTTGCTAATGTGTTGATAGACACGGGTGCATCTCATTCTTTTGTATCTGCTGCATTTGCATCTGTTTTGGAATTGGAGTTAGCACAGTTAGCATCTCCTATTTGTGTGGTATCGCCTTTGGGCGGTGAGTTGATTCTGAAACAGGGTGTTAGAGGATGTGATATAGAGGTCGCCGACTATAGGCTTCCTTTTCCGTTTGTTGTCATGCCCATGAAGGGTTTTGATGTTATTTTGGGTATGGACTGGTTATCGTCATACCGGGCTGTTATTGATTGCTACCGCCGGAGGGTTACATTATGTACCTTGAGCGGGGAGTGGTTCCATTTCTTGGGAGACCGAGTTGGTAGTGTTTTGCCACCGGGGTATGATTCGCGAGGGCGAAGTGAGCTTAGTAGTCTACTGGCTAGCGTTGAGAGTGGTGAGAGTGGTGAGACCCTGGTTGTGTTACCGAGGGTGGTTTGTGAGTATTCGGATGTTTTTCCCGAAGATCTTGTTAGTTTGCCACCTCACCGAGAGATAGAGTTCTCTATTGATTTAGTGCCTGGTACGGCGCCGATTTCTATGGCACCTTACCGTTTTGCTCCAGCAGAGTTGGTTGAGTTGAAAGTTCAGCTCCAGGAATTGCTCGATAAGGGCTTTGTTCGCCCTAGTGTTTCACCGTGGGGAGCACCGGCCCTCTTTGTTAAAAAGAAAGATGGTGCCTTGAGATTGTGTATAGACTACCGGAAGTTGAATCGGGCTACGGTTAAAAATAAGTACCCTATGCCCCGTATAGATGATTTGTTTGACCAGTTGAAGGGTTCCCGTTGTTTCTCTAAGATAGACTTGAGATCGGGTTACCATCAGTTGAGGGTCAGGGAGGAAGATATTCCGAAGACGGCATTCCGTACGCGGTATGGCCATTATGAGTTTCTGGTGATGCCATTTGGGCTTACCAATGCACCGGCAGTCTTTATGGACTTGATGAACCGGATTTTCCGGGAGTTCTTAGACCGCTTTGTGGTTGTTTTTGTGGACGATATCCTTATCTATTCGTCATCTAAGGAGGAGCACGAGGAACACTTGAGAGTGGTGCTTGAGTTACTTAGAGCCCATAGGCTGTATGCCAAGTTTGGGAAGTGTGAGTTCTGGCTGGGGGAAGTCAAGTTCTTAGGCCACGTGGTATCCGGGGAAGGGGTGTCTGTTGATACATCCAAGGTTGAGGCAGTGCAAGATTGGGCACAGCCTAAGAGTGTGTTTGAGATCCGCAGTTTTCTGGGATTAGCTGGGTATTACCGTCGGTTTGTGAAAGATTTCTCCAGGTTGGCGTCACCGTTGACCAGACTGACTCGGAAGGGAGTCAAGTTTGTATGGAGTGAGACTTGTGAAAAGTCGTTTCAAGAGCTGAAAGTTAGATTGACCACCGCTCCGGTGTTGATTATTCCGGAGAGAGGGTTGGGTTATGCGGTTTATTGTGATGCCTCACGAGAGGGTTTGGGTTGTGTGTTGATGCAGGAGGGGAAAGTGGTAGCTTATGGCTCACGTCAGTTGAAAATACACGAGAAGAATTACCCCACACATGACCTAGAGTTAGCAGCTGTGATTTTTGCCTTGAAAATCTGGAGGCACTACCTTTATGGTGAGAGGTTCGAGGTATTCTCGGATCATAAGAGTTTGAAGTATCTGTTTACACAGAGAGACTTGAATCTGAGGCAGAGGAGGTGGATGGAGTTCATCGAGGATTATGATTTTGAGTTGCATTATCATCCGGGAAAGGCCAATGTTGTGGCCGATGCCCTTAGTAGGAAGACCATTAGTGATGTAGCTTGTATAGCCATCCGGGAATGGGTGATGTTGGGAGCACTTGGCGAGTTTGATTTGCTACTGGGCGAATCTGTCGAGGCTGCGGCCTTGTTTTCTGTTGTTGCGCAGCCTACACTTATGATTAGAGTGTTAGAGGCACAGAGAGGTGACCTTGAGGTAGAATCCCTCCGAGAGAAGATCTCCAGTGGGAAAGTTGAGAAGGGTTTGACGGTGTATCCCGACCTGAGTGTGAGATACCGAGACCGTTTGTTTGTACCGGAGTCTTGCCGAGAGGAAGTACTCCGAGAGTTTCACCGTTCGCGCCTTGCGGTGCATCCGGGAGGTACTAAGATGTATCAGGATTTGGGTCGCCAGTTTTGGTGGCGGGGTATGAAAAGAGATGTGGCTGTTTTCGTATCGAAGTGCCTTACTTGCCAGCAAGTGAAGGCCGAGCATCAGAGGCCAGCGGGTTTGTTGCAACCCTTGCCTATTGCCGAGTGGAAGTGGGAGCATGTCACTATGGACTTCGTTACAGGTCTTCCGAGGACTCAGCGGGGTAGTGATGCTATTTGGGTGGTTGTAGACCGGTTGACTAAGTCGGCGCACTTCATTCCTATGCGCGTGAGAGATTCGGTAGATCATCTTGCCGATTTGTATATTCGGGACGTAGTGAGATTGCACGGGGTCCCAGTGACGATCGTCTCAGATAGAGATCCTCGTTTTACTGCTAGGTTGTGGCAGAGTTTGCAGAGTGCCTTGGGCACTAAGTTGACCTTTAGTACGGCTTATCATCCTCAGACTGACGGGCAGTCCGAGCGTACTATTCAGATCCTCGAGGATATGCTTCGGGGTTGTGTCCTGGACTTCTGTGGGACGTGGGAGAGGCACTTGCCATTGGTAGAGTTTGCCTACAACAACAGTTTTCAGTCTAGCATCGGTATGGCACCGTTTGAGGCCTTGTATGGCCGACCGTGTAGGTCTCCAGTGTGTTGGGCCGAGGTGGGTGATGCACCTTTGTTGGGTCCGGAGTTGGTTAGGGAGACGACGGAGAAAGTTGAGCTTATCCGTAAGAGGCTTGTTACAGCCCAGAGTCGACAAAAGAGTTATGCCGATCGTAGGAGGAGGCCTTTGGCGTTTGAGGTAGGTGATCATGTCTTTCTGAAGATATCACCTAGACGAGGCCTGATGAGGTTTGGGAAGAGTGGGAAGTTATCCCCTCGGTTTATTGGTCCTTTTGAGATCCTTGAGAGGATTGGTGAGGTTGCTTATCGATTAGCCTTACCACCGCAGTTGTCCGGGGTACATGACGTGTTTCATGTGAGTATGCTTCGGAAGTATGAGCCAGATCCATCACATGTGCTGGATTGGAGCGATTTAGAGGTAGATGAGGATGCCTCGCATGAGGAGAGACCGGTTCGGGTCTTGGATAGGCGGGATCAGGTCCTGCGTGGCAAGACCATTCCTTTGGTGAAAGTCTTGTGGAAACATCACGGAGTGGAGGAAGCCACTTGGGAACGTGAGTTAGAAGTCCGAGAGAAATATCCGGACTTGTTTGTTGATATGTAATCTTATGTTTAAATTTTACATTTTGTTGAACTTAAGAGCTTGGATATATGTCTTAAGTTGTGAAACATTGAGAATGTTTGGTTTATTGAAAGTATGTTTTGGAACTTGCCTCATATGGAAGTTGAATGTGACATTATATGTGTTAAATATATTGTTGAAATTGGAAGGATAGTGCATAATGTTGATGCATGTTGAAAATACATATGTTGTTTACATATTGTGATATGTCTCGTGTTAAAGGGATGGGATGACCGGTAATGGGTCGAATTTTTGAATGTTAAAATGTAACATTGTTTAAAATGGAGAAAAAAACTTGTTTTGAAAACTTGTGTTTAATTTCGGGGACGAAATTCTTTAAGGGGGGGAGGTTATAGCGATCCCGGATTTACCCTTGTTGTATAGTGATCCGGACATGTGTCCGTGGATGTTGGTAGTTGTTCATTATCTTGTTTACATCCTTTCTCACGTTGTATTTGAGTTATAGGATGTGTTGAGCGGGTTTGTTACAGGTTGGTTGAGTTTAGAAACCAAAACTAGTTGCCCAGATTTTTGGCCTGTACGCTCGAGCGGAGGTGTTGGCGCTCGAGCGTAGATTACGTCCATCCAGTATCTTGTTGTGCAGTGTTGTGAGCTCGAGCGTAGGGTTGGGAGCTCGAGCGGAGTCCTGGTTCTGCAAAAGTGCTGGGCGAGTGCATTCTGCGCTCGAGCGGGAGGTTGGCCGCTCGAGCGGAAGTCTGTGAGTGGCCGCTCGAGCGGGGTGTTTTAAGCTCGAGCGGAAGACTGGGTTTAAGTCCCGAAATTGTGACTTTTCAAATCACTTTTTGCTTTCTCTTCTCTCTCTTACTTTTCCAAAAACACCATTGTTGAGTCTTTCTCTCTAGATACTACCTTCTCTCTAGGTTTTGATCTAGTAGGAGTGATTTACTCACCTTTGGCCTTTACAAAAAAGTTGTTGATCGTCGAGGGCTTCATTTTAATCTGAAAATCTCGGGTTTTGGAGCACGTTGGGTTTTGTTGTCTTCTCCTTTGGAACTCCGAATTTGAGGTAGGGATAACCTACTCCTCTCTATGGGTTTTGTCTTTAAATTTTGGTATTTTGAGATGTTGGGCTTGGTTTGGTAATTTTGTGAAAGTTTGGGGCTTTTGTGAATCATTGATGAATCATTGATGAAAATGGGACCTAAGGGTTGAAATGGTAATTATGGAAAATGGCCTAATTACATTGTTTAATTAATTGGGATAATTAATTGATGAGAAATGAGGAAATGAAATGTTGATTGAATATCCATTTGCGCATTTATTTTCTGTTTTAGAAATAACTGCTTGGGGCTATCGGTGGAGGATAGTCGTTATTGTTGTAGACAATGTATGTTGATTAGGCAAACTGAAACTAATCAATGGAATGTGTTATGGAACTTGACAGTTGCTAGAATACATTAATTGTTTGTATTGTGTGATTGTATATAGAACCAATGTGTTTATATACGTTATGTGTAGAGGAGGAGATAGGGGATGTACTCCGCGGTTTAGGGGAAGATAGGGGATGTACCTCTAAACCGGATAGGTATTTGGAGGAGATAGGGGATGTACTCCGTAGACAGAGCTCATATGCTTGTCTAGAGAAGTGAAGATAGAGCTCATATGCTTATCTTTGTGAAGTGAAGTGTGGATACAGCTTGTATGCTTATCTGTGGATATTGTTGATATACATATCTGTTGTAGAGTGTGGATACAGCTTGTATGCTTATCTGTGGATATTGTTGATATACATATCTGTTGAGAATGTGGATATAGCTTTTATGCTTATCTGAATGTGAGATATAGTTTTTATACATATCTGTGGAAATGATGATAGAGCTAGTATGCTTATCTGTTGTTAAAAGGAAAATGAAAAGTAATTGGGACTTGTAAGTCGTTGACATAAATATGTTATTTATGTGACTGTATCAGTGTTGACCAACTATCAATTGCTAATGTTTTAGTCATTGTCCATGGTTGGTTTAGTGTATTTCTACTGGGCTGTGGCTCACCCTATATGGGAATATCATTTTCAGGTGCAGGAAGCATGCCACCTCCAAGGACATAGCTGGGAGGCTTGTGGCGGGCATAGTTTTGTCGTTTTACTTTGATTTATTACATGTAATTTCAAGCCAAGGGCTTAATGTGTAAACGAGTTAGAACTCTTTGTTGTAACCAAGTGTTAACTTGGAAAGCTGTAAGCCCGTAGGGCATTTTGTTATGAGGTTAACATGTAATACTTATGTAACGGAATTCTAATGAATGAAAGGAATGTGGTTAGTTTAAATGTAAATGCATGTCTTATCTGGTGGGTTTATTGTTATTATTTTGAGGGCGTTACATTAGATGTTCATGATTTAGTTAATTTTGTTGGTTTGAATGATTCTTGCAAATTACAGATTATATTGAATGGATTTGATGGATTATTATGTTTTGATAAACAAAAAGAATTGAATTGGCGACCAAGTGATTAGTCAGGAAAGATAAGTAATACTTTTGCCGACTAAAGTTGTTAGTCAGTGTATCACCACTCACATTTGACGACCAAAATGTTGGTAGGCGAAAGGGTACATTTGGCGACCAAATAATTAGTCGGTAAAATTATTAATTTTGGCAACCAAAGAGTTTGGTCACGAATAGGTCTATTGTCGACTAAAGTTTTAGTCGGGCAAACTTTGTGTTTTGGACACTAATAGGTTTGGTGTGGGAATGTTACTTTTGGCGACTAACATGTTTGGTCGGGGGATGGAACAATTAGCGACTAACATATTTAGTCGGGAAAATATCACTTTTGGCGACTAAAGTGTTTTAGCTACAAAATAGTTTAGTTGCGGTAAATATATATTTAGCGACCTAAAATTTAGTCTGCAAATAGAACCTTTTCCCGACCCTCCATTGGCGACCAAAGTGGCGACTAAAAAATTTAGTTGCGGAAAATTTTTGCTAACTAAAATGGACTTTTGCTGACTAATTTTTTGGTCGGCAAAAGTGTAATTTCTTGTAGTGCCCACAGTTAGGGGTGTGCGCGGTGCGGGTCGGTGCGGTTTGAGAGAAAAATAGAAACCGTATGGCGGGTGGCGGATTGATAAAAGTGTCACTAGAATTTGCCATTTTCCTTATCAAAAACCGGCGGTTCGGTTGGCAAATAATGGCGGATTTGCCTTGGCGGTTCAGGCGGATTGGTGGTTTATAAAAAATATAATTCAAATTACAAAACTTAAATCAAAGAGTAAAAAAAGGACGAGAGATACCGTGATGTTAAGCATCTTGCGAAGCTTTCTTCTGATGCAGCAAGTGTAGCAACAACATGATAATATCAACGACTATGCCATCAGTTCATTACAAGCATCTGTGGAAGTTACAATGATCAAATACAATACATAAAATTAATATAATTCAGGGTTTACAATATATTGAAAATGTTTACTGTTGAAAAGTATTTAGATTGAAAAGTGAATTGGAATCCAATTTTATTTTGGATTACTGACATCTTGAATTCTCCTCGAACAGTAATGTAATTCCATATTCTAAGGTATAGAACAACAAGCAAACTTAAGTAAAAAAGAATTTTTAGAATCTTATAAAACATGATTTAATAGCGGTGCGGGTCGGTGCGGTTTGGAAGAAAAATAGAAACCGGCGGATTGATAAAAGTGTCACTAGAATTTGCCATTTTTCTTATCAAAAACCGGCGGTTCGATTGGCAAATAATAGCGAATTTGCCTTGACGGTGCGGTTCGGTGCGGTTTTGGCGGTTTCGGCGGTATTATGCACACCCCTACCCACAGTTCACAAATCAGGCAATAACCAAACGAGTGTGAAGAGAGCCATCTTTTACTAGTAATATGTTGGTTATAGAGAGTTTACCAAAACAGTTGGTTTACGAAATAGGCGTTTGAAAGAAGATAACCAAGGACATACTGACCATAGCTCGCTTCACACAGTTTCCCACTGCATGGGTTACCGATGACACCATTTGTAAGAATCCAAAAGGATTAACAACATGATACTTTCAAGTAAAGTTGATCAAATATATATGTATACATATATATATATTTTTTTTGAATTCCAATTATTGTTTTCGCTAGAGAATGGACTCAAAAAAAAAATGAAAAAAGAGAGTGATTATCATGTCGACAAAATGAGTGTTAGAACTGAATATCCATTGGTAAAACTGAAGCTTATTGTTCGATTATTTAATTTCTTAATCTTTTCCATCAATTTCGTTCAGCCTAGTGGTTCTAAGAATGATAGATCATGTACTTGTTTTTTCAATTTGATTGGATAGGGGTAGGTGTTCAATTTGATTTACTAGGGTTGAGTGTTTAATTTTGAATATTATTTTTGTGAGGGTTTGTGTTTTATTTTAATTTGTGTCTCTTATAATAATTTTAATTGAAGTTATAATTGTCATTAAAAAAACTATCAATAGGCCGGGTGTAGCGATCCCGGTTTCGACCCTTCTTTCATGTTTTGCCACTTCGATTGGGCAGGTCGGGGATCGAGCTGCCCGGTCAACTCGCTGGGGTCGAGGGGCAGCGCCCCAAAAGCAAAAATAAAAAATGCATTCGAAGTTGCTTGTCCACTCGAGCCGCCGTTTATGCGCTCGAGCGGAGAATGTTTGGTTCCAGAAGTTTGACCTGTCTGCAAAAGTACTGGCAAGGTGTATTCGACGCTCGAGCGGGGCTTTCCACGCTCAAACAGACCATGTTATATCAGTTCGTGAATCTGATATTTCAAATCACTTTTGTATATCTCTCTTTCTCTGAAAAACATTTCCTCTCCCTTCTCTCTACATTTTCCTACGCCAAATTGGATCAAAACCTTGATTTCTCAAGATTCATTAGAGTTCTGCCATAGGTTCTTCATCAAAGTTGGTCAACTTCTCGAGGGCTTCGTTGTGTGCGGTGAAGATTGAGTTTCGACATCGTTGATTTTGGGGGTTTCATCTCATTTCTTTTTCAAAAATTGAGGTAGGGATTTTCTTAGAGTTATATATATATATATTTGCAAGATCTAGATGATTTTCAAAATCATCCTTCGATAGCTTTGAAAATTGATTGTTAATTTAAAAAGTTGAGCGATTTTGAAAGTGGGTTTGTCTCTCGTTCTTTTAAAATGATCTTATGGGTTTTGATCTTCGTTGATTGAAGAAAAGATGATTTTGGAAAGTTTTCTTTCAAAAGATTTGAGTTGTATAGTTTTGGTGAGAAAACCTAGATTTTGGGGATTTTTTTTAAAGAGACTGAAAATCTACGAATGATATTGTTATATTTATTTTGTGTGTCAAAATAAATGGATGTTTGGAAAATTTCTTATTTATATTTATATAAATGATGAATTTTAGGGAATATGAGAATTGTTGTTCATCTTGGAAATTATTGTTCAAAACGTTGAAATAGTCTTGAAATGACTAATTGTTGAGGATACTAGAGAAGAGAGAATTGTGTTATTCCTTGGATGATGAATTGAAATAAAAGCATTTATATTCATCTTGTGTTATTGGCATATCAATTCATTTGATTACATTAAACTTTGAAAGTTGATTTGAAAACTTGCATTGAGAAAAGAATGTTGAGAAACAAGTTTCCATGAATTGGTTTTGGGGTAAATACGATGGTAAGTCTTGACAGGTGGTGTAGATGAAACTGAATAGGTGTCGAGCCTTCTAGTTAATACTGGTAGAAATGACAGATTATAAGTGTCGAGCCTTCCAGTCAATGCTGGTAAAAATGATAAATTGGTAGTACTTGTATAGTCTACTTGCAGACACTAACCTAGGGATTACCAGAGTCGTATTTATCGCTCTTGAAATGAATTGTTAAGTTTTGAAGAATTGAAATTGCATGACATCATTTAGCATGATGGTTTTCAAAGATGAAGATGTGATTTTGTTTCAAAAGGGGATAGCATGGCATGTGCATTTCATCTTTTGAGACTTGTATAAAATGTATATACTTTGTTAAGGATTTCTTACTGGGCTTTATGCTCACCTTACGGGATTTTTGTGCAGTAAAAAATGTGGTGATGCCGCCTAACTAGAGGCGAGGAAATGTGTGTTGAGAGTACGAGACTCTCATTTTGCTGTGACTCAGTGTGTAAGCCAAGGGTTGTATGTGTGTGGTTTGAATAACCGTTTTGTGTAGCCAGGCTCAAGCCTTGGAAACTTGTAAAACCCTTGGGGGTATTTATTTGTTTATTTACTTATTGTTGGATTAATGTATTGTTGCATGAAGAACTATTGTATCATGTAATGTAAGTTTGGAGATTTATATTCGGTTTTCCTTGAAAAAGCCATGATTGTTGTATTATCATTTGGGCTAGAAATTTGAGGCGTTACAACTTGGTATCAGAGCTACTGGGTTTGAATACTTAGAGCTCGTGGGAAGTGGTTGTTTAACCACAATGGGTTCATTTAGCATGCTTAGGAAGTGTTATGTATTTTGTGACTATGTGATAACATGCTTATGTGACTAAATGGGTATGGGACTAGACTTTTGGGATGTTGTTTGCGCCAGTTAACTTCCTTGAGGTCTCATTAGAAGGGTACTTGATCAATACTCATTCTACTAAGAATTCTTGATTTTTCGTGGGATGGATTTCATCGTAAAAGAATAGTCCGTATGTGTTTACATGACTAAGTGCTTATGTGAAGTGAAATTGAATTGTGTATATGGTAAACAAATATATGGAATTGTTGTAGTCGAACGTGTGAGTCAAGTTACGAGCACATATGAGTTAATGTGCTAAATTATTTCTCTTGTGTCTTTCATTAGGATGTCAAGAAGGGGTCAAGTACGTGGTGGTAAAGGCGAGAGGCGTGGTAAGGCTCGCCGAGGTGTGAATGAGGTACCGGTCCATAAGGTTCCGGTGCAAGAAGAAGGGTTCGGCCAAGCTAATGTGGCCAAGCAAGCAGGCCAAGCTAATGTGGCCGAGCAAGTGGGACAAGCGAGTCAAACCGCAATGGGGGCCCTAGCTCGAGAAATGGCAGAGGCTTTAAGAGAGTCTATGAAATTGTTGAGGGTGGAGAATCAAGCCCAAGAGAACACTGCGGAGTCAAGGGAGAGTTTCTTTACTAGAGAGTTATTGCGGGCCAAACCGAATGAGTTCCATGGTGGCCCCGAGCCCAAGAAAGCAGATGAGTTGCTCGAACAAACTGTAAAGACATTTGAGATGCTTCACATCAAAGATAGTGAACTAAGAGTGACTCTAGCGAGTTACTACCTTAAGGGAGACGCGGGTCAACGGTGGAAATATGCCAAGGGTAGAGAGGAACCGACATGGGAAGCCTTTACGGTTGCTTTCCGAGATAAGTACATACCTCCCACTACTAAGGAGAGATTGAGGCAAGAGTTTAAAGACCTTAAACAACTTAACATGCCCGTGGCCGAGTTTAAGGCAGTCTTCTCTAGTTTGTCCAGATTTGCACCAGAGTTGGTGGCAACGGAAGAGCGCCGTTGCATTGAATTTGAAAAGAAATTGAAAATAAAAATTATGTTCAAGCTTGTCGGAAATATGATTCAGGAATATAACCGTCTTGTGGAGACGGCGACACACGTAGAAATTTCCGTACAAGCCGAGGAGGAGAGGCTTCGGAGTTCGAGATCTAGGGGCCAAGAGTCTCAAGAAGACTATAGGTAGAACAAGAAGAGTAGGAACACCTATCCATCCCAGTCCCAACCACAGCAGTCTAAATCCACTTTTCGTTTACCTAGTATGGGTCCGGGAAAAAGTGCATCGAGTGGCTTCTCGTGTTTCAAGTGTGGCCAACCAAGTCACAAAGCCTTTTCATGCCATAGAAGGGAGGAGGGCAGTTAATGTTACCACTCAAAGTCAGTCTTAGTCTTAGAATAAAGGTCAAGGGTTTAATTGTTATCAGTGTGGTCAGCCGGGGCATATGAAGAGAACTTGCCCACAGTTCGGAGGCGCATCTGGCGCATCAGGGTCGAGGTAGACTCAGAGCCACTAGCAGGCTCAATCAGTCCAAGCTTTACGAGTTAATTAGGGAGCCACTTCGGCTCAGTCAGTACAATAGGCCTATGCTCCGAGAGTAGAGCAAGTTAATCAAGGGCCACAGGGGCGTGTGTATGCTATTATCGTGACAGAGCAGTTGCCAGAATCCTCAATTGTGAGAGGTATTTTTATTGTGTGTAATTCTTTGGCTAATGTATTGATAGACACGGGTGCGTCTCATTCATTTATATCTACTGCATTTTCTTCTGCATTGGGGTTAGAGGTAGCATGGTTAGTGCCTCCGCTCAAAGTAGAATCACCTGTTAGGGGTACAATTGATTTAGACTGGGGTTGTCGTGATGGTGAAATAGAAGTTGCCGGGCGTCGACTTCCGTTTGCTTTTGTGTTGCTAGATATGTCGAGTTTTGATGTCATTTTAGGCATGGACTAGTTGTGCTCTTATCAAGTTGTGATAGAGAGTTACGGTGTGCACTTCGAGTGGTGATTGTTTCTATTTTCTGGGGAACCGAGTTGATAGAGCCATGTCGCCAGTTGTTGACCCTCGTAGTAGGAGAAAACTTAGTGGCCTTCTTGCAACTCTCTTGGATAGTGAGAGTGACGGGGCTCATGTTGAGTTACCAAGGATAGTTTGTGAATACCCGGATGTCTTTCCAGAAGATCTTACTAGTTTACCACCTCACTGGGAGATCGAGTTCTCCATTGAATGAGTGTCTGGCATGGCACCGATTTCCATGTCACCGTATAGATTTGCACCCGCCAAATTGCATGTATAGCGACCCCGGTCTTTTCCCATTTGATTATTGTATCCGGACTTAGGTTCCGTAGCTCCTGCCATTGTATTATGATTGTTACCGTCCTTTATTTTCCTATTTCTGAGTTGGGGGATGCAATGGGCAGGTTTGTAGCAGGTTGGTTGAGCTTGGGAGCAAAGGGTTGCTGCCCAGAATTTTGACCCTTCGCTCGAGCGAGCAGTTATTCGCTCGAGCGAGCTCTTTGTTTTGGCCCGTCGCTCGAGCCAGGGTTTCTTCGATCGAGCGAGGATCGCGTTTTGTAGTAAGATCTGAGAGCGGAGGTTTTTGGCTCGAGCGAGCTTTTCTTCGCTCGAGCGAGTTAGTTCGTTCTTCGCTCGAGCGAGAGTTTCTTCGCTCGAGCGTGTGTCTGGTTACAGACCTGAGGGTTTGAGTCCTTCGCTCGAGCTAGATTTCTTTTGCTCGAGCGAGATTTTGGATTGTTGGCTCGAGCAAGGCTTCCTTGGCTCGAGCGTAGTTTTTCTGTGTCTGGTCGCTCGAGCGACCAAGTCTTCGCTCGAGCGAGCCTGTCAGGTTTAAATAGGCAGCAGCGTGTTTCAGATCTATTTTTCTTGCACTTTCATATTCCAAAACCCTAGTTACGAGTTCTCTCTCCCTCTTCACACCTTCTCTCTTAGGATTGATCTACTTAGAGTAAGTTTCTACCTCAGATCCTTTATTAAAAAGATAGAGTGGGTTGAGGGCTTTCATTTAATCTGAATTGTTGGTAGTTCGGAGCACTTTGGAGTTTGGGTCTTCATCTCCATCTTCTCTTTTGGGGCTATTTCTTCGAGGTAGGGATTTCCTACTCCATTTTATAGGTTTTGTTCTAAGTTTTGGCATTTTGATATGTTGGGGATACTTTGGTGATTTTGGGAAAAACCTAGTTGTATTAATAAATTAATTTGTATAATTAATTCATGGAATTGGGAAAATATGGTTAAACTCATGGAATTGGGGAATTCATTGATTAAATGGCGTAGTTGGTTAATTTAAATCACTCGTCTATTGAATTGTTGGTATATTTATTTCCAAGTCTAGAAATAATTGTTTTGGGCTATCGGTGGAGGATAGTCGTGCTTGTTGTAGACACTGCATGTGGATTAGGGATAACTGAAACTAACCATTGATTAAGTCATCAATTTTGACTGCTAAATTAATACAGACATTATGTGTATTGATTGTGTGTTGTATATGTTATGTGTTTGCATACATTGTTTTGTGTGGGAGGAGATAGGGGATGTACTCCACGGTTTAGGGGAAGATAGGGGATGGACCTCTAAACCGGATCTTGTTTGGGAGGAGATAGGGGATGGACTCCATTAGCATCACTTTTATGTGTGCTTATATATATAGAAGTGTTTTATTGATACAGCACTAAAATGTGTATCAATCTGGAAGTTTGAAGTGTTTGATTTGAGCTTGAGTCTCATTTGTTTGTTGATATTCGAAGGACGTGAATATGATATATGTAATTCACTGTTGTAAGTTTGGCCAGGTTCTGAGCCATGTTGATAAAATTGGAAAGTAAAACGTGTGTTAGACAATAGTGTCATGAGACTGTAAACTGAAGTAATTGATTATCTTGGTTAACCATCTGTTGAATGCTATTGCTTTATTCATTGCTTATATGTGGTTTAGTATATTTCTACTGGGCTGTGGCTCACCCTTTATGGGAACATCATTTTCAGGTTCAGGTGATAAGCTACCTCCAAGGACTTAGCTTGGAAGGACTTGGATTTTGAAGACTGTTTTTAGTTATTTGTTTTTCGTTGTTAGTACATGTAAACACTCAAGCCTAGGGCTTTATTTATATTTGAGTTAGAACTCATACTTTGTGTCCAAGTGTTGGCTTGGAAAGATGTAAGCCGGTAGGGCATTTACTTTGATGTTACATGTAATGCTTTTGTTTAATAAGACTCTGATGGATATTATAATGAATTATTAAAGTGTTTTCCTTAAATAATGCATGTCAATGATATATATAATGGGTATATTTTTGAGGTCGTGACAGCATGAGTTGAAGATTCAACTCCAAGAACTTTTAGACAAGGGCTTCATTTGCCCTAGTACATCGCCTTGGGGAGTGCCGGCTCTCTTTGCGAAGAAGAAGGATGGTCATTGCGGTTGTGTATTGATTACCGCAAGTTGAATAGAGTTACAGTTAAGAACAAGTATCCTCTACCCATAATAGATGATTTGTTTGACCAACTTAGAGGGTCTCGTTGCTTCTCAAAAATAGATTTGAGATCGGGGTACCATCAGTTGAGAGTCCAGGAGGAGGACATTCAGAAGATAGCGTTTCGTACTCGTTATGGCCACTATGAATTCCTTGTAATGCCTTTTCGGTTGACCAATGCACCGGCTTCCTTTATGGATTTGATTAATAGAATTTTTTGGGAATACTTGGACCATTTTGTGGCCGTCTTCGTGGACGACATCTTAATTTATTCAACCTCTGAAGAGGAACACGAGACTTACTTGCGGGTAGTGCTGGATTTACTCAGTGAGCACCAATTGTATGCCAAATTTTAAATATGCGAGTTTTGGTTAACAGAGGTGAAGTTTTTGGGGCATGTAGTGTCTAAAGAGGGAGTGACTGTGGACTCCTCAAAGATAGATGCCGTACAGGATTGGGAACAACCAAAGAATGTTTTTGAAATCCGTAGTTTCTTGGGATTAGCGGGGTATTATCGACGTTTTGTAAGGGACTTCTCTAGACTAGCTACACCTTTGACTAGGTTGACTAGAAAGGGTATCAAATTTGTGTGAAGTGAGGCTTGTGAAAAGTCATTCCAAGAGTTTAAGACTAGATTGACTACCGCACCAATTTGGATAATTCCGGAAAGGGGTTTGAATTACACTGTCTATTGTGATGCGTCCGGAAATGGACTTGGTTGTGTCTTGATGCAAGAGGGAAAAGTTGTGGCCTACGGTTCATGACAACTGAAAACTCATGAGAAAAATTACCCCAACCATGATCTAGAATTAGCAACGGTGATTTTTGCTTTGAAAATTTGGAGGCATTACTTGTACGGTGAGAAGTTTGAAGTCTTCTCTGATCATAAGAGTCTCAAGTATTTGTTTTCTCAAAAAGACTTGAATTTACGACAATGAATGTGGATGGAATTTATGGAGGATTATGACTTTGAGTTACATTATCATCTAGGGAAGGCCAATGTGGTGGCTGATGTTTTGTGTCGAAAATCTGTGAGTAGTTTGGCAAGTATGGCCATTCGGGAATGAGATATGCTAGATGTTATTGGAAAGTTTGATTTGCACTTGGGTGAATCTGGAGAGAGTGCTACCTTGTTTACTTTGAATGCTCAACCTACCTTGGTTAGTAAGGTCATAGAGGCACAACGAGGAGACCATGATGTGGACTCAATCCGTGTTAAGATTTCTAATGGGAAGGAAGAGAAAGGTTTGAACGTTCACTCAGATCTGAGTGTACATTACCTAGACTGTTTGTTTGTTCCAGAATCTTGTAGAGAGGAAGTACTTCGAGAGTTCCATCACTCACGCCTTGCAGTACACCTGGGAGGCACTAAAATTTATCATGATCTTAGTCGTCAATTTTGGTGGAGGGGTTTGAAACGGGATGTCGCTTTATTTGTATCGAAGTGCCTTAATTTTCAACAAGTGAAGGCCGAACACCAAAGACCAGCGAGTTTGTTACAACCCTTACCGATAACCGAGTCGAAATGAGAGCGTGTTACCATAGATTTTGTAGTTGGGCTTCCTAGAACACAACGAGGCAATGACGCGGTTTAGGTGATTGTTGATAGGTTGACTAAGTCTACCCATTTCATTCCAATGTGCACCAGCGACTCTTTTGAACGCTTGGCAGAGTGGTACATTAGAGAGATAGTTCAACTTCATGGAGTCCCTGTGACTATTGTGTCGGATAGGGATCCTCGTTTTACTACCTGGTTATGGCAAAGCCTTCAAGAGGTGTTGGGAATTAAGTTGACTCTTAGCACTGCTTATCATCCTCAAACCGATGGATAGTCAGAACGTACCATTCAGATTTTGAAGGACATGCTTAGAGCTTATGTCCTTGATTTTAAGGGGCCTTGGGAAAGGCACTTACCATTGATTGAGTTTGCTTACAACAATAGTTAACCAAGCTAGTATTGGGATGGCACCATTTGAGGCCTTGTATGACTGACCTTATAGATCACCAGTTTGTTGGGCCGAAGTGGGTGATGCACCATTACTGGGTCTGGAAATTGTTAGAGAGACAACCGAGAAAGTTGTTCTCATTCGGAAGAGGTTAGCTACGGCCCAAAGCTGACAAAAGAGTTATGCCGATAAAAGGAGACGATCTTTATCATTTGAAGTTGGCGACCATGTGTTTCTAAAAATCTCACCAAGGTGGGGTTTGATGAGATTTGGTAAGAGTGGCAAATTATCTCCAAGGTTCATTGGGCCTTTTGAGATCTTAGAGTGAATTAGGGAAGTGGCATACCAGTTAGTTTTACCGTCACAACTTTCGGGAGTTCACAACGTATTTCATGTATCTATGCTTAGGAAGTATGAACCCGACCCTTCTCATGTTCTTGATTGGGTTGACTTGGAGGTAGATAAGGATGCCTCTTACGAAGAATGACCGGTTCAAATATTAGATACCCAGGAGCAAATGCTACGGGGCAAAACTATACCATTGGTAAAAGTGTTGTGGAGACACCATGGGGTTGAAGAAGCGACGTGGGAACGGAAGGCGGAAGTCCGCTCCAAATATCCGGATTTGTTTGAAAATACTTAAGTTACTTTTCTTTGTAATATTCCCTAGTATTGAGGGAAACGTATTTAAAATTGTTAACCACATGTTGATATGTGCGTTGTTGTTTTAAGCATAAAGTTGTTGAGAGTTGCCATTACTTTTAGGAAATTTCATGTTTATGCGTATTTGGGAGGTTGTTGTTAATGAGATAACCATGGTGGAAATGGTGGAATTTGGTTGAGAGTTAGTATTGTGATTTGAAAATGAAATAGCATGGTTTTGATCGCTAGAAACCTCTTTGTTTGGGTAGTTTGATTTGAAATTTCGGGGACGAAATTCTTTAAGGGGGGAAGGTTGTAGTGATCCCGGTTTTGACCATTCTTTCATGTTTTGCCACTTTGACTAGGCAGGTCGGGGATCGAGCTACCTAATCAGCTCGCAAGGGTCCAAGGGGCAGTGCCCTGGTGGGGTCGAGGGGCAGCAGCCCCGAAGCAAAAATGAAAAATGCATTCAAAGTTTCTTGTCCGCTCGAGCCGCCGTTTATGCGCTCGAGCGGAGAATGTTTGGTTCCGAAAGTTTGACCTATCAGCAAAAGTACTGGTAAGGTGTATTCGACGCTGGAGCGGGGCTTTCCACGCTCGAGCAGACCATGTTATATCAGTTCGTGAATCTGATATTTCAAATCACTTTTATATATCTCTCTTTCTCTGAAAAACATTTCCTCTCCCTTCTCTCTACATTTTCCTACGCCAAATTGGATCAAAACCTTGATTTCTCAAGATTCATTAGAGTTCTACCATAGGTTCTTCATCAAAGTTGGTTAACTTCTCGAGGGCTTCGTTGTGTGCGGTGAAAATCGAGTTTCGACATCATTGATTTTGGGGGTTTCATCTCATTTCTCTTTCAAAACTTGAGGTAGGGATTTTCTTAGAGTTATATATATATTTTTGCAAGATTTAGATGATTTTCAAAATCATCCTTCGATAGCTTTAAAAATTGATTTTTAATTTAAGAAGTTGAGTGATTTTGAAAGTGGATTTGTCTCTCGTTCTTTTAAAATGATCTTATGGGTTTTGATATTCGTTGATTGAAGAAAAGATGATTTTGGAAATTTTTCTTTCAAAAGATTTGAGTTGTATAGTTTTGGTGAGAAAACCTAGAATTTGGGAATTTTTTTTAAAGAGACTGAAAATCCATGAATGATATTGTTATATTTATTTTGTGTGTCAAAATAAATGGATGTTTGGAAAATTTCTTATTTATATTTACATAAATGATGAATTTTAGGGAATATGAGAATTGTTGTTCATCTTGGAAATTATTGTTCAAAACGTTGAAATAGTCTTGAAATGACTAATTGTTGAGGATACTTGAGAAGAGAGAATTGTGTTATTCCTTGGATGATGAATTGGAATAAAAGCATTTATATTCATCTTGTGTTATTGGCATATCAATTCATTTGATTACATTAAACTTTGAAAGTTGATTTGAAAACTTGCATTGAGAAAAGAATGTTGAGAAACAAGTTTCCATGAATTGGTTTTGGGGTAAATACGGTGGTAAGTCTTGACAGGTGATGTAGATGAAATTGAATAGGTGTCGAGCCTTCCAGTTAATACTAGTAAAAATGACAGATTATAGGTGTCGAGCCTTCCAGTCCATGCTGGTAAAAATGACAAATTGGTAGTACTTGTATAGTCTACTTGCAGACACCAAACTAGGGATTACCAGAGTTGTATTTACCGCTCTTGAAATGAATTGTTAAGTTTTGAAAAATTGAAATTGCATGACATCATTGAGCATAATGGTTTTCAAAGATGAAGATGTGATTTTGTTTCAAAAGGGGATAGCATGGCATGTGCATTTCATCTTTTGAGACTTGTATAAAATGTATATACTTTGTTAAAGATTTCTTACTGGGCTTTATGCTTACCTTACGGGATTTTTGTAGAGGAAAAGATGTGGTAATGCCGTCTAACTAGAGGCGAGGAAATGTGTGTTGAGAGTACGAGACTCTCATTTTGCTGTGATTCTGTGTGTAAGCCAAGGGTTGTATGTGTGTGGTTTGAATAACCGTTTTGTGTAACCAGGCTCAAGCCTTGGAAACTTGTAAAACACTTGGGGATATTTATTTGTTGTTGGATTAATCACTGCAGGAAATGATAGTTTTGGCGACCAAAATATTGGTCTCCAAAAGTCCCATTTTTGGTCGCTGAATCTAATTAGCGACTAAATTTTTTTGTCACCAAGTTCGTTACCTATACCTTGTCGGCGATAGTATTGGCGACTAAACTATTTTTGGTCGCCGAAAGTTAAACATTTGGCTACTAAACTTTGGTTAGTTGGGAAAGGTGATCTTTTGGTGACTAAATTATTGGTCGTTGAAATTGAAGTTTTGGCTACTAAACTTTGGTTAGTTGGCAAAGGTATCTTTTGGCGACTAAAATATTAGTCGCCGAAAGTTCTTGCAGAAAACTAAATTAAACTATTAGAGACTAAAATTTTAGTCGCTAATAGAATGCGTACATTTAGCAACCAAACACTTTAGTCGCCAAAGGATGTCATGTTTTTAGTGACTAAAATATTTAGTCAGTAATTAAACTTCCCTCATTCTGATTTGTTTTAGCTACTATGTGGTTTGGTCACAAAAAGCCATTTGGTTATTTTTTGCTACTAAATTATTGGTCGCCAAAACATTTGCTTACATTTTTGGCTACCAACATATTTAGTCACCAAATACTATATTATTTTTTTTTTAAATTTCTGAACCTCCTGTATCCATTATTAGTGCAACCTGTACCCTGTATAAATAATATAATCCGTCAATACTGAATATATTATCAACCATTCAACAACGTGCACACATTTCACTTCCAACCATCCAAAAAATTTATATTCAACGTCCAATTCTATATGTAATACAAATTCCATACGAACCAAGTATAATTCAACCCCAATTATTTAATTCAATACATAATAGAGGATTAACCAAATTTAATATCCAAAAGGAAATCTATACCACACCAAAAATTTATTCTGTACCGCCCCAAAAACTAATTTGTACCACGTCCAATGCTAATTTCTATCAAGCCAAATTTTGGATATTTACCACACCAAAAAACTAATTTGTATGAACCACTATATATACGGACGGAGATATAAAAACAATACCCTTCCGTACTTGTCAAAAAAAGTCATATCCACATTTGTACGTCAAAAACCATCTGCAAAAAAAAAATTAAATAAATAAAAAAATAAAAAAATAAAATAAAAATTAATCATTAGTATTGACTAAATATTGGCCAATTTAAAATTATAAAAAAAACATATAAAACTAGAAATTAAGTAATCTTTTCAAATTAATCATTAGTTTTGCATACTCGAATATATATGAAATAAAATTTTTCATGTTCAATCTGAGTACATACAACATATGAATCTAGTTGCTTTATTTGATGTTGCTAATAAATTGATGTTGCTATAAAAGTAATCTTAATAATAACTGGAAATTCAAACACTTGAATCTAGTTGCTCTATTTGATGTTCAATCTGAGTACATACAACATAGATTAATATATACCTATTAGTCCTTCAAGAACCCATAATAACTAAAACATCAGTTCAAAAAAAACATACCACAAACCCATATGTGCTACTCTCTATTGGCATTCCATAAATCATGAACCAAGCAGCATTACAAATGCATCCCAAAACTTTGAATAAATGGATTTTTAGGTTTAATAGCAACACAAGGATATGAAACTATAGTCAAGTGTATGCCATAGATATAAGGAGAAGGAGCCTAAAACAGAGACACAAAACAGCAATCATCATATTGATAACATCTGGGGCTATGCTTATAGCAATGAAATACAAGTGGTCAGATATGACAGTAAATCCCCCCCCCCACCCCTACCCAACCTCAACTCTGTGGGTGTACAGTACATGTGTTCATGGTGGTGTTGGTGGCATGGGGTGGGGCAAAGCCAATTATTCAAATACATGAAAATTTACAAATCGCGAAGCAAAAACTTACCCATTACATTAGTTTTTACAGGATTACTTTCCTCATTGCTGCAACGATCAATGCCTGATTTTTTACTAGATATTTCTGGTTTGGTACGGGAGTCCTTGATTTCACCATCCACCACTCTAGAATTATCCCTAGAAGTTCCATCACCATTCTCCTGCACAAAAATCAAAACTTCCTTCTTCTCAAATAGAAAATATTAAAAAATGCTGAGTGCAAGCACTTCTGAATGCTACTAAGGTACATAACGAGTAAAAAATAATCAAAAGATAAAATAGATATAAGAAGAATATGGTCCAATCCAAGTAAACTCAAATCTCCAAACTTTTAAGAACTGTAAAATGTATTAAATTCTCTAAACTTAAAGAATTGTAAAATATTCCATTTTAGTTCAGACATAAAAGCGTGAGTAGCGTCTACCTATCAATTCCAGAATTTTCTAGCCCACTATTCTATAAAGCATGAGCAGTGTCTACCTATCATATGAAATTTCCATGCAATTCAGAACATATTTATCATTCACACATTGCAGTAAACGAATTTCTCCACTTCATCGACTTTGCTTTAACTATATTAGCAATGTTCATAAATGGTCAATTCATGATAACAATGGCCACTTTAGCTGTTACCTAGGCATAATTTTCCACAATGTGATTCAAGAATACCACATCATCCTTGTTCATCTTGTACCTCTATTCTCCTCTTCTTCAATGTGCAAGCAACCATGTGACTATGTGAGGCAGGCTTCACTACAAATACCATTGATGTGAAATCAAGCAATGAGTAACCATTCATTTAATTTATTTCACATCTAAATCTTATCACAAAGAAGAGGAGAGCAAAGATTAGAGAAAGGGTCAATCTACACAGAAAGGGCTGTTTATGCAAGTAACACTAACTTGGCTCAAAGATTAGTTGTTCAACACATTTGAAAAACTTGGCTCAAATTCTTACGCTGTTACATTATTCCCCTGCACATTTTTCATTTAACTGATGTGTGTGCTTGTGTTTTTTTGTTTGTAGTTTAATAGTTATAATGTTATCATGTTATCATTTTAATTCTTCTATTTTATTTATTTATTTTTCTATTTAAAAGTCATCACATATGCATCCCTCTTTTTTGAATTATTAGGCTCCAGTTTTGGTTGTGGCTTGTAACCGTGCTAATTATCTTGAAAGGGCTCTCAAATGTATTCTAAAGTATGCTTAATATTTTTGAGCATTTTCTAGTGCTCCTGATTAATTTGCTCATATTTCAATAAATAAATTTAAGGTTAAATTAACAATATCTCCTTGTAATTTGCCTAATTGCATATTAGCCTCTGTTTTTAATTTAATAATTACATCTTTTACTATTAGTGAATGAGGGCTATTTCACAAGTACTTCCTACAAATTATCCCTTTCTTTCATTCCAGATCTGGTAAATTTCTAATTTCACAAGTACTTCATACAAATTATCCCTTTCTCAACATCCAAATCAAATATAATGAGACACCAACACTGAAGTTGTTCAACAACTATAAAGAATCAACATTTGAACAGCCAGTAATAAAGCTAAAGTTACATTAACAAGTAATTCACATACCTTGATCTGAATAAGCTGGGCTTCAATTGTTTCAACACCAGTAAGCTCACTTGAACAGCCAGGCTTCCTCAATTAATTTTTAATTAGAATGCTCACAGGATATTTAGATATAAATTTATAAAATAAAGATAAAATGATTTTAATCTCTTCGTACACTTGCTAAGTTATTTTTAACTAAAAGTGAAAGTTTTCCATATATAAAAAACATGAAGCGTTAATTAAGTACATACGGAAAAGCACTCAGTACGAAGACTAACCAGTTTTCCATATATAAAAAGCATTAATTAAGTCCAAATACTAACCAAGATCACATGAATGCACCATACATATGCTACTATTGTTTTCCATATATAAAAAGCACTCAGTACCCAATTTACTAAGTGTGTGTGTATGTGTGTGTTTCAAGGGATGCAGAAGACCACTAACCTCTTTTCTATTTTTTTATTCACTTAGTTGATGAGTAGAACTCATACATTACTTAATTATAATTAATTCTTTATTTTCTTTTTATATTATTTCCTAAATTAATTTACATGCAATTATTTCTAATTAAATTATATCTCATAATCTCAATTACACTATATTAAATTATACTAATGTGAATTAGGCTCTAATTCCTATCCAATTATTTAATTCTAACTTGTTAAAATTAGCGAATCAGCCAGGTTTAATTTTCATTCTAACCTATCTGTTCAAACAATACAAGTCAATAAATCTCATAACAAATAAGTGAAGCATCTTAGCATCACCTCAAGTAAGGCTTTTAACAGAGTTAACTAGAGGAAGTTGCATATCACTTGAAAGCATTTCCATAACTTAGTTTTAGTAGTGATATCTTTCTGTCTTTTTACACAGTGAAAAGCATATGGTGGTCATCGAGGTCCAAACAGTAGCTCACATGCTAGCCATTCAACCTGATGATTGGAGCATACATGATTAAAACAACCATCATAACAATTAATCGACGGGTATTACCTAGAAAATTTATAACTAAAACCCCAAACAGTATGTTATGCATGTGCGTCTATGCTATGGATCAGAGAAAGAGAAAATTAAAACTAAACAAATATATTGTCTTCTTAAGGATGAACATATTTATCATAGTTATGCAGACCTTCTGTCATGACCCGAACCCGCCCCCATGGGTTAAGGACATAACCGGCCAGTAATCGAGGGATTACTTACGGCCTCAAACTAAGTCAGACATAACTCAATAAAGTAGAGGGGCCAAACGGAAGCAGAATTTAAAGCTTTGTCCATAGAGCTGTGCTTACATGGCACATCATAACGGACTATACATGTACATATTAATAACTCACATCAAAATACAGTGACATAAAGTTCTGTACGACAGGATCATTCAAATCTAGGTCAGCCAATCAAAACTATATACAACGTATCGAAAGTCCTCGCCAACATGACAAAATGACGCAAGATAGCAAAAGGGCGAAGACGTGTCTCGTGCGTGAGACGCAAGGGCTGACTACTCAAAACCTTGGTTGTTCCACACAGACTTCACTGAGGCTGGGTTTGGACCACTCTTGGCTCATCTACATATACATGAATGAGCGTGAGCGAAAGCTCAGTGAACAATATCGAATAAAGAAGATACATTAGAACAACATACGACCCAATTCATATTCTATCTAATATATATATAGGTATACATAGGGCAGGTGACTGCAATTCCAAACATATCAGACGGCCTCGGGCCCAATCCATTCATGTCAAATTGGCCTTTGGCCCATTCAAACTTTCATTGGTGTCAAACTGGCCTTTGGCCCCTCCATACTTTCATTAGTGTTCATTAGTGTCAAACTGGCCCTTGGCCCATTCATTCTATCTTTCAGATCATACTGGCCTCTGGCCCATTCATTCTATCATTCAGATCATATCAGCCTCTGGCCCATTCATTCTATCATTCAGATCATACCGGCCTCTGGCCCATTCACTCTTTAGGCATAGCAAACGTTTGTCCACCATGAAAATTAACAGACTTATAGGAAGCTTAGAAATTGGACAATTAGCATATTCCAGATATCTTTATTAAGATACTACTCACAGTGATCGGTTGGTTGGTTTGCCCTGGAGCTTGACCCTACACATCACATAACACATACAGGTCACAAATGATTCAATCCGTTCTTTAATTCACATATTCCTCTTTAGGCTTTATTCTTATCCCTTTAATTCATTTACTATGCTTAATGCATTCCTAAGAGTACTTAGAAGTGAAAGAGAATGGAAAACGAAACACTGAATGCACTTTCAAAATTTCCAGAAACAGGGTCCCTGCTCGAGCGTGGACTTCCCTGCTCGAGCGGGCCATTGAGGCCTACAAAAGTACTAGTTATGCCATATTTACGCTCGATCGCGAATTCTGGCGCTCGAGCAGAAGGCCTCACTACATGGCTCCCCGCTCAAGCGTGAACTTCCTCGCTTGAGCGGACGTCCATGTCTGCAAAAATGCTGGGAGCTCGTTTTTCCCGCTCGAGCGGCGGTTCCCTCGCTCGAGCATACATCAAAAATTCTGGGTTTTCCAGAATAGTTCTTGAGCTCAAATTCAACATTCCAACCCACATTTCTTGCATATAATGGCTCAAACTTCATATAAACATGTACTAACATGGTACAAACACCAAATTACAACACAATGAAGCTCAATTCCTTGAATTACTTACATGCATGCCTCAAATTGACCCAAACTCATCACCCACACATTAAATTCAAACATTCAAACTCACACCCCCATGATTTGCATATGCATGTGGGAGATACTCACTATTCTCAACTTAATTGGTGAAGAGATGATCAAATACATGGACTTAAACCAAAAAATCAACATGGCTCATACACATTGTGCTCAAATATGGAAATTTGAAGCAATTTCTTACATGCATGTACATATTGGCTTCCAATTCAACAAAACCAACTTAACTCATGTTCCTTATCATCATTCAACTTGGAATCTACAATTTACAAACTAAAATTCATGAGTCAAGAGTTGATTACTCACCTAGGAGCCTTAATCTTCCCAATTTATGATCAAATCTTGAGTTAGTCTTCAATTTATTCAAGCTTCTTGAGCAAACCTTCAATTTCCCACACACTCTCTCTCAAATTCGGATTCTCTCCCATTCTAGAGAGCCAAAATCAGCCAAAATGTAACAAAGGAGAGGAATTGAGTGTGTAGCGCCTATTTAATATAAGTCCCACTAATCACACTTATAAATATTAAATAATTGGGCACTATATCATTAATTTAATCTATTTAATTCGATCCGAATCAATTTTCAATTAAATTTCACCGTAGGCTCTAAAAATTATGCTAATCACAATGGCGTAATCAATTTCGGGTTTTGTGGCCGATAAGGCCTTCAATTTAAATTCCAAAGCAGATAATCAAACAGATATTCCTACGGTGAACAGATAGAAATTAAAAATCACATATTTTCACATAAATGGCACACATAAACATACCAAACACATAATCATATTCATAATAAGGACCAATTAGCATAATACGGAACAGGGTTATCACACCTTCCAATATAAATAAACAAATTATCTATGTGAAGAGAACAATCCTAGCAAAAAAAAAAAAAAAAAATCATTCTACAACCAACAATAAAGCATGCAGTCAACTTAATTACTGAACCAACAAACTAGTCCTCAAAACCTCTCTATGACATTTTTACATACACTTGGTGAGCATAAATCAAAAAGATCGGAGAAGTACACTGTTCACATGTAGAGCAGGGAATTGCAACAACACCAATTTTTAATTCCATTGAATTACATATGAAAGAGATCGAAGAAGATGTGAAGATTTATTTCCCGTTGAGAAGGAGATCGTCATAGGAGCATGCGAGCGTTAGGATGGAGAGGGTCGAATCCCTGAATCTGGCGGCGGACGGAGGGAGAGGAGTTGCCGGAAGAGCTGCTAGGAGGAGAGAGAGAGAAAGAGGGGGAGGAACATGGTGTGGCGATTGCTGCCGCCGTGGGGTGGTCAGAGGATGATGGTGGTTGCTTCGCCAGAGGAAACGACCTCGGCCACGAGAAATAGGATCAAGACGGCAGTGGTGGTGGCGACCTGTGGCCACGGCCGCGCCATTGATGGGTGGAATTGGAGGTCAATAAGAGAAGTGAGAAGACGGTAGGTCTCTCTTCTCGCTAGAGAGAGAGGAGATGAGGGAATTGAACAAAATACATATATAATTAATAGTAATTCGCGACTAAATATTTTAGTCGCTAATTATTTTTTTAATCCGTCTGAAATTTGAAATCTCCCTCCAAATATTTTAGTTTTTTGGCGACTAAAATATTCTTTTGTCACTATAAATATACTTTTTGGCGACCAAACTTTTGGTCACCAAAGATAAAAACTCTTTTTTTTTTTTTTCTTTTCATTCGGCTACTAAACAATTTTAGTAGCTAAAACTAACTATACGGCGACAAAAACATTCTTTTGTCGCTGAAAATATACAATAATTTTTTTTCTTTTCATTCGGCTACTAAACAATTTTAGTAGCTAAAACTAGCTCTACGGCTACTAAAATTTCTTTTAGTTGCCAATTGTGGTATTTTTAGCTACTAAAATATTTTTTAGTCATCAATTGTAATATTTTTAGCTACTAAATTTTTTTTAGTCACCAATAATCAATATTCCCCGACTAAAAAAAATTAGTAGCTAAATATTTGACTTTTGCCGACTAATATTATTTTTGGTAGCCAATTCCGTAACTTTTGGTGATGAAATTTTTTTTAGTCGCCAAAAATGGTCGCCAAAAATGTATTTTCTTGTAGTGAATGTATTGTTGCATGAAGAACTATTGTATCATGTAATGTAAGTTTGGAGATTTATATTCGGTTTTCCTTGAAAGAGCCATGATTGTTGTATTATCATTTGAGTTAGAAATTTGAGGCGTTACACCGAGGTCCTTAAAAAAATGGTGAGGGTTATTAGTGCCATCCTATTGATTATCAATAACATTTTATTATTAAAACTAGTGATTGACATCTACGATGCGTGTTAAAATTAAATAAGTAAAAATAAAATAAAATATTTACTATATATTGTATGCCAATCAAGTGGTAAAATTTTTCTTGAGCAAATCTAAGATCCAAGGTTTAAGTCTCATTTATTTTTTGTTTTAATATGTGGCATAAGTATTATTAGTTAGCACACCTAATGTGTGTACAATTCAAAGAAATAAAAGAAAAATAAATTATTTACTATATCATATGTTGTGTGTTAGGTGAGTCGTAACTTTTATCTATTTTTTTTTTAATTATATATATATAGTAAGTATAAATATAGATAGGTAGAAGACAGAATGAGGAAAAAAAAATCAATTAATTGGAGAAAAAGCTATCACTTGGGAAAGTTTTCATGACAACGTGTTTGAAGCGTCAATTAGGAATTATTGACACCACAAAATGTGAACATATGGAAAAAGACCACATGGAAAGTATGAGCAGTGAAAAAAAAAAAAAACAAACAAACAAATTAACCTCCAACGTAGACGACTTAAGCCTATTTAAAACCCAAAGTGAAAATTTTAAATGTCTTAATAATTTTTTACATTGTAATTTTAATTTTTTTTTTATATTATAATTTTTATTTAAAATTCATAACATTCACAATCAAAATAATTTTATTTATTTATATAGATACTAGCATAAAACCCGTGTTACGCACGACCTTAAACAAACAATTAAAATTTTATTTTTGAATTTAAATAGTAACAATTTTAAAAGTTAAAAGTAAAATAGTTAAAATAATGTAAATCAAGTTGTTTTTGAACTACACTCAAAATAAGTTTTAATTGTGTTACCATTAATGTTATATTTTAAGTATTATTCCAACAATCCGAAGGGGCTGGCTTAGTGGGTGTAACTTGGGGTATGTGAGTGTACTCTCCAGTTGTCAGATTCAACTTTCAGTAGGTGCTATCAACTCCTTGAGCCACTCCTACAGGTTTTACCTAAGATATACTCAATTCACGTGATGGGGGACACTTAGCGTGTGTTTCAGAATTAATCGAGGTGCACATAAATATTAAAGCAACAAAAAAATTTCACTTAGAATCAAAAAGTAAATTTATTGTTTCAAGTCAATTTCTTGTCCCATAGCAACGTACAATTTTTAATTTACAATTACATATTGAAACTCAAATTAGAGAATCAAATCAAAGAAAATTAAGTAGTATTGGCCCATTTTCCTCCACTACTTATAAATTATTTCACTAATTTCTCACCGCTTTCAATTGCCTTTTTTAGTCTCTTTAATCAGCCACCCTTTTTTCTAATGCCTTTCTCCAGCCACCTTTACGACTTTCAACCCAACTCAACAATTTGCTAGAGCTCCTGCCTATATTCTCCAATCTATACCCTAGTAACTAACTTGCTCTTTGTGAATAACATCATCAAATGTAGTTTCAAAATTTAAAAAAAATTAAAAATTAAAAAAATCATCAAATGGTTATTTTTAAAGTTAAAGGAAATTTTTGTAATTTACAAAATATCATGGAATGGTTGGGCTTCAGAGGGCATGTGGAGTAAGATTAAAATTAAATCAATAAAAATATATATATAAACCAAATGTCAAAATTAACTTTAAGATTGGTTTGGAAATATACTATGTTAGTAATTTTTTGATTAAAATATGAAGTAAAAAAAGTAGAAAGTTTGGAATATTTTTTGGCTTTTTATTAAAAAAAAACGTATAAAAAGTAGAGAGAAAAGGAAATATTTGACTTTTTTGATATAATTTTTGACTTTTTTTAGTGTTTTTGTAAATTTTTTGACTATTATAGTAATTTAATTTTCCAAACTTGCCTTTAGTTTGGCACATTTGAGCCGATTTCTTTTTGGCCTAAGTTCAACTATTTTAAGCTATATGTATTTAAGAAATTTAGTCAAAATTCTTCCATTGGACCCCTATTTAGTGAAAATGATAACCTAATTTATTTTGCTTCATAAACTCCCAAAGGAGAAAACATATAATTGAGTAAGAACAAAATAAATATTTTTTTTCTTAGACAATATTGTCAGAGTAACATATTACTGTGAAACAAAGTAACATGTTACTATAGCGATCCCGGGTTTACCCTTGTTGTACAGTGATCCGGACATGTGTCCGTGGATGTTGGTAGTTGTTTATTATCTTGTTTGCATCCTCTTTACTGGTATATTGAGTTATAGGATGTGTTGGGCAGGTTTGTTTCAGGTTGGTTGTGTTTGGGAGCCTAGTGTTGCTGCCCAGATTTTTGGACCTTCGCTCGAGCGAGGAGTTGGTCGCTCGAGCGAGAGTTGAGTTCGTGTCTGGTGGGTCGAGCCAGAGTGGCTTCGCTCGAGCGAGCGATTGCGTCTGGTTCTGGACCTGAGAGTTGCATTTCTTGGCTCGAGCGAGCTTTTCTTGGCTCGAGCGGTCTGGTTTGTTCTTCGCTCGAGCGAGAGGTCTGTCGCTCGAGCGTGCTTCTGGTTGCAGACCTGAGGGTTTGAGTTGTTGGCTCGAGCGAGCATTCTTTCGCTCGAGCGCACTTTTGAGTTTTTGGCTCGAGCGAGAACTTCTTGGCTCGAGCGAGAGTTTTCTGTGTCTGGTCGCTCGAGCGACAAAGGCTTCGCTCGAGCGAGCGTGTTTTATATCAGCGGGCAGTAGCGTTTTTGAACATCACTTTTCACTTTCTTTTTCTTTCAAACCCTAGATCCGAGACTCTCTCTCTCTAAACTTACACTCTCTCTAAACTTACACTCTCTCTAAGATTTGATCTCCCTAGAGTGTGAATCTAGCCTAGGGTCTTTGTTAAAAAGATAGAGGGCGTTGAGAGCTTTGATTTAATCTGAAAAAGTTTGGATTTGGAGCACGTTGATCTTCGAGTCTTCATCTCCTTTTTGGCTTAAACTTCGAGGTAGGGATATCCTACTCCTCTCTATGAGTTTTGTCTTTAAATTTTAGTATTTTGAGATGATGGGGTTGGTTTGGTAATTTGGTGAAAGTTTGGGGGCTTTTGTGTTATTTTACAAAAGTTGGGGTTTTATTCATAATAAACCTAAATGCATGTTTGGCATAGAGAAATGGAATAAATGTTAAATCATTGATGAAAAAGGGACCTAAGGGTTGTAATGTTAATTATGGGAATTGACCTAATTACATTGATTGATTAATTGGGATAATTAATTATGAGAAATGAGACAAATGAAATGTTGATTGAATATCCATTGTGCATTTATTTTCTGTTTAGAAATAACTGCTTTGGGCTATCGGTGGAGGATAGTCGTGATTGTTGTAGACAATGCATGATGATTAGGCAAACGAAAACTAATCAATGGAATGTGTCATGGAATTTGACGGTTGATAGAATACATTAACTGTATGTATTGAATGATTGTATATAGAACCAATGTGTTTGTATACGTTATGTGTAGAGGAGGAGATGGGGGATGTACTCCGCGGTTTAGGGGAAGATAGGGGATGTACCTCTAAACCGGATAGTGTTGGGAGAAGATAGGGGATGAACTCCGTAGATACAGCTCATATGCTTGTCTAAAGAAGTGAAGATAGAGCTTATATGCTTATCTTTGTGAAATGTGGATATAGCTTATATGCTTATCTGTGGATATTGTGGTTATACATATCTGTTGTAGAATGTGGATATAGCTTATTTGCTTATCTGAGAATGTGGATATTGTTGTTATACATATCTGTTGAGAATGTGGTTAGTGCTTATATGCCAATCCGTTGAAAAAGGGAAAATGAAAGGTAACTTGGACTCATAAGTCGTATGACATAAATTTATGATTTATGTGAATGTATCAGTGTTGGCCATCTATCAATTGCTAATCTTTTAGTCATTGTTCATGGTTGGTTTAGTATATTTCTACTGGGCTGTGGCTCACCCTATATGGGATTATCATTTTCAGGTATAGGTAGCATGCCACCTCCAAGGACATAGCTTGGGAGGCTCGAGGCGGACATACTTTTGTCGTTTTCTTTTTGATGTATTACATGTAATTTCAAGCCAAGGGCTTAATGTGTAATGAGTTAGTACTCTTTTGTTGTAACCAAGTGTTAACTTGGAAAGCTGTAAGCCCATAGGGCATTTGCTTTTGTTGTTAACATGTAATACTTATGTAATGGAATTCTGATAAATGGAAGAATGTGGAACTTTTACATATCAATGCATGTCTTATTTGTTGGATTTAATGTTATTTTTTTGAGGGCGTTACAGTTACTGTCAGACAGAGTAACATGTTACTGTTACTGTTTACATCAATTTCGATGGTAAATTTTATTTATTTATTTTTATTTTAAGAATTTCATAGTTCACATGGATCTTATTTGATAGATCTTAATGAGAAAAATCTAAAAATACTAATTTTATTAAAAATTGACATTTACATCAACAGTTATATTATTTTAAAGTTTAATATTTTGATAATAATAGTATATGTTGCACTCTTTCAGAATTTTTTTTGTACTTGTCCTTAATACATTAAAGTTTTATTATGAGAGATTTTGACTAAATTCCCCTATATATTTTTGGGAAGGTTCCATCTACACACCATGAATCTTCTCAATACATACAATTTGACTATTAAATTTATATGACAATAATAGTTTCAAGTAAAATGACTAGTAAAACAATATGGGTGTATATGTACTCATTTAAGTAATTTACATATGAAAATACAAATCTCTTTTTACACACCATCATATATATACTATATTTGGAACAAATCTCCCTTCCAACACTCATCCAACATTGTTCATCTTCGGATATGGGGACGCTGCTGCGCAGCACGCGCAGCAGCGTCTGCTGTGCGGCAATTTGAGCTCATTTCGAGACTCATTTTGATAATCCAAGCCATTCATATTTTAGAATACGTCAAGTAGAATATGCCTGCAAAAACTCAAGTTAATCGGATATCGTTTACTCATTCATCCACTCACATTTATATCTACAAAATTAAATACAAATGTATTTTAGCTTGATTAAAATGAATACAAATGTGAGTGGATGAAGAGGTAAACAATATCCGATTAACTTGATTTTTTTGCAGGCATGTTTCACTTGACGTATTCTAAAATGTTAACGGTTCGGATTATCAAAATGGGCCCAGAAATGGGCCCAAATCGCCGCACAGCAGACGCTACTGCGCATGCTGCGCAGCAGCATCCCCACTTCCTACATCTTCACCATTACAATCTAACACAGTACACTCATCATCTTCACCATTATAATCTAACATTACATTCATCATCTTTGCCATTATAATTTTTATCATTATTTTCTCAACTCAAAACATTATTGCCTTTGAAGATATGGGGTTGTTTGGGATGACCTAAATAAGTGCACTTTTTGTCTTTTTACGAAAAGATGTGCAGAAAAGTAAAGAGGTGATGTGATGGAAAAAAGATAAAAAGATGGAATATTTTTGGATTGCCAAACTTGACCTTAGGATTTTAAGAATATTGAAATCAATCGATTTTGATTTCAAGATTTGCACACCATGGATGATATCGCTGATTTGGAACAATATAACAATGAAAATGTCAGTTTCCTTTTTTTATTTATCTCGTACATATAGAAGATGGCTTTCCGTTCATCATGTATTCGGAGAACCATAAATGAACATTTATAAAATGTTCAATTATTTATATTTGAACAAAATTATTTTGTTCATTTATTAAGGATGATCAAATATTAAATGTTCATAGATAAAAAATTAAACATTTTGATTGTGGTGTATACCAATTTATTAGCATAGGGTTAAAAAGTAAAAGTTTTGGTGTGAACTAAGATATTTTCACAATCTAAAAATTATTATGTATGTGTATTAAGTAGTGGTGTGTACTAAAAAAATCGTGGGTGTGTAAATAGAATTACCCATATTTTTGAAATGTATAATTACATATTACCCATGACATTCTTTTATGTGACATTTATGTTTTGTTTGAATAATGAATTTAGGGGAAACAAAATGAAATAACTAAACAAAAAATAGATTGCACTTTTTTTATAGCAACTATCTACTTCTTTTTCTGTTTCTTTTTTTTTATTTTTTTATTTTTTTATTTTTTTTATTACATTTCATTAACCTAACCAAAAAAGTGGAGAGGGAAAAAAAAAAAAAAAACCTTCCTTCACTTCATTTTATTTTCTTCTGATCTTTTTGTTTTTCATGGTTCTTTCATTATATAAATATAAGATCCAAACAAAATTTTAAATCTATCATAATAAATTTATAATACTATGATAATTCAAATTATCTTATCTTAAAATGAAACATAAAAGTGACAAATTATCCTCACTCGAATAATAACTTTGCATCTACTTAATAAATTATTAGCTATATGCATATTTGTTTCTTCTTTTTTTTTTTCTTTTCTTTCTCTCCTTTTTTTTTTTTTTTTTCCTTTTGAGAAGCATATTAATTTGCTTGTTGTAGTAAAAAAAAAAAAATCATATTTGCTTGAATTAATTTATCTAATAATATTTAGTTTGTCTTATACTTATAATTGGGTATTATTAGATTAATAGGTAATTTTCAATTTCGGATGGACCATTTTGATCAAGTGACTCATTTGGCTCATACTCATACCTAACTAATTTTTTTTAAACTAATAATTTGTAAAAATAGCTTGTTAATATTGAAAAATAAATAACATATAAATAATAAGCTTATCCACGTTCTATTACTTAAAAAATTAATTTCAAGCATAATAGAGTTACGTTATAATTTTAACTCAATGTTTACTTGACTCATATTCTTACATAACAAAATAAAAATTACGATTATTGGATCGGGTTAATTTTTTTTTATAAATAATATATATTATATATGAATGGCTTATAAAACAAATTATTTGGATTATCAAAACTGATCCGTGGTAGGTCTCACGGACCCTTAAATTTTGTAAAGTGGACATTTAAACTCGAGAGAAACCCAACCCAATAAAAATTAGATAATAGCAAGCTAAACTAATTTTTTATACTAAAATTTGAAGGAAATTAAGTATTTTAGATTGTATACTACCAAGAATTTAAAGAAGTAAAATATTATGGTAAAATTAGCATTATCCATAAATCCAATTTTTTTTTTTTTCAAAGGTCTACACTCTAAAATACTTTATATATAAGGACAAATTTCTGTAAAATTACCAAACTATCATATATATATATATATATAGATATACTGGTATTCAAAGTGAACACCTCACTTGTTTCTATGAATTTCTTTCTCTCCTTTTACCAAGTGGTCTTCTCTTCTTGCGCCAAGTGTCAATTTCTCCATTTAAAAAGAAAAAATTAAAAATTAAAAGAGGCGCACAAGATTTGAACATAAGATTATTCACTTAACTTACTAAAAAACATTTTCATCACTAAACAATATAGAAAGTATGTAATGAATTCAAAATTAAAATTTATATTTTAAGCACACCCATCGAGTCGGCTCACACCCTAATATATATATATATATATTATAACTAGTGGAAAGTTGAAACTATTGGAACAATCTTCTGTGTAAATAAAATAACTACAAATAAACAAACAAAAATAAATAAATCTTACAGAATTTATTTCGTTGAACTGAATAAATAATTCAAGACCAAATCAAGTGTGTGACACTCTGTCCTTAAGACAGATTCGTCCCGCTACGGTACTTACGGTTGAGCGGCGTCTATCTCCCAGGATACAATGATCTTCACAAATTGTTGTAGTACTCCAAACAATTTGTTCGGCGAACCAAACCTATGTTCTAACTCTCTGAAATTTATTCCTAAAAAATGAAGATTAATGCACTAATGCACCAAAGATAACAAACTGGACAGCAAATAATATTTCAGACTGATTTTTGGGATCCTCTCAACTGCTGGAAAAGTATCTATATTTATAGGCAAAAAAATAGACCCGAAAAGGTGCTTCCTTGAAGTGAACAGGTACATAAAAAAATTGAACAGGTTTAGTTCAAATTTATTTTTTTAAACAAAATTGCAACCTGTTAAAATACAAACAAATCCGGACCGTTTGCACAACCAACACCAATAATTCATGTTGACTTAGTCCACTACGGTTCTAAGTTTGAATTATTGGTGTTGGTTGTGCAAATGGTCCGGATTTGTTTGTATTTTAACAGGTTGCAATTTTGTTTAAAAAAATAAATTTGAACTAAACCTGTTCAATTTTGTTATGTACCTGTTCACTTCAAGGAAGCACCTTTTCGGGTCTAATTTTTTGCCTATAAATATAGATACTTTTCCAGCAGTTGAGAGGATCCCAAAAATCAATTTGAAATATTATTTGCTGTCCAGTTTGTTATCTTTGGTGCATTAGTGCATTAATCTTCATTTTTTAGAAATAAATTTCAGAGAGTTAGAACATAGGTTTGGTTCGCCGAACAAATTGTTTGGAGTACTACTACAATTTGTGAAGATCATTGTATCCTGGGAGATAGACGCCGCTCAACCGTAAGTACCGTAGCGGGGCGAATCTGTCTTAAGGACAGAGTGTCACACACTCGATTTGGTCTTGAATTATTTATTCGGTTCAACGAAATAAATTCTGTAAGATTTATTTATTTTTGTTTGTTTATTTGTAGTTATTTTATTTACACAGAAGATTGTTCCAACAATCTTAAGACATGTTCGAATTATTCTGTTTACAGAATTTTTCGTTTGTTTCTTTTTTTTTTTTCATTCTTCGTAAATAATTTCGGAAGAAAATTATTTTCTGTGGATTTACAAAATAATATTCTGGTTGGAAAAACAAATAGTGATTATATGCTATTTGACAGATAGTAGTAATATACTGTCTCTTTTCTTTGACAACAACTAGTAGGACGATACTGGTGTCATTAACAATTCAGAATATATTTTTGTGGAGTTTTTCAGAAATTAATTTTGGGTTTTAGAAATTATTTTCTGAGTTTTCATTACTTAAAATTCTGTTTTAGTATTTTAATTATTGAAGTGCTATAGAAATTAATTTTCTGTGTGGAATTAATTTGCTTGAATAAAAATTTATTTTATTTCCAAATTAATTGAAAAATAAAAGTTATTTTCTTATTTCTTTTATTTTACAGAATTTAATTTCTTGTGTGGAATTAATTTGGTTAAATAAAATTTTATTTTATTTCCAAATTAATTGAAAAATAAAAGTTATAGTTTTTATTTCTTTTATTTTACAGAATTTATTTTTCTGTGTGGAATTAATTTGTTTAAATAAAATTTTATTTTATTTTCAAATTAATTGGACAATAAAAGTTACATTCTTGTTTCTTTTATTTTTACAGAATTTAATTCTGTGAATTTGGTTTAATATTCTGTGTAGTGAAAATTTTAATTATAAATTTGTTTTATAAATTAGAATTGATGGCTACTGAAACAAATGCCCAAACAAGTACTACTGTGGTGGCTGCAATTGCACCAACCCCCTCTCTTATGATGACAGTACCAATAAATCATGGAGAGAAGCCAGAGAAGTTCTCAGGAACTGACTTTAAAAGATGGCAACATAAAATGTTGTTCTATCTTACAACTCTGAACCTGGCTCGTTTTCTCCGTGAAGATGCTCCTATCCTGAAAGAGGATGAAACCAACCGGCAAGTAGTTGCTGCGGTTGATGCTTGGAAACATGCCGATTTCCTTTGCTGGAACTATGTCCTAAACAGACTTGACAACACATTATACAATGTCTACAGTCCAATCAAGACAGCAAAGGAACTTTGGGAATCGTCGGAGAAAAAGTACAAAACGGAAGATACCGGCTCAAAGAAATTTGTGGTTGGCAGATTCTTGGATTTTGTAATGGTTGATTCAAAAACTGTGATCAGCCAAGCTCAAGATTTCCAACTCATTCTGCATGACATTCACGCAGAAGACATGTCTCTCAGTGAATCCTTCCAAGTTGCAGCCTTAATTGAAAAATTACCAAAAGGCTGGAAGGAATTCAAGAACTACCTCAAACACAAGCGCAAAGAAATTTCTATGGACGAATTAAATGTGCGTTTGAGGATTGAAGAGGACAACCGCAATTCTGAAAAGCGGGCTGGTAAGCATCCTATGGAGTCTAAGGCAAATGTGGTGGAACATGCTTCAAAAACCAAGAAACAAAAGTCTTTTGGAGAAAGTTCTTCACAAGGCTCTAAAGGAGGGGAAAATAAAAAGTACAAGTTTAATGGCAAATGTTACATCTGTGACAAAGAGAGACATCGGGCCAAAGATTACCGTAGCAAAGGCAAAAGCAAAAGAAGAACAAGCAAGAAGCCTGCTCAAGCTCATATGACCGAAGTTGACAATATTTCCAATGGTATCGATGACATCAATCTTTCTGCAGTTGTTTCCGAGGCTAATCTTGTCGGAAATCCTAAAAAATGGTGGGTGGACACTGGTGCTACTCGCCATATTTGTGCCAACAAAAAGATGTTCACATCTTATTCTACAGTGGATAATGGTGAACAACTTTTTATGGGCAACTCCTCAACTTCCAAAGTTGAAGGACAAGGAAAGATTGTTCTCAAGATGACATCAGGAAAGGAACTCACTCTCAACAATGTGCTGCATGTACCGGACATTCGCAAGAATCTTGTTTCTGGATCTTTGTTGAGTAAGAATGGGTTTAGGTTAGTATTTGAGAGTGATAAATTTGTACTTACAAAGAATGGGATGTATGTAGGAAAAGGTTACATGTCTGATGGCCTTTTCAAGTTAAATGTAATGACCGTTATACCCTCAGTTATTAATAATACTACATCTTCTTCTTACTTGCTTGAGTCTTCAAATTTATGACATGGTAGACTAGGACATGTTAATTATGGATCTTTGCGTAGATTAATTAATATGGAATGTTTACCTAAATTTAACATTGATTCAAATCATAAATGTGAAATTTGCGTTGAGGGAAAATTATCTAAAACTCCTTTTCATTCAATTGAAAGAAGTACGGAACTACTTGAATTAATTCATAGTGACATTTGTGATTTTAAATCAATTCAAATTAGAGGTGGTAAAAAGTATTTTATCACTTTTATAGATGACTATACTAGATGTAGTTATGTTTATTTAATTCGAACTAAGGATGAAGCTTTGGAAACTTTCATTCAATATAAGAATGAAGTTGAAAATCAACTTGGTAAGAAAATCAAGAAACTTAGAAGTGATAGAGGTGGTGAATATGAATCCCCTTTTGGTGAATTTTGTAAAGAACATGGAATAATTCATCAAACCACCGCTCCTTACTCACCTTAACAAAATGAAATTGCTGAAAGGAAAAATAGGACTTCAAAAGAAATGATGAATTCCATGTTAATCAGTTCTGGATTACCTCAGAACTTGTGGGGGGAAGCAATACTTTCTACTAATTATATTTTAAATAAAGTATCCCGAAAGAAAGTGAATCAAACACCTTATGAAATGTGGCATGGTAGAGTACCATCTTGCAAATACTTAAAAGTGTGGGGGTGTTTGGCTAAAGTGGCTATTCCTAGTCCTAAAAAGACTAAGATAGGTCCTAAGACTATTGATTGCATTTTCATTGGTTATGCCAAGAATAGTAGTGCATATCGATTTTTGATTCATAAATCAGAACATTCTGAAATGCATGAAAACACTATTATTGAGTCTCGGAATGCATCATTCTTTGAATATGTATTTCCAAATAAGACTGGACAAGAGACTAGTAATAATAAGAGATCTTTTGATGCTATTACTAGTAATGATCAAGAACATGATCAAGAGCAAGAGTTAGACCAAAATGAGGAAGAAGAACCTAGGCGTAGTAATCATGCTAGAACCTTAAAATCTTTTGGTCCAGATTTTCTAACATTTTTGTTAGAAAATGAGCCTTTAACTTTTAAAGAGGCTATGTCCAGTCCTGAAGCTCCTTTATGGAAAGAAGCTGTCAACAGTGAAGTTGAATCCATCTTGCAAAATCACACTTGGGAATTGGTGGATTTGCCACCAGGTTGTAAACCTCTTGGGTACAAGTAGATTTTCAAAAGAAATTTGAAAGCGGATGGATCAATAGACAAATACAAGGCAAGAATTGTAGTCAAAGGTTTTAGACAAAAAGAAGGTCTAGATTACTTTGACACATACTCACCGGTTACTAGAATAACATCCATTAAAATGCTAATTGCCATTGCATCTCTATACAATCTAGAAATTCATCAAATGGATGTTAAAACCGCTTTCTTAAATAGTGAGTTAAATGAACAGATTTACATGGAACAACCAAAAGGGTTTTCTGTTCCAGGGAAAGAAAAGAAAGTGTGTAAATTGGTTAAATCATTATATGGTTTAAAACAAGCGCCAAAGCAATGACATGAGAAATTTGACAAGGCAATGAAGTCAAATGGATTTAAAATTAATGAGTGTGACAAATGTGTTTATATTAAAAACACAGATAAAGGTTATGTCATTGTATGTCTTTATGTAGATGATATGCTCATCATTGGTAGTAATAATGACATGATTAAAACTACCAAGAAAATGTTGAATAAACATTTTGACATGAAGGACATGGGCATTGCTGATGTAATACTTGGTATGAAAATTTCCAAAACATTAGAAGGATATGCTTTGTCACAATCTCATTACATTGAGAAAATACTTGACAAATTCAGCAAAGATGATGATCATCTTGCTAGAACTCCTGTAGATGTTAATTTGTATCTTTCTAAGAATGTACAGGAAAGTATTTCTCAATTAGAGTATGCCCAAATTATTGGAAGCTTAATGTACTTGATGAACTGCACTCGCCCAGATATAGCTTATGCAGTAAGTAAATTAAGTAGATATACAAGTAATCCGGGAGTAGAACACTGGAAAGCAATTATAAGGGTTCTAAGGTATCTCCGATTTACTCGTAATATTGGGCTGAATTATACTAGATATCCAACAGTACTTGAAGGATACTGTGATGTAAATTGGATATCGGATACTAGAGACTCGAAGTCCACCAGTGGGTATGTCTTTACTCTTGGTGGGGCGGCTGTATCTTGGAAATCTTCTAAACAGACTTGTATTGCTAGGTCTACTATGGAATCTGAATTCATAGCTCTAGACAAAGCAGGGGAAGAGGCAGAATGGCTTCGCCACTTCCTTGAAGATATTCTAATATGGCCAAAACCGGTGCCTGCTATATGCATACATTGTGATAGTCAATCTGCAATAGGTAGAGCACAGAGTCATAGGTATAACGGTAAGTCACGACACATTCGTCGTCGACATAACACCGTAAGACAACTACTCTCTAATGGAATTATTTCTATAGAATATGTTAAGTCTAAAGACAACATAGCAGATCCACTAACCAAAGGGTTAGTAAGAGAGCTAGTTGAGAATTCATCGAGGGGAATGGGACTAAAGCCTATGAAATAAGAGTTACCACAACGGCAACCCAACCTAGTTGACTGGAGATCCCAAGAATTAGGTTCAAAGGGACAACCGAGTTGTGAATGACTCAGAAGGATCACTGGGGAGTCCAACTCCTACCCATTTCTTTGATGAAATAGTGATGTCTGCAGCGGTTTAGGTTAAGTAATACTTTTAATGATTCTTATATCTAGGTAAACCTAGTGGAGTATGACAGGATACTTTTCATAAGAATCACCTATATGAGTGTGAACTGGGCCGGTTCTATAAGATTTGTGAAAGGCTACAAGTCTTTAGAGCACTCATGAAAGACCAGGATGTTCAAGGCCAAAATGAACACAATAGTGAGAACTAAACTGTGTCTGGGGATATACTGTGTGAGTTCTATTGTCTTGGTTTACACAAACGGCTGAACAGTTCAAGACATCGTGTTCACTGTTTAGCTAGTAAATCTGATAGTGTCTCATAAGGGAAGGTTCAAAGCCAAAAGCTACCTATCCTTTGCAGAATATTACCAATTTCTGTACTCTCTGTAATTAGATCATGTTGTTGCATTTTCTCTCCGTCAAATTCCATTCATGTGGGGGATTGTTGGAAAAATGGTTTAATATAGGCATATTTTTTTTAGCTCATTTTTGAGTGGGCCCCGAACGTATTTTGGGGCGGGTCCGAAGAGGTTATAGCGACCCCGGTCTTTTCCCATTTGATTATTGTATCCGGACTTAGGTTCCGTAGATTCTGTCATTGTATAATTGTTGTTGTTGTCCTTTATTTTCTCATTTGGAATTATAGGATGTGTTGGGCAGGTTTGTTTCAGGTTGGTTGGGTTTAGAAACCAAGTGTTGCTGTCCAGGTTTTTGGTTTTTCGCTCGAGCGAGGAGTTGGTCGCTCGAGCGAGATGTCGTTTTGGTTCTTCGCTCGAGCTGGGGTTTGGTCGCTCGAGCGAGAGATGGCGTCCAGTATGGACCTGTAGCTTTGCATTCTTGGCTCGAGCGAGCTTTACTTCACTTGAGCGAGTTAGTTCATCCTTCGCTCGAGCTATAGTTCCTTCGCTCGAGCGTGTGTCTGGTTTCAGACCTGAGGGTTTGAGTTCTTCGCTCGATCGAGTTTTCTTTCGCTCGAGCGAGCTTTTGGGTTGCTGGCTCGAGCAAGGCTTCCTTGGCTCGAGCGTAGCTTCTTGTGTCTGGTCGCTCGAGCGACCAAGTCTTCGCTCGAGCGAGCCTGTCCAGTTTATATACACAGCAGCGGGTTTTGATCAGTCTTTTTCATCTTCTTTTGATTCCAAACCCTAGGTCCGACTTCTCTCTCTCCCTACTCACCTTCTTTCTTAGATTTGATCCACTTAGGGTGTGTTTCTACCCTAGATCCTTCATTAAAAAGATAGAGGGAGTCGAGGGCTTTCATTTAATCTGAACATTTGGCGATTTGGAGCACTTTGGTATTTGGGCACTCATCTTTGTCTTCACCATTTGTGTTGTTTTCTTCGAGGTAGGGATTTCCTACTCCATTTTATAGGTTTTGTTCTAAGTTTTGGTATTTTGATATGTTGGGGATACTTTGGTAAATTTTGGGAAAAACCCTAGTTGTATTATTGAATTAATTTGTATAAGTAATTCATGGAATTGGGAAAAGAGGGTTAAATTCATGGAATTGGGGAATTCATTGGTTAAATGGCGTAATTGGGTAATTGGAATCATTTGTCTATTAAATTGTTGACATAGTTATTTTCAGTTTAGAAATAACTGTTTTGGGCTATCGGTGGAGGATAGTCGTGATTGTTGTAGACATTGCATGTGGATTAGGAATAACTGAAACTAATCACATTGGTTAAGTCAATAATTTTGACTATGGCATTGATACAGAATTACGTGTATTGATTGAGCATTGCATTTGCATACATTGTTTTGTGTGTGGGAGGAGATAGGGGATGTACTCCACGGTTTAGGGGAAGATAGGGGATGGACCTCTAAACCGGATTTTGTTTGGGAGGAGATAGGGGATGGACTCCATTAGCATCACTTTTATGTGTGCTTATTTATATAGAAGTGTTTTATTGATACAGCACTAAAATGTGTATCAAACTGGAAGTATGAAGTGTTTGATTTGAGCTTGAGTCTCATTTGTTTGTTGATATTGGAAGGATGTGAATATGATATATGTGATTCACTGTTGTAAGTTTGGCCAGGTTCTGAGCCATGTTGATAAAATTGGAAAGTAAAACGTATCTTAGACAATAGTGTCATGAGACTGTAAAATGAAGTAATTGATTATCTTGGTTAACCATCTGTTGAATGCTATTGCTTTATTCATTGCTTATATGTGGTTTAGTATATTTCTACTGGGCTGTGGCTCACCCTTTATGGGAACATCATTTTCAGGTTCAGGTGATAAACTACCTCCAAGGACTTAGCTTGGGAGGGTTTGGCTTATGGATTGAAGAAGACTACCTTTAGTTAATTGTCTTTAATTATTAGTACATGTAAACATTCAAGCCTAGGGCTTTTCTTGTATTGAGTTAAAACTCATATTTTTGTATCCAAGTGTTGGCTTGGAAAGATGTAAGCCTGTAGGGCATTTTATTCGATGTTACATGTAATGCTTTATTTAGTAATACTCTGATGAATGAATTAATAAATTGTCTTCTTTAAATAATGCATGTCAATGATATATAATGGGTTAATTTTGAGGGCGTTACAGAGGTGAAGTGTTCCTTGCCACGTGGCAAGTCACACGGTGAAGATGGAACGTCAAAACCATTTATGAGTGAATGGGAAGTTGACGTCGTTTTCGAGTCTAACATTGTTTTTTTTAGATAAAATTCATTTGAATTTTTTCAATAAAAAAATATTGTGGGAATTTAATTTGATTCTAAATTTATTTTTTGGTTTCCTTAAGTGGTTTCCTAAAAATGATTGAACTATTCAAATTCCCACAATATTTTTTTATTGAAAAAATTCAAATGAATTTTATCTAAAAAAAATAATGTTAGACTCGAAAACGACGTCAACGTCCCATTCACTCATAAATGGTTTTGACGTTCCATCTTCACCGTGTGACTTGCCACGTGGCAAGGAACACTTCACCTCTTCGGACCCGCCCCAAAATACGTTCGGGGCCCACTCAAAAATGAGCTAAAAAAAATATGCCTATATTAAACCATTTTTCCAACAGAAACAAAACCAAACTTTTGTCTCTCATCCTCTCTCTCTCTCTTCGTCTCTCTCCCAACAACACATTGTCGTCTTCTCGTCTCGCTTCTCCGCCATTGTCACCGTGACTGCCACGACCACCATTGTAGTGGTAACGATGGTGGTAATGGAAGTGGTGGTGGTGGCGGTGGTGGTGGTGGCGGTGGTAGTGGGAATAATGGTGGTGGTGGTGGCATGAAAGTGGTTGTGGTGGTGTGGTAGTGCTAGCAGTGATAGTGGTGGTGATAATGGTGATAATGATAGTGAGTTTATAATAATATATATTGATACTTATATTCAATATTTTTAAATTCAATCAGAATTAAGTAATTTTATATAACTTAAAGTTTTCAAGTGATATTAATTGTGGTTATTAAACGGATTTAATTGGTTATTACTTATAATACATTCAGTCTTTAAGTGTTATCAAACATCCCTCAATAAGAAATGACAGGTAAAAAACACTTTATGAAAAGCTCCAGCCAATAAATCATATCCAGTCCACTTTTTACGTTGGTGGATGTTGTTTGGATCACCAGTCCACTTTTTATAGTCAAACTTTGCTGATCCAAAAATCTTGTCAATTTTTTTTTTCTTATTATTGATTATATGTGTATATATATATATATATATAAAAAATTGACTATAAATTATTTCTTCAAATGTCTCCTCTAATTTGTATTATCATTAAAGATATATTATATCAAATTAATCACATATTTTTCTTTAACAATTTTAAAATTATTTAGGGTGAAATACCAATAAATCTCAAATAGTAATCTTAAGAGTTGTTTGACTTTTTTTTATTTTATTTTATTTTATGGGCCAAAAAGTCTTATTCTAATGTGAATTACATAAATAGTCAAATATAAACATGTGTGTTATGTATTGAAATTACTAAACGTAACACTTAAAAAAAAACTCTTTGGTGTACTTTTCTAAACGTAACACTCCAATGTAATACATTAAAAAACTATTTCGTGTAATTTTCTCAAACGTAATAATGCAACATTCTAAAAAAACTTCTTAATGTATTTTTTCCAAATATAACACTTCAATCAATGTAACACATAAAAACTCATTAATGTACCTCTTCCAAATGTAGCACTCTACTATAACACTCCAATGTAACACCAGAAAATCACACTAATAGAAATGTAGATTTCAACACTCGACAGTCAACACTTCAACCACTAATCCCTTCAAAAAAAATCTTTTACACCTCATCTTTCCATTCTTATCCCAAAAACAAAACAAAAAAATTGAAAATGAATCACAAAAGGGCATTTACTTAAACTCAAATGGCACTAAATTAAAAAATATTTAACTTTCCAAAACAAAGAGGATTAATTGGTTCATAAGAAAACTATGGATTAACATTCTCCCATATGGGATTTATGGGTAAAATTTTCAATTATTTAAGGTTAAATTACAAATACACCTCTGAGGCTTGCTTAAAGTACAGATTGTCCTATGTGGTTTAAAAAATTACAAATACCTCCATGTTAGAATTTTTTATTTAACAAAATTAACTAAAAAAATAAAATTTATAATTGCCCTCCTATGCAATAATACAATTACTTAAATTATTGATTGAAATATATTTATAACATCATTGAAAACTGTTAATTAAGTTGATGATTTATATAGCGATCCCGGGTTTACCCTTGTTATACCGTGATCCGGACATGTGTCCGTGGATGTTGGTAGTTGTTTATTATCTTGTTTACATCCTTTCTTACTTTGTATTTGAGTTATAGGATGTGTTGGGCGGGTTGGTTACAGGTTGGTTGAGTTAGAAACCAAAACTAGTTGCCCAGATTTTTGGCCTGTACGCTCGAGCGGAGGTGTTGGCGCTCGAGCGTAGATTACATCCATCCAGTATCTTGTTGTGCAGTGTTGTGAGCTCGAGCGTAGGGTTGGGAGCTCGAGCGGAGGCCTGGTTCTGCAAAAGTGCTGGACGAGTGCATTCTGCGCTCGAGCGGGAGGTTGGCCGCTCGAGCGGAAGTCTGTGAGTGGCCGCTCGAGCGGGGTGTTTTACGCTCGAGCGGAAGACTGGGTTAAAGTCCCGAAATTGTGACTTTTCAAATCACTTTTTCACTTTCTCTTCTCTCTCTTACTTTTTCAAAATCACCATTGTTGAGCCTCTCACTCTAGACTCTACCTTCTCTCTAGGTTTTGATCTAGTAGGAGTGATTTACTCACCTTTGGCCTTTAATGCATGATGATTAGGTAAACGGAAACTAATCAATGGAATGTGTCATGGAACTTGACGGTTGATAGAATACATTAATTGTGTGTATTGTGTGATTGTATATAGAACCAATGTGTTTATATACGTTATGTGTAGAGGAGGAGATAGGGGATGTACTCCGCGGTTTAGGGGAAGATAGGGGATGTACCTCTAAACCGGATAGGTATTGGGAGGAGATAGGGGATGAACTCCGTAGACAGAGCTCATATGCTTGTCTAGAGAAGTGAAGATAGAGCTCATATGCTTATCTTTGTGAAGTGTGGATACAGCTCGTATGCTTATCTGTGGATATTGTTGATATACATATCTGTTGAGAATGTGGATATAGCTTTTATGCTTATCTGAATGTGAGATATAGTTTTTATACATATCTGTGGAAATGATGATAGAGCTAGCATGCTTATCTGTTGAAAAAGGGAAAATGAAAAGTAATTGGGACTTGTAAGTCGTTGACATAAATATGTAATTTATGTGATTGTATCAGTGTTGACCAACTATCAATTGCTAATGTTTTAGTCATTGTCCATGGTTGGTTTAGTGTATTTCTACTGGGCTGTGGCTCACCCTATATGGGAACATCATTTTCAGGTACAGGAAGCATGCCACCTCCAAGGACATAGCTGGGAGGCTAGTGGCGGGCATAGTTTTGTCGTTTTACTTTTGATGTATTATATGTAACTTCAAGCCAAGGGCTTAATGTGTAAACGAGTTAGAACTCTTTGTTGTAACCAAGTGTTAACTTGGAAAGCTGTAAGCCCGTAGGGCATTTTGTTATGAGGTTAACATGTAATATTTAATTAACGGAACTCTAATGAATATAAGAGTGTGGTTAATTTATATGTAAATGCATGTCTTATCTGATGGGTTTATTGTTATTATTTTGAGGGCGTTACAACTTGGTATCAGAGCGTACCGGGTTCGAATACTTTGGGTACGTGGGAAGTGATTAGGATCACAATGGGTTTGTCTCGCTTGATAGAGACGTAGATGTAGTACCATATGCTATGTAGTTATTTGATAACATGCTTATGTGACTATGTGGGTATGGGATTTAATTTCTTGGATGTTGATTGGATCCTTGAGTTTCTGGGAGTCTTGTTGGAAAAGCACTTGATCGACGCTGTTTCTAACCGGAACTCTAGTAACGCCTCGGGACTATTATTATCCGGAAATGAAATTCGTAAGTGCTTATGTGTTTATGTGCTTCTGTGGAGTGAATTACAGTTGTCCATGCATTAGGACGTGAGTGTTTAGTTTCGGCACATTTATGAATGTGCTAACGTTCTGTGTTACCTTTATTAGGATGTCAGGACGAGGAAGAGGTGCTAGGCGTGGTAGACCTGCGAGGCAGGAAGTACCGTTACAGGGTGAGATTCCGGCAGTGCAGGAGGGAGTTGGGCAGGCCAATGTGGCCGAGCCAGTAGGTCATCAGGCTATGGGTGCCTTGGCCAGAGAGATAGCGGGAGCTCTGGGTATTCTTAGAGCTGGGAATCAGGCAGCTGAGGCAGGGCCTTCCTTCTTGAAGAGGGAGTTCTTTCGGTGTAATCCGGACGAGTTTATCGGGGATCCTAAAGAGCCGCTTAAGGCAGATGAATGGCTCGAACAGACAACGAAGACGTTTGAGATGCTTGGCATCGAGGACGGAGCACTGAAAGTGACCTTGGCATCCTTCCAACTGAAGGGAGATGCGGGTCAATGGTGGAAATACGAGAAAGCTCGTGTTGGTGGTACTTGGGAGGCGTTTGTGAATGCTTTTCAGGAGAGGTTTTTATCAGCAGCAGCTAGGGAGAAGCTGAGGGATCAGTTTAGCCGGCTTAATCAGCAGGGCTTGTCAGTGGCCGAGTTTGAGGCTACTTTTACCAGTCTGTCTAGGTTTGCACCTGAACTGGTGGCGTCTGAGGAACGCCGTTGCTATGAGTTTGAGCGGAAGTTGAGGCGGGGCCTCAAGTTGAGAATTGGTGGGTCTTATATTCGAGAGTATAGACACCTAGTGGATGCTGCAGCTCATATGGAGCTTATGATGCAGGAGGAGGATGAGGGCCAGAGAGGCTCCAAGAGGAGCCAGGATAGTCAGGGTGATAGCAGGAGGCAGAGGGGTTCTAACCCTCAGCAGTCGCAGGGTGGTGTTGCTAGATCGACCTTTCCAGTGCCGAGTGCAGGCTCCGGGAGAGGTGGTCAGGGGGATTTCACCTGTTACAAGTGTGGCCAGTTGGGTCACAAGGTTTCGGTTTGCCCGCAGAAGGGTGGGGGTCAGAAAGCTGCTTCTTCTTCAGCTAGACCGCCGAGTCAGAGTTTGGGCAGGGGGCAGCTCCTGACTTGTTATCAGTGTGGACAACCTGGGCACATGAAGAGGTTTTGCCCACAGTTGAGTGCCACTTCGGGAGCGTCTGGTTCTAGGCAGACGCAGGGTTTTCAGCCAGCTCAGTCTGTGCAGGCCTCGAGGGCCAATCCGGGAGCTTCGTCATCCCAGTCTGTGCAGCAGTCTTTTGCTCCGAGAGGTGAGCAGGTAGACCAGGGGCCTACGGGGCGCGTGTATGCTGTTACCGCGCAGGACTTAGTACCGGCTCCATCAGTAGTGAGAGGTACTTTTCTGTTTTGCAACTCAGTTGCTAATGTGTTGATAGACACGGGTGCATCTCATTCTTTTGTATCTGCTGCATTTGCATCTGTTTTGGAATTGGAGTTAGCACAGTTAGCATCTCCTATTTGTGTGGTATCGCCTTTGGGTGGTGAGTTGATTCTGAAACAGGGTGTTAGAGGATGTGATATAGAGGTCGCCGACTATAGGCTTCCTTTTCCGTTTGTTGTCATGCCCATGAAGGGTTTTGATGTTATTTTGGGTATGGACTGGTTATCGTCATACCGGGCTGTTATTGATTGCTACCGCCAGAGGGTTACATTGTGTACCTTGAGCGGGGAGTGGTTCCATTTCTTGGGAGACCGGGATGGTAGTGTTTTGCCACCGGGGTATGATTCGCGAGGACGAAGTGAGCTTAGTAGTCTACTTGCTAGCTTTGAGAGTGGTGGGAGTGGTGAGACCCAGCATGCATTGCCGAGGGTGGTTTGTGAGTATTCGGATGTTTTTCCCGAAGATCTTGTTAGTTTGCCACCTCACCGAGAGATAGAGTTCTCTATTGATTTAGTGCCTGGTACGGCGCCGATGTCTATGGCACCTTACCGTTTTGCTCCAGCAGAGTTGGTTGAGTTGAAAGTTCAGCTCCAGGAATTGCTAGATAAGGGCTTTGTTCGCCCTAGTGTTTCACCGTGGGGAGCACCGGCACTCTTTGTTAAAAAGAAAGATGGTGCCTTGAGATTGTGTATAGACTACCGGAAGTTGAATCGGGCTACGGTTAAAAATAAGTACCCTATGCCCCGTATAGATGATTTGTTTGACCAGTTGAAGGGTTCCCGTTGTTTCTCTAAGATAGACTTGAGATCGGGTTACCATCAATTGAGAGTCAGGGAGGAAGATATTCCTAAGACGGCATTCCGTACGCGGTATGGCCATTACGAGTTTCTGGTGATGCCATTCGGGCTTACCAATGCACCGGCAGTCTTTATGGACTTGATGAACCGGATTTTCCGGGAGTTCTTAGACCGATTTGTGGTCGTCTTCGCGGACGACATTCTTATCTATTCGCCTTCTGAGGAAGAGCACGAGGAACACTTAAGAGTGGTGCTTGAATTGCTTAGAGCCCATAGGCTGTATGCCAAGTTTGGGAAGTGTGAGTTCTGGCTGAGGGAAGTCAAATTCTTAGGCCACGTGGTATCCGGGGAAGGGGTGTCTGTTGATACATCCAAGGTTGAGGCAGTGCAAGATTGGGCACAGCCTAAGAGTGTGTTTGAGATCCGCAGTTTTCTGGGATTAGCTGGGTATTACCGTCGGTTTGTGAAAGATTTCTCCAGGTTAGCGTCACCGTTGACTAGACTGACTCGGAAGGGAGTCAAGTTTGTGTGGAGTGAGGCTTGTGAAAAGTCGTTCCAAGAGTTGAAAGTTAGATTGACCACCGCTCCGGTATTGATTATTCCGGAGAGAGGGTTGGGTTATGCGGTTTATTGTGATGCCTCACGAGAGGGTTTGGGTTGTGTGTTGATGCAAGAGGGGAAAGTAGTAGCTTATGGCTCACGTCAGTTGAAAATACACGAGAAGAATTACCCCACACACGACCTAGAGTTAGCAGCAGTGATCTTTGCCTTGAAAATCTGGAGGCACTACCTTTATGGTGAGAGGTTCGAGGTATTCTCGGATCACAAGAGTTTGAAGTATCTGTTTACACAGAGAGACTTGAATCTGAGGCAGAGGAGGTGGATGGAGTTCATCGAGGATTATGATTTTGAGTTGCATTATCATCCGGGAAAGGCCAATGTTGTGGCCGATGCCCTTAGTAGGAAAACCATTAGTGATGTAGCTTGTATAGCCATCCGGGAATGGGAGATGTTGGGAGCACTTGGCGAGTTTGATTTGCTACTGGGCGAATCTGTTGAGGCTGCGGCCTTGTTTTCTGTTGTTGCGCAGCCTACACTTGTGATTAGAGTGTTAGAGGCACAGAGAGGTGACCTTGAGGTAGAATCCCTCCGAGAGAAGATCTCCAGTGGGAAAATTGAGAAGGGTTTGACGGTATATCCCGACCTGAGTGTGAGATACCGAGACCGTTTGTTTGTACCGGAGGCTTGCCGAGAGGAAGTACTCCGGGAGTTTCACCATTCGCGCCTTGCGGTGCATCCGGGAGGTACTAAGATGTATCAGGATTTGGGTCGCCAGTTTTGGTGGCGGGGTATGAAAAGAGATGTGGCTGTTTTCGTATCGAAGTGCCTTACTTGCCAGCAAGTGAAGGCCGAGCATCAGAGGCCAGCGGGTTTGTTGCAACCCTTGCCTATTGCCGAGTGGAAGTGGGAGCATGTCACTATGGACTTCGTTGTAGGTCTTCCGAGGACTCAGCGGGGTAGTGATGCTATTTGGGTGGTTGTAGACCGGTTGACTAAGTCGGCGCACTTTATTCCTATGCGCGTGAGAGATTCGGTAGATCATCTTGCCGATTTGTATATTCGGGACGTAGTAAGATTGCACGGGGTCCCAGTGACGATCGTCTCAGATAGAGATCCTCGTTTTACTGCCAGGTTGTGGCAGAGTTTGCAGAGTGCCTTGGGCACTAAGTTGACCTTTAGTACGGCCTATCATCCTCAGACTGATGGGCAGTCCGAGCGTACTATTCAGATCCTCGAGGATATGCTTCGGGGTTGTGTCCTGGACTTCAGTGGAACGTGGGAGAGGCACTTGCCATTGGTAGAGTTTGCCTACAACAACAGTTTTCAGTCTAGCATCGGTATGGCACCGTTTGAGGCCTTGTATGGCCGACCGTGTAGGTCTCCAGTTTGTTGGGCCGAGGTGGGTGATGCACCTTTGTTGGGTCCGGAGTTGGTTAGGGAGACGACGGAGAAAGTTGAGCTTATCCGTAGGAGGCTTGTTACAGCCCAGAGTCGACAAAAGAGTTATGCCGACCGTAGGAGGAGGCCTTTGGCGTTTGAGGTAGGTGATCATGTCTTTCTGAAGATATCACCTCGGCGAGGTCTGATGAGGTTTGGGAAGAGTGGGAAGTTATCCCCTCGGTTTATTGGTCCTTTTGAGATCCTTGAGAGGATTGGTGAGGTTGCTTATCGGTTAGCCTTACCGCCGCAGTTGTCCGGAGTGCATGACGTGTTTCATGTGAGTATGCTTCGGAAGTATGAGCCAGATCCATCACATGTGTTGGATTGGACTGATTTAGAGGTAGATGAGGATGCCTCGTATGAGGAGAGACCGGTTCGGGTCTTGGATAGGCGGGATCGGGTCCTGCGTGGCAAGACCATTCCTTTGGTGAAAGTCTTGTGGAAACATCACGGAGTGGAGGAAGCCACTTGGGAACGTGAGTTGGAAGTCCGAGAGAAATATCCGGACTTGTTTGTTGTTATGTAATCTTATATTTAAATTTTACATCTTGTTGAACTTAAGAGCTTTGATACATGTCTTAAGTTGTGAAACATTGAAAATGTTTTGGTTATTGGAAGTATGTTTTGGAACTTGCCTAATATGGAAGTTGAAAGTGACATTATATGTGTTAAATATATTGTTGAAATTGGAAGGATAGTGCATAATGTTGATGCATGTTGAAAGTACATATGTTGTTTACATATTGTGATATGTCTCTTGTTAAAGGGATGGAATGACCGGTAATGGGTCGAATTGTTGAATGTTAAAATGTAACATTGTTTAAAATGGAGGAAAACTTGTTTTGAAAACTTGTGCTTAATTTCGGGGGCGAAATTCTTTAAGGGGGGGAGGTTATAGCGATCCCGGGTTTACCCTTGTTATACCGTGATCCGGACATGTGTCCGTGGATGTTGGTAGTTGTTTATTATCTTATTTACATCCTTTCTTACTTTGTATTTGAGTTATAGGATGTGTTGGGCGGGTTGGTTACAGGTTGGTTGAGTTAGAAACCAAAACTAGTTGCCCAGATTTTTGGCCTGTACGCTCGAGCGGAGGTGTTGGCGCTCGAGCGTAGATTACATCCATCCAGTATCTTGTTGTGCAGTGTTGTGAGCTCGAGCGTAGGGTTGGGAGCTCGAGCGGAGGCCTGGTTCTGCAAAAGTGCTGGGCGAGTGCATTCTGCGCTCGAGCGGGAGGTTGGCCGCTCGAGCGGAAGTCTGTGAGTGGCCGCTCGAGCGGGGTGTTTTACGCTCGAGCGGAAGACTGGGTTAAAGTCCCGAAATTGTGACTTTTCAAATCACTTTTTCACTTTCTCTTCTCTCTCTTACTTTTTCAAAATCACCATTGTTGAGCCTCTCACTCTAGACTCTACATTCTCTCTAGGTTTTGATCTAGTAGGAGTGATTTACTCACCTTTGGCCTTTACAAAAAGGTTGTTGATCGTCGAGGGCTTCATTTTAATCTGAAAATCTCGGGTTTTGGAGCACGTTGGGTTTTGTCGTCTTCTCCTTTGGGACTCCGAATTTGAGGTAGGGATAACCTACTCCTCTCTATGGGTTTTGTCTTTAAATTTTGGTATTTTGAGATGTTGGGCTTGGTTTAGTAATTTTGTGAAAGGTTGGGACTTTTGTGTAATTTTACAAAAGTTGGGGTTTTATTCATAATAAACCTAGATGCATGTTTGGCATAGAAAAATGGAATGATTGTTGAATCATTGATGAAAATGGAACCTAAGGGTTGAAATGGTAATTATGGAAAATGACCTAATTACATTGTTTAATTAATTGGGATAATTAATTGGTGAGAAATGAGGAAATGAAATGTTGATTGAATATCCATTTGTGCATTTATTTTCTGTTTTAGAAATAACTGCTTGGGGCTATCGGTGGAGGATAGTCGAGATTGTTGTAGACAATGCATGATGATTAGGTAAACGGAAACTAATCAATGGAATGTGTCATGGAACTTGACGGTTGATAGAATACATTAATTGTGTGTATTGTGTGATTGTATATAGAACCAATGTGTTTATATACGTTATGTGTAGAGGAGGAGATAGGGGATGTACTCCGCGGTTTAGGGGAAGATAGGGGATGTACCTCTAAACCGGATAGGTATTGGGAGGAGATAGGGGATGAACTCCGTAGACAGAGCTCATATGCTTGTCTAGAGAAGTGAAGATAGAGCTCATATGCTTATCTTTGTGAAGTGTGGATACAGCTCGTATGCTTATCTGTGGATATTGTTGATATACATATCTGTTGAGAATGTGGATATAGCTTTTATGCTTATCTGAATGTGAGATATAGTTTTTATACATATCTGTGGAAATGATGATAGAGCTAGCATGCTTATCTGTTGAAAAAGGGAAAATGAAAAGTAATTGGGACTTGTAAGTCGTTGACATAAATATGTAATTTATGTGATTGTATCAGTGTTGACCAACTATCAATTGCTAATGTTTTAGTCATTGTCCATGGTTGGTTTAGTGTATTTCTACTGGGCTGTGGCTCACCCTATATGGGAACATCATTTTCAGGTACAGGAAGCATGCCACCTCCAAGGACATAGCTGGGAGGCTAGTGGCGGGCATAGTTTTGTCGTTTTACTTTTGATGTATTATATGTAACTTCAAGCCAAGGGCTTAATGTGTAAACGAGTTAGAACTCTTTGTTGTAACCAAGTGTTAACTTGGAAAGCTGTAAGCCCGTAGGGCATTTTGTTATGAGGTTAACATGTAATATTTAATTAACGGAACTCTAATGAATATAAGAGTGTGGTTAATTTATATGTAAATGCATGTCTTATCTGATGGGTTTATTGTTATTATTTTGAGGGCGTTACAATTTATTAATAAAAGGAATGATTTGTTATGAAATTAGAAAACTGAGGGGGTGAAATGTAATTTCTAGAACTATTGGGATTTTTTTGTATTTAAATTAGATCTCATGAGGTGTATTGGTAATTTATCCATTATTTAACATATATTATTATTATTATTGACAAATTTTTATTTTATTTTACACTGAAAATAAAATCTTTCAATTCTCAACATAATTTTATGATCCAATCCAAGAGCCTCTCACAATGATTCGATTTTAACAACGTTGGTCTACCGAGTTTAACCAACCAGTGATGTTAAATACACCAATTAATATATCAAGTAGTATACCGACGTATGCTAAGACATTATCACTTCAAAATTATGAATTTCATCCATTATACGAATTACAAAGATTTAAAATTTCTAAAATTATATCAAATCATTTATTAATATACTAATTAATATATTAATTAATTGATACATATAATTTTATTATTAACCGAAACGTGCTTCACTCGTAAAGGAGCACTTCACCAATATGGCCGGCATTGAGCGAGATATGACATGTAAAACACATTTTATGGAAAACTGGAGCAGGAAAGATACTCTTCATACTTTATGAAAAGCTCTAGGGTGGAAAGATCCTCTTTAGTCTTCATTTTATATTGGGCAATGTTGTTTGAATATGTGATGCTTATTACAGATCTCATTTGAATTGTTTATATATTAAGGCCTGGTTTGGCAACAGGTCGGTTTAGTTAAAAAGTCAAAAAGTTATTAAAAAAGTCAAAAAGCCAACAACCCATACCAAAAAGTCAAAGATTATATTTTCTCTTTACTTTTTGCACATCTTTTCGCAAAAAGTCAAAAAATCATCCCAAACATATTAATTTTTTTTAGCTCATATTTTAGCCAAATAGCCAAAAAGTTACGAAATTAGCCTGTTTCCAAACGAGGCCTAAGTTATATTTAGTTAAAATTTTAATAGTAATATTATAAATTTAAACTTAATTACTCAAACATTATTTAAATTATCATCTTGTGATTCATATTCATTCTACACATAAATCCTACTCTACATAAATTTAATCTCCACCATATAACCACCCACCCAGAAATTTTTGGGTGAATATGTCTGGCACCATAGCATTTTTCAAATTTTAAATTGATTTGATAATTATGATCATATAATTTCTTTATATTTATCTTAAAAAGCAGTTGTCATTCATTTAAAAAAATAAATAAATATGAAATTATTTAAATATAGTTATTGGATTTTTTTTCATGGAGCATTTCATGCCCCATAATGTGAATAATGGAGAAAACTAGGAGGGTAGTATTATATTGATTAGTGCCATCCTATTGATTATCAATAACATTTTATTATTAAAACTAGCGATTGACACATACGATGTGTTTTAAATTTAAATAAGTAAAAATAAAATAAAATATTTATTATATATTATATGCCAATCAAGTGGTAAAACTTTTCTTGAACAAATCTAAGATCTAATTTTTAAGTCTCATTTATTTTTTGTTTTAATATGTAACATAAGTGCTATCGGTTAGCACACACGATGTATGCACAATTCAAAGAAATAAAAGAAAATTAAATTATTTACTATATCATATGTTGTGTGTTAGTTGAGTGGTAACTTTTATCTAATTTTTTGTTTTATATATAATAAGTATAAATATAGATAGATAGAAGACAGAATGACGAAAAGAAAAAAAAATTCAAGTAATTGGAGAAAAAGCTATCACTTGGGAAAGTTTTCATGACAACGTGTTTGAAGCGTCAATTAGGAATTATTGACACCACAAAATGTGAACATATGAAAAAAGACTACATGGAAAGTATGAGCAGTGACAAAAAAAAAAAAAAACAAACAAACAAACAAATTAACCACCTACAACAAACACTTCAACATGCAAAATATAATTTTATAATGATAGGTAACAAACACTATAATATATTTAATTTTTTTCATCAAAATGATTCATAGTATTATTTGTCACAAATAATTTGCAACATTTATAGCACAAAACCCAAAGTGAAAATTTTAATTATGGCCCTTAATGATTTTTTACTTTGTAATTTTTTTTTGTTGATATTATAATTTTAAAATTCATAACATTTTCAATCAAAATAATTTTATTTTTTTTATATTGATACTAATGTGAAACCCATATTATGCACGGTCTTAAACAAATAATTAAAATTTTATTTTTGAATTTAAATAGTAACAACTTTAAAAGTTAAAGGTAAAATGGTTAAAATCATTTAAATTAAGTTGTTTTTGAACTACACTCAAATGAAATTTTAAGGTGCCGTTTGGTAACACTTACGTTTTCAGTTTTCTGTTTATATTAACAAAAATTTTAAAAATTCAAATAAAAACTTGTTTGGTAAAATTTTTGATTTATAAATCAGTGGTCTCAGTTTATAAATTTGGCCAAAAAATGAAAACACAAAAAATGTGTTTCCATTTTGGGTTTTCAGTTTTTTTTTTTTTTTAACCACCCAACACTAGCCACCACCCGCCACCATTTTCCACTACCGTCTTCCGCCACCACCACCCACCACCCACCCCCACCCCCCACCACCACCTGCCACCACCTGCCACCACCACTCACCACCCACCTGCCACCCACTCGCCACCACCACCCACCCCTTGCCACCACCACCACCACCACCACCACCACTACCACCCACCACCCACCTGCCATCCACCACCCGCTACTACCATCCACCGCCCGCTACCACCACCCGCCACCTACTTGCCATCACCACTCACTACCCACCTGCCACCACCATCCACCACCTACCACCACCAGCCACCTGTCACCCACCCACCCACCCTCCCCCACCACCACCACCACCACCACCACCACCATCACCCACTACTCACCCGCCACCTACTTGCAACCACCACCCACTCGCTACCACTTACCACCCGCCACCGTCACCCACTCACCCACCCACCACCACCACCACCACCACCACCATCACCCACCACTCACCCGCCACCTACTTGCAACCACCACCCACTCGCTACCACTTACCACCCGCCACCGTCACCCACTCACCCACCCACCACCACCACCACCCGCCACCATCCACCTCCACCCGCCATCCGCCACCCACTTGCCACCACCATCAACCACCCGCCGCCACCACCACCACCACTACCCACTCGCTACCACCACTACCCACTCGCTACCACCCACCACCCGCCACCGTCACCCACCCAACCACCATCACCACCCACCACCACCCACCATCACCTGCCATCCGCCACTCATCTGCAACCACCACCCGCCACCGCTACCGCCACCGCCACCACCACCCACTCGCCACCACCCACCACCTGCCATTGTCATCCACCCACCCACTACCAACACCCGCCACCTACCCGCCATCCGCCACCCACCTGCCACCACCACCCGCCACCGCCACCGCCACCGCCACCGCCACCACCACCCACTCACTGCCACCCACTACCCGCCACCGTCACCCACCCACCCACCCACCCGCCACCACCCACCACCACCAGGTACCCACCATCCACTGTCACCACTTTCCACCACCCGCCACCGCCACCACCACCACCCACTCGCTACCACCCGCCACCATCACCCACCCACCCGCCACCACCCACCACCACCAGCTACCCACCACCCACCGTCTTTCGCCGCCACTTGACACCACCGTCTTTCGCCGCCACTTGCCACTACTTGCCATTTTTCACTCTTTTTTATATTTTTTAAATTTTGTAAACATTTTGTCAATTACCAAACGCGTTTGTAGTTTATATTTTTTTAAAAATAAACAAAAAATAAACAAAAACCAGTTTATAAAATTTTTGTAAATATAAACTGAAAACGTAAACGTTACCAAACATACCCTAATTGTGTTACAATTAATGTTATATTTTAAGTATTATCTAACAACCCCAAGGAGTTGGCCTACTGGGTGTAACTTGGGGTCTGTGAGTTGTCAGATTCAACTCTCATTAGGTGCAATTAAATCCTTGGAGGAACCCTTACGGGTTTTGCCTGAGATTTGCCCAATTCACGTGATGGAGGCACTTTACATATGTTCCAGAATTAATTGAGGTACACATAAATATTAAAGCAACAAAAAAATTTCATTCAAAATTAAAAGTAAATATATTGTTTTAAGTCAATTTCTTATCCATAGCAACGTACAACTTTTAATTTACAATAACATATTGAAACTCAAATTAGAGAATCAAATGAAAGAAAGTTAAGTAGTACTGACCCATTTTCCTCCACTACCTATAAATTATTTTACTAATTTCTCATCGTTTTCAATTGCCTTTTTAGTCTCTTTAGTTAGCCGCCTTTTTTTCTAATGCCTTTCTCCGGCCACCTTTGCGAGTTTCAACCCAACTCAACAATTTGCTACAGCTCCTGCCTATATTCTCCGATCTATACCCTATTAACTAACTCACTCTTTGTGAATAACATCATCAAATGGTTAATTTTTAAGTTAAAGGAGATTTTTGTAATTTATAAAATATCATGGAATGGTGGGGCTACGAAGAGTGTGTGGAGTAAGACTAAAATTAAGTCAATAAAAAAAAAATATATAAATCAAATGTCAAAATTAACTTTAAGATTGGTTTGGAAATATACTATATGCCTGTAAAATATCATATTGATCGGATATCGATAGCTATCTCATCAAATCAATTTTCTGTCAACCGTTTATTTTTTCACCGTTTATTTTTTTTATACAAAACTGATTTGATCACGTAACTATTGATGTCTGATCAACATAATATTTTACAGGCATATAGTACTCAACAAGTTCTACATATTAACGGATAGGATTATCGAAATGAGATCTGTGGTGGGCCCCCGCAGGCGCAACAACACCCTCCTCTGGGATTGGAGGAAAGCCAGGCCCTTAAAACAATATGGATGTATATGTACTCATTTAAGTAATTCACATATAAAAGTACAAATCTCTCTTTACACACCATCATCTATACACTATATTTGGAACAAATCTCTCTTCCAACACTTATTCAACATTGTTTATCTTCACCATTATAATCTAACACAGTACACTTATCATCTTCACCATTATAATCTAACATTACACTCATCATCTCTGCCACTATAATTTTCATCATTATTTTCCCAATTCAAAATATTATTGCCTTTGAAGATTTAGGATTTTAAGAATATTGAAATCAATCGATTTTGATTTCAAGATTTGCACACCATGGATGATATTGTTGATTTGGAACAATATAACAATGAAAATGTCAGTTTACTCTTTTATTTATCTCGTACATATAGAAGATGACTTTTCGTTCGTCATGTACTCGGAGAACCATAAATGAACATTTATAAAATGTTCAATTATTCATATTTGAACAAAGTTATTTTGTTCATCCAATTTTATACATTCTTAGATACAACATCTAAGTTGAATGGATACTCTGTAACTAAAACGTACAAAGATGTTATAATCAAATTAAGATGCCCAAAGGCATACATCATATACAAAATGTGTAACCCTTACAAGAATAGCACACGGCCAACAAATACATAAATGGCCCTTGGCCGACAAATAAAGGAACCACCCTACACGGTTCCAAACACAATTTCAACGTCTCAGTCCATATCCACATAAGCATACCTGAAAGATATTTTCAGCCATGTAGGGTGAGCATAAAGCTCAGTAGGAAATATTTCAAAAACTAAATATGCTCCACCAGTGTAAATGATCATGAATGCAATACATACAAATATAATATGCTCAATGCATTCTCAAATCCACTAGCTTTCTCAATAAAAACCCTTGCTTCCCAGTTTTCAAAACCTTTCGTTTATTCAAAATGTTTTTTGAATTCAATATATTAGTTTGATATAAAATCCATTTTCACAAGTCAATCCAGATATCTCAATACCAACTAGCAATTTCATTGCCAATTTCAATATGAATATGTACACTCGACTTTCTTCGCGCGCCCCCTTTCGGAGAAGGCGCGAATTGGTTGTCCTACAGTTTGGACTCCCGTCACGGTTCTGAATCTAATCTCACAAAGTGCAATGTAAGACTGATAAATCACCAAAGAGTCCAAATCTGGCAATCAATTTTGAATAAAAAAGTAGCAAATATGGACTGCTTTGCCAGATTACAGAGTCGCTATCTAAATATTTTATTTTTGAGAAATTTAGGAAACCCTGACTCGTGCCAAAGGCCACGTGTCCGTCATCATCGAAGTTGCCTCGGCTCGGGAACTTGGGCACGAGAGGGGAAGGTCATAACATGAGCACCCCTGCTCGCCCGATCAAAGATCGGCCTCTACTAACATGATATGTTATTTGACAAACACAAGTGTTCTTATTCTGATTATTAGCTAACTTACTATGTGATGCGCACAGCATACATTTATAGACTCAATCACGATAATTGGAACAAAACAACTCATATTTATTTTTGAAAACGGTTTGAAAACGTTACTCGCAAGTAGGCTAAAGCGCGGATTTGCCACCCTCAGGTGGGCTTTAAAACATGATTTTGCCACTTCGCAAAGTGGGCTTAAAACTCACAATCATCGAGTTGTTCCAATTCAGGCAATCAAGCCTCCACCCACAGGCATTTATACAGTTAATCACTTAAGCAAATAGTCTCATTGCAAGCATGCTATCATGGCAACACTTACACTCATGCAAGGATGCTAAAGCGTAAAACTTACAGTGTACTCCAAGCCAAAACAGAAAACTAGTTAGAAATCATGCATGATCCTAGCTATACAAGATGCCTAATGCAACACATGCAAAATGCAACTAAGTAGGCTCGGCTATCTAAAATGCATATGAATGCAACACTTGATAACATGCTTTGAAACATGTATTCAAGTAAGTGTATTGAAAGACAATGCAGTTTGAATGATTCGCCGAGCTAGGTGCATGCAAGACGAATGAATGGATGCAAACATGCAAGCATAAGGTATGCTAATTGAAAATGCCCTAAAACTAACCATCGAAAGCAGTTAAGTAAAATGGAGAAAGAAGTGGGGTTGGAAGACATGCACACACACACGCACCCTTATTACAACGTTGTGCCCTCTCGAAGGAGGGTCCAAATAAATAAGCTAATTAACTACGCTAATTAAACTAATTATTACAAACCAACTAATTAACTATGCTAAGCTAATTAATTATTACAAAACCGAATTGAATAACTAGCTAACATTAAGCTAATTAAATAGTACAGGCCAAATTGAGTAATCAACTATGCTAAGCTAATTAAAACAATAAAATGGCCTCGAGAGACGAGGGAGACATGCATGCTCAGTTGGCGTCCGTTCGGAAATCCATCGCTTTGCCAAAGGTTTCCTCTGTTTACACTTGCCTTGACCTCCGAACATTGAACCAATCCTCCAGACTGCCTTTGCCTCAAAACAGAATCATTTTGCACAAAATTGGGCAGGTGGCCAGTCAGCCACAAAAAGTGGCTGCCAGCCACTTTAACTGGCCGGTCGGTTAGTTGGAGTGGCCAGTCAACTACTTCAAGTGGCCGGTCGGCCACTTATTTTCCAGGCTGCTGGTTTTGCTACAACAGACAACAACAGAGGCATAACAATGTATTTACAAGGAAATGTGTGTACTGCCGCCCTCCTTATCATGTCTCAAGCTCAAAGGAGTGCGGCACTTGGCTTTTGAGCCACCAACCAAGCATCTCAATGCATGATGGCCCAAAAACCAAGCTTGTACAAGCTTAGTGAATGTACAAACAACACACAAAATGCCTCCACCCTATCATGCATGATCAAGGGTGTTGGCGACCAAGAAATATGACACGTTTCATCACTTTGAGTATGAAACGTCCCACATTTCTTGTGTTTAGATTAACGTCCGATCCAAACACATGCAATGCAACGCAAATGCTTATCTTGTTCATGTTTTACTTTGCTCAATTCTTGTTTACACATTTTTCATTACCGATTAATCCATTAACCGATTAAGTCCAATGTGAAAGTCCTCTAATGGGAAAGATGGCATAAGCCACAAGCACCTTAAGCATGAAAGAAGCCTCATGCTTTTGCTTAGTAGAAACCCTCAAGAGAAGGCTAAAACCATTAGGCATGAGAGCCTCAATTCCATTCTTAAGCCAACAAGGGGCTTAAGACCACTTCCAAAACCAATGAAAGATTGAAACAATGTGGTGTAATGACATATATTCCAGCACTGAAATGACATGCTAAATGACCTAAAATCATGCAAACAAACCATGCACAACATGTTAAGAGTCAAAAGCATTGAAGCTAGTGAAGGACACAACACTAGAGGTATGCAATACAAAGCTCAAGTGATCTAACCAACTATGGACAGACCTAAAACATGCCAAATCAGTGGCCTAAGCATGCTGAAATTGAAGCATAGATGGCAAAAGAAACATGCACACATGTTGGCTCACAAACAAGGCACAAAGCACTCCTGTCAAAAGCAATGAAAGAGTGGAATATGTGAGAGTGTGACAATGATACATGCTCTAAAATCACATGCCAAATGATGCCATATCATGGAAACATCACAAGCAAAGCATGCTAGGGGTCCTAAAACTCAAAGCTGGTTAAGGCCATTTACACTACAGCTATACAAAGCAAAGCATGTGTGACCAAGACCACCCAAAACAGAGTTAAAGCATGTTAAAATATGATAAAAAAACATGCTCAAATAGAGCTAACACAAGTTAAAATGATAGGCCAATTCATTAAGCATGTTAAGCTAGTAAGCAAGATTACACTACAAGTGTAAGAAACAAATAAGAGGTGCTCCAACCAGCCCAAAACAGAGTTAAAACATGTTAAAATATGATCAAAAACATGCTCAAACTAGGCTACAAAAGGTAGAAATACATGCTCATTTGGTAGGCCATCAATACATGCAAACAAGACAAGAAGAGGGGGACCACCCCCTCCCATTTTGGACCTCAAAACCACCTTTCCATCACTGAAATTCCTCTAGAATTCAGTGGTTAAAGGGCCCAAAAGAGATGGTTTCGAAAGCTTTAAATGATGGCATAAAGCTTAGCAAATAAGCAATAAAAGAGGGTGGACCACCCCTAACTCCAACAAGGACTCAAACCAGCATTTTTAACACTTAAAAATAGAGGTTTTTGTAGTTGACAACTAGGTCAAAACAGCATGCAAAGGTGGCCCAAAGTAGTGTACAAAAACAAGCTTAAAAGGGGCAAAACCTTACCCTTGAAGCACAACAGCTAAACAAGCAACTTCTGAGCCAAAAACCAGTTTTTGAGTCCAAACAAAGCCTTCAAGAACCTCAGCTCCAAGGTGGTAGTGTTTGGCTAAGGGGGTTATGGGCAAAAATGCAAAGAGAACTCACTTTCAAGCAATATATATATATATAGAGAGAGAGAGAAAGAGAGAGAGAGAGAGAGAGAGAGAGAGAGAGAGAGAGTGAAATTTTGTCTCTCAAATTTTTGAACCCTTCAAAAAGGGAAGGCACCTCCCCTTATACAGACAATGCAAGCAAAAGCTTGCTTGACAAACTAGAAGCTTGTTTGAATCCATCCATACACGTGTATGGAGGATACACTCAGTGTGCAACAGCTAGCTCAAAAGATCTGAAAATATCTGAAAAATAAGAGAATTGGCCGCCGACCACTTCAACTGGCCGGTCGGCCACTTTAACTAGCTGATCAGCCACTTCCAGTGGCTGGCAAGTGTAGACACCCCATTTTTGACCGATCTTAAGACTCAGATGTCATCGATTGAGCGCTCGGTGATGGTGCATGTTGTGCTCGTTCTGAGGTTTCGGAGTTCTCGGCTGAGAGCCTTGCCTCCAGGCCTTGGAACTTTTTGTGCTTTGCCTCGGTTTACGGACCAGGTCTTGCTTTCTCTTTTTGAAGGGAGGGAGAGGTCTTGTAGACCATCTCTCAGTGGCCGTAGGTTACTTTTTGTGGTCGCAGGCCACTGTTCCCGTTTGGAGACCAGTTTCTGATTTTCGTAGTCATCGACCACGTGCCTCGGTTCAGGACTGCTTAACTTTCTCCGTTTGGCACAGTTTTTGGCACACACCTTGCTTCCTCTCTCTAGAGGGACACTATGGCCCGGGAGACCACCTTTGTGGTCACACGCCACTTTTGATGCTTAACAGCTTGTTTTCGGGACACCCGACTGCGCGTTTTGACCCCCGAACCCTCGTTTTGCATCCGTCTTGGTTCATTTTTGGCATGGACCTTGTTTTCATTGTTTGGAAGGTGGTACAAGGGTGGGAGACCACCTTTTCTCCTTGGAGACCACTTTTCTCCCGCCAGCCGGTTTTCTTGTCAGGAAGCTGGTCGCCTTGGTCTTTGAGCCACATTTACTGGTCTCCCACCATACCACTAGCTTGCATTCAATGTGGAGACCATCAAATGGGGTTGCCGACCACCTTTCTTTGATTTGAACCTTTTGAAGTGGTCGGCTGACCACCTGAACTGGTCGGCCTGCCTTCCCCAGTTTTGTCTCTGTGAGTGTGTGCCAGCTATGCCAACTGGAAGGCACAGACTGTATCCTCCATACACGTGTATGGAGGATCTTGAGCCTCGGTTTTTAGCTTCTTGAAGAAGATTTGGCCTTGTATCTCTATAAGAGAGAGCCTTCCTCTCCTTATACCAGGTTCAGAAATTAGTCTAAGGCAAAACATATATCTCCCTTTCTATATCTCTATATTTTGGGTTCAAAAGGGTCTTGTTCTTGACCTAATTACACCACACCTCATAGCCACACACCTCCAACATTGTTCTAAGGTTCTTGGAGGGTCTTGAGAGGTCTCAAAGAGTTGGTTTTAGGCTCTAGAAGTTGCTGTCTTGCTGAGCTTCAAGGGTAACACACTTTTTCCCTCTTTTAAGCTTTATTTTGATCCATCTCTTAGCCTTATTTGCATGCATATTTGAGATTTGTTTTCAACTGAAAAAATTCTTTTTTTGAGGTCCTTTTGATGTTTGTTTAAGGTCATTTTGTTGTTGGGGGTCATCTACCCCCTTGCATGCTTCATTTTGCCTTGTTTTGAGCCATGCCCTAAGGCCTTTGTGTTGACCTTTGATTGGCCTTTTAACCACTGAAATCCAGTAGATTTTCAGTGGTTAACATGTTTTTTTGAGAGTCAAAATCAGAGAGGGGTGACCCTCTCCCTCCTTGTCTTGTTCACTGGCATTTTTGGCCTTACAAAGGAGCCTTCATTTGCACACCTCCAAGCCTTATTTCAGGCCCTTTTCAGTGACTTTTAGGGCATGCCTAGGCTCTGTGTAGAGTTGGTTTTGTCACCTTGGGTGTGTCTCTTGCATGTGTAGAATAACCCCTCTTATAGCCTATCAAAGGAGCATGACATTCTTGCATGCATTGATCATGTTTCAGTGGGTTTTTGGGCTTTATTTGGCATGTCATGTCTCTAAATTTTTCTGGTTTAGTGGCCTCTTGAATGCTTCATATGCTTGTAGTGTAATCCATGTTCACTAGCTCACATTGCATGTTGTTTTGGCCCTTGATTCTAGCATATTTTGGCCATGTTCTAAACTGATTTTATTCATAATTTGGGCTGCCTTAGCTTTGTTTTGAGGTCCCATGGTCGAATGACGCTTTCCATGCATGCTTGTAGTGTAATACCCTTGCCTAGCTTCGAGTTTTGAAGCCTCTTGCATGCCTAACTTGAGTTGTTTTCATGTTTTGGCATCATCGAACATGTTATTTTAGAGCTTATACTTGTGCCATATTCCCATATTTTCCACTCTTTAAATGCGTTTGAGAGTTGTGCTTGTATGCCTCATTTTTGGGCTATTGCATGAGCTTCATTTTTGTGCATTGCAAGCCATCATTTTAGTCCATTTTGCCACTGTTTTGGGTCTGCATAGAGACTATTTGGGGTTGTTTTGGTCATTTGGGCGTCGCTTGGCATACCTCTATTGTAATGCACTTCACTAGTTTCAGTAATTGTGCCATCCAACATGCATCGGGTGAGTTGTTTGCATGATTCGGGACCATCTTGTATGTCATTTCAGAGCTGGAACATGTGTCATTGTATGTCATATTTCATCCTTGTCATGCTTTGGTAGAGTTGTACTTTGTTCCTTAGGTTTGGTCCCTTGCATTTGTGCATGTTTGCATGTACCTTGTTGCCTCATTCTCATCATATTGGCCACTAATTTGGGTGTGGCTGAGGCCCATCCATCTTGGTTTAAGTCCATCTTGCATTGTGTATGCCCTATAGTCCATGTTATCGCATGTTTGATCATTGCATTGCGTATGCCTCGTTCATAACATTACGTATGTTAGTGCCTTGTGTATGCATGCCATATAATCCATGTGCATTGAGTATGCCATTGATTAGTTCATAGCATTGTGTATGCCATTTGCATGCTTGCATGTCATTCCGTGCATCTTCGCATCACTTAGTTGCATTGCATTGCATTTAGATCGCATGCTAGAGTTGCATTTGTCCATACATTGTTTGTTGCATTGTGTTTGGAGTAGGGTTTAGTCCAAACACGGGAAACGAGGGACGTTTCGTACTCAAAGTGACGAAACGTGCCTCGATTCTTGGTCACCGACACTCTTGACTATCCATGATAGAGTTGTTGGCTTTAGGTGTTTACATCTGCATTCATTTCACATTGAGTCGTGCAATTCGACTCCTCGGCCATCATGCATCGGGATGCGTGATTGGCGGCACGAGGATCGAGGACTACACTCCCTAGAGCTTATGCAATGACGGGAAGAGTGGTCGGGCACACATATGTTGAAAATACTTTGCCTTCTCTCTCTCTTGCCTTTGTTGCAGAAAATGCAGAAACTAGGAGAAGAAACTGGCCGGCCGACTAGGTTTTCTGGCAGGGCGACCACCTTTTCTGGTTTTCACCACCAAGGGTGGTCGGTAGGTGGTCTCCAATTCCTATAGCTGGTTGGTAGCCTTCCCCTAGATTCCCAGGATGGAGTTTCATCTCCTTGGATCTTTGTGCAAGTTTCTGAGTTCAATTGCAAACAAAGGCGAGCTGAGACATCGCGATGGATTTCCCGACAAGGCGACTCAAGCATGCATGCATCCTTTATCATTTGGAACAGAGCTGAGGCAGTCCATTTCATGTAGCTTGCATGCTAATTTATTTACTTCCTTAGTTTAATTTGTTAATTAATTAATGTTTTGTAATATTTAGCTGTAATTCGTTATTCATTTCAGTTGTGTAATAACTAGTTTAATTAGCTTAGATTAGCTAGTTGGTTCTGTATTATTTATTCGAACCCTCCGCGAGAGGGCGAACTTTGTAATAAGTGTGCATGTGTGTGATGCATGTCTTCCAACCCCACGTCTTTCTCCTTTTTATTTACCAGCTTATGATGGTTAGTTTTAGGGCATGTTTCAATTAGCATCTATATGTTCGCATGTTTGCATTCATTCATCTGTATTGCATGCACCGGGCTCGGCGCATCATGCTAACTGCATGGTATTTCAATTCCAAGTTGAATACATGTATCAATTGTTGCATTTCATATGTCATCTTAGAATAGCCGAGCCTATTGTAGTGCATATTTGCATGTTTTGCATTAGGCATTCTTAGCATAGTTAGGATTCATGCATGATTTCTAATTAGCTTCTTTCTTTGGCTCGGAGTACTCGGCAAGTGTTTATGCTTTAGCATCCTTGCATGTGTGTGAGTGACTGCCATGATAGTATGCTTACCATGAGGCTATGTGCTTATGTGATATAACTGCCTGAATGCCTGTGGGTGAAGGTTAGATTGCTTGAGTTGGAATAATTCGTCGAAATCCGTGTTTAGCTTACTTGCAAGTAGCAAACTTCAATCCATTTTCAAAATAAACGGATATGCGATGCTTTGTCCTAAATTAGGCAATCCAGTCTATACTTGTATGTTGTGCGCATCACATAGTAATTCTAGGCTAATAAACTGGAATAAGAGCACATGTGTTTTCAAAAACTCAAAATCATGCTTAGTAGTGGCCGATCTTCAATCAGACAAGCGGGGGTGCTCATGAAATGACCTTCCTCAATCGTACCCAAGTTCCCGAGTCAAGGCAACTTTGGTGATGACGGACACGTGGCCTTAGGCACGAGTCAGGGTTTCCTAAATTCTCCCAAAACAAAATATTTAGGTGGCAACTCTGTATCTGGCAAAGCAATCCATGTTTGTCACTTCTTTCTAAAAATCTGTTTTTCAAAATGATTTGTCGAATTTGGACTCTTTGATGATTTATCAGTCTCGCATTGCACTTTGCGGGATTAGATTCAGAACCGTGACATTTGAGTTCGAACTGTAGTAAGCCCAATGAATAAAACGGGATTTCTCCCGGGACGTTCGGGGACGTCTACAGCAAGGAGAAAAAGTGGCTGACAAAAGCCCAAAAGTGGCCAACAAGGCTGAAAAAGGAGAAAAGTGGCCGTCGGCCACTTTAGGTGGCCGGCCGGCCACCTCAAGTGGTTGACAAGGGAGAAAAGTGGCTGACAAGAGCCAAAAGTGGTTGACAAGGCCCTTCTCCCCTCCAGGCAAGGGGCACCAAGGTTTGGCCTAAAAATAAAGCCAAAACACAAAGAGTTTAGAGGCTCAAAGACAAGGCGCTCGGTCGAGACCTTCGGACACTCAAAACGAGTACAAACATGCATAATCATCGCATGTGCAAACGATGACGTCTGAGTCTTAAGGTCGGTCAAAAATGGAGTGTCTACAGAATATATCATTAACCAACAGCAAATACATTGCTAAAACTGTTTTAAAATCATTTCTTTCCAAAACCAAAATAATAATAAATAAAATGGGTAAATCTCCAAAACCAATACAACTTTTCATAGAAATTTCATCTGCGGGAAACCGTCAAACGAGACCCATGTAAACGTAGGCTATACAAGCACTATCATTACCATTTTATGGAATTTTCATCCACGGGAACCAGCACCCATGTATACACGCATTTTTCAGGACTTTTACCCTGGACACACAGGCCGACTTAATTCAATGGAGTCCATCCCATTTCTTCTCCCAAACATGGAGTACTTCCCCTTTCTTCTCCCAAACATCATACATTTACAATGTATTAATACATAACCATATTCAATGACAACGAGTAAGAGATTAGTTTCATTCTCCCAGATTTACCATTTTATTTACACTTTCCAAATAGCACAATACATGTGATCAAAAATATGATTTTCAAAATGAATAAATTCTCTTAAAACATAACACAGGAATTTTCAAAATTTCTTTCCAAAACATACAGTTTAAATCCTCAAAATCCATTACATGCGCCATGATCTGCATGATTTATAAACAGTCCAGTTTGCCTAGTCCACATGCAATTTCTACAATAATCATAGCTATCCTCCACTGATAGCCCAGAACAAATATCTTTAAACAGATGAATAAATTCCATTAAAGATACACTTTTCCAAAATCTCAAATAGGAGTAATAATACATATCAAACTCCACCATCATCATTAATCATCCTTTCAATTTCACATTTCTCAACATTTATTTCATTTCCTCTTTACAATCTCAACATTTACATTTTAGGGCATAATCTCTTTCCTCTTTGAAAATCCATTTCAATGTAAGAAATATCTCATTTCAACATATATCAACTCCAATTTTATAATCACAACCTTTTGCAAGAAAACCTTTGAAAAACCCTCATTTATATTTTGATTTAATAATCAAACAAGTTTTCCAAAAGATCAACATTTTAAGGTTTCTCCAAATTAGGGCTTTTCACTTTTAAAAACTCATGTGCATATTTGTAAGTGGAAAATAAACTTTTGTAGCTAAACCATAGCTCAACAATCCCATTTGGAACTAACCCTCACTTACAAAACAAATTTTCAAAAATCAATCCAAGAACAATGGAATCTATATATTTAAAATACACCACAAATACACTACCAAACTCATATTGAGTTTAAGAAATAGATCTTACCTTTTGAAGCAACAAGGAAACAAGTCAGAAAAATCACTAACGACGAAATGATGATCCATTGAGATTAAATGGAAGCCCTCGTCGTGCTCTACATTTTGGTATATGGAACTAGGGGTCAAAGGTGTATAGAAATATATGAAATCAAGCCTAAAAAGCTTGAGAAATAAAAAATGAGTGCAAAGTGAAGGGGTTTGATCCAAAAAGTGACTTTTAAAGATCTGATTCTGGATTGTACACTCGAGCGCACTATGTTCACAGGACAGATTTGCAAATTTCAAATAGGTATATCTCTCTTATCCGGACTCCGTTTAGGGTAGTTCTTATGTGATTTGTGAAATCTTATGCATTTTGCGTTGTTTTAAAATTTTGAGAACAAAGTTACGCGTTTTGTGGAAACTTACTCATTTTTGTAAAATCACTTACGTGATTTGTGAAAACTAACGCATTTTGTGTTGTTCTACATTTTTTGGAACAAACTTACACATTTTTGTGAAATAACTTATGCGATTTGTGAAAACTTACTCATATTTGTATTGTTCTAAATTTTTTGGAACAAACTTATGCGTTTTTTGGAACAAACTTATGCGTTTTTGTGGTCAGTTACACATTTTTGTGAAATCACTTGCGTGATTTGTGAAATCTTACGAATTTTATGTTGTTCTAAATTTTTGAGAAAAAACTTATGCGTTTTTGTGTTCCCCTATGCGTTTTTGTGAAATCACTTATGTGATTTGTGAAAACTTATGCATTTTGTATTGTTCTAAATTTTTTGGAACAAATTTATATGTTTTTGTGAAAACTTATGCATTTTTGTGAAATCACTTACGTAACTTGTGAAAACTTACATATTTTGTGTTGTTCTAAGTTTTTGGGAACAAACTTACGCGTTTTTGTGTTCAATTACGCATTTTTGTGAAATCGCGTAGTTTGTGAAGACTTATGCAATTTGGGTTGTTCTAAATTTTTTAGAATAATTTACGCATTTTTGTGTAAAACAACGCATTTTTCTAAAATCACTTACGTGATTTGTAAAAAACTTACGCATTTTGTGTTGTTTTTAATTTTTGAGAACAAACTTACGTGTTTTTTGAGAAAAACTTATGCACTGTTGTAAAACTACTTATGTGATTTGTGAAAACCTATGCATTTTGTGTTGTTCTAAATTTTTTGAAACAAGCTTACTCGTTTTTGTGTTCAATTACTTATTTTTGTGAAATCACTTATGCAATTTGTGTTTATAGCATTTCTGGTTTAAACTCGACCCATTTGACTTTTGGATTCAGGTTTCTTTTCCTTATATAGTTGTTCTTGCCTTGTTTCCCACTATTTCTCTTTGAGTTGGGCTATTGAGTTGTGTTGATTGTATTTGGAACAAGTTAGTAGCTTGTTTTTAAAACTTTTGTTGTCCAAAATTTTGTTCCTTCACTCGAGCGAAGCTTCTTGCGCTCGAGTGGTCTTTGCGAGCATCCAATATTTTTGCAGGTCTACAAAACTACTAGGAGTTTGTATTCTTCACTCAAGCGAAACTTCTTGCGCTTGAGTGATGACCTCTGTCTGCAAAACTACTGGGAGTGTGTATTCTGCGCTCGAGCGAAGCTTCTTGCACTCGAGTGGAACAACTTATTGTGTCTAGTCGCTCGAGCGACACATCTTGCGCTCAAGCGAACTGTGAATATATCAGTTCGTAAAAACACTTTTCTAAGTCACTTTTTCACCTCTCTCTCTCTCTTTCAACATTTCAAAACCCTAATATCTCTCTCTCTCTAAAACTTGTCTCTTTCCCTCAAATACATCTAGATTCGTCGATCTTTTCACCCATGTGCCTTTGTTAAAAAAGTAGAACTAGATGAGGGTTTCGTTCTAATCAGAGCAAAGTTGAATTTCGCCATCTTTGAGTTTTCATCCCTCCTTCAATCATCCTCTAAGCTTGAAGTAGGGATATTTGTGCTCTTTCTATGAGTTTTAACTTAGTTATTTGTTATTTGTAAACCATATTGAGATCTTTGGGAGATTTGGAACAATCTAGGGTTTTGAATAAAAAAAGGAGGGGGTTTCAAATGGATCCTTGAAAATGATTTTGTTATGGAAGATGATGTTGAGTTGGGAATGAATCGTTGATTTTGAACATTGGAATTGGTTTTGGAAAGAAAAAAGATTTTTCCCTAAATGCTTCAAATGTTGATTTTATATAAATTATGAGATTGATATTGGAATTGTGAAATTGGATTGATATTGATGAGAATGGTGGAGTTAGATATGTATTATCACTCACCTCTTGAAAATTTAGAGAGTTTATCTTTATTGGTAATTGTTTACCTGTTTAGAAATAACTGCTTTGGCTATCGGTGGAGGATAGCTATAAGTGTTGTAGAAATTGCATGTGAATTAGGAGAATTAAAACTATTTTTCTCATTCATTTATATTGAGCATTATCTCACATTTATACATTGGAAATGCTACTGTTTTGAGAAAATGGGTGAATCTGAGAAAGGAATTGTTCTTATATTAATAAGTTGGCCTGTGTGTTGAGGGTGAAAGTTTCGAAAACCATGCATATACATGGGTGCCGGTCCCGCGGACAAAATTTCTGTGAAATAGCAATAGTAGTGCTTGTATAGCTTACGTTTACATGGGTCCCGGCTTACTATTTCCTCTGGACAAAATTTTCGAAAGGTTGTATTGTTTTGAAATTCCAAGAGTGTAATTCATTATCCTATTTTCTATTGTAAATGAAATGATTTATGAACCGTGATATTGGCTTGGTATTGCATAGTTTTGGAAAGAGATATAAAATGTTTTAACACGTGCATTGCATATGCATTCACCTTAAAGCTTTGTTAAGATTCATATATTGTGTTGGATTATTTTTACTGGATTTTGGCTCACCTTATGTGGGAAAAACATTTTAGGTGTTGATGATATGCCTTCGCCAAGGCAATAGCTTGGGAGGACTTGGAGTGAGAGCTTCTTTTGTGTATTTACTGTGTTTACTTTTGTACTAGCCAAAGGCTTTATTTGTATTGAGCTTAAGACTCACTTTTGTTGTAACCAAGCATTGATTTGGAAAGATGCTAGCCATTAGGGCATGTGGTTATCTGTTTAGCCTTATTTCTTTTCATTATCTTGTAACACATGTTATAGATTCAGGATGTATTGTGTATGAATGTATATCGCATCTGTCATCTTTTTTATATCAAACTCTAATTAATGAAAGCTCATCATTTCATTTATGTTGCTCTTTATTAGTTGTTATGAGATGGGTATATTGTGTTTATGTCAGGGCGTTACAACTTGATATCAGAACGTACCGGGTTTGAATACTTTGAGTACGTGGGAAGTGGTTATTACTACAATGGGTTTGTCTCACTTGAAGAGATATTTGTAGGTATGGTATGCTTATGTGATAACATACTTATGTTGTTATATGGGTAGGGGATTTATTTCCTAGGATGTTGATTGGGTCTACGGGTTTCTAAAAGTCCAATTATAAGAGCACTTGATCACTACTGTTTCTAATTGAAACTCTGGCAATGCCGCGAGATAGTCATTATCTGGGAAGGAAATTCGTATGTGTTTATGTGACTACGTGCTTATGTAAAGTGAATAATTGTTGTCCACCGCATTAGGACACAAGTGAGTTAGCATCGACACATTTGTAAATGTGCTAATCTCTTTTGTTACCTTCATTAGGATATTAGGACGTGGACGTGGTGGTGGTAGACGTGGTAGGTCTAGAAGGCATGAGGTGCCTTTACCGGATGAGATTCCGACGCAAGAGGAAAAGGTTGGTCAGGGCAATGTGGTTGAACCAGATGGTCAGCAGGCCATGGGCGCTTTGCCCTATGAGATGGCCGAAGTCTTGCGGGAATCCATGGACATTCTCAAGGCTGAGAATCAAGTCTAGGCCCAAGTAGCTGAAGCGGGGCCATCTTTCTTGAAGAGGGAGTTCTTTCGATCTAATCCGGACGAGTTTTTAGGTGATCCTAAAGAGCCTTTGAAAGCGGATGAATGGCTCGAGCAGATGGTAAAGACGTTTAAGATGCTTGCCATCGAAGACGATGGATTGAGAGTGACCTTGGCATCCTTCCAGCTGAAGGGAGAAACGAGTCAATGGTGGAAGTATGCTCGTGGGCGCATTAGAGTGACTTGGGAAGCTTTTATTAACGCTTTCTAGGACAAGTTCTTGCCTTCCACTACTAGGGAGGAGTTGAGAGACCAGTTTTAGAAGCTCAAGCAACTTGGTTTGCCAATAGCCAAGTTTGAGACAGCTTTCACAAGCCTCTCTAAATTTGCACCAGAACACGTAGCGACAGAGGAACACCGTTGTATCGAGTTCGAGAAGAGACTAAGGACTGGGCATCTTTTCAAAGTAGTTGGGTTGATAACTAGGGACTACGAATGACTTGTGGAGGCAGTGGCTTATCTTGAGACCGTAGTTCAAGCAGAGGAGGAGTGAATGAGGGGCTCCATGAAGAGTCAGGAGGTTTAGGAGGAGAGTCGGACAATAAAAGGCAGCGAGGTCCCGCTCCGTAGCAGTCCCAGGCTGCACAGTCTAGATCCACTTTCCCTGTGCCGAGTTTGGGTCTAAGGAGAGGTAATCTGAGAGGTTTCTCTTGTTACAAGTGTGGCCAGTTGGGTCACAAGTCTCTAACTTACCCGCGGAGAGGAGGGCAACACTGCGCACCGACAGTGGCTCGTTCTTAGAGCCAGAGTCAAGGGAGAGGGCAGCTACCTACCTATTAACAGTGTGGGCAGTTAGGGCATGTGAGGAGGTTTTGTCATCAGTCAGGTGGCACACTTAGTGCATTTGGTTCGAGACAAACATAGAGCCATCAACCTGCACAGTCAGCACAGGCCTTGAGGGCTAATCAGGGAGCCTCTTCTGCTCAGTCAATGCATCAGACTTATGCTCCGAGGGGTGAGCAGGTGGAGCAGAGACTAAAAAGGCGTGTGTATGATGTTACCACGCCAGACTTAGTGCCAACACCTTCTGTAATGCGAGGTAACTTCTTATTGAGTAATTATATTGCCAATGTGTTAATTGATACGAGTGCATTTCATTCATTCATCTTGTCTGGATTTGCATCGGCATTGGGGATAGAATTAGCGCGGTTAGCATCTCCACTTAGTATAGAGTCATTGGTGGTGAGATTGTTTTGGAACAGGGGTGTCGGGGTTGTAAGATAGAGGTTGCTGGTCGCCGACTTCCTTTTGCATTTGTATTGATTGATATGTTGAGTTTTGATGCTATATTGAATATGGATTGGTTATCTTCGTACCGGGCTATTATTGATTGTTACCGTCAGAGGGTTACTGTATGTACCTCGAGTGGTGATTGTTTTCATTTCTTGGGAGACCGAGCTGATAGAGTTTTGTCGTCGGTTTATGATCCACCTGGTCGAAGTGAGTTTAGTTGTCTTCTTGCAACTTTCTTGGGTAGTGAGTGTGATGTGGTTTGAGTTGAGTTGCCGAGGGTAGTTTGCGAATATCCCGATGTTTTTTCCGAGGATCTCATCAGTTTGCCACCTCACCGTGACATTGAATTCTCTATTGACTCAGTGCCTGGCATGACACCGATTTCTATGGCACCGTATAGATTTTCACCCGCTGAGTTGAGTAAGTTGAAGATTCAACTCCAAGAATTGCTAGATAAGAGTTTTATTTGCCTTAGTACTTCACTTTGGTGAGCACCGGCTCTTTTTGCGAAAAAGAAAGATGGTGCGTTGTGACTTTGTATAGATTACCAGAAGTTGAACCGGGTAACTGTTAAGAACAAGTACCCAATGCCTCACATAGATGATTTGTTTAACCAGTTGAAGGGGTCTTGTTGTTTTTCTAAGATAGACTTGAGATTAGGTTATCACCAGTCGAGGGTAAGGGAGGAAGATATCTAGAAGACGACATTTCATACGTGGTATGGCCTTTATGAGCTATTACTGATGCCTTTTGGGCTAACCAATGCACCAGCCGTGTTTATGGATCTAATGAATCGAATATTCCGTGAGTTTTTAGATCATTTCGTAATCGTCTTCGTTAATGACATTCTGATTTACTCACCCTTCAAGGAGGAACACGAGGTGTACTTGTGAGTTGTGCTTGAATTGCTTATAGCCCACAAATTGAATGCTAAGTTCGAGAAGTATGAATTCTGGTTAAAATAAGTTAAGTTCATAGGCCACGTAGTATCTAGGGAAGGAGTGACTATAGGCTCTTCAAAGATAGACGCGGTGCAAGATTGGGAACAACCCAAGAATGCCTTTGAGATCCGTAGTTTCTTGGGGTTGGCTGGATATTGTCGTCAGTTTGTGAAGAACTTCTTTAAGTTAGCCTCACCCTTGACTAGACTAGCGAGAAAGGGAATCAAGTTTACGTGGAATGAGACTCGTGAAAAGTCTTTTCAAGAGCTTAAGGCTAGACGTACCACTGCTCCAATGTTGATTATTTCGGAGAAGGGTTTGGGCTATTCTGTATATTGTGATGCGTTACGGGATGGTTTGGGTTGTGTTTTGAAGCAAGAGGGAAATGTAGTAGCTTATGGCTTACGTTAGTTGAAAACACATGAGAGAAACTACCCTACCTATGATTTAGAATTAGCAGTTGTGATCTTCGTTTTGAAAATTTGGAGGCATTACCTTTATGGTGAGAAGTTTGAAGTATTTTCTGATCACAAGAGTCTAAAGTACTTGTTTTCATAGAAAGATCTAAATTTGAAGCAAAGGATGTGGATGAGGCTTATAGAAGACTATGGCTTTGAGTTGTACTATTATTCAGGGAAAGCCAATGTAGTGGTTGATGCCTTGAGTAGAAAGTCCTTTAGCAGTGTAGCGAGTATTGCCATCTGAGAATGGGAGATATTGGGTGCTATTGGCGAGTTTGACTTATATCTTGGGGAGTTCGTTGAGTCAGCAGTCTTGTTTTTGGTAGTTGCACAACCTACACTTGTGAGCTGACTTATAGAAGCACAGGGGGGTGACCTTGAGGTAGAAACCCTTCGAGAGAAGATCTCCAGTGGAAAGGTAGAGAAAGGCTTGAACGTGTACTTTGACTCGAGTGTTAGATACCTTGATCATCTTTTTGTACCGAAGTCTTCTCAAGAGGAGGTACTTCGAGAGTTTCACCATTCACGTCTTGTGGTGCATCTGGGAGGCACAAAGATGTATCATGACCTTAGTCGTCAGTTTTGGTAGAAGGGGATGAAAAAGGACGTAGCCATGTTCGTATCGAAGTGCCTTACTTGTCAACAAGTGAAGACCAAGCATCAGAGACCAGCGGGTATGTTACAATTCTTGCCTATAGCCAGCTGGAAATGGAAACATATCACGATGGATTTTGTTGTGGGTCTTCCGAGGACTCAACGAGGTAATGATGCCATTTGGGTGGTAGTTGACCAATTGACCAAGTTAGCGCAACGCACTTTATACCTATGCGCACGAGTGACTTGGTAGATTATCTAGCTAACCTTTACATTAGGGACATAGTTTGACTTCATGGGGTCCCTGTGACTATTGTTTCGGATAGAGATCCACGTTTTACGACTCGATTGTGGCCGAGACTACAAAATGCCTTGGGCACTAGGTTGATTTTCAGTACTGCCTATCATCCTCAGACTAACAGGGCAGCCTGAGCGTACTATTCAGATCCTTGAGAATATGCTTCGTGGTTGTGTCCTTGACTTTAAGGGGTCGTGGGAGATGCACTTGCCCTTAGTGGAGTTTGCCTACAACAACAGTTTCTAGTCGAGTATTGGCACGGCACCGTTTGAGGCCTTGTATGGCCGACCGTGTAGGTCCCCTGTGTGTTGGGCCGAGGTGGGTGATACACCTATGTTGGGTCCAGAGTTAGTCCGAGAAACGACGGAAAAAATTTCACTTATCCGCAAAAGGTTGGTCACGGGTTAGAGTCGTCAAAAAAGCTATGCCGATCGTAGGAGGAGACCATTGTCCTTTGAGGTGGGAGATCATGTCTTCCTAAAGATATCACCTAGACGGGGTTTGATGAGGTTTGAAAAGAGCGGAAGTTGTCTCCTAAGTTTATTGGGCCTTTTGAGATCCTAGAGCGGATTGGGGAGGTAGCTTATCATTTGGCCTTGCCGCCATAGCTTTCTGGGTGTATGACGTGTTCTATATCTGTATGCTTCAGAAGTATGAGCCTGAATTAGAGGTTGATGAGGATGCCTCGTATGAGGAGAGACCGGTTAGAGTTTTAGATACTCGAGACCAAATCTTTCGAGACAAGACGATTCCTTTGCTAAAAATGTTGTGGCGACACCATGGGGTGGAGGAGGCCACTTGGGAACGTGAGGTGGACGTTCGTGAGAAATATCCGGACTTTTTTATTGATGTTTGAACATGCATTAAGACATTATTATGTTAATGTAATATAAACATTGTATATGTTTTGAAAATATGAATCGTATATCCAGTTATGAACAGATATTTATCTTGTTGATAGGGATAGATGGCCGATGAATGGGTCATGGTGATGATTTGAAATTATTATCAATGTTGTAATTGGTCAAAACATGGTTTTAAATGTTTGGTTTAAATTTCAAGGACAAAATTCCTTAAGGGGGAAGGTCATAGCATTTCTGGTTTAAGCCCGGCCCATTTGACTTTTGGATTCAGTTTTCTTTTCCTTATATAGTTGTTCTTGCCTTGTTTCCCACTATTTCTTCTTGAGTTGAGCTATTGGGTTGTGTTGATTGTGTTTGAAACAGGTTGATAGCTTGTTTTTCAAACTTTTGTTGCCTAGATTTTCATTCCTTCACTCGAGCGGTCTTTGTGAACATCCAGTATTTTTGCAGGTTTGCAAAACTACTAGGAGTTTGTATTCTTCACTCAAGCAAAGCTTCTTGCACTCAAGCGGAACAACTTATTGTATCTAGTCCCTCGAGCGACACATGTTGCGCTTGAGTGAACTGTGCGTATATCAGTTTGTAAAAACACTTTTCTTAGTCACTTTTTCACCTCTCTCTCTCTCTCTAAATATTTCAAAACCATAATATCTCTCACTTTCTCTAAAACTCGTCTCTTTCCCTCAAATACACTTAAATCCGTCGATCTTTTCACTTGTGTGCCTTCGTTAAAAAGGTAGAGTTTGACGAGGGCTTCGTTCTAATCGGAGCAAAGTTGAATTTCGACATCTTTAAATTTTCATCCCTCTTTCAATTATCTTCTAAGCTTGAGGTAGGGATATTTTCGTTCTTTCTATAAGTTTTAAGTTAGTTATTTATTATTTCTAAACCATATTGAGATCTTTGGGAGATTTGGAACAATCTAGGGTTTTGAATAAAAATCAAAAGAAGGGTTTTTCAAATGGATCCTTGAAAATGATTTTGTTATGGAAGATGATGTTGAGTTAGGATGAATCGTTGATTTTGAATGTTGGAATTGATTTTGGGAAGAAAATGGATTTTGCCATACATGCCTCAAATGTTGATTTTATATAATTTATGATATTGATATTGGAATCACTATAACAAAACTGAGTTTTTACGGCTTCATATCAACAACATACAGTAAATGCAAGCCGTGGTTTCTTACTTTTACGACTTGCTTTTTTTACATGTTGTAAATAATTCTCCAATCACGACTTGTTTATTGCGTAAGTCGTGAATGCTAATAATGATGATTTTTTTACGGCTTGCAATGTTAACCGTAAATAATAAAACTTTTTATGACGTGCATATGACATGCCGTTAATACATCAACTATACACGACACGTGTACACCAGTCGTTAACAAAAAGCCAGTCGTTAAAAATTGTACTTTTCAGGACGCACAAAAGTCAACCATTTAAAATATTGTACTTTTTCACGACACACAATTGCTATCGTGAAAGATATGAAAAAAAAAAAAAAAAAAAAAAAAAAAAAAAAAAAAAAAAAAAAGCGCTAAGATAAAAATTTTGAGCGGCAAACACTAAAAAAAAATTTATAAAACAAAAAAAAAAAAAACCCTAATAAAGAAACAATCAAAAGCCATAACAAATTGCTTTCTGGGTTTGCTGGGTTTTTTATATCTTTTGGTGGGTGTGAGTTAGAATTTTCATAGTTCTGTGCGTGTATGTACAAATTGTAAAGATTTGTATGTACAGGTATGGTGATGACGGTGGCGTCGCCGAGGAAGTCGATAAACACGGTGTTCCAGAGAGCTGGGGTCTGTGGATTTGGCGAGAGCAGCCAGAAGAGGCGCAAGTATGACATTCGGGATGATGATGATGGTGAAGAGACGATGGAGATGATGCAGATTGGTGCCGAGAAGACCAAGAATGTGTTGATCTTGATGAGTGACATCGGCGGAGGCCATTCTAGACTCCTTCAGATTGGAGTTTGGGGACGAATATCGGGTATTTGAACTCATTTCCTCTTCTGGGTCTTCATGGATTCTCATATATTGTGTATATTATGCAACTACTACTTTGATGTGGGAATGTTCTAATTGAAGATTTTGTGGAGTTTCTTCTGAGGCCATATGTGATTAAATTGGAGTTTGGTGATGAGTACGAGGCAATTGAATTGAACCTTTTCTGGGTTTTCTATGGGTACTCTTTAGTGTTGTTTTTACTTCCTCATTCTATTTGTTGCCCTGGTTAAAATTGCCCGCTTTGTAGGTATTGTATAGTACTTTATCAATTTGACCATAAAATGGATTGTAAGTGATCTCTTCATAATGCGTGAGTGTCAGCAGGCATTATTATTTTAGGATAAATGGTCATGAATGTCTATGTATCCATGAGAATGCATTTTATCTACGCATTTTACTTTCCATGTACTTCCTTGAATTATTATATCTGCTTAATACCGATGTACATTTAAGATTACTTTGGAGGCTTGTGTATACTGGATTCATTTGCCTGTATGGAAAAGTTAAATGGGAGGTTTTAACATGTAAGACGACATTCATATTCACATTCACAAACTTTATCAGACAGCCAGTAGTCATTTCATGCATTATGCTTTACTGCTGCTTTTCATAAGAATTCGATTCGAGCACTCTGTGCATAGTGATTAGGATTGACTGCTATTTTTAGGAACCAGAATCTAATGGTAATGAAACTTTTTATGTGGAGAGCAACCAATCTTATTTACTATGTTGAGTTTCTCTGCCTTTGTCAACTCTTGGGTATTCGTATTTCATCTCATTTTGTTGCTTAATCTTTGGTATAATCTATATAGGTTCTTGTTCACAATCTAATCTTTCTGTTATATAGGTTGTCTTATTTACGAGCTTTTTTCTGGAATGAAGTTGAGCAAAACAGAGGAGCTGCGTAACACTGCTAGCTATGAAGCACGGATACTTCAAAAAGGGTGACGTATCCGTATCGGATACTTATCAGATACCGATACTCCTCGGATACTCGCGGATACGTATCGGATACTTCTTAATTAATTTTTTATTAATTTTGAAGTATCGGATACTTAATTTTGAAGTATCAGATACTCGAAGTTACATATTACTTATAATATTTTATTTAGTTCTTTGATAAGAGGAATATAGTGAGAGTTAAAGTAATAGAATTTGTCAAATTGATGTATCCTTGTTGTCTCTCTCACTTCTCTCTCGCTTTCTCACTCTCTCACGTTTCTTCTCTCTACTCTCATTCTTTTTTTGGTGTTGGCATGTAATGATGATGTTTAATTTGCATTTGCTTTTATTTTTGCTTTTAGTTTTGGATGTTTTATGAATGTTTGAGTACTTTTAGGTTAATAGGAATCCCTCTTTTTATTTATTAATTTATAAGTTTTATTTTCATGCATATTACATTATTAAAATTATAATTTTCTTTTTTTTACGAATGTATCCCCACTGTACTTGTATCATACTTTTTCAAATTTTGACATATCGCCATATCCACATCCCCATATCACCATATCCGTATCCGTGCTTCCTAGGCTATCATTGATGACTTAAAAAAGTATATTTGCTGAAATTTTTATTTAAGAATGGTTTTTTGGCTTTAGCTAAGGTCTGTGATATTCACTGATGAAGGGGAACAAGTTGAAGCTATTGACCTTGAAGACTCTTAGTTTTATAGGAATTTTTCTTCTTTATCAAGTTATCTTTTGCTTTAGGTTTTATTTTTATGCATATTGCATTACTAAAAATTGTTAAAATAATATTTTTTATGAACGTATCCCCGCCGTACCCGTATCCTAATTTTTCAAATTTTGTCGTATCGCCGTATCCGTATCGTATCGTATCCGTATCCCGTATCCGTATCCGTGCTTCCTAGACTGCTAGTATACCCAAGGTATTGATCTGTCCAAATGTGTACTTCCTTATTCAGTTTCATTTCCTTTTACCCTATAATTTAGTATCATTGTTCAGCAAATAAGTGTGTCTGCTGTTTGTGTGTGCATGTGTGTTTGATTCTGTGGCTAACAAACTTGTTTTTGTCTTTTTCTTTAAAATTTCCAGTCATTTGAAAGATTCACCTCCATTTGCATCTGTCTATTTTCTTGTCTCACTGTCTCTACTTCCAGATTATCAGCGGCTTTTGAGTTCCATGCCTTCTCGCAGGTTGAACTCATCAAAGCTTGTAGAAAACAATAGTGAGTTCTCCTACTTCTTACTATTGTAGTAAATGTATGACAAATTTCTAGTCCTAGGAATTCGATTAACTTTTCACTTTTTAAAGGAAGGTTTGCCTTCATTTGATGGCTTATCATAGCAGTTTTTTTTGTTTTTTTGTTTATTTCTTATAAATTTACAGTTGTAAAGATTTGTTGTTTGTTGTGATTCACATAGATCTATTGTAAATTTCAGATTCCTTTTTGTTTTCATATTGATATACAAATCTTTGAACTTGATTTTTATTATTATTATTTTTTGTTTGTTGTTTGTATAAGGTGCATACCATATGCACATGTTTTGTGGAGCACATGATAGCCTTTCCCTAAAATCAATTGCCTTAGAGCCTATGCTATGTGCAGGCATTTTGAATTTTTAAAGCATAGTAGACTTCACACACAGATAGAAACTGCCATCTTTGTGTAGCGATTATTGAGTGACAATAAGATCTGGAATTTTTTTATCAAACTGGATATTTTAGTTGCTGTCCTTATAAATTAGCAATTATCATGAAAGTATAATGTGTTTTCCTATTGATTGCAGCCAAGCTCATTTTTTAATGAACAACTAACAGGTTTTGAGGTGTGGCTTGACTCTGGGTCCCAACATAAGAAGCCACCAGAGCAATTGCCAATTGTTCTTTGGGTGAGACTTTAGATGCCCTTATCAGTATTGCAAACTTGTAGTTTCTATATTCTTAGTGACTTATGAATAAGTTATTTGAGTACACCAACAATAGGAAAGAATATATCCGTACACTATCCAATTCTGTAATAATCTTTCTATTTTTTGAATCCTCTTTCATTTATCATCTAAAGGTTATTGTAGATGCAAATTTCGAAACGTGAAATGTTTTAACACATTTCAAAATTCATTTCATCCACTGTTTAGTCTCATTTAGGCTAAACAGTGTCAATTGTTTATTGTGGATTCCTATTTCCAATTTGAATTCCAAATTGTTAATTACACACTTCAAACAATTGAGACCTCCAATTAATGAAGAATAGAAAAGTTGAAGAAAAAAAAAGAGAGGAGAGAATTTAAGCAAAAGAATTATTTCATTAAAGTTTCGGGGATTTAAACCCTCTAAATACACCAAGTACAGTCAATGGGTTTGTATGCAATTCTCTAGGTTCTAACTTTCTCAGAACTCTCAGCTTTGGAATTCTCTTGATTCTCGTCTTTCTCATCGTCTTTATGTTGTCACCTCTTGTATGTGATGGTCCTCATATTTATAAAGGGACGTCTACATGATAAGCGACTCTTATCCTCAGTTTGAATTTCGAATTTTATGATTACTCTGTTCAAATTTGAACATAATGTTATCATATCAAACATGATTAACTATATTGATCTTCTGGATTTTATCCTCTGTAGCTTCCTTCTTGTAGGCTCTGTACATGTCATCCTCTGATTGAATGCATTGTCCTTTGAATTTTGTAGGCTCCATGTGTCACTCGACTTGTATAGACTTGAAGATCTTGAGTAACATCGTTTAAATGCGATGTTATTGTATCTTATCAGGTATCTCAACTGATCGTATTGATCATTTTAGTGTTGTTTTCCTGTAGCCTTTCCATCGTAGGCTCTACATGTGCGCCACCACTTGGTTGAGCAAGTTGTCTTTTGAACTTTGTAGACACCACATGTCAGTTGTATAGGTTCAAAGGATTTGAATTTTAGAGTCCCATCACCCCATTGAACTTGGAATCTAATCCTAAATTTGGTTAAAATTTATGTGCCAATAGTTATGATTTTAGTACAATGGTTTTTTCCACAAGATTGTTTTAAGTGTAGTCAGTTTCATAACCCATGCATTGTGCAGCCATTCTTGTTGCGCATTGGTTGATTAATGTTTTAGTCTACTTAACTGCACGGTTTTTTGAATTAGTTCATAAGACTATGTTTTGAGTGAGTTTGGTTCATTATTAGGATGACTTGTCAACCTGTGAGCCACAATGCTGAGTGCTTTACAAAATCTTTCTATCTTGTCCTCTTCCAAACTAAAATTGATTTTACTGTGCTATTTTGAAGATATCTATGTGTTAACAACTAAACAAAAGTTTATTAAATAGGGTAAGCAACTATAATATCACTGTGCACTGGTACTAATTCAGTTATTTGGGCTGTAGCGATGCATGCTTTTTGTATTATTTTAGAATAAAGATGTGTGACTAATAAATACCCATCTGTCATGTGGGACAATGGATTGGAGCCATATGCATATGGTTCAAGTTGTGGCTACGAGGGAAGGCATGATGGTCTACAATTTACAGTAGATATTGACTTTAATAGGGCAGTGAGTTGATGCTTTGTCATATTTATTTTTACTTTTGTTCTTTCTCTCTCTCTTCTTTTTTTTTTTTTTTTAAAAAAAAAAAAATTTAATTACCAAATTATTTTAGGTTTTGCTCAGTCAAAGTCATCGATTCCAAGCACTGTTCCTTCTTGGAAGATTCCTTGATATGGGTCCCTGGGCTGTGAATCTGGTAACTTTTCTAATGCTTGTCTTCTTTTTTATCTTTTTCTTCCTCATTTCAACCCTAGTCCAGTTTGCTGTCATTTTGTACTGTACTTATGCAAGCAGTTTGCTATGCATCTAGATCTTGTCAGTTGGAAATTTTCCATGTGTGCTCAAGTTGCTTAAAACACCAGCAGCAGACCTGAGACAAGGTCTTGTATTCATATGGACAAAGATCCTTGCATTTGATAAGGTAATTTGTTAGTCGTTATATATGTGTATGTCTTTGGCAAGTCATAAACAAGTGAGGAGGAGTCCACATGTTTCCGGTGTGAGAAGTGCATTCATCCTTCCTATCTGATGTTGTTGATTCAACTTTTGGTTGATAAAATAGACTCTCTTACACTAAATGTTCCTCTGTGTTGAAGAATACAAAAACTTCTAGTATCAGAAGATGTGTTTCCAGTCTGTAATATGACGAGACAACACACACTCACACAAACATGGATGGCTTTTAATGTATTTTTCTTGATTTTTTTTTCTTGACATTCTTCATTTTTGTCCCATGGCATAATAGTCATGTCAGGTTGATTTGGTAAAGGATGGAGGGCACTTTTATTTCATCAAATTTCTTGATAGCATTGATGCATGTCCTAAACAGCGAGCAATGACTACATTTGTTTTGACTGTCATTGTGGATGGGCATAGACAGGGACATGAAGCTTGTGTTAATACTGATCTTATACACCTGTGCTTGAGGTATCTTCAACCAAATGATGTCCAAACTGAGCCTCTTCTTCTTCAGTGGCTTTGCCTCTGTCTAGAAAAGCTCTGTGAGGATTGTCCTAAGGCGCAGGTTATAGCTTTGCGAGCAGATGCACTGAAGTTACATGCACTATTGTCGGATCCCCAACCTGAGGTCCTCTTTCATTCTTTTTGGCTCAATGTTTAGGTTTGAAAATGAGTAATTATTTAGAACTCCATCTTACTGTCCGTATGCCTTGTTTCAGGTTAGGGCTTCTGCTACTTTTGCATTAAGCAACCTACTTGAAAGTGGATCAGACTCATGTGAAGATTGGAGTGAAATTAGTGAAGAAATTCAGGACAACAAGAAGATGAAGGATGAAATTAGTATAGTTCAGAGGCTACACATGCTAGAAATAGCAGTTTTAGAGACTCAAACTTGTTGAAGAACTTTGCTGCTGCAAGTATGGCCCCTTTGGATTTGGGTGACAGAATGGGTGAAATGGGGTGTCACCTCACTGGATGATTCCACATGCTGCATTCTGTTAGAGCTTTTTTTCCCAATCCCTTTATTTATGCGCAAGAGAGCATGTGTGTGAGAGTGATAGAGCATTCTACAACTTACAGAAATATCATGAAATATAATGATATTTTGCTGCAAAAATATGCTTGTTTCATATTCTTGTGTTTGAGTTTTAACTATTTTATGTTCCTCCATTTCAACTTGGTAGATATTAATGCAACAGTTTATTTATTTACGAAATGAAAAAATAAGCTTTGTGATTCGTCTATTTGCTAACTTTATTTTCCATTTATGGAAATTGTAGAGAAAATTCATAAATTTTTTGAAACGTAATAAAATTTCTTGGTCTCCTAAAATTATGAATTAATAGTGGATTGACCATAGGTTGCTCATTGTTGACTATTGCATGTGCAAACTTCCATGCTTCTTGTTACTATTTTGCATTTATTTGTTTAATTCTTGATCTTGTTGGCCAATTTGCCACTTTGAGAAAATGAATGACATTTTTTTTTTAATCATTGGTGGCTTATCATTGTAGTACATTATGACGGTGGAGAAAAGGTCAATGGTGGAAAAAGATGGTCGTAATTTATGTGACATCAGGCACGATGACAAAAATGAAGCTCGTTACTGGAGGGGTAACGAAGGATTTGGAAGCACCGGAAAGGCTGCCCTAGAGTACAGAGATGAAGATTCAGATGATTCTTTGGAATATCATGACCCTTTGGGGTATCAACATGAGGAAGAATCTGACTCCACTCTCAACATAATCGCCATGATGGAGGAAATAGAGGAAGAAGCAGAGACAGAATACCCACAGAGGGAAACCCAGAGTTTCCCGACCTCTTTTCCTTGCATGTGGCCCACGGGAACACACCTCGGCGAGGAGGTGTGGAACCTCGGCCTAGACCTGGTCGGTGCCCAACATGTTTTCCGAAACCATTTGTGTACATACGAAACTTGTTGAAGGTGCATTCAATAGGCTTGCCATGTGTTTGTAGGACTTGGGCTTGTCTCGACCCCGACGTGTGAAGAAACTATGTGAGTGGTATTTTTAATAAAGCTATGTTACACTTGCTTTTGTAAATCTCGTCTTGCCTTGTTTTGAAAAGTACTTGATCTAGCATGAATGACTATCCCTACTTGTATATTAAACACTATCTTGTTTTGATGACATTTCTTGAAAGTCCTTAGCTGCAGGGGACTATAATGCAACTGCACTCTTGTCTTGAAAGTCCTTAGTTGCAGGGGACTATAATGCAACTGCACTCTTGTCTTGAAAGTCCTTAGTTGCAGGGGACTATAATGCAACTGCACTCTTGTCTTGAAATTGTCATCACCCTCTTGTATTAAGTAGATGTAATAACATCCAAAGAACTTGAAAGGCCGGCAATGAACTTGATTTTTCCCTTGACTGTAAAGTATGCTATGTATTGTTTTGAAAGAAATCTTGGATATCAATCATGCAAAACCTTTATTTCTAATATCATTCACTGAGTATCCAAGCTCACCCTCTCTATATATATGTAGGTGATGAACAAGAAGGCATTGAGGCCTAGACGTGATTGCCGATGTGTTTTGGGTGCATTGCCGACATGTTTTGGATTAGCATTTTTGCACCATCTTGAAGATCATGCTTCTCGGCTTATTTTTCATTTGTACTTGTATATGTCGGCTTGAGAAGCCTTTTGGTCAAGATGTGTTTTGTATCTCATTTCCTTATTGTATTTAAGTTGTAAGACTTTATTAGGATGTATGTCATTTCATCGGACTTATGCACGGCTCTCATGGACTATTTTGATTCTGTATATGTATATATATTGCTTCCGCACTTGTAAGCCCCATATTTTATACTCTGATTGTGTGTGATTTTGAAAGTTGGCCTTCGGTAATTACGGATTACTGGCCATCACGGCACCAAACTACTAGGGGCGGTTTGGGGGCGTGACAGAATGGTATCAGAGCACGCATTCCTTATAGTACGTTGTTCACACACTTGAGTCCTAAAGAGCATAGGATGTCCCTTAGAAGAATGTTAGGATTGCATCATGTTGCTTGCTACTTGACAAGGTGTGCATTATCTCGGCATGAGCATTTTGTTACATCGGCACGATCATGTTCACTTACATGCACGTTCATTTGTTCATTTTGTTCTAAGTGTCACATCCTCCACACCCCCAGCACCATGAGGAGAGGTAGACCTCCAGTTGGCCGAGATCATTCCGAGGATAGGTTGGAGAGACTGGAAAGGTTAGTCGAAGGCTTGGTTCGTGAATTGAGACAACCGAGGCCACAGGATACTGGTACCACCTCTACCCAGGCCGAGCAGACCAATGGCCGATATACAGCTCCGCCTCCACCTCCTCCGGTACCACAAGTGCCTCCGCATCAAGCTTTGTATGGGAACGACACGATAACCCTGATCAGAGAGTTCAAGAAAATGAAACCGCCAAGATTCCAAGGGGGCATAGAACCAATGAAAGCCGAGGCATGGGTTTTAGAGATGGAGAAGCTGTTTGAGATCTTCCCCAGTACAGACGCCCAGAAGGTATCTCTGGCAGCATTCACATTAGACGACGATGCTCGTAGGTGGTGGATGATGGTCCGAGAAAGCAATCCGGGTTTGACTTGGGCAAAATTTTTGGAGTTGTTCTACAACAAGCATTTCCCCCTCAGCGTCCGAGACCGAAAAACCACGGAGTTTCAGAATCTGATGCAAGGAAACAAGACAGTCGCAGAATACGATCGTGCCTTTACTGAACTGGCGAGATATGCGCCCCATATGGTTGACGACGAATACCGAAAAGCGAGAAAGTTCGAAAGTGGGTTACGTGGACTGATACAAGACAAGGTCAATATGCTCAATATGCCGACATACGCTGGAGTACTGGACAAGGCCATCCTGGCTGAAGCTAATTTAAACCGATACCAGAGTTCAAGTGAGGGCCAGAGGAAGAGACAGAATTATGATAATCGCCGAGTTCCGTTCAGTGCCAAGAAGAAGGTGAATGTGGACAGTTCCAGTAACTCAAATCAGGATGGAAATGCTAAGCCGTTGTGTACGAGCTGTGGGAAGCTACATTTTGGGGTCTGCCGTTGGGCGACAGGGGCTTGCTATGAGTGTGGCGAGATAGGCCATCGCGTGAAAGACTGCCCGAAAGCAAGGACCGATGATGGGAAGAGGAATGGAAGCACCTCGGGCTCTGCACAGAAGAATAACATCGGGGGAGTACAGGCGAGGCAGGGCAGAGTTTTCGCATTGGTGCCAGGAGACGCCCAGAATGCTGAAGCAGTGGTGTCAGGTACCATTTCGATTTGTTCTCAAGATGCATACGTATTGATTGATTCGGGTTCTACGCATTCATTTGTATCTACCTTATTCGCCGAGAAGTTGGATAGGGAATTAGAACCCCTTGATTATGTATTATCTGTGTCTATTCCATCTGGGAGAAACATGATTGTTGCATCCATTTATAGGGCGTGTGTTGTTATGATTGAGGGTGTAGAGTTGTTAGTCGATTTGATGCCTTTGAGCATGACTCATTTCGATGTCATATTGGGGATGGACTGGTTAGTAGCGAATCATGCATCCATTAATTGTGTTACTAAGAACGTCACGTTGAAGACCTCAGATCTAGCCGAGGTCATTTTCCAGGGTAAAGGGGTAGTACCCCCACCTTACTTAATTTCATCCATGAAGGCCTACAAGTTGATCCAAAAAGGATGTAAGGGTTATTTATGCAGTATACTAAGTGATTTGAATGGAAATGTTGAGTTAGCCGACATACCCGTTGTTGAGGAATTCCCCGATGTCTTTCCGAATGAGTTGCCTGGCCACCTTGTTGATAGGGAAATAGAGTTTACCGTGGACATCATGTCAGGAACACAACCCATCTCCAAAACACCCTACAGAATGGCCCCAGCCGAACTTAGGGAGCTGAAATCGTAGTTACAAGAATTGTTGGACAAAGGATTTGTTAGGCCGAGCACTTCACCGTGGGGAGCACCCGTTCTATTTGTTAGGAAAAAGGATGGCACACTTCGTCTTTGCATTGATTACAGAGAGCTTAATAAGGTGACCATCGAGAACAAGTACCCATTGCCCAGAATCGACGATTTGCTTGATCAACTACGAGGAGCACGAGTCTTTTCCAAGATTGACCTTAGGTCAGGCTACCACCAGTTGAAGGTTAAAGTCGAGGACATCGAGAAAACTGCTTTTCGGACAAGATATGGCCACTACGAATTTTTGGTAATGCCCTTCGGAGTAACCAATGCCCCAGCAGCATTCATGGACTTGATGAACAGAGTCTTTAAGCCGTACCTAGATGAGTTTGTCATTATCTTTATCGACGACATATTGATCTATTCCGGGAGTACGAGCGAGCATGAGAATCATCTGAGACTTGCCCTGCAGACCTTGAGAGATAAAAAGTTGTACGCCAAGTTAAGTAAATGCGAGTTTTGGCTTTCCAGCATTTCATTTCTAGGGCATGTGATTAATGAAGACGGTATATCAGTTGACCCCAGTAAGATTGAAGCCATTGTGAATTGGCCAACGCCGACCAACGTGTCCGAGGTTCGTAGTTTTCTGGGTTTGGCAGGTTATTACAGAAAGTTTGTGAAGGATTTCTCGAGGATTGCAGTGCCATTGACCCAACTAACTAAGAAGGGAGCAGCTTATGAATGGACCAATGAAAGAGAATCAGCCTTCCAGGAGCTGAAGACGAGGTTAGTTACAGCACCAGTTTTGGTACTACCATCGGCTAATGAGGAATTTCAGATTTACAGTGATGCTTCACATAAGGGTTTGGGTTGCGTGCTAATGCAAGAGGGTAAAGTCATAGCGTACGCGTCTCGTCAGTTGAAGCCCAATGAGAAGAACTATCCTACCCACGATCTGGAGCTAGCTGCCGTGGTTTTTGCTTTGAAGATATGGCGTCATTACCTGTATGGAACATCTTGCCAGGTTTTCACCGACCACAAGAGTCTGAAGTACTTGTTCACTCAGAAAGAGTTAAATATGAGGCAGAGAAGATGGCTCGAGCTACTGAAGGATTATGACATGCAGATTCAGTATCACCCAGGTAAGGCAAATTCCGTAGCCGACGCATTGAGCAGGAAGTTAGTTGGAAGCTTGGCGTGCCTGACAGCGGTTTCGGTGGAACCGACGATTATTGAGGAAGCGAAGACCAGACAGAAGGAGGATAATTTCCTCAAGAAGGTAATTGATGAATTCGTCACCAAGCCGAGGCCGGGATACACTATGGAGAATCAAGTGCTTAGGTTTGAAGGGAGATTGTGTGTAGCCGATGTACCAGAGTTGAAAAAGAAGATTTTGCAAGAGGCCCATAGTTCCAAGTTTGCCATTCATCCAGGGAGCACCAAGATGTATCAGGACGTGAAGCGGACCTTTTGGTGGCCAAACATGAAAAGAGAGATAGCCGAGTTCGTATTTCAGTGTCTGTGTTGTCAGCGATTGAAGGCAGAACACCAGAGACCGGCAGGACTTCTTCAACCCTTGTCAATTCCTGAGTGGAAATGGGAGCACATCTCCATGGATTTCGTAGTGGGTTTGCCGAGGACGCAGAGAGGCATGGATTCCATTTGGGTCATAGTCGACAGGTTTACTAAGTCAGCTCACTTTTTGCCGGTCAAGCCTACATTCAATGCCGACCGACTTGCCGAAATGTACATGAATGAGATCGTTACGCTTCATGGTGTGCCGATGTCCATTGTGTCAGACCGAGATCCGAAGTTCGTTTCTAGATTTTGGCAGAGTTTACAAAGAGCCTTGGGAACAGAGTTGAGATTTAGCACAGCCTTTCACCCTCAGACCGACGGGCAGACAGAAAGAACGATTCAGACACTTGAAGACATGCTCAGACTGTGCGTGTTGGATTTCCAGGGAAGTTGGGAATCGCATTTGCCATTAGTAGAGTTCGCGTACAACAACAGTTATCAAGCCAGCATAGGCATGGCGCCGTACGAAGCTTTGTATGGAAGGGAGTGCAGATCGCCGATATGTTGGACTGAAGTAGGAGACAAAGCTCTAATTGGCCCCGAGTTGGTTCAGATAACAACTGAGAAGATCAAACTCATTCAGCAGAGGATTAAAACTGCACAGAGTCGACAGAAGTGTTATGCCGACCAAAGAAGGAGGGAGTTAGAATTTGAAATTGGGGATCATGTGTTTTTGAAGGTCTCGCCAATGACAGGAGTTTCGAGATTTGGGAAGAAGGGTAAACTTGCACCCCGATATATTGGGCCGTTTGAAATTCTTGAGAAGGTTAACACCGTTGCTTACTCGCTTTGCCGCCAGATTTGAGCCAAGTCCACAGCGTGTTCCATGTTTCAATGCTAAGAAAATATATCTGAGACCCACTATATGTAATAGATTACTCCGGAGTTGTAGTTAATGAAGACTTGGGCTACGAAGAGAAGCCGATGAGAATTATCGACAGACAAGTGAGACAGTTGAGAAACAAGTCGATATCAATGGTGAAAATCGAATGGGAGAAGCATTATGGCGAGGAGGCCACATGGGAAAAGGAAGAGGAGATGAAAATCCGTTACCCGGAGTTATTCGTAGGACAAGGTAACTTAAGTTTGGGGACCAAACTTCTTTAAGGAGGGTAGACTGTAGGAACCCACATTTTATGCTCTCATCATGTTCAAGAGCATCTGTATGATTATGGCTTGTTAATTTTGCATGTGTATGTTTGTGACTTGTTTCGCTTATGCGAGTGTAATCCATGCCTTGTTTTGAAGCCTTGTGATTTGTCTAAGTGTAGTATGCTTGTCTTATTCCTTCCTTGATGTGAAACTTAGGTCGCGCCTTGCCTGAGTTGTGCTAGCCGATGTTATTCCAAGCCGAGGTCATCCTTAGTCGAGTAGTAGTATCTTGGAATCCCTTGTTGACCCCCGTCCTTGCCTTGACCACATTAGCCGAGATGTTACCTTGCACCCAAGTGATCTCGTCCTGGAGTGGTATGACCTAGGCCGAGGTGTGGCGCATCTAGGCCAAGATGTGGCACAGCTTAGTCAAGTGTTGTCCTTCCTAGCCGAGGTCATTGTCACCTTAGTTGCCGAAGTCCTTTGTTAGCCGATGTCATCCCTTGCCGGAGTGCCATTCCGTGTAGCTTGTTAGATACGCCTTGCTGTTAGCCGATGTCATAGCCCGTCAGAGAGCCCATACCGCTTTGCTTGTTGAACACCCTTCCACCATGCTTTGTCTGGCCTGTCAGCCACCTTTTCAGGTAGAACCCAACCAGTCGCCGCCACGTGTCTCAGCAGAGGGTTAACCCCAGAACCGGGTATAGAAAACTATCATTTGGCGTCATAACCTTGTCTTGTAGAGAGAGAAGCTCTAGGAGGAAGAAAGAGTTTTAGAGTGAGGAAGTAGATCTTCAAGCTTGATTCCTAGAGATCGAACCGTTAAATCCGTGTTCTAAGGTTAGATTCTTGATCTGCTTATGATGTTCTCTATGTTCATGTTATTGCATTGCATGATCGGATATGATTTGTAAGCCATGCATCGTTTTGAAGTTCGATTTTAGAAAGAGAAAATGACATTCATGTGTTCTTCAAGAAAGTCTTGTTTTGATCCGAAAGCTTGCATAAAGAATCATGTTTTTGTGTTTATTTCCGCAAGAATTCCAAGTACGGGTACCCAGGTCCATGTTTTCAAACTCATAGCACGAAAATCCCAGATTTGTGGTGACAGATTATGATTGAACATTCGTATTTTTTTCATGTTTTCACACTCATGTTCTTCATGTTCATTAGCAGAGGGAAACCCAGAGTTTCCCGACCTCTTTTCCTTGCATGTGGCCCACGGGAACACACCTCGGCGAGGAGGTGTGGAACCTCGGCCTAGACCTGGTCGGTGCCCAGCATGTTTTCTGAAACCATTTGTGTACATACGAAACTTGTTGAAGGTGCATTCAATAGGCTTGCCATGTGTTTGTAGGACTTGGGCTTGTCTCGACCCCGACGTGTGAAGAAACTATGTGAGTGGTATTTTTAATAAAGCTATGTTACACTTGCTTTTGTAAATCTCGTCTTGCCTTGTTTTGAAAAGTACTTGATCTAGCATGAATGACTATCCCTACTTGTATATTAAACACTATCTTGTTTTGATGACATTTCTTGAAAGTCCTTAGCTGCAGGGGACTATAATGCAACTGCACTCTTGTCTTGAAAGTCCTTAGTTACAGGGGACTATAATGCAACTGCACTCTTGTCTTGAAAGTCCTTAGTTGCAGGGGACTATAATGCAACTACACTCTTGTCTTGAAATTGTCATCACCCTCTTGTATTAAGTAGATGTAATAACATCCAAAGAACTTGAAAGGCCGGCAATGAACTTGATTTTTCCCTTGACTGTAAAGTATGCTATGTATTGTTTTGAAAGAAATCTTGGATATCAATCATGCAAAACCTTTATTTCTAATATCATTCACTGAGTATCCAAGCTCACCCTCTCTATATATATGTAGGTGATGAACAAGAAGGCATTGAGGCCTAGACGTGATTGCCGATGTGTTTTGGGTGCATTGCCGACATGTTTTGGATTAGCATTTTTGCACAATCTTGAAGATCATGCTTCTCGGCTTATTTTTCATTTGTACTTGTATATGTCGGCTTGAGAAGCCTTTTGGTCAAGATGTGTTTTGTATCTCATTTCCTTATTGTATTTAAATTGTAAGACTTTATAAGGATGTATGTCATTTCATCGGACTTATGCACGGCTCTCATGGACTATTTTGATTCTGTATATGTATATATATTGCTTCCGCACTTGTAAGCCCCATATTTTATACTCTGATTGTGTGTGATTTTGAAAGTTGGCCTTCGGTAATTACAGATTATTGGCCATCACGGCACCAAACTACTAGGGGCGGTTTGGGGGCGTGACAAGATATATGCAAATTGACAATCAAATAAACTTGAGGATTCACTAAGCCTCACATCACCACCGTGGTCTCACCAAGCCCCACGTTTGCCTGCTTTACAGGTTGCTAGCCGGAAGGAACGCATTACCTCTATATAGCACAGCCTGCTTTACCGGGCGCTAACCGGAAGGAACACATTACCTCTATATAGCACATCCACGCGCTTTACCGGTTGCTAGCCGGAAGGATCGCGTTACCTCTATATAGCACAATCACATTTCACAACACAAGTATCTCAAATTCATTCTATTCAATCTCAACTATTACGCGATTGGACTATTCAATCGATAACACATAAGGTTTCATATCAACCTCTTTCTCATCAATACTACAACAAACAATACCATCCTCCACCGATGGCCAAGGACAACCTCTCCTTTCTATTATTTATTGTATTTCAATTTGGGGCTAAATTTCTTTAGGGTTTGGCTAGAACCCACAAATTATGTATGATGTTTGGGTAGTTTTTGGCGATTAACCCGTGAGAAGTGCCTGAGGTAGCAGAGCATGGCAACATTTGTACCTTGCTTGGGTCGGTGCAAGAAGCAAGGAGCCAAGGTGTGTTGTGTGGCATTCATATCACTTGCATGTGTATATGGCTGGTTGCACATCATAGAAACCATAGTTGAAAAAAAAAAAAAAAAAAAAAAGAAGAAGAAGAAAGAAAGAAAGAAAAAAAGAAAAAGGAAATTATGAACGAAATTGCTTAACCAAACTGGTGAGTGTATGGGCATTAATATTAATCAGCAAAGGTGATTGAATTATTATAAGTGGTATGGGTTAAGGACATTTGCAAGACCTGAAGTAGATAGAATAGATGGCTGTTGTAGACAATGAACAATCCTAGACTTAGATTATTGCATGAACACACATTAGGCAATGTTTTCTTTGATAATTATTGGGGAAATCATATATCGGTGTAAATTTTAAAAAAATAATTACAGATTAGTAGTCAAGTTTATGAATATTAATAATTAAAATTATAGATTTTTAATGTACTTATAATTTTTTTTTTATATATAAATACACTAGAGTGTAATCCTTCCATAATTATTTATGTGGTGTTATATTTATTAGGACTACGAGATTGAAGTGGATCGTGGTATTTTGAAGTTAGTTTTGGGATTCTTTTAGCACTTGAGGTAAGTGACCCTCCACCACTGTTAGTGTTTTAGCCTCAATGTTCTACCTGAAAAGTGATTCTTTGTGTTTTCCATGTGTTTTGTTAAAATACGGATCAAGTATGAAATAATTCTAAGTGATATTATTTAATTATTGTGATTACTTGTATCAAAATATTTATGTCAGGGATATCAAAATGTTTTGTACTTCAAAGTAAGTAAGTTCATGTACAAAATTTAGTACTTGAGTCTTGTCTTACTATGATCTGGACTTTAGCCAATGAGGGTTAAAAGTTGGCAAACTTGTTTCTTCTGGAACTTTACCACAGGCCTATGTGTGGTTCCAGGCCTTGTTATCGACTAATGTGGCTGTAGTTGCTAAGACTTGAGTTCTAATGATTGAATTATCATACCATTGGACATCGAACCATTGCTTTCAACAAATAAATTTGACTCTATCATTGAATTATTTTATTGTTTTCTTTAATCAGATATATTGTTACGCTGTTCATCCAGCCATTGATCTACCTCGCAAATAAATCATTCATTCATAAAAAAAACATATTTCTTCCTTTTTGATTATTTTCTGCTACTTGATCTCCAACTAGCAGTGGTAGTTGATGACTTACTCAGCCATCGAGCTTATCCCATCAATGAATTTGTTTGTTGATTTGGAATGAAAGTCCATACAATTTCAGATTACTAGATTAATCATTGATTACCGAATTTTTGGTGTTATTTTGTATTATTTAATATTTGGAGACAATTATAACTTATAACTTTAAAAGACATAATTTATTAGATGCTTAACAATTCTAGTGCTATATATATATATATATATATAAGTTGCTCAGAGAAGCAATTAAATATTATTTTCACTTGACAATGTTGCAATGACCCGGACCGTTACACCTAATCACTATAGTCAACATCCCACAGAAAGAAAATATAGAATATATTGCTCAGTCTCACATCATTTCTATCAAGATACTTACTGAGAGCCACAAACAACATAACCAGTCCCAAAAAGGTTACATACCTTGTTGTGGCTAGATAGCTTCCAGTGGTGAAAAGTAAACAGAATGCACAGCCCTTTTATGGTTAACCGTCTTCAAACATTTCATCAATATTTCTCAAATCCCAAATGCAAGCAGTTCCTCTGTGGAGCTCGTTGCCATGATGTCAGTGTTTTCTGAATTGAAATCTATAGTGTTGATTCTATCTTCATGCAAAATCCACGAAGCTGAAGATTTTCCTGCCCTCCCATCCCAAATATTGAGAACTCCATGACCTTCGCTAAAATACAAGGACTTTGCATCATTTGTTCGTTGAGAAATAGAAAATATAGCATGATCGCTGAAATAAACCAGATCAAATATTTCCTTCTCGACATCCATCAATCGGATAAATCCATCATGGCAGCTAGTATAAACCTACATACACATTGATATACAAACAGAGGAATGCACAAGCCAAGTTGAGTCATGTCACTACCAACAAATGAGATACAAGAACTGGTTGTTGCAAAATAAATGCAAAACGAAGGAATTAAAGGGGATAATTGCACATACACATGCTATATTTACTTCTTCATAGGGCAAAAAACATATACTTTAAATAAATTGCAAAAGTAATACCTTTGAAATGGAAAATGGTTGAATTACAATCCCCGAAACCAGCCGTGGATGAGGGCAGTACAAATAAATCCCATCTCCATCCTCATTTTCAGCATCAAAATCCCAAAATCCAACATTCCCAAACTTGTTTCCCACAGCAATCAATTTCATATCCGTAGACGGAAAGAACCTCAACACTAGTATTCTCCCTGGTACAACCCTAGCTATATTTTCTGGTTCCAACCCCATTGATTCCAAATCAACACAACCCAGAACCCGAATTGGGTAGCCAAAATTGACATTTTCATTCACACGAGCCATCGAATTGCAGGAACACCCTTCAATTTCCTCCCTCGAGTCATGACCGCAACACAATTGGGGTTTTTTCAAAACACCCATGATTTTTTCAGTGAATTTTTGTTGGTGAGAGGCGTAACCACAATACGCATCACCGATGGTAATAGGACCTGAGGACTCACATTTATGTTGTGTTTGGTTGGGGGATTTGAGGAGGGATTTGGAAAGGAAAAGGAAAAAAGTGTGTGAAACTAGGTGAAATATAGACATGTTTTATTCACATTTCACCTGCATTTTCTATTTTTCTTTCCAAATTCCTCTCCAAATCCCCCAACCAAACACAACATTAGGGTTTGATTTGGGGGTCTTAGTTAGGGTTTCATCAAAATCGTGCATATTGGTGGCATTCTTTTGGTCCGTAGCGAACGCCGAATGAAAATTGGGGTTTCGATTTCTTCTCCGGGCCATTTTTGTAAGACTTGATTTGAGCTCTAGAGAGAGAAATAGAGAGAGAGTTTAGTAGATCTTTAACATTATATATATATATATATATGTATAGGCATTTAAAAAATGTAAGATAGAGAGAGACCTTTGGCGCTTAGTTGAAGCAGAGAGGTCGTTAATTTTGGAATGGATCTTAAGAGAAGCGAACATTTCATCGTTGCGTTTGATGTTCTCAAACCTTCGAAGCTCGCACTCTGTAAGTTTCTTCTGATGCGCCATTGAAGAGAGAGAGACAGATAGAGAGAAGAGTGGCGCTTGATTTGTGTGAAGTTCGTACTCCGTATATGTATACATATCTACTTATACGCGGGAATTAAAACTGGAGGGAACCCAATAATATTAATAAAAACAAAAAACAAAGAACAAAAAAAAAAAATAAATAAATAAAAAGAAAAAAAACCTTCAAAGAGTGTGCATAATTAAAAAAATGATATAATTTTAATTTTTTCTATTATAACTAAAGTAATATCATCCATAAGGAAGAAAATTTGTCATAATTAAAAAAAAAAATAACATAACTAAAGATTCATATGGTACACCCTTTTTAAAAGGATGCATAACTAAAGATTCGTATGGTATGCTTCTGATCAAAAACTCACTTTTACAAAATTGAACCCTCTCTAATTTTTTTTTTTTGTACAATTCTATCCTTAAATAAAATTATCATAAAGGATAAATTTAAAATTCATTTCACGGTCACCATCCATCATTTTTCTACTGTAGACATGCAACATTCAAAATCCAACATATCCCTAGTACAACATGGCTATAACTTGGGTAGGTTCGATTGGATTTTCTACTTGTCCAAAATTTGTAAAGTGTACAAGTATTAAATTCAACAACGACTTAAATTCATGTTTATTATATATTTTATATTTATTAATAACATAATTTGGGTTGTTCAAATCATTATTCATACTAGGGATATCTGTCACGCCCTCAAAATAAACCCATTATATATATATATATATATATCATTGGCATGCAATATTAAAAGAAACCAATTCATTATCTCATTCATTAGAGTAATACTAAATGAAAACATTACATGTAATATCAAATTAAATGTCCTATGGGCTTACATCATTCCAAGCCAACACTTGGACACAAAAATATGAGTTCTAACTTAAATACAAATAAAGCCCTAGGCTTGAATGTTTATCAAATAAAAACAAATAACTAAGATAGTCTTCAAAATCCAAATCCTTCCAAGCTAAGTCCTGGGAGGTAGCTTATCACCTGGACCTGAAAATGATGTTCCCATAAAGGGTGAGCCACAGCCCAATAGAAATATACTAAACCAAATATAAGCATTGAATAAAACATTAGCATTTAATAGATGGTTAGCCAAAATAATCAAATACATCATTATACAGTCTCATGACACTAATGTCTAAGACACGTTTTACCTTCCAACATTATCAATATGGCTCAGAACCTAGCCAAACTTACAACAGTGAACTATATATATATATCATATTCATATTCTTCCAATGTCAACAAACAATTGAGACTCAGGCTCAAATCAAAACACTTCATACTTCCAGTTTGATACACATTTTAGTACTGTATCAATAAAACACTTCAATATAAATAAGCACACATAAAAGTCATGCTAATGGAGTCCATCCCCTATCTCCTCCCAAACAAAATCCGGTTTAGAGGTCCATCCCCTATCTTCCCCTAAACCGTGGAGTACATCCCCTATCTCCTCCCACACAAAACAATGTATGTAAACACATAACATATACAACACAATCAATACACATAATGTCTGTATTAATTCAACAGTCAAAATTGATGACTTAATCAATGATTAGTTTCAGTTATCCCTAATCCACATGCAGTGTCTACAACAATCACGACTATCCTCCACCGATAGCCCAAAACAGTTATTTCTAGACTTGGAAATAAATATATCATCAATTCCATAGACGAGTGATTTAAGTTATCCAACTACACCATTTAATCAATAAATTCCCCAATTTCATGAATTTAACCAAATTCCCCAATTCCCTTAAATTAATTATACAAATTAATTAATTAATACAACTAGGGTTTTTCCCAAAATTACCAAAGTACCCCCAACATATCAAAATACTAAAACTTAGAACAAAACTTATAAGATGGAGTAGGAAATCCCTACCTCGAAGAAAATAACTCGAAAATAGAAGATGGAGATGAAGACCCAAACTCCAAAGTGCTCCAAACTACCAACAATTCAGATTAAAACGAAGCCCTCGACTCACACACTCTTTTTAATGAAGGATCTAGGGTAGAAACACACCCTAAGTGGATCAAATCTAAGAGAGAAGGTGAGCAAGGTGAGAGAGAAGTCGGACCTTAGGGTTTGGAATCTAAAAAGAGGATGAAAAACTGATTAAAAACCCACTGCTGTCTAATTAAACTGGACAGGCTTGCTCGAGCGAAGACTTGGTCGCTCGAGCGACCAGACATAAGAAATCCTCGCTCGAGCAAAGAAAAGCTCGCTCGAGCCAAGAATGCACTGCTACAGGTCCATACTAGACGCAAACGCTCGCTCGAGCTAAGAAAATCTAGCTCGAGCCACCAAACACAAAATACAACCCTCGCTCGAGCGACCAAGTACTCGCTCGAGTGACCAACCCAAAAACTGGACAGCAACACTTGGTTTCCGAACCCAACCAACCTGAAACAAACCTTCCCAACACATCCTATAACTCCAAATAAGAAAATAAAGAATGACAACAACAATTATACAATGACAGAATCTACGGAACCTAAGTCCGGATACAATAATCAAATGGGAAAAGACCGGGGTCGCTATAACCTCCCCCCCTTAAAAGAATTTCGCCCCCGAAATTAAGCATAAGTTTGTAAGCAAAAACAAGTTTTTTTTTTTCAATTCTCAAAGATATTATATAACAACAATAAACATCTTGACCCAATACTGGTCACTTCATCTCTTTATCAAGGGGTATCTCACAATATATATAAAACAACATATATTTCAACCTGCATCACTATTATGCATTATTCCTTTCAATGTTAGCAATTCCCATATCATATTCAATTGCATGATATATACAGCTCATTCAACAATGTAATCAACATATGCAATGTTACACTAAACTTCTATAATGAAGCAAGTTTCAAGATACACCCATTTACCAAAACATACTCAATGTTTTACAACTTAAGACATATGTAAGGCTCTTAAGTTCAACAATATTACAAAATCTAAATACAAGATTACAAATCGATAAACATGTTCGGGTATTTTTCGCGAACTTCGAACTCACGTTCCCAAGTGGCTTCCTCTACTCCGTGATGTTTCCACAAAACTTTGACCAAAGGGATGGTTTTGCCTCACAAAACTTGATCCCGCCTATCCAAGACCCGAACCGGTCTCTCCTCATACGACACATCCTCATCAACCACTAAATCGGTCCAATCCAACACATGTGATGGATCCGGCTCATACTTCCGAAGCATACTCACATGAAACACGTCATGTACTCCGGACAGCTGCGGCGGTAAAGCTAAACGATAAGCAGCCTCGCCAATCCTCTCAAGGATCTCAAATGGACCAATGACCCGAGGGGACAACTTCCCACTCTTCCCAAACCTCATCAAACCCCGCCTAGGTGATATCTTCAAAAAGACATGATCACCCACCTCAAACACCAAAGGTCTCCTCCTATGGTCTGCATAAGATTTCTGATGACTCTGTGCTGTAACAAGCCTCTTACGGATAAGCTCAACTTTCTCCGTCGTTTCCCTCACCAACTCCGGACCCAACAGAGGTGCATCACCCACCTCGGCCCAACAAACAGGAGATCTACACGGTCGGCCATACAAGGCCTCAAATGGTGCCATACCGATACTAGACTGGAAACTGTTGTTGTAGGCAAACTCCACCAACGACAAGTGCCTCTCCCATGACCCACTAAAGTCTAGAACACAACCCCGAAGCATATCCTCAAGGATCTGAATAGTACGCTCGGACTACCCGTCAGTCTGAGGATGATAAGCCGTGCGAAAGGTCAACTTAGTGCCTAAGGCACTCTGCAAACTCTGCCACAACCTGGCAGTAAAACGAGGATCTCTATCTGAGACGATCGTCACTGGAACCCCGTGTAACCTCACTATGTCCCGAATATATAAATCGGCCAGATGATCGACTGAATCTCTAACACGCATAGGAATAAAATGCGCCGACTTAGTCAACCGGTCCACAACTACCCAAATAGCATCACTACCCCGCTGAGTCCTCGGAAGACCCACAACGAAGTCCATAGTAACATGTTCCCACTTCCACTCGGCAATAGGCAAGGGTAGCAACAAACCCGCTGGCCTCTGATGTTCGGCCTTCACTTGCTAACAAGTAAGGCACTTAGATACGAAAGCTGCCACATCTCTCTTCATACCCCACCACCAGAACTGGCGACCCAAATCCCGATACATCTTAGTGCCTCCCGGATGCACCGCAAGGCGCGAATGATGAAACTCTCGGAGTACCTCCTCTCGACGAGACTCCGGCACAAACAGACGGTCTCGGTATCTCACACTCAGATCGGGATACACCGTCAAACCCTTCTCAACATTCCCGTCGGAAATCTTCTCACGGAGGGACTCTACCTCAAGGTCACCCCTCTGAGCCTCTAACACTCGAGTCACAAGTGTAGGCTGTGTAACAACAGAAAACAAGGTCGCAGCCTCAACGGATTCGTCCAGAAGTAAATCAAACTCCCCAAGTGCACCCAACATCTCCCATTCTCGGATGGCTATACTAGCTATGTCACCAACAGGTTTCCTGCTAAGGGCATCGGCCACTACATTGGCCTTTCCCGGATGATAATGCAACTCAAAGTCATAATCCTCTATGAACTCCATCCACCTCCTCTGCCTCAAGTTCAAGTCTTTCTGTGTAAATAGATATTTCAGACTCTTATGATCCGAGAATACCTCAAACCTCTCACCATAAAGATAATGCCTCCAAATCTTCAAGGCAAATATCACAGCTGCTAACTCTAAATCATGCGTAGGGTAATTCTGCTCGTGAGTTTTCAACTGACGTGAGCCATAGGCAATCACTTTCCCCTCCTGCATCAACACACAACCCAGACCCTCTCGTGAGGCGTCACAATAGACTGCATAACCCAACTCTCTCTCTGGAATAATCAAGACTGGAGCGGTGGTCAGTCTAACTTTCAACTCCTGGAACGACTTTTCACAAGTCTCACTCCATAGAAATTTGACTCCCTTCCGAGTCAATCTAGTCAAAGGCGAAGCTAATCTGGAGAAATCTTGCACAAACCGACGATAATACCTAGCTAACCCCAGAAAACTGCGGATCTCAAACACACTCTTAGGCTGTGCCCAATCTTGCACTGCCTCAGTCTTGGATGTATCAACAGACACTCCTTCCCCAGAAACTACATGGCCTAAGAACTTGACCTCTTCTAGCCAGAACTCACACTTTCCAAACTTAGCATAAAGCTTATGGGCTCTAAGTAACTCAAGCACCACTCTCAAGTGTTCCTTGTGCTTCTCCTCAGAAGGTGAATAGATAAGGATGTCGTCCACGAAGACGACTACGAAACGATCTAAAAATTCTCAGAATATCCGGTTCATCAAATCCATAAAAACTGCCGGTGCATTGGTGAGCCCAAATGGCATCACCAAAAACTCATAGTGGCCATACCGCGTACGGAATGCCGTCTTCGGAATATCCTCCTCCCTGACTCTTAACTGATGATAACCCGATCTCAAGTCTATCTTCGAGAAACAACGGGAACCCTTCAACTGATCGAACAGATCATCTATACGAGGCATAGGGTACTTATTCTTAACCGTAGCCCGATTCAATTTCCGGTAATCTATACAAAGTCTCAAAGCACCACCTTTCTTTTTAACAAAGAGGGCCGGTGCTCCCCACGGCGAAACACTAGGACGTATAAAACCCTTGTCTAGTAATTCCTGGAGCTGAATCTTCAACTCAACTAACTCGGCTGGGGCAAAATGATAAGGTGCCATAGAAATCGGCGTCGTGCCGGGCACTAGGTCAATAGAGAATTCAATCTCCCGATGCGGTGGCAAACCAACAAGATCCTCGGGGAAGACGTCCGAGTACTCACAAACCACCCTTGGCAACACAATCTGAGTCTCATCATCCTCACTAATCGAAAGGTTAGCAAGTAGACCACTAAGCTCACTCCGTCCTCGCGGAACATACCCCGGTGGCAACACATTACCAACTCGGTCCCCCAGAAAATGAAAATACTCTTCGCTCACGGTACAACAAGTGACCCTCTGGCGGTAGCAATCAATAACTGCCCGATATGACGATAACCAGTCCATACCCAAAATAACATCGAAACCCCTCATAGGCATAACTACAAAGGAAAATGGGATTCTATGATAATCAACCTCTATATCACAACCCCTAACACCTTGTTTCAAAATCAATTCACCCCCAAGAGGTGACACTACACAAATAGGAGATGCTAACTGTGCTAACTCCAACTCCAAAACAGATGCAAATGCAGCAGACACAAAGGAATGAGATGCACCCGTATCAATCAAAACACTAGCAACCGAGTTGCAAAACAAGAAGGTACCTCTCACAACTGATGGTGCTGGCACAAGATCCTGCGCGGTAACAGCATACACGCGCCCATATGACCTCTGATCAACCTGCTCACCCCTAGGAGCATAAGATTGCTGCACCGACTGGGACGATGAAGACCCCTGATTGGCCCTCGAGGCCTGACCTGACTGAGCTGGCTGCTGACCCTGAATCGGCCTCAAACCAGATGCACCAGGTGTGCCACCCAACTGCGGGCAATACCTCTTCATATGCCCCGGCTGACCACACTGATAACACGAGAGTGGCTGGCCTCTACCCTGACTCTGGCTCTGAGATCGAGCCGAAGATAATGCTGCTCTCTGCACTCCTCCCCTCTGAGGACAAACTGGAGACTTGTGGCCCAGCTGGCCACACTTGAAACAGGTAATGTCTCCCTGACTACCTTTCCCCGAACTAGCACTCGGCACAGGAAAAGTCGATCTAGAAAAGCTACCCTGAGACTGCTGAGGATTAAAACCCTTCTGTCTCCTACCATCACTCTGACCATCCTGACTCCTCTTGGAGCCCTTCTGTCCTTCCTCCTCCTCCTGCATCATGATTTCCATGTGGGCTGCAGCATCAACCATACGCCCATAATCCCGAATCATAGTTCCCCCAACTCTCAGCTTGAGGCCACGCCTCAGCTTCTTCTCAAACTCGATACAACGGCGTTCCTCAGACGCCACCAACTCAGGTGCAAACCTGGACAAACTAGTAAATGCAGCCTCAAACTCAGCCACTGAAGAACTCGACTGCTTAAGCTGGCAGAACTGGTCTCTCAGCTTCTCCCTAACTGCTGGAGATAAGAACTTTTCCTGGAAAGCATTCACAAAAGCCTCCCATGTACCTCCTATACGACCCTTAGTAAACTTCCACCACTGACCCGCATCCCCCTTCAACTGGAAAGATGCCAAGGTCACTTTCAACCCCTCGTCTTCGATGCCAAGCATCTCAAACGTCTTCATTGTCTGTTCGAGCCATTCATCTGCCTTAAGCGGCTCTTTAGGATCACCCACAAATTCATCCGGGTTAGACCGGAAGAACTCCCTCTTCAGAAAGGAAGGTCCTGCATCCGCGACAACATCCCGAGCTTGATTCTCAGCTCTGAGAATGCCTACTGACTCCCTGAATGCCCCTGCTATCTCTCGGGCTAGAGCGCCCATAGCCTGCTGGCCTACTGGCTCGGCCACATTGGCCTAGCCAATTCCCTCTTGAACTGCCGGAATCTCCTCTGGCACAGGCACCTCCTGCCTACCCAGCCTACCACGCCTACCGCGTCCTCGTCCTCGTCCTCGTCCTGACATCCTAATAAAAGAAACAAAGACGTTAGCACATTAATAAATGTGCCGAAGATAAACACTCACGTCCTAATGCATGGGACAACAATAATTCATTCCACGTAAGCACATAACCACATAAGCACCTACGAATTTCATTCCTGGATAATGATAGTCCCAATGCGTTACTATAGTTCCGGTTGGAAGCAGCAGTGATCAAGTGCCTTTCCAACAAGACTACTAGAAACTCAAGGGTCCAATCAACATCCTAGAAACTACATTCCATACCCACATAATCACATAAACATGTTATCACATAAGCATATAACATTACACTAAGTCTCTATCAAACGAGACGAACCCAATGTGATACTAATCACTTCCCACGTACCCAAAGTATTCAAACCCGGTACGCTCTGATACCAAGTTGTCACGCCCTCAAAATAAACCCATTATATATATATATATATATCATTGGCATGCAATATTAAAAGAAACCAATTCATTATCTCATTCATCAGAGTAATACTAAATGAAAACATTACATGTAATATCAAATTAAATGCCCTATGGGCTTACATCATTCCAAGCCAACACTTGGACACAAAAATATGAGTTCTAACTCAAACACAAATAAAGCCCTAGGCTTGAATGTTTATCAAATAAAAACAAATAACTAAGATAGTCTTCAAAATCCAAATCCTTCCAAGCTAAGTCCTGGGAGGTAGCTTATCACCTGGACCTGAAAATGATGTTCCCATAAAGGGTGAGCCACAGCCCAATAGAAATATACTAAACCAAATATAAGCATTGAATAAAGCATTAGCATTTAATAGATGGTTAGCCAAGATAATCAAATACATCATTATACAGTCTTATGACACTAATGTCTAAGACACGTTTTACTTTCCAACATTATCAATATGGCTCAGAACCTGGCCAAACTTACAACAGTGAACTATATATATATCATATTCACATTCTTCCAATGTCAACAAACAATTGAGACTCAGGCTCAAATCAAAACACTTCATACTTCCAGTTTGATACACATTTTAGTGCTGTATCAATAAAACACTTCAATATAAATAAGCACACATAAAAGTGATGCTAATGGAGTCCATCCCCTATCTCCTCCCAAACAAAATCCAGTTTAGAGGTCCAACCCCTATCTTCCCCTAAACCGTGGAGTACATCCCCTATCTCCTCCCACACAAAACAATGTATGTAAACACATAACATATACAACACAATCAATACACATAATGTCTGTATTAATTCAACAGTCAAAATTGATGACTTAATCAATGATTAGTTTCAGTTATCCCTAATCCACATGCAGTGTCTACAACAATCACGACTATCCTCCACCGATAGCCCAAAACAGTTATTTCTAGACTTGGAAATAAATATATCATCAATTCCATAGACGAGTGATTTAAGTTATCCAACTACACCATTTAATCAATAAATTCCCCAATTTCATGAATTTAACCAAATTCCCCAATTCCCTTAAATTAATTATACAAATTAATTAATTAATACAACTAGGGTTTTTCCCAAAATTACCAAAGTACCCCCAACATATCAAAATACTAAAACTTAGAACAAAACTTATAAGATGGAGTAGGAAATCCCTACCTCGAAGAAAATAACTCGAAAATAGAAGATGGAGATGAAGACCCAAACTCCAAAGTGCTCCAAACTACCAACAATTCAGATTAAAACGAAGCCCTCGACTCACACACTCTTTTTAATGAAGGATCTAGGATAGAAACACACCCTAAGTGGATCAAATTTAAGAGAGAAGGTGAGCAGAGTGAGAGAGAAGTCGGACCTTAGGGTTTGGAATCTAAAAAGAGGATGAAAAACTGATTAAAAACCGGCTGCTGTCTAATTAAACTGGACAGGCTCGCTCGAGCGAAGACTTGGTCGCTCGAGCGACCAGACACAAGAAATTCTCGCTCGAGCAAAGAAAAGCTCGCTCGAGCCAAGAATGCACTGCTACAGGTCCATACTAGACGCAAACGCTCGCTCGAGCTAAGAAAATCTGGCTCGAGCCACCAAACACAAAATACAACCCTCGCTCGAGCGACCAAGTACTCGCTCGAGCGACCAACCCAAAAACTGGACAGCAACACTTGGTTTTCGAACCCAACCAACCTGAAACAAACCTGCCCAACACATCCTATAACTCCAAATAAGAAAATAAAGAATGACAACAACAATTATACAATGACAGAATCTACGGAACCTAAGTCCGGATACAATAATCAAATGGGAAAAGACCGGGGTTGCTATAATATCCGCGAATCGGTTTGAGACGGTTTGCGGTTCGGTTTGGATCCGCCCGCATCTATGCGGTTTGGGGGAAAGTCAACCCGCAACTGCCCACAGTGCTGTTTGCGGTTTGTGCGGATAGGGTTCGCGAATGTACGGGCGGTTTGCGGATTGAACTTTTTTTCAAAAATTTATTTTTAAACCTTTTATTTTTTCTCATTTTTTCAATATTTATTTTGGATTCAATTTTAAATTTAATAATAGATTCAATTTTAATTGTAATAACAGATTCAATTCTATACAAATTCAATTCCAATTTCAATAACAGATTCAATACATATTCAATTCTATACAGATTCAATTCCAATATCAATAACAGATTAAATACAGATTCAATTTCCACTTCTCATAGATCTGTTGGAGCATTGCAAAAGCACAGATTCAATTCCAAAAGCACAGATTCAATTAAAAAAAAATAGAGAGAGAGATTTGTTTGCATAAACACAGATTCAATTTCCACTTCTCACAGATCTATTGCTACAAAAAAAAAAAAATATCAAATTTAATCCCAAACAATCACAAAGATTCATTTTCCACTTCCCACAGAATCAACAATAGATTTAATTCCAATACCACAGATTTAATTCTAAAAACACAGATTCAATTCCCAAAAAAAAAAAAAAAACAAAAACAAAAGAGAGATCTGTTTACATAAACACAGATTCAATTTCCACTTTTTCACAGATCTGTTGCTACAAAAAAAAAAAAAAGATTTAATTCTAAACAAACACACACATTCAATTTCCACTTCTTATAGACAGATCTGTTGTTACAAAAAAAAAAAAATTAAACAGATCTGATTGCATAAAATAAACAGATCTGATGAGATGAGAGAGCAAGAGAGACAGATCAGAGAAAGAGGTCTGATATGTTGCAAAAAAAAATCAAAGATCGGGGAGAGAGAGAGACAGAGAGAGAGGCTTACCTGTGAGGTCGATCGGTGCGATGAGATAGTGAGGTCGCTCGGTCGATCTTGCGATGAGAGAGAGTTGATCAGTGCAGATGCAAAACTAGAGAGTGCGAGACTGATGAGATGAGATGAGAGAGTGAGGGAGACAGATTAGAGAGAGAGAGATTTGATATGTTTCATAAGAAATCAAAGATCGGGGAGAGAGAGAGAGAGAGAGACTGAGACTGAGACAGAGAGAGGGGCTTACCTGTGAGGTTGATTGGTGCGATGAGAGAGTGGGGTCGATCGGTCGATCTTGCGACAAGAGAGAGTTGATCGGTGCAATGTAGATGAAAAACGCGAGAGTGAGAGACAAACTAATGAGATGAGAGAGTGAGTTCATGTTTTGAAGTTTGATGGAAAGATAGATTAAGATTAGGGTTTTTTTTTTTTTGGTTTGTTTGTTATAGTTTATAGATGAACTAAGATGAACAGTCAGATTTGAAGGGGAAAAAAAAAAGAAAAAAAAAGAGGTTTATGCGGGTGGGTAGGGCGGGTGCGGCTCAAACCCGCAATCTGAAAATTAGATAAAATCCAAACCGCACCCTACTCTAATGTGTTTGCAAAACTGCCCATACGTGTGCGGTTCGGATCGGGTAGGGCAGTTTGGGTGGGTCGAATAACCCTATGCCCAGCCCTAGTTCATACCTTAACCAAAATAAAATTTATATTGCTTAAACTTTAAAAAAATTTCAAGTTGCACAAAAGATATTCGGTATAGATCTTGTGATGACTGGCATGAAATTCACCTCATTCTCTTGAGTTATGTTGGATTTGTTTTGGGTTAGAGTGTTGGGCCTTAAGTGTAGTCCTTTCAATAGTTGGATTCGTTGTTTGTTTTAAAACTTCCTCCAAAAAATCTATTGTTCTTGTTTCATTTCAATCCTGAGTTTTCGCTTGGGTCGGAGGGTGCAAGGTCGGGTCCGGAGTGTCCGAAGTTGAACCGAGGATTTTTCGGGCTAGAGGGCCAATGCAGCACGTGCCGGGCCTTGGACCGCACGTGTGGGAGAGGGGCCGCATGTGCGAAAAACAGGGGAGGGCTTGTTTGGCTATCGCATTATATATAGCGATCCCGATTGTCCCTTTTACTGTTCTGTTGTATTCCGGACTCGATTCCGTGGAGTTGGTGGTTGTATACCTTGTCATCCTTTAATTCCATTTGTTTGAGTTTTAGGATGTGTTGGGCATGTTTCGAGCAGGTGGGTTGAGCCTTGGTCTAAAATCTTGTTGCCAAGTTTTTTGTTGTTCCGCTCGAGCGGAGATTGCACACTCCCAGTATTTCGTGTCCCTGCAAAACTCCTGCAGGTGTGATTTCTACGCTCGAGCGGGTTTCTTTACGCTCGAGCGGTCGCGCTCGAGCGGGTACTCTGGCGCTCAAGCGGGTAGTACTTTTTGGTGTAAGTTCTGGGAGGGAGAAATCTACGCTCGAGCGGACTGGTTTTCGCGCTCGAGCGGATGTACTTTATTCTTGTGTCTTGGCGCTCGAGCGGGCCTTATTGCGCTCGAGCGGACCTAGTTTTTTGTTCTTGACGCTCGAGCGTTGTGTTCTCTGCTCGTGCGGGAATGTCATATATCAGTTCGCAGCTGGGCATTTTAAAATCACTTTTTACATTCTCTCTCTCTCTCTCTCTCTCTCTCACTTTCTAAAAAGACATTTTGAGAGCTCCTCTCTCTAGAAACTCCCTTCTCTCTAGGGTTTGATTTAGTTAGAGTATTTCCTTTTCCTTCGGCCTTTGTAAAAGTTGGGTTGATCGTCGAGGGCTACACTTTGATCCGAGAATATTGAGTTTTGGAGCACGTTGAGTTTCTTCATCTTCTTCCCTTGAGCTCCGATTTTTTGAGGTAGGGATTCCTACTCACTCTTATGGTCTTTGACATAGATTTTTGGTTATTTTGATATAGTGTTGAAGTTGGGTAATTTTGGGACTTAGGGTTTCAAAATGTTAAAAGAGGATTTTGTTATTTTGATTCTAAAATGTGTATTGTGGGTTCAAAATAATGATATCATTGTTGGTTGTTGATATTTAGACCATTGGGTCAATATTGGGAAATCGGGTGGAAAACCCTAATTTTGAGAAAATTGTAATTATATGGAATTGAGTTGGAAATAATGAAATTGGTTCATTATATGGTAGGATAGTGGAGTTAGATTTATTAATCGCTCACTTTTTGAAAACATTGATATTTTATCTGTTGGAACTTTTATTATTTGTTTAGAAATAATTGCTTGGACTACCGGTGGGGGGTAGTTTTGATTGTTGTAGACAATGCATGATGATTAGGCAAACTAAAACTAATCAATTGGATATGTCATAGAGTATGACGGTTGATAGAATACATTAACGTTGTGTATTGACTGATTGTGTATATGACCTTTGTGTATATACGTTGCGTGTGTGTGGGAGGAGACAGGGGATGTACTCCACGGTTTAGGGGAAGATAGGGGATGGACCTCTAAACCAGATGTTGGTTGGGAGGAGATAGGGGATGGACTCCACTGATACAGCTCATATGCTTGTCAATTAATGTGTTAATACAGCTTATATACTTATCTATGGAAGTGTTGATACAGCTCATATGCTTATCTTTGGAAGTGTTGATATAGCTAATATGCATATCTGTTGAAATATGGATACAGCTTGTATGCTTATCTGTTGAAATGTTGATACAACTAGTATGTTTATCTATTGTAATATGGGAAACGTTTAATATGAGTCCCTGTCTCATATAAGTGGTTAGCCAGGTTCTGAGCCGCTGATGTAAATTGGGAAATTGATAAGAAATGGGAATTGAAGTGAAACATGAACATAGTGGTCATGAAATGGAAATGGGTTATGAATTGATTTATGGAAATTGAACTTTTATCAATTGCTAATGTCTTAGTTATTACTCATACTGTGTTTAGCATATTTCTACTGGGCATTGGCTCACCCTATATGGGCCATTATTTTCAAGTACAGGTAGTATGCCACCTCCAAGGACATAGCTTGGATGATGATGAGAGTTGAAGACTCCTTTTGTTGATTTTGTTTGTATTACATGTATATCAAGCCAAGGGCTTATTTTGTGTAGAGCTAGTACTCTTGTTTTGTGTAACCAGGTGTTGACTTGGAAAGCTGTAAGCCCATAGGGCATTTGCTTTTGTTATTAACATGTAATACTATTGTAAGAATTACTCTGATAAATAGAAATGGTTGGTTTCTTGTATATTAATGCATGTCTCTAGTGATGGGTTTTATGCATTTTTTTTAGGGCATTACATTATATGCAGGTGCGGAAGAGGTGGTGCGGAAGGAGAGCCGTACGTGTAGGGGGGAGGGCCGCACGTACGGGAAGCGCGCTCCGCACGTACGGGGATGGGCGCCACACGTACGGTGGTAGGTAAGTTCGAAAATTTTGTTTCTTCTTCTCTTTGGGCTGAGTGTATCTCACATTTTGTTTGTCTCTCTCTCTCTCTCTCTCTCTCTCTCTCAAAACCCTTTCCTCTCCCTTCTCTTTATATTTCCCTACACCAAATTGGATCAAAACCTTGATCTCTTTAGATCCATTAGAGTTTTGCCCATAGTTCCTTCATCAAAGTTGAAGAACTCCTCTGTAACGCCCCAAAAATTGGGCAGGGTATATCTATTTATGCTACAAAACCTATCTGATAGATAAATACATATATATAGCTAACTATTCCATAGATCTATTTCCATTAAATCCCAAATGCCAAATACATGCTATTCACATCTTAATGCCCCAGTTCTAATCCCAAGCATACATTTTACAACAAGTATGGAATAGAAGCCAAACAGATAATAAATGCCCTATAGGCTTACAAATTTATCCAAGAATATTCTTGGTTACGCAAGATGAAGTTTCAACTTAATACAAATACAGTCCTAGTCTTACATTCAACAAGTAACAAGAAAACAAAAATGAAGCCTTAGCTCCAAGTCCTCCCAAGTCAATGCCTTGGCGGAGGCATAGCACCTGTACCTGAAATGGTTTCCCTTATAAGGTGAGCCACAGCCCAGTAGAGATATACTACACAACATATGAACCATGACAAGACTAAAGAGGAGTATGCTCATGCCATGCTCATGATAAAACAATTTATCTCTCTTTTTATAAAGCATGCAATGTTGAGATGCAACAACAGATATAAAACCATTTCCATTTTAAACCATATCTATTACATGAATACAGGCTCTGTGAATCTCTAGGTGAGTGTCTGCAAGCAGGCTCTAATGCACTACCACTGTCATTTTTACCAGTAAACTGGAAGGCTCGACACCTAACCACGCGGTTCTACACCACCTACCCAGATTCACCAAGTATTCATCTTTTCGCAAACAAATACATTTCCAAATATTTCTCAAAAGCAGATACATTTCCAATGAAATTAATGTAATGCAATGTCCAATGCAACAAATGAGGAATGTGGTTCAATTTACCTAAGTCTCATGCATTTCTACAACAATCATGGCTATCTTCCACCGATAGCCCAAAACAGATATTTCTAAACAGATATTTAAACAATTAAATTCCAAAAATTCTGATAAATACAATCTATTCCATATCTCATCAAATATGAACAACTACACTAGTTTTCATATCACAATCACATCTGGTAACCTCTCAAGGCCCATTTCTAACCGTGTTGGTTTTATTCCAACAAATACATTAAGCAAAATAATACCATTAATGCCTAAGAAAACATCATCCAAACTCATTCTCCAAGCATTATTCAACTATGACATCCTATTTTGATCAAAATCCCCAAAAGTTAAACGTAATTCCTTTGTTTTCTTTAAAAATGCTCTTTTGGTCACAAATCGGTAAAAATTTCAAAACCGATCGAGTCGAAGTCCATTTTTGTTCAAATTTAAAACATAGGTCTTTCATAACCTTACAAGCATATTCCAAGTTTACACTTTCGCAATTTGGGTATCAACTCTTTGTTTTTCTCAAAATTTCCCTATTAAGCGAATAAATCACACATTTTCCAAAAATTCTAATTAAATTATATACAAATCTAAGCTCCATATAATCAAGTAAAAGTACATAAAGAAGTGTAGGAAAAATCCCTACCTCGAGCCAAGAAGCTTTCAAATTTTTCAACAACAGAAATTAAATTTTTTTGGAGTCAAATGACGCTTTTTCCGCCCTCTACGTTTTGATCCAAAGCACTAGGGGTCAAAAATGACTTACACTAGATCAAATCCAAGAAAAATCAACTTGGAACCTCTTTTCTCTTGTTTCCTTAGGGCTAGAACTCCAAGAATTCCCAAAAGTTGAACAAAATATCTATTTGGTTACTATTTATAGATATCTTTTTTTTTTTTAACTAAACAAATATCTAACCATATATATATATACACCTATATATATATCAATTAAAAATACATTTCAACATTTTAATGACAAAAGTAAATATAATATTTTCTCACCACAAAATATATTTCGTTTAATGGTACACACCATAAATATTCACAATTCTTTTATGGTAGTCAAATAATAATAATAAAACCACAACACTATTACATGGTTACTAACGGGTCACAATTCAATCAATTGGGTCCAAAATCAATGGAGTTTAATAATTTAAAATAAATCCCCAATTGATTTATCTCAAATCATGGTCCGAACACCCAAAACTCAATTTTGAATTCTATTATAAATTAAATTGAACACCAATCAGTCCGTGAATTTTCATCAAATAAATACTCATCATTAAATTCTGAAATATTTATCCAACGTGCTAGACTCATATGGGAACAACATATAAAAAGTTCATAGTTTTCTGAGATCGGGAACTATTTTAAAAAAATACAAAATCCAACTGATTTAACACAAAATTACACGGAAATCAAATTAAAAAATTTGCTCAATTAAATTATGCGCTGGCTATTTAAAGAAAAAATTTGGGTCATTACATCCTCGAGGGCTACGTTGTGTGTTGTGGAGATCGAGTTTCGACACCGTTGATTTTGGGGGTTTCATCTGATTTCTTCATCAAAACTTGAGGTAGGGATTTTTTAGAATTATATATATGTTTTTGCAAGATCTAGTTGATTTTCGAAAGTTTCTTTTGAATATTTTGAAACTTGGATGTTGGCTCAAGAAGATGAGTGATTTTGAAAGTGGGTTTATTTCTTGTTCTTTTAACAGATCTTTATGGGTTTGATCTTCATTGATTGTAGAAAAGATGATTTTGGAGAGATTTCTTTCAAAAGATTTGGGTGTGCATAGTTGTGGTGAGAAAACCTAGAAATTTGGGATTTTTTTAAAAGAGATTGAAAATCCATGGGTGATATTGTCATATTTATTTTGTGTGCCAAAATAAATGGATGTTTGGAAAATTCCTTATTTATATTTATATAATTGATGAATTTTGTAGAATATGAGAGTTGTTATTCATTTTGGAAATTGTTGTTCAAAATGTTGATATAGTCTTGAAATGACTAAATTGTTGAGAATACTCAAAAAGTGGGAAATGTGTTATTCCTTGGATGAATTGGGAAAAATGTATATATATTCATCTTGTGAAATTGTATTGAAAGAGGAAATGGGGATTTTGATCACAATGGAAATATTGTGTGGAAGAATTGGAAAAGGAAGAAATGTTGCATCGCATTGATAATTGTTGCATTGGCATATCAATCAATTTGATTATGTAAGCTTTGAAATTAAATTTGAAGACTTTGCATTGAGAAAAGAATGTTGAGAAATAAGTTTTCATGGAATTATTTTGGGGTAACTACGTTGGTAAGTCCAGATAGGAGGTGTAGATGAAATTGATTAAGTTGGCCTGAGTATCCTGGGTGAAAAACCAAAAACACGCGTGGAGGAGGTACCACTACCTTTCCGGTGAAAGACCGGTAAAGTGGGGTTTGGTAGTGCTAGTTATGCCTACTTGAAAACACCAACCTAGGGATTACCAGAGTCGTATTTACTGCCCCTTGAACTAAAATGATAAATTTTGAACAGTTGAAGTTGCATGGTATCATTGAGCATGATGGTTTTCAAAGGATGAAAATGTGATTTTTTTTCAAAAAGGCATGGCATGGCATGTGCATTTCAACTCTTGAGACTTGAATAAATTGTATATACTTTGTTAAGAATTTCCTATTGGGCTTTATGCTTACCCTACGAGATTTTTGTGCAGGAAAGGATGTGGTGATTCCACCTAACTAAAGGCGAGGAAATGTGTGTTGAGAGTACAAGACTCTTGTTTTGCTGTGACTCTGTTTGTAAGTCAAGGGCTATACTTGTGTGGGTTTTGAATAACCATTTTTGTGTAACCAGACTTAAGCTTTGGAAACTTGTACACCCATGAGGGTATTTATTTATTTTGCTTTGGATTGAATATTCTACATGCTATAGATTCATGTACTAGACTACTATGTATGAATCTCAGGATTATGTAATGCAAGTATTGGGAAATTATTCCGGTTTCCCTTTAAGGAGCCGTGATTGTTGTATTATTATTGCTAGAAAATTAGGGCGTTATAGATCTACTAATTTTTTCTTCTTTCTTCTTTAAATTTTTTTCGTGGTAATAGATCTAGGAATTTCAAAATCATTACTCCCCCCAAGCACAATCACTCTAATTTCACTACAAATTACTCCAAATTTATGGAGTTAACTAACTTTAGAGACACTAATAATAATAGTAAGCCTCACCTTAAGTGCTGATATAAAACCCACAATGATTATAAGTAATAAATTTTAAAAAATAGAGTAATTTAACTAATGTGGGATATTGGAATGGCAAATACATAGGGTCACCTCATTAATGTTTTTTAGTTAGAAATGAATAAGTGCCAAAGCAATAATCTAAACTGGTTCACATACAGTTTTTGCAGAAATGGCCGAGCAAGAAAGAGTTGGAGGCAAAACCATAAATATATTTAAAACTTACCAAATGAAGTAGCATACATATAAACTGAATTGAGTGTTCATCAACAAGTTAATTTTAAGTTAAAGTACAACCATGGTGGTTGAAAAAGAGAAGCTCAAGTTGTTGTTGTCCATGTGTAAACCTGGCCTCCACATGTGGCTCCCATAAGCATCCCAATCTGGTAAGGGTGTGTATCAAAGCGGCATGGAATTGCAGACAAATTTGGGCTTTGTAAAGTCACAACACGTACTCTCCTAGCCGTGGAGATAACATCAACTCCTCTTTTCATATTACCAATGAAGAGATATGAATCATCCCAACCCCATATTGCTCTGCTTTTTCAACCAAAAGAAGAGCTATATTGGCAATCAATCCCATCTTATATAGATAGATACAAAGTTTTATATACAAATTTCTAGCGTTAAAATGAAAATCCAAAAGGTCGAGATTAATTTATCCTATCAAATCTTTTAATCACCAAAAGAACAACAAATCATGCACAAGTATTGGTTATTTTCACACTCAATACTCTTAGAATTTGTATTTTGAAATTTTCACAAAAAGAAGGGAAAAGGGGTACAAAATCTATCCAACTCGACAGTTCAAGAATCATATGAATTGTAGTGTTAATCGAATTGTGAATCATAAGATTCATTGTCAATTCTATTCCAAAATAGATTCAGCTATAGATTCGCATCCATTTTATTATTTTCCGTTTTATCATTTTCTGCTAGAAAATTTCCGTTTAGATTCGCTGTTCAATCATGCGAATCTAAAATAGATTCAGCTAGAAAATGATTGGCAAATTAGATACGAATCATTCACATTTTTTTATGGGTAGGATGATGATTCATTTTCCGTTTTATTATTTCATTACAAACATGCAAGGCTAAATAGAAATGGTTGAACAACCAGCATAAAAAAAATGTGAATGATTCGTATCTAATTATATAATCTATGCATGGATGTCTATTCTGAGTCTAAACTAAAAGTTTCGAGTCAAGGTAGATTTTGCAAAGTGAATCAGTTACAAAAGCACATAAATCTAGTTTTAAGTTTAGATGAGAAACCACCCACAAATGTAAATTAGTTTTACCAAAGAATAGTGAGATGATTGTTCCAGACCTAATCACAACAGCATGACAACATACAAAAAACTATACCTGAACGAAGAAATCCATGGTTGATCATAGTTACATCTTCAAAATCAGCTCCAGTCAGTAAGCCAACATTGTCATTAATACTGTGAGGAGATTGAAACCTCAAAGATCAGTAAGAGTGAGCCACCAAACTGATTATCAAAGTAACAAATTCCTATGACCACTTCCAGAGTGATATACAAGTTATTTTTGACGAAAATAAGATTTGATCATATAACATAATCTATATATACTAAAAAAGAATTGGTAACTCAAATACTTTATGACTAAAGTGGAAGGGTTGACTAGTAACCAGTAACTATATGTTCTTAACAATTAATTAGTAACTCCATTAAAATGGGGGTAAATAGAAAGAGAAAACCTACATGGAACCCAGAGCAAATAAGCCGAAGTGCAATTAGAAGTTGAACATCAACACATTTTTAGCTCATGCTGTGACGATCACTAATATGAATTTTCTTTTCTTTTCTTTTTTTTTTGGTTTTCAGTAAAGTTTAATAATAAATTGTGAACATCTCAACTTAAATTCAGAGTATCATACTTGAAATAGAAAAATATTTAAGCTGAAGCCCCTTCAAAAATTATACACCATCTTAAAAGTATCATCACCAGCTTTCTCTTGAGTGTTAATTTGTGATCTCAAAAGAAATGGTAGACTTAAAACCTAATGTAATACCCAAGACATGCATATAACTAATATATGAAGAGGGTAACTTTGTAATTTAAAAAAAATTAGGTTAATAACCTCATTAGGTTTCATCGTTATTCTCAAAAAATCCAAAGAAGGGGATCTCTTGAGGGTTCCCACAGAAGAGGTTGAAGAATCAATTCTTGGTACTAGGTCAATCTATTTATTCTTTAAGCTAAGAACTCTAGTACAACCTCTCCTTTCTTTTATTTGTTGTATTTCAATTTGGGGCTAAATTTCTTTAGGGTTTGGCTAGAACCCACAGATTATGTATGATGTTTGGGTAGTTTTTGGCGATTAACCCGTGAGAAGTGCCTGAGGTAGCAGAGCATGGCAACATTTGTACCTGGCTTGGGTCGGTGCAAGAAGCAAGGAGCCAAGGTGTGTTGTGTGGGATTCATATCACTTGCATGTATATATGGCTGGTTGGATATCATAGAAACCATAGTTGAAAAAAAAAGAAAAAAAGAAAGAAAGCAAAAAATAAAAAGGAACTTATGAACGAAATTGCTTATCCAACTGGTGAGTGTATTGGCATTAATATTAATCAGCAAAGGTGATTGGATTATTATAAGTGGGTATGGGTTAAGGACATTTGCAAGACATGAAGTAGATAGAATAGATGACTGTTGTAGACAATGAACAATCCTAGACTTAGATTATTGCATGAACACACATTAGACAATGTTTTCTTTGATAATTATTGAGGAAATTATGTATTAGTGTAAATTTTTAAAAAATAATTACAGATTAGTAGTCAAGTTTATGAATATTAATAATTAAAATTATAGATTTTTAATGTATTTATAATTTTTTTTAATAAATACACTGGAGTGTAATCCTTCCATAATTATTTGTGTGGTGTTATATTTATTAGGACGATATTGATGCGGATCGTGGTATTTTGAAGTTTGTTTTGGGATTCTTTTAGCACTTGAGGTAAGTGATACCATTGTTAGTGTTTCAGCCTCAATGTTCTACCTAAAAAGTGCTTTTTTGTGTTTTCCATGTGTATTGTTAAAATATGGATCAAGTATGAAATAATTTTGAGTGATATTATTTAATTATCGTGATTACTTGTATCAAAATATTTATGTCAAGGATATCAAAATGTTTTGTACTTCAAAGTAAGTAAGTTCATGTACAAAATTTAGTACTTCAGTCTTGTCTTACTATGATCTGGACTCTAGACAATGAGGGTTAAAAGTTGGCAAACTAGTTTCTTCTGGAGCTTTACCACAAGCATATGTGTGGTTCTGGGCTTTGTTATCGGCTAATGTGGCTGTAGTTGCTAAGACTTGAGTTCTGATGATTGAATTATTATACCATTGGACATCGAACCATTGCTTTCAACAAATAAATTTGACTCTATAATTGGATTATTTTATTGTCTTCTTTAATAAGATATATTGTTACGCTGTTCATTCAGCCATTGATCTACCTCACAAGTAAATCATTTCATTCATCAAAAAAACATATTTCTTCCTTTTTGACTATTTTTTGCTACTGGATCTCCAACTAGCAGTGGTAGTTGGTGACTTACTAAGCTGTCGAGCTTTTCCCATCAATGAATTTGTTTGTTGATTTGGAAAGAAAGCCAATACAATTTCGGATAATTAGATTAATCATTGATTACCGAATTTTTGGTGTTATTTTGTATTATTTAATATTCGAAGACAACTGTAACTTGTAATTTTAAAAGACATAATTTATTAGATGCTTAACAATTCTAGTGCTTTATATATATACATATAAATTGATCGGAGAAGTAATTAAATATTATTTTCACTTCACAATGTTGCAATGATCCAGATCATTACACCTAATCACTATAGTCAACATCCCACAGAAAGAAAATATAGAATATATTGCTCAGTCTCATATCATTTCTATCAAAATACTTACTGAGAGCCACAAACAACATAACCAGTCCAAAAAGGTTACATGCCCTATTGTGGCTAGATAGCTTCCAGATGGTGAAAAGTAAGCAGAATGCATAGCCCTTTGATGGTTAACTATCTACAAACATTTTGGCTTATCTGCATCAATATTTCTCAAATCCCAAATGCAAGCAGTCCCATCTGTGGAGCTCGTTGCCATGATGTCAGTGTTATCTAAATTGAAATCTATAGTGTTGATTCTATCTTCATACAAAATCCACGAAGCTGAAGATTTTCCTGTCCTCTCATCCAAAATATTGAGAACTCCATGACCCTCACTAAAATACAAGGACTTTGCATCATTTGTTCGTTGAGAAATGGAAAATATAGCATGATCGCTGGAGTAAACCAGATCAAATATTTCTTTGTCGACATCCATCAATCGGATAAATCCATCATAGCAACTAGTATATACCTACATACACATTGATATACAAACAGAGGAATGCACAAGCCAAGTTGAATCATGTCCCTACCAACAAATGAGATACAAGAACTGGTTGTTGCAAAACAAATGCAAAATGAAGCAATTAAAGGGGATAATTGCACATGCACATACAATATTTACTTCTTCTCATAGGGTCCTATACCCTAAATTTGATCATTTGATTGGGGATCAGCCACCAACAATCCTTTGAATTGGGGATTAGTCACCTAAAGTCTTAATATTATTAAATCTCCTCCCCCAAACCATTACAATAGGCATCCTTATTTAAGAAAAATAACATAGAATTCCTAATATAATTAGACTTTCTAAATTGATTAGATAGTAATTGAAAAGAAGTAGACTTCCTAATATAATTGGTTTCCTAGCATTTGACCACCCTAGAATCACAGCTTGTCCTCAGGCTGGAAAATCGGGATAATGAGCACAAAAAGTAGCATGATCTTCCCAAGTAGCATCATTAACAGAATAACCCTTTTACTGAATGAGCAAACGTGTGACAGCTTGATTGTTCTCCTTGAAGATGTCGCGATCTAAAATTTTCTCAGGCACCCATTCAGAAACATCAGTAAGAGAAGGTAAGTAGGGGTTGGAAGTAACATTTGCCCCCAACTTTAACTTCAAGGCAGAGACATGAAAAACAGGATATATGCGACACCCTTCAGGAAGGTCCAACTTGTAAGTGACAGAACCAACTTGCGCAATAATGCGAAAAGGTCCATAAAAGTGGGGAGGAAGCTTGCAATAATGTTGCGAAGCAACTGTAGACTGGCGATAAGGTTGCAGCTGCAAAAAAACCCAATCTTTCACAGCAAAACAGCGTTTAGATTGATTGGCATCAGCATAGAATTTCATGTGAACTTGAACAGATTGCAGATGATCCTTTCAAAGTTGCAAAGTATTATCGCGATCCCATAAAGCAAGGTCAACTGTATGAACAATAGTTGTACTAGGAAGATAAGTCGAAACTAAAGGTGGAGGGCAGCTGTAGACAGCCTCAACTGGAGTCATTTGAATAGCAGAATGATAAGTGGTATTGTACTACCATTCAGCCTAAGGCAACCAGGGAGACCAATTGTGAGGTTTCTAACCCGCAAAACATTGAAGATAACACTCTAAAGTGTGGTTAGTAACCTTGATTTGACCATCAGATTGAGGGTCATAAGCCAAACTCCGACATAATTGTGTACCATGCATAGTGAAGAAGGCTTCCCAAAAATTACTAAGAAAGATGGGGTCTCTATCACTAACAATTGTACGAGGCATGCCATGCAAGTGAACAATATCTCTTACAAAAATATCAGCAACAATAGTGGTAGAATAAGGATGAGAAAGAGCACTAAAGTGAGCATATTTGGAGAGGCGATCCACAACCACTAAACTTGTAGTTTTCTAATGCGAAGATGACAATCCCTCAATAAAGTCCATCGATAAATCAATCCACACATCATCAGGGATTGGCAAGGGGCTAAGAAGTCTAGGGGGCGAAATAGCTTATGTCTTGTTGTGTTAACAGACATCACATTGAGCAATAAAAGTTTTTGTTGCTCCTTTCATACCATGCCAATAAAAATTATGACGTAGACGTTTGTATGTGCGTAAAAACCCAGAATGACCACATAAGCAATAGCAAGCATCTCTTTATCACAAATTGAGAGATTCAAATTTTTACTAGAAAGAGTCTTACTAAAATATGCAATAGGATGACCTCCTTGCATGAGAACAATGCCTAAACCATTACCTGAAGCATCACACTCAATAGAAAATTCTTTAGAGAAATCAGGCAACGCTAACATTGGAGTTGTTGTTAAGGCCAACTTCAAATTAGAAAAGGTAGCAGCAGCGGCCTCATTCCAAACAACAGAATCTGTCTTTAGCAGTTGGGTCAAAGGTGCACTGATTTTGCCGTAGTTTTTAACAAATTTGTGGTAATAACCAGTTAAGCCAAGAAACCCACGAAGACCTTTAATGGAGAATGGAACAGGCCACTCGAAAACACTAGCAATTTCGTCATTCTCAACTGACACACCCTGAGCTGAAATAATATGGCCAAGATACCCAATTGAGCATTGAGTAAAAGAGCATCTTGATTCTTTCACAAAAAGGCGATTAGCACGCAAAATACCAAAAATGATAGATAAATGGTGAATATGATCTAAGATGGAAGCACTGTACACCAAAATATCATCGAAGAAAACAAGCACAAACTTACGTAAATACGAACAAAAGAGATCGTTCATTAAACTTTGGAACGTAGCAAGAGCATAAGAAAGGCTGAATGGCATGACCAAAAATTCATAATGGCCATTATGTGTGCGAAACGCTATCTTGGGAATATCTGGTTCTTGCACCCAAATTTGAGGATATTCAGAACAAAGATCTAACTTAGAAAATATAGTCGCACCATGTAACTCATCAAGTAGCTCTTTTACCACTGGAACAGGGAAACGATCTTTGATTTTAATTTTATTAAGTGCACGATGATCAACACACATACGCTAGGAACCATCTTTTTTGCGAACCAACAAAACTGGAGACGAATATGGACTTGAGCTATGACGAATAAGGCCAGCCTCTCGTAACTCCTGAACAACTTTTTTGATTTTATCTTTTTGGAAGTGAGGATACTGATATGGATGCACATTCACCGGTGAAGACTCAAGTACAAGGGGAATATGATGATCATGAGACCTGACAGGTGGAAGAGTTGTGGGTGTACCAAAAATATCTAAAAATTGAGAAAGAATAGCTACAACGTCAACAGGCACTTTAGAAGGTACAATTGGAGGTAGCATAAAATTAGAATTTAATGTAAAAGGACCCCATGGCGCTCACGTTGTAAAAGACGATGTACTAGGCCATTATCCATAAGCATGACGCTAGGAGAACAATCACCAACCAATGTGAACTCTTGATCAGCGACTTGAAATTTCATGGTTAAATTGCGAAAATCCCAAACAGCTAAGCCTAATGATCGTAATCATTGTGCTCTCAAAACCACCTCACAGCCACTAATAGCCAAAATAAAAAATTCGGTGGAAACTATATAGCCTTGTAAATTAAGTTGAACATCAGAACACTTACCTAAGCGATTTAAAAATCCACCATCAGCCACCATGACTCGTAAAGACTTGTCCCTTTGAATAGAATAACCACATTGTTTAGCAATAGAAGGATGGATAAAATTATGCGTGGAACTAGAGTCGAGGAGGACTGTAATAGGTTGATTTTTTAGAGTGCCGCTTGTCACACCCCAAACCCCCGGGTATGATCGGCCGTGGCCCACAGGGCCTTAGCCCAAGGCACACGTAAGCCTAAACATGAAACCATAATCAAATTGAATAACTAAACAAAAGTCCAATAATAAATAACCAAACTCAATCCAGTGACATGCCACAATTATAAATGGCAAAACCAATTGTAAACAATACCATCCAAACTTATGGGATATAAACAGCCCACATATCAAAATAATCCTAAATGAACCCTAATAAAAAAAATAAAAATAAATATGCACAACTTGACATAACAATCTAAAACAAAATAAATGAATGCCCTAGAGGTCCATCCAATTGAGTCCCCGCTATGCCATGAGTCCACTCTAAGTCCTTCTAACACCTGGAAATGATAAACAACTATGTCAGTTGATAGCTTAGTGAGTAGCAACATGGATAGTAAATACAGTTTTGAAAATAGGGTTCAATTCCAAAATAAGATATATATCATAGAAACTAGATTGGCATACAGTTTTGATAAGGATAATTTGTTTCAAAAAGAAGATTCCACAGTTCAACAGTTAAAATACCCATGTCTCTCAAGAACATGATAAAGGACATTTTCCACTAAAAACAGATTACAAGATGAACACCAATAATTTTTTTGGGTACCAAGAAATAACAAGTAACATGTCACATAGTTCTCAAGGCTATAAGCCCCGTTGGATCTAATACCGAACTAAAAGTCATCCTCAGGGTGGCAACTTAGGCCTTTTCTCTAAGACGATCTGATTAAAGGTCACCTAGCTTAGCCTAGGTCTTTTCGTTACAATCGTTGAGCACTAGAGTCATCACGGCCCAACCCGGATCTGTTCCCTAGTGGCCAGAGTCACTACACACAGTGAAATAATTACACTGAACTAAAATATACAGATGGTCCCAATAATCAATACACATCAGTTTCGAAAAACATGGTAGTTCACCATTATAAACATGAGACCAAAACAAATAGTTTACAGTATGCCAAGTTCACACATGTTTCAGAAATAATTTGATTCTATTGATAATATAATAATTTATCAAAACAGTTTAGTCCTGAAACAACAATTAAATTTTCCAACAGTTCAGGGTAGGGGAACATTTATAAAAATATGCAGCATGAAACTACTCACCTGGAAACAGAATAATGTAATCCTTGAATAGAGTATAAAAGTCCAACTAGTGCCTGAAAACTACACGTCACTTCTAATTTAAAAATACTAAAGAATAGGAACTAAGCAACCTCAAACTAAAACGCACTAACACGGCTCAACCCAACTCACCGTTACTGTTAAATATTACCTAAGTTCATGTTCTTCAAGGCCTAAAATCATCCAAGACATGGGTTCAAATCGAAACTTAATTAAAAATAACTTTAAGATAAAACAAAATTTTAAACAAGCTTTCCCAATCCATTCGCTAAATTTAAAAATTACAAAACCCACTCCACGCTGTTCAAAAAATTCCAAAACCCTCCAGATATCAACTACTATATCCTAAGTTTCAAACCCAATTGGTTTTACTTGATTTTCTTATCAAAATAATTATCTACAATTAATTATATCTAAATAGGTTATTTTCTGCAGCACTTTAAAGAAATTAATGGTTCTCTTAGTATACATGATAAATCAACGCAAGGCCAAAAATGTAAGAAACTAGACTCGTAACTGGTTCTAATGACACTAATTGGATAATTTTCGGATCTATACCCAAAGAGAACGATGCTTCCGAACTTACTGTTTTAAATAGGTTTTCTGGACAGGTTTGAACGCATCAGTTTATATGGATTTTGACTCCCAAAAATTATGAGAAAATTCAGATATGTAATTAATCTACTGTAAAAATTTCATTTCAAAATTCATTCGTTTGATATGATTTCTAAATTTCTAAAGTTTGCTGGCAGATTACTATTCTTAGGAGCAACATTATGAATTCAATTAAAATTTCTAGAATACTATTGCACCCACATTGGCTCTTGAAAGGCCCACGGCCTGCTAAAAAAAATCAGTCCCCCAACATCATCTTTAGTTAATTCCTAAACTACAATATTGGGTATATGAACTCTCATGAAACACTCCACCGATGTATACATCATCCTTGCAATATAATATTGGTTAGGCATAATAATATATCATCCATCATCCACCCAATTAATTAACCCACTAGATATATTAAGATAATGGAAGGAAGATGAGGAACAAAGGAAGATATGATTCAAAAGCTTACCTCCTTACTACGAAACCTAAATCCAAGACTTGGATTGCGACTGCTCTTCTCCCACTGTTTGTCCCTCCTCCTCACTGCTGTAGCTGTGGCTGCTAGGAATACTAGGGTTGTTGTTTATATATCTAAACAAAAGGTTTTAAATTATTATCTCTTTATATTATTTTAATTTCTATCTCCATTAAAATACAAATATTATTAGATCAAAATATGCTTACTAATTTGGCACTTAATTTTATTTATTTATTTTAAAATAATAAATCTTGCCTTTAAATTAAAGACTTTCACCATAAATTTATTTTAGGTTTTAAAATTAATTAAAAGACCTTTCAAATATTTAATTTGCACTTTAGGATTCACCACCAAAATATTTGAGATTATAATATTATTATTATTTAATTATTTACTTAATTTTTATATTCGAGTTCTCACACTGCTGATGCGCATAGTTTCAGGTCGCGTTGACCCCATAAGAGCATGTAATGAAATTTCAAAAGTTGGGGTTCTGGAACACCACCAACTACGGTTTCAAATTCAAAGTCCTCAACTTTGACTTCCAGTTCACCTTCCAAGAGAGATAATTGTGGCTTTTGGCGTCAATGACTAGGCTTATAAATCTCATCCCAATTAAAACAATGACCCTTCTAACATCGTTCCTTCTATTTAGTCCATGACAAACGTTTAACACCAATAGGTAGGGATGGCAATTGGTTAACAGGCTTAGGTACATAAGATATGTTAGAAGGCCGTGAAGAAGATGGACGAGAAATAGTCTTGGTCATATTATGTGCAATAGTTGCTATAATTGCATCGTCTTGGCTGGGTGCTAATTTAAAGGTCTCGGTTAGACTCATTGGACGAAGCAAACAAACACCAACCCTTATGTTGGCAAAAAGTCCAAAAAGAAAAATACTAATTTGATGCAACTCAAGCAACCATATTAGCAAGTCGCTCAAACTCCATAATAAATTCACGAACAATGCCAATTTGAGAAAGTTTGGCTAATGAACTACAAGGATCAATGTGTTGTTGAGAATCAAAACGGATGCATATGGCTTGAGAAAATTGTTACCAAGTCAAAACCCCAAGGGACTGTTTAATCTAGCGATACCAAGAAATAACATTGCCTTGAAGGTGCACTATAGCCAAAGGAACCATCTGTGCATCTAAAACACCATTAAGTTCTTGATATTGTTCAGCCTGAAATAACCACCCTTCAGGATCAGTACCGTTAAATTTTGGAAAATCAATTCGGGGAGTTCAACTTTTAAAATTTGGACCAGCAAGCCAATTGTCGTCATCACATTGTATAGATGGATCAAGATTGATGCCAGATTAGGGAAGGCGAGCTTCATATTGCATATCGTGCAACAACGCATGGATTTTTTGAAGAATGGTATTATTGGTCTGTCTATCACGTATAAACTCTTGCATATTAGTAGACATCACGTCTATCCTAGTAGTAAGAGCAGCAACTTGTTCTTTGAGTTCCTTAATAGTCATGTTGAAGATGATGAATGGAAGAGTAGGAAGAGATGGAAGTTCAAAGATCGAATGACCTGATACTAGATGATAGGGTCCTAGACCCTGAATTTGATCCTTTGATTGGGGATCAGCCACCAACAATCTTTTGAATTGGGAATTAGCCACCTAAACTCTTAATATTGTTAAATCTCCTCCCCCAAACCATTACAATAAGCATCATTATATAAGAAAGTAACATTTACTTCCTATTATAATTAGACTTCGTAAGTTGATTAGATAGTAATTGAAAAGAAGTAGACTTCCTAATATAATTGGTTTCCTAACATCTTCATAGGGGAAAAATAAATAAATAAATAAACTTTAAATAAATTGCAAAAGTAATACATTTGAAATGGAAAATGGTTGAATTACAATCCCTGAAACCGGCCTTGGATGAGGGTGGTACAGATAAAGCCAATCTCCATCCTCATTTTCAGCATCAAAATCCCAAAACCCAACATTTCCAAACTTGTTTCCCACGCCAATCAATTTCATATCCGTAGATGGAAAGAACCTCAACACTAGTATTCTCTATGGCACAACCCTAGCTATATTTTCTGGTTCCAACCCCATTGATTCCAAATCAACACAACCCTGAACCCGAATTGTGTAGCCAAAATTGACATTTTCATTCACACGAGCCATCGAATTGCAGGAACCCCTTTCAATTTCCTCCCTAGAGTCATGATTGCAACATAATTGGGGTTTTTTCAAAACACCCATGATTTTTTTAGTCAATTTTTGTTGGTGAGAGGCGTAACCGCAATACACATCATCAATTCTGAGTCAAAATCGTCCACCCCCACTCTCAATCCCAACGACATTGTTGTTTCTCGTGATCTGTCTCTCTTTTTCATCTACTCTTCTCCGTTAGTGTCTTTGTAGTTGTGAGAAGCTTTGTTTGCTGGTCCTGAGTCGCCCCTCGTTTGACAAAATGCCTCAGTGAAAACGCTGCTACAGAGTTATTATAAGATGATTAAGGAGAGAGAGAGAGAGAGAGAGAGAGAGAGAGAGAGAGAGAGAGTAGCAAGCTATCATTAAAGAAGGGCAAACTAGTCAAGAGTAAATCAAAAAGCAAATATGCTAAGTGTAAATCAACCAAGGTATCCTTGAAGTAGTTTGATAGTCAAATGGATACCCAACTGTCTACTGATGAGATGCCTACTATACTCCCCTGCCGGTCTACACGCATCCGAGGATCCTCTAAATCTCTCTTAACTGGAGATTTTGTGGGACCATGGCAAGGGCCCTTAAATGAAAACAAAAAGGGATTAAGGGATGTAGAATCAGAGGATAGCTCAATTGAGTGTGATTGTGTCGATCTATGTTTGTGTGGAAATCTTGGTACACCACAGTTGCGATTGAATGTGGAAATGCAAGCCTTAACTGAGCAATCATCAAGCAGCATCAAACACCTAATGTATGGAACATGCAAAATAGAGTGCTAACTAATCTTGAGCAGTGGCCAAAATTGGCCATTGTGTCCTCACTGGCAGCAACGAAATAATAATGTCATATAAACTTGGCTCACTCAGTGTTGATCAAAGAAGAGAAGTAATGGGCACCAAGCAACAGAAGAGTGTCGAAAATGTGCAAGCTTGTAAACATGAGGATTCAATTGAACTACATATGGAAGACACACAATCTGGCAAGGGTGAATGTCTTGATAGTGATACACCTGGTATATCAGGTAAGCCTCTACAAGTTCGGAGCTCTTTAGTTAAAGAAGAGATTAACAAGGTGTCAAAATTGAATTATAAAATAGGTGCCCATAAGATTAAGAACCTAGTAAATGGCATGTATAATGTCCCTGTTGAGATCTAAAAAAAAAGGTTTTTCCCATTAGGAAAATACCTTCGCTAGATACTTCATTGATAAAAGATTCTCTTTCCATTATGTGAAAACTTGGGCAAAGAAACTTTGAAAAATTTTGCTTGAAGATGTTGTCTCCATTGATAATGGTTTTTTTTTTAATTTTATTTTTTTTTAAGTAAAAAGTGAAGAGGCTATGGACAAAATTTTGGAAGATGGCCCCTATTACGTTGTGGCTAGATTGATTGTTGTTAAAAAATGGCAACTTGTACTAAAACTAGCAAAGTGTGAATTTTTTAGTGTGTCTTTGTGGGTGAAGTTGTATAATGTTCCTTTGGAGCTTTGGATTGAAGAGGGTTTGGGTTACATTACCCTCTTTATTTGGATGAGCCTACTTTCAAGAGACGCAAACTTACGTTTGCAAGAATATGTGTTGAAGTGCCAACAAATAAAGAGATCCTTGAGTCTTTCAAAATAAATCTTGGTTATGGTAACCCGTATGAGATTCAAGTTGGGGCTCCATAGAAGCCTCAAAGGTGTGATGTTTGTAAGACTTTTGGTCATACCATTAATTTGTGCCCTCAAAAGCCAATGACTTTGAACCCTCCCTCTTTCAAACAAGAGTGGAGAGTCAATGAGACTAAAATATAAATTCCAACTAAATGGGAAGTGGTGAAGAAAAAGGGGAGAGATGGTGGGCAAGGTTCAACAACAGTGATAAACAAAAAGACAGAGTCGTAGTCTTCTGCCCCCTTAACATCTAATGCCTTTAATGTCCTTGAATCGTGTGATATGGGAGAGTTAGGGAATGGAGAACTAAGTCAAGAGTTGTTGTGCCAAATGAAGAGCCTAAAAAATAAAGGGAGTCCATCTCCAAGTGACCCCAGTAATGGGGAGACTACAAAGGAGAATAACAGAAGAGAACTCAAAGGGAAAGTTCATAACTTGAAAAGTGCTAGAGGGAAATATTGAATCCTTTTTGTTATGAATATTGTATTTGTCTTTTATAGGCTTAGTTTGTTTATTTTGATGCAGTAGTTTCCTTTTATTTATTTTTGTTCTCCCTACAAAAGATGGGTATTGAACTTCATTGTATATCTTTCTTTTTTGGTTATAATATGACTTACTTATCTATAAAAAAAAATAAAAAAATAAAAAAAATAAAAGAAACAAAACACAAAAGTCTCACTATTACCTTTAAATAAAATTTAAATAATCCAGAGGAAATTTCTCACCAAATAGACCAGCAAATTATATTTAAACAAGCTATTGAAAACATAAGATAATAGATCCAAATTAGTCTCCACTAAAGCAGCCAAACATACACCCAAACAGTACTTCAAAGCAGCAAGAAACCACAAACAGAGAAGACTTTGAAGCACCAACCAAAAGCAGTGACAAGAAGAGCACTAAGGTTTTAAAAACACACACAACACTATTCACCAAATGAATCCATCGAAATCGAATTGACAATATGTAGCACTATACAAATAACAATACAAAGTGCATTGTTGTCCCTTAGACTCCCAAAGCACACTATGAGCTCGTTTGGCAAGTTGAGATTTGGACTTTTTTGGCTAAAATAATCACAAAAAAACAAAATAGGCTTTTTAGCTCAATAAAACAAAACATCACATTCAACCCATAATCATTACATTCTTTCTCAGCCAAAAAAGCCAAAAGCCTTTCCCAAACGAGACTTTTTAATCACAGGCTAAAATAGCCAAAAAAACAACCCACTCCTCAAATGAACCCCATCACCAATTTCCACCAATTAGATTTTGAGAAACAACATACTAGCTACCAATAACTGTTGAGCAAATGACCATTGACACTCTAAAAGTCAAATGTATATACAAATAGCAACCAACGCTAAACTGGAGTGAATCAAATGGATCTCATGTTGTACTAAGAAGGTATACTCAACAAAAAGTCATCACATGTCACATAATAGCCATATGAACAGATTTTAAAGGCATTAAAAAGGGAAAAAATAATGATAATAAATAAATAGGTGCTCAGGTTATAAATTTAAATTTGAATTTTTTGCCCAAAAATCCACGCGAGAAAATAGTATGTCCATAAGGACATGCTTCAGCAAAATGACCAAACTGTCCATATTTCTTGTGCTCAAAAGTTCAAGCATCGTTTGGAACCACTCATCTTATTTTTTCAAAATCACATTTTTCAAAACCCTCTCTCTCTTTCCATCACTAGTTAGGGTTTCCGATCTTAGTGAAGTTGAACCGAGATCCGTAGTAATCGAGACCAGAACAAGGCGTCGCCGCCGATGTACAAGGCGTGTCCATTGTTGGTTACGGTTTCCCTCGGAGTTTGATGCTCAATTCGTCATCATTGTCTCTAGATCTTAGCCTTTCTTATAGCAGAAACGGTGCCACTATAACTAGATTCAGATTCGCATAATTGTTTTTCGATGTTGATGATTGAGATCTGGAAGGTCGTACTGAATAGCTGTTAGATGAGTTGAGCCGTTACAAACAACCTCTGGTATCAAAATCTATTGTCTTATCGATGGCTTTGCTTTGTACTCAAATTTCTTGGGATTCACTCCAATTTCAGAGAGCTTGTTTGGTTTGAACGAGGGTTGGGAAAGATTGATAAAACTAGGGTTGTTGCTGAGAGTTGTTGTTGTGAACGTCTTGTCGACCGCCGAAGCTGCCAGTAAGTCGGTGGAGAAGAGCCGAGCCTTGGCAGCTATGCCACGAGAGGCGAACGTGGATCTAGACAAAATGCAAGTGGTGAGTTGGCGGAACATGGTGGGTTTGGGATCCCTCGACTTGCAAGATCAGAGAGAATACAAATGAATATAGGGGAAAGGTCTCTCTCTTCTCTCTTTCTCTCTCTAAATTAGCTCTCTCTCTTTCTCTCTCTCTCTCTCTCTCTCTTCCCTCTGGTTTTGGTTTCTCTGTGTAGAGTGGCTGCAAAATTGAGGGATTAGTCAATAGGAGGGTTGAGATTGGGCACTTGGCTTTTCCCTAATGTGGGGTTTCTTTTGGGGTCGCCTCTTCCTCTTCCTAACTATAGTAGGCCATTGTCATGGTGGCCGTAGTCGCGATTAATTCTAGCTGCAGTAGGAGATGCGTTCATGTGCTCTAATAGAGATTAAAGAAATTAACAGATAATAAAGAAAATACAGAAACCAATAGATAGAGAGAGACAAAGATGAAGAAGAGAGAGAGAGAGAGAGAGAGAGAGAGAGAGAGTGTGTGTGTGTGTGTGTGTGTGTGTGTGTGTGTGTTAGTTTTGGTTTGTGAAATCAACAGATAGAGAGAGATGAGAATGAGTGAGAGAAAAAGAGGGAGGTGTAACGCCCTCAAAATAATAACATTAATCCAACCACATTCCTTTATTTCATTGAGTTTCAAGACATAAGTATTACATGTTAACATCAAAACAAAATGCCCTACGGGCTTACAGCTTTCCAAGTTAACACTTGGTTTCAACAAAAGAGTACTACTCGTTTACACATTAAGCCCTTGGCTTGAAGTTACATGTAATACATCAAAAGTAAAACAACTACACTATGTCCGCCTCTAGCCTCCCAAGCTATGTCCTTGGAGGTGGCATGCTTCCTGCACCTGAAAATGATATTCCCATATAGGGTGAGCCACAGCCCAGTAGAAATGCACTAAACCAACCATGGACAATGACTAAAACATTAGCAATTGATAGTTGGTCAACACTGATACAATCACATAAATTACATATTTATGTCAACGACTTACAAGTCCCAATTACTCTTCATTTTCCCTTTTTCAACAGATAAGCATGCTAGCTCTATCATCATTTCCACAGATATGTATAAAAACTATATCTCACATTCAGATAAGCATAAAAGCTATATCCACATTCTCAACAGATATGTATATCAACAATATCCACAGATAAGCATACAAGCTGTATCCACACTTCACAACAGATATGTATATCAACAATATCCACAGATAAGCATACAAGCTGTATCCACACTTCACAAAGATAAGCATATGAGCTCTATCTTCACTTCTCTAGACAAGCATATGAGCTCTGTCTACGGAGTTCATCCCCTATCTCCTCCCAATACCTATCCGGTTTAGAGGTACATCCCCTATCTTCCCCTAAACCGCGGAGTACATCCCCTATCTCCTCCTCTACACATAACGTATATAAACACATTGGTTCTATATACAATCACACAATACACACAATTAATGTATTCTATCAACCGTCAGGTTCCATGACACATTTCATTGATTAGTTTCAGTTTACCTAATCATCATGCATTGTCTACAACAATCACGACTATCCTTCACCGATAGCCCAAAGCAGTTATTTCTAAAACAGAAAATAAATGCACAAATGGATATTCAATCAACATTTCATTTCCTCATTTCTCACCAATTAATTATCCCAATTAATTAAACAATGTAATTAGGCCATTTTCCATAATTACCATTTCAACCCTTAGGTCCCATTTTCATCAATGATTCAACAATCATTCCATTTTTTCATGCCAAACATGCATCTAGGTTTATTATGAATAAAACCCCAACTTTTGTAAAATTACACAAAAGCCCCAAACTTTCATAGAATTTCCAAACCAAGCCCAACATCTCAAATTACCAAAATTTAAAGACAAAACCCATAGAGAGGAGTAGGATATCCCTACCTCAAATTCGGAGTCCCAAAGGAGAAGACGACAAAACCCAACGTGCTCCAAAACCCGAGATTTTCAGATTAAAATGAAGCCCTCGACGATCAACAACTTTTTTGTAAAGGCCAAAGGTGAGTAAATCACTCCTACTAGATCAAAACCTAGAGAGAAGGTAGAGTCTAGAGTGAGAGGCTCAACAATGGTGATTTTGGAAAAGTAAGAGAGAGAAGAGAAAGTGAAAAAGTGATTTAAAGAGTCACAAATTCGGGACTTTAACCCAGGTCTCCGCTCGAGCGTAAAACACCCCGCTCGAGCGGCCACTCACAGACTTCCGCTCGAGCGGCCAACCTCCCGCTCGAGCGCAGAATGCACTCGCCCAGCACTTTTGCAGAACCAGGCCTCCGCTCGAGCTCCCAACCCTACGCTCGAGCGGCACTCAGACAACCCCGCTCGAGCGGCCAATACCACGCTCGAGCGTACAACGCTGCACAGGAAAATACTGAATGGGTGTAATCTACGCTCGAGCGCCAACACCTCCGTTCGAGCGTACAGGCCAAAAATCTGGGCAACTAGTTTTGGTTTCTAAATTCAACCAACCTGTAACAAACCCGCTCAACACATCCTATAACTCAAATACAAAGTAAGAAAGGATGTAAACAAGATAATAAACAACTACCAACATCCACGGACACATGTCCGGATCACGGTATAACAAGGGTAAACCCGGGATCGCTATAACCTCCCCCCCTTAAAGAATTTCGCCCCCGAAATTAAGCACAAGTTTTCAAAACAAGTTTTCCTTCATTTTAGACAATGTTACAATTTAACATTCAACAATTCGACCCATTACCGGTCATCCCATCCCTTTAACAAGAGACATATCACAATATGTAAACAACATATGTATTTTCAACATGCATTAACATTATGCACTATCTTGCCAATTTCAACAATATATTCAACACATATAGTGTCACATTCAACTTCCATATGAGGCAAGTTCCAAACATACTTCCAATAATCAAAACATTTTCAATGTTTCACAACTTAAGACATATATAAAAGCTCTTAAGTTCAACAAATGTAAAATTTAAATACAAGATTACATATCAACAAACAAGTCCGGATATTTCTCTCGGACTTCCAACTCACGTTCCCAAGTGGCTTCCTCCACTCCGTGATGTTTCCACAAGACTTTCACCAAAGGAATGGTCTTACCACGCAGGACCTGATCCCGCCTATCCAAGACCCGAACCGGTCTCTCCTCATACGAGGCATCCTCATCTACCTCTAAATCGCTCCAATCCAGCACATGTGATGGATCTGGCTCATACTTCCGAAGCATACTCACATGAAACACGTCATGCACTCCGGACAACTGCGGTGGTAAGGCTAATCGATAAGCAACCTCACCAATCCTCTCAAGGATTTCAAAAGGACCAATAAACCGAGGGGATAACTTCCCACTCTTCCCAAACCTCATCAGGCCTCGCCTAGGTGATATTTTCAGAAAGACATGATCACCTACCTCAAACGCCAAAGGCCTCCTCCTACGGTCGGTATAACTCTTTTGTCGACTCTGGGCTGTAACAAGCCTCCTACGGATAAGCTCAACTTTCTCCGTCGTCTCCCTAACCAACTCCGGACCCAACAAAGGTGCATCACCCACCTCGGCCCAACAAACTGGAGACCTACACGGTCGGCCATACAAGGCCTCAAACGGTGCCATACCGATGCTAGACTGAAAACTGTTGTTGTAGGCAAACTCTACCAATGGCAAGTGCCTCTCCCACGTCCCGCTGAAGTCCAGGACACAACCCCGAACCATATCCTCGAGGATCTGAATAGTACGCTCGGACTACCCGTCAGTCTGAGGATGATAAGCCGTACTAAAGATCAACTTAGTGCCCAAGGCACTCTGCAAACTCTGCCACAACCTAGCAGTAAAACGAGGATCTCTATCTGAGACGATCGTCACTGGGACCCCGTGCAATCTCACTACGTCCCGAATATACAGGTCGGCAAGATGATCTACCGAATCTCTCACGCGCATAGAAATAAAGTGCGCCGACTTAGTCAACCGGTCTACAACCACCCAAATAGCATCACTACCCCGCTGAGTCCTCGGAAGACCTACAACGAAGTCCATAGTGACATGCTCCCACTTCCACTCGGCAATAGGCAAGGGTTGCAACAAACCCGCTGGCCTCTGATGCTCGGCCTTCACTTGCTGGCAAGTAAGGCACTTCGATACGAAAACAGCCACATCTCTTTTCATACCCCGCCACCAAAACTGGCGACCCAAATCCTGATACATCTTAGTACCTCCCGGATGCACCGCAAGGCGCGAATGGTGAAACTCTCGGAGTACCTCCTCTCGGCAACCCTCCGGTACAAACAAACGGTCTCGGTATCTCACACTCAGGTCGGGATACACCGTCAAACCCTTCTCAACTTTCCCACTGGAGATCTTCTCTCGGAGGGATTCTACCTCAAGGTCACCTCTCTGTGCCTCTAACACTCTAATCACAAGTGTAGGCTGCGCTACAACAGAAAACAAGGCCGCAGCCTCGACAGATTCGCCCAATAGCAAATCAAACTCGCCCAGTGCTCCCAACATCTCCCATTCCCGGATGGCTATACAAGCTACATCACTAATGGTTTTCCTACTAGGGCATCGGCCACAACATTGGCCTTTCCCGGATGATAATGCAACTCAAAATCATAATCCTCGATGAACTCCATCCATCTCCTCTGCCTCAAATTCAAGTCTCTCTGTGTAAACAGATACTTCAAACTCTTATGATCCGAGAATACCTCGAACCTCTCACCATAAAGGTAGTGCCTCCAGATTTTCAAGGCAAAGATCACAGCTGCTAACTCTAGGTCGTGTGTGGGGTAATTCTTCTCGTGTATTTTCAACTGACGTGAGCCATAAGCTACCACTTTCCCCTCTTGCATCAACACACAACCCAAACCCTCTCGTGAGGCATCACAATAAACCGCATAACCCAACCCTCTCTCCGGAATAATCAACACCGGAGCGGTGGTCAATCTAACTTTCAACTCTTGGAACGACTTTTCACAAGTCTCACTCCACACAAACTTGACTCCCTTCCGAGTCAGTCTAGTCAACGGTGACGCTAACCTGGAGAAATCTTTCACAAACCGACGGTAATACCCAGCCAATCCCAGAAAACTGCGGATCTCAAACACACTCTTAGGCTGTGCCCAATCTTGCACTGCCTCAACCTTGGATGTATCAACAGACACCCCTTCCCCGGATACCACGTGGCCTAAGAATTTGACTTCCCTCAGCCAGAACTCACACTTCCCAAACTTGGCATACAGCCTATGGGCTCTAAGTAACTCAAGCACCACTCTCAAGTGTGCCTCGTGCTCCTCCTCAGAAGACGAATAGATAAGGATATCGTCCACGAAAACAACCACAAATCGGTCTAAGAACTCCCGGAAAATCCGGTTCATCAAGTCCATAAAGACTGCCGGTGCATTGGTAAGCCCGAATGGCATCACCAGAAACTCGTAATGGCCATACCGCGTACGGAATGCCGTCTTAGGAATATCTTCCTCCCTGACCCTCAACTGATGGTAACCCGATCTCAAGTCTATCTTAGAGAAACAACGGGAACCCTTCAACTGGTCAAACAAATCATCTATACGGGGCATAGGATACTTATTCTTAACCGTAGCCCGATTCAACTTCCGATAGTCAATACACAATCTCAAGGCACCATCTTTCTTTTTAACAAAGAGGGCCGGTGCTCCCCACGGTGAAACACTAGGGCGAACAAAGCCCTTATCGAGCAATTCCTGGAGCTGAACTTTCAACTCAACCAACTCTGCTGGAGCAAAACGGTAAGGTGCCATAGAAATCGGCGCCGTACCAGGCACTAAATCAATAGAGAATTCTATCTCTCGGTGAGGTGGCAAACTAACAAGATCTTCGGGAAAGACATCCGAATACTCACAAACCACCCTTGGCAATACAACCTGGGTCTCACCACTCTCACCACTCTCAAAGCTGGTAAGTAGACTACTAAGCTCACTTCGCCCTCGCGAATCATACCCCGGTGGCAAAACACTACCAACCCGGTCTCCCAAGAAATGGAACCACTCCCCGCTCAAGGTACATAACGTGACCCTCTGGCGGTAGCAATCAATAACAGCCCGGTATGACGATAACCAGTCCATACCCAAAATAACATCAAAACCCTTCATGGGCATGACAACAAACGGAAAAGGAAGCCTATAATCGGCGACCTCTATATCACATCCTCTAACACCCTGTTTCAGGATCAACTCACCACCCAAAGGCGATACCACACAAATAGGAGATGCTAACTGTGCTAACTTCAATTCCAAAACAGATGCAAATGCAGCAGATACAAAAGAATGAGATGCACCCGTGTCTATCAACACACTAGCAACTGAGTTGCAAAACAGAAAAGTACCTCTCACTACTGATGGAGCTGGTACTAAATCCTGCGCGGTAACAGCATACACGCGCCCCGTAGGCCCCTGGTCTACCTGCTCACCTCTCGGAGCAAAAGACTGCTGCACAGACTGGGATGACGAAGCTCCCGGATTGGCCCTCGAGGCCTGCACAGACTGAGCTGGCTGAAAACCCTGCGTCTGCCTAGAACCAGACGCTCCCGAAGTGGCACTCAACTGTGGGCAAAACCTCTTCATGTGCCCAGGTTGTCCACACTGATAACAAGTCAAGAGCTGTCCCCTGCCCAAACTCTGACTCTGCGGTCTAGCTGAAGAAGAAGCAGCTTTCTGACCCCCACCCTTCTGCGGGCAAACAGAAACCTTGTGACCCAGCTGGCCACACTTGTAACAAGTGAATTCCCCCTGACTGCCTCTCCCCGAGCCTCCACTCGGCACTGGAAAGGTCGATCTAGAGACTGCACCCTGAGACTGCTGAGGGTTATAACCCTTCTGTCTCCTGCCATCACCCTGACTATCCTGGCTCCTCTTGGAGCCTCTCTGACCCTCATCCTCCTCCTGCATCATAAGCTCCATATGAGCTGCAGCGTCCACTAGGTGTCTATACTCTCGAATATAAGACCCACCAATTCTCAACTTGAGGCCCCGCCTCAACTTCCGCTCAAACTCATAGCAACGGCGTTCCTCAGACGCCGCCAGTTCAGGTGCAAACCTAGACAGACTGGTAAAAGTAGCCTCAAACTCGGCCACTGACAAGCCCTGCTGATTAAGCCGGCTAAACTGATCCCTCAGCTTCTCTCTAGCTGCTGCTGATAAAAACCTCTCCTGAAAAGCATTCACAAACGCCTCCCAAGTACCACCAACACGAGCTTTCTCGTACTTCCACCATTGACCCGCATCTCCCTTCAGTTGGAAGGATGCCAAGGTCACTTTCAGTGCTCCGTCCTCGATGCCAAGCATCTCAAACGTCTTCGTTGTCTGTTCGAGCCATTCATCTGCCTTAAGCGGCTCTTTAGGATCCCCGATAAACTCGTCCGGATTACACCGGAAAAACTCCCTCTTCAAGAAGGAAGGCCCTGTCTCAGCTGCTTGATTCCCAGCTCTAAGAATACCCAAAGCTCCTGCTATCTCTCTGGCCAAGGCACCCATAGCCTGCTGGCCTACTGGCTCGGCCACATTGGCCTGCCCAACTCCCTCCTGAACTACCGGAATCTCACCCTGTAACGGTACTTCCTGCCTCGCAGGTCTACCACGCCTAGCACCTCTTCCTCGTCCTGACATCCTAATAAAGGCAACACAGAACGTTAGCACATTCATAAGTGTGCCGAAACTAAACACTCACGTCCTAATGCAAGGACAACTGTAATTCACTCCACATAAGCACATAAACACATAAGCACTTACGAACTTCATTTCCGGATAATGATAGTCCCGAGGCGTTACTAGAGTTCCGGTTAGAAATAGCGTTGATCAAGTGCTTTTCCAACAAGACTCCCAGAAACTCAAGGATCCAATCAACATCCTAGAAATTAAATCCCATACCCACATAGTCACATAAGCATGTTAGCATTTAAGCACATAGCATATGATACTACATCTAAGTCTCTATCAAGCGAGACAAACCCATTGTGATCCTAATCACTTCCCACGTACCGAAAGTATTCGAACCCGGTACGCTCTGATACCAAGTTGTAACGCCCTCAAAATAATAACATTAATCCAACCACATTCCTTTATTTCATTGAGTTTCAAGACATAAGTATTACATGTTAACATCAAAACAAAATGCCCTACGGGCTTACAGCTTTCCAAGTTAACACTTGGTTTCAACAAAAGAGTACTACTCGTTTACACATTAAGCCCTTGGCTTGAAGTTACATGTAATACATCAAAAGTAAAACAACTACACTATGTCCGCCTCTAGCCTCCCAAGCTATGTCCTTGGAGGTGGCATGCTTCCTGCACCTGAAAATGATATTCCCATATAGGGTGAGCCACAGCCCAGTAGAAATGCACTAAACCAACCATGGACAATGACTAAAACATTAGCAATTGATAGTTGGTCAACACTGATACAATCACATAAATTACATATTTATGTCAACGACTTACAAGTCCCAATTACTCTTCATTTTCCCTTTTTCAACAGATAAGCATGCTAGCTCTATCATCATTTCCACAGATATGTATAAAAACTATATCTCACATTCAGATAAGCATAAAAGCTATATCCACATTCTCAACAGATATGTATATCAACAATATCCACAGATAAGCATACAAGCTGTATCCACACTTCACAACAGATATGTATATCAACAATATCCACAGATAAGCATACAAGCTGTATCCACACTTCACAAAGATAAGCATATGAGCTCTATCTTCACTTCTCTAGACAAGCATATGAGCTCTGTCTACGGAGTTCATCCCCTATCTCCTCCCAATACCTATCCGGTTTAGAGGTACATCCCCTATCTTCCCCTAAACCGCGGAGTACATCCCCTATCTCCTCCTCTACACATAACGTATATAAACACATTGGTTCTATATACAATCACACAATACACACAATTAATGTATTCTATCAACCGTCAGGTTCCATGACACATTTCATTGATTAGTTTCAGTTTACCTAATCATCATGCATTGTCTACAACAATCACGACTATCCTTCACCGATAGCCCAAAGCAGTTATTTCTAAAACAGAAAATAAATGCACAAATGGATATTCAATCAACATTTCATTTCCTCATTTCTCACCAATTAATTATCCCAATTAATTAAACAATGTAATTAGGCCATTTTCCATAATTACCATTTCAACCCTTAGGTCCCATTTTCATCAATGATTCAACAATCATTCCATTTTTTCATGCCAAACATGCATCTAGGTTTATTATGAATAAAACCCCAACTTTTGTAAAATTACACAAAAGCCCCAAACTTTCATAGAATTTCCAAACCAAGCCCAACATCTCAAATTACCAAAATTTAAAGACAAAACCCATAGAGAGGAGTAGGATATCCCTACCTCAAATTCGGAGTCCCAAAGGAGAAGACGACAAAACCCAACGTGCTCCAAAACCTGAGATTTTCAGATTAAAATGAAGCCCTCGACGATCAACAACTTTTTTGTAAAGGCCAAAGGTGAGTAAATCACTCCTACTAGATCAAAACCTAGAGAGAAGGTAGAGTCTAGAGTGAGAGGCTCAACAATGGTGATTTTGGAAAAGTAAGAGAGAGAAGAGAAAGTGAAAAAGTGATTTAAAGAGTCACAAATTCGGGACTTTAACCCAGGTCTCCGCTCGAGCGTAAAACACCCTGCTCGAGCGGCCACTCACAGACTTCCGCTCGAGCGGCCAACCTCCCGCTCGAGCGCAGAATGCACTCGCCCAGCACTTTTGCAGAACCAGGCCTCCGCTCGAGCTCCCAACCCTACGCTCGAGCGGCACTCAGACAACCCCGCTCGAGCGGCCAATACCACGCTCGAGCGTACAACGCTGCACAGGAAAATACTGAATGGGTGTAATCTACGCTCGAGCGCCAACACCTCCGCTCGAGCGTACAGGCCAAAAATCTGGGCAACTAGTTTTGGTTTCTAAATTCAACCAACCTGTAACAAACCCGCTCAACACATCCTATAACTCAAATACAAAGTAAGAAAGGATGTAAACAAGATAATAAACAACTACCAACATCCACGGACACATGTCCGGATCACGGTATAACAAGGGTAAACCCGGGATCGCTATAGGAGGAGACAGAGATAAGGGAAAAAACTGAATAGATAGGGGAAATTTTTTTGGATAAATAATAAAAATAAATTAACACATATTTCATCAGATAATGGAAAATGAGAAAAATTGAATAGATAGGGTGGTTTTGAATAGATAAAATTTCTACAGATAGAATTTCACAAAGATATAATTTCAACAGATAGAATAAAAATTTTAATAGATAAGGTTCGAAAAAATTGTACAGGTAAAAAAATAATTCAACAGATAGAAAAGGGCAAAACTAATTGAACAAATAAAAAATATATTTGAATGGATAGGAAAGGGAAAAACTAGAAAAAAAAATGTCTTGCAAAATAATAAAATGTACTTCTCACAACAATATTCCATATAGCATGTACTTGTCACCAACAGAAAATATCCAGTGGACCCAATGCCTCATGCAATTCTTAAATTGAACTTTTCACCAATTTTCTTTAAATAAATCACCCTTCAACATTTTCTCAATTTTTTCTTTGATTTATTTATGGTTTTATCTTTCACTCAAGTTTTATTTTGACCAATCAAATTTTATGTTTTACTTATATTTTAAATGATGGAGTGACAGTAGAACTAAATTGAAATTCGAGTTGAATTCTAAGAACTTAATTGTTACAATTAAAAGGTGATAAACAAAAGTGAAATTTAGTATAAATGTAATTTACCTTTCTTATTTTTCTTTTTCTTCTTTTCACAACTTGCCAAATGAAAATGTCATTATTTTTTGGAGAAAATATTTTTTTTTTATGTTTGGTGGTGGTGGTGGTGGTGATAGAATGAAGGTGGAGGTGGAGGTGGTAACATGGTGGTGGGGCGGTGGCGGCGGTGATAGCGACAATGACGGTGGTGGTAGTTGTGGTGATCATGGTGTGGTGGTAGAGGTGAGAGTAGCGATGGTAGTGTAGTGACATTAATAAGATTTTCCGAAAATTCTTACTACTTTTAAAATTGAAAAACATTTCACATCTAAATAAGCTTGCTATTTTGTTGATAATAAAAAATATTTTTCATTGACTTTCATTTTCCATTATTCCAAACATAAGAAAATACAAACCAAACAAAAGGTTCCTGTAACACCCGCATCCTTTAATCCATTGGAGAGTGTATTTAATTCCCTTATTTTCATTTTTGGGAGTCTTTGGAGTTGTTGAATGTTGGTTTTGGAGGAGTATGATCCGATTTAAACTCGTTGGGTTTGTTTGTTTGCGCTTGTTCTTGTCAAAAAGTTCCTTGGGAACTTAGAAACTCTATTCTGGGGTCGACACTAGCCTTCCTAAATGGTCGACCCTTACTTGTTGGTGAAGTTTCTGGAAGTGTTGCTGGAATCTAGGGTCGACACCAGCCTTGGTGGTGTTGACACCTGCCTCTTGTTGCTATCCACAAGGGTCGACACCAGTCTGGGAAGTGTCGACCCTTGTATATTGCAGAATATGGGTATTAGTTGTTGGAATTTAGGGTCGACCCTTCCTGTCCAAGGGTCGACACCTTGCTTGCTACCAGTATTGTCTTTTCTTGCTGAAGGGTCGAAAAAACCACACCAGGGGTCGACCCTTGCGTGTTTATTTTTAGATTTATGGGTCCAAATGGGCCCTACCTTTGGGGGGGTTTTGGGCCTATTATTTTATTGACCTTATGGCTACTTTTCTACTACTATAAATAGACCCTAACCACTTCTCTCTCATTATTTTTCCTCTCCTTTCTCCTCAAGGTCGTGAGTTCTCTTTTCTCTCTCTAAAACTCAAACTTTTTCACTTAGATCTTTAGATCTACTCACCTAGAGTGATCTTTTCATCTTGGTACTTTGAGAAAGATTGTAGGTCTCATCAAAGGCTTCCTTTTGGTCTAATTAGTTCATGGTTTCATCGCCATTGATTTTTGGGTCGTCATATCTTGGCTTCAAGAGGTAGGGGTTTCTAGTTCCCTTTCAAAACTCTCATATGTAGATAGATTTGTGGTATTTTTTTTTTTATATAAACACAAAAGTTTATATTTTTATGCATATTGTGATTAATAATGAGATTGAGGGTTAGAGTTTGAAGAGTTGGGATTTACTTGTTGGGTTATGGTTTGGGTCATGAGTTTGGGTGTAAAAGTAATAGAAGGGTTGGAATAAAATGTGTTTTTGTGGAAAGCTTTAACTTCTCTTAAAAACCCTAGTTTGGCTCATGAAGATGGTTAATGGTTTTGCTTCAATTGATGGTAGATTCATGAAATTAAGGTGTTAAATTACACATGTACAAGTTTAATTGAAATAATAAAGAGTTCAAAAATTTATGTAAAAGTTGCGATTGAGCCCTCAATGTTAATATTTTAAATTATGTTATAATGTGAACCAAACTTGGGGGAAAGAAATTATTAATGGTATGGATGATATGAGCTTTGTGTTGAATTGGTTGTGTTGAATTTTGTTGTGTGTTATGTGAATTGTATTGGGTTATGTCGTGCTGTGTTGAGTTGAGTTGGGTTATGTTGTGTTAAGTGGAGTTGAGTTGGATTGTGTTGAGTTGAGTTGGGTTGAGTTGAGTTGTGTTGGGTTATGTTGTGGTTGGTACTTGTAACGCCCCAATTTTCATACCCAAATGACAATACAAAAATCATGACCCTTTTAAAGGAAAGCCAATTATACAATCCCACACTTGCATTTCTTAATGTAAATAAATCCTCATGCGATAATACATTAGTCCAACAACAAGTAATTAAACAAATAAATACCCCCAAGGGTTTACAAGTTTCCAAGGCTTAAGACTGGTTATACAAAATGGTTATTCAAACCCACACAAATACAGCCCTTGGCTTACAGACAGAGTCACGGCAGAATGAGAGTTTTGTACTCTCAATACACACATTTTCTAGCCTTTAGTTAGGTGGAATCACCACATCCTTTCCTGCACAAAAATCCCGTAGGGTGAGCATAAAGCCCAGTAGGAAATTCTTAACAAAGTATATACATTTTATACAAGTCTCAAGAGATGAAATACACATGCCATGCTATGTCTTTTTTGAAGATAAATCACATTTTTCATCTTTTGAAAACCATCATGCTCAATGATGTCATGCAATTTCAATTGCTCAAAATTTATCAATTTAATTTAAGGGGCGGTAAATACAACTCTAGTAATCCCTAGGTCGGTGTCTGCAAGTAGACTATATAAGTACTACCAATTTGTCATTTTTACCAGCATTGACTGGAAGGCTCGACACCTAGAATCTGTCATTTTTACCAGTATTAGCTAGAAGGCTTGACATCTATTCAATTTCATCTACACCACCTGTCAAGACTTACCACTGTATTTACCCCAAAACCAATTCATGGAAACTTGTTTCTCAACATTCTTTTCTCAATGCAAGTTTTCAAATCAACTTTCAAAATTTAATGTAATCAAATGAATTGATATGCCAATAACACAAGATGAAGATAAATATTTTTATTCCAATTCATCATCCAAGGAATAACACAATTCCCTCTTCTCAAGTATCCTCAACAATTAGTCATTTCCAGACTATTTTCACGTTTTGAACAATAATTTCTAAAATGAACAACAATTCTCATATTCCCTGAAATTCATCATTTATATAAATATAAATAAGAAATTTTCCAAACATCCATTTATTTTGACACACAAAATAAATATAACAATATCATTCATGGATTTTTAGTCCCTTAAAAAAAATCCCCAGATTCTAGGTTTTCTCACCAAAACTATACAACTCAAATCTTTTGAAAGCAAACTTTCCAAAATCATCTTTTATTCAATCAACAAAGATCAAAACCTATAAGATCATTTTAAAAGAATAAGAGACAAGCCCACTTTTAAAATTGCTCAACTTCTTGAATTAACAATCGATTTTCAAAGCTATCGAAGGATGATTTCGAAAATCATCTAGATCTTGCAAATATATATATATATATATATATATATAACTCTAAGAAAATCCCTACCTCAAGTTTTGAAGAATAAATGAGATGAAACTCCCAAAATCAACGGTGTCCAAACTCAATCTTCACCGTACACAACGAAACCCTCGAGAAGCTAACCAACTTTGATGGAGAACTTAGGTCCAAATCCCAAAGGATTTGAAGAAATCAAAGATCTTGTGAAGTTTTGGTAGGAAATGTAGAGAGAAGGGAAAGGAAATGTTTTAAGAGAGAGAGAGATATACAAAAGTGATGTGAAATATCATATTCATGAACTGATATAATACATGGTCCGTTTGAGCGTAGAAAGCACCGCTCGAGCCTCAAATACACTATTCCAGTACTTTTGCAGACAGGTCAAACTTCTGAAACTAAACGTTCTCCGCTCGAGCGCATAAATGGCCGCTTGAGCGGACAACCAACTTCTAATATATTTTGCATTTTCATTTTGGGGGTGCTGCCCTAGGACCTACCAAGGGGCGCTGCCCCCTAGACCCTCGCGAGCTGACCGGGCAGCTCGACCGCCGCTAAGGCGCTGGCCTTGGACCCACCAAGGGGCGCTGCCCCCTGAACCCCTGCGAGCTGACCAGGCAGCTCGACCCACGACCGGCCCAATCGAAATGGCAAAACTTGAAAGAAGGATCGAAACTGGGATCGTTACAACCTTCCCCCTTTAAAGAACAACCTTTTGCTTAAAACAACAATGCACATATCAACACGTGGTTAACAACTTTAAATACGTTTCCCTCAACACTATGGAATATTACAAATAAAAGCAACTTAAGCATTTTCAAATAAATCCGGATATTTGGAGCGGACTTCCGCCTCCCATTCCCACGTCGCTTCTTTAACCCCATGGTGTCTCCATGATACCTTTGCCAACGGTATAGTTTTGCCCCACAGCACTTGCTCCCGGGTACCTAATATTTGAACCGGTCGTTCTTCGTAAGAGGCATCCTCATCTACCTCCAAGTTAATCCAATCAAGAACATGAGAAGGGTCGGGTTCATACTTCCTAAGTATAGATACATGAAATACGTTGTGAACTCCCGAAAGTTGTGGCGATAAAGCTAACCAGTATGCCACTTCCCCAATTCGCTCTAAGATCTCAAAAGGCCCAATGAACCTTGGAGATAATTTACCACTCTTACCAAATCTCATCAAACCCTGCCTTAGTGAGATTTTTAGAAACACATGGTCACCAACTTCAAAAGATAAAGGTCCTCTTATCAGCATAACTCTTTTGTCAGCTTTGGGCCGTAGCTAACCTCTTCCGAATGAGAACAACTTTCTTGATTATCTCTCTAACAATTTTCGGACCCAGTAACGGTGCATCACCCACTTCAGCCCAACAAACTGGTGAGCTACAAGGTCGGCCATATAAGGCCTTAAATGGTGCCATCCCAATACTAGCTTGGTAACTATTGTTGTAAGCAAACTCAATCAATGGTAAGTGTCTTTCCCAAGGCCCTTTAAAATCAAGGACACAAGCTCTAAGCATGTCCTCCAAAATTTGAATGGTACGTTCTGACTATCCATCGTTTTGAGGATGATAAGCGGTGTTAAGAGTCAACTTAGTTCCCAACGCCTCTTGAAGGCTTTGCCATAACCGGGCAGTAAAACGAGGATCCCTATCCGACACAATAGTCACAAGGACTCCATGAAGTCGAACTATCTCTCTAATGTACAACTCTGCCAAGCGTTCAACTGAGTTGTTGGTGCACATCGGAATGAAATGGGTAGACTTAGTCAGCCTATCAACAGTCACCCAAACGACGTCATTGCCTCGTTGTGTTCTAGGAAGCCCAACTAACCGGGCAGTAAAACGAGGATCCCTATCCGACACAATAGTCACAGGGACTCCATGAAGTCGAACTATCTCTCTAATGTATAACTCTGACAAGCATTCAACTGAGTCACTGGTGCACATCGGAATGAAATAGGTAGACTTAGTCAACCTATCAATAATCACCCAAACGGCGTCATTCCCTCGTTTGTGTTCTAGGAAGCCCAACTACAAAATTCACGGTAACACGCTTCCATTTCCACTCGGCTATTGGTAAGGGTTGTAACAAACCCGCTGGTCTTTGGTGTTCGGCCTTCACTTGTTGACAAGTAAGGCACTTCGATACAAATAAAGTGACATCCCGTTTCATATCCCTCCACCAAAACTGACGACTAAGATCATGATACATTTTAGTGCCTCCAGGGTGTACTGCAAGGCGTGAGTAATGGAACTCCCGAAGTACTTCTTCTCTACAAGATTCTGGTACAAACAAACGGTCTAAGTAACATACACTCAGATCCAAGTAAACATTCAAACCTTTCTCTTCCTTCCCATTGGAAATCTTAAGACGGATTGATTCCACATCACAGTCTCCTCGTTGTGGCTCTCTGACCTTACTAACCAAGGTAGGTTGAGCATTCAAAGTAAACAAGGTAGCACTCTCTCCAGACTCACCCAAGTGCAAATCAAACTTGCCAATAACATCTAGCATTTCCCATTCCCGAATGGCCACACTTGCCAAGCTACTCATAGATTTTCGACACAAAGCATCGACCACCAAATTGGCCTTCCCTAGATGATAGTGTAACTCAAAGTCATAATCCTCCATAAATTCCATCCACCTCCGTTGTTGTAAATTCAAGTCTTTTTGAGAAAACAAATACTTTAGACTCTTATGATTGGAGAAAACCTTAAACTTCTCACCATACAAGTAATGCCTCCAAATTTTCAAGGGAAAAATTATTACCGCCAATTCTAAATCATGGGTGGGGTAATTCTTCTCGTGAGTTTTCAATTGTCGTGAACCGTAGGCCACAACTTTTCCCTCTTGCATCAAGACACAACCAAGTCCATCCCCGGACGCATCACAATAGACAGTGTAGTTCAAACCCCTTTCCGGAATTATCAAGACCGGTGCTAAAGTCAATCTAGTCTTAAGTTCTTGGAAAGACTTTTCACAAGCCTCATTCCACACAAACTTAACACCCTTCCTAGTCAACTTAGTCAAAGGTGCAACTAGTCTAGAGAAATCACTTACAAAGCGTCGATAGTACCCTGCTAACCCCAAGAAACTCCGAATCTCAAAAACATTCTTGGGTTGTTCCCAATCTTGTACCGTGTCTATCTTTGAGGAGTCTACAGTCACTCCTTCACTCAACACTACGTGCCCCAAAATTTCAACTCGGTTAGCCAAAACTTGCACTTATTAAATTTGGCATACAAACGGTGCTCCTTAAGCAATTCAAGCACTACTCGTAAGTGAGCCTCATGTTCCTCCTTGGAGGTTGAACAAATTAAGATGTTGTCCACAAAGACAACCACAAAAAGGTCCAAGTATTCCCGAAAAATTCTATTCATCAAATCCATAAAGGAAGCAGGCGCATTGGTTAACCCAAAAGGCATTACAAGGAATTCATAGTGGCTATAACGCGTACGAAAGGCCATTTTCTGAATGTCCTCCTCTCGAACTCTCAACTGATAGTACCCCGACCTAAAATCTATTTTTGAGAAGCAACGAGACCCTTTAAGTTGGTCAAACAAATCATCTATTCTGGGTAGAGGATACTTGTTCTTAACTGTAACTCTATTCAACTTGCGGTAATCAATACACAACCGCAATGACCCATCCTTCTGCTTCGCAAAGTGAGTCGGCGCTCCCCAAGGCGATGTACTAGGACGAATAAAGCCCTTGTCTAAAAGTTCTTGGAGTTGAATCTTCAACTCATGCAATTCGGCGGGTGTAAATCTATACGGTAACATGGAAATCGGTGCCGGGCCAGGCACTAATTAAATGGAGAATTCGATCTCCCGGTGAGGTGGTAAACTAGTAAGATCTTTTGGAAAGACATCCAGGTATTCACAAACTACCCTTGGTAACTCAACACGAGCCCCGTCACTCTCACTATCCAAGAGAGTTGTAAGAAGGCCACTAAGCTTGCTCCTACTACAAGGGTCAACAACTGGCGACAAGGCTCTATCAACTCGGTTCCCCAGAAAATAGAAACGATCACCACCCGAAGTGCAAACTGTAACTCTCTGACGGTAACAATCAATCACAGCTTGATAAAAACACAACCAGTCCATGCCTAAAATGACATCAAAACTCGACATATCTAGCAACACAAAAGAAAACGGAAGTCGATGTCCGGCAACTTATATTTCACAATAACGACAACCCCGGTCTAAATCAACTGTACCCCCAACAGGTGACTTTACCCTGAGTGGAGGCACTAACTGTGCTACCTCTAACCCCAATACAGAAGCAAATGCAGTAGATATAAATGAATGAGATGCACCCGTGTCTATTAATACATTAGCTAAAGAATTACACATAACAAAAATACCTCTCACAACTGAGGATTCTGGTAACTGCTCTGACACGGTAACAGCATACACGCGCCGCTGTGGCCCCTGATTAAGTTGTCCCCCTCTCGGAGCATAGGCCTGTTGTATCGACTGAGTCAAAGTGGCTCCCTGATTAGCTCGTGAAGCCTGAGCTGAATGAGCCTGCTGGTGGCTCTGAGTCTGCTTCGACCCTGATGCGCCAGATGCGCCTCCCAACTGAGAGCAAGTTCTCTTCATATGCCCCGGCTGACCACCTGATAACAATTAAATCCCTGGCCTCCATTCTGAGACTAAGACTGACTCTGAGATCGGTTAGGTGGTGGTGGTGGCAACATCAATGTCCTCCACCCTTCTGTGAGCACGAAAAGGCTTTGAGGCCTGGCTAGCTACACTTGAAACACGTGAAGCCACTAGATGTACTTTTTCCCGGAACCGCACTAGGCAAAGGAAAAGTGGATTTTGACTGCTGTGGTTGTGGCTGGAATGAAAAAGTATCCATGCTCCTCTTATTCTGCCTATAGTCTCCTTGAGACTCTTGGCCCCTAGGCCTCGAACTCCGAAGCCTCTCCTCCTCGGCTTGTATGGAAATCTCAACGTATGCCGCCGACTCTACAAGGCGATCATAGTTCCGAATCATGTTCCCAACAATCTTAAAGAAAATTTTGGTTTTTAACTTTTTCTCGAATTCAATGCAACGGTGTTCTTCCGTTGCCACTAATTCTGGTGCAAACCTAGATAAACTAGAGAAGATTGCCTCGAATTCGGCCGCGGTCATATCGAGTTGTTTGAGGTCTTTGAACTCTTGCCTCAATCTCTCCCTAGCGGCGGGAGGTAAATACTTATCTTGGAAAGCAACCACAAAGGCTTCCCATGATGGCTCCACCCTACCCTTGGCATACTTCCACCACTGACCCATATCCCCTTTAAGGTAGTAACTCACTAGAGTCACCCTCAACTTGCTATCATTTATATGAAGCATCTCGAACGTCTTCACAGTTTGTTCGAGCCACTCATCTGCTTTCTTGGGCTCGGGGCCATCATGGAATTCATCTGGTTTGGCCCGTAAAAACTCTCTAGTAAGGAAACTCGTCCTTGACTCCACGGTGTTCTCTCGGGCTTGATTCTCCGCCCTCAACAAGTTCATAGACTCCCTCAAACCCCACCCCATTTCTCGGGCTAGGGCCCCCATTGCGGTTTGACTCAGTTGTCCCATGTGCTTGGCCACATTAGCTTGGCCTGCTTGCTCAACCATATTAGCTTGGCCGAACCCTTCTTCTTGCACCGAAACCCTATGGATCGGTACCTCATGCACACCTCGGCGAGCCCTACCACGCCTCCCGCCTCTACCACCACGGACTTGACCCCTTCCTGACATCCTAATAAAGGACACAAGAAATAATTTAGCACATTAACTCATATGTGCTCGTAACTTGACTTACATGTTCGACTACAACAATTCCATATATTTCTTTACCATATACACAATTCAATTTCACTCCACATAAGCACCTAGTCATGTAAACACATACGCATTATACTCTTATGATGAGATTCGTCCCACGAAAAATAAAAAATTCTTAGTAGAATGAGTATTGATCAAGTACCCTTCTAATAAGACCTCAAGGAATTTAATAGGCGCAAACAACATCCCAAAAGTGCGATCCCATACCCATTTAGTCACATAAGCATCTTATCACATAGTCACAAGATGCATAACACTTCCTAAACATGCTAAATGAACCCATTGTGGTTAAACAACCATTTCCCACGAGCTCAAAGTATTCAAACCCGGTAGCTTTGATACCAAGTTATAACGCTCCAATTTTCATACCCAAATGACAATACAATAATCATGGCCCTTTTAAAGGAAAGCCAATTATACAATCTCACACTTGCATTTCTTAATGTAAATAATTCCTCATGCGATAATACATTAGTCCAACAACAAGTAATTAAACAAATAAATACCCCCAAGGGTTTACAAGTTTCCAAGGCTTAAGCCTGGTTACACAAAATGGTTATTCAAACCCACACAAATACAGCCCTTGGCTTACAGACAGAGTCACGGTAGAATGAGAGTTTTGTACTCTCAATACACACATTTTCTAGCCTTTAGTTAGGCGGAATCACCACATCATTTCCTACATAGAAATCCCGTAGAGTGAGCATAAAGCCCAGTAGGAAATTCTTAACAAAGTATATACATTTTATACAAGTCTCAAGAGATGAAATGCACATGCCATGCTATGTCCTTTTTGAAGATAAATCACATTTTTCATCTTTTGAAAACCATCATACTCAATGATGTCATGCAATTTCAATTATTCAAAATTTATCAATTTAATTCAAGGGGCGGTAAATACAACTCTGGTAATCTCTAGGTCGATGTCTGCAAGTAGACTATACAAGTACTACCAATTTGTCATTTTTACCAGCATTGACTGGAAGGCTCGACACCTAGAATCTGTCATTTTTACCAGTATTAACTGGAAGGCTCGACACCTATTCAATTTCATCTACACCACCTGTCAAGACTTACCACCATATTTACCCCAAAACCAATTCATGGAAACTTGTTTCTCAACATTCTTTTCTCAATGCAAGTTTTCAAATCAACTTTCAAAGTTTAATGTAATCAAATGAATTGATATGCTAATAACACAAGATGAAGATAAATATTTTTATTCCAATTCATCATCCATGGAATAACACAATTCCCTCTTCTCAAGTATCCTCAACAATTAGTCATTTCAAGACTATTTCAACGTTTTGAACAATAATTTCTAAAATGAACAACAATTCTCATATTCCCTGAAATTCATCATTTATATAAATATAAATAAGAAAATTTCCAAACATCCATTTATTTTGACACACAAAATAAATACAACAATATCATTAATGAATTTTCAGTCTTTTAAAAAAAATCTCCAAATTCTAGGTTTTCTCACAAAAACTATACAACTCAAATCTTTTGAAAGAAAACTTTCCAAAATCATCTTTTATTCAATCAACAAAGATCAAAAACTATAAGTTCATTTTAAAAGAACAAGAGGCAAACCCACTTTTAAAATTGCTAAACTTCTTGAATTAACAATAGATTTTCAAAGCTATCGAAGGATGATTTCAAAAATCATCTAGATCTTGCAAATATATATATATATATATATATAATTCTAAGAAAATCCCTACCTCAAGTTTTGAAGAAGAAATGCGATGAAACCCCCAAAATCAACGGTATCCAAACTCGATCTTCACTGCACACAACGAAACTCTCGAGGAGCTAACCAACTTTGATGGAGAACTTAGGTCCAAATCCCAAAGGATTTGAAGAAATCAAAGATCTTGTGAGGTTTTTAGTAGGCAATGTAGAGAGAAGGGAGAGGAAATGTTTTTTAAGAGAGAGAGATATACAAAAGTGATGTGAAATATCAGATTCATGAACTGATATAATACATGGTCCGCTCGAGCATGGAAAGCCCCGCTTGAGCGTCAAATAAACTATCCCAGTACTTTTGCAGACAAGTCAAACTTCTGAAACTAAACATTTTCCGCTCGAGCGCATAAATGGCTGCTCGACCGAACAGGCAACTTCTAATGCATTTTGCATTTTTGTTTTGGGGGCGCTGCCTCTCAACCCCACCAGGGCGCTGCCCTAGGACCCGCCAAGGAGCATTGTCCTCTAGACCCTCGCGAGCTGACCGGGCAGCTCAACCCTCAACCGGCCCAGTCGAAGTGGCAAAACATGAAAGAAGGATTGAAACTGAGATCGCTACAGTACCCGCGCGGGGAGTTTAAAAATGGTTTTTTGGTGCCCACTACCGTCTGTATAATAGCTGGCAAATGTAGGGGATGGTTTTAAAAATTAAAAAATGATTTTTCGGTGCCCACGACTGTCCATATAATAGCCGGTAAATGTGGGGGTGGTTTGAATTCAAGGTGCCTAATTGCCCAGTGTAAGCTTATCGCTAGATGAATGTGGGAAAAATGATTTTTGGATGTCCATATAGTCCTGCCATAGAAGAGCCGGCAAAAATGAAAAAACGGATGGTTTTCGAAAATGTTTTGGGTGCCCACGTCCTGCCGTATAATAGCCGACAAATGTGGGGGATGGTTTTAAAAAGTTGAACAATGGTCTTTGGAAAAATGTGATTTTTGGAAGAAAATGGCTTTTGAGAAAATGGTTTTTGGGAGTTCACTTCTCGCCGTATAACAGCCGGCAGAAGTTGTAAAGTGTTATGGATTGAGTGCCCGCTGTCCTGCCATATCAAGTTGGCAAAAGGTGGAATGGGTTGAGAAATGTGTTGAGTCGATGATAATATGTGTGAATTGAGATGAATTATGAAATTACAATTGATGTGTAATTTGGCATGGAAAGGGAATGCATATAGAAATTATTTGAAGAAATTGAATTAAAAAGGGTTTATTATCGTTGTGATATGTTGAATTAAGATTGATAACACACATGTGGATATGATGTAGTTGTGATATATTGAATTATAGTTGCTAATGCAAGTGTGGATGTGATGTAGTTGTTAGATGTATAGGAGTTGAGTGTAGGATAACAATTATTGAATATAAAAGAGATTTGGATTTCTACATTGAGGAGTTACAACAAATATGAATAGATTGGTGGGAATAGCATGTATGTGAGATGTTTTGGAGTATTAAGGGAACTTGTACTTGAGGTTATGAAGTTATAATAAATGTAACTCGTAAAAGGGGAGAATGGGAATAAAAAGAGAAATGTTAAAATGGAAATTTAATTAGGAATATTTTGGAATGGGTTAATAAATATGAAATGATATGGTTCCTTAAACATATTTGTTTCTAAAAAGGATTTATGATTTTTTGATAAAAATGATAGTTTTGATGGTCGAAGGTTTTCTTAAATGTTCAAATAAATTTCGAGAAAAAGATACTTTACGTATGATATTTTGAAATTACAAAACGTCACCTACTATGTGGTATCACCCTGCATGCATGATCATTTCTATCTATAGGATGGTTATTGTTGTAGAACTATGAGATTCCTACTGGACAATTGTGCTTACCCCTTGTTGTTTCATTTCTTTTTTTTTTACAGGAAGAGAATTCGGATTGATTGGTTGAAGGATTAGGAAGTTTATGTATCTCTTGTGTGTGATCTCATTGTACTTTGATGTTTGTAATTATTTAATTGTAACTCCGTAGCAGGAGCTTGGCATGTATTATTATTATTGTTGTATTCATCATGAGAGAGACATGTACTATTATGTTTCTATTACTCAAGGGTAATAGATAATTGTTTAAAAAAAAAAAAAGGGACCTAAATTTCAGGCTCTTGGTAATGTTTCCGAGTAATTAAAATTCGAGACGTGACAGTTCCAATCCAAGATCTTCAGTATAGGAAACAATATCTTTACTACTTAAATAGCACACAACATATTTATTTTTAAATAAAAATAAAAATTTATATTTTACAGATTTAACAGTACACTCATCAAGTATATATTGTAACCTTTGATATTGTATTGACAACTTCCCAGCATTGTGTAATGCATCAGCTTGCTTTGTCCAAAATTTTCCATGGCTCCAAATGCTACGCCACTTAGATCAAATTGAAATGCACCGCAACTACATGACACAAATCAAAGATTGCTACGGTTACTGAATTTCCTAAGCATACTGGATTTGACATGCATGCCACCCAAATATATTTTGAAAACCATATATATATGCTTATTAGATAGCTTCAATTAATGTATGAAAACAGTGAAAAAAAAATGAAAACAATTTCGGTGTTTCTCAGTTTTAATGGAGAAGAAAAATGAAAACAATTTCGGTGTCTCGTAGTTTTAATGGAGAAGGATTCTCTCCCGTCCACAGTTTTACTAGAGGGGTGTTGTTGGGATTTATAGAGCCACCACATATCCTATTTTGATAATTTAAAAAAATTAGATTCATTTAATATTGACAACTATATGATTTCATAATATTTGTTTAAAAAAATGAATGATAAATATATTTTTAAAATTGTCCATTCATTTTCTTAAAGACCAATAAAATATATATATATATATATATATATAAATATGGCATTAATCTAAATTTTATTCTTAATGATTTACTCAAAAAAAAAACTTTACAAATCGTATGATTCAAATTATTAAAATGAGGCCTATAATGTATTTTACGGACCGATTATCACACTTGTAATTCAACAGTAAATTAGACAGAACTACTTCCCATATTAATAATAGAAAGTAAAACATAAAAGAGGGCTTGTTTTCTTCAAATTTTAAGGGAGGCCTTTGTAATTTACTTTAAACTATACAACCAAAAACATATTTTGTTTTATTCATTATTTGAGATGAGGGGATAGAGAGGAATAGGTGTTTAGTCGTAAAGGGTAAGCTGTCTAATATAGTGTGAACATGAAATAGGGGTTTCATTGTACAATTTAAAATTTTCAAATTCTTAAATTATTAGTTTACCCATTAGATTAAATTTTCACTATTGTTGATTTGTAGATATTGTCTTCAATTAGACCATATAAACTGAAACAAGAAACAATAAATGGACACAACTAATAATTTAGGAATATCAAAGCAGTGATCATTCAAACTGATTGTCAAGGGTTAATTAATAGTTTGCGATCAGGTTATATTCTCTAAATCATTAATAGATGATATATTTAGTATATGTAAAAGTATGGACTGTCTTTCTTGTGAAGGTACATCGTATTATTGTAAAGCCCGCACATGATGCGGCAAAAAGTAACGCTCCAAAAATAATAATCATACATTATGTTTGATTCATAAGACTAATAGTAAAAGTATTAATAATTCTATTAAATTAGTATAGTATTCACTATCCAATTGGATTAGTAAGATAAATTATTCCCTTGTCTATTGTTTGATTTGCATTGGATAAAAAAACATATGAATATAGAATTATAACTATATTTATCTTTTTTTCTAATCTTATTCTCCATCAATGTTTCTTCAGAATTTTTACTTTATCAAAATTTCTTCATAAATATGGTTTTGAAAAAAACTATAAATAAATAAATAAATAAAAATACAAAATACAAAGCCATGTTTGGCTTGTTTTTAATTTTTTTTTAAATATAAACTAATTTGATAAAATAAATATCAAAAGTATTTTTAAATTTTTTAAAATTATTTTTAGCCTTCTAAAATATAAAATAAAAATAATAAGTATTTTAATTTTTAGTCAAGAGTAAAAGAGTCTTTTTATTTTATTTCCCAACTTAGGATATATAATCCCACCCCTTCCCCATTACTAATAATCCTACAACTTGTTAGATTAATTATCCATAGGATTAATAATCCTAAAACAAAATTTCAAAACAAACACAGGATTATTGGGCACACGGATTAATAATCTCAATCCCATACTCTAATCCTATCAATCAAACTTGCCCATAATTCATCTCACGATATTAATTAAATTACAACAAATATTGAAATAATTATCTTTTATTCATATGATTTCATTGTACAGAACGTAACACATGCCGTTATACATTCATAAGTCCTAACTCTAAATCTATAGCATGTGCCACAAGTTAATAATATGAAATAAAAATTAAACAGATATATAAATACCTTAGTAGTTACAACCTTCTAAGATAATGCTTGTGTGATGCCCCAATTTTTTTTGGAACATCATAAAATTTAAATAACAAAATAACTTGCTAAATAAAATTTTTAACATCTAATTAGGGAAATTTAAATTATCACATAGTCAAAGTTTAACAACAAAAGAAAATTTCGAGTCTGCATACAACATTACAATATTCTTAATTACTAATACAAGAGATAGTAAAATTTTATTTTGATAAGGTCTTGACTTCATGTTAGCCAAGGTTCTACATTAGTAGCAGCTCCAACCTCAGCTTCCATTCCTTGCTCGTCAAAATCTGGCATAAAACGCCAGGGCAACAAAATATATGTCCTGAGTTTTGTAACACAGTAAGAAAACATAATCAACATACCATTCTTTTTAAGAGAAAATAATCAGATCATAACAATTAAAATAATAACAAAAATTAATAGCATGATAAATGTAACAAACATTATAATAATTTCGGCAATTTTAATAGTTTAGGTGACACTCAAAATCTCACCAAAGAGATTTTCTTACCAACCACTAAGCCATGGCCACTTTTAATTTGAAAACCCCCCTTGGTCAAATATTCAAGAACTACCAAGGATGCCCACACCTAGAGTTATATACCCAAGTCGTGGCATTCGTAGTCTACCTCAAGGGAATGGTTTGCCAGGAGCATATAACCTCCCTGTGTGCCATCAGCACATCCACCCTTATCCCAAAACCAAATACCGATAACGGTTCAAATAAGTCTCGTGCCATCTTAGGGTTTCGCGACACAATTATATAAAAATTATTAAAAACTATGGCTCACCCTGAACTACTAATATTAACTCTCGATTGTTAACTTTACATATACCGTTAATCATTTCAATTAGTTTTTCTATTAATCACAAATAATTCAAATTTCAATCACCAATAATGTTTTACCAACTCATTAAAATTTCCAACATAAAATATTACACATGCCACACATTAATAAATCAATATACAAAATTTAAATAAACAGTTAATTTAAACCATGATATGAAATGATAATGTAGATACAAAAAAAAAAAAAAATGAAACTATAATCACACACATGTATGGATTATTAATTTACAAGATTATACTAGCACAATATTTGTAACGCGCCAAATTTCTAGCCCAAATGATAATAAAACAATCATGGCTCTTTTAAGAAAAAAACGAATGTAAATCTCCAAACTTACATTACATGATGCAATAGTTCTTCATGCAACAATACATTAATCTAACAATAAGTAAATAAACAAATAAATACCCCCAAGGGTTTACAAGTTTCCAAGGCTTGAGCCTGATTATACAAAACGGTTATTCAAACCCACACACATACAGTCCTTGGCTTACACATAGAGTCACAGTAAAATGAGAGTCTCGTACTCTCAACACACATTTCCTCGCCTTTAGTTAGGCAGCATCACCACATCTTTTCCTGCACAAAAATCCCGTAGGGTGAGCATAAAGCCCAATAGGAAATCCTTAACAAAGTATATACATTTTATACAAGTCTCAAGAGATGAAATGCACATGGCATGCTATGTCCCTTTTCGAAGATAAATCACATTTTCATCTTTTGAAAACCATCATGCTCAATGATGTCATGTAATTTCAATTATTCAAAACTTAACAATTTATTTCAAGGGCGGTAAATATGCCTTTGGTAATCCCTAGGTCGGTGTCTGCAAGTATGTCACACCCCGAAAACAAATCCCACATAACTATTATATCAACTCACTTCCAAAATGAGATATTAACTAATTTCATTTACATAATTCCAAATGTTTACCAAAGTATTCTCACATGCCGTTATACCTATATTTACACACTAGTACATGAATCTATAGAATGTAAAAGACATCATTAAATCATTACTAATAAGGCCCTCAAGGGCTTACAAGTTCCAAGGTAACAGCCCGGTTACACATATTGGTCTCTCGGACTCAAAAACATTAGCCCTTGGCTTACAAAAATATCACAACTGTAACGCCCTCAAAATAATACATAAAATTCATCTCTTTAGACATGCATTGATACAAAGAAATCAACCACCTTTCCATTTAGCAGAGTAGTTCTTACAAAAGTATTACATGTTAACAACAAAAGCAAATGCCCTACAGGCTTACAGCTTTCCAAGTTAACACTTGGTTACAAAAGAAAAGTACTAACTCAATACATATTAAGCCCTTGGCTTGAATTTACATGTAATACATCAAAAGAAAGCAAACAAAAAAAGGAGTTTGTCTGCCTCTAGCCTCCCAAGCTATGTTCTTGGAGGTGGCATGCTACCTGTACCTGAAAATGATGTCCCATAAAGGGTGAGCCACAGCCCAGCAGAAATACGCTAAACCAACTATGAACAATGACTAAAAGATTAGCAGTTGATAGATGGTCAACACCGATACACTCACTTCTATCACATTCTGGTTTCATGACATTTAAGTCCATGTTACATTTCATTTCTCATTTCTTTTTCAACTTTGAGTTTGAAAACAAGGCTCAAAACTTAGCCAAATAACTTGATGAGAATAAGACTCATCTTTTAAAACACTTTCAAAATTCATGATGGATACACATTTTGATGCTGTATCAATAACACATAACCCACTTCCATACTATACGAACGATACACATTTTGGTGCTGTATCAACATAGCATAGAAACACTTCTATACTTCACAATTGATAACGATATACATTTTAGTGCTATATCAAATCAATGCAAACACTTCCATAATCAACACTTGATACACATTGTAGTGCTGTATCAATGTCACACGAAATCCGGTTTAGAGGTCCATCCCCTATCTTCCCCTAAACCGTAGAGTACATCCCCTATCTCCTCCCACACACACACAATGTATATAAACATAGATCATATACATAAGCAACCAATACATAAAGTCGTTGTATTATTCCAACCGCTATATTCGATAGCATACTCAATCGATTAGTTTTAGTTTGCCTAATCATCATGCATTGTCTACAACAATCATGACTATCCTCCACCAATAGCCCAAAACAGTTATTTCTAAACAGGAAATAAATGCACAAATGGATATATTATCAACATTCAACCTGGGTGAGTGATTAAGTGAATCCAACTACACCCGTTAATCTCATAATCTCTTTCAATTTGAATACTCTCAATTCAATTCCTCATTTCTCAAAATTAATTATACAAATTAATTTATCCAACTAATTAGGGCATTTTCCCATAATTAACATAAGAACTCCAAGGTTCCACTTTTATCCATAGTCATCATCTATATCATTTCTCCATGCCAAACATGCATATAGGTTTAATTATAAATAAAACCCCATCTTTTGTAAAATTACACAAAGACCCAAACTTTCTCAAAATTACCCAACAACCCCCAACATATCGAAATGCTAAAATTCAAAGACAGAGCTCATAAAGAGGAGTAGGGTATCCCTACCTCGAAGTTAGAGCTCAAACGGGGAAGTTGAAGAAAACCAAAATGCTCCAAACTCAAAGATCCACGGATCAAAATTGAACCCTCGACGATCAACACACTTTTTACAAAGGCTGGAGGATAGGGGGACACTCTGACTAGATCAAACCCTAGAGAGAAGGGAATTTCTAGAGAGAGGAGCTCTCAAAATATCTTTTTAGAAAGTAAGAGAGAGAGAGAGAATGTAAAAAGTGATTTTAAAATGCCCAGCTGCCAACTGATATACGACATTCCCGCTCGAGCGGAGAACACAACGCTCGAGCGTCAAGAACAAAAAACTAGGTACGCTCGAGCGCAAGAAGGCCCGCTCGAGCGCCAAGACACAAGAATAAAGTACATCCTCTTGAGCGCGAAAACCAGTCCGCTCGAGCGTAGATTTCCCCCTCCCAGAACTTACACCAAAAAGTACTACCCGCTCGAGCGCCATAGTACCCGCTCGAGCGCGACCGCTCGAGCGTAAAGAAACCCGCTCGAGCGTAAAAATCACACCTGTAGAAGTTTTGCAGGGACACGAAATACTGGGAGTGTGCAATCTCCGCTCGAGCGCAACAAGGTCCGCTCGAGCGGAACGACCAAAAACCTGGCAACAAGATTTTAGACCAAGGTTCAACCCACCTGTTCAAAACATGCCCAACACATCCTAAAACTCAAACAAATGGAATTAGAGGACGACAACAAGATAGATACAACTACCAACTCCACGGAACCGAGTCCGGAATACAACAGAGCAGTAAAGGGACAACCGGGATCGCTATAACCTCCTCCCCTTAAAGAATTTCGTCCTCGAAATTAAATACAAGTTTTTCAAAAACAAGATTTTCTCGATTCCCAACATTATCACAATGCGAATTTTAACAACTCAACCCATTACCGGTCATCTCATCTCTTTTCAAGAGGCAGTTTACAAACATTTTCACAATATGCATTATAGTTATGCATTTCCTGAAATTCCACAAATTTCAATACTACATTCCACAATTCTATATCATATTCAGTATTCATGATATATTTCCATTTCTACAATACATCCAACATATGCAATGTTACATTAAACTTCCATTTTGAGGCAAGTTTCAAAATACTTCCATTAAATCAAAACATAAACCATGTTTTACAACCTAAGATATATTCAATACTCTTAAGGTTCAACAATACAACAAAATATACAATACATGCTCAAACATCCATAAATAGATCCGGATATCTCTCTCGGACCTCCAACTCACGTTCCCAAGTGGCTTCCTCCACTCCGTGATGTTTCCACAAGACTTTTACCAAGGGAATGGTCTTGCCTCGCAAGACTTGATCCCACCTATCCAAGACCCGAATCGGTCTCTCCTCATACGAGGCATCCTCATCAACCTCTAAGTCGCTCCAATCCAATACATGCGAAGGATCTGGCTCATACTTCTGAAGCATACTCACATGAAACACGTCATGAACTCCGGACAACTGCGGCGGCAAAGCTAAACGATAGGCAACCTCGCCAATCCTCTCAAGGATCTCAAAAGGGCCAATAAACCTCGGGGACAACTTCCCACTCTTCCCAAACCTCATCAATCCCCGCCTAGGTGATATCTTCAGAAAGACATGATCACCCACCTCGAATACCAAATGTCGCCTCCTACAGTCGGCATAAGATTTCTGACGACTCTGGGCTGTAATAAGCCTCCTACGGATAAGCTCAACTTTCTCCGTAGTTTCCCTCACCAACTCCGGACCCAACAAAGGTGCATCACCCACCTCGGCCCAGCAAACTGGAGATCTACACGGTCGGCCACACAAGGCCTCAAACGGTGCCATACCGACGCTAGACTGAAAACTGTTGTTGTAGGCAAACTCCACCAAGGGCAAGTGCCTCTTCCACGTCCCACTAAAGTCAAGGACACAACCTCGAAGCATATCCTCAAGGATCTGAATAGTACGCTCGGACTGCCCATCAGTCTGAGGATGATAAGCCGTACTAAAGGTCAACTTAGTGCCCAAGGCATTTTGCACACTCTGCCACAACCTAGCAGTAAAACGAGGATCTCTATCTGAGACGATCGTCACTGGGACCCTGTGCAATCTCACCATGTCCCGAATATACAAGTCGGCGAGATGATCTACCGAATCTCTCACGCGCATAGGAATGAAGTGCGCCGACTTAGTCAACCGGTCTACAACCACCCAAATGGCATCACTACCCCGCTGAGTCTTCGGAAGACCTACAATGAAGTCCATAGTGACATGCTCCCACTTCCACTCGGCAATAGGCAAGGGTTGCAACAAACCCACCGGCCTCTGATGCTCGGCCTTCACTTGCTGGCAAGTAAGGCACTTCGATACGAAAACAGCCACATCTCTCTTTCATACCCCGCCACCAAAACTGGTGACCCAAATCCCGATACATCTTAGTGCCTCCCGGATGCACCGCAAGGCGTGAATGATGGAACTCTCAGAGTACTTCCTCTCGGCAAGACTCCGGCACAAACAAACGGTCTCGGTATTTCACACTCAGGTCGGGATACACCGTCAAACCCTTCTCAACTTTCCCACTGGAGATCTTCTCTCAGAGGGATTCTACCTCAAGATCACCTCTCTGTGCCTCTAACACTCGTGTCACAAGTGTAGGTTGCGCAACAACAGAAAACAAGGCCGCAACCTCAACAGATTTTCCCAGAAGCAAATCAAACTCGCCAAGTTCACCCAACATCTCCCATTCCCGGATGGCTATACAAGCTACATCACTAATGGATTTCCTACTAAGGGCATCGCCCACAACATTGGCCTTTCCCGGGTGATAGTGCAACTCAAAATCATAGTCCTCAATGAACTCTATCCATCTCCTCTGCCTTAAATTCAAGTCTCTTTGTGTAAACAGATACTTCAAACTCTTGTGGTTCGAGAACACCTCGAACCTCTCACCATAAAGGTAGTGCCTCCAAATCTTCAAGGCAAAGATCACTGCTGCCAACTCTAGGTCGTGTGTGGGGTAATTCTTCTCGTGTATTTCCAACTAACGTGAGCCATAAGCTACCACTTTCCCCTCTTGCATCAACACATAACCCAAACCCTCTCGTGAGGCATCACAATAAACCGCATAACCCAACCCTCTCTCTGAAATAATCAAAACCGGAGCGGTGGTCAATCTAACCTTCAACTCCTAGAATGACTTTTCGCAAGTCTCACTCCACACAAACTTGACCCCTTTTCGCGTCAATCTAGTCAACGGCGAAGCTAGCCTGGAGAAATCTTTCACAAACCGACGGTAATACCCAGCTAATCCCAGAAAATTACGGATCTCAAACACACTCTTAGGCTGTGCCCAATCTTGCACTGCCTCTACCTTGGATGTATCAACAGACACCCCTTCCCCGGATGCCACATGGCCTAAGAATTTGACCTCTCCTAGCCAGAACTCACACTTCCCAAACTTAGCATACAGCCTATGGGCTCTAAGCAACTCAAGCACCACTCTCAAGTGTTCTTCGTGCTCCTCTTCAGAAGGCGAATAGATAAGAATGTCGTCCACGAAAATGACTACAAATCGATCCAAGAATTCTCGGAAGATCCGGTTCATCAAGTCCATAAAGACTACCGGTGCATTAGTAAGCCCGAATGGCATCACCAGAAACTCATAATGGCCATACCGCGTACGGAATGCCGTCTTCGGAATATCCTCCTCCCTGACCCTCAACTGGTGGTAACCCGATCTCAAGTCTATCTTAGAGAAACAACGGGAATCCTTCAACTGGTCAAACAGATCATCTATACGGGGCATAGGGTACTTATTCTTGACCGTAGCCCGATTCAACTTCCGGTAGTCTATACACAGTCTCAAGGCACCATCTTTCTTTTTAGCAAAGAGGGTCGGTGCTCCCTACGGCGAAACACTAGGGCGAACAAAACCCTTATCTAGCAATTCCTGGAGCTGAATCTTCAACTCACTCAACTCGGCTGGGGCAAAACGGTAAGGTGCCATAGAAATCGGCGCTGTGCCGGGCACTAAATCAATAGAGAACTCTATCTCTCGGTGAGGTGGCAAACTAACGAGATCCTCGGGAAAAACATCCGAATACTCACAAACCACCCTCGGCAATACAATCTGGGTCTCATCACACTCACCACTAAAAAAGCTAGCAAGTAGACCACTAAGCTCACTCCGCCCTCGCGGACCATACACTGGTGGCAACACACTACCAACCCGATCCCCCAAGAAATGGAAACACTCCCCGCTCAAGGTACAAACTGTGACCCTCTGGCGGTAGCAATCAATAATAGCCCGGTATGACGATAGCCAGTCCATACCCAAAATAACATCAAAACCCTTCATGGGCATGACAACAAAAGGAAAAGGAAGCCTATGATCGGCGACCTCTATATCACAACCTCTAACACCTTGTTTCAAAATCAACTCACCACCAACAGGCGATACTACACATATAGGAGATACTAACTGTGCCAACTCCAATTCCAAAACAGATGCAAATGCAGCAGATACAAAAGAATGAGATGCACCCGTATCAATCAATACACTAGCAACTGAGTTGCAAAACAGAAAGGTGCCTCTCACTACCAATGGAGTCGGTACTAGGTCCTGTGCGGTAACAGCATACACGCGCCCTGTCGGCCCCTGATCCAACTGCTCACCTCTCGGAGCAAACGACTGCTGCACTGACTGGGACGACGAAGCTCCCGGATTGGCCCTCGAGGCCTGCACAGACTGAGCTGGCTGAAAACCCTGCGTTTGCCTTGAACCAGACGCGCCCGAAGTGGCACTCAATTGTGGGCAAAACCTCTTCAGGTGCCCAGGCTGACTACACTGATAACAAGACAAGGGCTGACCCCTGCCCTGACTCTGGCTCTGCAGTCTAGCTGAAGATGAAGCAGCTCTCTGACCTCCTCCCCTCTGTGGGCAAATTGAAGCCTTGTGGCCCAACTGACCACACTTGTAACAGGTGAACTCCCCCTGATTACCTCTTCCCGAGCCTGCACTCGGCACTGGAAAGGTTGACCTAGCAACACCACCCTGAGACTACTGAGGGTTAGCACCCCTCTGTCTCCTGCCATCACCCTGACCATCTTGGCTCCTCTTGGAGCCTCTCTGTCCCTCCTCTTCCTGCATCATGATCTCCATATGGGCTGTAGCATCAACCAAGCTCCCATAATCTCGGATCATCGAACCTCAAACTCTCATCTTGAGGCCACGCCTCAACCTCTTCTCGAACTCGATACAGCGGCGTTCCTCGGACGCCACAAGTTCAGGCGCGAACCTGGACAAGCTAGTAAAAGCAGCCTCATACTCGGCTACTGAAGAACTCAACTGCAAAAGCTGACAGAATTGGTCTCTCAGCTTCTCCCTGACTGCTAGAGACAAATACTTCTCTTGAATGGCCTCCACAAAAGCCTCCCACGTGCCAGTAATACGGCCCCTCATGTATTTCCACCACTAACTCGCACCCCCTTTAAGCTAGAAGGATGCCAAGGTCACTTTCAACGCTCCGTCCTCGATGCCAAGCATCTCGAACGTCTTACTCATTTGCTTTAACCACTCGTCAGCCTTCAGTGGCTCCTTCGGATCCCCAATAAACTCGTCCGGGTTGGACCAGAAGAACTCCCTTTCAAGAAGGAAGGCCCTACCTCAACAACCTGGGCCTGAACTGGAGCCTGAACTGGATTCTCAACTCGAAAAATACCCACAGACTCCCTCAAAGCATCGGCTATCCCTCGAGCTAAAGTGCCCATAGCCTCCTGACCTGCTGGCTCGGCCACATTGGCCTGGCCAACCCCCTCTTGCTGTGCCGGAATATCATCCGGTAAAGGCATCTCCTGCCTACCACGTCTGCCATGTCTACCACGTCCTCATCCTGACATCCTAATAAAGGTAACGAAGAACGTTAGCACATTCATAAATGTGCCAAAACTAAACACTCGCGTCCTAATACATGGACAACTGTAATTCACTCCATGTAAGCACATAAACACATAAGCACTTACGAATTCCATTTCCGGATAATGATAGTCCCGAGGCGTTACTAGAGTTCCGGTTAGAAACAACATTGATCAAGTGCTTTTCCAACAAGACTCACAGAAACCCAAGGATCCAATCAACATCCTAGAAACTAAATCCCATACCCAAGTAGTCACATAAACATGTTATCAAATAAACACATAATGTCACACATAAATCTCTAACAAGCGAGACAAACCCATTGTGATACTAATCACTTCCCACGTACCCAAAGTATTCGAACCCAGTACGCTCTGATACCAAGTTGTACGCCCTCAAAATAATACATAAAATTTATCTCTTTAGACATGCATTGATACAAAGAAATCAACCACCTTTCCATTTATCAGAGTAGTTCTTACAAAAGTATTACATGTTAACAACAAAAGCAAATGCCCTACGGGCTTACAGCTTTCCAAGTTAACACTTGGTCACAAAAGAATAGTACTAACTCAATACATATTAAGCCCTTGACTTGAATTTACATGTAATACATCAAAAGAAAGCAAACAACAAAAGGAGTTTGTTTGCCTCTAGCCTCCCAAGCTATGTCCTTGGAGGTGGCATGCTACCTGTACCTGCAAATGATGTCCCATAAAGGGTGAGCCACAGCCCAGCAGAAATACGCTAAACCAACTATGAACAATGACTAAAAGATTAGCAGTTGATAGATGGTCAACACCGATACACTCACTTATATCACATTCTGGTTTCATGACATTTAAGTCCATGTTGCATTTCATTTCTCATTTCTTTTCCAACTTTGAGTTTGAAAACAAGGCTCAAAACTTAGCCAAATAACTTGATGAGAATAAGACTCATCTTTTAAAACAATTTCAAAATTCATGATGGATACACATTTTGATGCTGTATCAATAACACATAACCCACTTCCATACTATACGAACGATACACATTTTGGTGCTGTATCAACATAACATAGAAACACTTCTATACTTCACAATTGATAACGATATACATTTTAGTGCTATATCAAATCAATGTAAACACTTCCATAATCAACACTTGATACACATTGTAGTGCTGTATCAATGTCACACGAAATCCGGTTTAGAGGTCCATCCCCTATCTTCCCCTAAACCGTGGAGTACATCCCCTATCTCCTCACACACACACACACAATGTATATAAACATAGATCATATACATAAGCAACCAATACATAAAGTTGTTGTATTATTCCAACCGCTATATTCAATAGCATACTCAATCGATTAGTTTCAGTTTGCCTAATCATCATGCATTGTCTACAACAATCATGACTATCCTCCACCGATAGCCCAAAACAGTTATTTCTAAACAGGAAATAAATGCACAAATGGATATATTATCAACATTCAACCTGGGTGAGCGATTAAGTGAATCCAACTACACCCGTTAATCCTATAATCTTTTTCAATTTGTATACTCTCAATTCAATTCCTCATTTCTCAAAATTAATTATACAAATTAATTTATCCAACTAATTAGGGCATTTTCCCATAATTAACATAACAACTCCAAGGTTCCACTTTTATCCATAGTCATCATCTATATCATTTCTCCATGCCAAACATGCATATAGGTTTAATTATAAATAAAACCCTATCTTTTGTAAAATTACCCAAGGACTCAAACTTTCTCAAAATTACCCAACAACCCCTAACATATCGAAATACTAAAATTCAAAGACGAAGATCATAAAGAGGAGTAGGGTATCCCTACCTCGAAGTTAGAGCTCAAACGGGGAAGTTGAAGAAAACCAAAATGCTCCAAACTCAAAGATCCACGGATCAAAATGGAGCCCTCGACGATCAACACACTTTTTACAAAAGCCGGAGGATAGGGGGACACTCTAATTAGATCAAACCCTAGAGAGAAGGGAGTTTCTAGAGAGAGGAGCTCTCAAAATATCTTTTTAGAAAGTAAGAGAGAGAGAGAGAGAATGTAAAAAGTGATTTTAAAATGCCCAGCTGCCAACTGATATACAACATTCCCGCTCGAGCGGAGAACACAACGCTCGAGCGTCAAGAACAAAAAACTAGGTACGCTCGAGCGCAAGAAGGCTCGCTCGAGCGCCAAGACACAAGAATAAAGTACATCCGCTCGAGCTCAAAAACCAGTTCGCTCGAGCATAGATTTCCCCCTCCCAGAACTTACACCAAAAAGTACTACCTACTCGAGTGCCAGAGTACCCGCTCGAGCGCGACCGCTCGAGCGTAAAGAAACCTGCTCGAGCGTAAAAATCACACCTGCAGAAGTTTTGCAGGGAAACGAAATACTGGGAGTGTGCAATCTCCGCTTGAGCGCAACAAGGTCCGCTCGAGCGGAATGACCAAAAACCTGGCAACAAGATTTTAGACCAAGGTTCAACCCACCTGTTCGAAACATGCCCAACACATCCTAAAACTCAAACAAATGGAATTAAAGGACGACAACAAGATAGATACAACTACCAACTCCACGGAACCGAATCCGGAATACAACAGAACAGTAAAGGGACAACCGGGATCGCTATAACAACAAAATAAGAGTTTGACTACTCTTCTTCAAACATTTCAATGCCCTTAGCTTGGTGAAGTCACCACACTTTTACCTGCACCAATTCCCATAAGGGTGAGCATAAAGCCTAGTAGAGATTTCTCACAAAGTATATACACTTATGCCAATTCCATCAACGATTAAAAATGCATTTGTAATGCCATGCAAGTGCCAATAATGAAGGAAAATTTTGTTTTGATGCACTATTTCAAAATCATTAAGTTCTCAATAATATTCAATGCACAACTTTAAATTCACCATGTTCTCAATAATATTTAGTAATCTCATCAATTTCAAACTTCCAATATTTAAATCAACAGGGGTGGTAAATACGACACTGGTAATCCCTAGGCTGGTGTCTACAAGTAGACTTTACAAGTACTAGCAAACTGTCATTTTTAGCGGCATTACCCGGTAGGCTCAACACCTATCCGCACGGCTTTCTGGTCTTTCACCAAGGACACTCAGGCCAACTTAACAAGTTCAACTACACCCCCTATCCGAACTTACCACCGTATTTACCCCCATCAACATTTCCATTAGTTCTCATTACAATGATCTTTCTCAAAATAAATGTGTTTCCAACTCATGTCAAGATGTGTAATAATGACAATAAAACAATGAGAATATGATGCAATAACAACTAATTCATAGCATTCCTATATATTCAAAGACATGTCCACAACAATATTCAACATCACATTTTCATTTCCTCCTTACCATGTTCTTCCACAAGGTACCCATACGTCTCCAACACATAGTTAAAATTTCTCATTTCGCACAATAGTCATGTGTAATAACCCTCACGCTATCCTAACCATACTCATATGCATTCATGTGATTCTGTCTTGTAAACTTGCATTTCGAGTCTTGTCCTTGTTCGTTTATGTGTTACAGCATGATTTTGTACCCTTCTTGGTGTGAGTTTAGCCGATGGCGTCTTTAGTCTAGAACTTCCTTGGAACCACTTTGTTTGACCTCTACCTTCGCCTTGACATACTGGCCGAGATGTCATTATCTAGGCCGAGGTGTTCATCACCAAGGCCGAGGTGTGAAATATCTAGGCCAAGAAGTTACCTTTGCACCTAAGTGATCTTGTCCCGGAGAGGTATGACCTAGACCGAGGTGTGGCACATCTAGGCCAAGGTGTGGCACAGCTTAGTCAAGTGTTGTCCTTCCTAGCCGAGGTCATTATTCCCTACTTGTCGATGTCTTGTTATTAGCCGAGATCATTACTCGCCAGAGTGCCCATGCCGTCTTGCTTGTTGAACACACTTTGTCATAGTTTTGTCTTGTCACTCAGCCACCTTTCTGTGTAGCACCAACCAGCCGCTGCCACGTGCCTCTGTAGAGGGTTAAGTCAACCAGCAGACGTAGAAATGTATCATTTTGCTATATGTCTTTGTTTGTGAGGAGAGAGAAGCTCTAGAAGAAGAAGAAGAAGTTTAGAGTGAGAGAGTGGGTATTCAAACTTGATTCGTAGAGATCAAACCATTAGATTCGCGTATTGAGGTTAGATTCTTGATTTACTCTTGTCATTCTTATTGATCATCTAGCTGCATTGCATGATCGAACCCGTTTTGCATGTCATGCATCGATTTAAAGTTGGTTTTAGAAAGAGAAAATGGTGTTCATGTGTTCTTGAAAGAAAGGTCTTGTTTGATCTGAAAGTTGCATTAAGTTTCATGTTTTTATGTTTGTTCTCACTAGATCCTTGAATATGGGTACCCAGGTCCATGTTTTTGAACTCATAGCATGAAATCTCAGATGTTGTAATAGAAAATCACGATCTTTGCATTCATCTCCCTCATGCTCATGTTCTTCATGTTCATCATGTTCTTCAAGAAAGGGAAACTCAGATTTTTCCCGACTTCATTTCGGTAAATGTGGCCATCGAGGCAACACCTCGGCAAGGAGGTGTGGGACCTCGGCCTAGACCTGGTAGTTGCCCAGCATGATTTCCCCGAGATAAAGAACTGTGTTTGTTTTGATTTGACCTAGTCTTAAGGAATGCCGAGATCATCCGCATGCATATGAAACTTGTTTGAGAGTGCATTCAACAGACTTTGCCATGTGTTTGTAGGGTTTGGACTTGCCTTGACCCCGACGTTTGAAGAACTAAGTGAGTGGTATTTTTAATAAAGCTATGTTATAATGCTTTGATAAAGTCTTGTTTTGCTTCGTTTTGGAAAGTATTTGTAAGCATGAATGGTTATTCCTAATTGAAAAATATATACATATCTTGTTTTGATGACATTCTTGGAAAGTCCGTACGTGCTAAGGGACTATAAGCATTTGTAGCACAAAGTTTGGAAGTCTATAAGCATTTGTAGCACAAAGTTTGGAAGTCCATACGTGCTAAGGGACTATAAGCATTTGTAGCACAAAGTTTGGAAGTCCGTACGTGCTAAGGGACTATAAGCATTGGTAGCACAAAGTTTGGAAGTCCGTACGTGCTAGGGGACTCTAAGCATTAGTAGCACAAGTCCTTAGTGTCCGGGGACTATAATGCAACGACACCATTGAATTGAGATATCTCCCTTGTCTTGCCTTGTCTTGTCTTGTTTGCCACTGACGGTTTACCGCGTGGGTTTTGTTTGCCAAGATGTCATCACTTGTATTATAATGATGTTAGTAAGCATCCTTTGAAACTTGACAGACTTGGAAGATGGACTTGGTTCATCCCTTGGCTTGTATCAACTATGTTATGTATTGTTTGATAAAGATCTTGAATACCAGTCATGCAAACCCCTTTATTTCTTATACCATTCACTGAGTATTCAAGCTCACCCTCTATATATATATATATGTAGGTGATGAGCAGGAAGGCGGTGACACCTAGGTGTGACTCGCAAGCTTGTTTTGGGTTTTCGGTTATGTCGGCCTAACTTGTATTCATGTCGGCCGTCTTGAAAATTATGCTTCTCGGCTTATAATGCTTGTAATTTACACATGTCGGCTGGAGAAGCCTTTTGATCAAGATGTAAATGTATTTTGTACTTTATTGTATTTGTATCCAAGTTATAATGTTATGTAAAGTTGTATGCCATTCCATGTAACTTACGCACTGCTCTTATGGACCACTTGTATTTTAAGATTATTGCTTCCGCACTTGTGAGCCCCATATATAATTATACTCTGTTTGTGTGTGAATTTTGAAAGTTGGCCTTCGGTAATCTCGGATTACTGGCCATCACGGCACTAAACTATTAGGGGCAGTTTGGGGTCGTGACAGATTGGTATCAGAGCACAAGATCCTTATAGTACCTTATTCACACACTTTGAGTCCTAAAGAGCATAGGATGTCCCTTAGAATGATTTTAGGATTGCATCATATTGCTTGTTACTTGACAAGGTGCGCATCATCTCGGCATAACCATTTGTTATTTGCATACATGATTCTTGGTTCAGTTTGTTTTAAGATTGCATTTTGCCTACTCATAGCATCATGAGGAGAGGTAGACCATCAGTTGGTCGAGATCAACCAGGGGATAGATTGGACAGACTAGAGAGACTAGTTGAAGGTTTAACTCGTGAGTTGGGGCAGATGATGCAATAGAATGCAAGTGCTACATCTACACCGGCCGAACAGACGGATGGCCGACATGCAGCTCCACCTCTTCTAGTGCCCCAAGTGCCTCCACAGCTAGCCTTGTATGGGGAAGGGACGATGACTTTGATTAAAGAGTTCAAGAAGATGAACCCATCGAGATTCGCAGGGGGTATAGAGCCGATGAAGGCCGAGGTATGGGTTTTGGAAATGGAAAAGCTGTTCGAGATCTTTCCTAGCACCGACACTCAGAAGGTGACATTAGCAGCATTCACGTTAGACGACGATGCCCGAAGGTGGTGGATGATGATTCGGGAGGCTAATCCTGGTTTAACTTGGGCCAGATTTTTAGAACTGTTCTACAACAAGCATTTTCCACTTAGCGTTCGAGATCGCAAGACCACAGAGTTCCAGACTCTGATACAAGGCAACAGAACAGTGGCAGAGTACGACCGTGCCTTCACCGAATTGGCGAGATATGCGCCACATATGGTCAGTGATGAGTATAGGAAAGCCAGGAAGTTTGAAAGTGGACTACGTGGACCAATTCAGGATCGGGTCAACATGCTCAATATGTCGACTTACGCCGAGGTGTTAGACAAGGCCATCTTGGCAGAAGCTAACCTAAACCAATATCAAAGTTCAGGAGAGATTTAGAGGAAGAGACAGAACTATGAAGGTCATCGGATGTCGTTTAATGCCAAGAAGAAGGCGAATGGGGGCAGTTCCAGCAACTCAGATCGGGATGGTAATGCTAAGCCGACGTATGCGAGTTGTGGGAAGCCGCATATCGGGGTTTGTCGCTGGGCGACAGGAGCCTGCTTTGAATATGGCGAGATAGGCCACCGCGTGAAAGACTGTCCAAAGGCAAGAGCTGATGATGGTAAGAAAAATGGGAGAACCTCGGGCTCTGCACAGGGAAGCAACGTCAGAAGGACACAAATGAGACAGGGCAGAGTTTTTGCTCTAGTGTCAGGAGACACCCAGAATGCTGAAACGGTAGTATCAGGTACACTCTCAATTTGGTCTCAAGTTGCATACGTCTTGATTGATTCGGGCTCTACGCATTCATTTGTATCTGTTAAATTTGCCGAGAAGTTGAGCAGACCGTTAGAACCCCTTGATTATGTACTATCTGTATCTACTCTATCTGGGGGAACTATAATTATTGCATCCATATATAGGGCGTGTGTTGTGGTGATTGAGGATGTAGAATTATTAGCTGATTTGATGCCATTAAGCATGACTCACTTCGATGTCATATTGGGAATGGATTGGTTAGTAGCGCATCATGCATCCATTAATTGTGTTACTAAGAGCGTTACATTGAAGGCCCCAAACAAAACCGAGGTCTTTTTCCAGGGTAAGGGAGTAGTACCCCCACCCTACTTAATCTCATCCATGAAAGCCTATAAGTTGATCCAAAAAGGGTGTCAGGGTTATTTGTGCAGTATACTAAGTGATTTGAATGGAAGTGTTGAGTTAGCCGACATACCAGTTGTTAAGGAATTTCTCGACATCTTTCCAAATGAGCTGCCTGGCCACTTAGTCGATAGAGAAATAGAGTTTACTGTGGACCTCGTGTCGGGAACGCAACCTATCTCCAAAATACCCTATAGGATGGCCCCTGCTGAACTTAAAGAACTGAAGCTACAGTTACAAGAATTGTTAGATAAGGGATTCATTAGGCCGAGCACTTCCCCGTGGGGAGCACCCGTTTTATTTGTTAAGAAAAAGGATGGCACACTTCGCCTTTGCATTGATTACAGAGAACTTAATAAGGTAACCATCAAGAACAAGTACCCATTGCCTAGGATTGACGATTTGCTTGATCAATTACAAGGGGCACGAGTCTTTTCCAAGATTGACCTTAGGTTGGCTACCACCAGCTGAAGGTTAAAGTCGAGGACATTGAGAAGACTGCTTTTCGGACAAGGTATGGCCACTACGAATTTTTGGTAATGCCTTTCGGAGTGACCAATGCTCCTGCAGCGTTCATGGACTTGATGAACAGAGTCTTTAAGCCGTATCTAGATGAGTTCGTAGTTGTTTTTATTGACGACATACTGATCTATTCCAAGAGTACAATTGAGCACGAGAACCATCTGAGGCTTGCCCTGCAAATTTTGAGAGACAAGAAGTTGTACGCCAAGTTGAGTAAGTGCGAGTTTTGACTTTCCAGCATCTCATTTTTGGGGCATATGATTAATGAAGAGGGTATATCAGTTGATCCGAGCAAGATTGAGGCCATTGTGACTTGGCCGACGCCGACCAACGTGTCTGAGGTTCGTAGTTTTCTGGGCTTGGCAGGTTATTACAGAAAGTTTGTGAAGGACTTCTCAAGGATAGCAGTACCATTGACACAACTAACTAAGAAAGGAACAACATATGAATGGACCGATGATAGAGAATCAGCCTTCTAAGAGTTGAAGACGAGGTTAGTTACGACACCAGTTCTTGTACTCCCGTCAGGTAATGAGGAATTTCAGATTTTCAGTGATGCTTCACATAAGGGTTTGGGTTGTGTATTGATGCAAGGGGGCAGAGTCATAGCATATGCATCTCGTCAGTTGAAACTTCATGAAAAGAACTATCCAACCCATGATCTTGAGCTAGCAGCCGTGGTGTTTGCTTTGAAGATTTGGCGCCACTACTTGTATGGAGCCTCTTGCCAAGTTTTTACGGACCACAAAAGTTTGAAGTATTTGTTCACCCAAAAGGAACTAAATTTGAGGCAGAGAAGATGGCTTGAATTATTGAAGGATTACGACATGCAGATTCAATATCACCCAGGTAAAGCAAACTCGGTAGCCGACGCCTTGAGTAGGAAGCCAGTGGGATGTTTGGCATGCCTGGCCATGATTTCAGTGGAGCCGACTACTATTGGGGAAGTAAAGGCAAGGCAAATGGAGGATGGATTCCTGAAGAAGGTAGCCGATGAGATTACCACCAGGCCGAAGTCGGGTTACACCCTTGAAAATGGAGTACTTAAGTTTGATGGAAGATTGTGCGTGGCCGACGTCCTGGAATTGAAAAGAAGGATTTTGCAAGACTCTCATGGATCTAGATTTGTGGTTCATCCAGGGAACACCAAGATGTATCAAGATGTGAAACAGACCTTTTGGTGGCCGAATATGAAAAGAGAGATAGCCGAGTTCGTGTCTCAGTGTTTGTATTGTCAACAAGTGAAAGCGGAACATCAGAGGCCAGCAGGACTTCTCCAACCTTTGCCGATTCCTGAGTGGAAATGGGAAGACATCTCCATGGACTTCGTGACTGGGTTGCCGAAGACACAGAAAGGAATGGATTCGATTTGGGTTATAATCGACAGGTTAACTAAGTCAGCGCATTTCTTGCCGGTTAGGACTTTGTTCAGTGCTGATCGACTTGCTGTGTTGTATATGAATGAGATCGTTAGACTTCATTGTGTGCCGATGTCCATCGTGTCAGACCGAGATCCAAAATTTGCTTCTAGATTTTGGCAGAGTTTACAAAGGGCTTTGGGAACCGAATTGAGGTTTAGTACAGCTTTTCATCCACAGACCGATGGCCAAACAGAGAGAACAATTCAAACACTTGAAGATATGCTTAGACTGTGTGAATTGGACTTCAAGGGAAGCTGGGAAGTGCATTTGCCATTAGTAGAGTTCGCTTACAACAACAGCTACCAAGCTAGCATTGGCATGGCGCCGTATGAAGCCTTGTATGGGAGAAAGCGCAGATCGCCGATATGTTGGACCGAAGTAGGAGATAAAGCTTTGATCGGCCCGGATTTAGTTCAAAGGACAACCGAAAAGATTAAGCTTATCTAACAGAGAATCAGAACCGCTCAGAGCCGACAAAGGAGCTACGCCAACCAGAGAAGAAAGGAGTTAGAGTTCGAAGTAGGGGATCATGTGTTCCTGAAAACCTCGCCGATGAAAGGAGTTTCAAGATTTGGGAAGAAGGGTAAATTGGCATCCCATTACATTGGACCGTTTGAAATCCTTGAGAAAGTTAACCCGGTTGCCTACAGACTTGCTTTACCACGAGATTAAGTCAAGTTCATAATGTGTTTCATATCTCGATGTTGAAAAAGTATATACGGGATCCACTACATGTGATCGATCATTTCGGGATTGTGGTTGATGAAGGCCTAAGCTATGAAGAAGAGCCGATACGCATCATCGATAGACAAGTGAGGCGATTGAGAAATAAGGCAATACCGATGGTGAAGATTGAATGGAAAGAGCATTACGGCAAGGATGCTCCGTGGGAAATGGAAGAGGAAATGAAAGTCCGATACCCAGAGTTATTCTCGAACCAAGGTAACTCAAGTTTGGGGACCAAACTTCTTTAAGGGGGGTAGGATGTAATAACCCTCACGCTATCCTAACCATACTCATATGTATTCATGTGATTCTGTCTTGTAAACTTGCATTTCGAGTCTTGTCCTTGTTCGTTTAAGTGTTACAGCATGTTTTGTACCCTGCTTGGTGTGAGTTTAGCCGAGGGCGTCTTTAGTCTAGAACTTCCTTGGAACCACTTTGTTTGACCTCTACCTTCGCCTTGACATACTGGCCGAGATGTCATTATCTAGGCCGAGGTATTCATCACCAAGGCCGAGGTGTGAAATATCTAGGCCGAGATGTTACCTTTGCACCTAAGTGATCTTGTCCCGGAGAGGTATGACCTAGACCGAGGTGTGGCACATCTAGGCCAAGGTGTGGCACAGCTTAGTCAAGTGTTGTCCTTCCTAGCCGAGGTCATTATTCCCTACTTGCCGATGTCTTGTTATTAGCCGAGATCATTACTCGCCAGAGTGCCCATGCCGTCTTGCTTGTTGAACACACTTTATCATAGTTTTGTCTTGTCACTCAGCCACCTTTCTGTGTAGCACCAACCAGCCGCTGCCACGTGCCTCTGTAGAGGGTTAAGTCAACCAGCAGACGTAGAAATGTATCATTTTGCTATATGTCTTTGTTTGTGAGGAGAGAGAAGCTCTAGAAGAAGAAGAAGAAGTTTAGAGTGAGAGAGTGGGTATTCAAACTTGATTCGTAGAGATCAAACCATTAGATTCGCGTATTGAGGTTAGATTCTTGATTTACTCTTGTCATTCTTATTGATCATCTAGCTGCATTGCATGATCGAACCCGTTTTGCATGTCATGCATCGATTTAAAGTTGGTTTTAGAAAGAGAAAATGGTGTTCATGTGTTCTTGAAAGAAAGGTCTTGTTTGATCTGAAAGTTGCATTAAGTTTCATGTTTTTGTGTTTGTTCTCACTAGATCCTTGAATATGGGTACCCAGGTCCATGTTTTTGAACTCATAGCATGAAATCTCAGATGTTGTAATAGAAAATCACGATCTTTGCATTCATCTCCCTCATGCTCATGTTCTTCATGTTCATCATGTTCATCAAGAAAGGGAACCCATATTTTTCCCAACTTCATTTCGTTGAATGTGGCCATCGAGGCAACACCTCGGCAAGGAGGTGTGGGACCTCGGCCTAGACCTGGCAGTTGCCCAGCATGATTTCCCCGAGATAAAGAACTATGTTTGTTTTGATTTGACCTAGTCTTGAGGAATGCCGAGATCATCTGCATGCATATGAAACTTGTTTGAGAGTGCATTCAACAGACTTTGCCTTGTGTTTGTAGGGTTTGGACTTGCCTTGACCCCGATGTTTGAAGAACTAAGTGAGTGGTATTTTTAATAAAGCTATGTTATAATGCTTTGATAAAGTCTTGTTTTGCTTCGTTTTGGAAAGTATTTGTAAGCATGAATGGTTATTCCTAATTGGAAAATATATACATATCTTGTTTTGATGACATTCTTGGAAAGTCCGTACGTGCTAAGGGACTATAAGCATTTGTAGCACAAAGTTTGGAAGTCCGTACGTGCTAAGGGACTATAAGCATTTGTAGCACAAAGTTTGGAAGTCCGTACGTGCTAAGGGACTATAAGCATTTGTAGCACAAAGTTTGGAAGTCCATACGTGCTAAGGGACTATAAGCATTTGTAGCACAAAGTTTGGAAGTCCGTACGTGTTAAGGGACTATAAGCATTGGTAGCACAAAGTTTGGAAGTCCGTACGTGCTAGGGGACTCTCAGGATTAGTAGCACAAGTCCTTAGTGTCTGGGGACTATAATGCAACGACACCATTGAATTGAGATATCTCCCTTGTCTTGCCTTGTCTTGTCTTGTTTGCCACTGACGGTTTACCGCGTTGGTTTTGTTTGCCGAGATGTCATCACTTGTATTATAATGATGTTAGTAAGCATCCTTTGAAACTTGACAGATTTGGAAGATGGACTTGGTTCATCCCTTGGCTTGTATCAACTATGTTATGTATTGTTTGATAAAGATCTTGAATACCAGCCATGCAAACCCCTTTATTTCTTATACCATTCACTGAGTATCCAAGCTCACCCTCTCTATATATATATGTAGCTGATGAGCAGGAAGGCAGTGACGCCTAGGTGTGACTCGCAAGCTTGTTTTGGGTTTTTGGTTATGTCGGCCTAACTTGTATTCTTGTCGGCCGTCTTGAAAATTATGCTTCTCGGCTTATAATGCTTGTAATTTACACATGTCGGCTGGAGAAGCCTTTTGATCAAGATGTAAATGTATTTTGTACTTTATTGTATTTGTATCCAAGTTGTAATGTTATGTAAAGTTTATGCCATTCCATGTAACTTACGCACTGCTCTTATGGACCACTTGTATTTTAAGATTATTGCTTCCGCACTTGTGAGCCCCATATATAATTATACTCTGTTTGTGTGTGAATTTTGAAAGTTGGCCTTCGGTAATCTCGGATTACTGGCCATTACGGCACTAAACTATTAGGGGCGGTTTGGGGTCGTGACATCATGTGTCTTCGGCACACCACAACAATTCCTCAACAATAATTCATCATAACCAAACTTTCAATATGTCTAGCGTACCATCCTTCATTTCATTTCCCATTACATTATGGTTGAGCATTTTTACATCACTTATGGCACTCAACAACTCACCATCATACCACTCTACACAAAAATGTATTTATCAAAGGATTATAACAAAGGACGCCATTATATATATATATATATCAAGAAGTTGCTATTTTGTTAAACATTTGGTGAGACTTACTCTCATACATTCTCTTGATACAAGAAAATAAACAATTTCAAAGGCACATTCATTATTTTTCAAAAGCCCCAATTTCTAGGGTTTGCATAGGGAACAAACCTTCGTCATTTTTTTTTTTTTTTCTAAGAGAACTCCATCTAGAAGTTTTCTTTGAGTTTAGTAGAGGGGAACCCTCAAGAAGTAGCAAAAGATTTAGATATAAAACCTCATTCAAAACTCTCTCTGCATTTTGAGTCAAAAACAACAAAATCAACACAAAACTCAAGAACACTTTTAAATCAACAACAACATAGCAAAACTTTTAAATCCCTAGCTTCAATGGAGGATTCTTCAATGTTCCACAACCCTAAGAGGAACCCCAACTCGGATCTTCAAGATTGGTAAGAAATGTCGGTGATTTAGACCCAAGATTGACAAAGATCAAAGTGTTTTAGAGCCTTGGTGAGAGTTTCTAGAGAGAAGGGAGAGTAAATGTGTTTTTAGAGAGAGAGAAGTGTAAAAAAAATGAGATAGAATCAGCCCTAAAAGAGGAGAGAAAACAGAGCCCCGAATCTGCCCAGATTGCCGCATGTGCGGCACTCATTCCCGTACGTGCGAAGCCCCCTTCCCACACGTGCGGGGCTCTTCCCGCACCTCCTTCCACACATGCCTTTTAGGCATAATGCAGGCCACCCAAAATCCCCTCTTCCCGCACGTGCGGCTTGGCCTCCGGCACGTGCGGCCCAACCCTGCACGTGCGGCCTTGGGCCCTCGCACGTGCGACCCTGCCCAGCAGCCCAGAAATTTCTCTGCTTCGCCCCCGGGCACTCTGGACCTAACCCCGCACCTCTCGGAACAAGAAACTTCAACACCGACCCACATGTAAGGACAAGAGTCTTAACTTGGAAATGATTTCCGAGGGTGCCAACCCAACGAGAAAAAAAGAGAGCGAACCAAAAGAAGGAAAAGAAAGAAAGGGAAAAGGATCCCAGTCATCACAATCTCCCCACCATAGGAAATTTCATCCCCGAAATTTAAACAGACTTACCAACACAGGATGTCCTAGCAACTACTATGATTCTAACAACATTCTTAAGTTACAACATCAAAATTTCAACCAACACTTATCATTCTCACCATCATTATATCAAAAAACAATCACCAAGCTAGGAATGTGTAGACACCCCATTTTTGACCGTCCTCAAGACTTGGACGTCACCGTTTGAACACCCGGTGATCACCCATGTTTGTGTTCGTTTGGAGTTCCCGGAGGTCTCAGCTACGCGCCTTGCCTCAGGATCTCCGAACTTGACTGTTTTGTACTTGGTTCGACACCAAACACTTGTGTTTTGCCTTTGAGAGGCAGGGTAGGGCTTGTAGACCATCCCCACCCATCACCGGCCATGGCTTGAGGCCACCGGCTATGTTTTGCTTCTACCGGCCAAACATTTGGCCGGCCGGCACTATAGATGGCCGGCCGACTATCTTTTTTTGGTCGGTGGCAATTTTGGGCAGCCGACTACTGTTCATCTACTTTATGTAGATATTTTGTGCCAGCTGTGATAGCTGGCACCCACTCTGTTTCCCTCCATACACGTGTATGGAGGGATTTCCCTCTAAGCAAGCTTGTTGTATAAGCCTTGCAAGAGGGACTTCTATAAGAGGAGAGGTCTTCTCCTTGTTCTAGGTTAGAAAGTTTGAAGGCAAAACCAGAGCTTATACGTATAGATACACCCCCTCTCTATATTTCCCTCTCTCTCCTCCCTTGTGTGTGTTTCATGGCCTAAAAGTGTACTTTTACCTTACTTTTGCACTAATACACACACTATTACACCTTACTCTGAGATTAAGGGGCTTTGAGGGTTGATTCTTGAGTTTTTGGACTGTTTTTGATCAAAAGAAGAGGGTTGCATTGGCTGTTCTTGAGGTGTGCTTCAAGGGTAAGCACTTTGCTTTAGTTTCCCCAAACTTGCACTAGTTTTCTACCTATCTTACTTGCTGATTTAGTTTTTGTGCATAACATAAAAAAGGCTTATATTTTCATGCTTAAGAACTTTCATTAAGGGTCTTTTGTGGTTTGAGTTCAAACTCACCCTTTTAGGCCTTATTTGGCCTTTTTGGTGCTCTCTTTGTGAGGCTTTGTTTGCTTGAGTATTTTTGTCTTCTCACCACTGCAAACCAGTGGATTTTCAGTGGTGAGGAAGGTGGTTTGAAGTTTTGTATAGGGGAGGGACACCCCTCTCCCTTCATTGCCTTATTTCCTTGCCTTTTGGCTAAAAGGGCAACATGAATGCTTGATTGTTTTTAGCCCTATTTCAGAACTTTTTGGGTGTCCTTAGGTCACATAAGATCTCTGTTTTTGGTCGGATTTGTGCCCTTTTGCATGCTTAACATACTTGCTTTACATTCCTCTATTTGGCCTAGAAATGCATCTTGTGTTTAAGCCATGATTCTTGCATATGTTAGCCAAATTTCATGAAGGTATTGGCATTATTTTACCATGTTTAAGACCTGTTGGCCATCTGTTTCAGTCACGCTTGCCTTGTTTGGTGTCCTGTCTTTGTGCGTTGGCTTGTAAGCCTTGAGTATATTAGCCTCTAGCATGCATAGCTTGGACCATCCTCATGATTTGGCATCATTTAGGATCATATTTCAGTCCATAAATCATGTTTATATGTGTGTATGTGTGACCTCTTTCATGCTTTGAGGGTGTGCCCTTTTATGCCTAGAATTGAGCTTTGGTGCACGCATCTCATTGGAGCCACTTTAGCTGCCATGTTAGTAGGTTTTGGGATCTATTTTTGCATGCTAAAACCCTGTTTTGACTTGTCCAATGCATGCCATGAGTGGCCATGTTGGTGGAAGTAAAGTGCCCCTTTTTGTGCCTTAGCCTTAGGTCCATTGGCTTGCATGTTGGCATGAGTGTTTGTCCATCATTTTGGGCACTTTTGGCCACTGTTTTGGGGTGGATTGAGGTCTGCCCCTTTATGGTTTAAGTCCACCATTGCATGCTTATCATATGCTTGTTGCTTATTTGGTTCATTAATGTGTTGTCCCATGCTAGCCTTATGGCATATTGGTCCATATTTGCATCACATTTGCATCTTGCATGCCTAGCATTGCATATTTGCCATAGTAGTTGCATGGCATTTGGCATGCCTTGCATAATTAGTACCATGTTGCATTTGAGCCATGTTGGCATAACATGCATTGCATTGTTTGGTTTGGGGTGTCAAACCAAGTGTGAGGGTTAAGGAGCGTTCATACTATAAGTGATGCAACGTGTCTTAACTCTCGGTCACCGAGGCCTTTGACTTCGACATGATAAGGTCTCGGTCCTCATTTGTGTGTTGCATGCATTTTTACATCAAGTGGCAAGCTTGATCCCTTATCATGCACCAATGATGGCTCAAGGATCGAGGGCCATGCTTCCCTGAGTTCAACACATGATGGGAAACATGACCATGCTCACATGTGCCTGAAATCCCATGCCATATACTGTCTGTTCTCTGTTGCTGTCAAAACTGTCTCCTGCAGGAAGTTTCTGCCGACCGGCAGTATTCAATGCCGACCGGCCATAGGTGAATGGCCGATAACTCCAGCAGAAGCCGATGGAAATTATGCACTTCCGGTGGGCATTTCCCCCAGCCGGTGGTACTCTGCAGTATGCAATAAACCTGTCCCAGAACTTTGGCATTTTTCAGAGAAGTAGGGCAGTGTAAACAGAGGCAGCCTTGGTATGGTACGGACTTTCCGGGCAAGGCGGGTTCAAGCATGCATCATTCGCGCATCCCGAGACGGAGGCTGCGGCCACCTTTCCCCCTTTTTTTTGTATTCTTTCTGTTAGTTAAAAAAATTCTGTAATAATTTATTTGTTTATTATTCGGACTGTAATATTCATTCGGACCCTCCGAGTGAGGGCAATGATGTAATAAGTGTGCGTGAGTGTGTGTATGTCTTCCAACCCCACGTCTTTCTTCCCTTTTATTTACCTGCTTATGATGGTAGACTAGGGCATATTTAAAATTAGCATACCTTATGCTATGCATGCGTGCATTCATGCATTTGTATTGCATGTACCAGGCTCAGTACATCATGCTAACTGCATTTGTACTTCAATTCCAAATTGAATACGTGCATCAATTGACTGCATTTCACATGCCATGCTTAGGTTAGTCGAGCCTACTCTGATTGCATCTTGCATGTGTTGCATTAGCCACTTTAACATGAACTAGGATCACGCATGTTTGCTAACTAGTTTATTGTTTTGGCACGGAGTACATTGTAAGTATTTATGCTTTAGCATATCGCACGCGTGTGAATGCTATCATGACAGTATGCTTGCCATGCGGCTAAATGCTTACGTGATATTACTGATTGATTGCCTGTGGGTGAAGGTCGGGTTGTCTAAATTGGAAAAACTCGCTGAAATCCGTATTTTAGCCTACTTGCGGGTAGCAAATTCCAAAACATTTTCCAAAATAAACGGATGTGCAGTGCTTATTTCCAAATTAGGCAATCTAGTCTATACTTGTATGTTGTGCACTTCACATAGTAAATCTAGGCTAATAACCGGAATAAGAACGCATAAAGTTTTCAAAACTAGATATCACGGTTAGTAGAGGCCGGTCTTCAGACCGGGCAAGAGGGGGTGCTCATAGCTGACCTTCCCCAATCGTACCCAAGCTCCCGAGCCGAGGCAACTTTGGCAATGACAGACACGTGGCCTTCGGCACCGAGTCAGGGTTTCCTAAATTCCCCCATTTTAAAAATATTTAGGTGGTGACTCTGTATCTGGCAAAGTAGTCCATGTTTGGCACTTCTTTCAAAAAATCTATTTTTTCTCAAAACGATTTGCCAGATTTGGACTCTTTGGTTCAGATCAAGAACCGTGACACAAATCGAGTCCGAACTGTAGCGAGGGCCCCACGCGGGCGCGTCTACAGAATGAATGAAACATTTGTAACAAAACATCATCTTTCCATAACATCGTGCTCCATTCAACAGTACATATAACAACATGTAATCAATTTTCTCAACATTATTCCCTTCAACACTGGGGATTCTTACTATTAAAAAAAAACAATTAAGCCTTGACAAATAAATCTGGATACTTGGAGTGGACTTCCGCCTCTCTCTCTCAAGTCATTTCTTCCACTCCATGGTGTCTCCACAACACCTTCACTAAGGGTATAGTCTTACCCCGCAGCACTTGTTCTCGGGTAACTAGGATTTGAACCGGTTGCTTCTCGTAGGAGGCATCCTCATCTACCTCCAAATCAACCCAACCTAACACGTGAGGAGGGTTGGGCTCATACTTTCTAAGCATAGACACATGAAACACATTATGAGCCCCCAAAAGTTGTGACGGTAAAGCTAACCGGTATGTCACTTCCCCGATTCCTTCCAGTATCTCGAAAGGCCCAATGAACCCTGGAGACAACTTCCCACTCTTGCCAAACTTCATCAAACCCCGCCTAGGTGTGGTCTTAAGAAACACATGATCACGTACTTCAAAGGACAAAGGTCGCATCCTCTTATCGGCTGAACTTTTCTGTTGACCTTGGGCCGTAACTAGCCTCTTTCGGATGAGAGCAACTTTCTCCATTGTCTCCCTAACAAACTCCGGACCCAACAATGGTGCATTCCCTACCTTGGCCCAACAAACTGGTGACCTATAAGGCCGGCCATACAAGGCCTCAAACGGTGCCAAGGAAGACCTCCCAACCAACCAAGGAAACTCAACACCAACTTCCGGCCACAACCAATTTGGAATACTACCCCGACCCTAGGAATGCCAAGGATACCGAATTAATCAAGAACACAAGGAAAGGGTCACAGACTTCCCCTCGATTCACACCACTCACTGGGTCTATGAGACAAGAACAACAAATAACCACGGCAACCACACGCACACCCTGGGTATCCACCACCACTAACCCAAACACTCTCCAAGCTCAGCACTCCAACAAGATGGAAGCTAGATTTTCACCACGAGATCCTTGGTTACCTCATTTAAGGAAAAGGTTACAATAAAACTCGGCTCAAGACATGACTCCGGTCTAACAAGTTCTTACAACGCCTAACAATCCACGTAAGCGAACGTACAAAACTCGAGATTTAGAAATACAATTAAAGTGGTTACACCATCACAACTATAAGGGTGCATTAATTAACAACTCAATTCCAAAAGAAGGTTTTGATCTTTTCTCAATTATTGGTAAAAGGCATCTCTTTACATGCAAAACACCTTCTCAAAGGTGTTCTAAACTCACCCCAGTCACAAGTAAAAAAAAAATGCATTTTCTTCTTTTCAAGTAAAAATCCAAAATTCGATCATTCTAATTTTCACTCCACTATAACAACCGGCGGATCTCTGTCGTTAACCAACAACACCTATCACCCACATGGTGGTGCCACAACCGCAACAACATAACATAGCATTTCCACAATATTAATTAACAGAATACAACAATTATACCATTCCGCTCAGCCAATAACATCATTATTACCACACAAGTTATAATTCGCGCAAGATATCGACACGATCACATAAACTAGTTAAAATAGGAATCGTTCTTGTCATCTTGAAAATATTTTTCTTATTCATATATATATATATATATATATTTCAAAACAGGCCTTAAAATCCCTCCTCAAGGGTCTTAGTTGAAATAAAAACGGCATGAAAGTTTTCAAAAACTAAGAATCACTTATCCATTTATCTGCTCAACAACACTCGGTGAATTTCCACTATCACCAAATCACACCCATCACACTTACAGTGTTTTCACAATGAGACAACCACATCTTCCAATACCATAACAATTAGAAGTAATCACGGTGTTAAATGGAACAATGCAACACATATAACTTTCCAAATTCTGAAAGTTTCGTACCGACACAAACATCAACTAAAAAGAGCAACGGTACTCAAAAGCCTATGAGCATTCCCAACCTAGAAGCTAACACTCTACCTTGATTCACTACTTTAAAAACTTACACAGAGACGTGTGCACCGATAACCACACACAAACGCAAGGATTAACGCCCGAGGCACAACCCACGGCACCATGTTGCCTTCTAGCCAATTGTACTAATTTTCCAAAAGCTCAACTTTACAACCCACATCTAAACCGTTCTAAAGTGACTATTTGTCAACCACCTTGATACCACCCAATTTAACTAATCACCCAAGAGTTTCCGCTCCTGGTCTTCAAACACCTACATACCATTCCCAAAGGAACTCTATTCACACACCTAGATGGCCAACACACTCTTATACCCAACACAAGACCGATAGGTCAATGGCGATCATGCGATCTGGGTGACTTAAGACAATTCTTACCAATGGTACACTCGTTACCTAAAAACACCAACCATTCATTACTCACCCGAGATACGAATCTCACACTCCCTAGACATTCCCACATCACTTCCACCAATCCTCACAAGACTCTAAGGTGTCACACTTCCTCATACTTAACACAATAAAGCCTTTAAGATCTTGGTCCTCATCCTAACACTATGTTTGTCACAAAAATTCCGCAGACCTCTCAATCCCCATCCACAATTTCTAAACTAAACAAGAATCAAAGGCCATCACAAGACCATCACAAAATTCAACAGTTAATACACAATATTACTAGGATCACCAACTCCATTTACACGTACATAACAAGGAGTTTAGGTTTCATTAGCAAGCCCTAACACGTGAGGGTAACCAACAACAATGTTTACACAACACATAACTACGGCACCTTAGCATCCTATAACACACCGATCAATCACAAAAGTTTCATAGTTTATAGCATAGATCTTTAAAACAAAAGTCCCTCTCAAGGGTGATACTACCGCGCTGGTTAAAAGTCAACCCTTACGAAGCTTTTGAAGCCTGGCCTCTTCGGGTCTGATACCGATAACGTCCCCGATTGGGCTGATGGGATAAGGTCCGACTAGATTCTGAAACATCGGAAGGATCTACACGTAAAGGGTGAAAACATCTAGAATGGACCCGCTGACCACAATAAAAAAAAACAACAGTCTCCAAACTCTGAACTTGATTTGGAGCCTGAACCTCACTGGATCCCCCGACGGACGAGCTCGAAACCCTTAATGAAAACAAGGACCGAGTCTGGGATTGAGCACGCTCTCACCTCTACCTCTTGCTAAGTCTAGTGTGGTTATGAACTGTAGGAGTTACCGAAGTGGCCTCCTCCCTAACTCGACCAACACTGCCAACCACGGCCTCTACATGGGCCGCCGCCTCAACTAGATCAAAGTAATTCTTCCACATAGATTTTAACCACCTTCTCCCGGATATCATCACGCAACCGCCTCTCAAACTCATAATAACGGCGCTCCTCTGTTGCAACCAATTCTGGAGCAAATCTCGACAAACTAGTGAACCTCATCTCAAATTGAGCCAAGGGAGTAACATCCTGACGCAACTCAACAAACTGTTCCCTTAACCTTTCCCGAGCAGAAGGAGGGAAATACTTGGCCAAAAAGGCCTCGATAAACGCAACCCACGTGGCACATACGGTATCCTTCACATACTTCCACCAATAATTTGCATCCCCCCTTTAATTGAAAGGTCGCCAAAGAAACCTTCAACCCCTCGTCCTCGACTCTGAGCAAGCCAAGAGTCTTGGTAATCTGTTCCAACCAACTCTCCGCCTCCAGTGGTCTTGCCTCTCCCAAAAACTCTGGTGGATTGGAGCGAAGACACTCTTTAGTAAGCTTGAGGGTACACCCGTTGTCCCCTTCACTGCGAGCTAGAGCCTCCTATACCGCTCTCGCAACCTCGCATGCAACTTCCTTGCCGACAGCCGATGCTGTAATGACAGGTGCTACGGGAACCGCCATGCCCCTATCGACACTCCTATCATTCAACCGCCATCTATTTCCTCATGTAGACATCCTACAAAATTCAAAAACACAATCAACTAAGTGCACGACGCAACGGCCTCCCCAAGGCACACTCTTTCACCATCACGGCTTTGAACCTTTCCCGATATCCTAATTAAGGAACAGGATAGATAAATTAGCACATAATTCCAAATATGCTCGCAACTTGCCTCACACGTTAAACTATAACAATTGTATACATTCTAATACACAAACAATTCAATTCACTCCACATAAGCACGTAGTCACATAAGCACATACGAATTATCCTTTAGCGATGCGATTCGTCCCATGAGAAACCAAGAATTCTTAGTAGAATTAGTATTGATTAGGTACCCTTCTGATAAGACCTCAAGGAATCTAATAGGCGCAAATAACATCCCAAAAGTCTAATCCCATACCCACATAGTCACATAAGCATGCTATCACATAATCACATAAACAAAACATTTCCTAATCATGCGAAATGAACCCATTGTGGTACAACAACCACTCCCCACGAGCCCCAAGTATTCAAACCCGATAGCTCTGATACCAAGTTGTCATGCCCCGAAAACAAATCCCACATAACTATTATATCAACTCACTTCCAAAATGAGATATTAACCAATTTCATTTGCATAATTCCAAATGTTTACCAAAGTATTCTCACATGCCGTTATACCTATATTTACACACTAGTACATGAATCTATAGCATGTAAAAGACATCATTAAATCATTACGAATAAGGCCCTCAAGGGCTTACTAGTTCCAAGGCAATAGCCCGGTTACACATATTCGTCTCTCGGACCCAAACACATTAGCCCTTGGCTTACAAAAATATCACAACAAAATAAGAGTTAGACTTCTGTTCTTCAAACATTTCCATGCCCTTAGCTTGGTGGAGTCACCACACCTTTACCTGCACCAATTCCCATAGGGGTGAGCATAAAGCCCAGTAGAGATTCCTCACAAAGTATATACACTTATGCCAATTCCATCAACGATTAAAAATGCATATGTAATGCCATGCAAGTGCCAATAATGAAGGGAAATTTTTATTTTGATGCATTATTTCAAAATCATCAAGTTCTCAATAATATTCAATGCACAACTTTAAATTCACCATGTTCTCAATAATATTTAGTAATCTCATCAACTTTAAACTTCCAATATTTAAATCAACAGGGGCGGTAAATACGACACTGGTAATCCCTAGGCTGGTGTCTGCAAGTAGACTCTACGAGTACTACCAAACTGTCATTTTTACCGGCATTACCCGGAAGGCTCGACACCTATCCGCGCGACTTTCTGGTTTTTCACCAAGGACACTCAGGCCAACTTAACAAGTTCAACTACACCCCCTATCCGGACTTACCACCGTATTTACCCCCATCAACATTTCCATTAGTTCTCATTACAATGATCTTTCTCAAAATAAATGCGTTTCCAACTCATGTCAAGATGTGCAATAATGACAATAAAACAATGAGAATATGATACAATAACTACTAATTCATAGCATTCCTATATATTCAAAGACATGTCCACAACAATATTCAACATCACATTTTCATTTCCTCCTTACCATGTTCTTCCACAAGGTGCCCATACGTCTCCAACAGATAGTTAAAATTTCTCATTTCGCACAATAGTCATGTGTCTTCGACACACCACAACAATTCCTCAAAAATAATTCATCATAGCCAAACTTTCTATATGTCTAGCATACCATCCTTCATTTCATTTCCCATTACATTACGGTTGAGCATTTTTACATCACTTATGGCACTCAACAACTCACCATCTTACCACTCTACACAAAAATGCATTTATCAAAGGATTATAACAGAGTACCCCATTATATATATACATCAAGAAGTTGCTATTCTGTTAAACATTTGGTGAGACTTACTCTCATACATTCTCTTGATACAAGAAAATAAACAATTTCAAAGGCACATTCATTATTTTTCAAAAGCCCCAATTTCTGGGGTTTTCATAGGGAACAAACCTTCATCATTTTTTTTTTTCTAAGAGAAGCTCCATCTAGCAGTTTTCTTTGAGTTTAGTAAAGGTGAACCCTCAAGAAGTAGCAAAGGATTTAGATATAAAACCTCATTCAAAACTCTCTCTGCATTTTGAGTCAAAAACAACAAAATCAACACAAAACTCAAGAACACTTTTAAATTAACAACATAGAAAAACTTGTATATATGACTCAAGAAATCCCTAGCTCAAGGTTTTGATGAAGGAGATGATGAAACCCTAGCTTCAATGGAGGATTCTTCAATGTTCCACAACCCCAAGAGGAACCCCAACTCGGATCTTCAAGAATGGTAAGAAATGTTGGTGATTTAGACCCAAGATTTACAAAGATCAAAGTGTTTTAGAGCCTTGGTGAGAGTTTCTTGAGAGAAGGGAGAGTAAATGTGTTTTTAGAGAGAGAGAAGTGTAAAAAAATGAGATAGAATCAGCCCTAAAAGAGGAGATAAAACAGAGCCCTGAATCTGCCTAGATCGCTACACGTGTGGAGCCCCCTTCCCGCACATGCGGCCTTCATCCCCGTACGTATGGGGCTCTTCCCGCACCTCCTCTTGCACGTGCCTTTTAGGTAGAATGCAGGCCACCCAAAATCCCTTCTTCCTGCACGTGCAGCTTGGCCTCCCGCACGTGCGGCCCTGCCCAGCAGCCCAGAAATTTCTCTACTTCGCCCCCGGGCACTCCGGACCTGACTCTACACCTCCCGAAACAAGAAACTTCAACACCGACCCACATGCAAGGACAAGAGTCTTAACTTGGAAATGATTTCCGGGGGTGCCAACCCAACGAGAACAAAAGTGAGCGAACCAAAAGAAGGAAAAGAAAGAGAGGGAAAAGGATCCCGATCATCACAAAGTAGACTATACAAGTACTACCAAATTGTCATTTTTACTGGTATTAACTGGAAGGCTCGACACCTATCCGCGCGGGTTTTCGGTCTTTCACTCCAGACTCTCAGGCCAACTTATTCAATATCATCTATACCACCTATCAAGACTTACCAACGTATTTACCCCAAAACCATTTCATGAAAACTTGTTCCTCAACATTCTTTTCTCAATGCAAGATTTCAAATCAACTTTCAAAGTTTAATGTAATCAAATGAATTGTTATGCCAATAACACAAGATGAATATAAATACTTTTATTCCAATTCATCATCCAAAGAATAACACAATTCCCTCTTCTCAAGTATCCTCAACAATTAGTCATTTCAAGACTATTTCAACGTTCTGAACAATAATTTCCAAAATGAACAACAATTCTCATGTTCCTAGAAATTCATCATTTATATAAATATAAATAAGAAAATTTTCATACATCCATTTATTTTGATACACAAAATAAATACATCAATATCATTCATGGATTTTCAGCCTCTTTTAAAAAAATCTACAAATTCTAGGTTTTCTCACCAAAACTATAGAACTCAAATCCTTTGAAAGAAAACTTTCCAAAATCATCTTTTCTTCAATCAACGAAGATCAAAACCCATAAGATCATTTTAAAAGAACAAGAGACAAACTCACTTTCAAAATCGCTTAACTTCTTGAATCAACAATCAATTTTCAAAGCTATCGAAAGATGATTTCGAAAATCATATAGATCTTGCAAAAATATATATATAACTCTAAGAAAATCCCTACCTCAAGTTTTGAAGAAGAAATGAGATAAAACCCCCAAAATCAACGGTGTTGAAACTCATTATTCACCGCACGCAACAAAACCCTCGAGATGATAACCAACTTTAGTGAAGAACTTAGGTCTAAATCGCAATGGATTTAGAGAAATCAAAAAGAGAAGATGACTTTTAGAGAGGGAAGCTCCCGATCTAGAATTCTGGAGAGTTTTAGAGAGAGAGAGAGAGAGAGAGGACTGAAAAAGTGATATGAAATATCAGATTCACGAACTGATATAACATGGTCCACTCGAGCATCAAATACACTTATCCAGTACTTTTGTAGACAGGTCAAACTTCTAAAACCAAACATTCCGCTCGAGCGTATAAACGACTGCTTGATCCCTAACCAGCCCAGTCGAAGTGGCAAAATATGAAAAAATGATCGAAATTGGGATCGCTACAACCTTCCCCCCTTAAAGAATTTCGTCCCTGAAATTTTAAATCAAACTACCCAAACAAAGGGTCTTCTAGCGATCAAAGCCACGCTATTTCATTTTCCAATCATAATACTAACTCTCAACCAAATTCCACCATTTCCACCATGGTTATCTCATTAACAACAACCTCCCAAATATGCATAAACATGAAATTTCCTAAAAAGTAATGGCAACTCTTAACAACCTTATGCTTAAAACAACAACACACATATTAACATGTGGTTAACAACTTTAAATATGTTTCCCTCAACACTAGGGAATATTACAAAGAAAAGCAACTTAAGCATTTTCAAACAAATTCGGATATTTGGAGCAGACTTCTGCCTCCTGTTCCCACGTCGCTTCTTCAACCCCATGGTGTCTCCACAACACCTTTACCAACGGTATAGTTTTGCCCCATAGCACTTGCTCCCGGGTATCTAATATTTGAACTGGTCGTTCTTCGTAAGAGGCATCCTCATCTACCTCCAAGTCAACCCAATCAAGAACATAAGAAGGGTCGGGTTCATACTTCCTAAGTATAGATACATGAAATACGTTGTGAACTCCCGAAAGTTGTGGCGGTAAAGCTAACCGGTGTGCCACTTCCCCAATTTGCTCCAAGATCTCAATAGGCCCAATGAACCTTGGAGAAAATTTACCACTCTTACCAAATCTCATCAAACCCTGCCTTGGTGAGATTTTTAGAAACACATGGTCACCAACTTCAAAAGATAAAGGTCGTCTCCTCTTATCGGCATAACTCTTTTGTCGGCTTTGGGCCATAGCTAACCTCTTCCGAATGAGAACAACTTTCTCGGTTGTCTCTCTAACAATTTCCGGAGCCAGTAACGGTGCATCACCCACTTCGGCCCAACAAATCGGTGATCTACAAGGTCGGCCATACAAGGCCTCAAATGGTGCCATCCCAATACTAGCTTGGTAACTATTGTTGTAAGCAAACTCAATCAATGGTAAGTGCATTTCCCAAGGCCGCTTAAAATCAAGGAAACAAGCTCTAAGCATGTCCTCCAAAATCTGAATGGTACATTCCGACTGTCCATCGGTTTGAGGATGATAAGCAGTGCTAAGAGTCAACTTAGTTCCTAATGCCTCTTGAAGGGTTTGCCATAACCGGGCAGTAAAATGAGGATCCCTATCCGACACAATAGTTACAGGGACTCCATGAAGTCGAACTATCTCTCTAATGTACAACTCTGCCAAGTGTTCAACTGAGTCGCTGGTGCACATCGGAACGAAATGGATAGACTTAGTCAACCTATCAACAATCACCCAAACGGCATCATTGCCTCATTGTGTTCAAGGAAGCCCAACTACAAAATCCATGGTAACACACTCCCACTTCCACTCGGCTATCGGTAAGGGTTGTAACGAACCCGCTGGTCTTTGGTGTTCGGCCTTCACTTGTTGACAAGTAAGGCACTTCGATACAAATAAAACGGCATCCCGTTTCATACCCCTCCACCAAAACTGACGACTAAGATCATGATACATTTTAGTGCCTCCCGGGTGTACCGCAAGGCATGACTGATGAAACTCCCGAAGTACTTCCTCTTAATAAGATTCTGGTACAAACAAACGATCTAGGTAACGTACACTCAGATCCGAGTGAACGTTCAAACCTTTCTCTTCCTTCCCATTGGAAATCTTAACATGGATTGATTCCACATCATGGTCTCCTCGTTGTGCCTCTATGACCTTACTAACCAAGGTAGGTTGAGCATTCAAATTAAACAAGGTAGCACTCTCTCCAGACTCACCCAAGTGCAAATCAAACTTGCCAATAACATCTAGCATATCCCATTCCCGAATGGCCATACTTGCCAAACTACTCACAGATTTTCGACTCAAAGCATTGGCCACCACATTGGCTTACCTCGGATGATAGTGTAATTCAAAGTCATAATCCTCCATAAATTCCATCCATCTCCGTTGTCATAAATTCAAGTCTTTTTGAGAAAACAAATACTTTAGACTCATGATCGGAGAAAACCTCAAACTTCTCACCATACAAGTAATGCCTCCAAATTTTCAAGGAAAAAATCACCGCTGCTAATTCTGAATCATGGGCGGGGTAATTCTTCTCGTGAGTTTTCAATTGTCGTGATCCGTAGGCCACAACTTTTCTCTTTTGCATCAAGACACAACCAAGTCCATCCTCGGATGCATCACAATAGACAATCTAATTTAAACCCCTTTCTAGAATTATCAAAACCGGTGCAGTAGTCAATCTAGTCTTAAGTTCTTGGAATGACTTTTCACAAGACTCACTCCACACAAATTTGATACCTTTTCTAGTCAACCTAGTCAAAGGTGCAGCTAGTCTAGAGAAGTCCCTAACAAAACGTCGACAATACCCCACTAATCCCAAGAAACTCTGGATTTCAAAAACATTCTTGGGTTGTTTCCAATCCCGTACATCATCTATCATTGAGGAGTCCACAGTCACTCCCTCTCTAGACACTACATGCCTCAAAAACTTCACCTCTGTTAACCAAAACTCGCATTTTTCAAATTTGGCATACAATTGGTGCTCATTAAGTAAACCCAGCACTACCCACAAGTGAGTCTCGTGTTCCTCTTTAGAGGTTGAATAAATCAAGATGTCGTCCACAAAGACGACCACAAAATGGTCCAAGTATTCCTGAAAAATTCTGTTCATCAAATCCATAAAGGAAGCCGATGCATTGGTCAACCCAAAAGGCATTACAAGGAATTCATAGTGACCATAATGAGTACGAAAGGCCATCTTCTGAATGTCCTTCTCCCGGACTCTCAATTGATGGTACCCCGACCTCAAATCCATTTTTGAGAAGCAACGAGACCCTCTAAGTTGGTCAAACAAATCATCTATTCTGGGTAGAGGATACTTGTTCTTAACTGTAACTCTATTCAACTTGCGGTAATCAATACACAACCGCAATGACCTATCCTTCTTCTTCGTAAAGAGAGCCAGCGCTCCCCAAGGCGATGTACTAGGGCGAATGAAGCCCTTGTCTAAAAGCTCTTGGAGTTGAATCTTCAACTCCTGCAATTCGCCGGGTGCAAATCTATACGGTGACATGGAAATCGGTGCCGTACCAGGCACTAATTCAATGGAGAACTCGATCTCCCGGTGAGGTGGTAAACTAGTAAGATCTTCTGGAAAGACATCCGGTATTCACAAACTACCCTTGGTAACTCAACACGAGTCCTGTCACTCTCACTATCCAAGAGAGTTGCAAGAAGGCCACTAGGCTTGCTCCTACTACGAGGGTCAACAACTAACGACAAGGCTCGATCAACACGGTTCCCTAGAAAATAGAAATGATCACTACCCGAAGTGCACACTGTAACTCTCTGATGGTAACAATCAATCACAGCTTGATAAGAACACAACCAGTCCATGCCTAAAATGACATCAAAACTCGACATATCTAGTAACACAAAAGAAAACGAAAGTCGACGCCCGGCAACTTCTATTTCACAATCACGACAACCTCGGTCTAAATCAACTGTACCCCCAATGGGTGACTCTACTCTGAGTGGAGGCACTAACCGTGCTACCTCTAACCCCAATGCAGAAGCAAATGCAGTAGATATAAATGAATGAGATGCACCTGTGTTTATCAATACATTAGCCAAAGAATTATACACAACAAAAATACCTCTCACAACTGAGGATTCTGGCAACTGCTCTGGTACGGTAACAGCATACACGCGCCCTTGTGGCCCCTGATTGACTTGCTCCCCTCTCGGAGCATAGGCCTGTTGTACTGACTGAGCCGAAGCGGCTTCCTGATTAACTCGCGAAGCTTGAATTGATTGAGCCTGCTTGTGGCTCGGAGTCTGCCTCGACCCTGATGCGCTAGATATGCCTCCCAACTGTGGGCAAGTTCTCTTCATATGCCCTGGCTGACCACACTGATAACAATTAAACCCTTGACCTTTATTCTGAGGCTGAGACTGACTTTGAGATTGGTCAGGTGGTGGTAACATTAACTGCCCTCCTCCCTTCTGTGGGCATGAGAAGGATTTGTGACTTGGTTGGCCACACTTGAAACACGAGAAGCTACTCGATGCACTTTTTTTCGGACCCGCACTAGGCAAAGAAAAAGTGGATCTAGACTGCTGTGGTTGGGACTGGGATGGATAGGTGTTCCTGCTCTTCTTGTTCTGCCTATAGTCTCCTTGAGACTCTTGGCCCCTAGACCTTGAACGCCGAAGCCTCTCCTCCTCGGCTTGTATGGAAATTTCTACGTGGGTCGCCGTCTCCACAAGACGGTCATATTCCCGAATCATATTTTCAACAAGCTTGAACATAATTTTTGTATTCAATTTCTTTTCAAATTCAATGCAATGGTGCTCTTCCATTGCCACCAACTCTAGTGCAAATTTGGACAAACTAGAGAAAACTGGCTCAAACTCGGCCACGAGCATGTCGAGTTGTTTGAGGTCTTTAACCTCTTGCTTCAATCTCTCCCTAGCAGTGGGAGGTATGTACTTATCTTGGAAAGCAACCGCAAAAGGCTTCCTATGTCGGCTCCACTCTACCCTTGGCATATTTCCACCGTTGACCGCGTCTCCCTTAAGGTAGTAACTTGCTAGAGTCACTCTTAGTTCACTATCTTCGATGTGAAGCATCTCAAATGTCTTCACAGTTTGTTCGAGCCACTCATTCGCTTTCTTAGGCTCTTGACCACCATGGAACTCATCCGGTTTGGCCTGCAAGAACTCTCTAGTAAGGAAACTCGCCCTTGACTCCGCGGTGTTCTCTCGGGCTTGATTCTCCACCCTCAACAAATTCATTGACTCTCTTAAAGCCCCTGCCATTTCTTGAGCTAGTGCCCCCATTGCGGTTTGACCCGCTTGTCCCCGCTTGTCCCACGTGCTTGGCCACATTAGCTTGGCCATATTAGCTTGGTCGAACCCTTCTTCTTGTACTGGAACCCTATGGACCGGTACCTCATGCACACCTCGGCGAGCCCTACCACACCTCCTGTCTCTACCACCACGGACTTGACCCCTTCCTGACATCCTAATAAAGGACACAAGAGAAATAATTTAGCACATTAACTCATATGTGCTCGTAACTTGACTCACACGTTTGACTACAACAATTCCATATTTCTCTACCATATACACAATTCAATTTCACTCCACATAAGCACTTAGTCATATAAACACATACGGATTATACTCTTATGATGAGATTCATCCCACGAAAAACCAAGAATTCTTAGTAGAATGAGTATTGATCAAGTACCCTTCTAATAAGACCTCAAGGAATTTAACAGGCGCAAACAACATCCCAAAAGTCCAATCCCATACCCATTTAGTCACATAAACATGTAATCACATAGTCACAAAAATGCATAACACTTCCTAAGCATGCTAAACGAACCCATTGTGGTTAAACAACCACTTCCCACGAGCTCCAAGTATTCAAACCGGGTAGCTCTTATACCAAGTTGTAACGCCCCAAATTTTTAGCGCAAATGATAATACAACTATCATGGCATTTTTAAGGAAAAAATGAATATAAATCTCCAAACTTACATTACATGATACAATAGTTCTTCATACAATAATACATTAATCCAACAACAAGTAAATAAACAAATAAATACCCCAAGGGTTTACAAGTTTCCAAGGCTTAAGGCTGGTTACACAAAACGGTTATTTAAACCCACATACATACAACCCTTGGCTTACACATAGAGTCACAGTAAAATGAGAGTCTCGCACTCTCAACACACATTTCCTCACCTTTAGTTAGGCGGCATCACCACATTTTTTCCGGTACAAAAATCCCGTAGGGTGAGCATAAAGCCTAGTAGGAAATCCTTAACAAAGTATATACATTTTATACAAGTCTCAAGAGATGAAATGCACATGTCATGCTATGCCCCTTTTTGAAGATAAATCACATTTTCATCTTTTGAAAACCATTATGCTCAATGATGTCATGCAATTTCAATTGTTCAAAACTTAACAATTTATTTCAAGGGCGGTAAATACGCCTCTGGTAATCCCTAGGTTGGTGTTTGCAAGTAGACTATACAAGTATTACCAAACTGTCATTTTCACCGGTATTAACCGGAAGGCTCGACACCTATCCGCGTGGGTTTTCTGTCTTTCACTTCAGACTCTCAGGCCAACTTATTCAATATCATCTACACCACCTATCAAGACTTACCAACGTATTTACCCGAAAACCATTTCATGAAAACTTGTTTCTCAACATTCTTTTCTCAATGCAAGTTTTCAAATCAACTTTCAAAGTTTAATGTAATCAAATGAATTGTTATGCCAATAACACAAGATGAATATAAATACTTTTATTCTAATTCATCATCCAAGGAATAACACAATTCCTTATTCTCAAGTATCCTCAACAATTAGTCATTTCAAGACTATTTCAACGTTTTGAACAATAATTTCCAAAATGAACAACAATTCTCATATTCCCTGAAATTCATCATTTATATAAATATAAATAAGAAATTTTCCAAACATCCATTTATTTTGACACACAAAATAAATACAACAATATCATTCATGAATTTTCAGACTCTTTTAAAAAAATCCCCAAATTTTAAGTTTTCTCACCAAAACTATAAAACTCAAATCCTTTGAAAGAAAACTTTCCAAAACCATCTTTTCTTCAATCAACGAAGATTAAAACCCGTAAGATCATTTTAAAAGAACAAGAGATAAACCCATTTTCAAAATCGCTCAACTTCTTGAATCAACAATCAATTTTCAAAGCTATCAAAAGATGATTTCGAAAATCATATAGATCTTGCAAAAATATACATATAACTCTAAGAAAATCCCTACCTCAAGTTTTGAAGAAGAAATGAGATGAAACCCCCAAAATCAACGGTGTCGAAACTGGTTATTCACCGCACACAACGAGGCCCTCGAGATGATAACCAACTTTGGTGAAGAACTTAGGTCTAAATCCAATGGATTTGGAGAAATCAAAAAGAGAGAAGATGACTTCTAGAGACAGAAGCTCCCAATCTGGAATTTTGGAGAGTTTTAGAGAGAGAGAGAGAGAGAGAGAGAGGACTGAAAAAGTGATCTGAAATATCAGATTCACGAACTGATATTACATGGTCCGCTCGAGTGTGGAATGTCCTGCTCGAGCGTCAAATACACTAACCCAGTACTTTTGCAAACGGGTCAAACTTCTGAAACCAAACATTCTCAGCTCGATCCCCGATCGGCCCAGTCGAAGTGGAAAAACATGAAAAAGGATCAAAACCGGGATCGCTACAATATTAAATTTTAGTCCAATTAAACAATTGAAGAGATAATTTTGGTTCTTCCTCAATCCGCCATAAATTTTCAGAATGTATATCTCGTAATTAAAATTATAAATAAATTATTTATACAACTCTAAAATTCATATGAACGTATAAAATACTCAATAAACATGTTATGGTCATTTTTAAGAAAGTATTTTCCAAAAATAAATTATGCATAATTCTGAAAAATTCCAAGAAAGTTTATGACACAGATTTATCACATTTTCTTAAATTAATTATATACTTAAATTTATAAATCAATTCCATAATCTAAAAATTTATTATGAAACTAGACTTCTCAAATTTCAATTTGTATTTAGAAATTACCAGATTTGGTGTAATATAGAATTTTTAACGATTTTTCAAACATATAGTAAAATCTGTCTATAGTTCCAGACTTGGTTAAAAATTTGTATAAATTCGTATAAAAGTCAATAATTGTTGAAACAATTCCTGGATAAACTATAAATCAGTCTAAACAACTTTGTAGAAGAAATCATTTCAAAAGTCTGAGTATAAATTAACTAAAAATTCGTACAACTGTTTGGCAGATTTAAGGGCCAAAAAAAAATCTTCAATCTTCTCTTTAAAGGTATAAACTACACATGCAAGCCTATTTCCACAATAATACCATGACTTTAAGACTATCAATATCTTCAAATATTTGATATACACATCACAAAATTTATATACAACTATAAATAAAATTCTATCTATAATTTTTGCTAGGAACACAATTTGAAATTTTAACTTAAAAAGAAAATGAGTGGGTTGAGAGGGTTTTTTTACTTAGTTGTAGGATTGAAATGGGGTAGTGAAATGGTAGGAAAATTTTGACTTCCTTGATCTCCTCCTCTTCTTCCTCTCCTATAACAACCCAGGTTTTTACCTTGACTTTCGTTGTGTTCCGGACTCGGATTCCGTGATTGTATACTGTTGTCTATGTCTTATTTCCTTCCTTTAACATTTTGTATTTGAGTTTTGGATTATGTTGGGCGTGTTTGGAACAGGTTGGTTGTTAGTTGGTCTAGAATGTTGTTGCCCAGAATTTGGCTTCTTCGCTCGAGCGAGGCTTCTTGCGCTCGATCGAGCCTTGTGAAATTGTTTCTTTGCTCGAGCGAGACTTCTTGCGCTTGAGCGTGCATCTGCGTTGGTGACAGACCTGAAGCTTTGCATTCTACACTCGAGCGACGCTTCTTGCACCCAAGCGAGGCGACTTGTTGTGTCTGGTCGCTCGAGCGACAACTCCTTTGCTCGAGCGAGCCTGTTTATATCAGATCGTGAATGAGATATTTTAGAATACTTTTGCAGCTCACTCTCTCTCTAAAACTCTCCAAAAATGTAGGTTTTCATACTCTCTCTCTAAAATACACATTTTCTCTAAGATTTCATCTAGATCCGTTGTGTTCTTGACCCTAGTGCCTTTGAGAATAAGGTAGAGGGCTTCAAGAGCTTCGTGTTGATCCAAGTAAGAGTTGGTTTCGTCATCTTTGGAGTTTCGATCTTGCTTGGCCGTCTTCTACACTTAAGGTAGGGATTTCCTTTGAGTTATATATATATTTTTGCAAGATCTAGATGATTTTCAAAATCATCCTTTAATTAGCTTTGAGAAATTGATTGTTGATTTCAAGAAGATGCGTAATTTTGAAAGAGAGTTTATTTTCTTTTCCTTTTAAAATAGAAATTGAGGGTTTTGAACCATATGGATTAAAGAAAGCTGATTTTGGGGAGATTCTTCTAAATGTTTTGGAGATGAATGGTTTTGGTGACAAAACCTAGAAATTGGGTATTTTTGAAAGATGATGAAAATCCTTGGAAGATGTCGTCATATTTATTTTGTGTACCAACATAAATGGAGGTTTTGAAAATTGTTCATTTATATATAAATGACGAATTTTGTGAATAAAATGAGAGATGTTGTTTATTTTGGAAATTGTTGTCAAAATGTTGATTTAGTCTTGAATTGACTAAATTGTTGAGATTGCTTGAAATATGGGAATTACGTTATTCTCTTGAATGAATTGGATATAAAAGTATACATATATATTCATCTTGCGAAATTGTGTTGAAAAGAGGATTGAGAATTTTGATCACAATGGTTTATTTATATATGGAAGTAATGTTGCATTGCATTATTAATCATACATTGGCATTTCAATTCATTGGACTATGTTAAGCTTTGGAAATTTGCATTGAGAAAAGAATGTTGGGAAATGGGTTTTCATGAAATGGCTTTGGGGTAAATACAGTGGTAAGTCTTGAAAGGTGGTGTAGATTATAGGTGTCAAGCCTTCCAATTAATACTAGTAAAAATGACAGATTATAGATGTCGAGCCTTCCGGTTAATACCGGTAAAAATGATAATTGGTAGTACTCGTATAGTCTACTTGCAGACACCGACCTAGGGATTACCAGAGTTGTATTTACCGCCCCCTGAACTAAATTGATAAATTTTGAACAGTTGAAGTTGCATAACATCATTAAGCATGATGGTTTTCAAAAGATGAAGATTTGTTTTATTTTCAAAAGGCATGGCATGGCATATGCATTCATCTCTTGAGACTTGTATAAAATGTATATACTTTATTAAGGATTTCCTACTGGGCTTTATGCTCACTCTATGGGATTCTTGTGCAGGAAAAGATGTGATGAATTCGCCTAATTGAAGGTGTGGAAGTGTGTGCAGAGAGCATAATGTGCTCATTTGCTGTGACTCTGATTGTAAGCCAAGGGCTTTGTATGTGTGGGTTTAGACAACCGTTTTGTGTAACCAGGCTCAAGCCTTGGAAACTTTTAAACCCTTGTGGGTAATTGTTGTTTAATTTACTGTTGTTGGATTAATTGTATTATCGCATAAAGACTATTTACACCATGTAATGCAAGTATGAGGATTTATTATCAGTTTTACTTTAAAGGGCCATGACTATTGTATTACCATTCGGGCATAAAAATTGAGGCATCACATCTCCTACTAGCGTAGCTTGCTCACGGAAACTCTCTCTCTCCGATCCCAGAAAGGAGCAAGCATGCATATATATTTATACAAGAACTCATGCTGAGGCCTTCCATCCCTCTCTCTCTCTCTCCCTCCTTCTCTCCCTCTCTCTCTCACTCTCATCATTCTCTCAGGTCTAATCATATATCTTCTAATAACAAGGTTTGTAATGAAAACCTATACTCTACTTAACATGCATGCAAACCAAGTGTTGGGTGACAGCCACCAAATCTACTAAAATCTAATTTTTTTTAAATTTTTTTAAATTTTTTTTTTGTATATCTGTGTATTTGTGTGGGTTTCTTAAAATTGATACACTAAAATTTTTAACTAAGGTATTTAGTAAGGATAATTATCATGTTGAACCCTTATTAAAATAATTTATAAATAACAAATATTGAACAACCACAAAATTATTATTCTTAATAATGTCTTTGTTAGTGATTGAATTGGGTTAATTTAAAACTAACTTTTACACAAATATATATTTCAGATAGACTCTGGATAAAATTAATTAATTAATTTATTTTCTTTTTAAGAATAATTAAATGCGGGTTCTCACAATCTACCCTAAAAAAAATAAAAAAAATAAATTTCGTCCTCAAAATTAATTCGTACCTTTAGACTCGAAAAGTTGAGGGTAATTGGCACGTATCATATCTTCTCGTTACCACGTTGACTCCTCCTTCCCATGATGTCTCTAGAGAACTCAAACCAATGGTATAGTTTTACCTCGTAATTTCTTCTCGCGACGATCTAAAATTTTGACAGGCTTTTCTTCAAATGTCACATCTTCATCAAGATTAATTTCCTCCCAATTGATGATGTGAGAAGGGTGCAACTTGTATTTTGCAGCATAGAGATGTGGAAAACATTATGTACCCCGGCCAATTGAGGTGGTAGAGCCAAACGGTATGCCACCTCTCCTATTTTGTCTAAAATTTCGAAAGGCCCAATGAAGCGAGGTGACAACTTTCCCTTCTTTCCGAAACGAACAACTCCTCGGCAAGGTTCTATTTTTAGAAACATATGATCTCCAACTTGAAATGCTAAAGGTCTTCTCCTTTGATTTGCATAACTTTTCTGCCTACTCTAAGCGGTCCCTAGTCTTTATCTAATTAATTTCACCTTCTCGGTAGTTTCTTGAACTAACTCTGGCCCTAAAAGGTGTGTTTCTTCGACTTCCATCCAACATATTGGTGATCAACAAGGCTGTCCATACAGAGTCTCATAAGGTGCCATACTAATACTTGCTTGAAAACTATCATTGTAAGAGAATTCAACTAGTGGTAAGTGTCTCTCCTAATTACCCTTGAAGTCTATCACGCAAGCTTGAAGCATGTCTTCTAAAGTCTGAATTGTTCTTTTTGATTGACCATCAGTTTGAGGGTGAAAAGTCATACTAAAACACAACTCTGTACCCATAGCCCTTTGCAGACTTTGCCAGAATTGTGACGTAAAACGAGGATCACAATCTGACACTATTGAAACTGGTACTCCGTGCAACCTAATGATTCCTCGAATAAATAATCGACTTAATGATTCAAGTGTCTGCTGGTCCAATTGGTAGGAAATATGCCATCTTTGTTAGCCGATCAACCACAACCCAAATGGCATCATGGCCTTACGGCGATCGGGGTAATCCCGTTACAAATTCCATTGTTATGTGTTCCCATTTCCATTCAGGTATTGGTAAAGGTTGGAGCTTCTCTGCCGGCTTCTGATGTTTTGCCTTCACTTGCTGACACGTCAAGCACTTAGATACGAATTGTGCAACATCCTTCTTCATTCCACTCCACCAATACTGTCGCTTAAGATCCTAGTACATCTTGTTTCCTCCCGGATGAACCGCAAAACTAAATGGTGAAATTCTTGAAGTACTTCTTCTCTCAATTGTTCGATATTTGGCACAAAAATTCTACCTAGATACCTTAAACTACCATCTTGATAGAGCGTCCAATCCGATAAAGATTCCTTGGACTCTAATCGTGCCTTGATGAAGTCAGTCTCTCGAACAAATCTTTGGGCTTCTAGCACTTTGGTAAGAAGTTGGGGTGTTATAACTATTGCAAACAACCTAACCTTCCCATTTTGAGTTTCTGGTTGTAGCTTAAACTCATTTACAGTATTTACCATTTCCTATTCTTTAATTGATATGTTGGCTATGATCTCTCTTCTCTTTCGACTTAGTGTATCTGCTACAACATTAACTTTCCCGGGATGATAATACAAAGTGAATTAATAATCTTTAAGGTACTCCATCCAGTGTCTCTGCCTCATGTTCAAATCTCTTTGTGTGAACAAGTACTTCAAACTTTTGTGGTCGGTAAATATCTCAAACTTTTTGCCACAAAGGTATTGTCACAAAGTCTTAAGTGCATAGACCACAGCCGCCAACTCCAAATCATGAGTAGAATAATTTTTCTAATGATTCTTCAATTGTCTTGACCCATAAGCTACTACCTTCCCGTTTTTCATTAACACGCCACCTAACCCTTAGAGGCATCACAATAAACTGTGTACCCGATGTCACGTTTGAGTATGATAAGTATAGGAGCGCTTGTCAGTCTTCTCTTGAGTTCTTGAAACGACTGCTCACAAGTTTCGTTCCATTCAAACTTTACTCCTTTTTGTGTTAGGCATGTCATCGGCTTGGCTAATTTGGAGAAATCTTGAATGAATCTCCTATAATAACTTGCTAATCCCAAGAAACTACGAATCTCAAATGTATTCTTAGGTTGTTTCCATCCCATTACTGCTTCTACTTTAGCAGGATCCACTGATATTCTCAATTCAGACACAACATGACCTAAGAATTTTCCTTCCTTCAACCAAAATTCACATTTTCTAGCTTTAGCATACAATTGGTTCTCCCCTAGAATTTGCAAAACGGTTCTCAGATGTTGCTCGTGATCTTCCTCTGATCGCAAGTATACAAAAATATCGTCAATGAATACTACCACAAATTGGTCCAAATAAGGTGTAAAAATTTTGTTCATTAAACTCATGAATACCCCAGGCACATTCATCAAACCAAATGGCATTACCATGAACTCATAGTGGCCATAACGGGTTCGAAACGCAGTCTTGGGTATATCTTCTTCTTTGACTCAAAGTTGGTAATATCCCGACCTAAGGTCAATTTCGGAAAAACATTTTGAACCTCTTAATTGATCGAACCAGTCATCAATTCTCGGTAATGGATATCGATTTTTAATGGTGACTCAATTTAGTTGTCAATAATCGATGCACAATCTTAAGGTTCCACCCTTCTTCTTCGCGAATAATGTTGGCGCTCCCCATGGAGACGTACTTAGTCTGATGAACCTTTTATTCAACAGTTCTTGCAACTGCTCCTTCAATTCTCGAAGTTCAGTTGGTGCCATACGATATGGTGCTATAGAAATTAGTGAAGTCCCAGGTTGAAGCTCGATCTTGAAATCTACATCCCGTTTTGGGGGTAATCCCAGTAATTCGTCAGGGAAAACGTCAGCGTACTCGCACACCACATGGGGTAATCCTGGATCCTTTCGATTTTCATCTTTCAAAATTAAGCTTGCCAACCACCCAGTTAGTTGATCATGCCACCGCAATTTGCGACACATTGGAGTTAAAGAATCTTGTTTATCTCATTTAAATTGAACCTTTGTGCCATTAAGAGAGGATGCTATCACCAATTTACTGTAACAATCAATAATGACTCGATGAACTGACAACCAATCCATTCCTAAGATGACGTCAAAATCAAACATTTTCATAACTCTTAGATCATAGATCAAATATGAACCGGAGATTTCTAGTTCACAAGATTTACATACTAGATTTACTCGGGTTTGACCACCTGAGGGTGAAGCAACACTTTTACCTATCACTAACGTTTCTGGCTCCAAACCCATACTTGATACACATGCAGTGGATATAAAAGAATGCGAAGCTCTGGAATCAAACAATACTTTAACCCAAGAATTCATAAGGATTAATATACCATGAATTACTGATGGGTTACCAACATCTTCTTCTTCATGGAGAGCATACATTCTTCTTATTGCCTGTTGGTTAGTCCCACCTGGTTTCTTTCTATTTCCAGCTCCTTGTGGTTGTGTTCTTGGTCGACCTACATTCCTAGAGGCTTGTGGTTGCCCCTTGTTGGTCTGAATATTTTGAGTGGGCTTAGAACCTTGTCCTGGCTGGCATTTGTTGTATTGTTGTGCCCCTCGTTGATCCATAAAATATTTCCCTCCTTGAGTACACTCACTTCGACGATGCCCCTGTTGACCACATCTGAAACACTTTCCTTTCCACTCATTCACAAAGTTTCCTCCTTGCTGGTTTCCTCGATTTTGCCTTTGTTGCTGCTGCTGCAACCCTCTGGCATTAGGTGCTGGTGCAAGATGGTTTCCGGTGATACGAACTGGACCGCATCCACATGATTGGTTATTATTCCTTGATCGCTGATTTTGAATGCGTTCGAAAGCCACTAATTCTCATTCCACAATTAAAGCTTGATCCATCATTTGAGCATAGGTAGAAAGTTGCACTGCGATCAATCTTCCTCTAATGTCTGTGTCCAAACCCCATTCAAATCGCCTAACCTTATCCTCTTTATTTACTACTATAGCTGAAGCATACCGTGAGAGAGCCTCAAAACAGTTTGCATATTAAGTAACTAACATTTTTCCTTGTTTCAGTTGGAGGAATTCTTGAACCATTTCTTGTCTTAGCGAGTTAGGAAAACATTTTTCCATGAATAAGTCTTCGAATTGTCTCCAAGTTAATGTCTCTATTTGTCCAGTACTTTTGATCATTTCCCACCAATGATCTGCTTCCCCTTCCATTTGAAACACTACCATAGTCACTCTATCTTGCTCATTTTGGATGTTAGAAGTATCTAGCAACTTCTTAATTTGTCTTAACCAAGCTTCAACTTCATAGGGGGTTTGATCCACCAAGGAATTTGTGAGGATGTAGCTTTTCAAATTTTGCTATCATTTCATATTTTCTTTGATCTTGGTTTCGAGGTGGTATATTGCCTACCCTGTTAGCAATTGTGCGTATAATTCGAGTGACATCGCCATCAGACACTCCATCACCATTACTGTTGTTACTATTTCTTGTTCGTCCAGCCATTCTGCACAATGGGATTTTTTAGTAATCTGTGATTTATTCATTTATTCATTATTATTATTATTATTATTATTATTATTATTATTATTATTATTATTATTATTATTATTATTATTATTATTATTATTATTATTATGTGCAAGGATAGTAATTAAAGAAAAACAAAACTTCATTAATTAGATTAAACCAGCTATAATCAGCAAAATACAAATAAAACAAAAATAAAAAAATAAAAATAAAAATACTACGGGCAAAAGATAGCCCCTACAAATCCAAGTTAACTCCTACACCAAAAATTCTAAACTAGGCAATTTTACATAGTAAGCATACAAAACAATTGGTTAGCCTGGTTTGTAATTCCCTTAAAACCACTAAAACAACCAAGAAAACAACCAAGGAAAGTCTCTCCTCACAAGGGCTTTCGGCTACCACGTGGCTTGGAAAAGCCCTATGAATCGCAACATCACCCTCACAAAGACAATAGTTTCCTACACACAATACCCTAGCAGCTGCACCGGCTCCTCTCGATAGATCCTCCAGTCTTTGAAGTCTACTGACCCATCTCTCTTCACAATTCTGTTTGGATCGGGCACGATATACTGAAGGCTCCAAATGTCAAAAAGGTTGTCCATCCTATTGGTGAAACCATCCAAGAAAGGGCCTAGCTGATATAACCAGGGAGTCTTTTGCCTCAAAATTTGGACAGGTCTAATATAGACACCTACCCAACTCTCAAATTTACAAGCATAACTTCCTAGGGGATAAATTCTAACATGTACAAATGAGCCAATTTGTAGCCCATTTCGAACATCCCAATTCTCAAATATAGCCCTTATATCTCCATTGCTTTCGTCAGTATTGCCCTCTACAGATTCCTCTTCGGTGTCAGACTCAATCACAATTATCTCCAGTGGGTTGTACATTGGTGCAATCTCTTCGGGTTCGGGTTCAGGCTCATAGTCTTCTATCAATGCAATTTCTTCGAGTTCAGACTCAGGCTCATAGTCTTCTACAGGCGACTCCACCTCTTCACTTGGGTCAGATTCTATGTCATATTTTTCCACTGAATCTTTCTCATTAGAGTTAATATCTACTGACCCTGGCATCCTACAATGAAAAAGGTTATAACTTAGTTAAGTCAAAGAAAATTACAAGTTAACATAAGGTTTTCTTAAACGCAAAAAGAAATATAATTGCTACCCATGGCCCAAAGGTTCGAATCTAAGCTTTGATACCAACTTGTGACGCCCCAAATTTTTTTGGAACATCATAAAATTTAAATAACAAAATAACTTGCTAAATAAAAATTTTAACATCTAATTAGGAAAATTTAAATTCTCACATAGTCAAAGTTTAACAACAAAAGAAAATTTTGAGTCCGCATACAACATTACAATATTCTTAATTACTAATACAAGAGATAATAAAATTTTATTTTCATAAGGTCTTGACTTCATGTTAGCCAAGGTTCTATATTAGTAGCAGCTCCAACCTCAGCTTCCATTCCTTGCTCGTCAAAATCTGGCATAAAACGCCAGGGCAACAAAATATATGCCATGAGTTTTGCAATACAGTAAGAAAACATAACCAACCTGCCATTCTTTTTAAGAGAAAATAATCAGATCATGACAATTAAAATAATAATAAAAATTAGCAGCATGATAAATGTAACAACCATTATAATAATTTCACCAATTTTAATAGTTTAGGTGACATTCAAAATCTCACCAAAGAGATTTCCTCACCAACCACTAAGCCATGACCATGGTTAATTTGAAAACTCCACCTGGTCAAATATTTAAGAACTACAAAGGTTGCCCATGCCTAGAGTTATATACCCAAGTCATGGCATCCGTGGTTTGCCCCAAGAGAACGGTATGCTAGGGGTATATAACCTCCCTGCGTGCCACTTGCACATCCACCCTTATTCCAAAACCAAATACCGATAAGGTTTTAATTAAGTCTTGTGCCATCTTAGGTTTTCATGACACAATTATATAAAAATTATTAAAAACCAAGGCTCATCCTGAACTACCGATATTAACCCTCGATCGTTAACTTTATATACCGTTAATCATTTCAATTAGTTTTTATATTAATCACAAATAATTTAAATTTCAATCACCAATAATGTTATATCAACTCAACTCATTAAAATTCCCAACATAAAATATTACACATGCCAAATGTACAAAATTAAAAAAAACAGTTAATTTAAACCATGGTATGAAATGATAACGTAGATAAATAAATAAATAAATAAACCATAATCACACACATGCATGGATTTTTTATTTACAAGATTAGACTAGCACAATATTAAATTTTAGTCCAAATAAACAATTGAAGAGATAATTTTGGTTCCTCCCCAATCTGCCAGAAATTTTCAGAATGTAAATCTCGTAATTAAAATTATAAATAAATTACTTGTACAACTCTAAAATTCTTATAAATCTATAGAACACTCAATAAACATGTTATGGTAATTTTTCAGAAAGCATTTTCCAAAAATAAATTATAAATAATTCTGAAAAATTCCAAGAAAGTTTATGACACAGATTTATCACATTTTCTTAAATTAATTCTATACTTAGATTTATAAATCAATTCCATAATCTAAAAATTTATTATGAAACTAGACTTCTCAAATTTCAATTTTTATTTAGAAATTACCAGATTTGGTTTAACATAGAATTTTTAATGATTTTTCAAACATATAGTAAAATCTGTCTATAGTTCCAGATTTGGTTAAAAATTTGTATAAATTCGTATAAAATCAATAACTGTTGAAACAATTCCTGGATAAACTAGAAACCATTTTCAACAACTTTGTCGAAGAAATCATCTCAAAAGTTTGAGTATAAAATTAACTAAAAGTTCGTACAACTGTTTGACAGATTTAAGGGCCAAAAAAAAAAAAATCTTCAATCTTCTCTTTAAAGGTATAAACTACACATGCAAGCCTATTTCCACAATAATACCATAACTTTAAGAATATTAATATCTTCAAATATTTGATATGCACATCACAAAATTTATATACAACTGTAAATAAAATTCTATCTATAATTATTGGTAGAAACACAATCTGAAATTTGAACTTAAAAAGAAAATAAGTGGGTTGAGAGAATTTTCTTACTTAGATGTAGGGTTGAAATGGGGTAGTGAAATGGTAGGAAAATTTTAACTTCCTTGGTCTCCTCCTCTTCTTCCTCTCCTACTAGCATAGCTTGCTCACGGAAACTCTCTCTCTCCGATCCCAGAAAGGAGCAAGCATGCATATATATTTATACAAGAATTCATGATGAGGCCTTCCCTCCCCTCCCCCCTCTCTCTCTCTCTCTCCCCCTTTCTTTCTCATCATTCTCTCAGGTCTAATCATATCTTCCAATTCCAAGGTTTGTAATGAAAACCTATACTCTACTTAACATGCATGCAAACCAAGTGTTGGCCGACAGCCATCAAATATGTCAAAATTTGATTTTTTATTTATTTATTTATTTATTTTGTTTATCTGTGTATTTGTGTGGGTTTCTTAAAATTGATACACTAAAATTTTTAACTAAGGTATTTAGTAAGGATAATTATCATGTTGAACCCTTATTAAAATAATGAATATCCACAAAATTATTATTCTTAATAATGTCTTTGTTAGTGATCGAATTGGGTAAATTTAAAACTAACTTTTACACTAATATATATTTCAGATAGACTCTAGATAAAATTAATTAATTTATTTATTTTCTTTTAAAAATAATTAAATGCGGGTTCTCACAGCTTGGTTACAACAAAAGTGATTTTAAACTCAATATAATTAAAGCTCTAGGCTTGTACAAAAAAACTACAACAATAACAAAAGAAGCTCTTAGCTCCAACCCCTCCCAAGCTATGGCCTTGGTAGAAGTAGATCAACCGTACCTGAAAATGGTTTTCCACATAAGGTGAGTCAAAGTTTAGTAGAGATATTCGAACATAATGTATGAATCTTAACAAAGTTATAAGGTGAATGCATATGCAATTCTCGTACCAAAACATTTTATATATCTTTCCAAAACCACGCAATGCCAAGTTTATATCACAATTCATGAAAACATTTCCTTTTTCACAGAAAACGGGGCAGTGGATACAAGCACTGAGAATCTCTAAGTACATCTCTGCAAGTAGGCTATATAAGCAATACCAATTGTCATTTTTACCAGTACTAACTAGAAGGCTTGGCACCAAACCATGCATGTTTCTGGACTTTCACCAAGGATACACAGGCCAACAATTTACCACAACCACAACCCCTACCCAGATTGATCAAGGTATTTATCCCGTTTTCTCAAAACAATTTACATCTTTAATGTGTTAAGTATACAACAATACTCAAAAATAATAGTAATAATTTAGGAATGAAGTAAAAAAAAAAAAAAAAAAAAAAACGTGACTCTAGTTTACTGTATAACAAAATACGATTTTTTTTTTAAAAAAAAATCATTAATTATAACAAAATATGAAAATATATTGAATTTTAATATATATATATATATATATATTTGCATTTTTTCTATTTGGTGAATTTTTTAATTTTTTTTTCCTCACAAATATTATACTTTTTAAGTATATCTAAATTAGATGTATCTAAGAAATAAAAAATTTGCGTAAAATATTAAAAATATTGACTAAAAAGGAAAAAAAAAACTCAGTTTTCTGAAAAGTGAATTAAACCAAACAAGGTAAACATATTATTTTTTTCATTCATATAACGAATTACTGATGAAAATAAGCTAAGTGTTAATCCACTGTAATTAGGAGAGGTCGGTGTAAATTTACCTAACCAAGCACTCATTTTCTTATTCATTATTTGAAGTAGAAAAAATTATTTTTTAACCATTAGATTAGATTTTTAGCATTAATGATTTGGACAAATTATCTTCAATCGGACCATATGAACTGAAATCGTGAACAATAAAGATTAAATAGATACAATCAATAATTTAAAAATAGTAGAAAATGTGACTATAGTTTAGGGTATAAAAATAATTTTTTTTAAAAAAAGACTACTAAAAAGTGCCCAATTCTTGTACCTTTTTCAATTGCAGCTATTAGGGTCACAAAGCTTTATTTTCACTACTCATTTATTACGTCCATGATTTTATTTTTTAAAATTTTTCACATGATGATTCCAATCAAGTTCTATGTATAAACATCAAAGGAAATAAACTAGCTTTATTAAGTATGATACAAATAAAGTGCTAAGAAATTGAAAAAGACAAGATAACAACCATAACCAAGCCATAGTTTTTCATGATCAAGCAAAAGAATGCAGAAATTCATTGTAATGCATACCAAAGGACACCACTTGCATTGGCTAATTTCACCTTCCTCTGTTCCTCTGAACATTCTTTTTAAATCTCTTTCTGCTTTGGTTTCGTTCACCTTCAATGATCCTCACAAGCCATCGAGGTTTTCCTCTAGAGAACATAAGATATCCCATGACAAGTCCCCATACCAGCCCACATGCATAACCTGGCAATATGACATACCAATTGAATCCACTTAAAGAATACGTATCGTCTTCTTGTTGTGGTGTCCTAGGGTCGCTGCATGTACTTGACAATGGAGGTCCACATAATGCCAAGTTGCCAATGTAGGAATCATTTAAAAATGTATCAAATTGGTTGCCTTGTGGTATCAGTCCTATTAGTTGATTCTGCGAAAGGTTCAAGACTTCAAGGGATATCAAATTCCTTAGTTATTGAGGGATCTCGCCAATGAGTTTGTTGGAAGAAAGGTCTAACCACTCAAGCATTGTCAAATTAGCAAGAGATGCTGGTATATGACCTGTAAGGCTATTATGAGATAAATTGAGCCCTTGGATTGAATTTAGCCTTCCAATGATTTCTGGAATCTCACCTTCAAAATTGTTTTTTGATAAATCAATGGCAATGAAAATGGTTAAGACTTTTTCCATTTCAATGGTTGATCCTTTGATTACCATAGTCAAAAAATCATGATAATAATATATAACAGTAGGCCCATCTATCTCTATGTATTGCAATTGAAAATTGGCTTCTTTGACATTCATCATTGCGTTGAAATTCTTGAAATATGCTTTTGGCAGTGGACCAGTAAAATTATTGTCTGACAAATCCATAACTCGCAAGCTAAGGAAGGGAAATTTGGCTTTGGAAGTTGGCATAGGTCCATGGAATTTGTTAGATCTCAAAATTAGAACTTGCAACCAATGTAGTTTTTCCAACCAATATGGAAATTTGTCAGAGAACTTGTTACATCCAAGATCTAGCACACGTAGCATTTTGCAATTGACTAAAGATTTTGGTACTGTACCCTCAAATCCATTTCCATTAAGGTTGATAGTTTTGAAGGAATTTCCCTTTACAAATGTATTAGGAATTGTGCCAGAAAAATTATTCTTCCGCAGATTGAGCACAAAGAAATATGTGCTGAAGTTTCCTAAACATTGTGGAATAGAACCAGTAAAGCTATTGCTAGACAGGACAAGAAATCGAAGGGAAATTGCATGACAGAGCATGTCTAGGTCACCACTGAAGTTATTTGATGAAAGAAGGAGAGCAGTAAGGTTCACGAGTTTGAAGGTTGAACTTGGAAACCTACCATGTAAGTTGTTATTTCTCAAATCAATCATAGTTAAATGAGTGGATTTGAACTGTTTTACATGGCCAGTCAATTTGTTATTACTGGTGTTGAAGCAATGCAATGCTGGTAAGCTGAAGACCCAAGATGGAATTGTACCGTTGATTAAGTTATCAGCTAAATCCAACCACTCTAGATTTGGAAGTCCAATTATTTGTGATGGAAGAGGTCCTGTTAACTGAGTAAATTAATAAAGAAGAAATTGAACCAATATATAAATAAAGAAGACCTTTTACATTAGGTAAAAAATCTGCGATTTTACCTTCAAAATTATTACCCCGAGCTGCCAAGTAGACGAGATTTCCAAGGTTTGAAAGTGAAGATGGGAGCATGCCAGTGAAATTGTTTCGTCCGATTTCTAATTCAATCATTTCCGTAAGGTTTCCGAGCGACATAGGGATGGATCCATAAAATTTACAACGACTAGCATACAAGGCTGTCAAGTACTTCAAATTCCCAATTGAGTCGGGTAGTTCTCTAGAGAAATTAGTGACCGAAAGCGCCAAGTACTGGAGAGTACTGCTCGAGTTTATAAACTCGGGAAAATAACCAGTGAGAGCAGCATTATCAACTATACTCAGCTCATTCAGATGTGGTAAATGGAATATTCCGTCAGGAAATTTTCCAAGCAATCCACACGAACCAAGATCGAGAAGTGTTAAAGTAGTCAGATTGAGCAAGGAATTCGAAACCACTGAAGATATGTTTACTCTCGCAAGATTAAGTTCTCTTACCTTGGTTAAGTTTTGAACAAGTAATTCAAAACCCGGTTCTTCCAACCTCAAACCATAATTGTAAGAGAGATCAAGCGAGATCAATTTGCTCAGAAAGGAGACTTCTATAGGGACTTCGCCAGAAAAATTAGAGCCAGAGAGTTTTAGGTCTGTCAATCTAGTGAATCGTCTAAATTCAGATGAGATTGGAGACATACCAAAGTCATTGAAAGCATGGTTGAGGCTTTGGAGGTGAGGAAAGTAGTAGAAGATGGTGCTATTGTTAGAAAAAATAATACCAAACTATATGAAAAATATAATTTAAAAATATGCAAACGATTTTTGGGCAAATCCAAAAACTCAAATATATCAACATAATAACGTGATAAAACTTACAGTACGTAAACAGATAAAACCTGATCGAGTCGAGTGTGTGACACTCTTTCCTTAAGACAGATTCGTCCTCCCACCGGTGCTTAGGATTCAATGGACGTCTATCTCCCAGGATACAACGATCAATGTCTTGCACTAGCAGCACTACTATTGCAAGCCTAGCGAACTTTGCTGTGCATGAACTCTCTTTATAGGAAAATTAGACTCAAGAAATATGAAGAATAAATACAAAGTGAAGAAGTATGGCAATTCTCTATCCAAAAATGAAGTGAGGGACATGGAATGTAAAGACTTCTATGTGACTCTTCAGAAAGGTTGTGATCCTTCAAAAGGACACACTCTTTGATCTCAAGAGACACAACCAATGAAGTAAATTAAATTCAAATTTTCCAACAATCCCCCACATGAATGAAATTTACGGAAAGGACATGCAACAACATGCAGACAAAGAGAGAGTACATTATGGAAATATCCTGCATCGGGATAGGTAGCTTTCGGCTTTGAACCTTCCCTAGTGAAAGCCTATCGGACTTACTAGCTAATCAGTGGACGTGATGCCTTGAACTGTTCAGCCGTTTGTGTAAGCCAAGACAATAGAATTCACACAAAATATCTTCAAACACAGCTTAGTTCTCACAGTTGTGCCCGTTTTGGCCTTGGGCAAGTCCTGGTGTTTCTTGAGTGCTTTAGAGAATTTAGCCTTATCAATTCTCATAGAAGCGGCCCCTTCACACTCATATAGGTGATCCTTATTTCGAGTCTCTTAAATACTCCTTTTGAAAGATACCCCTCTAGGATTTCCAAGATATAAGTAATCATTAAAAGCATAGCTTACCCTAAGTTCCCTGCATTCAACACATGTTGCAGATATCACTCTCATCATAGGAATGGATAGGAGTTAGACTCCTTTAGTGATTTCTGGCGAGCCACACATAACTTAGTTGTCCCTTTGAACTTAGTTCTTGGGATCTCCAGTCATCTAAGTAGGGTTACCATTATGATGACTCTGATATATTAGGCTTTAATCACATTCCCCTCGATAAACTCATTTGCTCTTTGGTCAAACTTTTTTGTTAGCGGCCGCTATTTTTCCGTTTGACCTTCTCAATTAGATATCATTGAGTAGTTAGTGAATCCATTATATTATCATTAGACAATATTCACAACTAAAAACAAATGTCATACGGTGTCAAGTCTTTGATTACATCGAGACTTTATCATTACTCTATGTCACTCCCATTTAAATAATAAACATAGAGTTGTTCCTTAGGAGTTAATGAAACCATTGTTGTTTCTACTCCAACTTTGTCCTATATAAAGAATTGAGATTCTTTGTGGACCTATTATCGGAACCGTTACTTTGGTTAAATCCTCCAAGCAACCCCACATTTTAAGCATTCCAAGGAAACTTAATTCCTCTTGTTGATGTATAAGTATACAAAATATTAATACACCCCCACAATTCTGAGATAAATCAGAATATATCATTAATTGGTGTGCTTGAACTAAATAACAAGATGTAAACTGTTTTGTGAATATAATCACAATACTAATTTGTCTAAAAACAATTAGACTTCATAACTTGCTTTTGCAGTACAAAGAAGAAATGACTAAAACCGGTTGTGGCCACAACACTTTGTCAAATAACATTTCTTTAGCCATGATTAATTTCTTTTTGTTTACTGCAACCCTTAATTCCAATCTCAACATGGAATATAAATATCACTGAATAAATACATTTACATCTTATTTGTCTTATCCAGTATTGGTGACTACGTCGACAAATACCAAAGTGTCTTTCACCCATGAAATATTTTAACTTATAATATTTCATTACGGAGTTATCAGTCACCTCACCAATTTTAGTCTTTATTACAAAGAATAATTAGAATTCCTCTTATGTAAAAACACATAAGTTCACATTTTTATCAATACTTTGATAAATAATTAACATCCATTTATAATATATCAATACTTCAATAAATAATTGACAGCCATTTATAATACACCACATATCAAATTGATATTAATGACATCATAAATTGTCAACTCTACAACATATGTAGACATGGACAAGATTAACAAATCAAAGATAATCATAATTGTCCAATTAATCTCTCTCCCCCACATTTGTGATAATACATAAATTAGCACAAACAACATGATTCATTGCCGAAACAAGTGTCACTGTCACAAATAATAACTTCACATTTTTATCAATACTTTGATAAGTAATTAACATCCATTTATAATATATCTGTAACGCCCTCAAAATAAACCCATAATAACCATAACATTAACATGCATTTATAAAAGAAAATGAATCATTTGAGTTAGTCATCAGAGTATTCTTATTGACAGACTTTACTTGTAACATCCTGCAACATCAAAATAAATGCCCTAAGGGCTTACATCTTTCCAAGCTAACACTTGGACACAAAAAGGATGAGTACTAACTCATTTACAAGTTAAGCCCTAGGCTTGAATGTTTACATGAAATCCCAAAAATAACAAAATAAAACATATAACTAAAGACAAGTCTTCAACATCCCAAACATCAAATCCTTCCAGGTTAAGTCCGTGGAGGTAGCTTATCACCTGAACCTGAAAATGATGTTCCCATAAAGGGTGAGCCACAGCCCAGTAGAAAAATACTAAACCAAATATAAGCATTGAATAAAGCTATAGCATTCAATAGATGGTTAATCAAAATAATCAATTTTATTATTAAACAGTCTCATAACACTAATGTCTAAGACACATTTCACTTTCCATTATTATCAACATGGCTCAGAACCAGGCCAAACTTACAACAGTGAATTATATAACATAATCACATTACTTCCAATATCAACAAAACAAATGAGACTCATGCTCATATCAAAACACTTCATACTTCCCATTTGATACACATTTTAGTGCTGTATCAATAATCATGTAAAAACACTTCAATAGAATAAGCACACATAAAAATGGTGCTAATGGAGTCCATCCCCTATCTCCTCCCAAACAAAAATCCGGTTTAGAGGTCCATCCCCTATCTTCCCCTAAACCGTGGAGTACATCCCCTATCTCCTCCCACACAATATGCAAATGCAATGCTCAACCAATACACGTATTTTCAGTATTAATTCAATAGTCAAATTAATGACTTAACCAATGTGATTAGTTTCAGTTATTCCTAATCCACATGCAATGTCTACAACAATCACGACTATCCTCCACCGATAGCCCAAATCAGTTATTTCTAGACTGGAAATAAATATAACAACAATTCAATAGGCGAGTGATTTATATTAACCAACTACACCATTTATTCAATAAATTCCCCAATTTCATGGATTTAACCAAATTCCCCAATTTTCATTAAATTAATTACTCCAATCAATTTAGCAATTTAACTAGGTTTTGTTCCCAAAATTATCAAAGTGTCCCCAACCTATCAAAATACCAAACTTAGAACAAAGCTTATAGAATAGAGTAGGAAATCCCTACCTTGAAGATCACAACTAAAGTAGAGAAGATGGAGATGATGACCCAAAATCCAAAGTGCTCCAAATCCTCTCTTTTTCAGATTAAAAGAAAGATCTCGTGAAGCTCTACCTTTCTTCCAAAGGAACTAGGGTAGAAGACCACCGGAAATAGATCAAATCTTGGAGAGAAGGTAAGAGTAGAGAGAGAGACTCTCAAGGGGCGGTTTTTAAAAGTTAAGAGATGAAAAGGTAGGTCAAAAAGTGATCAGAAAAGTGAAATCACGGACTGATGTAGTCGACTCTACGCTCGAGCGTAGAAAGCCCCGCTCGAGCGTAAGACACAGAATCATGCTCGAGCGTGAAGAAAGCCGCTCGAGCGTCGATTGCACCCTTTCAGAAGTTTTGCAGGCGCTGCACCCGCTCGAGCGTCAAACTCCCCGCTCGAGCGGAGGAACAAAAACAAGGGATCACGCTCGAGCGTAAAAACTACCGCTCGAGCGGAAGAACTGCAGAGCAAAATACTGGGAGATGGAAAATCCCGCTCGAGCGTCAAAACTCCTGCTCGAGCGGAGAAGCAACAACGAAGGGCCCGCTCGAGCGTTAAAACCTCCGCTCGAGCGTGAAGGCCAAAATCTGAGCATCACCTATTGGCATCAACTATCAACCAACCTGTAACAGACCCGTCCAACACAACCTATAATTCAAATACTAAGAGATTAAAGGACAACAACAACCAATAAGTAATGACAGGATCCACGGAACCTAAGTCCGGATACAATAATCTAAAGAGAAAAGACCGGGGTCGCTATAACCTCCCCCCCTTAAAAGAATTTCGTCCCCGAAATTAAGCACAAGGTTTTAAAAAAACAAGTTTTCTCAAATTCCAACAATATGTTAACTCAATAATAAACAACTTGACCCAACACCGGCCATTCCATCTCTCAACTAAGAGGCATGCCACAATATGCAAAACAAACATATATTTCAACCTGCATTAACACTATGCAATTTTCTTTCAATTTCAACAATTTTCAATATATTCAATATATACAATGTTCCATTAAACTTCCATTTCGAGGTAAGTTCCAAAATATTTCATTAACCGAAACATTCTAAATGTTTTACAGCTTAAGACATATATAAAAAGCTTTAAGGTTTGACAATATTACATAATCTAACTACAAGATTACAAATCATTAAACATGTCCGGATATTTCTCGCGGACTTCCAACTCACGTTCCCATGTGGCTTCCTCCATCCCGTGATGTTTCCACAAAACTTTCACCAAAGGAATGGTCTTGCCGCGCAAGACTTGATTCCGCTTATCCAAGACCCTAACCGGTCTCTCTTCATACGAGACATCCTCATCAACTACTAAATCGGTCCAATCCAATACATGTGATGGATCCGGCTCATACTTCCGAAGCATACTCACATGAAACACGTCATGTACTCCGGATAACTGCGGCGGCAAAGCTAAACGATAAGCAGTCTCACCAATCCTCTCAAGGATCTCAAAAGGACCAATGAATCGAGGGGACAACTTCCCGCTCTTCCCAAACCTCATCAATCCCCGTCTTGGTGATATCTTCAAAAAGACGTGATCACTCACCTCAAACACCAAAGGTCTTCTCCTACGGTCGGCGTAAGATTTCTGACGACTCTGGGCTGTAACAAGCCTCTTACGGATAAGCTCAACCTTCTCCGTCGTTTCCCTCACTAACTCCGGACCCAACAGAGGTGCATCACCCACCTCGGCCCAACAAACAGGAGACCTACACGGTCGGCCGTATAAGGCCTCAAACGGTGCCATACCGATACTAGACTGGAAGCTGTTGTTGTAGGCAAACTCCACCAAAGGCAAGTGCCTCTCCCACGACCCACCAAAGTCAAGAACACAACCCCGAAGCATATCCTCAAGGATCTGAATAGTACGCTCGGACTGCCCGTCAGTCTGAGGATGATAAGCTGTGCTAAAGGTCAACTTAGTGCCTAAGGCACTCTGCAAGCTCTGCCACAATCTGGCAGTAAAACGAGGATCTCTATCTGAAACGATCGTCACTGGAACCCCGTGTAACCTCACTATGTCCCGAATATATAAATCGGCCAAATGATCAACTGAATCTTTAACACGCATAGGAATAAAATGCGCCGACTTAGTCAACCGGTCCACAACTACCCAAATAGCATCACTACCCCGTTGAGTCCTCGGAAGACCCACAACGAAGTCCATAGTGACATGTTCCCACTTCCACTCGGCAATAGGCAAGGGTTGCAACAAACCCGCTGGCCTCTGATGTTCGGCCTTCACTTGCTGACAAGTAAGGCACTTAGATACGAAAGCTGCGACATCTCTCTTCATACCCCGCCACCAAAACTGGCGACCCAAATCCCGATACATCTTAGTACCTCCCGGATGCACCGCAAGGCGTGAATGATGAAACTCTCGGAGTACCTCCTCTCGATGAGACTCCGGCACAAATAGACGGTCTCGGTATCTCACACTCAGGTCGGGATACACCGTCAAACCTTTCTCAACCTTCCCACCAGAAATCTTCTCACGGAGGGATTCTATCTCAAGGTCGCCCCTCTGAGCCTCTAACACTCGAGTCACAAGTGTAGGTTGTGCAACAACAGAAAACAAGGCCGCAGCCTCAACGGATTCGCCCAGAAGCAAATCAAACTCTCCAAGTGCACCTAACATCTCCCACTCTCGGATGGCTATACTAGCTATGTCACCAACAGGTTTCCTGCTAAGGGCGTCGGCCACCACATTGGCCTTTCCCTGATGATAATGCAATTCAAAGTCATAATCCTCTATGAACTCCATCCACCTCCTCTGCCTCAAGTTCAAGTCTTTCTGTGTAAACAAATATTTCAGACTCTTATGATCCGAGAATACCTCAAATCTCTCACCATAAAGATAATGCCTCCAAACCTTCAAGGCAAATATCACAGCTGCCAACTCTAGATCATGCGTAGGGTAATTCTGCTCGTGAATTTTCAACTGACGTGAACCATAGGCAACTACTTTCCCTTCTTGCATTAATACACAACCCAGACCCTCTCGTGAGGCGTCACAATAGACTGCATAACCCAACCCTCTCTCTGGAATAATCAATACTGGAGCGGTAGTCAGTCTAACTTTCAACTCCTGAAACGACTTTTCACAAGTCTCACTCCATACAAATTTAACTCCCTTCCGAGTCAGTCTAGTCAACGGTGATGCTAACCTGGAGAAGTCTTTCACAAACCGACGGTAATACCCAGCTAACCCCAGGAAACTGCGGATCTCAAACACACTCTTAGGCTGTGCCCAATCTTGCACTGCCTCTACCTTGGATGTATCAACAGACACTCCTTCACCGGATACCACATGGCCTAAGAATTTGACTTCTCTCAGCCAGAACTCACACTTCCCAAACTTGGCATACAGTCTATGGGCTCTAAGTAACTCAAGCACCACCCTCAAGTGTGCCTCGTGCTCCTCCTCGGAAGGCGAATAGATAAGGATGTCGTCCACAAAAACGACTACAAACTGATCCAAGAATTCCCGGAAGATCCGGTTCATCAAGTCCATAAAGACTGCCGGTGCATTGGTGAGCCCGAATGGCATTACCAAAAACTCATAATGGCCATACCGCGTACGGAATGCCGTCTTCGGAATATCCTCTTCCCTGACCCTCAACTGGTGGTACCCCGATCTCAAGTCTATCTTCGAGAAACAACGGGAACCCTTCAACTGGTCAAACAGGTCATCGATACGAGGCATAGGGTACTTATTCTTAACCGTAGCCCGATTCAATTTCCGATAATCTATGCAAAGTCTCAAAGCACCACCTTTCTTTTTAACAAAGAGGGCCGGTGCTCCCCACGGCGAAACACTAGGGCGTATAAAACCCTTGTCTAGTAACTCCTGGAGTTGGATCTTCAACTCAACTAACTCGGCTGGGGCAAAACGATAAGGTGACATAGAAATCGGCGCCGTGCCGGGCATTAGGTCAATAGAGAATTCAATCTCTCGATGCGGTGGCAAACCAACAAGATCCTCGGGAAAGACATCCGAGTACTCACAAACCACCCTTGGCAACACAACCTGGGTCTCATCATCCTCACTAATCAAAAGGTTAGCAAGTAGCCCACTAAGCTCACTCCTTCCTCGTCGAACATACCCCGGTGGCAACACATCACCAACCCGGTCCCCCAGAAAATGAAAATACTCTCCGCTCACGGTACAACAAGTGACCCTCTGGCGGTAGCAATCAATAACTGCCCGGTATGACGATAACCAGTCCATACCCAAAATAACATCGAAACCTCTCATAGGCATAACTACAAAAGAAAATGGGATTCTATGGTAATTAACCTCTATATCACAACCCCTAACACCGTGTTTCAAAATCAATTCACCCCCAAGAGGCGACACTACACAAATAGGAGATGCCAACTGTGCTAACTCCAACTCCAAAACAGATGCAAATGCAGCAGACACAAAGGAATGAGATGCACCCGTATCAATCAAAACATTAGCAACCGAGTTGCAAAACAAGAAAGTACCTCTCACACCAGATGGAGCCGGTACAAGATCCTGCGCGGTAACAGCATACACGCGCCCAGATGACCTCTGATCAACCTGCTCACCCCTAGGAGCATAAGATTGCTGCACCGACTGAGACGATGAAGCCCCCTGATTAGCCCTCGAGGCCTGACCCGACTGAGCTGGCTGTTGACCCTGAATCTGCCTCAAACCAGATGCACCAGGTGTGCCACCCAACTGGGGGCAATACCTCTTCATATGCCCTGGCTAACCACACTGATAACACGAGAGTGGCTGACCTCTACCCTGACTCTGGCTCTGAGATCGAGCCGAAGAAGATGCTGCTCTCTGAACTCCTCCCCTCTGAGGACAAACTGGAGACTTGTGGCCCAACTGGCCACACTTGAAACAGGTAATGTCTCCCTGACTGCCTTTCCCCGAACTAGCACTCGGTACAGGAAAAGTCGATCTCGAAAAGCTACCATGAGACTGCTGGGGATTAAAACCCTTCTGTCTCCTACCATCACTCTGACTATCCTGACTCCTCTTGGAGCCCTTCTGCCCTTCCTCCTCCTCTTGCATCATGATCTCCATATGGGCTGCAGCATCAACCATACGCCCAAAATCCCGAATCATAGTTCCCCCAACTCTCAGCTTGAGGCCACGCCTCAACTTCTTCTCAAACTCAATACAGCGGCGTTCCTCAGACGCCACCAATTCAGGTGCAAACCTGGATAAACTAGTAAATGCAGCCTCAAACTCGGCCACAGAAGAACTCGACTGCTTAAGCTGACAAAACTGGTCTCGCAGCTTCTCCCTAACTGCCGGAGATAAAAACTTCTCCTGGAAAGCATTCACAAAAGCCTCCCACGTACCTCCTATACGCCCCTTAGTAAACTTCCACCACTGACCCGCATCCCCCTTCAACTGGAAAGATGCCAAGGTCACTTTCAACCCCTCGTCTTCGATGCCAAGCATCTCAAACGTCTTCGTTGTCTGTTCGAGCCATTCATCTGCCTTAAGTGGCTCTTTAGGATCACCCACAAATTCATCCGGATTGGACCGGAAGAACTCCCTCTTCAGAAAGGAAGGTCCTGCATCCACAATACCAGCCTGAGCTTGATTCTCAGCTCTGAGAATGCCTACTGACTCCCTGAATGCCCCCGCTATCTCTCGAGCTAAAGCGCCCAAAGCCTGCTGGCCTACTGGCTCGGCCACATTGGCCTGGCCAATTCCCTCCTGAACTATCGGAATCTCCTCTGGCACAGGCACCTCCTGCCTACCCGGCCTACCACGCCTACCGCGTCCTCGTCCTCGTCCTGACATCCTAATAAAGGAAACAAAGACATTAGCACATTAATAAATGTGCCAAAGCTAAACACTCGCGTCCTAATACAATGGACAACAATAATTCATTCCACGTAAGCACATAATCACATAAGCACCTACGAATTTCATTCCCGGATAATGATAGTCCCAATGCGTTACTATAGTTCCGGTTGGAAGCAGCAGTGATCAAGTGCCTTTCCAACAAGACTACTAGAACTCAAGGGTCCAATCAACATCCTAGAAACTACATTCCATACCCACATAATCACATAAACATGTTATCATATAAGCATATAACGTTACACTAAGTCTCTATCAAACGAGACGAACCCATTGTGATACTAATCACTTCCCACGTACCCAAAGTATTCAAACCCGGTACGCTCTGATACCAAGTTGTAACGCCCTCAAAATAAACCCATAATAACCATAACATTAACATGCATTTATAAAAGAAAATGAATCATTTGAGTTAGTCATCAGAGTATTCTTATTGACAGACTTTACTTGTAACATCCTGCAACATCAAAATAAATGCCCTAAGGGCTTACATCTTTCCAAGCTAACACTTGGACACAAAAAGGATGAGTACTAACTCATTTACAAGTTAAGCCCTAGGCTTGAATGTTTACATGAAATCCCAAAAATAACAAAATAAAACATATAACTAAAGACAAGTCTTCAACATCCCAAACATCAAATCCTTCCAGGTTAAGTCCGTGGAGGTAGCTTATCACCTGAACCTGAAAATGATGTTCCCATAAAGGGTGAGCCACAGCCCAGTAGAAAAATACTAAACCAAATATAAGCATTGAATAAAGCTATAGCATTCAATAGATGGTTAATCAAAATAATCAATTTTATTATTAAACAGTCTCATAACACTAATGTCTAAGACACATTTCACTTTCCATTATTATCAACATGGCTCAGAACCAGGCCAAACTTACAACAGTGAATTATATAACATAATCACATTACTTCCAATATCAACAAAACAAATGAGACTCATGCTCATATCAAAACACTTCATACTTCCCATTTGATACACATTTTAGTGCTGTATCAATAATCATGTAAAAACACTTCAATAGAATAAGCACACATAAAAATGGTGCTAATGGAGTCCATCCCCTATCTCCTCCCAAACAAAAATCCGGTTTAGAGGTCCATCCCCTATCTTCCCCTAAACCGTGGAGTACATCCCCTATCTCCTCCCACACAATATGCAAATGCAATGCTCAACCAATACACGTATTTTCAGTATTAATTCAATAGTCAAATTAATGACTTAACCAATGTGATTAGTTTCAGTTATTCCTAATCCACATGTAATGTCTACAACAATCACGACTATCCTCCACCGATAGCCCAAATCAGTTATTTCTAGACTGGAAATAAATATAACAACAATTCAATAGGCGAGTGATTTATATTAACCAACTACACCATTTATTCAATAAATTCCCCAATTTCATGGATTTAACCAAATTCCCCAATTTTCATTAAATTAATTACTCCAATCAATTTAGCAATTTAACTAGGTTTTGTTCCCAAAATTATCAAAGTGTCCCCAACCTATCAAAATACCAAACTTAGAACAAAGCTTATAGAATAGAGTAGGAAATCCCTACCTTGAAGATCACAACTAAAGTAGAGAAGATGGAGATGATGACCCAAAATCCAAAGTGCTCCAAATCCTCTCTTTTTCAGATTAAAAGAAAGATCTCGTGAAGCTCTACCTTTCTTCCAAAGGAACTAGGGTAGAAGACCACCGGAAATAGATCAAATCTTGGAGAGAAGGTAAGAGTAGAGAGAGAGACTCTCAAGGGGCGGTTTTTAAAAGTTAAGAGATGAAAAGGTAGGTCAAAAAGTGATCAGAAAAGTGAAATCACGGACTGATGTAGTCGACTCTACGCTCGAGCGTAGAAAGCCCCGCTCGAGCGTAAGACACAGAATCATGCTCGAGCGTGAAGAAAGCCGCTCGAGCGTCGATTGCACCCTTTCAGAAGTTTTGCAGGCGCTGCACCCGCTCGAGCGTCAAACTCCCCGCTCGAGCGGAGGAACAAAAACAAGGGATCACGCTCGAGCGTAAAAACTACCGCTCGAGCGGAAGAACTGCAGAGCAAAATACTGGGAGATGGAAAATCCCGCTCGAGCGTCAAAACTCCCGCTCGAGCGGAGAAGCAACAACGAAGGGCCCGCTCGAGCGTTAAAACCTCCGCTCGAGCGTGAAGGCCAAAATCTGAGCATCACCTATTGGCATCAACTATCAACCAACCTGTAACAGACCCGTCCAACACAACCTATAATTCAAATACTAAGAGATTAAAGGACAACAACAACCAATAAGTAATGACAGGATCCACGGAACCTAAGTCCGGATACAATAATCTAAAGAGAAAAGACCGGGGTCGCTATAATATCAATACTTCGATAAATAAGTGACAGCCATTTATAATACACCACATATCAAATTGATATTAATGACATCATAAATTGTCAACTCTACAACATATGTAGACATGGACAAGATTAACAAATCAAAGATAATCATAATTGTCCAATTAATCTCTCTCCCCCACATTTGTGATAATACATAAATTAGCACAAACAACATGATTCATTGCCGAAACAAGTGTCACTGTCACAAATAATAACTCATTTTTTGATAAATTCATACATTATTCATTCAAGAATATTTGTAACAAAAGAAATTAAATTATCTCTTTTAATTCAAGAGATAAATTCCCACATTAATATTATGGTTCATGGTTAAACCAATTCTACCACACAAGTGAAACAAAGATTGATGACATCTTATCTCAGAAAATTCGAAGTTACTTTAAAAATAACTTTTAATTGATTATTAACAAAAATAATAATCAACCCAAAAGATTTCTCAAATTATTTCCAATTAAATGGAACAACACTACTAGTTAAATCATCATGTTTAAACTTTTCTGGTGTTAACGATTGTTAATACTACTATCACAATCAAACAAAAGGATTAATTATACTTTTCGAAATAACACCCCACAAGAGATCCATTGGTATGTCATCATCACAATCACAAATTAATTAAAAATTTCACAAACTTTCAAATAAAATTTAATTTAAATCCCTGACAAAGTACTGGAAATAAATTAGTCAAAAACTAACACATCACATTTTTCTTTTTCCATAAAAGATTTCAAGGCAACATATGACACCATAAAACTCATTGCAAATTAATTAGAATTACTACAAATTAATATGCACATGTAAATGACATCTCTACATTTGTATAATGGATCAGGCACCATATATACCATATGCTTGGTTTTAAAAAACAAGAAAAACTAAACATGTCTTAAGTTAATCAAATAAAATTATTAATCTGACTTAAAACAGTTAAAGATCTCATTAAAGGTAAAGCCATTCCAATGGATTAAAGTCAGAAAAGAGACCAAATATTTGTCAAAAGACAAACCAAAAATCAAAAGAATCTGAGTTTCTCCAAAAATATAATTCGAAAAGTTGTAACTTTTCATCCCGGTTATGTCTGCAAGTAAAGACAAAAAACTGTTTTTATATAGGCAAACCAAATCTTATACAAAGATCATAAATATATATATATATATATATATATATATAATGAGCACTCTTTATCCACGAAGTTAGAGACATCCATTTATGAAACGGCAAAAGAAAATTCTGTGTACAATCAAAATTAACAGTAATCCGAAATAAATATATAAATACCAAAAAAGAAACAAACAGTTTCTGAATATGTAAACCAAGAAGATTATATAAAACTGATTCACAACAATTCTTTTAAAAACAAGCAAATGTTTATGCTTTACATGGTTTATGTGATCCAAGAAATAAAATAACTGAATCCTTCTAATGTCAAAAAAGCACCGATCCAAATCTAATATTTATAAAATAAAAGAAGATTGATTTACGAAATCCCAATATTGTTTAATCAAAATATATGTTCTTCATACTACATCATCATCATCATCAGGACATACATGATACACCACTAAATGCCTTTGTGTGAAAATCAAAGCATGATAAAAACAATTGAACACATCAATAAATAATAAATACATATAAAAATTGATAATTCAATTTTCTGTAAAACTCTGAAAACAATCATCCAATACCAACTATGAAAATCAATTCAAACTCTCTTACCAGTATTTATAGAACTTAGATCTGTCTTATCATAATATTTTCTATAACACACAAATAATAATAAACAGATATGCATTCTGAACTAACATGATTACTCAAACAAAAATACCAATTTTGAATTAATGAGTGAAGTTTCATAACAAACCAATTGACTCCCAATATAAATTCAAACATATTATAATAGAAAAGATGTAAATTGATTTCTGATAGATGCAAACTATTTATAAGTTATAACCGAAACTATTTTAACAAAGATAAATCTGTTTAATAACAGTTCCTTATACACAAAACTATATTTTTCCAAAAACCATAAACATGGTCGAATCTGTCTTAAGACTGTTAGAAAAAATAGTACCAAACTATATGGAAAATATAATTTAAAAATATGCAAACGATTTTTGGGCAAATCCAAAAACTCAAATATATCAACATAATAACGTGATAAAACTTACAGTACGTAAACAGATAAAACCTGATCGAGTCGAGTGTGTGACACTCTTTCCTTAAGACAGATTCGTCCTCCCACCGGTGCTGAGGATTCAATGGACGTCTATCTCCCAGGATACAACGATCAATGTCTTGCACTAGCAGCACTACTATTGCAAGCCTAGCGAACTTTGTTGTGCATGAACTCTCTTTATAGGAAAATTAGACTCAAGAAATATGAAGAATAAATACAAAGTCAAGAAGTATGGCAATTCTCTATCCAAAAATGAAGTGAGGGACATGGAATGTAAAGACTTCTATGTGACTCTTCAGAAAGGTTGTGATCCTTCAAAAGGACACACTCTTTGATCTCAAGAGACACAACCAATGAAGTAAATTAAATTCAAATTTTCCAACAGCTATTGGGGTGGATGGCGCCGTTGAGCCAGCTGCAACTGAGGTCGAGGCCAATTACTTGATTTGTGTTGTTGTCACACTCGACCCCATCCCATGAGCAACAATCAGAACCCTCCTTCCACGACTCCATCTTCGGATAAGAAAGGATTCCGACAGAATCATAGTAATCGCCGTAAGGAGATCTATTGAAGGAAAATTGTTGCTTAAATTGGAGCAATGCAGAGGTCTGTTGTTGAGTGCAGAGTTGGGCATGCAAACAAGTAATCTGGAAAAAACAAAGAAACAAAAAGAGGTGAAAGAGTTGATTGTTAGAGACCATCTTTGCTCCTAGATTCAAAAACAAAGGTTGTAATGCTTGCTGACTGTTAACAGGGGAGAGAGACCAAATGCTTTATAGGCAAATGTAGGTGGTGCAATGCAAAGCCTACAAACAATGTGAACATTCTTAAATAAAGACTGCCGTATATCACTTTTTTTTTCTTCATATTTTTATATCACCGGCCTACATACATAACAATGTATATCATTTGTTTATATTAATTTCTAATTAATAATTATCTTCAACTAAAGTAATTATTCGTAAGTATTTGACAATACAAAATCTACTTTATTATAAAAGTGTGACAAATTGTCATGTTTTTTACTTTTTACGTATTCTGAAATTACCCTCCTAAATTTATTAAACATCAATAAAATCACAGACAATCATAGACATCTTTTGAAATTCAAACACCTTCAAACATCAAACACCTTAAAATAATCAAGCACCTTGAAACATCACAATCTACTATCAATCAAACACCATGGATGTTTCGGATCGGTAGCCTCATGGAATTTACATGATCCTTAACAGCCGCAAATAAACTATTCTAATTTTTTTAGATGTTGATCTACTCTCCACCATGCTCTTGTCTTCTTTAGAGTTCTATTTGTTCTTCGGGTATGTATTGTTTTATTGTTCTTTCTCATCTCTACCTCAAACCCTCCTCTTTCTGTTTTTCTTTTTTTTATTTATATTATTTATACATCGTTTGGTTTTGATCATACAAAGGTATATATATATATATATATATATGTCATGTTCGTGTAAAACATTGATTTTACCTGATTTACCAGAACAATGCAAGTAAATTTTATATTATTACTAGCAGTGGATGCAAACACGATGAGTTTGCAATTGTAGGTCTAATCTTTCTGATGGTTTGATTAATGAGGAAGATGTTTTAATAATTTCAGTACCATGACCTGGTCAATATTTGTCTCATCTACTACCTTCTCATTTTTATTTTATTTTTTTTTTGATCAGCCAAAAAAGAATTTTATTGATGAATATTCAAGCAACCAGAGAAGATAAATTAATAAAGAGGGAAAATGCAAAAAGCGTCACAGCAGACACCATGAGGGCTATCCGATCATATGCTAACACCCCTTAAATGTTGGTGAGAAACCAACAAACACTGAAAACGGAGAAACAAATTGAACACACATTCAGATCAAAACTCTACTGTGACCACCCCAACTTCAGATCAAAACTCTTCTCCCCAAACACATACTGATTTGCCTCAAATTGAAAATAAAGTCCTGGACTAAAAAGTTGAACACCTTTAATATTGGTTTCATCCACAAAGCAGTTCTAATCTTGATCAATTCACATAGCTTTGTCAAATTCAAATCAAGAAAAATCATGAAAATATATCAAGAAAATAAATATTTTTGCAATGATATACTCATCTGTAAGAATTTTAGCTTTTAATGTTAAAAACACTTAAAGTTCTCATTATTACTACTCTATGTCTAATTTTTCAATTTAACTATAAAAAAAGAAAAAAGAAAAAACCTAACTACTCTCCTATGCAACAATAAAATTATCAAAATTGTTCATCAAAAAATATTTCTCATATCATTAAAAATCATTAATTCACTTAATAATTTATTTACAAAAAAAATTAATTATTAATATTGCATACAAATTAGAAAATAAATTTTAAATTAAAATATTAAGATGTATAAAATTTATAAACATCCTTCATTTAAATATTAAGATATATAAAGTGATAGTTTGAAAGAAGTTTTGTATTACAATTTTGGAACCACGTGAAATAAAATTTTGAGATTTCTACGAAAATAATAGTTTAAAAGAAGTTTCATATTCCAATTTTGGAACCACACGAAGTAAATTTTTGGGACCAGCGAATGATCACATCACTGTGATGTAATGAAAGTTGCGTATAAATCAATCCAAAAAATTGAAAGGTTTACATTATTTATTTATTTTTTCATAGAGAGGACATAATTTATCAATAAAGAAAAACAAAATATACAACGGTAGTAAGATTTATAAGATTAAATTAAATTTTTATTAGATTTATAAGATGCAATTTGTTAGATTAAATTATTATTTTAAGTCAATTTAAATAAAATTGAAATGAATTTAATTAGATGAATTTATAATTTTGAGTTAAGTCTATCACATTTAATAATTGGTCAAGTTATTGCCATACCCAAGGGCAAGAAGTTTCACATGGTGAGTCCATGAAGTTTCTTGTCCAACTAATCCACATATTAATAACTTAAAATTTAACATTGCTTCCTATTCAACTGATTCCAATAAAAATGAAAACTTCTAGCTATATAGAATTAGTTATAGAATCAGATACAATATTATGAAAAAGAAAAAATTATTTTAAATTTTATTCACATTATTTTTACATTTTTCCTTCTCCTTTTCAAATTCTTATCTAAATTTATAATTTAAACTCAAAATATTTAAATATCACCTTATGTAAAAGAGTTGTGTCCAATCCTATAATCATGTAACAAAGTTTAAAAAAACACATATACAATTCAACAACTTTATTGAATGCCGTATTGGTTATAACGCTTTGTATTTTTGGGTTTAGAATTTAAGTGAGGTGCAATCGAAAGTTGTTAAGGTTTGGTGGTTATATAAGTTGGTGTTCTCATGTTTTATCTTTGGACTAGGGGTTGTCAAGAATTGGTGAGCATAAGGTTGTTACTATTTTTGTTAGAACAGATGCAATTTCGGGGACGAAATTTCTTAAGGTGGAAAGGTTATAATGACTTGGATTTTAAATTTACATTGGATTGATGTATAGTGGTGCTCGTCACCTTAAAACTTGTACGGTTGTCAGACTCTTAATATTGATAGGTTGACAAGTGAACTTTAAATATTATGATTGAGGACCCTTGGGTGATGTTTGGAACCTTGATTGAAGTTTTAGCAAGGTATTTAGATAAGATTAGATAAAAAGCCCTAAATTTGAGTTTGAGTTTTTGACCAGCTGTCACTCTTTTGCCCTTTTCTCCTTCCATACCTTGAATTTAAATGTAAGGCTGGAACCATTGGAAAGCTTGTTTCTGGGGCTTCAATTTGGACACAAGAACGACCTAGAACGGAGTCCTGATGAGAGAGTTATACTCATTTGAAGTTTTCATATCTGCGTTGGAAGTAGGTCCGCACGAGCGGGAAAAGCAACGCACGTGTGGACTGTGCAAATTCAGCAGCTTAAAAACGTGATTTTTAGATCATTTCTTACATTTTATTTTCCCCTCTTATTTCCTCTCATTCTAGGTCCGAAAACCTAACCCTAAAAACCTTGATTTCCTCCACTTTTATCAACAAATCCACCATGGATCTTGCATCAAGGATGGAGAACAAGAGAAGATCAACATTTTCAACCGATTGAAGCTCGGATTTGTGACGGATTCTCACCAAAGCTTCGTTCCTTTGCTTGATTCTTGAGGTAGGGGTCCTAGTTCTTCCTCAATACTTCCATAAATAGATAGATTTGTTGTATTTTGATTATATACATACAAAACCTACATTTTTGAGCATATAGAGTATATTATGAGAATTGGGGGTTTAGGGTTTGAGATGTTAGGAGTTCAATTGATGGGTTAAAATGGTGGATTATGAACCCTAGGTGTATAATTAATGGGAAAGTTGGAATAAAAAGTAATGGGTTAAGAAGTTTGAATTTGTCTTGAAATTTCTAGATTTTTTCTTAAAACCCTAGGTTGATTCATGATGATAATCAATGATTTGGCCCAAATTGAAAGTAGAATCATGAAATTGGTAGGTTGAATTATATATGTACAAGTTTAATTGGAATTTGGTTATGTTTAAAAATTATGTTTAAAATTTGCGAATGAACTTTGTTATGAGCATTGTAAATCATGTTATAATGAGAAAGGAAATTGGGGGAAATGATTTATTAACAATATAGATAACATAAACTCGGTTATGGAATGTTGAAATGAGATTTAAGAATTTCTTTTGAATTATGTTGAATTATATTTAATGATGTTGAGTTGAATCATATTGAATCATGAAATCACATGATAGTATTGAGAACATGGCGATTTTGAAACAATGTATTGAACTGAATATTTTTCCTCATTGATTACCCTTGGCATAGCATTGCATTTACATTACTTTTGTGTTGAGGAAAACGCATAATTATATATACCTTGTGAGAATTCTCTACTGAACATGGAAATTAATTATAAAAAAAAAATGGTTGGTTTTCGAAAATATTTTGGGTGCCCACATCCTGCCGTATAGTAACCGGCAAATGTGGGGGATAGTTTTAAAAAGTTGAAAAAAATGGTTTTTGAAAGAAAATGGCTTTTATGAAAATGGTTTTTTTTTTTTTTTTTTTGGGAGTTCACTTCCTGCCGTATAGTAGCCGGTGAAAGGTGAAAAGTGTTATGAATTGGGTGCCAGCTATCCCGTCGTAGTAAGTCGGCAAAAGGTGAATTGTATTGAGTTGATGATGTTATTTGTTGCTTGTGATGAATTTGTGAAATTACATATTGATGTGTAATTTGGTTTAAAGAGGAAACATGCATAGGCATTATTTGTAGATAATGGAAACCAAAAATAGATATGAGGATTATAGACTATGATGGTACACTTAATGAAGTAGTTGTGTTAATAAAAGTAAATTTTGAGTGTCGTTCTACAATTAAATAAAGGATTGGATTGAAAGGGGTTATTAGTATTGTGTTATCTTGAAATGAAACTTTGCGGGTGTAATTAATGGTGTGGATTGAGTATAGGAGAATTGTTGGCTAGTCAAAAGGAACCTGAACTTGAAGTTATGGGGTTTTAAATTAAAAATGAAGAGTAGAAAATAAGAATGAAAGAAAAAGAGGAACATTAAAAATGGAAATTTAATGAGAAATATTTTGGGAATTGGTTAATAACCTTTAAATGATGTTGTTTCTTAAATATGGTTGTTTCACAATGATCTATGGTTTTCTAAAGTTAAGGGATGATTTTTATGGCTGAAGGTTTTTCTTAAAAGTGTTTAAATAGTTTTTGAGAAAAAAGTACCTTACTTATGATATTTTGAAATTATGAAATGTCATCCTACGATATGGTATCACCCTGCATGCATGATCATTTCTATCTGTGTGTTAGTTATTGATTTAGAAATATGAGATTCCTACTGGGCATTAGTGCTCACCCCGTTGTTGTTTTATCTTTTTACAGGAAGAAAGTTTGGATTATTTGATTGAAGATTTATGGAGTTCTTGAGTCCATTTGTATAACTTCATAGTAGATGTAAAGGAAGTGGATTTTGTATCTGCATTTATTTATTTGTAGCACAGTAGGAGTTTGGCATGTATGATTGTCATTGTAATGTTCATTGAGAGAGAAAAAACATTTATCATTGTAATTCTATTACTAGAGTGTAATAGATGTTTATAAAAAAAAAATGGACCTAAATTACAGGCTTGGGTAATGTTTTCGAGTAATAAAAATTCGGGACATGACATTGGTTGCATAGATAAGAGGTGCCAAGTGTAATTTTTTTTCTTCTTCTAATACATTGTCAACTGTAGTTTGGAAAAGAATGAATTGAACACTTAACTCGAGTGCAATTTTAAGCCTTATAAAAAGAAGATTTGACATTGGTTTTCTATATATATATTTAGAGAAAATTGGTGAAAGTCCATACCAAAGGGGTATAAATCATTAAATTCAAAGTAAAATCTTCATCTTCATTATCATCATCATCATCATCATCATCATCATCATTTCAATTCCATAAAACCCAACATCATTTTCATTTCCTCTTTACTAAATCAAAATATTCACATTTTAGGGCAAAATTCTTTTTATTTATAAATCAACGAATTTGTTGGATTATATTTTAGTGATTGTCCAAATTATTGTGGGGTGTGCAGCTAAGTAGTGTGTAATGTTTAGAGGTGGGATAGTTTTGGTATTACGTTGGGTCCCTAGAAATTTTATCAATGTTTATATTTTATTAATGCAGATTCAAACAAATGGAATTCCAGTAAAAAAAAAAAAAAGTAGGGACTGTAAGCGCCACCCTAATCAATATAATACTACTATACTAGTTTTCTCCATTATTCACATTATGGAGTGTGAAATGCTCTATGAAAAAAAAATTCCAATAATCATATTTAAATAATTTTTTCATATTTATTTATTTTTTTAAAATGAATGATAGCTGTTTTTTAAGATAAATAAAAAGAAATTATATGATTATGATTATCAAATCAATTTAAAATTTTAAAAATGTTATGGTGCGAGACATTCACCCAGAATATTTTGGGTGGGTGATTATGTGGTGAAAATTAAATTTGTGTAGTGTGAGATTTATGTATAGAATGAATATGAACCACAAGATAATAATTTTAAATAATTTTTGAGTAATTAAGTTTAAATTTATCATATTACTGTTAAAATTTTAACTAAATATAACTTAATAGATAAACCATCCAAATAATTAAAATTAGATCCATAACAAACATCAAATATTCAAACAACATTTTCCAATATAAAAAGAAGACAAAAGAGGATCTTTCCTGCTCCAGTTTTCCATAAAATGTGTTTTACATGTCATATCTCGCTCAATGCCGGCCATATTGGTGAAGTGCTCCTTGATGAGTGAAGCACGTTTTGGTTAATAACAAAACTATATATATATATATATATATCAATTGATATATTAATTAGTATATTAATAAATAATTTGATATAATTTTAGAGGTCTTAAGTCTTTATGGTTTGTATAATGGATGAAATCTATAATTTTAAAATGACAATGTCTTAGTATGCGTTGATATACTAATTGATATATTAATTAGTATATACACTACAGGAAAAATGGCCTACTGCAACGTTTCTTTTATGGCGTTTTTGGAAACGCCATTATAGATGGATGAAAGACAACGTTTTCAAAACGTTGTCTTAGAGCTCAGTTGAACGGCGTCGTATTGGGTGTATATGTTGACACCATCCATACTCCGTTTCTCACTTTCTCTGTCTCTCTTTCGTAGCTCGGTCTCTGTCCCTCTCTCTTTCTCTCTCTCTTCCAAAGCCCTCGATTGATATTCATCGAACCAGATCAAAGACACACACACTCTCTCTCTCTCTCTCTCTCTCTCTCTCGCTCACTTGCTCGATTGCAGATTTTACATTGTATATGCGTCGAACTCTCGATCTCTGTTGCTCTTCATCGATCTGTTGCTGGAGAGCTTTGATCAGTCTCTTCATCAAACTTGAACTCAAACTCGATCTGTTCTTCATCAAATCGCAGATCCAAAATCGATATCATTCTCAAACTAGATCGATCTCGGTTGCTCTTATCTCAGGTACAATTTTCATTCTCTTAATCGGTGTTCGAGTTTGAACCAGATCGATCTCTGTTGGTCTACTTTCTCATTGTCAAATCTGCTGATTAACTCTCTAATTTTTTCATTTTCAGATTAGATCAGATCAGATCGTTGAACCAGGTCATAACTTTATGCTAACAGCTAGTTTTGAAGGTTTAAATGCTTCAAGCTATGATGCTCTTGTGATCCCGGGAGGCAGAGCTCCAGAATACCTAGCATTGGATGAGTCAGTTATTAAATTGGTGAAGGAATTCATGGAGGTTGGAAAGCCAGTAGCATCAATCTGCCATGGACAGCAGATTTTGTCTGTTGTTGGTGCTCTCAAGGTAGATTATTAACATTTTTGTTGCTTTAATATGAAATTTTGTTTAGCATATTTCATTGATCCAACATTTATAGCAAGAAAATTCTATTTTGTGCTGAACTTATCATCCATAGTAATTACACTTTCAATTATTGCTTCATTAATCCTATTTTGTGATTTTTTTTAAATTTCTTGATTAGTTTTTTTAAATTGATTATCATCCAACCCTTGCTTATACTTGTACTCTAATTGAGTAGAAATTAGAGTAGAAGTTTAAATGAAAAGCTTCATTTGATATGAAGCACTCCAATGGATAAACTAAAATTTGAGTAAAATTCCCCATCTAAAAAATAAAAAATAAAAATAGAGCAAAACTGCCAAGAGTCAAGTTTTGAGCGGATGCTAGGAGTTGGGAGTAAAGGAGAATTTGGCAAATTTGGGTAAAAGCACCTGTCAAGTTTTGATTGGATAGATATTTGAGTAAAGGAAATGGGTGGGGGGGGGATTTTAGTGGTTTACCCAAATTTAAGTTTATACAATGGCTAGTTGGCCGTCTTTGAGATTTGCGGTAACAGGAGATAGTGTTCAAGGGCAGTTTGTAGATAGTGTTCTATAATTTAGTTATGATGTTTTGCATCAAAACTTTGCAATTTGAGCCTACCTTGGGTTTTTTTTTGACAATTCAATATTCACGCCATCTTCCTCTGTGCTGATGAGGACATGCTTTTGTTCTCAAGCTCGATTGTGAATCTCTCCCTATAAGTAACATGAAAATGATAGATATTTAGTCCATAATATAATATTGGCACCCAAACTTTTCCTCAATCTTACATAAGAAAAAATGTAAATGCTATGCCAACAGTGTCATAAAGTATCAATTCTTTGCCAGTGAAATGTTAGTTATGGTCCGCACATTAGTTGCTCTGTGTGTGTGTTTTTTTCTTTTGTTGAGAAAATGGAAGTTTGTCGGTCTGCTATTACTGTGTTCTGATTTAGCGATGGACTCTTTTGCAGGTCAAGAAATGTACTGCATACCCTGTAGTGAAACTCAACGTGGTCTTAGGTGGGGCAACATGGTTAGAACCTAATCCAATAAATCGAATCTGGTAACTAGAGCAGCATGGCCAGGTCACCCTGAGTTCATTTCTCAGCTAATGGCGTTGCTTGGTGTCCGGGTATTGTTCTAGCTGTTTATCATGTTTCCAGTTTGTGTATGTACATTGTCTGCAGAAAAATATAGATAGTATTGAATTTGTTTATACTTTGCTACTAAAGAATTTGTTTTGCTTACTCTACTCTTATCATGGATCGTGCAGATGAAGTGAATCAATCCATCATCATAAGGTTAGTTGAACTGTCTTTTTGTGTGTGTGTGTCTATGAAGTGGAAACTCTGTATGTTGATGCTTTTTTTATGCTTCCCTTCTGTTCCTTTTGTGGCAATTTTCCATAGGCTTAATTTTCTTACACCATGAGATTTAAGTTATACCTAAGAAATCAGTTGTATCTATCTTGTAGTGGGGAAAGTGGAGCTGGGAAAACAGAAACAGCAAAAATTGCAATGCAATACTTGGCTGCTCTTGGTGGTGGTAGTGGTGGGATAGAAAGCGAAATCCTTCAGACAAGCTGCATTCTGGAAGCATTTGGGAATGCAAAAACATCTAGGAATGACAATTCTAGCTGATTTGTGAGCCTCTCTCTCTCTCTCTCCCTCTCACACCTCGTCCTCTCATCTTCCAAACAGAATGCACTCCTGTTTTTGTTATGCATTTTAGCTTAAAGATTATTTACGAACACTACTTGAATGAGTTGATCATTGTGCAATACTTAAATGAGTTACTTCAAAAGATATACAGATCAACTCTTCTTGTTGTGGTGCAGCGGAAGTTGATTGAGATTCATTTTAGTGCAATGGGGAAAATATGTGGTGCTCAAATCCAGACTTGTAAGCATGTTTACATCAGAAAGTTGCTAAAGACTCATTTTCTTGTGATCCTGTTTCAATTATGTTTACTAGCTTGATTTATTTTTTGATTGCATATGTGCTGTAAAACATCAACTCCTTCAATAATCATGGATAGTTCTGCTTGAAAAGGTATGTTGATTCCACTGTAAACTCGTATGTATTTATTTATTTTGTTTATATAAATAACACATGCCTGATAAAAGTATATGATGTTTTCTTTGAGCAGTCAAGAGTGGTTCAGCTCGCTCATGGAGAAAGGTGATACCATATCTTTTACCAACTTTGTGCTGGTGCTCCGTCTGGCCTCAAAGGTTGTTTGTATCCTATCATTATTTCATTCATGGAAGTTCAGTGAATCTAGAAATAGTTGTTGGAGTGATAGAATCTGAGATCCATTCTGGGTTTCCAATAACATGATGTAGAAAATTATATTTTTTTGTTAAGAAGCTAGAGACATTTCTGATGAGATATATGATGTTGTTCTCTATATCAGCTATATAATTACAACCTAAGAAAATTTATGGTCTCTGACTTCGTGTCATATATTTCTTTACAGATAGACTGAATCTAAAATCGGCTGTTGAGTTCCATTATCTAAGTTAGAGTGGCTGCTTGGCAATTGATGATGTTGATGATGCTAGGAAATTTCAAATGCTTATGGTAATTAGACTTCACTAAACAGTGAAATTTTCTCTTTGTTCTTTCTGTGTCCTAATTATTTTTAATTTTATTTATTTTTTTCTACTTTGACAGGAAGCCTTAGATACTGTTCGACTTTGCAAAGAAGACCAAGACAATGCATTTGAAATGCTTACTGCAGTGTTGTGGCTGGGAAACATATCATTTCAAGTAATTGACAATGAAAATCATGTAGAGGTGGTGGCTGATGAAGGTAAGGTATCTTGGTTTCTAGTTATTTTTTATTTATAAATAAAATAAAATTCAATTCTGGTGGTTTTCCTTTCCTTAATGTTGTTTCTACGTAAACTTTGAATTTCTATTATTTTTTTTACTATCTTGGACATTTGTATTTGGTCATGGGTGAGGGCATTGGTTGTATATCTGCACTGTAGGAGCTACATGTTAATTTATATGGGTAAAATACTATCTATTAAGCATTTCATACTGGATATAGATTGAAAATGTCACCAACAAGTTATCTATGAAGTAGAATGAATCAGGTGATTTTTTTCTATCACCCTTGCTTCATGTCATGGTATCCTCCAGGTAGCTTGCCTAGTACATCATCGAGTACTGGTTCAACACATGACACTACTGCTGGTATGAACTATTTTATTCAATTGAATTACTCCATTAGATTTCTTTGTTAATGTTCTTTTTTCTTTTGATGTTTTACATTTCTTTGTTAATGTTATTTGTTGATTGGCTTCAGGTTCAGTCTAGTTAGTTGAGTTCTGTGATGTGCATGGTCATAAACATTTTAAGTCTTTGATTAACTTGGCTATTGCATATGGATTTAGATCATCATCAATTTATATTAAAATATTCAGCATTGGGAAGGTGTTCACCTGATATTTTGCTGCATTTATTTGCTTTCCCTTAGGTGGAATGGTGAGAGATGCTTTGTGGAGAGTGCTTTTGTCGCTGATATTTTCAATATAATTGGTGAGAAATGCAATTAACTTGGAGTTTTCAGACTACAAGAGGTTGATAAACAATAGCATTGTGCTACAAAACATCAAATTTTGCAGAAATGTTTTTGCTGCTCGTTGTTTTCGGCTTAATAGCAAGTGACGAATATAGTGCACAGTGCACAATAGAATTGGGAGACGCAAAATCTGAAAATTGCTGCTCTTACCAAAGATATGATTTGCTTGCTCCCTAAGTCTGGAGCAATTTAGGAAACACAGACAATACTTTTTTTCATTTTTTTGTAAATCATAACTGTTTTGTTTTTCAAGTTACTTTGTAATTAGCTAGAAATGAACTACATGTTTTGGATAATAGAGTCAATGATACTGTGTTGTTATGGGGCATGACTTGAATTGCAGAGATCCAGATATACTTTGTTGTTATGTATAATCACTGTTGTTGAATAAGGGGTGAACAACCCATAGAGATCAAGAGATTGATGAATTGCTGGTTTTAAAATGTAGAACATTACTTGATTTGCAGGTTTTAAAATGCTACACACTTGGAAAAAATGACAGAAAATAAAATGTGAACATATTCATTCTAGGTATACTTGCAACTGCACTAATTTAGAATACCCCCCTCCCCCCCCCCCCCAAAAAAAAAAAAAAAAAAAAAAAGTGATGTTTTTTGAAAAAACGCCACAAAATGACGTCATTGTCACCACAAATTAAAAAATTTAAAAAATAAAAAAACAGTGGCGTTTTTTCAAAAAAACACCACTAAATGACGTCATTGTGACGTCACGTTAATTTGGGACAGAGGGTGAGGCGGTCGTCAAAGATTTTGCGGCGTTTTAAGAAACACCGTATAATATTTTTAGCGATGTTTTTTAAACGTTGGGTAGCTATTGCGGCGGCCCTATCAGTGGCGAAAATTTTACACGTCACTATAAGATATTACGGCGTTTTCAGGATTTTCGCAGCGTTTTCAAAACGTTGCTAAAAAACGAATTCCCTGTAGTGATATAACACTACTCCTTGGTTAACTCGGTAGACCAACGTTGTTAAAATCGAATCATTGTGAGAGGCCCTTGGATTGAATCATAAAATTATATTGAGAATTGTAAGATTTTATTTTCAGTGTAAAAAAAAAAACAAAAATTTATCAATAATAATAAATATATGTTAAATAATTGAAAATTTTACCCATAAATCACATATGGAAGAATGTTAATCCATTTAAAACTAAGAGTTTTCTTATGAACCAATTAGTCGTTTTTGTTTTTGAAAGTAATATTTATTTGATTTAGTGCCATTTGAGTTTAAGGAAATGTCATTTTGTGATTCATTTATCAAATTATTTGATTTGTTTTTGGGATAAGAATGGAATGATGAAGTGTAAAAGATGGTTTTTGGAGGGATTGGTGACTGAAGTTTAAACTGTCGAGTGTTGAAATCCACATTTCTATTAGTGTGATTTTCTGATGTTACATTGGAGTGTTATGTTTGGAAAAAGTATATTAAGGAGTTTTTTGTGTGTTACATTGATTGAAGTGATATGTTTGGGGAAAAAAAAACATTAAGGAGTTTTTTAATGCTGTAGGAGTTTGATTTTTGGGAAACGAGTAAATGGGTTGTGATTTTTGTTCTAGATTTAGGGTTTTTTTTGGTTGATGTAGAGGCTTGATCTCTCCTGCTAAATAATAAATATATTGATCGAGATTTGAAGTATTTTACCTTCAACTTATAAACAGAGTTAATTCCACAAGGTATTCCACTAGCGAACCTTCAACCAGTGTGAAAGCGACGAAGAACAACAAGCTTGTTTTATTGAGAGATTCTTTGAGAGTAGTGGATTTGGGCCAATGTTTTCCTCTTCTCTCTTTCATTCTTCTTCCGATTTGGGTATAATATGCAAAGAATCAATTATATAGTTTTTGTTCTGCTCAATTTTCTGATTTCAATACAGTATACATTGTGAATGTATGTTTTGATTTCATTATAATTTGTATATATTGATTACAATTTCAATCTGTATAGTGCTTTTCATTACAAGTTAGATTTGAATTTGATTTTCTCTGTGATTAAAAAATTTCAAAGTTCCCTATATGTTTCATAATCTTTGTGATGTTGATTGATTGTGATTTGAATGGTAAGGTTAGCCTTTGAAGAAGCAACAGGAGCAATTCGGAATGTTTACGAATTTGATATTGACAAGTCTGATGGTTGTGCTATGCCTTAGTTTATTTAAAGTTTTGCTCTAAAGCAGTTTGAACTACTAGTATTAACAATGTAGTTCGTAAAAGTTATTAAAATCTACTATATATTAGGAGTGGGCAACGGTTTATCCGAACCGCTCAAACTACCCAATCCGCCCAATCCGCATATAAATGGACGGTTTCGCAAACATAATGCGGGCGGATGCGGTTTGAAATATGACAAATTTGCGGGTTGCGGGCGGGTCGCGGTTTAAATCCGCAACCTGCAAAAACCGCCCACACTTTAATTATTATTATTATTATTATTATTATTATTTTTACTTTTTATATACCAACTTTGTAACTTTTACAAGAGCACCATTATATTATCTATAACACTATAGGATCCTTATTTTTAAGTATTTCTCAACTTTCTTAATGCCGTAGAATTATCAAGTCCTAAACTTGATTTCTTATATGATTTTCATTAGTGATTCATCCACTTTTTCCTAATAAAATTTTCCTTCTAATGGTCGATGGAACTTATAGTTTGATTATTGATTACTGAACTGGCAATTCTAATTGAGTACAACCTTTAATGCATTGATATACATTTTTTTCATGGCAAAAATGCTAGTGTAGGGTCTCTTTGTTTTGGGTACTTTCATTTAATGCATTGATATTCAACTTTTATTTGTAAACTCATCAAAAAATTGTTATCACAAATATATAAAATGAATTTGATGCCTAAATTCGCTGGGAAAAAAAAACTCGAAAATTAATTTTTAAAGAAAAAAAGTGTAAACCGCAAACCGCCCGCAACCGCCCGCGCATTTGCAAACCCTATCCGTACAAACCGCAAACCGCATTGCGGGCGGTTGCGGGTTGACTTTTTCTCAAACCGCATAGATGCGGGCGGGTCAAAACCGAACCGCAAACCGCACAAAACCGATCCGCGAACACCCCTACTATATATAAGCTTGGATATGGTCAAACTACCTTTTTTTTTTATCAGCCAAAAAACTTCATTGATGAGATCAAAATGTACATACATAAGGATTACATCAACAAAGAAGAAGGAAAATAAAGAGCATCACAGCAGGTCATTCACCATCACAGCAAATGCCTAACCGATCACATGCTACACAGCCCCAAGTTGGAGAGAAACCAACCAACAAACAAAAAAACAACAACCAAACCTGCTGCAAAATAGAGTTGCTCTGTCTAAAGTTATTGGGCTCAACCCAACTCAAACACATAGCAATCCTAGTCTTAATCAGCTCACACACTTCATACCAGTTTGGGATAGCAGACATAAAAACACACTCATTTCTAAGTTTCCAAATTGACCACAACACAGCCAACGGAATATGTAGTGATCCCAGTTTCGATCATTCTTTCACGTTTTGCCACTTCAACTGGGCCGGTCGGGGGTTGAGCTGCCCAGTCAGCTTGCGGGGGTCTAGGAGGCAACGCCCTAGCGAGGTTGAGGGGCAGTGCCCCCAAAACGAAAATGCAAAATGCATTTGAAGTTGCTTGTCCGATCGAGCGGCCTTGTTTATGCGCTCGAGCAGAGAATGTTTGGTTTCAAAAATTTGACCTGTCTGCAAAAGTACTGGGTTAGTGTATTTGACGCTTGAGCGGGGCATTCCACGCTCGAGCGGACCATGTTATATCAGTTTGTGAATCTGATATTTAATATCACTTTTTCAGTCCTCTCTCTCTCTCTAAAACTCTCAAGAATTCCAGATCGGGAGCTTCTCTCTCTAGAAGTTATCTTCTCTATTTGATTTCTCCAAATCCATTGGGATTTAGACCTAAGTTCTTCACCAAAGTTGGTTATAATCTCGAGGGCTTCATTGTGTGCGGTGAAGATTGAGTTTCGACACCGTTGATTTTGGGAGTTTCATCTCATTTCTTCTTCAAAACTTGAGGTATGAATTTTCTTAGAGTTATATATATGTTTTTGCAAGATCTAGGTGATTTTTGAAATCATCCTTTGATTAGCTTTGAGAAATTGATTTTTGATTTCAAGAAGATGAGTGATTTTGAAAGAGGGTTTAATTTCTTTTCATTTTAAAATAGAAATTGAAGGTTTTGAACCATATTGATTGAAGAAAGATGATTTTGGGGAGATTTTTCTAAATATCTTGGAGATGAATGGTTTTGGTGAGAAAACCTAAAAATTGAGTCTTTTCTTTGAAAGATGTTGTCATATTTATTTTGTGTACAAAAATAAATGGATGTTCTGAAAATTGTTTATTTATATATAAATGACGAATTTTGTGAAAAAAATGAGAAATGTTGTTTATTTTGAAAATTGTTGTCAAAATGTTAATTTAGTCTTGAATTGACTAAATTGTTGAGATTGCTCAAAATGTGGGAATTACGTTATTCTCTTGAATGAATTGGATATATATATATATATATATATTCATCTTGTGGAGTTGTGTTGAAAAGAAGATTGGGAATTTTGGATCACAATGGTCTGTTGTGTGGAACAATTGAATATGGAAGTAATGTTGCATTGCATTATTAAGCATACATTGACATTTCAATTCATTGGACTATGTTAAACTTTGGAAATTTGCATTGAGAAAAGAATGTTGGGAAATGGGTTTTCATGAAATGGTTTTGGGATAAATACGGTGGTAAGTCTTGATAGGTGGTATAGATGAAATTGTGTAAGTTGGCCTGAGTGTCCTTGGTGAAAGACCAAAAAGTCGCGCGGATAGGTGTCGAGCCTTCCGGTTAATACCGGTAAAAATGACAATTGGTAGTACTCATATAGTCTACTTGCAGACACCGACCTAGGGATTACTAAAGTTGTATTTACCGCCCCCTTCAATTAAATTGATAAATTTTGAACAGTTGAAGTTGCATAACATCATTGAGCATGATGGTTTTCAAAAGATGAAGATATGTTTTATTTTCAAAAAGGCATGGCATGGCATGCGCATTCATCTCTTGAGACTTGTATAAAATATATATACTTTGTTAAGGATTTCCTACTGGGCTTTATGCTCACCCTACCGGATTTTTGTGCAGGAAAAGACGTGGTGAATCCGCCTAATTAAGGGTGTGGAAATGTGTGTGTTGAGAGCACTAAAGTTCTCATTTGTTGTGATCCTATTTGTAAGCTAAGGGCTATGTATGTGTGGGTTTGAATAACCATTTTGTGTACCCGGCTTAAGCCTTGGAAGATTGTAAACCCTTGGAGGTGCTTATTTGATTATTTACTTGTTGTTGAATCAATGTAATATCACATGAGGAACTATTATTATTATTATGTAATGCAAGTATGGGAAGTTATATTTGGTTTTCCTTTATGAGAGCCATGATTGTTGCATTATCATTTGGGCTAGAAATTTGGAGCGTTACAGAATAGCACTCCAAATCTTTCTTTCCAACCTCTTCATTCTCCCACCAGTCCACCACAACAGCAGCTAATCCACAGATTTAGGTAATGCCCCTTGAGTTCCCCACCAATTCAGCAAATCAGCCCATACACTCCACACAAAAGGACAACAAATTAAGACATGATTCACAAATTTAGTGGCAGCCTTACAGAACACACACAGGGATGATCCAGACACCTGAAGCACACCAACTCTTTGTAAGAATTCAACTGTCTTGATTCTCTTTTTCCAAGCTAACCACCCAAACACTTGGACCTTAGGAGGGAGAAATCTCAGCCACACCAATTTACAAATTCTAAGGGTTGGGCCTAAATTATTCACAGCAGCATTATACATTACAGCCACAGAGAACTGACCTGACTTAGATGCTGACCAAACAGGTCTATCCACCTGGTCTAGACACATTGCAGGACCTGCTGCCAGCAGGTTTAATAGATTCTGCAGCTCCACCTCTTCTCACACATACAACACTCTTCTGAATGATAGATTCCAAACCCCTACTGCATCTTTCCTTCATAGATATCTCTCAATGTATCATTTTTCTCTAGAGACAGCCTATAAAGGCCTGGAAACACATCTTTCAAACACAGTTGCTAACACCACTTATCATTCCAAAAGCTTATTCTTCTATCATCCCCAACCTTCAATTGGAAATTGTTCAGGAAGACTTCTAGCAGATTGTTGCTCTGATCAGCAAGAACTATAATACCTTTCCATAACACTGAAAAGTTACTGCTAGCTGTAACAGATGGCAACCAACTATCCACCTTTAACTTATTCTTGCTGCATATAACTTTTTCCACAGAGCTTCATTCTCACAACTAAACCTCCACCACCATTTTACAAGTAAACAAATATTTACCACTCTCACTCTTCTTATGCCCAATCCTCCTTGATCCATACTTTTACACACATCCACCCATCCGATCACATGGATTTTCCTCCTTAGTTCTGACCCACCCCACAAAAAGGCAGCTTGCAACCTCTCTATTTCATTGGCAACCCCTACAGGCATCCTAAACAGGGACAAATAATACACTGGTAGTGCAGATAACATAGCTTTCACAAGACTTAATCTCCCAGCAAATGATAGCAACTTCCTCTTCCAACCAGCCAACCTACATCTGACTTTATCTAGGACAGGCTTCCAAGTAGCTTTCCTCCTTGGATTGGCTCCTAAAGGTAACCCAAGACATCTGAGGGGTAAAGACTTTACATTGCAATTCAATACTGATGCAAAACAGTCCATGGTATCATCTGAGACCCCCACCCCACACACTACACTTTTATGATAGTTAATTCTCAATCCAGACATTAACTCAAAGCATCTTAACACCCTTTTCAAATTTCTTACCTCTTCAACCTCTGCTGCACCGAATAATAGGAAGTCATCTGCGAACTGAAGATGAGAGAGTATAACACCATTTGATCCAACCTTGACCCCTTGAATCAGACCTAACCTGTCTCACAAAATAGAAAATTTATTTACCATTTTTTTAAACTATAGGATCCTGATTCATTATTGTCCTGTTATTTACTTTTATCACATCTTAAATTTTATTTGTGGATTTTGTTTTTATGAAAACAAAACCAATTGAAATATTGTTTGGAAATATGTATAAAGAATCACAAGATAACTGTCAGTCCTTGCAAGTTAAACTTTGTAGATATTTGGTTTACCTTTAATTTTAACTAGTTTCTCTCATATACAACATTCATATAAAAAAGGGCCTGAAAAATTGGAAAAAAGGCTTTTGGAGCAGGTTTCCTCTATCTTTGGTTAGGTAGTAGACATTATAGTAGGGACATGGGATTCCTTACCAAGCTGAAAACTAGAGGGAGGGTGGTATAGGAGCTTTTTGTGGTTTACAAAGCAAAAAGGTAGTAAGTTTGCTTCTCTCATGAATGCTAAAAGCAATTTATTTTTTGTTTTGTTTTATATTGAAGCGTGAACCATACCAGTCCCACACAACTTGATGACTTCATGATCATTTAATAGTTCAAGTCTCTTTTGGGGAGTATAATGAACTTATCATTTTTTGCCACACAAATGAGTACAGTTTTGCCTCATTTTAAGACAAAGTGAAACACCAATGTGGGAGGATAAGACAAGCTGAAAATTTGGTAGCAAATGAAACAAACCCTAAAACTGACATCATTTTATAAAGGATTCTACAGCTATGTAATATAATGATAATATTTTTGAAATTTCACTTGGATACACAATTATGATTTTGTTTCTGAACTCATAAGCTAGGAATTGCATTTAAAAAGTAGTGATGTGTTTCATATTTGACTATTGTTGAAAGTTTGAAACCTTTTGTAGCAAATATAGGAGAGAAATGAAATGCCTATTTATTTATATTCTTTTTCAATATTTTTGTTGAGCCTACTGAGCCTACTGCATATTGAGAAAAACATATTTCGTACGTACAATTGGTAATGGTAGTTAGTTGGACTTTTATGTTGCTTCAGGTATTGAGAGCGAAATCACCACCTTGCAATTGAAAGTATGTTAAAGAGTTTATAGGTAATGTTTCTATTGTAAGTTTTTGGTGTTTGATCTAATTATAAATTATTTGTTCAAACATAACAAACAATAGATCAAACAGAACATCAATATGCAATATATCTTCTTAAGTTAAATTTCAAGAGTAGATATAAGGATCCACACAAATAGAAGTAATTAGCCTTAAGTTTTTACTGTCCAAACAAAAGAGCCTTTGCTCTACTGTTGTTGCTGTTATGGTCTAATAGTTTGGGGCAGGTGATCATTTGCTCTGTTGCTGCTGAGCATCCTCTCCCTATTTTGGTTTGATCACTTCTATTTTGGTTTGTTTTTTATTTTGAAGGATGGCATTTGGGGGAGAAAATTGGAAACAGCCCCCAAACAGCCTCGAGATCATCTCATTCACCTTGGACTAGATTAAACAAATTTGTGAGAGGAAGTGGCGCATTGATAGGACACACAATTAGAGATTGACAAGAAAATGTAAGAAAAAAAGGTGAAACCAGACCGTTTGGGGGTGAAAATTGGAAACAGGCGTAAACAACCACGAGATCATAACAATCATCTCGGCCTAGATTAAACAAACTTGTAAGAGCAAGCAGCACATCGATAGGACACACGGTTAGAGATTTCGAAAATAAAATGCGAGAGAAAAAAGGCAAAAACGGGCCGTTTGAGGGCGAAAATTGGAAACAACCCCCAAACAGTCCCAAGATCATCATGGTCACCTCGGCCTAGATGAAACAAAATTGTGAGAGAAAGCAGCCCATTGCTAGGAAGCACGGTTAGAGAATTAGAGACAAAAATGTGAGGAAAAAATGCGAAAAGTGTCATTTTAATTGCTACCTTTACTTTCTCGTTCATGTTACCTTTACTTTCCCTGGAACTTTTTATTTTTTTGTCTAATTTTACAATCATTTGATGTGCAAATATTTTCATAAAAACATTACTTGACATTTTTTTTATCTTTTTCTTTTGTACAGATAGATGAACTCGTGCAACAAACTAAATTGTACAAGACTAGTTGGCACTTGTTATATTTTTTAAAGGATTATCACTACAACAAAACTAAATATTTACGGCATTATGTTTACGACATGCATTAAATGCATGTCGTAATTAATACATTCTACGACATTTTTTTTTTTGCAAGCCGTTAATGTTTTGTCAATAACAGCATACATACCATGTTAGTCGTTAATTCATATATTTATGGCATACAAAAGTATGTCGTAAAAAATATATGTTTTCATGACTTACAAAAATATGTCGTAAAATATTTACATTTAAGACGACATACATTTCATGTTGTGAAATATTATAACTATACACGACATGCTAATGAATGTCGTGAAAACTTCTAACCAAAACAAATAAATAAATCAATATGATTTTTTTATGGCATGTAAAAGTATGCCGTAAGAAATGTATATTTTCACAGCATATAAAAATATGTCGTAAAATATTTGTACTTAAGACAACATACATTTCATGTCGTAAAATATTATAACTTTACACGGCATGCATTAGCATGTCGTGAAAACATCTATTAAAAAAAAATTAAAAATTACTAAAAAATAATTTTAGTAATTTACACGGCATGCATTAGCTTTTACCTTAAATTTTAATTGAGGACAATGTAAAAAATAATTTTGCTCTAATTTTTTAAGCTTATTTGAGTATATTTATAACTTTATAAAAAAGCCAATTTTAACTACTCTAAAAAATTACTAAAAAAATAAATAAATAAAATATAATTAAATTTCAATCACATTCTCCTTCTGTATTTTTAAATTTCGATCTAAATTTCTAATCCAAACAAAATTTTAAGATTTTATACAAACATAAAAATAAATCTCTAAACATATTTGTATCATCTATTTCAATAAACATGTGAATAAAGTAGCAGTTTACCAAAATTTGGAAGAAAAAAAAAAACAAGAGGGAGAATAGTGCTATAAATTATTGGTTTGATTAGGGTTCAAGGCAACAAGAAGACTTTCCCATATAAAAAATTGATTTTGTGTCAATACGTGATTTCTCTGTCTCTCTCTCTCATGATCTCCCAACTCTCTCTCTCTCTCGATTGCTCTCGATCTCGCATTCTCTCTCTGTGATCTCGCAATCGATCATTCTTTCAATTAATCAATCAATCCATCGAATGGTGGAGGAGAGTATCAAATACGTGATTCTGATGGTTGACATCTCCACTGAGTATCTTTCATCATTGCTCGCCCTATTGTTCAATTATTGATTCACAATTTGATTGTATCTTCAGCTTTGTACTTTTCTTGTTAAAATTCTGAATTTGAATCACGAGTGTGATCGATGTTAATTGTACGAAGATTTGAGATTTTCTTGACTTTTTTAGTGTTGTTTTTTGAGATTTTGAATTTCACTTCACCAATTATTGTTGTTGCCCCATTTTAGTTTAGCTTTTGATTACATTGGTGTGTATTGATGTTTTCTAATAATGAGCTCTGCACAATTCTAGGATCTTGGAATTTTTCTCACCTTAGTGTAATCTAAGCCTCGTATACAAAGGAATTGAAGCTAGGGTTTCATTAATTCTTCATCTGATTACTACTGTTTAGATTCAAAATTATAGGTGTAAAATGGAATTGAATAATTGATGGGATTAAAAACATAGTTCACTTGGACTCTTGAGGTTATTACTATTTTTGAAATGAAGATCATATGGGTGACATAAAATTTTTAGTCTAATGATTTTTCTAACGCAA